>NC_035437.2:59754395-61041558 GCF_002127325.2 Helianthus annuus
AAGGGGGGGGTATTTATAGGAAAAGTGGAACCGTTAGGATCGTTTATCGAATATCGTGCCGCGATCTCGAGCGTACACTTGTCAAATTCTTGTGGTAAGTCAGAACTTGGCCCTTGGCTCCTGATTGGGTGAAAGGGCATTGCCCCTTGATCGAACGAAAGGCCAAACTGCATTAAATGCAAAGATTTTTCTGTCTGACAGTCTCACGCGCCCCGCGTAAGGATTTGGTAAATCCTTACGCGCCCCGCCTAAGGTTCCCAGATCAGAATTTACAATTTTGGTCCCTGCACTTCAGAAACACGTATTTTGGACCATTTTTGGCACGTTTAAGCCCCGTTAACCTCATTTCAAGGCTCTAAGATGAAGCTAAAGTGTAGGGGACATGAAATATGCTCAAAAATATTTCGGATGTCGGTTCGTTTGGCCGTACGATTGCGATGTTCGCTTAATTACGACGGAATGCGCATAAGGGCGAAAGACGATCCAAATGACGCGACGAATGGATTTGTCTCATGCCCAACACTAAGGCATAATATAAGGATGCTTACATAAATTTTTGGATGTCCGGATGTATTCAGAACGTAAGTTATGCGCGAAAGTGCAAACTTGTGCACTTTTTGACACTTTTAGTCCCTGAATGATCCAAAAGTTTGTTTTAGCATACCAAACACCTCAAAGCCTATTTCTAAGCTATGTAGAGGATATTTAGGGTATGTTTAACTTATGAACATGTTCCGGAATGTTCGTTACAGTTCAAATTGGCATACTTTCGCAGTTTGTCAAGTTTAGTCCCTGTAAGCGAATTAACTTGTTTTTGCTATACCTAAGCCTTCAAAACTTATTTCTAAGTTATGTAAAGGTTATTTAGGGTATGTTGAGTATATGTTGATGTTCCGGAGCATTTGTCGCATTAAACTGAGTACGTTTACGCACCAGTTTGCGTATAATGCTCTAGAAAGCAATGTAGAGTTTGAAATTGAACAATAATTGATATGTGCAAAACATACACATATTTATACAAGATCTCAAGTATGAAATACAATATTTCATCGGCTTGGTATTTGTTTGATGGTCGCGGTGACACAGGTGTCACAATAATGACCCGTCTCTGAAGAATCTTCATTCAATCTTCTCCTGTAAGCTTGATTTGACTCTTGAGCACTATGGTCAAACCTGCACCACTTATTACCAACTTTTTGCGAGTTTTGTTTTTCAAATTTTTGTGAATTTTTATAATGATTTGATAATTGAACTGATGATCTTTTAGTTTGATTTTGAAAATTTTTAGAATTTTTATTTTGTTTTTGTTCCTCAATTTGTTTAGAAGTTGAACATTCACCTTTTTCAGCAAATTGTGGAATTGTTTGTTTAAATTTTTCTTTTAATTTCAAAAATATTTCATGTTTATCATTTGCATCATCAGATTAATCATCACAATCTTCAATTATGACTTCGTCATAATTAGTGACATCGTCACTTATTGGAGTTTTCACCAAGGGCGTTTTGTTTTTCATGTTATTAGGTACAACCGTTTTTGTTTTGCCATTTCCTGACGGTTTATACCCAATACCACGGTTACAAAATTCATATTCGTCCTCCCCAGTTTCTTCAATTTTATTGATCGGTTTTGGAACTATATTATCACGCATTAAGGACGAAGCAACAAAACCTTTCAATTTATTTTCCAAATCTTCAATTTTATTTTTAGCAATCTCAGCATCTTGTTCAAGTTTTGTGATTTTTTCAAGATGTGAGTTTATTATATTTTTTTTTCAAAATCATTTTTGTTTAAAACTGATTTTTCATTTTCTAAAATTGTGACATTTTCTTTTAAATTTTTATTTTCTAATATCAAACTCTCCGTAACTTTTAATAGTTTGACATTTTCAGATTTTGATTTTTCACATTTTGAGCACACAGGTTTAGAACTTGAAGTTTCATTTTCTTTTTCAAAATCGTTTCATTTTTTGTATCAGCTTTTTTTACCTCTTGTTTCAAAATATATTCATTTTCAAACATTTCTTTGAATTTTTCTTTGAAAACAATTTCAATTTTAGTTAATTCAATGTTTCTGTTTTTTAGCGTATTTTCACCATTTTCATCCATTGACTCATCCTGGTTTAATGACTTTATAGATTCAATTTGCGTTTCTATTATCTTCAGAGATTCGTCCATTCTCTTTTGGTTTTCGGTAATGGTTTCTTCCATATTCTTCTTCAAAATTTCAGTCGACTTATCAAAACTCACATAAATCACCTTTCTTATACGCTTCTCCACTTCTTCCTGATAATTTTCATCTTCTTTTATCTCTGTATAATACTCTCCTTCAATAGGAATAGCAGCGACCAGTGCTTTAAAGTCTACTGTATTAGGATCTACAGCGGGATTCCCATAAGGATCTATATTACAATTCCTCTGCATATCCCATCTTTTGGCATCTCTTGCTTCTTTGAAAACATCATACACTATATCCAACCTCTTTTGCGCATGTTGTTCTTCTCGACTCTGTCTCCACTCCATGATTTTAAGAAATTTGAGAATCACATGCAAAGATTAACAATGGATTAAACAATTTGAAAATGTAAGAATTGAATCACTTTTGTAGGATCGTTTTCAGACCTGAACGAGTCGATCAGAAGAGTTTTTCTCAGTTTGAGTGGCGGAAACAAACAAACTGAGTTCAATTCAGCAATGTATACACTTTAAACTGTCTCTTTGATTGATAAAATGACTTTTACAGCGTGACGACACTTCAGCAGCACTTCGTTGCAAACCGGAACACTGAACTAAGTGATTTCGCTTGGACACCCCTATATATAGGGTTTTGATTTCGCTTGAACATGATATGTTCGATTCAAGCGGAATAAGACATTAAGGTGGTGTTTGTTTTTTGCTAGAAGCACTTCAGAACCTCTTATGTCTGCGCCGCGCAGACCACGCGCAGACATAAGGGTCTGCAGCTTGTTTGTTTTCTCGCAGACCTTTCATTAAAAAAGGTCTGCGAGACCTCTGCTTCAAACAGACATGAACCGATGTCTTCACAACCTCTTCTCACTGTTCTCCCTCCACTCCAGCAGACAACACACATCCTCTGCCACCACCTCCACTCCGCCACCACCTCCCACCCTCAACTGCCGCCACCTCCACTCTGCCACCACCTCCACTCCGACACCACACCCTCATCTGAACCAAAAAAAAAAATCCCCAAATCTCTTAACAAACGAAAAATCTCCAAATCAACATAATAAACACTTAAACCCTAACCTGAAGATTCCGACACCACTCGCACCACCACTGCAGCGCCGCTGCTGCGAGCTCGAATCAAGAACCACCACCATCGCCATCACCGTTGACACTCCGTCTTCAGCATCGTCGGCATCATCAACATCTTCAGCATCACCGTCACCGGCAAACGGTTGCCGGAAAAATGGCTTTGCCGCCGCTCTGGTGCGACGAGGATGGGTGTTCGGGTGGGAAACAAGACAGGGGAAAGGGGTTGTTGTTGAGGCTGTGGTGCGACGAGGATGGTTGTTCGGTGGTGGTGGTAGATGAGGTGGTGGTGATGGTAGATGAGGTGGTGGTGGTGGTTGTGGTGGTGGTAGATGAAAGGCAGAGAGAGAGAGATGAGGTGTTGTGTGACCTGTGTGTGTTTGTGTGTGAGAAGAGAAATAAGAGAAGGGTTATATGTAAAACAAACACTCTTCTTCTTGCAGACTGCAGACATTTGGTCCACCTCTTCTCTTGCAGATGTCTGCAGATGTGGTCCGCAGACTGCAGACCTTTTCTTGCAGAAAAAACAAACAACACCTAACACTTCAAGCTAAATCAGCAACAACCACTCGAGCGAAATCAGATTCTTATGTGATTTCGCTTGAAACTGTCCAGGTGACATTTCAAGCGGAATCACCCTAAAATCCCACTGCCTCGTTTTTCGTGCCCTGATCTATCTAACTCTATACAAGACTCGATACAAGACGAAGACGATAGACGGATGCACCAACAAACTCCCCCTCGGATGTTGACGGAGTCTTTAGTGTCGAGTCTTCGCATCTTCAGTCTTTATCAGCCTTTGGGCTTCTTTTTGAAGTATTTGACGCTGTAAGCATACTCAATCTCTATCTCTTCTCTTTCATCACCAACAATCTCCTTCTCTCGGATGTTGACGTCTTCAACTTTGTCAGCAACAACAATCTTAGAATCAGAACCTGGCTCTTTTTCATTCAGACTCCCCCTCTGAATCAGCTGGGATCACAGTCTGGCTTTCACAGGTTCAAGATCGTTGTCTGGCTCTAACTTTGCTTAGGATCAAAATCCTGGCTCTCTTCAAACACAGTCTTCTCAGGATCGATACCTAGCTCTTCTTCTAATCTGCAAACATCTCTACCACAAACATAAGTGTTTTACAATAGAAATTTCACACATTCAGACACCACTTGTAAAAATCTCAAAATGATTTGTCATATAGTATCTGATGAACCACTTGCAGAAAAATCATTTTCAAAGACTTCTGATGACCACTTAAAATATAGATTTTAAACTTTTAATCAAACTCTCTTTCACCAAATGTCATCATGTTTAGCACTTGGAATTTTGAAAATCAACTTTTCAACACCGGTTGTCGAAAATCTTTTTGTGTTTTTCAACATTTATGCTAAAACACACTAAAAGCTTTTTGGATTTTTGAAATTTAAAAAAAAAAGTGAGACCACATGTAGGAATACAACTATACAGAAATGAAATCTATACAGACAATATTTTAGTGAGTTTGTGTAAGAGGATCATATCGGTTTTATGAGACAAATCACCAACACCGTTAAGCTTCATTTCATTTTAAGTTCTAAACAATTCACCTAGATTGTCAGTATACTGATCCTCTTAAATTTTCACACAAAGTTCAACTGTTTCGAGATACGAGATTAATGTTTTAAGTACTTAAACTTATATGTGTGTCCCACCACTTGAATATACTCCCTTATCCGGATCCCAATATTCAGTCTTACAGGTGAGTATACCACAGATGATATCTGTAAAGGGGTTAGGTGCGAAACCATGAGAGCTCAGGTCAGAACTTCCGTTCAGCAGAGAGATGACGGCTCGACTTTTAGGTGTGTCCCCTTTAGAGGATCTTTTCTTCAACAGCAATGATTATCAATTATATTGTTTCATCATTTTTGCTGAGGGCGAGCTTATATTTCAAAGCATTTGCAGAAAGTATTATACGGGGACTAGGTCAGAATTTCCTTTCAGCAGAAGTCCCGGGATAATACCCCAGATATCATTGAGTATAAAGACCTAGTATCTCAGAAAGAGGGACCTTTCAAACAAGATTTCGAGGGTTACCCATATATCCAAGATATGTTACCCACGAGATAAGCAAGTTTGAAATTTTAGGTTTATATCTCGTCACAATTTACTAAATGTGCAAAAACCTACTGGCATATCCGCAGTGAGATTGTTTATCACGTTTTTGACTTTACATTTCTTTAGCATGTTGTGATAGTCCACTGATGTACTATCATTTCCTCTTTTCACAACAAAACTCGTTTTTCATTTTATCCTGTTTTTGTCTTTTTCAAATTTTCTAATGTTTTTGGATTTTCTGAAATTTTTACTCCCTCTAAAGAGCAAATACATTTAAAGAAATTTGAAAACAAACTGTACAGAAAAATGACAACTGATATCAAATCGCCTCAATTCGCCATCCATTTGGCATAAACAATCAGAACTCCCCCTATCAACAAACCATTTTCTCATTAAGATTTCAAAACACTTAAGTTTGTCTTAATCAAAATGATTTTTTTTCAGAAAATAAGTTTGTTTTTACCACTTGGAGGAACGGGGATGTGGTTCATCATATTGTCTTTCAACCACTTGTATGAGGATTACATCAAGTTTGTAGGTCCCTCTTCGGAGGATGACGAACCTAAACCTTGTTATACAAACCCACTAGCGAGTGCGGAATCCAAGCTAGCAAGCAAACCGGGTTGAGACAAGCATAAACACAAACACACAATGATTCACCGATTAACACCACTGTATTAATACGAATGAAGGTTCCGGTTACAAGCACAATGTTTACAAATCTAACTTGCAAACTCTCTAGTGTGTGTGTGTGTGTTTGGATAGAATGCTCTCACACTCTCTCTATGTGTGCATCTATCTCACAAGCCTCTCAAGTCTCTTTCTTGTCTCACTTAACACAACACACTACATGGGTATTTATACCCACACACAGCAGGTCTGGTCAAAGGATTAGACAGACTGTCCGAAGGACCATCTGTCGACCACAATTGCCATCGAAGGATCCATATATACTTCGAAGGATAGCATATCCTTCGAAGTCCATCAGTATCCTTCGTGGACATCTTTCGAGCTCATCGAAGGATATACATTATCCTTCGATGGCCCACCTTTCGACTCAGACACTTTACAAACAAATTTCTAACTGTTGAGCCAAGTCAAACCAGGAGGACGGTTGACTTGGTCAACTTACAACACTAACACGGACATCGTTTACATCTCGACCGAATACAGACAAAGTACAGACATAAGTGCATCAACAAACTCCCCCTTGGCTGTAGCTTTGTCTTTATCTTCTATAGTTGTAAACTCATCTCGAACTTCGATGGTCTTTGGTCTTCGAGTTCTCGTTCCGTGAGTCGTGTCCACAAATATGTATCAACAAACTCCCCCTTGGACACTACTCACAAGATTCGCCTTGATGTCTTCAATGTCGGAGGATCTTGAAAGTCTTCACATCTTGAGAGCAGAGAGTGTATCAACAAACTACCCGTATCATATAGGAAGTGTGTTGACAGACTCCCCCTTAACATAAGCTCCCCCTTGAGTTATGCTCGTGAATGGACTTTATCTTTATGAAGTGAGATCCTTGTGGTGTTGATGATGGCCAGCGGCAACTCGATCATCTTCATCGTTTGAGTGCCTTCATGTTGCGTATTCATTCCAAAGCTTTGTCATCGACTATGTTCTCCCAGCCTTTAGAATCTGCACATGCAAGAAATCTAAACGCGTAATGAGAACAACTGCTTGGAATATAGTTAATCATAAACAAGTGACACACGGATGACCATGTCACAATCAAACACCGTCCGACAGTTTGAAAGTTTTTCAAATTTATCAATTTCAGATTTCAACTTTCAAAACATGCAAATTTCGACCGTTTATGAAGATTTAGTCAGTTCGGTTTTCGTTCAGGTTTCAGGTAACGAAGACTCGAGCTCCAACATCGTACGATCGAAAATAAATTAGAAATAAAATCTTTTTGGCTTTTATAAAGTTTATATTAAAACACACCTAAAATCTTTTTGGTATTTTTGACTTTTCTAAATGTAAATACTGAAAGCAGTAAATAAATATATACCTACATTCTTTTTGCGAGTTTCGAGGGTAAGGGAATCATATCAGTGTACGGTCATGCCAAAACGCTCTTGTTGTTCAGTTAGTTAACATTAAGATAAGCATCCTATAACAATTATCGGTATTGTTGTCCACTTAAGCTCAACTTATCAGATGTAATCATGTTTAGAGGATACGTTAATGTATGATTTATACTTACCGACCGGTGTTCATCCACATCACGACACATTCCCGTATCAAGGTATGCACGAGGGTTCATCTTACCGGTGAGTATACCGATTATCATCTGTTTGACCGTATATGATGTGAGATTCTCACTTATTTTGATTTGAAAACAAGTCCTTTGTGATATAATCACTTATTGATGAGGAACTTGATTTTCATATGCATGAGGGCACAGGTGCAAGTCCGTGAACAGGTCAGTACTTCCGTACAGCAGAGAGACGAACTTGACTCCCGGATGAATGTGATATTTTATCACTTATTTTGGGACATGTGATTGTTTATCACTTATTGAGGTCGAATGCAGTATGAGATATGTACACGTATGTATGGTATCATGGAAGAACTTAGACTTAGTCTATTTATAGAAGCAACCATGATACCCGGATGATAAAAAGCATAAACCCCGAATATCTCAGAACCTCGGCAATCTATCAAACGAAATTTCGGTACCAAGACCATATGCCAATGAACGGTTCCCACGCGGTTTTCAGTCTGTTATGTTTATATCTCCTGCATACTTTAAAATGATCGTGAGTCTACCGGTACATCATTAGAAGAGCTACTTATCATTTTCTTTTTCTTTTGATTTCTGGAAACATGTTTCAACCGACCTCTGATGTAATATCACTTTCCCTCATATTACCAAGAAACTCATTTTTGTTTTTCTATTGTTTTTGTGTTTTTCTGGATTTTACTCCCCCTTAAATGCAGAAAGTAAATAAATTAAAGACATATTTTTGTATTTTTGAGATTTTTCAATGTTTTTGTATTTTTCTTGAAATTTTCTCCCCCTAAAATTCAAAAATAAAAAGAAATGAAAATATTTTTGGATTTTTGATTTTTAGAAAAATATTTACAAAAACGATTTCATGATGTAAGTTACTCTTGCTTCACCTTAATGCCGTTTACCAAAAGTAAAAAATCAAATCTTGATTTATCAAATGCTTTGGTAAAAAGGTCGGCACGTTGGTGGTCGGTATGAATATGAACCACATCGATAAGTCTCTTTTCAAAGCAATCACGTATGAAGTGATATTTAATATCGATGTGCTTCGTTTTCGAGTGCTGTACTGGATTTCTAGTGATCTGTAAGGCAGCCTCATTATCAACATAAATAGGAGTAGTTAGGAATTCAAAACCGTAGTCCCGCATCTGTTGTTGGATCCATAGAACCTGGGAGCAGCAACTAGACGCAGCAATGTATTCTGCTTCACATGTAGACGTAGCCACACATGTCTGCTTCTTGCATTGCCAAGTGACTAGGCGATTGCCTAAGAACTGACATCCTGCTGTAGTTGATTTTCCATCTTTCTTGCAGCCGCCGAAATCAGAATCACTGAAAGCTATAAGATCGAAGTTATCATCCTTAGGATACCATAACCCGGTGTCAGGGTAAGTCTTCAGATAACGAAAGATCCTTTTGACAGCAGCATAGTGAGAGACCTTCGGATTCGCTTGATACCTAGCGAGAAGACAAGTTGGATACATGATGTCGGGTCTTGATGCGGTGAGATACATTAACGATCCGATCATAGCACGATAGAAAGAAGAATCCACAGCATCTCCTTCGTCATCCGGAGTAATTCCATGATTCTGAGGAAGAGGAGTAGAAATAGGTTTCGCATCGGACATCTGGAACCGGCTCAAGATGTCCCCGACGTACTTGGTTTGATGAATAAAAATTCCAGATTCGGATTGATTTACTTGCAAACCCAAGAAGAACGTCATTTCACCCATCGCACTCATTTCGAATCGATCCTGCATCACCTTTTCAAATTCTTTACACAACTTATCATCGGTAGAACCAAAGATAATGTCGTCGACATATACTTGTACCAACAGAAGATCTTCACCATTCTCGTTAATGAAGAGGGTACAGTCGATCAAACCTCGTCGAAAACCATTGTTGAGCAGATAGGTAGACAACGTTTCATACCAAGCCCGAGGTGCTTGATGAAGACCATATAACGCCTTGTTGAGAAGTAAAACCCTGTCAGGATGTAATGGATCTTCAAACCCCGGTGGTTGCTCGACATATACTTCCTCCTCGACTACTCCGTGTAGAAAAGCACTCTTAACATCCATCTGGTACACCTTAAATTTCTTGAAAGATGCGTAGGCTAGAAAGATTCTAATAGCCTCCAGACGTGCAACAGGAGCATACACTTCATTGTAGTCAATTCCTTCAACCTGACTAAAGCCTTGCACCACTAACCTTGCCTTGTTTCGGACAACAACCCCACGGTCGTCCTTTTTGCACTTGAACACCCAGCGAGTTCCGATTTTCTTGTAGTTATCGGGCCTATCAACCAATTTCCATACGCCCAGTTTCTCAAACTGCTGAAGTTCTTCCTGCATTGCTTCCACCCAAGAATCATTTTTCAATGCCTCTTTCCAAGATTTAGGTTCTTCTTGGCTAACATAGCAGGCAAAGGACCACTGATTCTGTTGTCCCGATTCTCGTATCTCAGCATACAAGCCAGCATTTTCGTTGTTTCTGATTTGATTTCTTGTCCTTACACCACTGAGAACATCACCTATTATATTCTGCTGAGGATGAATGTTATGAATTCGGGTTTCAGTGACTTGAGGAACTTCAACATTTGACCTCAAGTTAGTGATATTTAAATTCCCGATATCATTTTGAAGCTGGTGAGTAGTAGACGATGATGCATTTTCTTCTTGAATAATAGGAGCAGACACTGGATCCGTTGCTTCTGAAGTACCTTGCACCGGAGCCCGTGTTTCACCATCATTAGCATCAACAAACTCCTCATCTTCCGACGACACATTGTAGTCGACAGCATCATTAAACACCTCATTTGAAACGAGATTGTTGACAGAAGATGTTGCTTGTGAGTCAACAAGGATTGGGCGAACCAGCTGAGAGCCAGTCGCGTTCTCGCTTTCAGACAACATTTGAGCTATTGCATTATCATCGTCAAATGTCGGCAGATTAAAAGAGTCGAAAAGACCATCATAGTCGAACATCCAAGGATCACCAGAAGGCTTTGGAGGATTAGAATATCTCTGGACTCTTACTTCACCCCATTCTTCAATCCTTTTGGTAGTTAGGTTCCATACTCGCAGATTAGGAGTAGCATACCCAAGGAAGTAACCTTCGATAGCTTTGGCACCAAATTTCCCATCAGGTTCAATCATGGTACATGGTGCACCAAAAGGTTCGAGATATTCCAAGTCTGGAGTCTTCTTGTGAAGGAGTTCGAAGCATGTTTTCCCGTGTCTTTTCACTGTAAGAACCCTGTTCAATGTGTAACAAGCCGAGGCAACAGCTTCAGTCCAGAATCGAACTGGAAGCTGAGACTCGACTAACATGGTTCTGGCAGTCTCTATCAAGGTTCTGTTCTTTCTTTCAGCGACCCCATTTTGTTGTGGCGTATACCGAGAGCTGTACTCGTGAAGGATTCCTTTTGCAGCACAAAATTCATCCATAACTCTATTCTTGAACTCGGTACCATTGTCGCTTCGGATTCTTCTCACCTTTAGATTATACAGATTTTCTAACAAGGTGATCAATTTCTTCAGAATCTCAGGAGTTTCACTCTTGTGAACCATAAAATCAACCCATGAATATCTTGAGTAGTCATCAGTAACTACCAAGCAGAAGACTTCTCCATGCACACTCTTGTGTTTGACTGGGCCGAAAAGGTCCATATGCAAACGCTCAAGTGGCATGTTGACAGTGTTTACTTTCTTCAGTGGGTGAGATTTCTTGGTTTGCTTTCCCTTTTGACATGGCACACAGACATCTTGGAGCTGAAAGTTCTTCACATTAACACCTCTCACCAGATTGTTTTTGACTAGGTGATTCATTTTTCTAAGGTGAATGTGACCCATTCGTCTGTGCCAAGAGATCGTCTCCTTTTCAGTGGCTTTTGAAATGAAACAAGTGACTTGCTTGGACTGAGTAATAGCTTGGCTCATATCAAGGACATATAGATCATTCACCCTTGGAGCCGATAAGAGAATCCATTCAGGAGGGATCTTGAAACCCGGCTTCAGCACATAACAACCGGCATCATCAAAATGCACGGTGAACTTCTTGTCGCAGATTTGAGAAACACTCAAGAGATTGTGATCCAATTGTTGTACATAATTGATCTTGTCAAAGCTCACAATCCCATTAGAAATTCTTCCCTCGCCGGAAATGTAACCTCCCTTGTCACCTGCAAATGCGACATATCCGCCTCTGATACTTCTCACATCGAACAGAAGACGATAGTCTCCAGTCATGTGCCTGGAAGCTCCACTGTCGACAATCCAAAGACTATTAACAGTTCCTCCTGGAGCCGCCTGCACATACAGTTAACACATCAGATTGAGAGGGGGACCCAAGCCCTCACAGACTTGGGTCGTCCGTCATCATCGAGGATTGTAACATCCATTTCCCGATGATTCGGAATTGATGTAGCTCCCCCTGAAACAGTTACCGGTTTTGGTATCCAAATCTCTTTCTGTTTTTCATGTTTAACATCTGATTTAAAAGATTTTGTTTGGATAACCCTCGGTTTCAAAGCCTTTTCAACTTCTTTTCTTTGTTTCTTTTTCTGTTTCTTTTCTCGTTGTTTAACAAGACGAGGGTCCTGTTTTGGTGAAACAGATCTTTTATGGTAAGTGTTACCATGGGATGCATCAATTTTTGACTTTCTCTTGGTGAGATATGGACAATTCTTAATGATGTGTCCATACTCACAGCATTCAAAGCATGATCTCCGCTCAACAAACCTCGGAGTATCATAATTGTAATAGCTGGATGATGAACTTCGCGATCTTGAGGTACTTGGTCCTACATCACAACCGTTTGTGTGTTGTGTGTAGTTGTTTTGACTGTTTCTTTTCAAAATTTTACTTTGTTTAACAAAATCCTTATTGGATTTGCTTTTGAAAGTATCAATTTTATCAGTCCCTCTTGATTTCACGAAGTTTATCTTCCGGTCCTTTTTCTTGCTTTCGCCCTGTTTGCCTTTTCTATTCTCTTGGGCGGCATGATTTTGTTCACGGGGATCATCAACCTTTGCTTTCAACTTATGAAGATATGGACAATTTCGAATTATATGTCCAATTGTACCACATTCAAAACACATTCTCCGCTCTACAAACCTCGGAGAAACGTGTTGATGACCCGACTGAGAACCAGAAACTGAACTTTGTGAACTTTGTGATTTAGATGTGCTAGGACCTAAGTCACATCCATTTGTTTGCTGGGTATAATTGTTCTCATCATTTCGCTTTAAAATTCTAACTTGTTTTATGAATTCAATGTTAGATTTATTTTGAAATGTTTCCAGTTTGTCCGTACCCTTTGATTCAACAAAGTTCATTTTCTGTTCTCCTTTCTTGACAGGAGCTCTCTTGTTTTGCACCCTAGGAACCTTAGGTTGCTCAACCCTAGATTGTAGAATTTTGGGTTGTGCAGCCTTAGGTTGAGGAGCTTTAGGCTGTTCAACCTTAGGTTGTTGAACCTTAGGTTGTGCAGTTTTAAGCTGCTGTACTTTTGGTGCTTGAGCCTTTTGAGCTTTCTTTTCCTGTACCTGCTCTTTACCTTTTCCAGAATTCACTTGTTGTTTTCGCTCAGTTGACTGTTTTTGATTTCCGTATTGTTTTCTAATTACTTCACACGGAACGGGTTCACATTGAGTAACAGTGATTTTGTTACCTTTGTTTCCCAAAAACTTGTCAGTTCTTCCTTCAAAAATTTTCTCAATTAACTCTTGATTTACGTTTTTGATTGGAAAATCCTTGTCAGAATAAATTTTACTGTCTCCCTTGAGCGTATACAACAAGTTATTCTTTTCAATGCTAGGTACATTTGGCTTCATTGCCTTTGATGTTTCAATCTTACTTGGTTTCACCGGGGGATCACACAAAATGTGATTCTCAATTGGAATTTCAGGTGTAACCAAGTTAGACTGTGGTTTCTCATTTTCTTCAGATTCATCGTCTGAAGAATCAGCATCCTCAATGATGGGAGGACTCTGTTCCTTAACAAACGATGAAGTTTTCACTTTCTCAGACTCAGATTGCCCCGAGGATGATGTACCTGTTTTGAACCCAAGGCCTACTGCAAAATCATCGAGATTGAGTGGCACTGTAGGTTCAAACCGGGGCATCTCCTCGTGATCAGGCATCTTGGAATAGTTGTGATTCATTGGAGGAGGACATGATTTGAATCCTACCCCAGTGAATTTCTCATCCTTCTTTTTCTTTTGCACATCAATAATGTGATCTAAAACATAGCGGGAATTGGAATAACTTTCCAATTTCTGCTTGATTGTTTCACATTCACACTTTGCTGTGGCTAGCTCAACCATCTGTTTCTCAATTGTGTCAATTAAGTTGTTATTAGCATATTGTTTTCTTAAAACAGCCTTTTGAAGTTCAGAAACATCATGCTTAAGTGACTTAATTGTTTCTTTAAACTCTTTTTCATTTTTGGTTAAGAAGAAGTTAGCCTCAGATGCTTTAGCAAGATCAACAATCAATTGTTGATTGTGTTGCAGTGTAATTTCAAGCTTACTTTCCTTTTCTGCATAATCTAAGCATTTCTCACATTCAACAACAGCAGAAATAGAATCAGGTTTAGAATCACATACCTGACTGGAATCACTCTCAGGTGTTGGCTTTTCTGCATCAGAATTAATAACCTCCCTTGATGATTCACATTCATATCCATTCTCGTTTGAACTTGAAATCGTATCACCCTCAACTGAAGTTGAAACATCTTCATCTGAACTTCTGTCATGTTCAGAACTGTCATCATTTCCCGAGGATTCACCATTGCTTGCATCTTTGACAATTTCAGCATACAACGCCGATTTTGTCTGACTACTGTTCTTTGAATCAAAAGATGATGGTTCTACAGTAGAACGATGGTGTTGTAAACCAACTGGGGTTAATGGATTTCCATTCAAATCTGTGGTTGGAGCCGGCTTTACAGGAACTTGTATTGGATTTCCAAAACAATCTGTCGTTATTTTCGGTTCACTTTGCCTTTGAATTGTAACTGATGCCCACTGATTTGCAGATATCATGGCAGTTGAACGTGGGGTTATAGCCTGCATCCAAGCATTCTTGAAATCTTGATCAGATTGAGAAGTAGATGATTGCGTATTAGATGAATACGGATTCAAAGACCATGCGGATGGATCCCATTGACCGTTTATTCCCATTTCTGCAGTTATTCGAGATGATGTGGGAGATTCGGCCCTTGATGGAGATACAATTTGTACACGTGTATTTTCCACTGTCGAAGGATCAACCGAAAGATCACACGAAAGATAAACACCAAACCGGTCTCGAAAGATGATATTTCATAAGTTGATACAAACGAAAATAAAAATGATTAGCAGATCTTGGGCTTTGGTGATTTTCTAAACGTCGGCCGTGCACAACAAATAACAGAAAGTGGGCTTTTGAAAATTATTTAGTTTCTTGTGGGAGGCGGTGCCTTGGGCCGTGCACAAACAATAAACTTCTATTGATTTATTGGGCCGAACACAAACAACTACCAAAACAAAAACAATTAATCACTTGGGCGGTTTGTAGGACCCTCTATCCAAAGTGATTATTGCACTTGCATCAATCAAACAAAGGACAGTTCCTTGGGCGGTGGACTATAATCCACAAAAATTAGGCTGTCTTGGGTGGTGAGCACAAACAACAAGCAAAATTTATTGGTCAATTTGGAGGTGCACAACAACCGCAACAACCAAATGTCTTTTTATGGGCAGTGGAATTTGTCTTGAATCCAACAACAAACAACAAGTTGATTAGTGGTCAATTGGGCGGCTGTCCCTTGTGAGATGATCACACACAAAGATTAGTCCCTTTTGGGCGGTGCACAATAAACCACAAAGTATCTTTTTTTTTTTTATTTTTGGCGGTGCAAACAAACTGAGTATTTAATTGCTTGTGGGCCGATTCCTTGGGCTGAGAACACCGACAACACACAACCAAGGTATTGGTCTATTGGGGCGGTCAAATGGCTCGAGACACACACAACAACCGACCCTATTCTCTTGTATTCAATTGGTCTAATAGGGCGGTGATTTAATATTTGCACAACAGCCAACAAAAATTAATTTGTTATCTTGGGTCGGCGCACAACAATCAATAAAACATCCTTCGAATTTGTTGGGGGTTTCGAGCACAGATCTTTCGGTCTCGAAAGATGATTCACAGATCAGTTTCTGTCTTTCGAACAGATTTGATCTTTCGAGGTTGTTGGATAATCCTTCGAGAAAAGAGTGATCTTTCGAAGGTTGTGAAGTTGACTTTACTGGCACATGTCAGATCTGGATCTGACACACATCAGCTGCTGTCAGAACTGATCTTTCAAAAATTTGACCCTTCGAAACAAGAATGATCTATCGAAGTAGTTGAGATGACCCTTCGATGAACTGCTTGACCTTTCGAAATGATATATTATCTTTCGAAATATGAAGATCTGTCACGAACTTCAAGAACACATCAAGAACATGGCAACTGGGTTTTCCAGATCTGACGAAAAAAACAACCCAAAATTTGAACAAAAACCCGATTTTAAACAAGGTAAAGAGCCTTAGCTCTGATACCACTTGTAGGTCCCTCTTCGGAGGATGACGAACCTAAACCTTGTTATACAAACCCACTAGCGAGTGCGGAATCCAAGCTAGCAAGCAAACCGGGTTGAGACAAGCATAAACACAAACACACAATGATTCACCGATTAACACCACTGTATTAATACGAATGAAGGTTCCGGTTACAAGCACAATGTTTACAAATCTAACTTGCAAACTCTCTAGTGTGTGTGTGTGTGTTTGGATAGAATGCTCTCACACTCTCTCTATGTGTGCATCTATCTCACAAGCCTCTCAAGTCTCTTTCTTGTCTCACTTAACACAACACACTACATGGGTATTTATACCCACACACAGCAGGTCTGGTCAAAGGATTAGACAGACTGTCCGAAGGACCATCTGTCGACCACAATTGCCATCGAAGGATCCATATATACTTCGAAGGATAGCATATCCTTCGAAGTCCATCAGTATCCTTCGTGGACATCTTTCGAGCTCATCGAAGGATATACATTATCCTTCGATGGCCCACCTTTCGACTCAGACACTTTACAAACAAATTTCTAACTGTTGAGCCAAGTCAAACCAGGAGGACGGTTGACTTGGTCAACTTACAACACTAACACGGACATCGTTTACATCTCGACCGAATACAGACAAAGTACAGACATAAGTGCATCAACAAAGTTCAAATTAATGACCTTGATTAACCACTTTGCAAGAACCAACCTTTTACCACTTGTACACAAACACAATCAAAAACAAAGAATGATGCCGATTCATGTTCCACTCTTACCAACCTGGGAACTCCGGCAAGTCACACTTATCTTGTAAATTTAAACACATTTAAAAATTCATTCACAAATTCAATTTTCAAGAAAGATGCCGATTCCTGATCCACGATTACCAACTTGGGATCTCCGGCAAGTCAGGTTTTTCATTCAAAGAAAATATCCACCCAAGCCTGACCAGCCTTGGGTGTTACCGAGCTACCAACACTCGGTTTCTTACCTCCCATCTTCTTCTCGTAGAACTCTTTAACCCCTTTGACTTTTCGATCAATCATTTTACCAAATATATGTTTTACCTTGGGGTTAAAGGATTTATCAACATCAACAACCTTTTTGTCTGAATAAAATTGGTTTAAAATCACCACTTTACCAATTTTCTTTTTAAAATGTTCAGCCCGAAGTGGTGGAAAATTCTCATCATCCACAGTCGGAACTGATTTTTCACCATTTTCCTCAACCTGTGGCTCCTCTGATTTTGTGGAATCAGATTCATCACCAGAAGATAGCTCCTCTGATTTTGATCTATCAGAATCATCGCTAGAACTATCCACAGACTTCTTAACAACCCATTTCTAGTTGTCAGATCTAGCTCTCTTCTTGTAAAATCTGTTTGAACTTTCACCAATTTCAAATTTTGAGTTTTTGAATAATTTTGTTCTATTAATTGGCGGTTCAAACTCAATCACTTTCTCTTTGAGTTTGGAAACTCCCTGTTTGGTTTGAATTGCTTGCGAACAGTCCACCGCAAGATGTCCAATTCTACTACATTTGAAACAGGTTCGAGTTTTCTTTTTCTGATAAACATTCTTCATTTCCTCTTGCTTCTTTGCAAGGAACTCTCTGTTTGATTGCCTCCAAAATTCTTTCTTTTCTTCCTCATCTATTGAAGTACCTGAAACAAATGTCATCTTTGATTTAAAATCACGAACATATTTTTCATTTTTCTGTTGGAGTAAATCCTAAACCTTTCTTTTTGAAATTACCGTTATGGTTTGGTTTCTTTTGAAAACCAGAACCAGAACAGTAACCCTTTTTCTTGTTTAATCTTTGTTGCACTCTTGAGGTGTATTTTTTAGGTTTATCAGTAAGATTTAAATATTTTATTTTAGAAATATTGATTTCTGTTAGTTTGAAAACCTTTTTAATCATTTCAGTTTTGACACCTCTTATTGGAAATTCCTCATCAGAATATAATTTGTCCGAATCATTCAAAGTATAAGCCACTTTAAATGTTTCATCACTCAAATTAGATTTTGATAACAGGAATTCTTTATCATAAATTCTTTTGCCCTGTTTTTCATTTTGACCCGGAATGCTGGACTTAGACTTTGACTCTGAACTAGACTCCGACTTTGACTCCTCTGTTTCATCGTTATCTAACACATGATCCACCACTTTCTTCATCAATTGAGATTGTTGATCAGTGTCAGACGATGTAAACGTGACATCAATACTTTCTGGAAAATTGACTGACAACTCCGACTCCCACTGTAAATTTGTGGCCTTTTTTACTCTTTCATCATTTGGATTTCTGGGCAAATATCCATTATCCATCGGGGGTGGACACTTGTTGTAACTGACACCTTGTTTCTTACCAGAATTCTTCTTGTCAGTCTGTTTCTTTGAGTCATTCTTCTTCTCGGTCTTCTTCTCAGGAGTCTTTTCTTCAGAGACTGTCTGTTCTTCAGTTACTTCGTCATCTTCAAATGCCTTCATGCCTTCAACAGTTGGATAAATCCTGTCAATGACATAAGAAGTACACGATAACTTTTCAACAAACGATTTACTATCTCAGTCTCAATTCTTTGTAACTCCAGTTTCTGTTCAAGAACAGCACATTTTTCAATGTAGTTATTCACAACTTTTTGTTTCGTCATGAATGCTCCTTGAAGAGTTTTCATAGCAGATGCCTGTTCTTCACTTGTATCATTATACATGTTCATTGCTTTGTTCATCACATCGTATGATTCCTTCAACCTGTTCATGTTGTTGATCAACTCACTGTTTTTCTTTTTCATGATCTCACAGGTTTCACAGTTCACAGGAATCTCTTTGGCAATAACCTCTTCACTAATTTTGAACTTCGGAACTTCTTTCACTTTTCTTCTGACTACCGGAGTTTCATCATCACTGCTCACTGGTGTCTTGATCTTTTTCTTTTTCTTCTTTGCTTTTTCATCTTCACTGTCGCTTTCGGCTATCATTTTTAAATGATCTCTCATCTTTTTAGCATAATATTCCGTATCATCATCACTATCTTCTTCAACTCGGGCAATAAAAGCTGTGTGAGCTGTAGCTTGGTCAGGAATATAATCATCCCAAGTAAAATTTTCCCAGCTAAAACCTTCGGGTAATTTCTCATCATCTTGATCTATTATCAAAGCTTTACCATCCGCTGAAACATATTTATCCCAGTTAAATCCAGTTGATGGTTTCTTCTCATCTTGATTGACCATACAATCTCTCTTTGAAGAATCTTCAATTACATTCCTTCCATGTGCAGTTTGTGCTAGATGCTGATGTTGTTGAGCAACTTGATGGTAAATGGCCTTTCGGTAGTAATCATTGTTGTTGAACGGATTTTGAGCTCCACTTGCTTCGCGATTAGTAAACTCCCTCTTGAAGTGTCCTTTTTCCCTACAACGAAAACAAGTGACTTTAGATTTGTCAAATCCTAAAGTAGAAACATTAGCCTCACGAAGATCATCTCTTCCTGTAATTTGCTTGAATTTCTCAGCTCTCCTCAACACACTAGCCAAGCACCATTTTATATCCATTAGCTCCATTTCCTCAGCATCGATCTGGTCGTAATCTTCCTTAGTCAGCATTGGATTCCCGATTCGACCTGCAACAAAACTACCATAAGATTCTAAAACAGTTCCCAATAAAGACATATGGCTTTTTGCAATTTCTTCAGTATAATCTTGATCATCTTCTAGATTCAAAACAATATTGCACTGAAGTTTCTTTCCATTTTTCTTTGTTGAAATATTTGGATCAAATGATGGAAATGATGAGAAACTTGTGTTGCTGTTTGATCCTTTGGATGAACTTCCAGATGAATTCTTTGCATTGAATGCAGTTTCAACTTTTGGTGACATGTTGGTTGTTTTATCATTCAATCCTGATTTGTAGTACAACCCGATGTCTTGTTCACCATCAAACACTTTCATTCTGGAGATTTTTATCTGTTCCATTTCCTGAGCCTCAATCTTTTCATTGAATTTGCTAAGTGTCAAATTGCTGAAACCCTTTTTGTTCCTAAGCATCATCAAGTATGTGCCCCAAGTCTCATGCGGTAACGCATCAGCTAACTTCTCAATCAACTCTTCATTCTCTTTGGTGATACTAGCCCTCTTCATGTTCACCAATAAATTGCAGTATCTTTCAATTATCTACTTTGTACTTTCATTTTTCAAACCACGAAATAAATCAAACTCTTTTTTCAAAAGTGATTTCGTGTTTTAATTCATCTCTTGGCTTCCAACAAACTTAGATCGCAATGCTTTCCAAATCGAATAAGCACTCCTAGTGTGTTGCAGTAAAACTATGATATCCTCTTTGACTGCCTGTTGCAGTAAGCTAATCATAATCTTTTCGTTTTTGTATTTCTTTTTCTCATCAGGACTAAGATCTTTGATAGCAATCAACTCCTCATCATCATTTGTTGGTCTAACGTATTTCGTTTCAATACATTCCCAAGCATCTAGATAGTTTGCTTGAACCCAGTTCTCAAAACGTTCTTCCCAACTCTTATACTCCTCAATGTTCAAAAGTTTGGGTGGTTTTTGCATGGTTCCCGTTTCGTTTTCCAACATCGTCTGCTGAGAAACTGTGATCGGAGTAGCAAAGGCATTATAAAAATCCTCGTCCATGATTCGAATTTCAAAATTTCTCAAATACAGTCAGTTCAAGCGAAATAACCAACTTTAAACAACAACTGTTTAAGCGAGATCACTAATTTGAAGCGGAATCAACAAGTTCAATCTATATCACTGATTTCGCTTGAATATACACTACTTTCAAGTGAAATAACCCGTTCGAGCGGAATCACAACGAACTTTCGAGCGGAATACCAGTTCGAGCGGAATCAACCCGAACTTTCAAGCGGAACCTCACGTTCAGGCGGAATCACAACACTATTTTCAAGCGGAAACAAGATTTCAAGTGGAATCAACCGACTGATTTCGCTTGAAGCACTGCTGACGTTATCTTTTCACGCTGAATTTGAAGCGAAACTACAATTTTTACTTGTTTTAGACCGAATTAAAACTTGAAACTTTCCAGGATTTGTTAAACTGTAATTGCGAGCAACATATGTGAATTTTATCCGATTTTAACCGTGAAAAGCTTTGAATTTTGAAAAAGAAGGTGTAGAAATCAGAATTCGCAGCTGAATTGGTATGAATGTTCCCCCTAAGCTCTGATACCACTTGTAGGATCGTTTTCAGACCTGAACGAGTCGATCAGAAGAGTTTTTCTCAGTTTGAGCGGCGGAAACAAACAAATTGAGTTTAATTCAGCAATGTGTACACTTTAAACTGTCTCTTTGATTGATAAAATGACTTTTACAGCGTGATGACACTTCGGCAGTACTTCGTTGCAAACCGGAACACTGAACTAAGTGATTTCGCTTGGACACCCCTATATATAGGGTTTTGATTTCGCTTGAACATGATATGTTCGATTCAAGCGGAATAAGACATTAACACTTCAAGCGAAATAAGCAACAACCACTCGAGCGAAATCAGATTCTTATGTGATTTCGCTTGAAACTGTCCAGGTGACATTTCAAGCGGAATCACCCTAAAATCCCACTACCTCGTTTTTCGTGCCCTGATCTATCTAACTCTACAAGACTCGATACAAGACGAAGACTGTGTACTTTCGTACGAACTGGGTTTGTCTGGTTCGTGCGAATGTGATGTACACGAACAAATCAACAATCAACAGGCAGTTTTGTGCGAACTAGATGTGTCCGGTTCGTACAGATGTGACGTTTTTCAAGAACTAATATTATAACACTTTTTGAGCCCAAACACTGTAATATAATCAGCCCAACTCAAAATTTATAGCCTAATATTGATCTACAAGCTAGTGGCCCACTAATCCAAACCTAGTTTAAAACTCTTTCACAAGTGCAAATCTAAGAAATCTGGTTCAAAACCGTTTGTAATTTCAAATCACTTTCCGGTCTAAATAACTATTGGTCCAACAATAGCAGCCCACTTCACCTTTTGAATTATTATTTTTTTATTTATTTAAAAAAAAACTTTAAAATTTAATATGCTGTCAACTCTTTCTTGTTTTTGAAAAATACATTTTGCTCAAATGTATCAAACTCACAAAGCCCACACTATTCGATTTGACCCCGGTCCAAAGTCTTGGCCCAAATCACCTTTTTCTTTTCGTTCTACGTTTATACTCAACACCAAAAAATAATCTTATTAACTTTCTAATAACTCTGGCCCAAAAGTAGAGCAATGAGCTACTACAATCAGAACTCAATAGGACTCGGATCAACACAGCGTGTTTTGTGGACTTTATAGCTTCCGTTGGATCCTGGTTTTTTTTTTTTTTTTTTTTTTGAACGGCAAATTTGGATCACTGACGGACCACTGGAGTATCATCGTGCCACCAGCAAAACCACCCGATCATATCCATCTCCACTAGGCAATAATGCCTATAAACCAATTCAGGAGGAAGTTAAAGCAGTAGCAAGTTATGGCTCAGAACAATTCTAATTCGTTAACAAGCACAACAATTATATTCAGCTGTCATAATAAACTTTTTGACACTTATGTCCTTCTTTTACTTCAGCTGCACACAAAATCCTCTATTCTTTGTTTTTACAAATCCTCAATATCGATAAACTATAAACTCAGCTGCATCCTATGTCATCTTCGCAACTATCATATAGTTCAGCAGTCAGATTCGGAACAATAACACAAGTTTTCAGATCTCAGTTTCGTAACCTCGCCTGATCTCGTTTTAATCAGATCAAAAGTCGTTCGAAACACTTAGAAACCGTCCGAATCAAACAACAATAATCCGAAAAAGAACCAAAGAATGTTTAAAATGATCTGATTTTGATTCGAAAATCACCAAACTCAACTGAAATCAGTCCGAATATGATTTAAAACCAACAGAAACTCGATCTGATATTCACCGAACTGATCCGAACTTCGTCGAAATCACACGGAACAGTCCGAAACAATTCTGCAATGATCAGTTTACCCGAAACATTTTTTTTCTTTTCGATCGTAATTCAATCACAACGCTAATGACAATTTCAATTCAACAAAACTGATTAATGATCAACTTCTATAGATCAACTTCTACGAATCAAATGCAGATCTCAAATCACAATTCACAGATCAACTTCGACTAAAACAGCCTGCAACTTCCAATTTTTGCGATCTTTGATACGAAAATCTATCAATTTTATGAACCAAAACTGAAACTTAATGAAATATATCTCAAACATTCATGATGATCATCAGTTCATCACCAATGTATAATATCCGAAACATTTTGATTGAAATTCACCGAAACTGATTTGAATCAGTCCGAAACTCAACTGAATCAAACTAAAATCAATCAAACCTGTCCGAAAACTTCACTTTTCACACCGAAATGAAACACAAATTGATCAAAACAGTTCGAAATCTATTCGAAAAAACAATCAATTCAGTGCGAAAATTTCAAATTCAGAATGATATGCTTATGAAAGAAGTTTAATGAAACGCTGCTGCAACTTCGATGAACAAACAGTCTCACCAGATCTGAAATTCACAAACACTGCTTCTGAATTCAAACAAATCAATCTGGAACAAATCGAACACACACTGTAGTTCACTGAATCAGGTTTTAAACTTGTTAATTCACACCTAGACTATCTAAAGTTTATCGAAAAATCAACCTGAATTGATCGAAATGAACAAAATTCAAATCGAAACAAACCTTGTTTAAAACACATCAACAAACAATCGTAACATGTCTGTAATGTATGAAATTCAATGAAGTTTAACCGAATATCCGAATTTTACACCGAAAAACAGCCGATTTCACCGAAACTCAGATTCAGTAACACGTTTACTAACTGTTGTTGATTATATACGATTTTATACTGCGTTCATCTTCCTTCAACTGATTTTAATCAAGAAAAAAAAAAACAGTTTGAAATCACTGATACAGATCCGAAAACAATGATACAAGTCTGAAATGATTAAAACATCGACATAAAATGTCCGAAGTGATCGAAATTTCAATCGAATCAAACCGAAACTTGTCTGATTTCGATCACGATTACACGCAGAGCTTCCCTTGCTCTGATACCACTTGTGAGGACCGTGTTCGGGTCTTGAACGCTCCGACCGGAATCTAACACCTACTAACAAGTGCGGAATCCATGAAAGTAAGTTGAGATAATCACACAGACACCATGCAATGATTGTTTCATTCAATTGGAAAGCAAGTACAAGATCCTGGAAACAATCGGACAGAGCTTTGCTTCTGATTGCAAAAGTTGTCTAAACTAGACCCAAGCTCTCCTATTTATAGGAATAGCCCATCCGCCTGAAACCACTATATGCCCATCCGTCCGGATGGGGTATGCCCGGATGGACTGTTACAGCATACAACCCCTATGTTTCGGTGCGGATTTCATACAAAACATACAATAAACATTACAAAGACCCAAAACAAGATAAACTAAGACACAATACAGACGGAAGCTACACACATAGTGCATTCACAACCATTATGGTCAAGCCAATGATTGATCCGAACATGGCTACGTGATCATAATAATGAAGGTTATAATCCCCTGGGATCGTACCTTCTAAAGATCACGTTAAGTAGGTGAAATGACGAGTCAACTTTATATTTAATAAGCAGTCAAAAACGTAAACTTTGCAAATTACACTAATCAAGTTTTTAACTATTAAAACTTGAAGTTTTGGCATCATATCAGTTTATAAAACATGTTAGGACATCTCTAAACATGTCCAACTCGTCATTTCTTGTTTAGAGCTTAATTCCATATCGAAAGTCAAGCAGTTTGACTTTTGCTTTGACTTTCGATTCTGACCCGTTTGGTCAACGTTTAGGCCCGTTTTAAATTAGATTTAAGACCATGATATTGTTGAGTATAAGTCACTGAAGCTATACCACATGGTCAGTCTGTTTGATGAGTTTTACGACAAGTCGCAAATATATTGTTAAAATGCCCGCAATACCCCTATGTGGTCAAGTGAACTAAATAAACGATTTTAAATTGAAACGAACTTATAATCTGACTTTAAGTCAGTAGATACTTCAACTAAAAATGTGTTTTGATACTAAGACTTGTCAAGAGCTCATCTGACCTTTAAAACCCGTCTTTATGCGCATAACTAGTTATGCGAACCTAGTTCGCATAAACTAGGCGTAACGGGTGTAGGTATTTCAAAACCTCTCCAAATCAGAACGTTTGGTTAAATAACCTTTATCCAATGAGTCACTACACTCGGATAGATATAAACCACATTCTATTCGATTTACGCTTAATCTATCAAACCTATTCTTAAGTAACAGGCCATATATAAAGGGACGAACCTTTGACCCGTATACATTCTAACAGATAATAAATCTGTTCATTCCAGACTATAGTACCTCCAGATAATCGGACTTGAGTCAATAATACTTAGACTTGCGGCATTTTGCTAAATGATAATCACATTGATTGTAAGCTAGCAAAAAGGTAAAATACTCTTAACTTATTTTGTTTTTAAACTTAGGGTACTTGGAGCACGTATTACATAAATGGGTCAACTACGACTACTCATAAATGTAAGAACCCGGTTTAATCTGTTTTACTTGATAACTGAAACAATTGGGGGTTAATGGTATCGTGTCCGGACGTCCCGACTCATGAACTATTATGGTCATACGAAATAGCGTGCAGGGGTAGGCATATCATCTGTAAGACGCGTTTTATTCAACTTTGGTGTGTACCTTAATCATTATAGGCTTATAGCACTGAAAATGACCGGTTCTAATCTCTGGTTCCCATTGTATGACAAGTATATGGTGACAAGAATAAATCCCAAGAAATATTAAAAGATCACCTACGGGTTTTCTCTATGTATAAAACTCTTTTTTGAAAAACTGTGTTAAAAAAGAATCAGTTAATTGTATTTACCAGCTTAAGCTGACGTATTTTCAAAAGATTGAACCGCGGATACCAAACCTTAATATTAGGCTGGGAATCCGGGTCAGCTAGAATGAAGGGTAAGGAATTTGCAACTCCTGAAACTTAAGGCCTATGATGTCTAAAGCTCTTTTTATTAGATCCCTCCTGTAGGCTTGTACTGAAACGCTTGTAATACTTTTGTATATATCCAAGCTTTATTGAATTTATTATTTTTACTCCAATACTTCCGCTGCATATTATTATATTGTGATAATTGTTATCCAACCGTCACGATTATACCCATCCGGGCCCACCGAGAATCGGGGTGTGACAATATGGGTCCCTTTGCATGGTAATCTGAGAGAGCTTGTGATGGATGAAGCGCACAAGTCTTGGTACTCTGTTCATTCGGGTTCTGACAAGATGTATCAGGATCTGAAAATCTTGGATCTGAAAATCTTGTACTGGTGGCCCAACATGAAAGCGAACATAGCGACGTATGTGAGCAAACGCTTGACCTGTGCGAAAGTCAAAGTGGAATACAAAAAACCGTTTGGTTTGCTTCAGCAACCAGAACCGCCTATGTGGAAATGGGAGCAGATTTCCATAGATTTTACCACTGGCTTGCCAAGAACTTAAAGCGGAAACGATACCATATGAAAATTTTGTTGTTTAAACACACGTTTTACACATTTAATAAATCTAACCAATTTTGAACACAATGAGGACAATGTGTAATTTAAGTGTAGGGGGACTTGAATAACTTGAATATTGTTTGTCCTAAAACGATCCTTACACAAAAGTCTACTTGGAACCGCTAAAACACCCAAAATCTTTTTCAAAATTTTTTTTTATTTTGTCTTGTTTATAGTTTAAGTTAGAAAAACAAGTTCTAAAAAGTTCAAGGTTTTGCAAATTTACAACCGATGGCGTCATGATAAAAAGAATCACATAAGAAAAATTCATACAAAAGGCATGGCACATTTTTAAAATTTGATTGTATATATATTTTCACATTTTTACCCTTTTCTGACAAAATTGTGAGTCTTGAGCCTTTAACGAGCATCCACTATCATATCTACACTAAATGCTCATTTTTCATTTCTTGTATGAATAGCCCCTACGGTTCTTATAAATCTAGAACTTGACAAGACAGTACATTCCCGGTCCTTACCAAGTAATCCAAGTTAGTATATGATTGAGGCATTAGGATTTTTGAACCTCATTTTCATTTGAACCTTATTTTCTATTTTTTATCCCCCCACAAAAACTACCCCTAATCAACCCGTTTGAGCATAGACCTTTCATTTCAAAACCCACAAAACACTATCACCCAAAAACATCTTTTTATTGTTACACCTTTTATTTTAGTAAAAATTGCTTCTTTTGAAAAAAACACAAAAGCATGTGACTTTATTCCAAAAAAAAAAACCTCTCTAGTTGCTTGAAATAAATAAGAAAATCTTTTTCTTATAAGCACTTAGTTAAGTTTATAAAGTCACAAATAAATTTTCAAAAGAAAACCGACTTTTTACGCCCTTAGCCACTTCTTAAATAAAACTATCCTACCCTTAACCAAAAACTTACCCCTCTTGATATTTACAAGGATTAAGTTAAAAAGGAGGAGGTTTGATTGTTTATCAAGCATATGGTAGGAGTAAGTTCCATAGCGGTACCAAGCGTTTCACTTAATTCATCTTCGGCCGAGTATTGAGTGATCACTTGTGAGGTATATGAATGTATATATAGCTTAATGAAATTTTAAATTATATGTTATGCATAACAATATTTATTTTTCTTAAAAAGTTCTAAATAAATCATGACGAATAGGATTGTAAATGAAATAGAAAACAAGAATAATAAAAAGAACTTGGATTCCCGACACGCTACAAACAAGACCCTAAACTTCTCTTCTACCCATTCCATTTTGGGAGTGTAAGCAAATATAAAAGAGTTTTGCTTGAGGACAAGAAAAGATTCAAGTGTGGGGATATTTGATATGCACCAAATGCAACATATAAATTGTATCAAAGAATGTGAGTGCATATGTCTATCGCTTGCATCAATCACGCATCGTAGCTGAAACAAATGTCACAGGACTGGTGCTGAAAAGACAAGTTTAGTAGCTCATCCGAATGGATGGACAAAGAGTCCATTCAGACGGATGATATGTGCTCATCCAGTTCATGTTGTTACTTGTCCATCCGTCCGGATGGAGGCCCATCCGTCCGGATGGAGCCCATCCGCTGGTAGTCTCATTCAGTTGGAGGTTGCCTATATATAGAGGTCTAGGGGTCTTGTCATTGGTATCTTTTGGGTAACTTTGAGGCGAAGCTCTGCCCGTTTGTTTTCATGGTGTAAACGTTGTCAAATCAGTAAAGGAAAACAGTTATAATTACATCCTCGTTTTCTATCCACGTACGTGAATGGATTCCGCACATATCACATGTCGGTTCGCATTCAACGGTCAAGAATTTAATCCGATCCTGAATTCACAAGTGGTATCAGAGCAAGGTGTTTAAGTTCACAGATCAAAGACACGAAGATCAAGCTTGTTCATTAGTTTCAGAGCAGAAATCATCATTTTCTACCTTATATCTTCTTCTACTCATCTTCTGTTTTTCTAGTTTGAACTTAAATCTCAAATTCACCAAGATTTTATGGTTAAAATTGGCTAAATTTTCAATGTGTTAAGCGAAAATCAGTTTTAACAAACCCTACAAAGTTTCAAATCGAAATTCAAACAAAATCATACTCAAATTTGTCAAAATCATGAACTTTGAAAATGAAATTGCTGACATCATCATCCATCCGAACGGATAGGATTCTCCATCCGGATGGAAAGACTTTAGAAGGGTGTTTATTTATATTGTTTGTTCATCCGGACCACTAGCCATCCGGACACAGCCCATCCGGACAAAACTCATCAGGACACAGCCTATCCGGACAGGTGTCCATCCGAATCTCAGTTCATCCGGACAAGTCCATCTGGAAATTGGCCATTTGAACAAGAAATTGTTTTGTGTGTTTTGTGAGGTTTTTCAAATTTGATCAAGTGTTTGATTGCGTGTTTTGCAGATTATCATGGCTGAAGAATTTTATAACACGTTCTACAAAGCTTATACTTCAGAGTCTTCCGAAACATCAACTGTTGCACCAAAAAGCATTTCAAAAGCTATAACTGAAAATATTAATCGTGATAATTTTTACCGAACTAATTCAAAACCACCAAAACTTGATAGTATTGAAGATTACACTTGATGGAAAGAAAGATTTATTAACTGGGCAAAAGCTTATGCGCATGAGAGTTGGTTTTGTTTGGAATTCGGGTATAGCAGACCGGTAAATGATAAAAATGAAGAAATTCCAATTAAAAGTTTATCAGTTGACGACAAAAAGAACTTTTCTTATGAACAAAGAATGATTGCCTTAATCCAACAGTCGATCAGAGATGACATTTTTGCATTGCTTAATCACGATGGGTCATCAAAATCTGTGTGGGAAGCGTTAAGAATAAAAGCTGAGGGTGGAAAGCAGATTAAAAAGAATAAAATATCCTTGCTTAAAAAGGAGTTCGATTTATTTGACGGTATAAAAGGTGAATCTGTGAGACAAATGATTGAAAGAGTTTGTCACCTTAAAACACGTGAAGAAATTATTGACAAAATCATTGAAGCTTTACCACGTGCTGATCATTGGCAAACATTCGTGTTTATATTGAAAAATGATGTGCTGTTTGAAGAGATTACTTTAGATGCATTGATCAACAAAATTAAAAGTCATGATCTCGAACTGCAGAAATAAAGACAAATGAGCAACTCTTCATATCAG
This sequence comes from Helianthus annuus, assembly GCF_002127325.2. Lineage (NCBI taxonomy): Eukaryota > Viridiplantae > Streptophyta > Magnoliopsida > Asterales > Asteraceae > Helianthus > Helianthus annuus. The sequence goes on from NC_035437.2 coordinate 59,784,377, forward strand.
CAGAATGTGGGTCTTTACTACAGGGGAAATGTACCTTCAGTGCAGACTAATCAGTCACCAAAAATTGGTACAGCTTTCAGTGTTGAAAAGTCGACAGACTCGCAGAAAAGTTCTTCAAGCTACAATCCAGGGTATCATTCTTCTCCAACCACTTCAAATGCAGAAGAACCTGAAGAGATTCATTGAAACATTGCATTAAAGTTGAAAAATTCTCCAAAAATGAGTATCAATGCGTCTAAACAGCAGATGAGTTTCTTAGCATCGATTCTGGAGTTATATGAGAGTCTGGTGGCGGGGAGAATTGGAAACCCCGAAATGACAAAGGAAGAATATGACCAGATAGATCTAGAGGAGATGGAACTTATGGATATCAGATGGTGTTTAGCCAGTGGCATTAGAAGAGCACAACGATTCATGGAGATAACAGGCAGACAATGCCTTGAAGGGTCAAACACAAAGCTGGGATTTGATAAGTCAAATGTTACATGCTTTTGATGTAAACAGAAAGGTCATTTCAAGAGAGAGAGTGTCAACTGGGAAATAGCTGATCACGCAAATGTGACAACTCGAATTTCCAAGATTCCTATTTTGCATTTATTGCACGATCATGTATTGTTTAGTTGTTTAATTGCACAAATAATTGGCTATGGAATTGTATACGTTTTGATACAATGAAGTGTATTGTGTGATTGTGCATGGTTATGTGTTAATTGTGAGAAAGTTGTTAAATGCATAGACTTGGTGGTGAAACTGTGAAACTGTTTGAGATGGTGTACTAGTGTAAAATATTATAATTAAGGGTGTGTAGAGTTATTAGTGAAACTTAGACTATACTTAATGATGTGTGTAAAATGCAACATATAAATCACATCAATTAAGGCATAAAACTAACCCTTTTTAAGTACTAATGTTGGAAAAAGAGTGTTTTTGTCTTTCTTTTGTATTTTCAGGATGAAATGAGCTCAAAATCACAAAAGAAGCAAAAAGACAACTAATTCTAGCATAAATACAAGAAAAGGAATAAAAGTAGACTGCTCGGACCCTCAACGGCACCTCCCAAGGCAAAGAAGAGAAAACAGAAGACTGAACACGCCCCGTGTCCAGCGAACACGGGGCCGTGCCCAAGAAGCAGCAGAAAAGACAAACCAGTAGAAGCTTCCATTGCCCACCACGGGGCCGTGTCCAGCGGGCACGGGGGCGTGGTGAAAGTACAGTAGGTGCATTAATTGTAATTGCGAATTACAATTAATGAAGAGAGAGAATGTCAGACGGGCACGGGGGCGTGTCCAGCGGACACGGGGCCGTGCCCAGCCTTCTGTTCAGCCTATAAATAGGGATGCTTGGTTTCATTCCATCTCATCCCTTGGCACACCACCTCTCTCACACTCCATCCACCACCCACCACCACCATAACACCATCATCCACCACCATCATCCATTGTCCATCGTAGAGTGTGTGAGTCGTCTCGGGATCCAAGATTGATCGTAAGAGTTCTTGACAATCAAGGCCATGTTTGCCTAAGTCTCTTACATCACTTGGTGAAGACAAGTGTTTAGTATAATACTTTTTATTTTTAATCTTTTGCACTTTTTATTTGGTTTTGTATTAATGACTTTAATAACTAGTTACTTATGTTGAAGGTGATCTTTCCTTATCGTTTGTCCGTGGTGTCTTGGCATTATTTTACTGTCTATATAAAATAAAAGATTTTCACCATTCATATCTCCACGGTCTATATGGAGGTATGTTGGCTACCTGGTCAGGGGTTAAGGGAACGGTTTGGTAAGGGTCTTGCCCTTGTTCAGCGTTTAGAGGTCCTGCTTGGGACCTGGGTCAAATTTAGTAGGATCTCCTTCAATGCCCATAGGTATTGGATGGTGGGGATCCAAACTCTTTGACCCCCTCATAAGTTAACTACCATTAATACTATAACCCGGCTATTTAGGACTGTATCCCTGCTGACTCAGACTACTTAGCCGAGGGTAACGTCACCGCCAAAAGCGGGGCCTACCACAATTTGCATTAATAACTTAATTCATTATCTTTCAATAATCCGACCCTTTAGGATTGTATCCTTGCTGACTCAAACTACTGGGTTGAGGGTAACGTCGCCTTCAAAAGAGGGGCCTACTACAATAACTAAGATAATCTCTTAAACAAGTGCAAAAGTGCGAAAATAATCAAAGGTTATACTAACACACGAGTTGGATCCAAGTGATTCATCTTGTCTATCTGTTTTTATTTTATCTTATTTTTCAGCATTTAGTTAGTTTTTATTTTTCTTAGTTTAAAACATTTTTTCACTTTTTGATTTGATTAGACGTTGAGGATAAACCGGTATTAAAAGCTCTTGTGTCCTTGGACGACCTCGGTATCTTATCAACACTATACTACGTCCACGATGGGTGCACTTGCCCATATGTGTGTTTAGTGTTAGTAAATATCGTGTTTTATAAATTTAAAACTTGGCTAAAAGTGTAAAAAAAGGGCTTAAATATACATCTAAAATATATACACGCTAGCACGCATCAAGTTTTTGGCGCCGTTGCCGGGGACACAAGGATTTTAAGAAAGCTTAAAATCGACGGCCTAATCAGTTTTTCAAAACCTTTTCAAAACGCGCGCACATTTTCCTACATTTTAGTTTAGTTTGCATTTACAGTAGCCTGAACACGGGGCCGTGCTCGCTGAACACGCCCCCGTGCTGCATATTTTTAGTTAGATACCCAGATACAGAGTCTGAACACGGGGCCGTGCTCACTGAACACGCCCCCGTGCTCAACGTGACCAGTAACTTTAATTAAAACGCCCAGATACAGTCCCTGAACACGGGGCCGTGTCCACTGAACACGGGGCCGTGTCCAGCTTCTGTTTCCGTCTTATTTTTGTTTTCTGGTCCCGAGACTCAGTTGTGGTCTGTTGGGTGATTCTTATGGATCAATACTCAAGAGGTTACAACTACACCTACGATGAGGATGATTATAGGGGTAATTATTGCACTAATTGTCGTAACACACGCTCGGTTCAATATAATAACTCATATCAACCATCCACTTCATACGACTACTATGAGGAGCCCAGGTACGAGCCATCAACTTCATACACATCCTATGAAGACCAAAGGTATGAACCTCCTCCCTCATACTCATATTTTGAGGAACCAAGGTATGAGCCTTCATACTCATACTTTGAAGACTCAAGATATGAGCCACCACCTTCATATTCTTATTATGAGGAACCATGGCATGAACAACCCACCTCATATGAGTACTATGAAGAACAAAGTTTCGACCCTTATCCATCATATACTTACAATGAAGAACAATGGTGTGAACCATCTACTTCATATGAGTATTATGAGGAACCAAGGATCGAACAACCGGATTCAAGCTTTGAGGATCCAAATTCTTTTTCTCTCACCGAAGTGACCAATAGGATATTAGAACACATTAAAACTATCGAACGTTACATGAAAGAATCTCGCGCAAGGGAAGAGGAATCCCGCACAAGAGAAGAATTAAATTGTAATAATAACGTAGCGGTAGTTGAAAATGTAAAAATGGAAGAACAAGAAAGTGAAAAACCGACACATGAGTTAAACAATGAAAAAGGTGAGTCCGATAATGTTAGAATTCATGAAGAGTCTAATTTTGAAGAAATTATTCTCTTGTCACCTACTTCCGAAAATCATTGTTTAGTAACCCCTCATGCCAAGTTTTTAAAAGAGTTAAACACTTGTGCTAAAATCAAAGAATTAGTAAGTGTTAAGTTAACTAATGATCAAACCTCGCTAATAAAAGAAGACCCTTTTGAAATTAACATTACACCGGTTCCATGTTTTTTCAAAATTCATTTATTAGCAATATCACCATTGATAAAGATCTTTGTGTTAACATGATGCCTAACTACATTTTTGAAAAGTTAAGTATTAGTGATTTTACTCCACTTCAAATTCCCATTTTTCTATCCGATCGAAAAGTGATAAAATCAATCGGTGTAGTTGAAGATGTTTTGGTTCAAACAAATCAATTGATAATCACAACCGACTTTGTCATCCTCGATGACGCCCCACTAGTCTTGGGAAAACCTTTTGTACAAACTCATAAAGCTTTGAAAAACCGGAAATTCAACAATCTACCTCTTCAGTTAGGGGCATTCAAAAGGAGCATAGACCTTGAGCGTTCAATGAAATATCCTTTTGGCAATAATGACCCCCTAATTGAAGATGAAGCTGAACCACCCGATACGACTAACGAAGAAGACCACTTTGTCGAAGAAGAGATAGCCATAGAACAAACCTTTAAGGTTCTTAATCTAGATGAGCCACAAAATAAGGTGTCTTCTAAAGACCCACCCCTTGAGCTCAAAGAACTTCCTAAAGGTTTGGAATATGCTTTTCTAGGCAAGGATGGTAGTTTACCGGTGATTATTTCATCTAAATTAAGTAATGTAGAAAAAGAGAAATTAATTAGCCTACTTAAAAAACACAAAAACGCGATCGCTTGGAAGCTTGTAGATATTAAAGGAATAAGCCCTTCCATGTGCACGCACAAAATTTTAATGAATGATGACTACAAAACGGTAATTCAACCACAACGAAGAGTGAACCCCAATGTTCAAGAAGTGGTTAAGAATGAAGTCATCAAACTACTTGACACCGGACTAATCTACCCTATCTCCGATAGCCCGTGGGTAAGTCCCGTTCAAGTAGTCCCAAAGAAAGGAGGTATGACGGTAATAACTAATGAGAAAAATGAATTAATACCAACAAGAACCATCACAGGATGGAGAGTTTGTATAGATTATAGGCGATTAAATGAGGCAACAAGGAAAGACCACTTTCCTTTACCCTTCATTGATCAAATGTTAGAAAGATTGTCCGGTCATAAATTTTATTGTTTCTTAGATGGTTTTTCAGGTTACTTTCAAATACCGATAGCACCAGAAGACCAAGAGAAAACAACTTTCACATGTCCCTACGGAACCTTCGCATATCGACGCATGCCATTCGGTCTATGTAATGCGCCTGCAACATTCCAACGTTGTATGGTGGCCATTTTCCATGATATGATAGAAAAGACAATGGAAGTCTTCATGGACGACTTTTCCATCTTTGGAGACTCATATGACCAATGCCTCGATAATCTTGAACGAATGCTATCCCGATGTGAGGAAACTAACCTCGCCCTTAACTGGGAAAAATGCCATTTCATGGTAACAGAGGGAATAGTACTCGGTCACAAAATCTCAAGCGAAGGAATGGAAGTTGATCGAGCAAAAATAGAAACTATTTCTCGATTACCTCCTCCATCCTCCGTAAGAGCAATCAGAAGTTTCCTAGGACATGCCGGATTTTATAGAAGGTTTATCAAGGACTTTTCAAAAATTTCAAGGCCTCTAACAAAATTACTTGAAAAAGATGCACCCTTCATCTTTGACAAGGAATGCAATCAAGCATTTCTAACCCTCAAGGAAATGCTAGTCAATGCACCTATCATGATAGCGCCAGATTGGAAATTTCCTTTCGAAATCATGTGTGATGCAAGTGACTTTGCTGTTGGAGTAATCTTGGGACAAAGAAAAGAAAAGCATTTCCACCCAATTTATTATGCTAGTAAAACTCTTAATGATGCACAAGAAAATTATACAACTACAGAAAAAGAATTACTAGCAGTGGTATTTGCTTTTGATAAATTTCGTTCTTATCTTGTTCTTTCTAAAACAGTAGTCTATACAGACCATGCAGCCATCAGGTACCTCTTCAAGAAACAAGACGCAAAACCCCGTTTGATCAGATGGATTCTACTCCTCCAAGAATTCGACATCGAAATCAAGGACAAAAGAGGAGCAGAAAACACTGCTGCAGATCATCTCTCACGCTTAGAAGACCCAGCTTTGAAGACAACCAGAGACGAGCAAATCAACGAGAAATTTCCCACTGAATCCTTGGAAATGATGGAAAGTAGACAAGAGCCATGGTATGCCGACTACGCTAATTTCCTAGCTAGCGGTATAGTCACCAAAGGATGGCCACATCATCAAAGAAAGAAATTCTTTGCTGATGTAAAGCATTACTTTTGGGAAGACCCCTATCTTTTCAAAATGTGTGCCGACCAGCTCATCCGAAGGTGTGTCCATGGTAATGAAGCACGAAGAATTCTCCGTCATTGTCATGAAGGTCTATACGGAGGACATCATGGTGCCGCAAGTACCGCACGAAAGGTATTTGATTCAGGATTTTACTGGCCAACCATTTACAAGGATGCACAAAACCTTGTAAAGACATGTGATGCCTGCCAGAGATCAGGTAATATTTCTTCCAAAAATGAAATGCCTCAAAATGGCATTCTCGTCTGTGAAATCTTTGACGTGTGGGGACTCGATTTCATGGGACCATTCCCACCTTCAAAGGGAAACAAATATATACTTGTGGCAGTCGATTACTTGTCTAAATGGGCGGAGGCCGAGGCTCTTCCAACAAATGATGGAAGGGTAGTGGTAAAATTTTTGAAAAAACTGTTTTCTCGTTTCGGGACACCAAAGGCTTTAATAAGTGATAGAGGTACCCATTTTTGCAATCATCAACTCGAAAAAATATTAACAAGGTATGGGGTCTATCATCGGGTCTCAACAGCATATCACCCTCAAACAAATGGGCAAGCCGAAGTGACTAATCGAGGTTTAAAACGAATACTTGAAAAAACCGTAGGAATAAATAAAAAAGAATGGGCCGACAAATTAGACGACGCTTTATGGGCTTTTCGAACTGCTTATAAAACCACTATAGGCACAACCCCATATAAACTTGTCTATGGAAAAAGTTGTCACTTGCCAGTAGAAATAGCTCACAAAGCCTACTGGGCAATAAAAAACGTGAACTTAGATTTAGAAAATGCCGGTAAAAATCGATTTTGTCAAATAAATGAATTAGACGAGCTAAGGAATTATGCATATTCTAACTCCGAAATTTATAAAGAAAGAATGAAAAATTTACACGATAAATATATTAGATCTAATGAATTTCGGGTAGGAGATCAAGTTCTACTGTTTAATTCACGACTTCGATTATTTCCTGGTAAGCTAAAATCTAGGTGGTCAGGACCTTTTTCCGTCACCCATGTTTTTCCACACGGTGCAGTAGAAATTAAAACTCGAAATGGGATACCATTTAAAGTCAATGGCCAACGGCTAAAACTCTACCGAGGATCCATTGAGGATGAGGAAGAGGAGATCTCACTTCAAACGGTTAACGAATAAACTCATACCCGACATGTTACAGGTAAGTGTACGTTTCAAAACCGGTAAGTCTTCTAGCCATTTTTGGAAATAAGGGGCATGCACATGAGCACATCGAAAAAAAAAATATTTTCAAAAACTTTGCTCGGCATGGGGCCGTGTCCGCTGGACACGGGGCCGTGTCGAGGCAACTGTCGGGATAAAACCCTCTTTTCCTATCAGTTACATCATTCCACACGCCCCGTATAGCCGAAAACGCTCTGGTTCCAGGCGATTTTCCGCAGTTTTCCGACGTCACTACCAAATTTAACAACATCAAGGTATGATTCTATCATCATTAGTAGTTAGATTAGTTACTTGCATGTAGTTAAAACATCAAAAATTTGGGAAAAATCTAGGGTTCTTCATGTTCATCCGGATCGAACTCAAAATGTTTGATGAAATCTGTTAGTAGTAGTTTAGATTAGTATAGTAGGAAGTAAATAAACATGTATTGTTGATAGATTCGTTTGATTTCCAACTAAAACCCCAAACCCTTGTTCTTGAACCGAAAAACACGAAATTAAAAGGGTAAACGGTTTGTTTTGGGAAAAACGACACTTAGGGTTTCATTTTCGGGGGAAACCGCTACTATTGGGCTAAAAATTTTCAGGTTTTCGAGACCAGGACGAAAAATGAATTTTTTGGGTTACAGACGCCGGGACACGGGGCCGTGTCCGCTGAACACGGGGCCGTGTCCAGCCCACTGTTTGCAGTTTCATTACAATTATCCTTGTTTCGTACTAACTTTTGATGTATTCTTTCAGATGTCAAAATTCACGAGGTTCAACGCAAGCGAACTTGACGCTAGGGCACGGTACGAGATACTACAAACAAGACCGGAGGAGTACCCTAGGCGGGCATGTACCGACTTGTTAACCATGGTGAATCAACTTGACCGATTCAACAACATCGTGAGAGGTCCACTGGAAGTTGCATTGAACACCCGGCTTAGGTCGGTGCATCAATGCACAATGGAGTTTTACAGTACTTTCATTTTCAACTCAAGGTGTGAACCGTTTGACCATGAGGCGGTCACATTCTGATATGGAGGGACCACGTTCACAACCTCCATGGCACAGTTTGGATCTATCATAGGGTTATATAGTGAAGAGGAATCGGGGAATGAAGAGAATACTGGAGGGTTACGAGACTTGGATGCAACTGAACGTCAAGCCGCATGGGCTCAGATCGGTGAAGGAATCTACAACCCTAGCAGCACCAAGAGTACTAAACTGAGGGACCCGCTTTACCGCTACATTCACAGGCTCCTCACCTACTCGCTGAACCAGCGTCACGACAGTAGTGGCGTTGTAGGGTTGAAAGATTTGGTTGTCCTTCACTGCATCCACAACCAGAAACCTCTCGATGTTCCTTATCTCCTGTTACGAAACATGCACCTAAATCGCCTTGCTCACGCTCCTACACCTATCTTCTTCGGGGGATGGGTGTACCGTCTTTTCAAGCATTTCACGAATATCCCAAGGTCCTTTGAAAGGAGTTCATGGTCGGGACGAGTTGACTACCACATTTGCCGAGCCATGAACTTACTTTATGAGGCAGAAGACGGGACGGTGAGCTTTCAAAGGACACAAGGCTATGCATGGAACCCGCAGGAGGCTCTAGTTCTTCATGCACCACCTCCCCATTATCAGTACCAACCCCAGGGCGATCCGGGTCAATCCTCCTCTCAAGGAGGCGGTTTTCCTAACTTTCAAAGTTTACATGATCTTTTGCAGGAAAACCTCATGTGCACCAGGAACACCTACAATCTCGCCAACAACACATACCACCGGGTTGGAGCTATCGAGCGCAACATTAACGATATACAAGATGATATCGGTAGCATCCGGGAGTACATGGCAAGGCATGGGGGTGGAGGTGATGGTAGCGATGAAGACATGGAGTAGGAGGCTTGAAGGAACAAGGGGCAGGTTGGTGATAAGCCCACAGGTTTAAGTACCCTTCTCTATCGAACAATTTACGGCCTGCGTGCCGCTTGTTGAACAATTTACTTTCTTTAACTACTTCTTTTATCTTTGTTTTATTTTTACTTTATGCATGGAGACAATTAACGTTGGTAATTTAGGATGGTTTATGTTTGTTTGGTTTGGTATAGAGTGATTAAAACAGGTGCAATACAAGGGTTAGAGTGCTAAACATTAGCACTTGCAGCCCCAAAATGGAGAAACCGGGAGACAAAACTTGTTTTTCAGGCTCACAGACTGTCCACACGGGGACGTGTCCCGCCGACACGCCCCCGTGTTCATCTCCCAGACCTGCTGTTTGTTTACTGACCTGCAATTATTTGCCAGACACGAGGCCGTGTCCAACCGACACGCCCCCGTGTTCATTTTCTGTAAGTTTTCATTACTGGCAGTTCGCCACGGGGCCGTGTCCAGTGGACACGGGGCCGTGTCCAGGATGCCAGTAACATAAATCTTTGCTTTTTAACCTACTTTTACACATTCTAATCAACCAAAAACCTTATTTTTGGACACATTGAGGACAATGTGTAATTTAAGTGTGTGGGGGGGGGGATGCTAAAACCTTGAATTTTGCAAATCCTAAATACAAGCCTTACACAAAACTCTATTGGAACTGCTAAACACCCCAAATTTTTTCAAAAACTTTTTCATTTTTTTTTATCATTTACTTGTCTTAGTTTAAGTTGGGAATAACAAGTTCTAAAAAGGTTATATTTTTACAAATTTACAACCGATAGCGTCGTGATAACAAAGAACCAACATAAGAAAATTACGAAACGGCATAACAAGTCTAGTTAAAAATTCGATTATATATACTTGATCACATTAAAAACCCATTCCCACAAAAGTGAGTTTTGAGCCTTTATTGAGCATAAAGATACACATATTTAGACTAAATGCTCATTTTTTCGTTTCTTGTGTGAATAGCCGCTTGGTTCTTACAACTCTAGAACTTGCCACGACGATACATTCCCGGTCCTTACCAACTTAAACCCAAGTAAGTAAGTGATGGAGGCATTAGGACTAACCATATTTTTCTTTCTAAACCATTATTTTTCAATTTTTTTTACCACCTACCCAAAATCCCCCTAGATAGCCCCTTTGAGCCTAAACCTTTCATTTCATTACCCCAAAACCCTTTTTACCCACCAAAAAACCCTTTTCATTTTTCACCCTTTATTTTAGTAACAAGCTCGGTTTTTCGTAAACTCGCCTTTTTATGTGATGAAGAAAAAAAAAAAAAATTTTTGATGAAGTCAAAAACAAACAAAAGCTATATAAAAGCTTGTTTGGAGAAATACTTCAAAATAAAAAGTCACTAAAAACAAGGTATGTCACGAAAACCGACGCTTTTTACGATTTTCGCCCTTTTACTAACAACTAACCCAAACCACCCACCTTTAACCCAAGCCTAACCCTTCACCCAAAAAGTCCTCTTGATATTTACAAAGGTAAAAAGTTAAAAAGGAGGAGGATTGATTGCTTGGCAAGCCTATGGAAGGCGTAAGCTCCAGGCCGCTCTCGAGTGATTCACTAAAAATTACACATTCGGCCGAGTGTTGAGTGATCTCCCGTGAGGTATGTGAACTTGTATATAAATGGAATTTTAATAAGGCATGCTATGCCCGAATAAGTAATTTATCTTATGAAACGTTCAAAATAAATCATAACGAATAGGATTGTAAATAAATAAAAATAAAACTTACAAAGACCTCGGATTCCCGACACTCTAGGACAAGCTAAAAACTTTCTGTTCTACCTATTCCATTTGGGAGTGTAAGCCACATTTAAAGAGTTTTGCTTGAGGACAAGCAAAAGTTCAAGTGTGGGGGTATTTGATGTGTGTAAAATGCAACATATAAATCACATCAATTAAGGCATAAAACTAACCCTTTTTAAGTACTAATGTTGGAAAAAGAGTGTTTTTGTCTTTCTTTTGTATTTTCAGGATGAAATGAGCTCAAAATCACAAAAGAAGCAAAAAGACAACTAATTCTAGCATAAACACAAGAAAAGGAATAAAAGTAGACTGCCCGGACCCTCAACGGCACCTACCAAGGCAAAGAAGAGAAAACAGAAGACTGAACACGCCCCGTGTCCAGCGAACACGGGGCCGTGCCCAAGAAGCAGCAGAAAAGACAAACCAGTAGAAGCTTCCATTGCCCACCACGGGGCCGTGTCCAGCGGGCACGGGGGCGTGGTGAAAGTACAGCAGGCGCATTAATTGTAATTGCGAATTACAATTAATGAAGAGAGAGAATGTCAGACGGGCACGGGGGCGTGTCCAGCGGACACGGGGCCGTGCCCAGCCTTCTGTTCAGCCTATAAATAGGGATACTTGGTTTCATTCCATCTCATCCCTTGGCACACCACCTCTCTCACACTCCATCCACCACCCACCACCACCATAACGCCATCATCCACCACCATCATCCATTGTCCATCGTAGAGTGTGTGAGTCGTCTCGGGATCCAAGATTGATCGTAAGAGTTCTTGACAATCAAGGCCATGTTTGCCTAAGTCTCTTACATCACTTGGTGAAGACAAGTGTTTAGTATAATACTTTTTGTTTTTAATCTTTTGCACTTTTTATTTGGTTTTGTATTAATGACTTTAATAACTAGTTACTTATGTTGAAGGTGATCTTTCCTTATCGTTTGTCCGTGGTGTCTTGGCATTATTTTACTGTCTATATAAAATAAAAGATTTTCACCATTCATATCTCCACGGTCTATATGGAGGTATGTTGGCTACCTGGTCGGGGGTTAAGGGAACGGTTTGGTAAGGGTCTTGCCCTTGTTCAGCGTTTAGAGGTCCTGCTTGGGACCTGGGTCAAATTTAGTAGGATCTCCTTCAATGCCCATAGGTATTGGATGGCGGGGATCCAAACTCTTTGACCCCCTCATAAGTTAACTACCATTAATACTATAACCCGGCTATTTAGGACTGTATCCCTGCTGACTCAGACTACTTAGCCGAGGGTAACGTCACCGCCAAAAGCGGGGCCTACCACAATTTGCATTAATAACTTAATTCATTATCTTTCAATAATCCGACCCTTTAGGATTGTATCCTTGCTGACTCAAACTACTGGGTTGAGGGTAACGTCGCCTTCAAAAGAGGGGCCTACTACAATAACTAAGATAATCTCTTAAACAAGTGCAAAAGTGCGAAAATAATCAAAGGTTATAATAACACACGAGTTGGATCCAAGTGATTCATCTTGTCTATCTGTTTTTATTTTATCTTATTTTTCAGCATTTAGTTAGTTTTTATTTTTCTTAGTTTAAAACATTTTTTCACTTTTTGATTTGATTAGACGTTGAGGATAAACCGGTATTAAAAGCTCTTGTGTCCTTGGACAACCTCGGTATCTTACCAACACTATACTACGTCCACGATGGGTGCACTTGCCCATATGTGTGTTTAGTGTTAGTAAATATCGTGTTTTATAAATTTAAAACTTGGCTAAAAGTGTAAAAAAGGGCTTAAATATACATCTAAAATATATACACGCTAGCACGCATCACTTAACCCTAATCCCTTTTTCACTAATCATTTACACAAAAACCAAAGCACGTACTGTATTCTCTAATCCCCTAGCAATCATCATCACCATCATCTTTGGCACAAGACATTCAGCACTCTTGATTTCCACACTCTCTAACTAGAATCAATCCAAGGTAAACAGTTAATGATTGATTGTTGTTTTTATTCTTGATTGTGTGTTTCATGAAAACCCTAGTTCATCATATGCTATTCTTTGTTAATTGATTTTGATTTATTGTGAAAGAATGTTGATTTTTGTGTAATCATTTGCTAGATGATTAAGATCCTTGATTAAGATGATTATTCTGTCAAACTATTGATTGATTGATTGATTCTGCATTATGAAAATCATGAAATTAGGGTTTTCTAGTCGTAAGGGTGTAACAGTTGAACAAAGAAACGTAACTGCTCCAATTGCAAAGAACGTATGACTTTTGTTAGTCAGAGTTTTATTAAACGTGAATTGTCTGAGTTTTGTTATGGTGATCATGTCCGACTTTTTAATATGATTGTTTGTCTGAGTTTAAACATGTGAAGAATGTCCGAGTTCTTATATGAATTACTTGGTCCGACTTTTAATTGCACTTGTTGTCCGATCTTTATAACAAGGCAACATGGTCCGACCTTTTAGATGTAAGGAGTCCGAGTTTTATTATAGCATGAAGGTCCGATCTTTAACTCAATGTGATGTCCGAGTTTCTTTAACACAAGTGTTGGTCCGAGTTTAATTGTATAGAAGGAGTTGTCCGATGTTTAACCATTTGAAGGGAGTCCGACTTTGTTAAGGAATGGGTGAGGGGTCCGAGTTTTGAACCCCCTACCCCTGTCCGAGCTTCATGACACCCCTCACATGGTCAGAGTTTTGTGATGGGCCTCTCAAGTCCGACTTTGTGACCCATGCCCCCTTGTGTCCGACTTTTGATCCCAAACCCCTCATATCCAAGTTTTAACCCCCCACACTTCCTATCCGACTTTTAAACAGGGGAAGCCCCCCCCCACACACACTTGTCTGAGTTTTAAGAATGTAGGATCGTATGCTGACCCGAACGAGTCGTTCAGAGGTTATCTCTTGCGTTTCAGATGCGGAATAATAAGACATACAAGTAGAAGTAGCTTGTTCTCCTTTCTAACTGCTTGTTTTATTGATATCAAACGTTTTACAGCTCAATCGTCACACTGGAAAAGCTTCGGCGTGGAATTCGGATTCAACGTTTTGTGGATCGCCCTAATGACACCTATATATAGTGGTTTGGGTCCGCTGATACGTCACATGTTCATATGAGCGGTCCAGACACGTACAAATAAGCGACCCACACTCTATGACCATATAAGCAGTCCTAGCATATAAAACCTATACAGACTCCTGTTTTCTCGTAAAACATGCCCTATGCTATACAGTACGATGTAAGACAGACACCTAGACGGAATCAACAGATGTAGTGCACCAACAGACTCCCCCTCAGATGTTGATGGAGTCGACTATCAAGCACTGTCTCCGTGTCTTCACATCTTCAGTCTTAATCAGTCTCTGGGCTTTCTCTTCTTTCAATCTTCAGACTCCCCCTCTCGATTTACTGGTATTCTTTTGTTCTTCAGTAACATCTTCAGGATCGTTGTCTGATCTTCACAGGCTTTGTGATGGGCCTCTCAAGTCCGACTTTGTGACCCATGCCCCCTTGTGTCCGACTTTTGATCCCAAACCCCTCATATCCGAGTTTTAACCCCCCACACTTCCTATCCGACTTTTAAACAGGGGAAGCCCCCCCCCCCCACACACACTTGTCTGAGTTTTAAGAAGAGCATGGCCCTGTCCTACTTGTGTGTGATTTAAATTGAAGCTAAGTTGTATGATAAAAGCATGTTGATCTGTTAAGGAATGAATAATGAAATTGAAGTCAGACTCTGTTAAATTGTTAAGCTCATTAACGATGTTAATATGTTAAGAATGTTAACGGTGGCCATTAGGTTAATATTCACGTTAGACTAAACTGTGAAGTTCAAGACGCGACGCATGAATTACGTGAAAACGATTAACTGTTTACGTGACGTATGATTCTATATATGATCGTATGATACTGAATGCAACTGTATGATCTGGCATGCGTGAACATTCTATGTGATATCATCATGTACACAATAAACACACAAAGCACAGTTACTCGAATATCAAGGATTTGTAAACCCTAATTTGATGCAAACACTTACATCGTATCATGTACAATATAACCTAGGTCGTGTGTAACGGATTTAGACACTTGATAAACCCTAGAGCATAGCATACCGAGCAAACCAAGGTGAGTTCACACTCTTTACCAAGGCATGGGATTCCCGGGGATAGGCAATGGGTTGAATGATGGAATTGAACAATTACGCGTACATACAGGTTACTAGACTATCTACCATGGTCCTCGGGTTAAGCAGGACACTTACGTAAAACCTACGTAAACAGGAAATATGCTACTGTCTTCCGGAGTCAGGAAGGACACTTACGTAAAACCTACGTAAACAATAACATGCTACTGTCTTCCGGAGTCAGGAAGGACACTTACGTAAAACCTACGTAAACCCCCGCGTACCCCTATCCTCGGTTGTGAAGGATTACTTACGTAAAACCTACGTAAACTTGTACGTGTTACTGTTCTCGGGATATGTAGAACACTTATGGTTACAAATAGTCTAGTGGTTATACAACATGGGAAGCCCCCACCAATAGAACGTACTATCGGCCCAGCAGAGCCACATGTTACAAACGAATATACTATTACGCATTTACTTTCTGTGAACTCGCTCAACTAGTTGTTGATCCTCTGTTACATGCCTTGCAGGTCGTTAGATACATGGAGCTTGCACAGGGAGGAGCTGGTCGTTGTGGGCTTGGATCGTGATTGTCTTGTTAAACACTTACGACATTTGATACTTTATTATGATGGGTTTTATTTATACGCTTCCGCTAAACTGTGATAACATACTTATGTTTTGGAACACCTTTCATATGGATTTGGTTTGGTTTAATGGCAATTACTTTTACTATATATATATTGTTCTATATGATTGGTGGCTTGATCCTGGTCAGTCACGCTCCCAAGCGGTGATACTCCGCAGGTGGATTTTGGGGGTGTGACAGATTGGTATCAGAGCCATTGGTTATAGAGAACTTGGTTTTAATATGGGAAAACGTTTTTATTAAAAACCAGACTATAACCAGAACAGTGCTCTCAACGATCCACAACGACGCTTCGCTCCACGTGCAAGACTCGACATCCTAGGTAATAAGGTTTATATTTATTGCCTACATGCTAGAATTGCATAGAACCTTGCTCGTAGTATGCTTAGATTTCATTGCTCATTACTTGTTATTGCTTGAGAACACTTGTGTGCTTACACTCTTCTGTCATCGCACTATTCGCGAACCTCTCTCACTTACGTTACATTTGCTATGAAGATCATGGCCGGACATATCAACATGACACAAGCCCAGTTGACGGCTCTCATTAACGAACGAATTGCTGCGGCACTTGCAGCCATACAAGTAGGAGGTCAACACGCTCAGTCACCTGCTTGCACCTTCAAAAATCTCAAGGATTGCCGACCTAGTACCTTCAGTGGAACTGAGGGAGTTGAAGGCCTCCTCCACTGGTTCGAAAGGCTCGAAACTGACTTTGAGGTGCATGATTGCCCTGAGTCTCGT
Source organism: Helianthus annuus (assembly GCF_002127325.2). NCBI lineage: Eukaryota > Viridiplantae > Streptophyta > Magnoliopsida > Asterales > Asteraceae > Helianthus > Helianthus annuus. The sequence goes on from NC_035437.2 coordinate 59,800,878, forward strand.
AGAGTAAAGTTTGCTACTGGAACACTCGAAGGTGCTGCATTAACCTGGTGGGAAGCACAGGTTCAAATGTTAGGACTTGCAGCTGCTAATGCCACCCCCTGGAACGAGTTCAAGGACCTAATTAAGGAAGAGTTTTGCAGTCGAGAAGACATCCTCAAACTAGAGGTAGAGTTCCTCAACCTACAGATGGTGGGGTCTGAAATTGAAGTTTATACGAAGAGATCGAATGAATTAGCCACATTTTGTCCTACTATGGTAGACTCTCCCACCAAACGCATCGAACTGTATCTCAAGGGTCTGGTGCCCGAAATTCAGAGTCATGTGACCGCAGCTAACCTTGGCACTATCCAGCAAGTCACTCGACTTGCTCATCGTCTCACAGACCAGGCTGTAGAACAGAACAAACTACCGAAACGTGTTACGCGGCTACTACATGTGGTTCTAGTGACAACAAACGCAAGTGGGATGAAAGCCTGAGCAAGGAATTAATTTTGGTCCAGCCTCTGGCGCAGCAACAAAAGATAGATGACTACCAGAACCCCAGACAGCAATTTTCTAGTAGTCGCGGGCAGAGTGGATATCGAGGAAATCATCCAAAGTGTAACAGATGCAATAGACACCACAGCGGTCAGTGCAACAAGGGTCGTTGCCAGAGGTGTCTCAAGATTGGTCATGAAGCTAAGGATTGTCGAAGCTCACGTCCTGTAACTCAAGAACAGCTACGGCCGCCTCAACCTTCACAGAATCAGCAGCAACAACAAAGTTTTAAAGGATGTTTTCAGTGTGATTCTAAAGATCACTACAAGAGACATTGTCCGCATATAAACCAGGACCAGACGCAGAACCACGACCATGGAAACAGGGACGACAATGGGGATAGCGTTGGGGGAAGCAATGGAAACAATGACGCCGGGGCCGCATGTATGTGATTGGTCAGGGTGACGCAAGGAACGATCCAAACGTAATAATGGGTAAGTTTCTTCTCGACGACTTTTATGTTACTGTCTTGTTTGATTTGGGTGTGGATACTAGTTATATGTTCCTGAAAGATAGTCAAATGTTACAACGTAAACCAACTCCCTTGAACACCAAACCTGTCGTAGTGTTAGCTTATGGTACAAGTCTAGAGGCCATTCATAGTTCAGGATTGTAATCTTATCCTCGCTGGTCAGACGTCTCCTATCGACCTCATTCCTACAGTTCTGAGCAACACTTATAGCTCGCGCACCGTATCGCTTAGCTCCATCGGGATTGGAAGGACTATCGACGCAGCTACGAGAACTCTTGGATAGGGGGATTTATCCGACCTATCTTTTCGCCTTGGGGAGCTCCAGTACTATTGGTGAAGAAGAAGGATGGCACTTTCAGGATGTGCATTGATTACCGCAAACTGAACAAGGTCACAGTGAAGAACCGTTATCCTCTTCCACGTATTGACGACCTATTCGACCAGTTGCAATGGTCGAGCTACTACTCCAAGATAGACTTGAGGTCAGGTTACCATCAGCTGAGAGTCCGGGATGAGGACGTCTCTAAAACCGCAATTAGAACTCGCTACGGTCACTACGAGTTTCTTGTTATGCCATTCGGGTTAACGAACGCGCCTACCGTATTTATGGATCTTATGAACAGGGTGTGCAAACCCTATCTAGACAAGTTCGTCATTGTCTTCATCGACGATATTCTGATCTACTCCAAGAGTCAGGAGGAACACGAGCAGCACTTACGTCTTATCTTGGAACTTCTTCGAAAGGAACAATTGTACGCCAAGTTTTCAAAATGCGACTTCTGGCTTCGTGAAGTCCACTTCTTAGGCCATGTGGTGAACAGGGATGGGATTCATATCGATCCATCCAAGGTAGATTCGATCAGGAACTGGCCTGCACCGCGTACACCAACGGAAATACGCCAATTCTTGGGTTTGGCGGGGTACTACAGACGATTCATTAAAGACTTTTCAAAGATCGCACAGCCGCTTACGCTACTGACACAGAAAGGTGTCACCTACCGTTGGGTAGATTCCCAGGAAACCGCTTTCCAGTACCTAAAGGATAGGCTTTGCAGTGCACCTATTCTCTCATTGCCAGAGGGCACGGATGATTTTGTGGTCTATTGTGACGCGTCGATACAGGGACTTGGTTGTGTATTGATGCAGCGGGATAAGGTTATTGCTTACGCTTCTCGTCAACTCAAGGTTCACGAACGGAACTACACGACGCACGATTTAGAGCTGGGAGCTGTTGTTTTTGCACTTAAGATATGGCGACACTACCTGTACGGTACCAAGTGCACAATTTACACCGATCACAGGAGTCTCGAGCATATCTTCAAGTAGAAGGAATTGAATATGCGTCAGCGAAGATGGGTTGAACTTTTAAACGATTACGAATGCGCTATTAAGTATCATCCAGGCAAAGCCAATGTTGTGGCTGACGCTCTCAGTCGAAAGGACACTCTACCTAGACGCGTACGAGCCTTGCAGCTCACTATTCAGTCCAGTCTTCCTGCACAAATACGAACTGCTCAGATGGAAGCATTAAATCCCGAAAACGTCAAAGCTGAAGCTTTACGTGGCTCAAGGCAACGATTAGAACAAAAGGAAGACGGCGCCTACTATGTAACAGGACGTATTTGGGTTCCACTATATGGTGGTTTACGAGAACTTGTGATGGATGAAGCTCATAAGTCTCGCTACTCGGTACATCCAGGTTCGGATAAAATGTATCATGACATCAGAACTACATATTGGTGGCCTAGCATGAAGGCCCACATAGCAACTTACGTCGGCAAATGTTTGACGTGTGCAAAAGTCAAAGTGGAGTATTAGAAACCAGCGGGCCTACTTCAGCAGCCCAAGATACCGCAATGGAAATGGGAAGAAATTTCCATGGATTTTGTTACAGGCCTACCCAGATCCCAGCGTGGGAATGATACTATATGGGTGATCGTGGATCGACTCACCAAGTCTGCACACTTCCTGGCTATTAAGGAAACGGATAAGTTCTCCACTCTCGCAGACGTTTATCTTAAAGAAGTTGTTTCGAGGCACGGGGTGCCCACCTCCATCATTTCGGATCGGGATACACGATTCACGTCAGAGCTATGGCAAGCGATGCACAAATCTTTTGGCTCACGATTAGACATGAGCACAACATATTATCCTCAGACGGATGGGCAGTCTGAGCGAACGATCCAGACTCTTGAAGACATGCTTCGGGCATGTGTTATTGATTTCGGCAACGGCTGGGAAAAGCATCTCCCTTTGGTGGAGTTTTCGTATAATAACAGTTATCACACCAGCATACAAGCCGCTCCATTCGAGGCATTGTACGGACGTAAATGCCGGTCACCTCTCTGTTGGGCAGAGGTGGGGGATAGTCAGATCACGGGTCCAGAGATTGTACTGGACGCCACGGAAAAGATTGCACAGATACGACAATGCATGGCGGCAGCACGCGACCGTCAGAAAGCCTACGCGGACAAGCGTAGGAAACCGTTGGAATTTCAGGTCGGGGACCGGGTTTTACTAAAAGTCTTACCCTGGAAGGGTGTGGTTCGATTTGGTAAACGAGGCAAGCTCAATCCACGGTATGTTGGACCGTTCGAAATCATTGAGAAAATAGGCAAAGTGGCCTACAAGCTAAACCTACCAGCTGAACTCGGTGCAGTTCACAATGTATTTCACGTGTCGAATCTGAAGAAGTGCCTGTCAGATGAGACCCTCATAGTTCCTTTTGAGGAACTCACTATCGACGAGCGGTTGCAGTTCGTCGAGGAGCCAGTTGAAATCACGGACCGGGATGTTAAGGTCCTCAAAAACAAGAGAATCCCTCTTGTTCGAGTTCGTTGGAACTCCAAACGTGGCCCAGAGTACACCTAGGAACGTGAAGACCAGATGACAGAAAAGTACCCCCAGTTATTCGAAACCAATGCAACTACTACTGAGGCTGAAGCTCCTACTGCGGAATTTCGGGACGAAATTCCAAATCAACGGGGGGATGATGTGACACCCCAGGAAAACCAGTAAACGATACAACTTACCTAGCTTCCTCAGTAACCGCATGCTAAATTTCGGGACGAAATTTCTTTCAAGTTGGGGATAATGTGACAACTCGAATTTCCAAGATTCCTATTTTGCATTTATTGCACGATCATGTATTGTTTAGTTGTTTAATTGCACAAATAATTGGCTATGGAATTGTATACGTTTTGATACAATGAAGTGTATTGTGTGATTGTGCATGGTTATGTGTTAATTGTGATAAAGTTGTTAAATGCATAGACTTGGTGGTGAAACTATGAAACTATTTGAGATGGTGTACTAGTGTAAAATATTATAATTAAGGGTGTGTAGAGTTATTAGTGAAACTTAGACTATACTTAACCCTAATCCCTTTTTCACTAATCATTTACACAAAAACCAAAGCACGTACTGTATTCTCTAATCCCCTAGCAATCATCATCACCATCATCTTTGGCACAAGACATTCAGCACTCTTGATTTCCACACTCTCTAACTAGAATCAATCCAAGGTAAACAGTTAATGATTGATTGTTGTTTTTATTCTTGATTGTGTGTTTCATGAAAACCCTAGTTCATCATATGCTATTCTTTGTTAATTGATTTTGATTTATTGTGAAAGAATGTTGATTTTTGTGTAATCATTTGCTAGATGATTAAGATCCTTGATTAAGATGATTATTATGTCAAACTATTGATTGATTGATTGATTCTGCATTATGAAAATCATGAAATTAGGGTTTTCTAGTCGTAAGGGTGTAACAGTTGAACAAAGAAACGTAACTGCTCCAATTGCAAAGAACGTATGACTTTTGTTAGTCAGAGTTTTATTAAACGTGAATTGTCTGAGTTTTGTTATGGTGATCATGTCCGACTTTTTAATATGATTGTTTGTCTGAGTTTAAACATGTGAAGAATGTCCGAGTTCTTATATGAATTACTTGGTCCGACTTTTAATTGCACTTGTTGTCCGATCTTTATAACAAGGCAACATGGTCCGACCTTTTAGATGTAAGGAGTCCGAGTTTTATTATAGCATGAAGGTCCGATCTTTAACTCAATGTGATGTCCGAGTTTCTTTAACACAAGTGTTGGTCCGAGTTTAATTGTATAGAAGGAGTTGTCCGATGTTTAACCATTTGAAGGGAGTCCGACTTTGTTAAGGAATGGGTGAGGGGTCCGAGTTTTGAACCCCCTACCCCTGTCCGAGCTTCATGACACCCCTCACATGGTCAGAGTTTTGTGATGGGCCTCTCAAGTCCGACTTTGTGACCCATGCCCCCTTGTGTCCGACTTTTGATCCCAAACCCCTCATATCCAAGTTTTAACCCCCCACACTTCCTATCCGACTTTTAAACAGGGGAAGCCCCCCCCCCCACACACACTTGTCTGAGTTTTAAGAATGTAGGATCGTATGCTGACCCGAACGAGTCGTTCAGAGGTTATCTCTTGCGTTTCAGATGCGGAATAATAAGACATACAAGTAGAAGTAGCTTGTTCTCCTTTCTAACTGCTTGTTTTATTGATATCAAACGTTTTACAGCTCAATCGTCACACTGGAAAAGCTTCGGCGTGGAATTCGGATTCAACGTTATGTGGATCGCCCTAATGACACCTATATATAGTGGTTTGGGTCCGCTGATACGTCACATGTTCATATGAGCGGTCCAGACACGTACAAATAAGCGACCCACACTCTATGACCATATAAGCAGTCCTAGCATATAAAACCTATACAGACTCCTGTTTTCTCGTAAAACGTGCCCTATGCTATACAATACGATGTAAGACAGACACCTAGACGGAATCAACAGATGTAGTGCACCAACAGACTCCCCCTCAGATGTTGATGGAGTCGACTATCAAGCACTGTCTCCGTGTCTTCACATCTTCAGTCTTAATCAGTCTCTGGGCTTTCTCTTCTTTCAATCTTCAGACTCCCCCTCTCGATTTACTGGTATTCTTTTGTTCTTCAGTAACATCTTCAGGATCGCTGTCTGATCTTCACAGGCTTTCAGAATCGAATATCCTGGCTCTAAAACACTCTAATTCTCTTGATCAGATCTCTTGATTTCTTAAGTTCAACAGCATCAACAATAAAAGTGATTTTCAGGATCAGAATCTGACTCTACTCATTCTTTCAGAATTGATTTCCAGGATTGAAACTTAGCTCTCTTCCATCATAGATCTTCAGGAATTGAAACCTAGCTACCTGCACAATCTCAATCCCGAAATAAATTTTCTTTCACAAACATTTCAAACAACTATGCACCAACACATGATTACACTCATATGACTATGATGAACCACTTGAAGAAGATTAGATTAACAAAAACAGTTAGTTTTACACAAACACTCCCCCTCAAATGCTGCTCATCATGTTTAGCACTCGAAATTTTGAAAATCAGTTCTCCAACATCAGCTGTCGAAAATCTTTTTGACTTTTTCAAAATTTATGCTAAAAACACACAAAATCTTTTTGGATTTTCTGAGAAATATTACCTGACACTACTAGTAAACAAAAACATACAGAAATGTAATATTTACAAACAATATTTTTACGAGTTTGTGCAAGAGGATCATATCAGTTTATGAGACCTATCACCATCACCATTAAGCTTGATTTCATTTTAAGTTTTAAACAATTTACCTAGATTGTCAGTATGTTTGTCCTCTTAAATTCTCAACACAAATTTCAATCGATTCGAGATACGATATTAACGTTTTAGAGACTTAAACTTAATTGTGTATCACTCCACTTGAATATACTCCTGTATCCAGATCCCAAATATTCAGTCTTACAGGTGAGTATACCACAGCTGATATCTGTAAAGGGGTTAGGTGCGAAACCGTGAGAGCTCAGGTCAAAACTTCCGTTCAGCAGAGAGATGACGACTCGACTTTTGGTGGGTCCCCTTTAGAGGATCTTTTGAATTAGAACAGCAATGACTATCAATTTTATTGTTTAATCAGATTGCTGAGGGCGGCGCTTTTTCAAGCATTTGCAGAAAGTATTATCCGGGGACTAGGTCAGTATTTCCATACAGCAGAAGTCCCGGGATAATACCCCAGATATCACTGAGCATAAAGACCTAGTATCTCAGAATATGGGACCTTTCAAACAAGATTTCGGGGGTTACCCATATATTCAAGAATAGTTACCCACGAATCAAGCAAGTTTGATTTAGGTTTATATCTCGTTTCAGTTTACTAAATGTGCGAAAATCTACTGACACATCCACAGTAAGATTGTTTAACACTTTTTAGACTTTACAATTCTTTAGCGTGTTGTGATAGTCCACTGATGTACTATCATTTCCTCTTTTTCGCAACAAAACGCATTTTTGAATTTTATTATGTTTTTGGCTTTTTCAAATTTTCAAATGTTTTTGGATTTTCTGAAATTTCCCTACTCCCCCTAAAATGCAAACACATTTTAAAGAAAATTTGAAAACTTCTAGACTCTTGACGCACTAGAAACATAAAATGCAAAACAAACTGTACAAAAACTTGACAACTGACACTGAATCACATCAAATCGCCATTCACTTCGCATAAACAATCAGAACTCCCCCTATCACAAACCATTTTCTCATTTAGATTTCAAAACACTTAAGTTTGTTTTAATCAAAATGATTTTTCCGGAAAATGAATTTGTGTTGATAAAAACCATTTGTCGGTCTATTATTTTAAAAACGGGGATGTGGTTCATCATCTTGTGCTTCTCTTGCCATGAATAATAAATCAAGTACAATTCAATGTCCCTGATTTACCATTTGCATTTAAGAACCTTCTGTACTACTTGTAAATGTAACCTTTTCAAAGTATACAATCATCTCAAAATTTAACCACAAATTCCACTTGTGGGATCAAGATTACCACTTGTAGGAATGTTACGTCTACATCACCATTTTACCAATCAGGATTCCGATTCCTGCTTCGCAATTACCAACCTGGAAGCTCCGACGTAGTCCTTTCTCCTGCAAAACATTAACATCATTATTCAAAATCTTTCAAACAATCTCTTCAAACATTAGAAAGATGCCGATTCCTGATCCACGATATAAACTTGGGATCTCCGGCATAGTCCTTCGACTATCATGGAAAGCAGACTTCCATCCAAGTCTTCTCAGACTTGATGGCTTTCAGCTCTTGAGCTGTAGGGTTGTATGTCGCCTTTTTCGTGGCATAAAAATCTTTAACCCCTTTAGCTCTCCCACTCAACATTTTCCCAAATATCTTCTTAACATTCCCGTTGAATGTTTTCTCGACATCAAAATCATTCTTTTCTTTGTAAAACTGATTTGAAATCTCAGTTTTTCCCACTTTCTTCTTCACTTCCTCAAACTTCAATGATGGAAATTCTTCATCATTCACTGAAATCTTCTTTTTCACCTGTGGCTCTTCTGGCTTTGTGGAACCAGATTCATCGCCGACATTCACCTCATCTTTCTTCGCAACCCACACCTGGTTGTCTTTTCCTTTCTTCTCATACCTATTCTTTGAACACTCACCAACCTCGAATTTTGAATTATTAAAAATTTTAGGTCTATTGGTTGGTGTGTCAACATCAACAACTTTTTCTTTCAACTTCTGAGAAACTTCCTGTTTTGATTGGACACTTTTTGAGCAATTCCATGCAATGTGACTAGCTTCATTGCATCTATAACAAGTTCTAGTCTCTCTTAGATAACATATATCAGCTCCATTCTTCTTTCTCTCAACAAGAAACTCTTTATTAGACTGTCTCCAGATCGGTTTCTGCTGTTCCTCCTCAGCATTTCCACCTGACACAAATTCAGATTTTGTTTTAGAATTTTTCATATTTTTATCATTTTCTGGTGGAATAAAACCAAGACCTTTCTTTTTGTAGCTATGATTCTGATTAGGTTTCTTTGGAAAACCAAGACCAGAGTTGTAACCTTTTTTCTTGTTTAAACGTTGCTGAACTCTAGAAGTATATTTTTTAGATTTTTCAAAACTTTTCAAAACTTTTAATTCTGGAATATTCACCTCTATAAGTTTGAAAGTTTTGTTTATTAGTTCCGTTTTAATACTCATTATTGGGAACTCCTTATTGTAATATAATTTGTCCGAACCATTCAAAGTATACACAACTTCGAATGTTTCATCATTCAAATCTGCCTTTGACAATAAAAATTCTTTACTATAAGACCGTTTTTCCGACGAATTTTGACTGTTGACTGACGAATTTGACTTTCCAGACCCAGATTTCAACTCAGACTCCTCATCAGTATCCAACACCTGATCGACCACCATTTTGATTAATTCAGACTCATGATCAGTATCGGACGAGGTGTACGTGACATCAATATTATCTGGTAAAACGTCAGTTGTGTCGGTTTTAAGCTTTATATTGACTGCTTTTTCCAATTGCTCCTCATTTGGTCTCCTAGGTGAATAACCATCCCAAATCGGAGGCGGACATTTGTTTTAACTAACAGTCGATTTCTTACCACAGTCTTTCTTGTCTTTTAGCCTCTCATCTTTGAAAGCTTCCATACCTGCAACAGTTGAGTAAATACGATCAATGAGATAATCAGAACTAGAATAACTTTGCAATAAGCGTCTAATTCTCTCATTCTCTATTTTTTCTGTCTCCAACTCTTGCTTCCACTTAGCACTCTCTTCAATGTAGAAGTTTATTGCTTTTTGTTTTGTCATTAAAACTGCATTCAACATCGTCAGTGGTTGTTCTCTCTCTGAGTTTGTCTTTTGAAGACCAGTTACTGTTTTATTCAAAACATCATAAGATTCTTTCACATAGTTGAGGTTGAACAGTAACTGCTCCTTCTTCTTCTCATACTCAGCTATGATGTCGTCTTTAGTTGCACAATCATTGCAAGCTTCCAAGCACTTCTCACATGGCTTGACGACTTTAATAACTTTTTCAACTTCAATCACCTTTTCTTCTTCTTTCACAACCTCAGTAATTTTCTCAGCAACATTCTCAGCGTTTTGAATATCACCTTCAGATTCAGCTTGTTGTTCTTTAGCAGCTCGTTTCTCCTTCAGTTTCTCCATTCTTTCTGCAAAATAGAAATGAAAACTTTCAGGAGAAAGATGAGTTTTTGCAATATTTATGTGTTTTTCTTCCTCATCATCACTACTACTGCTGTGATCTGGTGATTGATCAAATTTTACAGACTTATCAGAATCATCATCTGATACATCAGAAACAGTCGGTGTTTTATCAAAAACAACATCCTTTTCTGGAACATTTTCATTTTGTACATTTTCATCAAAGCTCTGTAAATCTTCATCTGAGCCCTGTAAACCTTCATCTGAACTTTCTGAAACATTCCCAGAATGTTCTGAAAGATTATCAGTACTGTCTGAGCATTCATCAGATGACACAGACTTTTCATCTTCACTTTTCACAGTCTCTCCGATAGATCTCATCCAAGTAGCAAACAAATCTGGCTCACGGACGATTTTGGCAATGAAAGCTTTAAACTCTCCCTTCTTATCCACAAACATATCCCAGCTGAAACCTTCTGGTAGTTTCTCATCATCTTGATCGATAATGCGTGCTGCTGTGGCTTCAGATGCTATGTAATCACTCCAGCTGAAATCTACCAAACATGCTCTCTTGGGATCTTCAATCTTTCTCCCATGAGCTGTCTGAGGTTCTTGGAATTGACCAACTTGCTGATAGATAGCTTTGCGGTAGTAATCATCTTTCCCAAATGGATTCTGTGCTCCGCTAGCTTCTCTTCCTTTGCACTCCCGTTTGAAATGGCCTTTCTCCCTGCATCGAAAACAAGTAACTTTAAATTTATCAAAACCTAAAGTAGAGACATGTGCATCAAGAAAGTCATTTCTCCCGGTAATGGTTTTGAATTTCTCAGCTCGTCGAAGAACACTAGCAAGACACCATTTAATATCCATGAGTTCCATTTCTTCGGCGTCTATCTGATCGTAATCCTCTTTGGTAAGCATAGGATTTCCGATCCGACCAGCAACAAGACCTTCATAAGATAACAGAACTGAACCCAGAAGTGCCATGTGGTCTTTTGCAGTGTCTTCAGAGAAGCTTTGACCTTCTGGAAGGTTGAGAGCTATGTTGCATTGAATCACATATCCGTTTCCAGTCTTTGTACTCTGAGACTGAAAGCTTGTGTTAGTCTCTTTTGGATTCACACTCGGAAATGATGAAAACCCGCTGCTACTCTTGTTTGAACTCTGATCAGCTTTCTCAGATGAATCACCAGCACTGAATGCAGTTTGTATCTTCGGACTTCTTATAGAATCAGTGACTGGAACACTTCCCCGGTAGTACATCTTAACATCCTGTTGACCACTCGGACTATTCATTCTAGCAATCTTTTGCTGCTCAAGATCCTGACTCTCTATTTTCTCAATAAACTGTGAAATAGTCAGCCCGTCATACACACCAGTATTCTTTAAAATCATCAAATATGTTCCCCACTCTTTTTGAGGTAACGCGTCAGCCAATTTATCCACCCATTCCTCACGACCTTTTTCAACTCCCAACATCGATAACGATCGCACCAAATGACAGTATCTCTCGATTAGCTTTTTAGTATCCTCTCCCGGCAAACTACTAAACAGATCGAATTCTTTCTTTAACAGTGCTTTCTTGCTCTTGATCATGTTTTCACTTCCCTCGAATTTAATCTTAAGAGCATCCCATATTGACTTAGCAGTTTTGTCGTGCTGTAACAAGATGAATATATCTTCCTTTATCGCCTGCTGCAACAAACTGATCATCATTTTTTCGGCTCTATACATTGCTCTTTCTTGATCGGTAAATTCAGATATCTCTTTAACAACTTGCAAATCTGTTCGAGGCAATGTGTACTTTTTCAATATGCACTCCCACGATCTGAGATGATTTGCCTGGACCCAGTTTTCAAACCGATCCTTCCACCCATAATACTCCTCAATGCTCATCAATCTAGGAGGCTTTTGAGTCGTTCCCGTCTCATTTTCCAAATTCATTGCTTGAGCAATTGCGGCTGGAGTAGTCGATGTAGCAAACGTGTTGTAAAACTCGGAATCCATACTGTCTTAACACGTTTTTCAATGAAGATGACAGAACAGCGAACCAGAAATATCCTTTGGAGCGGTCCAAACTTAAAGATCGTTCGAGTGGACCTAAGTTGTTCGAATAAGCGATCCAGAGAAATAAATGTCTTAAAAGCGGTCCAAGATGTCTTTGGAGCGGTCCAGAAATGTACACTTGAGCGGTCCAGAAACTGTTTTACGAGCGGTCCAACTGCAAATTTGGAGCGAATCAGAACTAAAATTGTACGAATAAGCGGTCCAAAACGTAATCTAAGACCGGTTCATGATGACGTCACTTCGAGCGATCCACGTATCGAATATGTTTTGATCTGTTTTTAAGCTGTATTTCGGCCTGAATCTTTCAAGGGTTTGTCTAAGTATGATTATACACAGTCTGTGAGTTTTTGAACAAAATTCAACCGTGAAATCTCCCGGAAATGAGAAAATAAGGTGTAGAAGTGAGAAGAAACGATGAAAAACAGCTACAATCTGCAGAAAACCTCCTCCCAAGCTCTGATACCACTTGTAGGATCGTATGCTGACCCGAACGAGTCGTTCAGAGATTATCTCTTGCGTTTCAGATGCGGAATAATAAGAAATACAAGTAGAAGTAGCTTGTTCTCCTTTCTAATTGCTTGTTTTATTGATATCAAACGTTTTACAGCTCAATCGTCACACCGGCAAAGCTTCGACGTGGAATTCGGATTCAACGTTATGTGGATCGCCCTAATGACACCTATATATAGTGGTTTGGGTCCGCTCATACGTCACATGTTCATATGAGCGGTCCAGACACGTACAAATAAGCGACCCACACTCTATGACCATATAAGCAGTCCTAGCATATAAAACCTATACAGACTCCTGTTTTCTCGTAAAACGTGCCCTATGCTATACAATACGATGTAAGACAGACACCTAGACGGAATCAACAGATGTAGTGCACCAACAAAGAAGAGCATGGCCCTGTCCTACTTGTGTGTGATTTAAATTGAAGCTAAGTTGTATGATAAAAGCATGTTGATCTGTTAAGGAATGAATGATGAAATTGAAGTCAGACTCTGTTAAATTGTTAAGCTCATTAACGATGTTAATATGTTAAGAATGTTAACGGTGGCCATTAGGTTAATATTCATGTTAGACTAAACTGTGAAGTTCAAGACGCGACGCATGAATTACGTGAAAACGATTAACTGTTTACGTGACGTATGATTCTATATATGATCGTATGATACTGAATGCAACTGTATGATCTGGCATGCGTGAACATTCTATGTGATATCATCATATACACAATAAACACACAAAGCACAGTTACTCGAATATCAAGGATTTGTAAACCCTAATTTGATGCAAACACTTACATCGTATCATGTACAATATAACCTAGGTCGTGTGTAACGGATTTAGACACTTGATAAACCCTAGAGCATAGCATACCGAGCAAACCAAGGTGAGTTCACAATCTTTACCAAGGCATGGGATTCCCGGGGATAGGGAATGGGTTGAATGATGGAATTGAACAATTACGCGTACATACACGGTTACTAGACTATCTACCATGGTCCTCGGGTTAAGCAGGACACTTACGTAAAACCTACGTAAACAGGAAATATGCTACTGTCTTCCGGAGTCAGGAAGGACACTTACGTAAAACCTACGTAAACAATAACATGCTACTGTCTTCCGGAGTCAGGAAGGACACTTACGTAAAACCTACGTAAACCCCCGCGTACCCCTATCCTCGGCTGTGAAGGATTACTTACGTAAAACCTACGTAAACTTGTACGTGTTACTGTTCTCGGGATATGTAGAACACTTATGGTTACGAATAGTCTAGTGGTTATACAACATGGGAAGCCCCCACCAATAGAACGTACTATCGGCCCAGTAGAGCCACATGTTACAAACGAATATACTATTACGCATTTACTTTCTGTGAACTCACTCAACTAGTTGTTGATCCTCTGTTACATGCCTTGCAGGTCGTTAGATACATGGAGCTTGCACATGGAGGAGCTGGTCGTTGTGGGATTGGATCGTGATTGTCTTGTTAAACACTTACGGCATTTGATACTTTATTATGATGGGTTTTATTTATACGCTTCCGCTAAACTGTGATAACATACTTATGTTTTGGAACACCTTTCATATGGATTTGGTTTGGTTTAATGGCAATTACTTTTACTATATATATATTGTTCTATATGATTGGTGGCTTGATCCTGGTCAGTCACGCTCCCAAGCGGTGATACTCCGCAGGTGGATTTTGGGGGTGTGACAGCAAATCCGTTTCATGATGACTTTTATAAGAAAGCTATTTATCATCGAAATAGTGATCAATCGTCAAAGTCAGATCAAAAGCAGATTGTTGAAGGGTCATCTAAAGAAAAGAAACAAGGTATGCTGACGATTCGTGAGGCTAGTTCTATAAACGATACGGTTCAAGAAGATGAAGGATTCAACTGGAGCAAATATATATCGAATGAAGATAAAAGAGCGTTTGTTGCTGAGGTGAAAGAGAGAACAAAAGAAGAGATTCTGAAAGAGAAAACATACAGAGAAAGATGTATTGTAGATTACAGAATTGAAGAAATGGAGAAAGAGTTTGAAGAAGCTAGGAATTATCGAAGATGGGACAAGAAACGAGAGTGTTACATCAATAGCAAAGGAAAACCGGTTGTCCATCCAAGCAAAGTGGTGTATAACGATGTTCTTGCTGTAATCCCTCTATTCGGCGAATACTATTCAAATGTTGAAAAATATAAAAAATTATTTTCATAAGGCTGGATAAGATCATCAGGGATGTCATGACCGTAAGTTTGAGACAGAGATATGAAGAGAAAATGAAGAAGAGTGTTGAGGATTTGGTAGATAAGTTGAAGAAGACTGTAGAAAGAGGCAGGGATGAAGAAAAAGTTAAAGTGATGAAGAAACAAGAAGAAGTTGAAGAAGAAAAACAGGAGAAAGATGGTGAGAAGTTGGTTGGTGTAGCTGATGTTGGTGAAGTTGTTGCTGATGAACAACAAGAGAATGAAGCTGATCAGAAACAGAAGGCAGAAAAAGCCAAGGTGCCAACTGTTGAGGTAACTAAATCAACTGAATCGTCTGAATTTTTAATTAAAATTGCTGAATAGTGCAAGAAATGCATGGAAACGTGCAGTGCTTGTACTAAAAAGGATGAAAAGTTCAGAACAAGAGATATAGAATTTACTAAAATTGAGAAAGTTTTCAAAGATAAATCTACAGAAATGTTTGAAAAGGAAAAGTTGTTAAGAGATAATGATGAAAAGCTGACACAAAAATGTAAAGCTTTAGAAAAAGAAAATGAGTTTTTGAAAGAAAAATGTTCAGAAATGACAAAAGAATGTTTACAAAAAGAAAATGCATTCAAGAAATGAAAAAAAGTATGATTCAATAAAACTTGCATATCATATTACAAAAGAGTCATATGAAGACGTGAAAAGCCAAATGAAACTTGTTCAATCTAGATTGAAACATTGTTTTGAAACATCAGATACGCTTAAGCGACAGTACGAAATTAAACAGCAAGTTGTAAATTCTTATATTGAAGAAGTTGATGAGCTTAAATGTAAAATGGCTGATTTAGAAAAAGATAATAACAAGTTGCATAGTTATCATGCTTCATCATATGTGCTTGAACGTATTTTCAATTTAAAACCGGATGATAAAGATTCTGAGAAAAACAAGAAAGGAATTGGGTCAGAATATCATCAGGTT
Source organism: Helianthus annuus (assembly GCF_002127325.2). Classification (NCBI taxonomy): domain Eukaryota; kingdom Viridiplantae; phylum Streptophyta; class Magnoliopsida; order Asterales; family Asteraceae; genus Helianthus; species Helianthus annuus. The sequence continues at coordinate 59,816,692 of NC_035437.2, forward strand.
CCATTGCCGTTTGAGGAAAAATTCACATTCTATGATGACGAGAAGGTGGAAAAAGCTTTTAACATGGATGATCAATTGCCAGATAATATTGACGTAACGTATTCCAAATCTGATGATACGAGTGATTCATAGGTGGTAGGAAAGGTCGTTGAAAGTGTTTTGCAAGATGATTCTATCAAAAAAAAAAAAAAGTCTGAATCACAGGATGAAAATGATGGAAGTTTTCATGAAAGTTATCTGAAAAATTCAAAATCTGAGAAAAATGCGAATGATGATTCAAAAGGATTCGTTTATACCATGATTAGATTGGACAAACTATTCTTGGATGACGAATTTCCAATTCAAAAGGTGATTTCAGATAAAATCAAAAAAGTTTCCAAATTGGTAGAAATTGAGAAATCAGAAATTTCCAAATTTGCTGGAATGAGCAACAAAACATTTTATAACAAATCTAGTTATAAAAAGAAAAACATGAACGCTGGGTTGGGTTATAAGAATAAACAAAATAAAAAACGATTTGAAAATCCAAATTATCAGGAAAAGACGAACTTTGTTCATGGAACAAGTTCTGAAGAAGAGAAAGAACTCCAATTTAGGAGATAGTCTAATGAAGAGTTCTATGCTCAAAAGAAACAACAACAACAGGTTAAAGATGTGTCCAAGAGAACATGCTTTAAGTGTGATCAAATTGGACATCTCAGTCGAAAATGTCCAAATCTTAAACCTGGTGGTGTTGAGAAAAAGAAGTCTGATGTTGTGAATCAGAAATCAACCAAGTTCGAATCAAAACAAACATGGAAGCCAAAAATGTCAAATTTTAAATCACAACAAACTTGGAAACAAGTGACACCCAGATTTAGAACAACACAAAGTTGGAAAACAACTGTAGAGGCAACAAAACCAAACCAGTTTTGGAAACCAAAAGTTGTTATTCAAAATCAAAACATTCAAAATGAATCACGATTTTATTAACAGAATGTTTCAAAAGGTCAAACGGTGGTCAAACAACAAAAAGTTTCAGTTGAAGAAAAATTTAGACAAGATATTTTTGAAAAGAATGAACAAAACTATACAGTTTTATCAGGAAAGATTCATGTTCAGCTACCTGAGTCTAAACAGGCTTGGGTTGCATTGTTCAAATGATCAAATTAGTTGAATGTGCAGGTGCTCCTAAAGACAACTGAATGTCAACTAGAGGAGTATCGGAGCAGCCTGGCACAAGAGGAGGAGGCTGCCGATCCCTGCAACTGAGAAACAGTGAGTTTGTTCGTTTTCTGTACATAAGTAAACCATATTTCTAAAACCCTTGTTGGTGCATATTTCGTACGTCTGCCACTGTGCGAATAGTTAGATAGAGTGTGTCACACCCCCAAAATCCACCTGCGGAGTATCACCGCTTGGGAGCGTGACTGACCAGGATCAAGCCACCAATCATATAGAACAATATATATAGTAAAAGTAATTGCCATTAAACCAAACTAAATCCATATGAAAGGTGTTCCAAAACATAAGTAAGTTATAGTTGTTTAGCGGAAGCGTATAATTAAAACCCATCACAATAAAGTATCAAATGTCGTAAGTGTTTAACAAGACAATCACGATCCAAGCCCACAACGACCAGCTCCTCCCTGTGCAAGCTCCATGTATCTAACGACCTGCAAGGCATGTAACAGAGGATCAACAACTAGTTGAGCGAGTTCACAGAAAGTAAATGCGTAATAGTAAGTTCGTTTGTAACATGTGGCTCTACTGGGCCGATAGTACGTTCTATTGGTGGGGGCTTCCCATGTTGTATAACCACTAGACTATTCGTAACCATAAGTGTTCTTCACAACCAAGAACAGTAGTACGTACAAGCTTTACGTAGGTTTACGTAAGTATCCTTCACAACCGAGGATAGTAGTAAGTATAAATACACGTAGGTTCTACGTGAGTATCCTTCACAACCGAGGATAGTAGTAAGTATAAGTATACGTAGATTTTACGTAGGGGTCCTGCACAACCGAGGACAGTAAGAAGCATATGCATATGTGGGGTTACGCATGTGTCCTGCACAACCGAGGACAGTAAGTAGTATAAGCATACGTAGGTTTACGTATGTGTCCTGCACAACCGAGGACGCTGGTATGGTAGTCTAGTGGTAGTGTCAGTATGAATCTATTCAACCTTATTCCTTCAATCCCATTCCCAACCCTGGGAATCCCATGCCTTAGTAAGGGTGTGAACTCACCTTGGTTTGCTCGGTATGCTAAGTGGGTGCTCACAGATAATTATTCACGTCCTAAATACGTACGTATACATAATCAGTTTATATCCAAGTTGTTCACGTATAGGTATAATCACAGAAGTACTAGCATGTATCCACTATCATAAAAGTCATGCACATCACTTAACATAACAGCAGTTAGATATCTCAGTTAATATTTAACAGGATTAGACTGAGTTACTGGACAGGTTGTACATTTGGCGAAACACACTTTTTGGCGAAACACTTATTGGCGAGACACCTTCTGTTTCGCCAACTACCCTTGGCGAAACACCCCCCTCTATTTCGTCAACCACCTTTGGCGATAACAAAGTCCATTTTCGTCAACCGGTGATTCTTCGGTATAATAATCACCGGTATAATTTTGTTTCGTCAAACCATAACAGTAACAAAATAAATCCCTAAATATTTTTGGTTGGCATAACATGCATTAGTGGCCGATAAAAATAACCAATACCCTTGTTTGGGCCGCCCACTACAACCAATTAGAATATTTGGCCGCCCCAAACCTCACATGACTTCCTGCACAATATTGAACAAAGTATTGATATTGGAAATCCTAATAATATTGAACCGAAGTCCACAGCCAACGATTTCATTTGGCCGCCCATGCCCACCAATCACAATTTATGGCCACCCAAAACCCACATGGCTTCCTGATCTACAAACATCTATCTCGAAACCTAGGGACTCAGCTAGCCGTCCATTTCACATGCAACATTCCAAAAATACATGCCATTGAATTTTGACTTCTCATGGCCGACACGATCCACCAATGATCTAAGTTTATGCAATTTTCTAGAAAGATGATTTTTCCTACTTTACACAACATATATCCATGACTCTTTGACCTAATATGAGTATGCTATTGGACCGATTACAAAGTGGGTCGGTTCACCCTCACCCCAGCCGACAATCACTCACTATTTTAATTATATACATAAACTGACAAGCCACATGCACTTATCGATATGATTTCCGACCTTTAAATGCAAAAACTCAATACATTAATCGATGCAAGAATGATGTAAATGAAGGAATACAATGTAATTAGACCAAAAGCATAATAGCTGACATATCAAATATCATCACAGAAGGCATGCAAACATAATGATCAAATAACCGATTTGTAACACAAAATCAGATAAGGGTTTGTACTAACCGCGGTGAATCAAGAGAGAAATCTTGATCGTTCCTTGAGGGTTACGGGGTCACACGGCCCCCGCTAGTAGGGAAGGAGTCTAGGGTTTCAGTCTTTTGGTAACCGTCCCCTTGATCTAATATATATTTAACGCAAACAAATTTGGGCCGTAATTGGGCTTTGGCGGTTTTGGCGAATCAACGCTCGGCGAAACACATATGTTTCGTCGAGTCGGTTAAATGGCGAATAAAATTCTGTTTCGTCGGGCATTACGTGGTTTAGTCTAAGTGTTTTGTAATAATCTAATATCATATTTACAACATCACGTAATCATATATATGCACCATGACAAATACGTTTTATTAAAACATAGCGCGTCCAATTGCAAGTCCAACAAGTCAACAACTAACAGTCAAGTCAACGCGTAATAAATGCGAAAGTGAAAGTCAGAAACTCGGGTTGTCACATTATCCCCAACTTAAAAGAAATTTCGTCCCGAAATTTAGAATGCGGTTACTGAGGAAGCTTGGTAGATGTATCGTTTACCTGGGGTGTCACATCATCCCCCCGTTGATTTGGAATTTCGTCCCGAAATTCCGCAGTAGTAGCTTCAGTCTCAGTAGTAGTTGCATTGGTTTCGAATAACTGTGGGTACTTTTCTGTCATCTGGTCTTCGCGTTCCCAGGTGTACTCTGGGCCACGACGGGAGTTCCAATGAACTCGAACAAGAGGGATTCTCTTGTTTTTGAGGACCTTAACATCCCGGTCCGTGATTTCAACTGGCTCCTCGACGAACTGCAACCGCTCATCGATAGTGAGTTCCTTAAGAGGAACGATGAGGGTCTCATCTGACAGGCACTTCTTCAGATTCGACACGTGAAATACATTGTGAACTGCACCGAGTTCAGCTGGTAGGTTTAGCTTGTAGGCCACTTTGCCTTTTTTTCTCAATGATCTCGAACGGTCCGACATACCGCGGATTTAGTTTGCCCCGTTTGCCAAAATGAACCACACCCTTCCAGGGTGAGACTTTTAGTAAAACCCGGTCCCCGACCTGAAATTCCAACGGTTTCCTACGCTTATCCGCGTATGCTTTCTGACGGTCGCGTGCTGCCGCCATGCGTTGTCGTATTTGTGCAATCTTTTCTGTGGCGTCCACTACGATCTCCGGACCCGTGATCTGACTATCCCCCACCTCTGCCCAACAGAGAGGTGACCGAAATTTACGCCCATACAATGCCTCGAATGGAGCGGCTTGTATGCTGGTGTGATAGCTGTTATTGTATGAGAACTCCACCAAAGGGAGATGCTTTTCCCCGCCGTTGCCGAAATCAATAACACATGCCCGAAGCATGTCTTCAAGAGTTTGGATCGTTCGCTCAGACTGCCCATCCGTCTGAGGGTGATACGCTGTGCTTATGTCTAACCGTGAGCCGAAAGATTTATGCATCGCTTGCCATAGCTCTGACGTGAATCGTGCATCCCGATCCGAAATGATGGTGGTGGGCACCCCGTGCCTCGAAACAACTTCTTTAAGATAGATGTTTGCGAGAGTGGAGAACTTATCCGTTTCCTTTATAGCCAGGAAGTGTGCAGACTTGGTGAGTCGATCCACGATCACCCATATGGTATCATTCCCACGCTGGGATCTGGGTAGGCCTGTAACAAAATCCATGGAAATTTCTTCCCATTTCCATTGCGGTATCTTAGGTTGCTGAAGTAGGCCCGCTGGTTTCTGATACTCCACTTTGACTTTTGCACAAGTCAAACACTTGCCGACGTAAGTAGCGATGTGGGCTTTCATGCTAGGCCACCAATATGTTGTTTTGAGATCGTGGTACATTTTATCCGAACCTGGATGTATTGAGTAGCGAGACTTGTGTGCTTCATCCATCACAAGCTCTCGTAAACCGCCATAAAGTGGGACCCAAATACGCCCCGTTACATAGTAGGCGCCGTCTTCCTTTTGTTCCGTTCGTTGCCTTGAGCCGCGTAACGCTTCAGCTTTGACGTTTTCGGGCTTTAATGCTTCCATCTGAGCAGTTCGTATCTGTGCAGGAAGACTGGACTGAATAGTGAGCTGCAAGGCTCGTACACGCCTAGGTAGAGTGTCTTTCCGACTGAGAGCGTCAGCCACAACATTGGCTTTGCCTGGATGATACTTAATAGCGCATTCGTAATCGTTAAGTAACTCGACCCATCGTCGTTGACGTATGTTCAATTCCTTCTGCTTGAAGATATGCTCGAGACTCCTGTGATCGGTGTAAATTGTGCACTTGGTACCGTACAGGTAGTGTCGCCATATCTTAAGCGCAAAAACAACAGCTCCCAGCTCTAAATCGTGTGTCGTGTAGTTCCGTTCATGAACCTTGAGTTGACGAGAAGCGTAGGCAATAACTTTATCCCGCTGCATCAATACACAACCAAGCCCCTGTATCGATGCGTCACAATAGACCACAAAATCATCCGTGCCCTCTGGCAATGAGAGAATAGGTGCGCTGCATAGTCTATCCTTCAGGTACTAAAAAGCAGTTTCCTGTGTATTACCCCAACGATAGGTAACACCTTTCTGTGTCAACATAGTAAGCGGCTGTGCGATCTTGGAAAAGTCTTTGATGAATCGTCTGTAATACCCCGCCAAACCCAAGAATTGGCGTATTTCCGTTGGTGTACGCGGTGCAGGCCAGTTCCGTATCGAATCTACCTTGGATGGATCGACATGAATCCCATCCCTGTTCACCACATGGCCTAAGAAGTGGACTTCACGAAGCTAGAAGTCGCATTTTGAAAACTTGGCGTACAATTGTTCCTTTCGAAGAAGTTCCAAGATAAGACGTAAATGCTGCTCATGCTCCTCCTGACTCTTGGAGTGGATTAGAATGTCGTCGATGAAGATGATGACGAACTTGTCTAGGTAGGGTTTGCACACCATGTTCATAAGATCCATAAAAACTGCAGGCGCGTTCGTAAGCCCAAATGGCATGACTAGGAACTCGTAATGACCGTAGCGAGTTCTGAATGTTGTCTTGGAGACGTCCTCATCCCGGACTCTCAGCTGATGATACCCTGACCTTAGATCAATCTTGGAATAGTAACTCGACCCTTGCAACTGGTTGAATAAGTCGTCAATGCGAGGAAGAGGGTAGCGGTTCTTCACTGTGACCTTGTTCAGTTCGCGGTAATTGATGCACATCCTGAAAGTGCCATCCTTCTTTTTCACGAATAATACTGGAGATCCCCAAGGCGAAAAGATAGGTTTGATGAATCCCTTATCCAAGAGTTCTTGTAGCTGCGTCAATAGTTCTTCCAACTCGGATGGAGCTAAGCGATACGGTGCGCGAGGTGTAGGTGCTGTCTAGGACTATAGGAATGAAATCGATAGGGAGCGTCTACCCAGCGAGGATAATATTACAACCTGAACTATGTGTGGCCTCTAGGCTTGTACCATAAGCTAACACTACGACAGGTTTGGTGTTCAAGGGAGTTGGTGTACGTTGTAACATTTGACTATCTTTTAAGAATATAAAACTGGTATCCATACTCAAATCAAACAAGACAGTAACACAAAAGTCGTCGAGAAGAAACTTACCCATTATTACGATAAGATCGTTCCTTGCGTCACCCTGACCAATCATGTACACGCTGCCCCGGCGTCATTGTCTCCATTGCTTCCCCCACGCTATCCCCGTTGTCGTCCCTGTTTCCATGGTCGTGGTTCTGAGTCTGGTCCTGGTTTAATTGAGGGCAATCGCGTTTAAAATGACCTTTAGCCCCACACTGGAAACATCCCCGGTTTCCACGCTGTGGCTGCTGCTGTGTGTTCGGTGGAGCTGGTAGTTGCAGTTGCTGGTTTTGTGAAGATTGAGGCGGTCGTTGTTGTTCTTGAGTTACAGGACGTGAGTTTCGACAATCCTTAGCTTCATGACCAATCTTGAGACACCGTTGGCAACGACCCTTGTTGCACTGGACACCGTGGTGTCTGTTACAATTGTTGCACGAAGGGTGAATTCCTCGATATCTTTTCTGCCCATGACTACTAGAAAACTGCTGTCTGGGGCTCTGGTAGTCATCTATCTCTTGCTGCTGCGTCAGAGGCTGGACCAAAATTAATCCCTTGCTCAGGTTTTCATCCCACTTGCGTTTGTTATCACTAGGAGCACATGTAGTATCAGCTTTAACACGTTTCGGTAGTTTGTTTTGTTCTACTGCCTGGTCTGTGAGACGATGAGCAAGACGAGTGACTTGCTGGATAGTACCAAGGTTAACTGCGGTCAAATGACTCTGAATTTCGGGCACCAGACCCTTGAGATACAGTTCGATGCGTTTGGTGGGAGGGTCTACCATAGTAGGACAAAATGTGGCTAATTCATTCGATCTCTTCGTATAAGCTTCAATTTCAGACCCCACCATCTGTAGGTTGAGGAACTCTACCTCTAGTTTGTGGATGTCTTCTCTACTGCAAAACTCTTCCTTAATTAGGTCCTTGAACTCGTTCCAGGGGGTGGCATTAGCAGCTGCCAGCCCTAACATTTGAACCTGTGCTTCCCACCAGGTTAATGCAGCACCTTCGAGTGTTCCAGTAGCAAACTTTACTCTACGAGACTCAGGGCAATCATGCACCTCAAAGTCAGTTTCGAGCCTTTCGAACCAGTGGAGGAGGCCTTCAACTCCCTCAGTTCCACTGAAGGTACTAGGTTGGTAATCCTTGAGATTTTTGAAGGTGCAAGCAGGTAACTGAGCGTGTTGACCTCCTGCTTGTATGGCTGCAAGTACCGCAGCAATTCGTTCGTTAATGAGAGCCGTCAGCTGGGCTTGTGTCATGTTGATATGTCCGGCCATGATCTTCATAGCAAATGTAACGTAAGTGAGAGAGGTTCGCGAATAGTGCGATGACAGAAGAGTGTAAGCACGTAGGTGTTCTCAAGCAATAACAAGTAGTGAGCAATGTAATCTAAACATACTACGAGCAAAGTTCTATGCAATTCTAGCAAGTAGGCAATAAACATAAACCTTATTACCTAGGATGTTGAGTCTTGCACGTGGAGCGAAGCGTCGTTGTGGATCGTTGAGAGCACTGTTCTGGTTATAGTCTGGTTTTAATAAAAACGTTTTCCCATATTAAAACCAAGTTCTCTATAACCAATGGCTCTGATACCAATCTGTCACACCCCCAAAATCCACCTGCGGAGTATCACCGCTTGGGAGCGTGACTGACCAGGATCAAGCCACCAATCATATAGAACAATATATATAGTAAAAGTAATTGCCATTAAACCAAACCAAATCCATATGAAAGGTGTTCCAAAACATAAGTAAGTTATCGTTGTTTAGCGGAAGCGTATAATTAAAACCCATTACAATAAAGTATCAAATGTCGTAAGTGTTTAACAAGACAATCACGATCCAAGCCCACAACGACCAGCTCCTCCCTGTGCAAGCTCCATGTATCTAACGACCTGCAAGGCATGTAACAGAGGATCAACAACTAGTTGAGCGAGTTCACAGAAAGTAAATGCGTAATAGTAAGTTCGTTTGTAACATGTGGCTCTACTGGGCCGATAGTACGTTCTATTGGTGGGGGCTTCCCATGTTGTATAACCACTAGACTATTCGTAACCATAAGTGTTCTTCACAACCGAGAACAGTAGTACGTACAAGCTTTACGTAGGTTTACGTAAGTATCCTTCACAACCGAGGATAGTAGTAAGTATAAATACACGTAGGTTCTACGTGAGTATCCTTCACAACCGAGGATAGTAGTAAGTATAAGTATACGTAGATTTTACGTAGGGGTCCTGCACAACCGAGGACAGTAAGAAGCATATGCATATGTGGGCTTTACGCATGTGTCCTGCACAACCGAGGACAGTAAGTAGTATAAGCATACGTAGGTTTACGTATGTGTCCTGCACAACCGAGGACGCTGGTATGGTAGTCTAGTGGTAGTGTCAGTATGAATCTATTCAACCTTATTCCTTCAATCCCATTCCCAACCCTGGGAATCCCATGCCTTAGTAAGGGTGTGAACTCACCTTGGTTTGCTCGGTATGCTAAGTGGGTGCTCACAGATAATTATTCACGTCCTAAATACGTACGTATACATAATTAGTTTATATCCAAGTTGTTCACGTATAGGTATAATCACAGAAGTACTAGCATGTATCCACTATCATAAAAGTCATGCACATCACTTAACATAACAGCAGTTAGATATCTCAGTTAATATTTAACAGGATTAGACTGAGTTACTGGACAGGTTGTACATTTGGCGAAACACACTTTTTGGCGAAACACTTATTGGCGAGACACCTTCTGTTTCGCCAACTACCCTTGGCGAAACACCCCCCTCTATTTCATCAACCACCTTTGGCGATAACAAAGTCCATTTTCGTCAACCGGTGATTCGTCGGTATAATAATCACCGGTATAATTTTGTTTCGTCAAACCATAACAGTAACAAAATAAATCCCTAAATATTTTTGGTTGGCATAACATGCATTAGTGGCCGATAAAAATAACCAATACCCTTGTTTGGGCCGCCCACTACAACCAATTAGAATATTTGGCTGCCCCAAACCTCACATGACTTCCTGCACAATATTGAACAAAGTATTGATATTGGAAATCCTAATAATATTGAACCGAAGTCCACAGCCAACGATTTCATTTGGCCGCCCATGCCCACCAATCACAATTTATGGCCACCCAAAACCCACATGGCTTCCTGATCTACAAACATCTATCTCGAAACCTAGGGACTCAGCTAGCCGTCCATTTCACATGCAACATTCCAAAAATACATGCCATTAAATTTTGACTACTCATGGCCGACACGATCCACCAATGATCTAAGTTTATGCAATTTTCTAGAAAGATGATTTTTCCTACTTTACACAACATATATCCATGACTCTTTGACCTAATATGAGTATGCTATTGGACCGATTACAAAGTGGGTCGGTTCACCCTCACCCCATCCGACAATCACTCACTATTTTAATTATATACATAAACTGACAAGCCACATGCACTTATCGATATGATTGCCGACCTTTAAATGCAAAAACTCAATACATTAATCGATGCAAGAATGATGTAAATGAAGGAATACAATGTAATTGGACCAAAAGCATAATAGCCGACATATCAAATATCATCACAGAAGGCATGCAAATATAATGATCAAATAACCGATTTGTAACACAAAATCAGATAAGGGTTTGTACTAACCGCGGTGAATCAAGAGAGAAATCTTGATCGTTCCTTGAGGGTTACGGGGTCACACGGCTGCCGCTAGTAGGGAAGGAGTCTAGGGTTTCATGTCACACCCCGACCACGTAAAACAACAAAACGTGGCGGAATCGTCGGGGAGTGTTGTAACAGAATCATTGTTTCATAACACATGGAAAATTGAAATATTGTTTTATTGAGTAAAAGAGTTACAATGTCTTAACAAACAATTAAGTATAACAAAATTAACTTGTCTTGCATCTTTTATTGTCACTAAGGCCCAAGTCCGCCTATGTGTATCTTGATCAATCCTATGCATCATCTCCTGAAACACATGTGAAAATAGGTACGTCAGCATAAAAATGCCGGCGAGTACATAGGTTTTATTGATTTAGGATTCATGACTTATAGGTTTAGAAAAAGTTGCTTAACAAAAGTCAGTCATGATCCTCGTAGAATGTTTTGTTTTATAAATCATTTGAAAAGCGATGATAGATATGTATATGTACAAGTAAAAGAATAATGTATGGTTAAAAGGATAACCAAGTAAAATAAGATGTATAAAATAAACTGTTTTGTAAAACATTGTCTTGTGAAAATCTGTTATTTGTATAAAATGTATAGGTCCAAATTGAATGATTTAAATAACGCTACGACATGTAATATAATACAAGCACTTATATATAGGAAGTACCAGCGGTGTATCCACCATGCTTGTATCACATTACACACGTCTCGTTACTCAAATCACTTACCCAAACAAACCACCAATGTAAATTGCCCATGTCTAAACCATTTTCCAAATGTCTTTGTGAAAACCATGTCAAAATGTTTATGTCGAAATATTTATGAAATGTATATGTCAATATCAAAATGTTTTTGTCAAATGTCAATCATGTAATGTGTAAACAAAATGTCATGCATGGCAAGTGATATATGTATCAACTACACCATAGGTAAAAATGCACAAAACAATGCATTGAAGTAAAACGTGGTTTAAATCAATGTTATGTTTTGTGGAAAATGCATGCTATAATGAATATAGACATTTATGCGGTATTGTGAAAATGCATACATCCAAGCCTTGCAACTGTGGTAATAAACCTTTAAACAAATTAAAGGTCTATCTGTCTAAATGTTTTAATCGAATTCGGTCATTCCTTCCATCCAAACATACCCAGGATGTCAGGAACGGGAGTTGTCAATTCCTATGGTACCATTACCTACTAACGAGCGGCGTAGCTAATGTTAATGAATGTATATGGTCCCACTTAAACAAACCAAATGTCATACCCAAAATGTAAGCATGTGAAAACAATGCACTAAGTATGATGAACATACATAGCGGGAAATGTCATGTAAAACAAATGCACTAAGTATGATGAACATACATAGCGTGAAAATGTCATGTAAAATAAATGCACTAAGTATGATGAACATACATAGCGGGAAATGTCATGTAAAACAAATGCACTAAGTATGATGAACATACATAGCATGAAAATGTCATGTAAAGTAAATGCACTAAGTATGATGAACATACATAGCGTGAAAATGTCATGTAAAGTAAATGCACTAAGTATGATGAACATACATAGCGTGAAAATGTCATGTAAAATAAATGCACTAAGTATGATGAACATACATAGCGTGAAAGTGTCATGTAAAACAATGTACTAATGAACATGGCAAGTATATAACGCGAAAACATGAAAAAGTATGAAAGTAACAAGTAGGCACATGTGTTTCACCCCAAAATGTTTGGAAAACAGTAAAAGAGGGGACTATGTACTCACAGTAGTGCGTCTTGAATCGAATCTCAAACCCTGTCCGCTACACGACAACCTACAACGTACTAATGTCTATTAGACGAGCGGGTCGTGCCTTGGCTTGGAGTTTAGTGTTTTGATTTGCGTTACTTAGGTATTATTTTGTTAAAACAATAATAATTATTTTAACTTAACTATCGATATTAGAAAAATAGTTAGACAACTATTTCGTACCTACTTTCTCTAATATTTTACTAAGTGTTCGGATTCTCGGAAAATTTCGGTAGGGTATCCTCTGTAAATAGAAGTGTCCATGCTTTAATAGCATATCATTTTCTTTTATATAAAACCAATAGTTCATTTTCAATCACCAAATCGACATATCGACAAACAAAACGTTGCATACTTCATTTCAGCTTTATAACTCGAAACCGGACTGTTTTCGAGGATTTTTATAAAATAGTTAACCTTTTCTAAAAATCTCCAAATTTTTACAGAATATGAAATATGTTCCAAAATTTATTGTGTAAAAATATCAAAGTCCAATTTGGTACCCATATTTTATAAAAAATCATTTTCTCGACTGCAATCAGATTTGTTACCGTTCTGATCGCAGTTTACGGAAATATTCATTAAAAATCAACCGTAAGTCCGTTTGACGAAATTCCAGTTGGAGGGTCGTCCTAACAACGGTGTCCATCTACTTTAAAAATTTCATGGGTTGATTTTATTCAGGTTTTAAGTTGTGACTCCGAAAATGTCATACTTTTTCTGCAATAAAAATGCAGCTTGAGCTGCTGTCCAAAAATAACCTTTTAAAAATAGTAAACGGTCTCGAAAAATTATGATTCCAGTGCCATTTGCTTAGTTATTCCAAAACACTCATTTTAGGCTTTAGAAATTCCGTTTTTCGACTTAAAATGACCCCGTTACAGCCTGTTGAAGTTGGCTGGAAATCCAACTCAGCAAGCTGTTTGAGTTTTTGTGTGTGAAAAACAATCAACAATCGAACAAGAATCGAAGTGAGACAAGAGTATGAATGGACTTACTACTAGCACAAGGCTAGGGTAGAAATTCTAGTGAAGATGATGGTGAGAAAGATGATGAACAAGACTAGAACAAAGCTCCTTTGAATGCCCTTCAACTTGCAACCTCCATGGATCACCTTCAAAGCTTTGAATGAAGAACAAGTCTTGAAGATTTGAAGGTAGAGAGAGAGAGATGGGGGACGATTGAAGGAGGAGAGAGAGAGTTAGGGTTGAGTGATGAATGTGGTTTGAAGGAGGTGGATTGTTATATTTATTATCCATACAAGATCTAACTCAATCTTCCATATCTTATAATATCTAGACAAAATCAAATTAAATCTAAGTAATATCATTATAGATCTTTGTAGGATTTTAGAAATCTTGGTGGGGCCATCATAGATATGACCGTAAACTTGAGAGGGGGGGGGGGGGGTTAAGTGTAATTTTGTTGGTATATTAGATAAAAACAGGTGTTTAACTGGATACCGGGTATTTTATCTAGCGTTTAAATCCCGGTTTATGGCGTTCTAAATTATTTTTATTTTTCTATAAAAATAAACTCGCCAAAAATATTACTGAAATAAATTTCAGTTGCTGAGACTGGCTGCGTTGTCCGCGTTTTGCAGTATAAGCACTGTGTTGCGCGGAAACACGCGTTACGAGCTTACACTTGAAAAATAACGTTTTTAGGCGTTTCAATTTATTTTTCAACACAGACCTGATTAAAATATATTTTTAGTCATAACATAATATTTTTGGGATTTAAATATTATCCGGGCGGTCACCAACGTTCGCTTCGCAGTTTTGTCACAATTAGTTCTTTAGTTTAAATAAACATGTTTTCGCCATACCGAATCCTTCGAAACTTATTTCTAAGTTATGGAAGGGATATTTAGGGTATGTTTGGCTTTCGTCACAGTTCCGGAATGTACGTCGCGTTAAACTGATTGCGTTTAAGCACCAGTTTGCGTATAACCTTCCAGAAAGCGATTTAAGGCCCGAAATCGAACAAGAGTTGATATGTGCAAACGATACACATATTTTTACAAATCCCAAGTATGAAATGCAAAAATTTCATTGGCTTGGTATTTGTTTGATGGTGGGGGTGACACAGGTGTCACATTTCAGTCTTTTGGTATCCGTCCCCTTGATCTAATATATATTTAACGCAAACAAATTTGGGCCGTAATTGGGCTTTGGCGGTTTTGGCGAATCAAGGCTCGGCGAAACACATATGTTTCGTCGAGTCGGTTAAATGGCGAATAAAATTCTGTTTCGTCGGGCATTACATGGTTTAGTCTAAGTGTTTTGTAATAATCTAATATTATATTTACAACATCACGTAATCATATATATGCACCATGACAAATACGTTTTATTAAAACATAGCGCGTCCAATTGCAAGTCCAACAAGTCAACAACTAACAGTCAAGTCAACGCGTAATAAATGCGAAAGTGAAAGTCAGAAACTCGGGTTGTCACATTATCCCCAACTTAAAAGAAATTTCGTCCCGAAATTTAGAATGCGGTTACTGAGGAAGCTAGGTAGATGTATCGTTTACCTGGGGTGTCACAGAGCGTGTGTTGAATAATGTATAGAATAGTAGAAAGTTGGACAGGTTTTAATATTGTAAAGGTCAATCCGATCGGATGACACGTAGTGTGGATGTCTATAAATAGGGAGATAGCGCTCCCATTTGGATAAGCTTTTGGTTCCCAGAGGGGACATGTTGTCCAACTGGTCTCGTGGTGCTATAAACGTTGAATAATCAATAGAGACCAGATTGAAATTGACGGCTCGGTGTCGTATTCTGTTTCTACTCCTTTCTTAGTCATAATAAACGCACCAAACACGTCGTTTCGGGACTGAAGCTCCGTCAAACTCGCTGGATCCTCGAATCAGCAGTGGTATTAGAGCTACGGTACCGATTTAATTGATCTAACAGTCGGTTAAATCACCCAAAGCTCATCAATTTTGGGTTAAACGGGAGTTTTGACGTTAAACAGAGAAAATCATCAAAATAAAGGTCAATTCACAGATGGATTTTGGAATTGAAGCCATTAATCTGTTCGGAATTGTATCGCGCACAATCCTGTGAAGTTTCATCATGAAATTCACACAAATAAAGATTCTGGATCGAAAAAACGTGATTTGGAGTGTTCTTGAGCTGTTAGAAGATTTCCAATCGGATGGCAATCCAATCGGATGGCAATCCGATCAGATGACCATCCGATCCACATCACTATCTTACTTGAAGGTTTATTGAAGATGCTTTCAATCAGATGACAACCCGATCGGATGGCAATCCGATCGGATGACCATCCGATCCATGTCACTATGGGGTGTTTGGAAGATCAAGTTGTTTTCAACGAACGACACTCCGATCGGATGGCAATCCGATCGGATGACCATCCGATCCATCATACCATCTTCCTTCAATCGAATGATAATCCGATCGGATGACCATCCGACAATTGACACTCGACCAGATGATCAAATGCCTAAAAAAGGCATTTTTTGAACGCAACGACGAGGAGAGTCTCCAGAAAAAATTTGGTGATTGTCAATTTTTTTGGGTTTTTAACGACCAAGCTGGGTTGTTCGGGGACACCGTCTGGGGCTTCAGTGAACATATTTGATGATGCGATCATGGATTGTGGAAATTATTGGGGTAGTCATGATACTGGTGCATAATGTTTACCATTCAGGGTATCTGACTATTTATGGGCCAAATCGAAAAATCCGCAACAATGAAAAACTGACGTTTTGAGGAATATTGTAATATTTTCAGCATAGTCGAGTTTTTCAGAAATAAGAGAGGACTGGATTGCCTAGTTTGAGGGGGAATTCAGTGATAGAGACGTCAGAATTTGCAAAAATGAGAGGGAATAAAAATTTCACTGTCGTATGTTGAAATTCTGGCATTTTTGAAATTCATGACACTACAACTGTTTTCGGGTAGTTTTAACTTAAGATTGTCAGGGGGAATGTGAATCTGATCGTCAGTGAAGACTTCCGAGATCAAGATGATTTGAGGTGTTGATATCTGATCGTGGACGAAAGCATCGGAGATCTGAGAGTGATCGTGGATGATAGCTTCTGAGATCTGGATTATCCGAGGAGATGAATCTGATTGTGGACGAATGCTTCAGAGATTGGATTACATTTCCAGATTATTTGTTTTCTGATGAAGATTTGCTGATTGTGGAGAATACCGTTTACACGGATCTGTTATTCTTACGGTGCGTTAACGTGGGTCACGGTAAACGGGATATGATGCGTGTGAAGTGCGATATATTTTTGATGTATATTTTAAGCCTTTTTTACACTTTTTAGCCAAGTTTTAAATTTATAAAACACGATATTTACTAACACTAAACACACATATGGGCAAGTGCACCCATCGTGGACGTAGTATAGTGTTGGTAAGATACCGAAGTCGTCCAAGGACACAAGAGCTTTTAGTACCGGTTTATCCTCAACGTCTAATCAAATCAAAAAGTTAGAAACATGTTTTTAAACTATGAAAATAAAACTAACTAAAATGCTGAAAAATAAAATAAAATAAAAAAAAAACAGATAGACAAGATGAATCACTTGGATCCGACTCATGTGTAGTGTAACCTTTGATTATTTTCGCACTTTTGCACTTATTTAAGAGATTACCTTAGTTATTGTAGTAGGCCCCTCTTTTGAAGGTGCCGTTACCCTCAACCCAGTAGTTTGAGTCAGCAAGGATACAATCCTAAAGGGTCAGATTATTGAAAGATAATTAATTAAGTTATTAATGCATAATGTGGCAGGCCCCTCTTTTGAAGGCGACGTTACCCTCAGCTAGGTAGTCTGAGTCAGCAGGGATACAGTCCTAAGTAGCTGGGTTAAAGTTTTAATAGTAGTTTAACTTATGAGGGGATCAAAGAGTTTGGACCCCCGCCATCCAATACCTTTGGGTATTGAAGGAGGTCCTACTAAATTTGATCCAGGTCCTTTGCATGATCTATACACTGAACAATGGCAAGACTCTTACCAAACCGTTCCCTTAACCCCCGACCAGGTAACCAACATACCTCCATATAGACCGTGGAGATATAAATGGTGAAAATCTTTTTATTTTATATAGACAGTAAAATAATGCCAAGACACCATGGACAAACGATAAGGAAGAATCACCTTCAACATAAGAAACTAGTAATTAAAGTCAATAATACAAAACCAATTAAACAGTGCAAAAGATTAAAAATAAAAAGTAATTAAAGTCAATAATACAAAACCAATTAAACAGTGCAAAAGATTAAAAATAAAAAGTATTACACTAAACACTTGTCTTCACCAAGTGATGTAAGAGACTTAGGCAAACATGGCCTTTGATTGTCAAGAACTCTTACGATCAATCTTGGATCCCGAGACGACTCACACACTCTATGATGGACAATGGATGATGGTGGTGGATGATGGTGTTATGGTAGTGGTGGGTGGTGGGTGAAGTGTGAGAGAGGTGGTGTGCCAAGGGATGAGTTGCAAGAGCTCCAAACACTCCTATTTATAGGCTGAACAGAAGCTCGGGCACGGCCCCGTGTCCATCCGCGTCTCTCTCTTCATTAATTGCAATTCGCAATTGCAATAAATGCGTCTGCAGGGAGTTGACCACGCCCCCATGTCCGCTGGGACGGCCCCGTGGTGGGCAACAGAAGCTTCTATGGCTTTGTCTTTTCTGCTGTCCTTTGGGCACGGCCCCGTGCTCACTGAGCACGGGGCGTGTTCAGTCTTCTGTCTTCTTTGTTTTGCTTGGGAAGATGCTGTCGGGAGGTCGGGCATGCGACTTTTGTTCCTTTTCTTGTATTTATGTTAGATTTAACTGTCTTTTTGCTTCTTTTGTTAATTTGAGCTCATTTAATCCTGAAATAGAAAAGGAAGACAAAAGCACACTTTTTCCAACATTAGTACTAAAAAAGGGTTAGTTTTATGCCACAATTGATGTAATTTATATGTTGCATTTTGTGCACATCAAATACCCCCACACTTGAATCTTTGCTTATCCTCAAGCAAAACTCTTTATAATGTGGCTTACACACCCAAATGGAATGGGTAGAAGAGAAGTTTTGGGCTTGTCATAGAGTGTCGGGATTTCCAAGATTCTTTAGGTTTTATTTTTATTTATTTACAATCCTATTCGTCGTGATTTATTAAAAAACGCTTCATAAGATAAATTACTTATTAGGGCATAACATACCTTTTTAAAATTCCATTTATATACAAGTTCATATACCTCATGGGGAATCACACAACACTCGGCCGAAGGTGTATTTTTAGTGAATCACTCGAGAGCGGCATGGAACTTGCTCCTACCATAAGCTTGCCAAGCAATCAATCCTCCTCCTTTTTTAACTATATACCCTTGTAAATATCAAGAGGACTTTTGGGTGAAGGGTTAGGCTTGGGCTAAAGGTGGTGGTTGGGTTAGTGGTTAGTAAAAGGGCGAAAAGCGTAACAAACGTCGGTTTTTTGAAAGAATTTTTTTCACATTTTTATTTATTTTGATGAACCATTTATTTCAAACAAAGTTATTTTTGATGAACTTGTTTGTTTATTTGGTTTCATCAATATATATATATATATATATATATATATATAGGGAGAAGATCATGCGAGAACCACCTCTTATTGTGAGAACCGCGAGAACCAATGTGAACACACAAAAAATGCCTAAAAATAGCTAAAAATCACACAATTTTTTTTTAATATTTTTTATATAAAAATCGCTACTTTTCGAAGCCAAAAAAAAAGGTTTTTTTTGGCCACTAAAAGTAGCGATTTGAGCATAAAAAATATTAAAAAAAAAATTTAGATTTTTTTTGATTTTTTTAGGTTTTTTTTAGAATTTTTTTTAGGTTTTTTGGGGGTTTAGTTTTTAGTATTTTAGCTTCGGGGGGGGGGGGGGGGTGGGGGGTGGGGGAGGGGGTTTAGGTTTTTTTTGGGGGGGGGGGTTAGGTTTTTGGGGGTTTTAGTTTTTAGCATTTAGCTTTGGGGGTTAGCTTGGGGGGGGGGTTAGGTTTTTTTTTTGGGGGGGGGTGGGGGGGTTTAGGTTTTTTTTTGGGGGGGGGGGGTGGGGGTTAGGTTTTTTTAGCTATTTTAGGTGGTGTTCACATTGGTTCTCAAGGTTTTCACAATAAGGGTGGTTTTCGCATGAGCCCCTCCCTATATATATATATATATATATATATATATATTTATATTTAGGAAGTGTCATTAGAAAACCGAACGTTGTTACTAAAAGAGAGGGTTAAAAATAAAAAGGTTTAGGAAGGGTGATTGTTTTGGGTTAAGAAAATGAAAAGGTTTAGGCTCAAAGGGGTTAATTAGGAGGATTTTGGGTAGGTGGTAAAAAAATGAAAAATAATGGTGTAGAAAGAAAAAGGGTTAGTCCTAATGCCTCCATCTTTTACTTACTCGGGTTTAAGTTGGTAAGGACCAGGATTGTATTGTCGTGGCAAGTTCTAGAGTCGTACGAACCAAGCGGCTATTCACACAAGAAACGAAAAATGAGCATTTAGTGTACAGATATGTATTTGTATGCTCGATAAAGGCTCAAAACTCACTTTTGTGGGAAAGGGTTTTTTTTTGTGATCAAGTATATATAATCAAATTTTAACTGAGGTTGTCATGCCGTTTCATAATTTTCTTATGCTGGTTCTTTTTATCACGACGCTATCGGTTGTAAACTTGTAAAAATATAACCTTGTTTGAACTTGAATTCCCAACTTGAACTTAGACAAGTAAAAAAATGAAAATTTTTGAAAAAAAAAATTGGGGTGATTAGCGGTTCCAATAGAGTTTTGTCTAAGACTTGTTATTAGGACTTGCAAGATTCAAGGTTTTAGCATCCCCCCCACACTCAAATTACACATTGACCTCAATGTGTCCCGAAAATAAGTTTTTAGGTTGATTGAATGTGTAAAATGGTGTTAAAAGCAAAGTTTTAAGTAACTAGCATCCTGGACACGGCCCCGTGTTCAGGTGCCAGTGACAAAAATTAATGAAAAGAATCAGAAGCCTGGACACGGGGGCGTGTTCAGCGAACACGGCCCGTGTCCAGTTACCTGAACTGGGCAATTTTCTGCAGAGTGTGCAGAACGGGGCCGTGTTGGGCGGATGGCCCTGTTTTCGTGCATGGGGCGATGTTTCTCATTTCCCTTGGTATCCTTCACCATCACGAGTGTGTTTTATTCCTGCAAATTAAATTAAACTAAAAAGACTAAACTAAACTAAGGATAGTTCCGCGGAATGCCTCCGTGGTGCGCCACGTTTATAAGGGTCCTTGGCTAGACCCTCCTTATCGGGTGGTTCTGGCTCATCTTCAATTAGGGAGTCGTCATTGCCGATTGGATATTTCATTGATCGTTCAAGATCGACACATCTTTTGAAGGCCCCTAATTGAATGGATAGATTATTGTACTTCTAGTTTTTCAAGGCTTCGTGAGTTTTTACAAAAGGTCGTCCCAACACTAGAGGAGCGTCATCAAGGATGACAAAGTCGGTTGGGATTACCATTTGATTTGTTTGGACCAAGACGTCCTCAACTATACCGATTGATTTTATTATTTTCTGATTAGATAGAAAAATGGGTATTTGAAGTGGAGAAAAATCACTAATACTTAATTTTTCGAAAATGTAATTAGGCATTAGGTTAACACAAAGATCTTTATCTATTGTGATGTTACTAATAAAGGAATTTTGAAAAAAACATGGAACCGGTGTAATGTTAATTTCAAAAGGGTCTTCTTTTATTAGCGAAGTTTGATCATTGGTTAACTTAACACTTACCATTTCCTCAATTTTAGTGTTAGTGTTTAACTCTTTTAAAAACTTAGCATGAGTTGGTACTAAACAATGATTTTCAAAAGAAGGTGACAAGAGATTAATTTCTTCAAAATTAGACTCTTCTTGAATTTTAACGCTATTGTCCTCACCTTTTTCGTTGTTTAACTCATGTGTCGGTTTTTCACTTATTTGTTCTTCCATTTTTAACTCTTCAACTATCGTTTCTTTATTCAATTCTTCTCATGCGCGGGACTCCTCTTCCCTTACGCGAGATTCTAGTATGCAACGTTCGATAGTTTTAATTGTTTCTATTATCCTATTAGCTATGTCAGCGATAGAGTAAGGATCGGGATCCTCAAAGCTTGAATCCGGTTGTTCGATCCTTGGTTCCTCAAAGTACTCATATGAAGTAGATGGTTCATACCATTGTTCTTCATTGTAAGTATATGATGGATAAGGGTCGTAATTTTGTTCTTCATAATACTCATATGAGGTGGGTTGTTCATGCCATGGTTCCTCATAATAAGAATATGAAGGTGGTGGCTCATATCTTGATTCTTAAAAGTATGAGTATGAAGGTTCATACCTTGGTTCATCAAAATATGAGTATGAGGAAAAAGGTTCATACCTTTGGTCTTCATAGGATGTGTATGAAGTTGATGGCTCATACCTGGGCTCCTCATAATAGTTGTATGAATTGGATGGTTGAAATATGTTACAATATTGTACCGAGTGCGGGTTACCACAATTAGTGCAATAGTCTCTCATGTAATCATCCGCCTCATAGGTGTAGTTGTAACCTCCTTAGTATTGATCCATAGGGATCACTCAACAGACCACAACTGAGTCTTGGGACCAGAAAACAAAAATAAAGACGGAAACAGAGGCTGGACACAGCCCCGTGTTTGGTGGACACGGCCCCGTGTTTAGGATCTGTATCTGGGTGTTTTATTAAAGGTTACTGGTCTTGTTGAGCACGGGGGCGTGTTCAGTGAGAACGACCCCGTGTTCAGACTCCGTATCTGGGTGTTTTGTAAAAAAATATGCAGCATGGCCCCGTGTTCAGTGAACACGGCCCCGTGTTTAGGCTACTGTAAATGCAAACTAAACTAAAATGCAGAAAAATGTGCGCGCGGTTTGAAAAAGTTTTGAAAAACTGATTAGACCATCGATTTTAAGCTTTCTTAAAATCCTTGTGTCCCCGGCAACGGCGCAAAAAACTTGATGCGTGTGAAGTGCGATATATTTTAGATGTATATTTTAAGCCCTTTTTACACTTTTTAGCCAAGTTTTAAATTTATAAAACACGATATTTACTAACACTAAACAGACATATGGGCAAGTACACCCATCGTGGACGTAGTATAGTGTTGGTAAGATACCGAGGTCGTCCAAGGACACAAGAGCTTTTAGTACCGGTTTATTCTCAACGTCTAATCAAATCAAAAGTTAGAAAAATGTTTTTAAACTATGAAAATAAAACTAACTAAAATGCTGAAAAATAAAATAAAATAAAAAAAAACAGATAGACAAGATGAATCACTTGGATCCGACTCATGTGTAGTGTAACCTTTGATTATTTTCGCACTTTTGCACTTATTTAAGAGATTACCTTAGTTATTGTAGTAGGCCCCTCTTTTGAAGGTGACGTTACCCTCAACCCAGTAGTTTGAGTCAACAAGGATACAATCCTAAAGGGTCGGATTATTGAAAGATAATTAATTAAGTTATTAATGCATAATGTGGTAGGCCCCTCTTTTGAAGGCGACGTTACCCTCAGCTAAGTAGTCTGATTCAGCAGGGATACAGTCCTAAGTAGCTGGGTTAAAGTTTTAATAGTAGTTTAACTTATGAGGGGATCAAAGAGTTTGGACCCCCGTCATCCAATACCTTTGGGTATTGAAGGAGGTCCTACTAAATTTGATCCAGGTCCTTTGCAGGATCTATACACTGAACAATGGCAAGACTCTTACCAAACCGTTCCCTTAACCCCCGACCAGGTAGCCAACATACCTCCAAATAGACTGTGGAGATATGAATGGTGAAAATCTTTTATTTTATATAGACAGTAAAATAATGCCAAGACACCACGGACAAACGATAAGGAAGAATCACCTTCAACATAAGAAACTAGTAATTAAAGTCATTAATACAAAACCAATTAAAAAGTGCAAAAGATTAAAAATAAAAAGTATTACACTAAACACTTGTCTTCACCAAGTGATGTAAGAGACTTAGGCAAACATGGCCTTTGATTGTCAAGAACTCTTACGATCAATCTTGGATCCCGAGACGACTCACACACTCTATGATGGACAATGGATGATGGTGTTATGGTGGTGGTGGGTGGTGGGTGAAGTGTGAGAGAGGTGGTGTGCCAAGGGATGAGTTGCAAGAGCTCCAAACACTCCTATTTATAGGCTGAACAGAAGCTCGGGCAAGGCCCCGTGTCCGCTGGGTACGGCCCCGTGTCCATTCGCATCTCTCTCTTCATTAATTGCAATTCGCAATTGCGATAAATGCGTTTTGCAGGGAGTTGACCACGCCTCCGTGTCCGCTGGGCACGGTCCCGTGGTGGGCAACAGAAGCTTCTATGGCTTTGTCTTTTCTGCTGTCCTTTGGGCACGGCCCCGTGCTCACTGAGCATGGGGCGTGTTCAGTCTTCTGTCTTCTTTGTTTTGCTTGGGAAGATGCTGTCGGGAGGTCGGGCTTGCCACTTTTGTTCCTTTGCTTGTATTTATGTTAGATTTAGCTGTCTTTTTGCTTCTTTTGTTAATTTGAGCTCATTTAATCCTAAAAGTACAAAAGGAAGACAAAAGCACACTTTTTCCAACATTAGTACTAAAAAAGGGTTAGTTTTATGCCACCATTGATGTAATTTATATGTTGCATTTTGTGCACATCAGGATATCAGATCTTTAGGGGGAATCACGGATTTGAAGTTAACCAGTGGGGTATTTGAAGTTTCTACCAATTGCCGGTTGAGTTTTTGTACATTCTTAAATCGAGCAGGCGGAATGCGAAGATCGTGGTGCTTACAGGTCATATCAAAAACTGAGCTCGGATATGCTTAACGTTGAAATAAAGGATGCTGCATTGATTTGTTTCAAATTGGTGATTGTTCTTGAAGGTTGCAATTTAGCAAATCATAGGAGAGTCGTAAACTGTGCAAAAGACCTGAAGATTCATTCCATGGGGAATTCGTGCTTTACTTTGGCAAAAGCAAACCCGAATCATCAATCGAGGGGGAATTTGGATAGTCAGATTTCAGGATACCTAATTGAAGGTGCATAAAAGTTAAAGATAACCGAATATTCAAACACGACTCAAGGTTCTCAAAGTTGTAAAGACGATTCGACAGCGACATCCGAGGGGGAATCTGTTGGTGTATATTTCGTACGTCTTCCACTGTGCGAATAGTTAGATATAGCGTGTGCTGAATATTGTATAGAATAGGAGAAAGTTGGACAGGTTTTAATATTGTAAAGGTCAATCTGATCGGATGACACATAGCGTGGATGTCTATAAATAGGGAGATAGGGCTCCCATCTGGATAAGCTTTTGGTTCCCAGAGGGGACATGCTGTCCAACTGGTCTCGTGGTTATGTAAACGTTGAATAATCAATAGAGACCAGATTGAAATTGACGGCTCGGTGTCGTATTCTGTTTCTACTCCTTTCTTAGTCATAATAAACACACCGAACACGTCGTTTCGGGATCGAAGCTCCGTCAAACTCGCTGCATCCTCGAATCAGCAACCCTAAAAATTGAAAAGTTTAAAAACCAAAAATATGTTTTTCTTTGTTAAAAAATTAAAAAAATGATGATGAAAAAAATGTATTTGTTTTTAAATTTGTCAAAAATAAAAAATTTCATGAATATGTTGATTGAATACGCCAAAACGCTCACGGCTAAACAAACATGATTATTTCATAATTGAAAATGGTTTTAGCTTTGTTAAAAATCAATGTGTTGTAAATCATGGGGGTACTTTATGCGAAACAGAGTATGTGACGCAGAAAGTTGATGGCGAGACAAAGCTATCTACATCGGTTATCAAATTTTCTTAAATGTTTTGGATTTTAGGGGGAGTAAAAATTTTGAAAATACAAAAACATTTGAAAATTTGAAAAGGCCAAAAATAATAGAAAATGAAAAATGAGTAATGTGAAAAAAGAGGAAATGATAGTACATCAGTAGACAATCACATTACGCTAAATAAATGAAAAGGCAAATGTGATAAAGAGACTCATGAATGATATGCTAGTAGGTTTTTACACGCTTAGTAGATTGATTTCGAGATATAAACGTAAATATCAAAAACTTACTTATGTCGTGGGGAACATCGCTCGAATATATGGGTAACCCCCGAAATCTCGTTTGAGAGGTTGCCTGATTCTAAGATACTAGGTTTTTATACTGTTTGATATCTGGGGTATTATAACTGGTCTTCTGATATTGCGGAAGCAACGGCCTAGACTTCGTATAATACTTTACGCGCTATAAAAGCTTACCATCTGCATGAAAATTGATAAAATATCGAAAGCTATGAATCAAATGCAGTTGTAAAGAAGATCCTGTTGGTGCCTATTCTGTGACAACAGCTTAATAGTTTGATTATTTAGTCTTTGGATATTTTGTAATGGGCTTAGCTTATTGGTTAGTGAGTTATTTGTTGTAATGGGCGTGGAAAATGGCCTAGCCCAGTGGGAAGCCCAGTTCACAAACATGTGGTATATAAACATGTTTTTGTGATTAGGGTTTTAGGAGTTAGACAATTCTAGAGAGAGAAAATCTAGAGAGAGAGAGAGAAAAACGAAATTAGGGTTTGAGCAAGATCACAGAGAGAGGCTGTGAGGTTGTACGAGTCTTGAATTGATTGTAAAACATTTCGTTTGGATAATCAGTAGAAGACCGATTAATTGTGAATTTATGTGTTTCTACTCATTTCTGTGATATTTTGATCTAGGGGATTCGCACTCTAGATTGGATTGATAATTCTGTGACGATCCGTACGAATCAAGGGACCTACAATTAGTATCAGAGCTTTAGGCTCTTGAAGAAGCTCGGTTCAGAATTATTTTCAAAGAAGGTATCAAGATAATTATTTTCAAAGGTCAGAAAATCCAAGATTTTATTGGAACTCTCGCGATCAAAGACCTAGTGGAAGTTATAAATCTTGTTCAACAACAGGGAAAACATCCAAGACACTAGTAAGGTGTGATGGATATTGGTTAGAAGCATCTTATACGGATTTACATGGTCGACCCAAAACCGGTCAGGTTTGGGTTGTTAAGTCTAACTAAGTTGTTAAGTGTGTGCAGGATGACTAAGAAGGACTACTGATGTGTTCAACAGTGGTTGTTACTGTAAAGCATCTGAGATGAATAGTAGGTTAAACTTGGTAACTAACTATTTACTTTAGTGATAGATTGATGATTTATTGGTGAAAAACTTATTGTCAGATTGAAGTGGGAGTCTGTTTTCTTTGTAAATGTGTTCAAAACTTGCTCCATAAAAACAAAAATTTAAGGGGAGAAATTTCCCTAAACCAAAAAGAGTGTAGTTAGGGCGTGTGTTTAGGGGGAGTAAGTTATAAATTAAAAATCATAAAAAATAGAAAAATAAAAAATGAGTTATCTCTGTGTGAAAAAGAAAAGATGATAGTGCATCAGCAAGTTAGACTGTCACACTAAAAATGAATAAAATTGCTTGAATTTGATAGCAGCTTCATCATATGATGTACCAGTGGGCAAAAAGCATGAAATAATCAACTTACCAATGTGATATAAACTTAAATGAACTGTGTATGAGTGGGGAACACATCAGTGGTGTATGGTTTAATGACCTTAAATCTTGCGTTGATAGATTTCCAAAATCTGCGGTTTTGGGTCTTTATACTGTTATTTCATCCGGGGATATCAAGGTTGTCCTTCTGCTGCATCCAGGTACACGCTGACCTAGGCACAAGCAGGATATCTTAAAAGAGCTAAAAATGCCAAAACCCTGAAAATGAAGAAGCTCTCCTAGAGAGTCATTCAAAAAGTGCAAAATTCATAAATCGTACCAAAAATGGTATTTTTCTTAGCCCTCGTTAGATAGTTTGGTCTCTTTGCTGTAGGGAAGTACTGACCTGATCACCAATTATCTAAATGTTGAAAAACAAAACGAATGAATTCAGTATACTCACCTACTACGATGAATCTTTGTGCATACCTTGATCATTGGGGTACATCCTGAAGTGGGACACACTAGTATATCAGAATAATATTACCTTAACGTATCACACGGTAATGTAACTTGAAATGTTCATGCATTTTGTTTAAGTGGATACAAATACTAGTAATCGTCTTGGACCGCTGTTCACGAAAAATTAAATACACTACGTGAAAAAGGGGCTACGGCCATACTTTTGGCAAAACCGCCCTGCGACACATTTGTAATAATGTGTGGCTGAAGGTTATTCATAACATTTTAAAACATCTTTAGCCACACATTTTATTGTTAATGTGACCATTTATACCAGTTCAGAACCTTAGCCAAACTTTTAGAAAATAATGTGAGATTTATTAGCCCCAAATCGAAATGTGTGGCCAAATGTGATCTATGTCCACATATTTTTGTTTCATGTGACGAAAAAACATGTATTTGACACCTTTAGCCACACTTTAAGAAAAAAATTGTGACATATATTTGCTACACTAGCAAAGTGTGGCTAAATGTTATCCACGGTCACATTATATATTTTGCTGTGACCAATAACATGTGTATTCAAAACCTTTAGCCATACTTTAAGAAAAAATTGTGACATTTATTAGACACACTAAAAAAGTGTGGCCAAATTTGATCTACGGTTACTGTATTTGTTTCGCGTGACTAAGCACAAAACTATTCCAAACCTTTTGCCACACGTTAAGATAAAACATCCACATTAGATAAGTGTGGCCAAATGTGTTCTATGACCACATTATATGTTTAATAATGTGGCTAAAATATAATACATATGGCCACATATATTATTTTATATAACCAAAGGTTAGATAATAGTCACACTTAAAATTACAAAATTTAATGTGGTTTTACATTAACGTTCGCCACACAATTATCATTTTGTTTATTTTGTGTGATGACATATTATCAAATGTCATTAAAAAATGCATGAACAAATCTTAAACTTACTACATCTTTAAAAATTTCCCCCAAAATATTTAATTTCAAAACTTAAACTTCCACATAAAATATTTCATCCTAAAACTTGCCCCCCCAAAATATTTCATTCTAAAACTTAACCCTCCCCCCCCCCCCCCAAAATATTTCATCCTAAAACTTAAACTTCCCCTCAAAATATTCCATCTTAAAACTTAAATTTCCCCAAAAACATTTCATCCTAAAACTTAAACTCCTCCCCCCCCCCTCCAAAAAAAAAAAAAATTGATTCAAAAATTTCCTCTCAAATAATATTCTTATTTAAAAAATTACATTATTTAATATTAAACAACAAAAGAATCTTACTAGATATTTAATAATTCAAACTATTATTAAATATTATATATTTTAAATCATATTTGTTTTCTTCTAAATAATATATTAATGTATGCATATTAATAATGGTACCAAATTTCTCGTAGTTAATGTAAGGACCGGTTTTGACTCTGTAACGATTGCGAACCGACTCGTGTAACGTGCGGAATCCGTACACGAACGTGACCGAACACAAGATCGTACAATTTACGTGATTCTTATTGAACAATATGACAAATACAAGCACCGAGAATCATCTATGAACACTTTCTCTCTCTAAGCACCAATCTCCAAGATCTCAAATGGCTAAAAGTCTCTAACATAACACCTAAGAATTCTATTTATAGGCACAAGGTATAAGGATTTCTCCTTATTTACAAGATTGCCACCTTGCCCTTTTTACTACATTATGAATAATAAAGCCTTGATTTATTCAGTTTCTGCTACGATCTGCATTGACGGAGGCGATAGACATTACTGCACCAACAGACCCCCCTCCTTGGATATTGTCGCAGTCAATCTCGTAGCGTCTTGTCTTTCTCTCTCTCTGAGTCTTCTTGAAGGTTATCATCAGCAACCACAGACTCCCTCTGGGACATAGCTTAGAAATATGAGAAGTTTAGTCTTGATCTACCTCGGATTGCATATTCAAGCAAACAAAGTAAAACTGTAAGCTCCCCATTGAATAATGCTGTGTTCTTAGATTTGACAATTAATCTTGCTCCCCCTTTCATTTAGCTTCTTATCAAATCTTATCATTAATCAAACGTTTAGATTTAACTGGTGAGAGTTTTCTAAACCTATAAATGTCTATTATCATATTTGACTTTTAAGCATGATCAAATTCAGTAACCCTCACAGATGATCAAGTTCAAATTAATGACCTTGATTATCCAACTTATCGATTTTTTTTAAATTTTCATTTTGAAATTCAAGTTTCAAATTAATGAACTTGTTTATGTTCAGCATCTTTAGATTTTGAAATTCAGCATTCTATCATCGGTTGTCGAAACATAAAGTGAAACAAAATCTTTTTGTATTTTACAAAGTTTATGCTAAAACACTCCGAAAATCTTTTTGAAATTTTTCTTTAATGAAAAGCAGTAAAGAAATATTTACAGACATATTTTTGTTTGAGTTCGTGTCAGAGGATCATATCAGTTTATGACAAATCACTAGCACCGTTGACCTTTTTTAGACTTTAAGTTCTAAACTATTCACTTAGATTGTCAGTATACTGATCCATTTCTCACAAAGTTTAATTGTTTCGAGATATGAGAATTAGTGTTTTAAGCACTTAACTTATTCGCGTGTCCCATCTCAGAATATACTCTCGTATCCAGATTCCCTATATTCAGTCTTACAGGTGAGTATACCTTATTGATATCTGTTCTCTGGGTTAATGCGAGGCCTTGAGAGCTCAGGTATGAACGACCATTCAGTCAAAGAGATGAAGGCTCGACTTTAGGTGTGTCCCACTTAGGGATCTTCTTTACAACAGCACTTGATTTATATCTTTCGATATTTTCTCAATTTTTATGCTGAGGGAAAGCTTATTTAAAGCGCATAAAGTATTATACGAGGTCTAGGCCATTGCTTCCGCAATATCAGAAGACCAGGTATAATACCCCAGATATCAAACAGTATAAAGACCTAGTATCTCAGAATCAGGCAATCTCTCAAACAAGATTTCGGGGGTTACCCAAATATCTGAGTGATGTTCCCCACGAGATAAGAAAGCTATTGATATTTAGGTTTATATCTCGAAATCAATCTACTAAATGTGTAAAAATCTACTGGCATATCATTAGTGAGACCGTTTATCACATATTTAACTTTCCAATTCTTTAGCATGCTGTGATTGTCTATTGATGTACTATCATTTCCTCTTTTTACACAAAAACTCATTTTGAATTTTATCATGTTTTTTTTTTTCAAATTTTTAAATGTTTTTGTATTTTTTAAAATTTTTACTCCCCCTAAAATCCAAAGCATTTTAAAGAAAATTTGACAAACCGATGCAGATAGCTTCATCTCGCCATCCATTTTTGCTTCACATTCTCTGTTTAGCTCACATGCACCCCCATGATTTACAAACCACTTGATTATAATGTTTTGAAACTATTTTTCAATCTAGTTTTATCATGTGTTTGTTCAGCCGTGAGGGTTTCGGCGTATTCCTTTTAAATTTTCAAATTTTAACAATTTAAACCAATCACTTCCTGTTTTAAACGACAGACACAGGATTTTCTCCTCATGTGCCAGGCTGTTCCGTTATTCATGCTGAACTTAAATTGGCCCATGAACACCTACACTTGTCACAACACTTAGTTAGATTTTGATGCCACCCAAGCCTTTTTCGACTCAGGTAGCTTGACGTTAAGGTGAGTTTTTGCAGTGTAAAGTGGCGGAAAATTCTTGTTATTCATCTTTAAGCTCTCTTCAGACCCAATCTCAACCTTTTTGTATAGAAAGAAATCCTTTTTCGGAGGTTGACCAGATGATTGGTCTTTCTTTACAACATACTTCTTCCCATAAGTAGACTTTTGTTTTTCAAGTTTCTCATAGTAATCCAAAGGTACATACGTCTTCTTAGTTGAAGATGATGATTTTGCAGTATCAGACACCTTTGGTTTTGGAGAACTTGCTTTCTTTACTTCAGATTTTGGCTTCCATGTTTGTTGAGATGAAGCAACCCGTTTGTAAAATTTATTAGTTTAAGTTACCAGCTTCTTTACAGATTCAGTTTTGTTTTTGGTGTTTTCATTTTTCAAAACTTTCTTCTCAACAACCATTGGAGCTTTACCTTTTTCATCAACTTTCTTTTTCGGATTCTCATCAACCATAGACTTAGGCTTTGAGTTGGTGCACTTTCGTGCAATGTGTCCAACTTTGTTGCATTTAAAGCATGTTCGGGTATCAACTTCCCGACTTGTGCCTTCAGTCTGAGGCTGTGAGGCCTTCTTCTCAAATAATTCTTTATTTGATTTTGAAAAAATTTAGATTCTTGCTCGGAATGAGAACTCGAGCTTTTCACAAACACCTTTTTCTCAACAAATTTCTTGTTTTGAAAGTTCCTTCTTTGATTGTTCTTACCACCCTGATAACCACCCGACCATCTGTTTTGGTTGTTGTTAGAAAAACGCGGTGGTACAACAGGTTTTTTTATAGTAAGATATATCTTTTTCAAAGTTCAATTGCCTTTCGGAACGTTTCAAACCTTCGATTTCAGACAAATCGATCACGACAAGTTTAAACACATTTTTCAATTTGTCAACACTCACATTCTCCAATGGAAATTCAAGATCCGAATACAACTTATCTGAGCCCGACATCTTGTACATTACAAGAGTAGGTTCTTCACTTAAGTTGTTTTTGGATTTTGATTTCGGAATGTATTTATCCAAAAAGCATTCTTCATCCTCAGTTGAGTCATTGTCAGATTTCAAAACATTTTCGACCACATTTTTAACAACTTCGGACTGAACACTGTCTTCATCAGATGATGAAGAGAATGTGACATCAATCGTGTCTGGAAGTTTAACTTCATTTATTTCTTCATCATTAACCAACCCGAACTTTTTCTTTGAAAAATTATTCAATACTGGTGGTGGAACCTGATGATACCCAACCCCAGTTCCATCCGAGTATACATCTTCGCCGGCTTTGTTCTTCCCAATTGGTTTAGGAACGATATGTTGAAGAACAAAACTTGCGGAGTTGTTACTGTTGAGCTTCAGATTTATTCGTTCATTTATCTTAGCTTCCTGAAACTGAAGCTTCAGATTTGCAATCTCATCCTATTGTTGGTTGATTTGTTTTTCTTTTGACTGAAGTACTCCCGACAGTTGAAGGTTTTCTTTGGTTGTTTTATCGTTTCTTTCATCAGAATCTTTTATCGTTCTTTTTAGCTTCTCATGATTTTCAGAAAGTTGGCGGTTTTCATGAATTAACTTTTCATTTTCTTTCTTGATTCGTTCTACATCAATTTTATCATTTTCAATTTTCTCAGTTAATTCCTTTATTCGATCATTTGAAGCTTTTACCAATTTGTCACGACTTAAGATCTGATTTTTAACTTCTCTGACTCTATGAGTCAGTTCTTCATTCTTCTTACCACTGAGATAAGCATGTGTACTACAAACCTTGCAGTTTTTCATGCAATTTTTGCAGTCACTTTCAATTTTGGCTTTATCAGTCTTACCTGACCCATTTGTTGAATCATTAGAACTGACCTTGCTCTTTGACTCAGTTCCAGACTTAGAATCTACCTCTAACTCTTTTGCTGCGAGCACCTTATCTGCCATTTTCTTTAGATTTTCTGCAGTCATTTCTTTGGTCGTGTCAATTATCCCATCATCAACCTTCTTCGACTTCAACTTTTCCTCCTCGGCTTCTCTTTCTTCAGCTTCTCTTGCCCACATTCTCTGTCTTGCTTCCTTTTCTTCTGCTATTTGTTCTATGAGGGTTTCAACACTGATTGATGAAGGTTCAACAACTATGTTTCCTTTAGGATCCAAATAGCATTCCCGATCAGCATCCCATCTTTTTGCGCTTTTTGCCTCTTTCCATGTTCGATAGATTTTATCTTTCATGCATTTGGCTAACATCTTCCTGTTGACATATTTTACTTCTTCTATTCGGGTATCTTTGAAAGGAACAATTTTTGCCATGATTTTATCTCCTTGTATTACCTGAATCGAACAACCACAATTAGTTCAAACAATATCAAACAACTTGAATCGGACGGGTACTCGAACGAGTGTGTCAAGGACACTAATCGGGTGACAATACTGTGGATAGTGTGACAATTCGTTCGAGCTGCTGTTCGATCGAGTCACACTACACGACAATATACTATGTTGGTCGATCGGGTGGGAATTCTGATCGAGTCACCACTTGATGCTTGGACAACACAACAAACAAGATAATGCTTTCTTTGAATCGATTGGTAACTCGTTCGACCCACTGTTCGATTGAATGCACTACACGACAAAAATGTTGTCCGATCGGATAGTCTTCAACGATGAACTTTGATATTCACAATATTCTATCATATTCAAACAAACATATCACATGCACACTTCATACTTAATCAGCACATGCAATCTGACTGCTTTATATCATGTGAAAATCTGATAAAGATTATTAATTGGGCCGAGATATTGATTACAACAGATTCACGTGGGATGCACTAGACTTTATTGACAACAAAATGTGATTGGGCCGAACCTCTTGTTCACATGCAGACTGATATTATTAAAAGCTATTGGCCGACAACTTTAATACCAAACTTAATTTCATTGGGCCGCTAATTAGAATCTTATCAATTTAAATGAATTGTGTGGCATCTGTTGTAGTTATTAATGGGGCTGACACTTGTTGACTAACAAAATTGATTAAAAGGGTTTGACCACGTGGGTCGATCGGGTGGTACTCAGGTCGAACGGATTACACGCTGATCGTTCGGGTGACACGCTGGTCGATCGAGTGGGACGCTGATCGTTCGGGTGACACGCTGGTCGATTGATGGCATGCTTGGTCGAACGAATGGGCTGGTCGTTCGATTGGCACGACAAAAGATATGTTGTTCAATTGACTAGGACGAAATCTGTCGAACACTTCAGTGAAATCGGCTAGTAAATCTTAGATTTCTTCCAAACGGCTTGGAATTTTGACCTGAAAATTTGTATGGTTATAGATTAGCTAATTTCGCACAACATATCAAAAAATCAGCTAATTTGGACCGTAAAAACCCCGTCAATTTTGCAATATTCAGTAAAAGACGTGAAGAACAAGAAAATTATGAAAAATTTGACAAATCTGGATGTTTTTGGCTCTGAATCTGATCAAATCTTGAACGTTTCTGTGCGTTTGATCTTTGCAATCGAGCTCCTGCTCTGATACCACTTGTAAGGACCGGTTTTGACTCCGTAACGATTGCGAACCGACTCGTGTAACGTGCGGAATCCGTACACGAACGTAACCGAACACAAGATCGTACAATTTACGTGATTCTTATTGAACAATATGACAAATACAAGCACCGAGAATCACCTATGAACACTTTCTCTCTCTAGACTTTCTCTCTCTAAGCACCAAGCTCCAAGATCTCAAATGGCCAAAAGTCTCTAACATAACACCTAAGACTTCTATTTATAGGCACAAGGTATAAGGATTTCTCACTATTTACAAGTTTGCCACCTTGCCTTTTTACTACATTATGAATAATAAAGTTTCTGCTACGATCTGCATTGACGGAGGCGATAGACATTACTGCACCAACATGTTGGTGCACTACATCTGTTGACTTCGTCTTGGATCGAGTCTTAGTCTTAGATTGATAGATCAGAGCACGTTTTACGAGAAAACAGGAGATTGTATAAGTGCTAGTAATAGGTTTCGCTTGTATGGTGTTAGATGGTAGTTTCGCTTGAATGTCATTGTAGTTCCGCTTGAATGTCAAGTTGAAGGTTCCGCTTGAATGTCATGTACCTTCAAGCGAAACCTCAACACATATAAATAGTCTCTCAAGCGAAACATTTGTAATAGTTGATGTAACTCGTACCGAAGTGCTGCCGGATCGAGATTTGAATGTAAACTGTCAGAAATCAATACAAAGAGAATTTTAAAGTGATTTGTTAGTTGTTCCTAAGTCAAATACTTGTTTTCCGCACCTTTATTTGATAGAATTTCCTCTGAACGACTCATTCGGGTCGAGACACGATCCTACAAGTGGTATCAGAGCTTCAGGAGGAGGAGTTCTGCAGAGAATAGCTGGAATTCATCAAGATTTCTCACTTCTACACATTCTTTCTTCAGTTCAGAGATTTTCACCGGTCAAAACCAGTTCAAAATTTCACGGATTGTGTGTTATAGTGTATAGACAAACCCTGGAAAGTTTGGTGTTAAAATTCACATTAAAAATGGGTCAAAAATGCTCGAGAATAGGTTCCGCTTATTCGGTCATTTCATAGTTTCGCTTCAAAGTACGAAGTAGTTTCGCTTATTGTGTCATCAGTTCAGAAGGTTCCGCTTATTGTTACATTTGTTAAAGAGGTTCCGTTTCAAAGTTCAGTGATTTCGCTTCACAGTTCCGCTTCAAAGAAAGTTCTGCTTCAAAGATACTTTCGCTTCAATGTTCCGCTTCAAAGACCATTGAGGTTTCGCTTGTTTGTGCAAACACTGGTTCCGCTTGTTTGTACCTTGTGTTTTCGCTTCAGTGTACATCTGTATTAGTGGTTCCGCTTGAAGGGCTGTTGTGAGAATTTTGTAAAAATTTGAAAATGGACGAAGAATTTTTCAACGCATTCGCTACTCCGCTTACACCGATCACTTTTGCACAAAATACAATGCTCGAGAATGAAACGGGTACAATGCAAAAACCACCCAAACTCATGAACATAGAAGAATTTAAAGGTTGGGAAGGTCGCTTTGAGAATTGGGTACAAGCTAATTACCTAGATGCTTGGGAATGTGTCGAGACAAAATATGTTCGACCAATGAATGATGATGAAGAGCCTGTTCCGATAAAAGATCTAAGTGCTGATGTTAGAAAGAAGTACAAAGATGAAAAAAATGATGTTAAGTCTTCTTCAACAAGCAGTGAAAGAGGATATTATGGTGCTTTTGCAACACAATGGAACTTCATATTCGATTTGGAAAGCTTTAAGGTCAAAGTTTCGTGGGAGTGAAGAAATGGTCAAAAGCAAGAAATCGCTTCTAAAGAAAGAATTTGATATATTTCGCGGGTTAACGAATGAAAGTACAAGAGAGACTATCGAAAGATACTGCAATTTGCTTGCTAACATGAAGAGATTGAGTATTGAGAAAGACAATGAAGAGTTGATTGAAAAACTTGCTGATGCATTGCCTTATGAAACTTGGGGCACATATCTTATGATGTTAAGAAACAAGAAAGGTTTTAGCAATTTGACACTCAGTAAGTTCATTGAAAAGATCGAAGCTCAAGAAATGGAACAACGAAAAGTTATTCGAATGAAAGATTTTGATGGTGAACAGGATATTGGGTTATATTATAAAGCAGGGGTGAATGAAAAATCATCAAATTTATCTCCGAAAGTTGAAACTGCCTACAGTGTAAAGAATTCATCTGAAAGTTCATCTAAAGGATCAAGCGGCAAAACAAGTTTCACATCATTTCCGTCCTTTGATCCAAATATTTCAGCAACGAAAAATGGAAAGAAACTTCAGTGCAATATTGTATTAAATCTTGAGAATGATCAAGATTATTCTGAGGAAGTTGCTAAAAATCAAATGTCTTTATTAGGAATGGTTTTGGAATCTTACAGTTGTTTTGTTGCAGGTCGTATAGGAAATCCAATGCTAACGAAGGAAGACTACGACCAAATTGATGCTGAAGAGATGGAGCTGATGGACATAAAGTGGTGTTTGGCTAGCGTGTTACGGAGAGCTGAGAAATTCAAGCAAATCATGGGGAGAGATGATCTTTGTGAAGCTAATGTTTCTACTTTAGGTTTCGACAAATCTAAAGTCACTTGTTTTCGGTGCAGGGAAAAAGGACACTTCAAAAGGGAGTGCACTAATCGCCAAGCAAGTGGAGCTCAGAATCCTTTTAATAACAACAATGATTACTACAGAAAAGCCATTTACCATCAGGTTGCTCAATCACCATCACAACAACATCAACATCAAGCACAAACTTCACATGGAAGACCAATAATTGAAGATTCTGGAAAGAAAGCATGTGTGGTTAATCCAGATGAAAAGAAGTCATTCAATTGGGATAATTATATTCCAGATAATGCAAAAGCTTGTTTGATTGATCAAGAAGATGAAAAGTTACCAGAGGGTTTCAGCTGGGAAAATTTTACTTGGGATGATTATATTCCTGATCAAAATAGAGCTTACACTGCTTTCACGGCAAAGGTTGAAGATGATAGTGATGATGATACTGAGTATTGGGCAAGAAAATTCAAAGCTGATATGAAGTTGCTTGCTGAAAGTGATAGTGATGATGATAAAGCCAAGAAGAAAAAGAAAAAAAATCAAGACACCAGTGAGCAGTGATGATGAGGATGTTCCAGTGATAAGAAGACAAAAGGTGAAAGAAGTTCCTAAATTCAAGGTTGAGGAAGAAGTTGATGCGAAAAAGATTCCAGTGAAGTGTGAAAACTGTGAAGCTATAAAACTGATTTACAACTTGAACAGTTTGAAGGAATCTTACGATGTGCTGAACAAAGCAATGAACCAATACAACCAAACGAGTGAAGAACAAGCAACTGCAATGAAGACACTTCAGGGAGCTTTCATGATAAAGCAGAAAGTTGTGAACAATTACATAGAGAAGTGTGCTGCTTTGGAACAAAAGCTTGAGCTGCAAAGAATTGAAACTGAAAGAGTTAACCGTTTGTTAAAAAGTTCTTCATGTACTTCTTATGTCATTGACAGGATTTATCCGACGGTTGAAAGTATGAAGGCATGGGAAGATGATGAGGTAACTAAAGAGAAAGAAGCTGGAAAAGTTGCTGATGAAAAGAATTCTGAAAATAAGAAGAATGACAGGAAGAAAAAGACTGACAAGAAAGATTCTGGTAAGAAACAAGGTGTCAGTTATAACAAGTGTCCACCCCCGCTGGAAAATGGATATTTGCCAAGATACCCAAACGATGAAAGAGTCAAAAAGGCAACAAATTTACAGTGGGAGTCGGAGTCATCAGTAAATTTGCTAGATAGTATTGATGTCGTGTTTACATCGTCTGACACTGATCAACAGTCTCAATTGATGAAGAAAGTCGTGGATCATGTGTTAGAAAACGATGAGATAGAGGAGTCAATGTTGGAGTCCGCGTCAGAG
Source organism: Helianthus annuus (assembly GCF_002127325.2). Lineage (NCBI taxonomy): Eukaryota > Viridiplantae > Streptophyta > Magnoliopsida > Asterales > Asteraceae > Helianthus > Helianthus annuus. The sequence goes on from NC_035437.2 coordinate 59,855,304, forward strand.
TCAAAGTCTGAGTCAAGCACTCCGGGTCAAACAGAAAAACAGGGAAAAATAGTCTATGACAAAGAATTCCTGTTATCAAAATCTAATTTGGATGATGGGTTGTTTAAAGTTGCCTACACTTTGAATGATTCTGACAAATTATATTCTGATGAGGAATTTCCAATAAGAGGTGTCAAAACTGAATTGATAAACAAGGTTTTCAAACTCACAGAAATTAATATTTCTGAAATAAAAGACTTATGTCTTAATGAAAAACCAAGACCTTACACCTCAAGAGTACAACAAAGATTAAACAAGAAAAAGAATTACAGTTCTGGTTCAGGTTTCCAAAAGAAATCAAACCATAACGGTAATTTCAAAAAGAAAGGTTTAGGTTTTATTCCTATAGAAAAACAGAAAAATGAAAAATATGTTCGTGATTTTAGATCCAAAATGTCTTTTGTTTCAGGAACGTCATCCGAGGAAGAAGAAAAGAAAGATTTCTGGAGACAGTCTAACAATGAATTTCTTGCAAAGAAGCAAGAGGAATTGAAGAAGATGGCTAAGGAGAATACAGATACGAGAACCTGTTTCCGATGCAACATTGTTGGTCATATTGCAAAAGATTGTTCTAATGCAATACAATCAAAACAGGGAGTATTTCGCAATCTCAAAGAGAAAGTGGTTGAGTTCGAACCACCAATTGATAGAGAAAAATTGTTTAAAAATTCTAAATTTGAAATTTGTGAGTGTTCGAACAAGTTTTACAAGAAGAGAGCTAAATCTGACAACCAGAAATGGGTTGTTAAGAAAGTTGGTGAAAGCCCTAGCGATGATTCTGACAGGTCAACATCAGAGGAGCTATCTTCGGGCGATGAAACTGATTCCACAAAATCAGTTGAGCCACAAGTTTTTTCAAAATGTGAAGCTGTTTTAAAAGATGAAAAACCAGTTCCGATTGTTAATGATGACGAGTTTCCATCACTTCGGGCTGAAAAATATAAAAAGAAAATTGGTAAAACTGAAATTTCTAACCAATTTTATAATGATAAACAGGATTTTGATGCTGAGAAGGTCTTTAACCCCAAGGTAAAACATATCTTTGGAAAGATGATTGATCGAAAAGTCAAAGGGGTTAAAGAATTTTATGAGAAGAAAACAAAGAAAGAAAAGGTTGAACCATCACTGGTTTGTGACTGGGATGGTACATATTACGAACAATGAGTCTCAGGACTTGCCGGAGCTCCCAGGTTGGTAAGCGTGGAGCATGAATCGGCATCTTTCTTAAGTTTTATTCGGTAACGTCAATCATTTAAACGGTAAAAAGGTTTGTTTATGTTTGTTGATTATAATTACAAGTGGTTAGATGATTTGATTGCATATGGTAAATCAAGGACATTAATTTTGTAACAACTATCACTAAAATAAATAATTAGGACAATAATTAGTCAATAAGAAATCCCTAATTGAGACACCCAAGTAATTCTGCACTAACCCTAAAATTTTCAGAATGATCGGAATCAGGATCAGGGCCCCTAAAACTCGAGGGGGGCAAACACTAGTTGGTAATTATCTAAAATAAAACGTTGCAAACTTCTGATTGGCCAATTCCATTGATTCATCCAAGCTAGTCCCGAGCCTAGGCAGCCTATAAATAGACTGCTTAGCTTACGGACCGTAAAGGGTTAGGCTTACGGTCAGTAAAGGAGTCCCAAAACTTGCTATAAATAGCCGACCTTGGGACTTGCACAGGGGAGTTAAAACGACGTAAATTGTCTCTGTGTACGTCGAGTTCAGGCCATTATATCACAATAAACACACACACGATCAAGAGGTGCTGCCGCAATCAAGGTAATAACTCGATCGCTATTACGATTCAACGTCCGATCGATTATAACTATCCAACGATTGTCCGAGTGCTGCTCAAATTGAGCTTGTACTTTGTTATTCATTGTGATTTCAACTTGAATGTTTGAGTGATGTTCGAATTCGGACTATGCTCTGTCATTCGTTGTGAATCCATTGAATTGTTAAGTATCGTGCTTGGTAATAGTTGTGAGGGTTTAATTTCGTGAATTGACGTAACTGCTGAATTAGTTACTAATCCCGTTTGTGTGTGCATTGTTATTTAAATTAGGTTAAAAGGCTAATCAGTAAAGCTTATACTCTGCTCGTAAATCTGCAATGTGAGTCATTCCCTTTTTATAAACTCTTTTCTCACAGTTTGTGAGTCAACTGTTTTACAAAACTCCAAGTTATTTTTAAAGTTATAGTTACAGTGATTAAGTCTATGTAATCACCAAGTTACAGCCGGTATGTGGGGTTTTGTATACATTACTTATTTCCCGTCACACTTGGACAAACGGGTGGCCAAGGGGTGATCTGACCACAGTCACAGACACCATTGGACAAATGGGCTAGCCAATGGATGGTCGAGTGACAAGTACTGTGGGTAGTTGGTTTGATATCAGAAACATTGTAATTCCCCTTAATACTGTAGATTATAACAAATGTGTCGTTTTCAGTAAACTGAATGATTCACTCAGTATTTCCCCGCTGACAAAACCTTTTTCAAACATGTTTCAGGTGATATGGTATGAGCAAAGAAAAGTGCCGTGGAGCACTCCCAGCTTAGAAAAGTGGCTCAATGTAAATAAATAAATGAACATTTTTTGAAAATAAAGATTTCCCTGAGAAATCACATTATTGTAAATTTCGGGAATTTATCCCTAAGTTATGAAACAGGCAGTTTAAATTATTAAAAGATCCTATTTTTAAAAGACTTCCGCTGTCGCCTAAATTAAAATACCACGGGATTCCTGTCCCGCGGCTCCTGAAACGGGTCAAACCGGGTCGGGGGCCGTGACAGGAAAAGGTGGTATCAGAGCCACTGTTTTAAGCTTACTGATTAAGCTCACTGTTCTAATTGATTTTAACCTATTACAATTAGGAAAATATTTATTTGTCATTTTATGAATATATGTGTATTAACTAATTAATTGTTAAAATTACAGTATGGGTAAACAAAAGATTTCTGCTATCTACCGCAAATTAGATAGTACACCCAAAGAACAGGGAACCTCTTCCTCCAAATCTCCCACCAATTTAGAAGAGGGAATCTTTGTTCGTAAGGCAAATTATGAAAACCCACTTACACCAGAGAAAAGGAATTCAATCCTTAGAAAAGGTCAAGAGAAAAAGAAACCCCGAACCAAGAGAGTGAGGTTTAACCCAAAAATTCAGGAAATTAGCAATAATCCACCAGGGGAATATAACTTAGATGAAAAATGGGCAAATCTGTATCTGCTCGCTACTGTAGCCGAAAATGCAAATCTTTAAACTCTAAATCTAGAAATAAGTACTTCCCAGTAAATAAATAAATAAATTTGAGTATGTTCTGTTTCCTGTTATGTTGTACAAACTGGTGTGCAATAAAAATGTTTATTTGTTAAGCTTTGTTCCAAAGTTTTAACTTAACATTTTGTGTATTTTGCATATATGCCGTACAGCATGAATGAGATGTCGGAAGCATTTCAGAACCTCAACCTCTATCCTGTGCCAATTGAAGTCTCCCACAACTTCACTGGTTACATTGCTGACATACAGGAACCACTAGAATTCCAAGCTCCACTGCTGGAAAAAGCAAAACCTAAAAAGAAGAGAAGATATGTAGGGTGGCGAAAGGTGCGCCGAAGGAAACCTAGGAGACTCCCTAAAATAGAAAATCCTGTGAGTGTGAGCAAGGGAAAAGAAATAGAAACCGGAGAAAGTTCCAAGCCAGCAGAAATAGGAATAGACCTAAAGCAAAAGGGAATAGAGATCGGAGAAAGCTCTAAACAGTCTGAGGAAATCACATTCCAGGACGAAATAGACCGCCTACTGGATAATTGTGATGTTCTAGAGCCTATCAACGACAATCTCTTCTCTTATCCTGCTACAGCCCAATTCCCAATAAACCTAGGACCAGCTATTCCAGACCCACTAGTTCACACCCGACCATTAGGCCAAATGGAGGAATGGTGGACCAATGACTGGCAATTCCAAAATATAGTCAATAGTACCTATAGTTTTCTCCCACAATTTGATCCAGAACCTATCCCTAATCCGCCAATGAGCTATGAAAATTTAGCTGAACTACGTCAGTTTGGTGAAGAACTGATAGGCACCGGGAATAGGATTCGGGAAATGGGGGAGCAGATTTCTTGGAAGTACGATGAGAGGGAGCGTCGTTACTGAAACTGCCAGTGAACCAAAAAATAGGAGGGGTTTGGAGAAGTTTGTTTGTATTATAACTAAAATAGTAAAACTGATTCTGTAAAATGGGCAATAAAACACTGTAAGATAAAAAGTGTGTATTGAAGCAGGTATAATAGATAAAACAAAACAGAAGTCGAGGCATCAACAATTTTGGCTATGCTTGCATGTTATACTGATCTATGTGTTTATCTGTGATTCTGGTATCAATAATTAGGCACTAATAATTTCTATTAATACTAGTTAGCAGATGGAAAACGCTAATAGTGAACCAGTTAATGAAGTAAATCAGTCTGAGCAAAATCAGGAAGATCAATATATAACTAGACAAGATATTGAGCACTTTATTGCTCAAGGGATAGCCAATGCTATTCCAGAAAATGTGGCTGCTGTTCAGAAACCTGCCGAACCACAATTAACTCCTAGTAAACGTATTCCGGAAGATAACAGCAGTAACAGCATAAATGGAGGCGGCAATCATGACGATCATGATCCGCAACAGGCCCCACTCCCAAAGAAAATGAAAGCTGCAACGCCTGGTTGCACTTACAAAGAATTTCTTGCCTGTAAACCCGCAGAATTTGCAGGTAATGAAGGGGCAACTGCAACACTGCGTTGGTTAGAGAAAACCGAGGCAGTAATTGCAATAAGTAAATGTGCTGAGGAAGATCAAGTGATGTATGCATCAAACTTGTTCAAAGAAGGGGCGTTAGAATGGTGGAACACGGTGTTACAAGCAAAAGGAAGAAGGGTGGCCTATGCGATGAATTGGGAAGAATTTAAGAGTCTTGTCGAAAGAAAATTCCGTCCCGAATACGAGAAGGAACAAATGGCAAACAAGTTCCTGATTCATCGTATGTGAGGAGTAGACTGTCGAGGATATACTTCGATATTCTTCGAATATGCGAGAGTGGTACCTTCCCTGGCTTCGCCAGAACCGGTACTTATTTCCCGTTATATTTGAGGATTAATTGGAGAAATCCGTAACATCGTTAAAGCTGCGAGACCACGCACGATCGACGATGCTGTGGAATTAGCTAATGCCTTAACCGATGAACTAGTCCGCACCAGAGAAGAAGATCGGAAGAAGGAATTGGCTCAGAAGATTACCCAAGGATTTCGCATGGGTAATAGTAACAATAAGTTCAAAAAGAGGGGAACAGGGCAATCCTCGTCACCTCCTTTATGCAGAAATTGCAAAAAGAAACACTATGGGCAGTGCAATATATTTTTGCAACTTCTGCAAGGCGAAAGGACATCGGGAAGAAGACTGCAGAAGGAAAACAAGAGTCTGTTATAACTGCAGAGAAACGAGACATTTCCAGTCTGAATGTCCTAAGTTAGCTAAACCAGCAGATAGTAGAGCTAAAACGACTGAAGGAACTACTAAGAAAAATGCACGAGCATTTCAGCTGACCACTCAAAAAGCCGAACTCATTCCAGACGTGATAGCGGGTACGTTCTTAGTGCATAACGTCTATGCAAAAGTATTATTTGATTCTGGTGCAAACCAAAGTTTCATTAATACTGCATTCTGTCAAGCTCTTAACTTACCTCTAACTACCCTTAGGAAGATCTTTACTGTTGAAACGGCAGATGGAAATTCTGTCAACCTAGACAAGGTTTTGCAAGAAGTAAAGATAGAATTGTTAGGTCATAAGTTTTCTGCAAACCTGTTACCTATGAATTTAGCCGGATTCGATGTGGTATTAGGAATGGATTGGTTAATAGCCAACCATGCTCGAATCCTGTGTGATAAGAATTCTGTAGAAATCCGTACCCCCACAGGAGAAGTAATTCTAATTACAGGAGATAGACCTCGAAAGCCACTGAAATTCATTTCAGTAATGAAATTGGCTAGTTATTCAAGGAAACAAGAAATGGTGTATATGATTTCTGTAATCATTAACACTAAAAGTAAGGAACTCCAGGACATCCCTATAGTTTCAGAATACCCAGATGTTTTTCCAGAAGAATTACCTGGTTTACCACCTGATAGGGAAGTAGAGTTTAGAATTCATTTAATTCCAGGTACTGCACCAATAGTTAAGACACCTTATCGATTAGCACCTACTGAAATGCTAGAATTGAAAAAGCAATTAGATGAATTACTAAGCAAAGGATTCATACAACCTAGTTCATCCCCTTGGGGTGCACCAGTGTTGTTTGTGAAAAAGAAAGATGGATCAATGAGAATGTGTATCGATTATAGGGAATTGAATAAGGTTACAATTAAGAACCGATACCCATTACCTAGGATTGATGATCTTTTTGATCAATTGCAAGGAGCTAGGTATTTCTCTAAGATAGACTTAAGATCAGGATATCACCAGCTGAAAGTACAAGAGGAGGACATACCTAAAACTGCTTTCAGAACTAGGTATGGTCATTATGAGTTTACAGTCATGCCCTTTGGATTAACAAATGCTCCAGCTGCATTTATGGACATGATGAATAGAATCTGTAAACCATACTTGGATAAATTTGTAATCGTGTTCATTGACGATATACTCATTTATTCCAAAAGTCAGGAGGAACATTGTGAGCACTTGCATGCACTCTTAACCTTGTTAAGAAAAGAAAAACTTTATGCCAAATTCTTGAAGTGTGAATTCTGGCTGCAGGAAGTACAATTTTTAGGTCATATGGTGAATCACGAAGGAATTCACGTAGATCCTGCTAAAATAGAAGCAATCACGAATTGGAAAGCTCCACGAATGGCTATGGAAGTTAGAAGTTTTCTAGGCTTAGCTGGATACTATAGACGATTTATTAAAGATTTCTCTAGGATAGCTGTACCTTTAACTAAGCTAACATGTAAAGCCGTTAAGTTCGAATGGGGAACTAAACAAGAAGAAGCTTTTAGGATTCTAAAGCACAAATTGACAAATGCTCCAATTTTAGCTTTACCCGAAGGAACCGATGATTTTGAAGTATACTGTGATGCTTCAAAATTAGGATATGGATGTGTGTTGATGCAACGCAAAAAGGTAATTGCGTATGCCTCTAGGCAATTGAAAAAGCACGAAGAAAATTATAAGACTCATGACCTAGAACTAGGAGCTATAATTTTTGCTCTTAAGATTTGGAGACATTATCTGTATGGAAGTAAGTTTACTATCTATACGAACCATAAGAGTTTAAGGTATATATTTGGGCAAAAAGAATTAAATATGAGGCAAAGAAGGTGGATGGAAATCTTAAGTGATTACGACTGTGATATTCAGTATCACGAAGGAAGGGCAAACGTAGTCGCAGACGCCTTAAGTCGTAAGATTCATGAAAAGCAAAAGCGAGTCCGTGCTCTTAGATTAAATCTACAATTAGATTTAATGGAACAATTGAAGAAGATGCAGGAAACGGCAATCAAAGACGATGCATAAGGAATGAAAGGTTACCTAAAAGAATTAGAACAAGGAAAAGATGGAATTTGGAGATTCCACAAGAAACGAATTTGGGTACCTAAGCAAGGAGAATTAAGAAATAAGATTTTAGAAGAATCTCATAAATCTAGGTATACTGTACATCCAGGAAATAATAAGATGTACCAGGATTTAAGAAATAATTTTTGGTGGATAGGAATGAAAAAGGATATAGCCGAATACGTATCTAAGTGTCTAACCTGTTCACAAGTTAAAGCCGAACATCAGAAACCTTCAGGACTACTACAACAGTTAGAAATGCCTGTATGTAAATGGGAACTCATAACAATGGATTTTGTTACTAAGTTACCCAAAACCAGAAAAGATAATGATGCTATTTGGGTAATTGTGGATCGATTAACCAAATCAGCTCATTTTCTACCAATGAAGGAAACCTTAAGCATGGAAAGGTTAGCCAAGTTGTATGTAGATGAAGTAGTATCCTTACATGGAGTCCCACTCTCCATTGTATCGGATAGAGATAGTCATTTCACTTCCCGTTTCTGGACAAGTTTCCAAGAAGCAATGGGAACTCGACTTAATTTGAGTACTGCATATCATCCTCAAACGGACGGACAAAGTGAAAGGACGATACAAACCCTGGAAGACATGCTCCGAGCATGTGTAATTGACTTTGGTGGTAATTGGGATAGCCATTTACCATTAATTGAATTCTCCTATAACAATAGTTATCATTCGAGTATCGAAGCTGCTCCATTTGAAGCACTGTATGGACGCAAGTGCAGAACTCCCGTATGTTGGGCAGAAATAGGAGAAAGTCAATTATCGGGTCCAGAGATTGTGCAAGAAACTACTGACAAGATATCACAAATCAAGGAAAGACTGAAGACTGCTAGAGATCGTCAGAAGAGCTATGCGGACAATCGCCGCAAACCGTTAGAATTCCAAGTCGGAGACAAAGTACTATTAAAAGTATCTCCTTGGAAAGGAGTAGTACGATTTGGTAAGAAAGGAAAACTGAGTCCCAGATATGTTGGACCATTCCCAGTGATCCAACGAATAGGACCAGTAGCTTATCGTTTACAACTACCAGAAGAATTAGCTGGAGTACATGATGTGTTTCATGTATCCAATCTCAAGAAATGTTTATCAGATGAATCCCTGGTAGTACCTCTTCAAGATATAGAGGTAAATGAAAACCTGAAATTTGTAGAGAAACCCCTACAAATAGAAGACCGGAAAATCAAGTTTCTCAAACACAAACGACTAGTGCTAGTAAAATTCAAATGGGAATCCAAGAGAGGACCAGAGTATACTTGGGAACTGGAATCAGAGATGAAGCGAAAGTACCCTCATCTATTTCAGTAAATCTCGAGGACGAGATTTTTCTTAAGGTGGGGAGGATGTAACAACTATCACTAAAATCAATAATTAGGACAATAATTAGTCAATAAGAAAACCCTAATTGAGACACCCAAGTAATTCTGCACTAACCCTAAAATTTTCAGAATGATCGGAATCAGGATCAGGGCCCCTAAAACTCGAGGGGGGCAAACCCTAGTTGGTAATTATCTAAAATAAAACGTTGCAAACTTCTGATTGGCCAATTCCATTGATTCATCCAAGCTAGTCCCGAGCCTAGGCAGCCTATAAATAGACTGCTTAGCTTACGGACCGTAAAGGGTTAGGCTTACGGTCCGTAAAGGAGTCCCAAAACTTGCTATAAATAGCCGACCTTGGGACTTGCACAGGGGAGTTAAAACGACGTAAATTGTCTCTGTGTACGTCGAGTTCAGGCCATTATATCACAATAAACACACACACGATCACGAGGTGCTGCCGCAATCAGGGTAATAACTCGATCGCTATTACGATTCAACGTCCGATCGATTATAACTATCCAACGATTGTCCGAGTGCTGCTCAAATTGAGCTTGTACTTTGTTATTCATTGTGATTTCAACTTGAATGTTTGAGTGCTGTTCGAATTCGGACTATGCTCTGTCATTCGTTGTGAATCCATTGAATTGTTAAGTATCGCGCTTGGTAATAGTTGTGAGGGTTTAATCTCGTGAATTGACGTAACTGCTGAATTAGTTAATAATCCCGTTTGTGTGTGCATTGTTATTTAAATTAGGTTAAAAGGCTAATCAGTAAAGCTTATACTCTGCTCGTAAATCTGCAATGTGAGTCATTCCCTTTTTATAAACTCTTTTCTCACAGTTTGTGAGTCAACTGTTTTACAAAACTCCAAGTTATTTTTAAAGTTATAGTTACAGTGATTAAGTCTATGTAATCACCAAGTTACAGCCGGTATGTGGGGTTTTGTATACATTACTTATTTCCCGTCACACTTGGACAAACGGGTGGCCAAGGGGTGATCTGACCACAGTCACAGACACCATTGGACAAATGGGCTAGCCAATGGATGGTCGAGTGACAAGTACTGTGGGTAGTTGGTTTGATATCAGAAACATTGTAATTCCCCTTAATACTGTAGATTATAACAAATGTGTCGTTTTCAGTAAACTGAATGATTCACTCAGTATTTCCCCGCTGACAAAACCTTTTTCAAACATGTTTCAGGTGATATGGTATGAGCAAAGAAAAGTGCCGTGGAGCACTCCCAGCTTAGAAAAGTGGCTCAATGTAAATAAATAAATGAACATGTTTTGAAAATAAAGATTTCCCTGAGAAATCACATTATTGTAAATTTCGGGAATTTATCCCTAAGTTATGAAACGGGCAGTTTAAATTATTAAAAGATCCTATTTTTAAAAGACTTCCGCTGTCGCCTAAATTAAAATACCACGGGATTCCTGTCCCGCGGCTCCTGAAACGGGTCAAACCGGGTCGGGGGCCGTGACAAATTTGTACTTGTATTTTCCTACATCTGGTTGGAAGACAGGATAATGAACCACATCCCCGAACATTTGTTTGATAAATCTACAAGTGGTAAAATCAATCAAACTTATTTTCCGGAAAAACCATTTTGATTAAAATAAACTTAAGTGTTTTGAAATCTAAATGGGAAAATAGTTTGTTGATAGGGGTAGTTCTGATTGTTTATGCGCTAGTGAATGGCGAATTGATGTGATTTGATATCGGTTGTCATGTTTTTGTACAGTTTGTTTTTCAATTTTTTTTAATGTGTTTGCATTTTAGGGGGAGTAGAAAATTTTGAAAAATCCAAAAACATTAGAAAATTTGAAAAAGCCAAAAACATGATAAAATAAAAAATGAGTTCTTGTTGCATAAAAGAGGAAATGATAGTACATCAGTGGACTATCACAACATGCTAAAGAAATGTAATGTTTAAATGTGATAGACAATCTTACTGCGGATGTGTCAGTAGGTTTTCGCACATTTTGTAAATTGAAACGAGATATAAACCTAAATTCAAACTTGCTTGATTTGTGGGTAACTATTCTTGAATATATGGGTAACCCCCGAAATCTTGTTTGAAAGGTCCCGTATTCTGGGATACTAGGTCTTTATACTTAGTGATATCTGGGGTATTATCCCGGGACTTCTGCTATATGGAAGTACTGACCTAGTCCCCGGATAATGCTTTTCGTAAAATGCTTGAAACATAGCATCGCCCTCAGCAAGCTGATGAGACAATAAAATTGATAGTCGCTGCTGTTGTAATCAAAAGATCATCTAAAGGGGACCCACTTAAAGTCGAAGCCGTCATCTCTCTGCGTATACGGAAGTATCGACCTGAGCTCTCACGGCTTTCGCATATTACCCCTTTACAGATATCATCTGTGGTATATTCACCTGTAAGACTGAATATCGGGATCTGGATACAGGAGTATATTCGAGTGGAGTGATACACAATTAAGTCTAAGTTTCTAAAACAATTAATATCATATCTCGAATCGATTGAAATTTGTGTGAAAATTTAAAGTGGACCAATATACTGACAATCTAGGTAAATTGTTTAGAAGTGAGAATGTTTAAAGCTTAACGGTGTTAGTGTTTTGTCTCAAAACTGATACGATCCTCTTGCACAAACTCGCAAAAATATCGTCTGTAAATAGTTTATTTCTGCATTTACTTTCTCTCAAGAAAATTCAAAAAGATTTTTGGTGTGTTTTAGCATAAATTTTGAAAAAGTCAAAAAGATTTTCGACAACTGATATTGAAAAGCTGATTTTCAAAATTCTAAGTGCTAAACATGATGAACAGTTGGTTTGGGAAATTATGTTGTTTTGATGAAAAATGTTATAATTCCAAGTGGATCATCAGTATCTGAATTGATTTGTGATAAGTTTTTAAGTGATGTCTATATGCTTAAATGTTTGTCATAAAACTTATTTTTGTGATAAAGTTTTGTTCAGGAATAGTCATTATTTGAGGGGGAGTGAATGTTGTCGCTGAGAAACTCATAAGATGTCAACATCAAAGTGGGGGAGTTTGTTGGTGATAAGTGATGCGTGTGTAGTGTAATATATTTTTAATGTATAATTAAGCCCTTTTTACACCTTTAGCCAAGTTTTAAATTTATAAAACACGATATTCACTAACACTAAACACACATATGGGCAAGTGCACCCATCGTGGACGTAGTATAGTGTTGGTAAGATACCGAGGTCGTCCAAGGACACAAGAGCTTTTAATACCGGTTTATCCTCAACGTCTAATCAAATCAAAAAGTGAAAAAAAATGTTTTTAAACTAAGAAAATAAAAACTAACTAAATGCTAAAAAATAAAATAAAACAAAAACAGATAGACAAGATGAATCACTTGGATCCGACACGTGTATTAGTATAACCTTTGATTATTTTCGCACTTTTGCACTTGTTTAAGAGATTATCTTAGTTATTGTAGTAGGCCCCTCTTTTGAAGGCGACGTTACCCTCAACCCAGTAGTTTGAGTCAGCAAGGATACAATCCTAAAGGGTCGGATAATTGAAAGATAATGAATTAAGTTATTAATGCAAATTGTGGTAGGCCCCGCTTTCGGCGGTGACGTTACCCTCGGCTAAGTAGTCTGAGTTAGCAGGGATACAGTCCAAAATAGCCGGGTTATAGTATTAATAGTAGTTAACTTATGAGGGGGTCAAAGAGTTTGGATCCCTGCCATCCAATACCTATGGGCATTGAAGGAGATCCTACTAAATTTGACCCAGGTCCCAAGCAGGACCTCTAAACGCTGAACAAGGGCAAGACCCTTACCAAACCGTTCCCTTAACCCCCGACCAGGTAGCCAACATACCTCCATATAGACCGTGGAGATATGAATGGTGAAAATCTTTTATTTTATATAGACAGTAAAATAATGCCAAGACACCACGGACAAACGATAAGGAAAGATCACCTTCAACATAAGCAACTAGTTATTAAAGTCATTAATACAAAACCAAATAAAAAGTGCAAAAGATTAAAAATAAAAAGTATTATACTAAACACTTGTCTTCACCAAGTGATGTAAGAGACTTAGGCAAACATGGCCATGATTGTCAAGAACTCTTACGATCAATCTTGGATCCCGAGACGACTCACACAATCTACGATGGACAATGGATGATGGTGGTGGATGATGGTGTTATGGTGGTGGTGGGTGGTGGATGAAGTGTGAGAGAGGTGGTGTGCCAAGGGATGAGATGGAATGAAACCAAGCACCCCTATTTATAGGCTGAACAGAAGGCTGGGCACGGCCCCGTGTCCGCTGGACACGCCCCCGTGCCCGTCTGACACTCTCTCTCCTCATTAATTGTAATTCGCAATTACAATTAATGCGCCTGCTGTACTTTCACCACGCCCCCGTGCCCGCTGGACACGGCCCCGTGGTGGGCAATGGAAGCTTCTATAAGTTTGTCTTTTATGCTGCTTCTTGGGCACGGCCCTGTGCTGGCTGAGCACGGGGCGTGTTCAGATTTCTGCTTTCTCTTCTTTGCTCTGGAGGACGCTGTTGAGGGTCCGGGCAGTCTACTTTTATTCCTTTTCTTGTATTTATGCTAGAATTAGTTGTCTTTTTGCTTCTTTTGTGAATTTGAGCTCATTTCATCCTGAAAATACAAAAGGAAGACAAAAACACTCTTTTTCCAACATTAGTACTTAAAAAGGGTTAGTTTTATGCCTTAATTGATGTGATTTATATGTTGCATTTTACACACATCAAATACCCCCACACTTGAACTTTTGCTTGTCCTCAAGCAAACTCTTTAAATGTGGCTTACACTCCCAAATGGAATAGGTAGAAGAGAAAGTTTTTGACTTGTCATAGAGTGTCGGGAATCCAAGATCTTTGTAAGTTTTATTTTTATTTATTTACAATCCTATTCGTTATGATTTGTTTAGAACGTTTCACAGGATAAATTACTGATTCGGGCATAGCTTGCCTTATTAAAATTCCATTTATATACAAGTTCACATACCTCACGGGAGATCACTCAACACTCGGCCGAAGGTGTATTTTTTTAGTGAATCACTCGAGAGCGGCATGGAACTTACGCCTTCCATAGGCTTGCCAAGCAATCAATCCTCCTCCTTTTTAACTTTTTACCTTTGTAAATATCAAGAGGACTTTTTTGGGTGAAGGGTTAGGCTTGGGTTAAAGGTGGGTGGTTGGGTTAGTGGTTAGTAAAAGGGCGAAAATCGTAAAGAGCGTCGGTTTTCGTGACACACCTTGTTTTTAGTGACTCTTTATTTTGAAGTATTTCTCCAAACAAGCTTTTATATAGCTTTTGTTTGTTTTTGACTTCATCATATTTTTTTTTGATAAGTCACATAAAATAGCGAGCTTACGAAAAACCGAGCTTGTTACTAAAATAAAGGGTGAAAAATAAAAAAAAGGGTTTTTGGTGGGTAAAAAGGGTTTTAGGGTAATGAAATGAAAGGTTTAGGCTCAAAGGGGCTAACTAGGGGGATTTTGGGTAGGTGGTAAAAAAAAATGAAAAATAATGGTGTAGAAAGAAAAATATGGTTAGTCCTAATGCCTCCATCACTTACTTACTTGGGTTTAAGTTGGTAAGGACCGCGAATGTATCGTCGTGGCAAGTTCTAGAGTTGTAAGAACCAAGCGGCTATTCACACAAGAAACGAAAAATGAGCATTTAGTTTAAAGATGTATATTTGTATGCTCAATAAAGGCTCAAAACTCACTTTTGTGGGAATGGGTTTTTAATGCGATCAAGTATATATAATCGAATTTTTAACTAGACTTGTTATGCCGTTTCGTAATTTTCTTATGTTGGTTCCTTGTTATCACGACGCTATCGGTTGTAAATTTGTAAAAATATAACCTTTTTAGAACTTGTTATTCCCAAATTAAACCAAGACAAGTAAAAAAAACGAAAAGTTTTTGAAAAAAATTTGGGGTGTTTAGCGGTTCCAATAGAGTTTTGTGTAAGGCTTGTAATTAGGATTTGCAAAATTCAAGGTTTTAGCATCCCCCCCACACTTAAATTACACATTGTCCTCAATGTGTCCCAAAAATAAAATTTTCGGTTGATTAGAATGTGTAAAAGTGGGTTAAAAAGCAAAGATTTATGTTACTGGCAGCCTGGACACGGCCCCGTGTTCACTGGACACGGCCCCGTGGCGAACTGCCAGTAATGAAAACTTACAGAAGATGGACACGGGGGCGTGTCCACTGGACACGGCCTCGTGTCTGGCAAATAATTGCAGGTCAGTAACCAAACAGCAGATCTGGGAGATGAACACGGGGGCGTGTCGGCTGGACACGTCCCCGTGTGGACAGTCTGTGAGCCTGAAAAACAGGTTTTGTCTCCCGGTTTCTCCGTTTTGGAGCTGCAAGTGCTAAGGTTTAGCACTCTAACCCTTGCATTGTACCTGTTTAATCACTCAATACCACACCAAGCAAACATAAAACATCCTAATTTACCAACGTCAATTGTCTCCAAGCATAAAGTGAAAATAAAACGAAATAAAAAAAACAGTTAAAGAAAGTAAATTGTTCAACAAGCGGCACGCAGGCCGTAAATTGTTCGATAGAGAAGGGTACTTAAACCTGTGGGCTCATCACCAACCTGCCCCTTGTTCCTTCAAACCTCTTACTCCATGTCTTCATCGCTATCTCCACCTCCACCCCCATGTCCTGCCATATACTCCCGGATGCTGCCGATATCATCTTGTATATCGTTGATGTTGCGCTCAATAGCTCCGACCCGGTGGTAGGTGTTGTTGGCGAGATTGTAGGCGTTCCTGGTGCACTAGGTTTTCCTGCAAAAGATCATGTAAACTTTGAAAGTTAGGAAAACCGCCTCCTTGTGAGGAGGATTGACCCTGATCGCCATGGGGTTGGTACTGGTATTGGGGAGGTGGTGCATGAAGAACTAGAGCCTCTTGCGGGTTCCATGCATAACCTTGCGTCCTTTGAAAGCTCACCGTCCCGTCTTCTGCCTCATAAATCAAGTTCATGGCCCGGCAAATGTGGTAGTCGACTCGTCCCGACCATGGACTTCTTTGAAAGGACCTTAGAATGTTCGTGAAGTGCTTGAAAAGATGGTACACCCATCCCCCAAAGAAGATAGGTGTTGGAGCTCTAGCAAGGCGGTTGAGATGCATGTTTCGCAGTAGGAGATATGGAACATCGAGAGGCTTTTGGTTGTGGACGCAGTGAAGGACAACCAAATCTTTCAACCCCACAACGCCACTACTATCGTGACGCTGGTTCAGCGAGTAAGCGAGGAGCCTGTGAATGTACCGGTATAGCGGGTCCCTCAGTTTGGTGCTTTTGGTGCTACTAGGGTTGTAGATTCCTTCACCTATTTGAGCCCATGCGGCTTGGCGTTCGGTTTCATCCAAGTCTCGTAGCCCCCCAGTATTCTCTTCATTTCCCGATTCCTCTTCACCATATAGCCCTATGATAGATCCAAACTGTGCCATGGAGATTGAGTACGTTGTCCCTCCACATCAAAATGTGACCCCCTCATTGTCAAACGGGTCACACCTTGAGTTGAAAACGAAAGTACTGTAAAACTCCTTTGTGCATTGATGCACCGACCGAAGCCGGGTGTTCAATGCAACTGCAAGTGGCCCTCTCACGATGTTGTTGAATCGGTCAAGTTGATTCACCATGGTTAACAAGTCGGTACATGCCCGCCTAGGGTACTCCTCCGGTCTTGTTTGTAGTATCTCATACCGCGCCCTAGCGTCAAGTTCGCTTGCGTTGAACCTTGTGAATTTTGACATCTTGATGTTGTTAAACTCGGTAGTGACGTCGGAAATCTGCGGAAAATCGCCTGAAACCAGAGCGTTTTCGGCAATACGGGGCGTGTGGAATGAGGTAACTGTTATGAAAAGAGGGTTTTATCCCGACAGTTGCCTCGACACGGCCCCGTGTCCAGCGGACACGGCCCCGTGCCGAGCAAAGTTTTTGAATTTTTTTTTGTGCTCGTGTGCATTCCCCTTATTTCCGAAAATGGCTAGAAGACTTACCGGTTTTTAAACGTACACTTACCTGTTCGTAACATGTCGGGTATGAGTTTATTCGTTAACCGTTTGAAGTGAGATCTCCTCTTCCTCATCCTCAATGGATCCTCGGTAGAGTTTTAGCCGTTGGCCATTGACTTTGAATGGTATCCCATTTCGAGTTTTAATTTCTACTGCACCGTGCGGAAAAACATGGGTGACGGAAAAAGGTCCTGACCACCTAGATTTTAGCTTACCAGGAAATAATCGAAGTCGTGAATTAAACAATAGAACCTGATCTCCTACCCGAAATTCATTAGATTTAATATATTTATCATGTAAATTTTTCATTCTTTCCTTATAAATTTCGGAGTTAGAATATGCATAATTCCTTAGCTCGTCTAATTCATTTATTTGACAAAATCGATTTTTACCAGCAGTTTCTAAATCTAAGTTCACATTTTTATTGCCCAGTAGGCTTTGTGAGCTATTTCTACTGGCAAGTGACAACTTTTTCCATAGACAAGCTTATATGGGGTTGTGCCTATAGTGGTTTTATAAGCAGTTCGAAAAGCCCATAAAGCATCGTCTAATTTGTCGGCCCATTCTTTTTTATTTATTCCTACGGTTTTTTCAAGTATTCGTTTTAAACCTCGATTAGTCACTTCGGCTTGCCCATTTGTTTGAGGGTGATACGCTGTTGAGACCCGGTGATAGACCCCATACCTTGTTAATATTTTTTCGAGTTGATGATTGCAAAAATGGGTACCTCTATCACTTATCAAAGCCTTTGGTGTCCCGAAGCGAGAAAACAGTTTTTTCAGAAATTTTACCATTACTCTTCCATCATTTGTTGGAAGAGCCTCGGCCTCCGCCCATTTAGACAAGTAATCGACTGCCACAAGTATATATTTGTTTCCCTTTGAAGGCGGGAAAGGTCCCATGAAATCGAGTCCCCACACATAAAAAAATTTCACAAACGAGAATGCCATTTTGAGGCATTTCGTTTTTGGAAGAAATATTACCTGATCTCTGGCAGGCATCACATGTCTTTACAAGGTTTTGTGCATCCTTGTAAATGGTTGGCCAGTAAAATCCTGAATCAAATACCTTTCGTGCGGTACTTGCGGCACCATGATGTCCTCCGTATGGACCTTCATGACAATGACGGAGGATTCTTCGTGCTTCATTACCATGGACACACCTTCGGATGAGCTGGTCGGCACACATTTTGAAAAGATAGGGGTCTTCCCAAAAGTAATGCTTTACATCAGCAAATAATTTCTTTCTTTGATGATGTGGGCATCCCTTGGTGACTATACCGCTAGCTAGGAAATTAGCGTAGTCGGCATACCATGGCTCTTGTCTACTCTCCATCATTTCCAAGGATTCTGTAGGAAATTTCTCGTTGATTTGCTCGTCTCTGGTCGTTTCCAAAGCTGGGTCTTCTAAGCGTGAGAGATGATCTGCAGCAGTGTTTTCTGCTCCTCTTTTGTCCTTGATTTCGATGTCGAGTTCTTGGAGGAGTAGAATCCATCTTATCAAACGGGGTTTTGCGTCTTGTTTCTTGAAGAGGTACCTGATGGCTGCATGGTCTGTATAGACTACAGTTTTAGAAAGAACAAGATAAGAACGGAATTTATCAAAAGCAAACACCACTGCTAGTAATTCTTTTTCTGTAGTTGTATAATTTTCTTGTGCATCATTAAGAGTTTTACTAGCATAATAGATTGGGTGGAAATGCTTTTCTTTTCTTTGTCCCAAGACTGCTCCAACAGCAAAGTCACTTGCATCACACATGATTTCGAAAGGAAATTTCCAATCTGGTGCTATCATGATAGGTGCATTGACTAGCATTTCCTTGAGGGTTAGAAATGCTTGATTGCATTCCTTGTCAAAGATGAAGGGTGCATCTTTTTCAAGTAATTTTGTTAGAGGCCTTGAAATTTTTGAAAAGTCCTTGATAAACCTTCTATAAAATCCGGCATGCCCTAGGAAACTTCTGATTGCTCTTACGGAGGATGGAGGAGGTAATCGAGAAATAGTTTCTATTTTTGCTCGATCAACTTCCATTCCTTCGCTTGAGATTTTGTGACCGAGTACTATTCCCTCTGTTACCATGAAATGGCATTTTTCCCAGTTAAGGGCGAGGTTAGTTTCCTCACATCGGGATAGCATTCGTTCAAGATTATCGAGGCATTGGTCATATGAGTCTCCAAAGATGGAAAAGTCGTCCATAAAGACTTCCATTGTCTTTTCTATCATATCATGGAAAATGGCCACCATACAACGTTGGAATGTTGCAGGCGCATTACATAGACCGAATGGCATGCGTCGATATGCGAACGTTCCGTAGGGACATGTGAAAGTTGTCTTCTCTTGGTCTTCTGGTGCTATTGGTATTTGAAAGTAACCTGAAAAACCATCTAAGAAACAATAAAATTTATGACCGGACAGTCGTTCTAACATTTGATCAATGAAGGGTAAAGGAAAGTGGTCTTTCCTTGTTGCTTCATTTAATCGCCTATAATCTATACAAACTCTCCATCCGATGATGGTTCTCGTTGGTATTAATTCATTTTTCTCATTAGTTATTACCGTCATACCTCCTTTCTTCGGGACTACTTGAACGGGACTTACCCACGGACTATCGGAGATAGGGTAGATTAATCCGGCGTCAAGCAGCTTGATGACTTCATTTTTAACCACTTCTTGAACATTGGGATTCACTCTTCGTTGTGGTTGAATTACTGTTTTGTAGTCATCATTCATTAAAATTTTGTGCGTGGACATGGAAGGGCTTATTCCTTTAATATCTACAAGCTTCCAAGCGATCGCGTTTTTGTGTTTTTTTAGTAGGTTAACTAATTTCTCTTTTTCTACGTTACTTAATTTAGATGAAATAATTACAGGTAAACTACCATCTTTGCCTAGAAAAGCATATTCCAAACCTTTAGGAAGTTCTTTGAGCTCAATCGGTGGGTCTTTAGAAGACACCTTATTTTGTGGCTCATCTAGATTAAGAACCTTAAAGGTTTGTTCTATGGCTATCTCTTCCTCGACAAAGTGGTCTTCTTCGTTAGTTGTATCGGGTGGTTCAGCTTCATCTTCAATTAGGGGGTCATTATTGCCAAAAGGATATTTCATTGAACGCTCAAGATCTATGCTCCTTTTGAATGCCCCTAACTGAAGAGGTAGATTGTTGAATTTCCGGTTTTTCAATGCTTTATGAGTTTGTACAAAAGGTTTTCCCAAGACCAGGGGGGCGTCATCAAGGATGACGAAGTCGGTTGGGATTACCAATTGATTTGTGTGAACCAAAACATCTTCAACTACACCGATTGATTTTATCACTTTTCGATCGGATAGAAAAATGGGTATTTGAAGTGGAGTAAAATCACTAATACTTAATTTTTCAAAAATGTAGTTAGGCATTATGTTAACACAAAGATCTTTATCAATAGTGATGTTACTAATAAATGAATTTTGAAAGAAACATGGAACCGGTGTAATGTTCATTTCAAAAGGGTCTTCTTTTATTAGCGAAGTTTGATCATTAGTTAACTTAACACTCACTATTTCTTTGATTTTAGCACTAGTGTTTAACTCTTTTAAAAACTTGGCATGAGGGGTTATTAAACAATGATTTTCGAAAGTAGGTGACAAGAGATTAATTTCATCAAAATTAGACTCTTCACGTATTTTAACATTATCGGACTCACCTTTTTCATTGTTTAACTCATGTGTCGGTTTTTCACTTTCTTTTTCTTCCATTTTTACATTTTCAACTATCTCTACGTTATTATTACTATTCAATTCTTCTCTTGCGCGGGATTCCACTTCCCTTGCGCGAGATTCTTTCATGTAACGTTCGATAGTTTTAATGTGTTCTAATATCCTGTTGGCCACTTCGGTGAGAGAAAAAGAATTTGGATCCTCAAAGCTTGAATCCGGTTGTTCGATCCTTGGCTCCTCATAATACTCATATGAAGTAGATGGTTCACACCATTGTTCTTCATTGTAAGTATATGATGGATAAGGGTCGAAACTTTGTTCTTCATAGTACTCATATGAGGTGGGTTGTTCACGCCATGGTTCCTCATAATAAGTGTATGAAGATGGTGGCTCATATCTTGAGTCTTCAAAGTATGAGTATGAAGGCTCATACCTTGGTTCATCAAAATATGAGTATGAGGGAGGAGGTTCATACCTTTGGTCTTCATAGGATATATATGAAGTTGACGGCTCGTACCTGGGCTCCTCATAGTAGTTGTATGAATTGGATGGTTGATATGAGTTATTATATTGAACCGAGCGTGTGTTACGACAATTAGTGCAATAATTACCCCTATAATCATCCTCATCATAGGTGTAGTTATAGCCTCTTGAGTATTGATCCATAAGAATCACTCAACAGACCACAACTGAGTCTCGGGACCAGAAAACAAAAATAAAGACGTAAACAGAAGCTGGACACGGCCCCGTGTTCAGGGTCTGTACCTGGGCGTTTTAATTAAAGTTACTGGTCACGTTGAGCACGGGGGCGTGTTCAGTGAGCACGGCCCCGTGTTCAGACTCTGTATTTGGGTATCTAACTAAAAATATGCAGCACAGGGGCGTGTTCAGTGAGCACGGCCCCGTGTTCAGGCTACTGTAAATGCAAACTAAACTAAAATGCAGAAAAATGTGCGCGCGTTTTGAAAAGGTTTTGAAAAACTGATTAGGCCGTTGATTTTAAGCTTTCTTAAAATCCTTGTGTCCCCGGCAACGGCGCCAAAAACTTGATGCGTGTGTAGTGTAATATATTTTTAATGTATAATTAAGCCCTTTTTACACCTTTAGCCAAGTTTTAAATTTATAAAACACGATATTCACTAACACTAAACACACATATGGGCAAGTGCACCCATCGTGGACGTAGTATAGTGTTGGTAAGATACCGAGGTCGTCCAAGGACACAAGAGCTTTTAATACCGGTTTATCCTCAACGTCTAATCAAAGCAAAAAGTGAAAAAAAATGTTTTTAAACTAAGAAAATAAAAACTAACTAAATGCTGAAAAATAAAATAAAATAAAAACAGATAGACAAGATGAATCACTTGGATCCGACACGTGTATTAGTATAACCTTTGATTATTTTCGCACTTTTGCACTTGTTTAAGAGATTATCTTAGTTATTGTAGTAGGCCCCTCTTTTGAAGGCGACGTTACCCTCAACCCAGTAGTTTGAGTCAGCAAGGATACAATCCTAAAGGGTCGGATTATTGAAAGATAATGAATTAAGTTATTAATGCAAATTGTGGTAGGCCCCGCTTTCGGCGGTGACGTTACCCTCGGCTAAGTAGTCTGAGTCAGCAGGGATACAGTCATAAATAGCCGGGTTATAGTATTAATAGTAGTTAACTTATGAGGGGGTCAAAGAGTTTGGATCCCCGCCATCCAATACCTATGGGCATTGAAGGAGATCCTACTAAATTTGACCCAGGTCCCAAGCAGGACCTCTAAACGCTGAACAAGGGCAAGACCCTTACCAAACCGTTCCCTTAACCCCCGACCAGGTAGCCAACATACCTCCATATAGACCGTGGAGATATGAATGGTGAAAATATTTTATTTTATATAGACAGTAAGATAATGCCAAGACACCACGGACAAACGATAAGGAAAGATCACCTTCAACATAAGCAACTAGTTATTAAAGTCATTAATACAAAACCAAATAAAAAGTGCAAAAGATTAAAAATAAAAAGTATTATACTAAACACTTGTCTTCACCAAGTGATGTAAGAGACTTAGGCAAACATGGCCTTCATTGTCAAGAACTCTTACGATCAATCTTGGATCCCGAGACGACTCACACACTCTACGATGGACAATGGATGATGGTGGTGGATGATGGTGTTATGGTGGTGGTGGGTGGTGGATGAAGTGTGAGAGAGGTGGTGTGCCAAGGGATGAGATGGAATGAAACCAAGCACCCCTATTTATAGACTGAACAGAAGGCTGGGCACGGCCCCGTGTCCACTGGACACGCCCCCGTGCCCGTCTGACACTCTCTCTCCTCATTAATTGTAATTCGCAATTACAATTAATGCGCCTGCTGTACTTTCACCACGCCCCCGTGCCCGCTGGACACGGCCCCGTGGTGGGCAATGGAAGCTTCTATAAGTTTGTCTTTTATGCTGCTTCTTGGGCACGGCCCGTGCTGGCTGAGCACGGGGCGTGTTCAGATTTCTGCTTTCTCTTCTTTGCTCTGGAGGATGCTGTTGAGGGTCCGGGCAGTCTACTTTTATTCTTTTTCTTGTATTTATGCTAGAATTAGTTGTCTTTTTGCTTCTTTTGTGAATTTGAGCTCATTTCATCCTGAAAATACAAAAGGAAGACAAAAACACTCTTTTTCCAACATTAGTACTTAAAAAGGGTTAGTTTTATGCCTTAATTGATGTGATTTATATGTTGCATTTTACACACATCAATAAGAGAGAAAGAGATGAAGATAGAGAGAGAGAAGCCCAGAGTCTGATCAAGACTGAAGATGTGAAGACACAGCATTGTCGTGACTCGATGGACGACTCCGTCAACATCTGAGGGGGAGTCTGTTGGTGCACTACATCTGTTGACTTCGTCTTGGATCGAGTCTTAGTCTTAGATTGATAGATCAGGGCACGTTTTACGAGAAAACATGAGATTTTATAAGTGCTAGTAATAGGTTTCGCTTGTATGGTCTTAGATGGTAGTTTCGCTTGAATGTCATTGTAGTTCTGCTTGAATGTCAAGTTGAAGGTTCCGCTTGAATGTCATGTACCTTCAAGCGAAACCTCAACACATATAAATAGTCTCTCAAGCGAAACATTTGTAATAGTTGATGTAACTCGTACCGAAGTGCTGCCGGATCAAGATTTGAATGTAAACTGTCAGAAATCAATACAAAGAGAATTTTAAAGTGATTTGTTAGCTGTTCCTAAGTCAAATACTTGTTTTCCGCACCTGTATTTGATAGAATTTCCTCTGAACGACTCATTCGGGTCGAGACACGATCCTACACAACAGTTAATTGTTTTCGTTACTGGTACTTTCAGTTCGATACGGTACCAGTAGTTTACTGAATTTTACTTTCAAATAGCGTTGCGTTACGAGTATTGTACAGTAGTATACCGAACATTTTTGGTACCGGTACCTGTACCCATATTTGATGATTTCCGGTATCAGCATTTTCGGTACCGGTATGTTCGGTACCAGTACTGGTACCGAACTCATCCCTAATCATATATGTGTTAATAGACCATATTGGACTTTACTAGGTCACAATGGCCAATAGTGGTCATAGATATGTTAATGAACTATACTGGGCCTTAATGGATCACAATGGACAATAGTAGATCACACATGTCTTAATGTACCATATTGGGCCTAAATGATAGTGGATCATACATGTCTTACCTGTACCTGTACCACATTAGTGAATTCGGTACCGGTACGTTCGATACCGAGCTCATCCGTAATCATATAGGTGTTAATCGACCATATTAGGTCTTAATAGATCACAATGGCCAATGGCAGATAATGTATGTGTTAATGAACCATATTGGGACATAATGGATCACAATGGCCAGTAGTGAATCATACATGTCTTAATGGACTATTTTGTGTCTTAATGTATCATAATTGCCAATAGTAGATCATATATGTCTTAATCGATAATATTAGGCCTAAATGGATCACAATGGTCAATAGTGGATCATACATATCATAATGGACCATATTAGACCTCAATAAATCACAATGGTCAGTAGTAGCTCAATTATGTCTTAAACGACCGTATTGGGCCTAAATGGATTACGATGGACAATAGTAGATAATAGATGTCTTACTGGATCATATTGGCCAAAATGGATCACAATGGACAATAATAGATCTTAAATGTCTTAGTGGATCATATTAGGCGTAAAAGGATCACAATAGCCGATAGTGGATCATACATCATACATGTCTTAATTGACCATATCGGGCCTTAACGGATCACGATGGATAATAATAGATCATACACGTCTTAAAAGACCATATTGGGCCTTAATGGATCAAAATGGACAGTATAGATCATACATGTCTTAATGGACCATATTAGGCCTTAATAGATCACAATGGACTACAGTAGATCATACATGTCTTATTAGACCATATTGAGTCTTAATGGATCATGATGGCCAATAGCAAATCATACATGTCTTAATGGATCATGTTGGGCCTTAATGGTTCACGATGACCAATAGTAGATTATATATGTCTTAATCGACCATATTGGGTCTAAATGGATCACAATAGTCAATAGTGGATCACACATGTCATAATCGCCCATATTGGGCCTTAATGGATCGCAATGACCAATAGTAGCTCATATACGTCTTAATCGACCATACTGTGCCTAAATGGATTACAATGGACCATAGTAGATCGTACATGTCTTAATGGACTAAAATGAGCCTTAACGGATTAAAATGGCCAACAATAGACCATACACATCTTAATGGACCATATCGTGTCTTAGTGCAACATGTCGGTACCAAATCGGTATCGAAAAATGAACGGGTACGAGAAATTTGGTACCAGTACCCGATACCATTTGCACAAACTAGGTATTTTTAATAACCAATTCTGGTTATGGAACCATTTACATAACTTAGTGAAGACAAAATCTTTTATGTATTACTTTTGATTACCAATTGTTGGTCACTTTTTAATTGAGATTGTATTAATCACTTTAATTACTAGTTTTTTATATTGAAAGTGAATTTTATTTTATCATCTCTTCATGTTTCGTTGATTCACTCATCCGTGTCCTTACGGTCTTCATAAAGCATGTTAACTTCCTGGAAGGGGGTTAGAAGGGTGGTTTGGGTAAAGTTCTTGCCTCGTTTAGTGTATAGATCCTGCTAGGACTTGGTTCAAGCTTATTAGAACTTACTTTGAGGCAGATAGCATCAAATCGGGGGAAGTAAGAACGGCTTGAATCCTTTATAAATAAACTACTATTAAAACTTTAAACCGGCCTTGCGGGACTGTATCCCTACTGACTCAGACCAATATGGTCGAGGGTAGCGTTCCTTCCAAAAGAGGGACATGCCACATTTTCCATTAATAACTTACTTAATTATATTTCAATAATCTAGCCTTGCAGGACTTTATACCTGTTGACTCAGACCAATATGGCTGAGGGTAGCGTTGCCTCCAAAAGAGGGACATGCCACTATAACTAACATAATCTCTTAAAAAAAACCCAACGTGCGGAAATCATCAAAGGATACATAAAAGATGAGTCGGAACCAAGTGATTCTTTCTTGTTTATTTGTTTTCTTTAATTATTTTAGTTTCTTTCTTTATATTTACTTGTTTAAAAACCTTTTCTCAAATTTGGGTTGATTAGACGTTGACAATAAACCAGTAATAAAAGATCTTGTGTCCTTGGACGACATCGGTATCTTACCATCACTACACTACGCCAATGATGGGTGCACTTGCCTTAGCATGTTGTAGAGAGTGGTAGTTTATATAGTGTTTTATAAATTTAAAGCTCGATAAAAGAGTAAAAAGTACTTGCAAATACATCAAAAATCCGTACTTACAAATACATCAAAAATCCGTACTTACAAATACATCAAAAATCCGTACACACTCGCACCACGTCAGCGACTAGCTTATACGGATCGTATAGGCCTATACGATCCGTATTGTAGTCCTGATTTTTTTAGGTTGAATTTTGGTGTGTTGGGTTTGGTTATTGGTGTTTTGGGTTTGGTTATTGGTGTTTATTGTTGGTTATTTTTGTTTTAATGGGTTTTATAATTTTTCTTATATTTTTATCGTTATGTATCGTATTATAGCGTATCGTGGCGTATCGTATCACATTTTTTACTTTTTTATATTTTATCGTGACATATTATAGCGTATCATGACGTATCGTATCACATTTTTAACTTTGTTATATTTTATCATGACGTATTATAGCGTATCATGACGAATTGTATCACATTTTTAAGTTTGTTATATTTTATCGTGACGTGTCATATTATATCGTATCATCCTTGTATTATATCTTGTCGTACCGTAGTTATATTTTGTATTATTTTTTATGTTGACTTATCCATAACGTGTGATATACCATTATACATTATACATTATACATAACCAAACAACCAATCTAAACATTTAAAATAAACAATCACAAATATAAATAAATTGAAACTGCAAATTTAACTATATAATAAGTTTGTATATATACATGACATCGTCCAAAATACATAAACATTCAAAATACAAAAAAGTACAACAAATCTAAACCGCTGGATCCGCATCCTAACGCTCCTTAGTCGTGCCTGAAAGCCTCGGATCCTAAGTGGAGCTTGATTGCCCTGGATCCTGTCCAGAGTGAGGTGGCAACGTTGATATCGGAAATGGGGTTCGATCACGCTCGATAGTCGCCTGTATATCGCCCTGGAATGCCCGCATGAGAAGGGCCTCAGTCGGGTATGATGGGCGTCGATCCGTTCCGGCAGCTGGCGCTCCATTTGTTGCAACGCAAGCGCCTAGAGCTAGTTGTACAGAACATGCTGGGGGTACTAAGGCACCCCTTGTGGAAACGGCTGCGGTGGGGGTGGCGGTGGTGGTGGCGATGGTGGTGCGTGAGCGTCATCACCATCGGCTTCATCGTCGTTTACATCACC
This sequence comes from Helianthus annuus, assembly GCF_002127325.2. Taxonomy (NCBI): domain Eukaryota; kingdom Viridiplantae; phylum Streptophyta; class Magnoliopsida; order Asterales; family Asteraceae; genus Helianthus; species Helianthus annuus. The sequence continues at coordinate 59,883,022 of NC_035437.2, forward strand.
ACCTGCCAAGGGGCAACTCCTCTGGTAACTCGTCTGGGAGGTCGGCGGGGACAAAAATCTGGCCATCCTCTCCTATAGACCGAAGCCCGAGCCTAGGGAAGTCATGTGTGATGTGCATGCCAATCAGCGTCTGTCGTGTCAACCTGGCCGGCTCAACTGTGGCCCCTTCGATCAACAGGTGGTCCTCCTAAGGAACAAGGCCCAACGAGTGGGCAATACACGTGATGTACGCCATTACGTACAACGAAGACTTGTCCAGCCGGTGGTGCGCCGCCACAAACCACTAGCGAGGCAGCAATGGAGGGCACACGACTCCCCCCATATAAGACAAAACAAATAAAAGAGATCCCCCTTATTGCACCACTCACGACTCTACTCGTGCAATGTAATAGATGTGGCATTAAGCCTGTGTAGGTAACGGAACAGGGGGTCTCTGATATGTGAAACTCTCGACTTTGACCAGCCAGAGCGACCCCAACCGATCACTTGCAAGAATCTGACAAGTGTTGAGCGGGGTAACTGGTGGAAGGCCTCGATGTAGAGGGGGTGTCTGTCTCCTCCAACGTAAAAATGCCGCTTTGCATGGTAAACTCCATCAAAGATATCTCATGCCACACCCCCCTAAGCGAAAACTAACCTCAACCCACGGGTGCTTGGGGTCCTCATCCTCCTTTGGCTGGTCGGAAGATCTGGGAGCGAAGTCGAACGATGCCAAGAACTCGCATATAACCCGATACGACGGCAAGTATATGAGCTGGAACAACCTGTCACACTGTGTGGTTAGTATTTCATATAAAAACCAAATAAAACAGAGTAACAATTAGTGTACTTATCCCGCGGAGTATCATCTCCAATGTTATCTCAAGCTCTCAACGCCTCGTCCACCTCCTCCGAGCCGTCCAATCGATGGCCGCATGGCCGCCGATCTCCATCCACCGAAACATTTCACATATGTGAAAAGCCTCGGTGCCATCCTCGAACACTAGATAAGGATTATCTAAAAACGGGTCAACATCTGGGCCACCGCGCCCACGTCCACGTCCCCTCCCACCGACTCCCGTCTGTGTTCCATCGCCGCCTCTACCACGTCCTCCACCACCCCGCCCCCGCCCTGCGCCACCTCCACCGCCACCTCTACCATGCCCTCGGTCTTCGCCACCACCTCCACCGCCAGCTCCACCACCCCGGTCCCGCCTTCGCCCGACAAAGTCATCCATATCAATGTAACTAATTATAACAACAATTTTTAATATTAAATATAACCTTTATAGTATATTTTTTAAAAAATATAACAATTTTTAATATTAAATATAACATTTTTTATTAAGTTTTTTAAAAAATAAATACCAATTTTAATATTAAATATAACCTTTTTATTACATTTTTTTTAAATATAACACTTTTTAATATTAAATATAACATTTTTAATTTATTTTTAAAAAAATATAACAACAATTTCTATTTATACATATAACATTTTTATAAAGAAAACAAGATTTTAAACATTTTTTTTGTTTTAAAAAACAGGAAAGAAATAAATAAGCATTTTAGGCCTATATGCATCGTATAGGCCCAGTACGTATCATATAAGCATAGTGTATTCAAAGAAAAGAAGAATTTTTGAATTAATACGATGCGTATAGGGCTAATACGCATCGTATCAACTCATCGAACGTCGAAAAAAACCCTAAACTACCAGCATTTACACACAATTATACGGTATGAAATACAAAATGAATACGTACAAATGATGAAGGTTCGGAGATACATACCTTACTTGTCTTGAAACTCGAATCCAAACTGTATGCAACCGTATGTTCTTCAACGTAGGTGTGTGTGTATTTTTGTATATTAGGTTCGTATTGTGATATAACCCCCTATTAATCAGGGGGTTATATCGTTTTGCCCTATAATACGCAACAATTTTGGCCTATACGATCGTTTTGCCCCTCGGTTCGACGCGTATACGTGTCGTATTTTGATAAATATTGGTGTATTTTGTCATTTTATGAAGTATACCTTCAATATGTGTCGTTTCAGTGATGTTCGGTTACTTGTGATTATCGTATTCTATGATTACGTACAATTTTGTTTGCAATTCACTTGTATTGTAAAGTGTCGTGTTATATGTATACGCGTCTTAGGATATCGTTACTTGTGTGATTTTGTCATTAAATGTTATATTATGACGTATATTTTTTGTATGTGTTGTATTGTGACATTTCGAGTTCGTATGGGTCGTGTCGATGACATTTGGTATTGTCGTATTTTTGCGTATTACGTCGTAATTTTGCCTATTACGTCGTATTTTTGCGTATTACATCGTATTTTTTCGTATTATGTCGTATTTTTGCGTATTGTAGCCGTGAAACAAACAAAAACACTTGAAGTTCATTATACATTACAAACCAGTTTTAAAATTACAACTTAATCTATATAATGCACTGTCTTGTCTATATCTGGCTTCGTTATCAACTCATAACATTGTATGTGTGTCGTGTAGGTTTCGGCCCATAGTGCCGCTTCTTCGCCTTGGTTTTTAACCAGAGATAGTTCGGCGATGACATTGGATAATCCCCTTCCAGTTTTACATGGATAAAATGATTATTGTTAACAAATACCAGTGTAACCACTTGAGGAGGGAAAGGTATGCATGATGGAGGATAGAAGGGGAATATAGTTGAACGGTCTCCCGTGTCTAATACGTGAACAATCACACCATATCTATAGGCAAGCAGGAGTCCCGCCTGAGGTATCTCCATCCAATGCTCCATGGGTGCTCTTCCAACACCGGTAAAATTTATTCTCTTTAATTGCGCGTCGTAGTCTCCCGGAATATCCCCATAAAAATGTACCTCCACATTTCTTTATTGCTGCCAGTCAAGTCTGCAACTAGTTCGCTCTGAATGGAACCAAAGTAGTCTTGTTGCAACCCTAAACCCACAACCATAGCGCAAAACCCGCAGTGTCCAACTGGCTTTACATCTTTTATTGTTTAAACGTTCCCGTGGACCACTTTGGAATTTAATTTTTGTATCTGATAATATAATTAACCGACTCATCCCCCTGGATTAATGGAAACCCATGGTCCTCACGTTCCTCTTTTTTTTGGGAAGCCGTGGAACGTCTTCGTCGCATTGCCCATTTTGCGACTTTTGAGACACTACGGAAGTAGATGGTATTATAGAGGCTTGTAGCAGCACATAGGAGCTGCGTCGGGGAGGGTCACGCCTGGTTTGTTCGGAAGGCCCAACTGAGTTGTGTCTAGCAGCCTGCTCTCTCCTTTGTTGTTGGACCTTCAATGTCAGACGACCGCGAGTGTTTTCTTGTACGACGGGCGGTTTTTTGTTGCTCATAAGTGGGTTCACCACTGCCTTGATCTTTGACATCAGACTTGTCTTCACTTGTGGGGGGTCGGAACGCATTTTCTGTTTCACATCTTCGAATTCTTTTTCTAGATCAACGTCTTCATCGCCAATCCTTGATGGTTTCAAGTTAAGTTTTCTCCAGAAGATGTCTATATCATCGAGCCCAATAATGCGTTTTACAAAACAAAATAAAATAAAGATTATGTAGTTATTAAAGTAAATCTTAAAATAAGCTTGTAAGTACCTTGATTTTGCAATTTCTCCAAATGACATGCACATAACAACCCGCAACCCGTGTACAGCGGGCAACCACATGTTGATCCAAATGACCGCAATATGGATAGTCTCAGATTTAGCTCGTTTTCTAGTAGGTTAAGAGCATGGATGGAAACTTTATGAAGTAGGTTGCGGAACAAAGGAATCTAAAGGTGGTCGTTTATTCGTTTGGTGTCACTTTCTTCCAAACTTTTCTTTATTTTTGAATACTGTTTTAATACTAAAGCGTCGACCTTTTCCACCAGGGTATCTAGACTGCATCTAGGTGTAGTGAGCTTTTTTTTTAAAGCAACATATGCGCCTTCGACTCTATTTGTCGTGTTTTGATAAAAGGTTAGCATTTGATTTGTCCATGCTGATTCGGGATGACTCTAACCAGTTATCCCATAGGTAAGCAAAAACGTCTGGAAAAATTAAAAATATTCAAATTATGTATCGATGTAAATTAACATATAAATTTAAAACCAAACTTACGTTGACGTTCTTCTTTGATAAGGTATCTATGAAGGTTGTCGAGGTTATATTCGTATAAACCCTGGTTCGGAGATTCACACATTGTTACCCACTGACGTTCTTCTTAGATATCTGTTTGCGCTCGGGAATATTTTTTGGCACACGTTTTATAACAACCCTCCTAGAACCCTTAATGTGACCCTAACACATTCCTTACGTACCCCGTACATGAAAAACGGGCCCGAGATACCTCTGTACTTGTGAAAAACAAGAAAAACAAAATTAGGGAGTCGCTCGCGGGCCGCAACTCAGACATCATGTCTCTCGCGGGGCGCGAGGACAGTAGATGACCAGATAAGGCTAGAGCCTAACCTACTTGTCTCGCAGGCTGCGTAAAGGATGGAGGTGTGCTTCGCGGGCCGCGAATCGCCTTCTGTCAAGCCTTTAAAAAGGAGGTTCAGGCTTCAGTTGAAATTGTTCAAAACTTTAAATTTTCTCTCAACTTCTGTAGGCTATTACTATACCGGGCATAATAACAAATTTAAAGCGAAGCTTTGCCTCGTTGTAAGTATTATAACCCTGTTATTACCCTACACGATCGATTTAGGATTCCGTAATGCATGCGGCTCTGCCCGACTCAGTCATTGGAATTATGTCTCGTGTGTACACCCGATTGATCTAGGATTCCATAATGCATGTCGGCTCTGCCCGACTCCATCATTTGAAATCTGTCTCGAGTTGTACGGTTAATTTGAATTGGGTTATTTTACTAACATGTGTGCATTTTTTAATTTTAATAGATAATAACCAAGATATTCTCAGGAAGTTAGTTTTACCTACATTTGCAATGTGAGTACATCTGCTTTTTGCCAGCTTTTTGTAAATATATTTTTATGAGTCAAAATGTTTTACCAAAACCTCAATGTTTTAAATTACACTTAACAGTAATTGAGTATTTGTGATTCTACAATTACTGCCGGTATGTTGGGGTTTTGTATACAAAATGTGGAAAACGTTACCATTGGACAAAGAGTTAGCTAATGGGTAATATGACCCACAAATCAGGTGTTGACAGTACTAAATGAGTAATTGAGTAGATATAAACAAATGTAATTGCAGATGCCCTCAATTCTGTAAAGTGATAAAACTGTTTTGATTAAACTGGGATGCACTCACCAGTATTTCTTGCTGATAAAATCTTTTTAAACGCGTTTCAGGTAACACAATATGAAAGCCAAATAGAAGCCAGCTGGAGAGCACTAAAGGCTTGGAAAAGTGGCTATAAAAGTTACCTAAATAAACAAGAAGTTTTTGTTTTCAAAAATTAGGGTTTACCCCTACAAATGTATTGTCAAATGAACTTAGGTTTTATCCCAACGCTTGGTGGTTTACTCTGATAAAAATATTTCCTAACTACGGTCCTGATGTATTCCGCTGCCAAATTAATAAACACAGATACCACCCATCTGTTCGCTTGCAGCGCCCGCTCTCGGGGTAGGGGTCGGGGGCTGTGACAGAGAATGGTATCAGAGCTACAACCACTGGTTTAAGCCAAAGAAGTGTTCTGCTGACATCTAAATTCTGTGTTAGGAAATAACTTATGTGATTATGTGTTTTGTGCTATTTGACTATTTGTTAGTTTACAGTATGAGTGATCAAGGAACGCCGGATGCTTGTCGTCATTTAGATAGTTCACCAAAAGTTGAGGGAACATCATCTCAACCTAATCCCTCAGGATATTCAGCCGATACCGAAGAAGGAATATTTATATTTAAGGCACAGTTGGAGGAACCCTTTACTACTAAGAAAAGAGGTTGGTTTAATAGAGGAGCACATGAGAGAAGAAAAAGAATGAAGAAGTTACAACAACAGAGGGCGATAGTCAGGACCAATAGGGAGGTAGATGCACATATTCAGGAAATAACCAGTAGGCAACCTTGGGAAGAGGAATTAGATAGACAGCAGGCCAATTTTCATATGTTTGCCACTACAGCAGTAGATGCTAACATAAACCAAGTAGCCGAACCGCCACTGTTACCTTTATTCCCAGACCAACATATGTTAGAACCTAATCAAGAAAATCAATTCCCAATACCTACATTTGACCCCAACAAGTTACCTAGAATCCCAACCCCACAGCCTTTACAATATGATCCATGGTTTGATGACAATAGGTCATACTCGACCCTATACCCTCCCAAAGAACCAATGCCTTTAGAGCGCGATCCGTTGCAGGATATTGATAGAACATTTTTCGACATGAATAGCGCAGACCCTTACGAGGAACCCGTACCTCAACCTGAACCATTAGACCCACCAATGAGTCGAAAACAGGTGCAGGAACTACATCAGTATGGAGAAGATTTAGTGAATGAGGGGAATAGAATCCGACAAATAGGAGAGAAACTAGTTTGGAAATATGATAAACGAGAAATGCAGTACTGGATAAACGACACTTAGAAAATACCTACATATACGTGTAATTCTGTATTTTGATAAAAAAAATATAATATAGATACGGATGCATAATATATTTGATTTCTAGTTGTAGTTTGTAATAGATGCATATATATGAAAAAGAGTAAAAGTCGCAATGTACGACGTTTTTTATCAAATTGTTTGTGTGATCGTGTATGAATAATTGTATTAAATTTTATTCTGTGATAATTAATACCTACTAATTATTCCCAATTCAGATGTCAAATGAAGTAATCAAGAAAACCAGAATAATGAGAATAACAGAAACCAAATAGATAACAGTGCCATCCAACAAGATGCTATGCCTTTTATTATCAAGACTGTTAAAGAAGCATATAAATCTGCAAATGGCAGTAGACGTCAACACACTAAACCAAGTAACAGTGTGAATAATGATAACGGACCCATTATCCAAGCTCCAATTCCTAAAAGAAGAAGAACCGCTTCATACGGTTGTCCTTATAAAGAATTTTTGGCTTGCAAACCAATAGAATTCTTAGGCAATGAACGAGCCATTGCATCCTTATGTTGGATAGAAAAGACAGAAGCAGTCATAAAAATAAGTAAATGTGCAGATGAAGACAAGATTATGTTTGCTTCTAATCTTTTCAAAAATGCAGCCTTAGAATGGTGGAATACTATTCTCCAGTCTAGGGGAAGTGACAGAGTTTATAATATAGAATAGATCAACTTTAAGGAAATGGTTGAAAGAAAATTCTGTCCTCCTAATGAAAAGGAACAAGTTGCTAATAAGTTCCTAAACCTTAGAATGACTGGAATAGACATCAAAGGTTACACTACCATATTCTTCGAATATGCTAGGATAGTGCCAACCTTAGCCTCACTCGAACCAGTATTAATCTCCCGTTATATTTGGGGATTAATTAGTGAGATTAGACACGTAGTCAAGGCAGCTAGACCGCAAACCATAGAAGAAGCAGTAGAATTAGCCAGTACCTTGACTGATGAATTGGTACGTACTCAAGAGGAAAACCAGAGAAAGAACCTAGCTCAAAAGCTTACCAAAGAATTTCGCTACGGTAATTCCAACCGTGGAAAAGGAACAGGTTCTTCTGCACCCTACTGTAGGTATTGCAAAAGAAAGCATTCTGGAAGATGCTCTATATATTGCAACTTTTGCAAAATCCCTGGACACAAGGAAGAAGACTGTAGGAAGAAACCCGGTAATGGGATATACTTTAATTGTGGAGAGAAAGGACACATCAAACCAAACTGGCCGAAACTAGCTCTAGCCACAACCAATAAGACTAAGACAACTGAAGCACCTAAGAAGAATGCAGAGCATTTGTTTGACAGCTGAGGAAGCCAAGATGATTCCGAATGTGATTGCCGGTACGTTTTTAGTTAATGACATATTTGCCAAATTATTGTTTGACTCTAGTGCAAACCTAAGTTTTATCAATACTTCTTTCTACAAATTTCTTGACCAACCCTTAGTCAAACTTCAACAAGATTGTCTGGTAGAGACAGCAAATAGAGAATCTGTTAAGATAAGTGAAATCTTGCAGGGAGCAAGAATAGAAATCCTGAACCATCATTTCTTTGCTAACCTTTACCTAATGAATCTGGCTGGATTCGATGTCGTATAGGAATGGATTGGTTGGTAGCCAATCATGCCAGTATTTTATGTGATCAAAAGCCAGTATAATTAAGTACACCAAGTGGTGAAAAGATCACAATCAAAGGAGATCAGTCAACCCGGTCGACAAAATTCATCTCTGTGATGAAAGTTGCAATTTATGAAAGGATAGGAGGAATAATATATATGATTTCTGTAATCATTAATACTAAAGTAACAGAATTAAAAGATATTCTTGTGATATCTAAATTCTCAGATGTTTTTCGAGAAGAGTTGCCTGGATTACCGCCTGATTGAGAGGTTGAATTTACCGTCATGCCATTTGGTTTAACCAATGCCCTAGCCGCATTTATGGACATGATGAACACGATATGTAAACAATACCTGGATAAATTCATAATTGTCTTTATAGATAATATTCTAATTTACTCTAAGAGTAAAGAGGAACATGCAGCGCATCTGCATACACTTTTGACATTGTTGAGAAAAGAGAAGCTTTATGCTAAATTCTCAAAACGTGAATTTTGGTCACAAGAAGTGCAATTCCTTGGACATCTGGTTAATCATGAAGGAATTCATGTGGATCCCACAAAGATCGAGGCGATTACTAAGTTGAAAGTCCCTAAATCACCAACGGAAGTACGAAGTTTTCTTGGACTAGCAGGATATTATAGACGGTTTACTCGAGATTTTTCTAGAATAGCCATTCCGTTAAGTAAACTGACCTACAAATCAGTTAAGTTTGGATGGGGACCGAAACGGGAAGAAGTTTTTAAGATTCTTAAGCAAAGGTTAACCAACGCACCCATACTCACATTACCAGAAGGAACTGAGGATTTATAGTCTATTGTGATGCGTCTAAGCTAGGATATGGATGTGTGTTGATGCAACGTCAAAAGGTTATAGCTTATACCTCTAGACAACTTAAGAAACATGAAGAGAATTACACAACCCATGATCTAGAGTTAGGTGTAATGCCTGCGTCCCTAAACTTTTTCCTTTTGTCAATTTTAGTCCTTATACTATGAGAAACTTGACTCTTTGATACTTGAATCTAGAAACTTTGCGAATCTTGATACTTTGAAACCTGAAACTTGAATCTTGATACTTGAATCTTGATACTTGAAAACTTGATACATAATACTAGATACTTGATTCTTGAAACTAGAGACTTGATGCTTGACTCTTGATACTTGACTCTTGACTCTTGAGACTCGTGAAACTTTGAGACTTTGTTAAACGAGAAACTAGAGACTTGACACTTATGTAAATTGGAAGCTTGGAAACTTTTGTGTTAATTAAATAATCTTGTCATGTAATGATATTACCTAATAATACGCAACGCAATGCTCAACCAAACTCACAAAACGAACCAAAGACGGGAAAGTAGCTGAAAGGACTGGACTGGCCGAATGGACATCCGATCGGCGGGCCATTCGACCGAACAACCATCCGATCCAGCCTACTTGCACCGCTTTCTCTCCTCTGACACTATAAATACGAGCTGTCACCTCATTCTTCACTGATGTGACAGACTCCTCCGACCAGACGCACGCACTCTCCGTTCTAAGGCATTTTTTTCCACTTGTCACGCGATTCTTGTGAGTTTTCTTGTACAATCTTGATCATTACACAATCCTTCATCTTCTTCTCGGTCGAATCACAGATTTCCACTATGAAATCCTCAAGATTCAGGCTCTTGAAGGTGACGTCACCATGGTTTCAAGTGGTATGATATCATCTCAGCAAGACTAGCCTATATCTAAGTGATTTCACATGGATTCTACACGTTTTACTACAAATCTATACAAATCTAAACGTTTTTTAACCAGTTATATGTTCATTTCTTCAAACTTTCTTAAACTTTTACTTGAAATGGTGAAATTCGTACCCAAACGGGCCGTAGACTTGGTGATTAGTCTGGAGTCGGCTTAGAAATGGATTATCATCGGAGAAGATGACCGGATTACGGATTTAGATAGTAACACCGCCAAGAACAGACGTCCGATCGGACGGGGTGATTCCCATACGATTAAACAAGCTGAACCTTAGATGAGTTCTCGTTGTCTTGATACGTTACCACGTCACCTTCGTTAAACTCGAACTTGGAAATTTTACAAACGTTTCACAGAAACAAGAAAACAAAGGACGAACGACCATCCGATCAGACGGCCGTCCGATCGAATGACCGTCTGACCAGGTGGATTATCTCAGTAAAACTTCAACACTTAAACTATTTGAATCATAACTTTGAACCTTGAAACTTACACAAAAACAGTCATTCGACCGAACGGTCAACCGATCGGATGACCATTCGATCGAATGACTTTGATTTATACTACAGCAAAAGCTTCAAAAGTTTGAACATTTTGGAAACTCACTCACTGATCGAATAACCATTCGATCGAATGGTCATCCATCCGGATGACCATCCGATCGGATGGTGATCCGTTTAAGTCTAATAGGTCATCCGACCAGATGACCATCCATCCGGATGGCCATCTGATCAGGAGACTGGTCTGACACTTCACGAATTCTACTATTCTGCATGACGCTTATCTGTTAAACTATAATCAGGCTAATCTCAGCGCTCCCTTCGATCCAATCAGTAGGTGTCGATACTTAGCACCCATAGTGAGTATACGCGATCCCTTTTTGTCTTAAACTTTTGGGATGCAACATGTATTCTATAAACTTAATACTTGAAACTTGTTTGGAATCAAACTCTATCCTCTGCAAATGTGAAACTTGATACTTTTTGGATTCTTGATTCTTGATTGTTTATGCTATGTGAACGTTTAATCCTTGTGTGTAGTTCCGCCTTAACAATAGTAGCGCTATAGGAGTAATGCACCTCCCCATTATTCTCGGGGGTATTGTTAGGAGGAGTCTATTTTGCTTTCCTTGAGACTTGGGAAAGTGGTAAACGCATAGGGATACTTGGGCTATCACTTGGACTGCGTACACTAGCATGGCTGAAACTATTATATGTTTACATGACGGATATGAGTCTTTAAACTATTACTATATACTCAAACTTGTATACTCGCCAGTACATTATTGTATTGACATTATTTTAATACATGTTGCAGGCTGATAGGATGCTGGATCCGAGAAACAAGCTAGGATGATCTTTAGAAACTCACCTAGTTAATTACCTATTTTGAACAATATTAGGATGTTTTGTAATCGATACTTGTGGTTGAGAAACTTGTTTAGACAATGTTATGAATTTGGTTAATCTCTATATTGAAACCGCTAGTGTTATGGAAACTTTGAGCAATCTGAACGCTTAGTGCCGCACCCCGATGTTTCCGCCATCGGTTGGGGTGTGACATCAGGAGCCATAGTTTTTGCCTTTAAGATTTGGAGACACTATTTATATGGAAATAAATTCGTTGTCTTCACCGATCATAAGAGTTTAAGATATATTTTTGGGCAAAAAGAATTAAATATGAGATAAAGACGTTGGATGGAAGTCCTTAGTGATTATGATTGTGATATCCAGTATCATGCTGGAAAAGATATTGTAGTAGCTGATGCTTTAAGTCGAAAGTATCATGAAAAGCCAAATCGAGTACGTTCTCTCAGATTAAATCTACAAGTAGATTTAAATGAGCAAATCAGAAAAGTACAGGAATCGGCAATCAAGGACGATGCTGAAAAATTAAAAGGAATGATTAAGGAGTTAGAAAAAGGAACAGTGGAATTTGGAAGTTCCATAAGAAAAGGATGTGGATACCTGAACAAGGAAACCTACGCCACAGAATTCTAGAAGAAGCTCATAAGTCTAAGTATACGATACATCCCGGAAGTGATAAGATGTATCAAGATCTAAGAAAGAATTTCTGGTGGATAGGAATGAAAAAGGATATAACCAATTATGTTGCTAAATGTCTAACTTGTTCACAAGTTAAAACTGGGCATCAGAAACCCTCAGGATTATTGCAACAGTTAGAGATGCCAATATGGAAATGGGAATTGATAACAATGGACTTTGTTACCAAATTACCCAAGACAAGAAAAGGAAATGATACAATCTGGGTGATTGTAGACAGATTAACCAAATCTGCTCATTTCTTACCCAGAAAGGAAACTTTCAGTATGGAACAGTTAGCCAAGCTATATGTAAAATAGTTTCATTACATGGAATTCCTTTATCTATTGTATCCGATAGAGATAGCCGTTTTACTTCTCATTTTTGGACAAGTTTCCAAAAAGCAATGGTAACCAGGTTAAATCTAAGCACAACTTATCATCCACAAACGGACAGACAAAGCGAAAGGACAATCCAAATGATGGAAGATATGCTTAGAGCCCGTGTAATTGATTTTGGAGGAAATTGGGACGACCATTTACCATTAACAGAATTTTCCTCCAATAAAAGCTATCATACAAGCATTAATACTGCACCATTTGAAGCACTCTATGGACGAAAGTGCAGAACTCCAGTCTGTTGGGCAGAAATCAGAGAGAAGCAATTATCTGGACCAGAGATAGTGCAGGAAACGACAGATAAGATAATTCAAGTCAAGGAAAGACTAAAAGCAGCACGAGATCGTCAAAAGAGTTATGCAGATAACAGATGAAAACCTTTAGAATTTCAAGTAGGAGATAAGTTACTATTAAAAGTTTCTCCATGGAAAGGAGTAGTCAGATTCGTTAAAAGAGGAAAGCTAAGCCCCAGGTATGTTGGACCTTTTGAGATTATTAGAAGAATAGGACCTGTAGCCTATCAGCTACAACTGCCAGAGGAAATGGCAGGAATACATGATGTGTTTCATGTATGTAATCTAAAAAAATGCTTAGCAGACGAATTGTTAGTAATACCTCTTAAGGACATAGAGGTAAACAAAAAACGTAAGTTTATCGAGAAACCCGTTGAGATTGAAGATAGGAAGATCAAGAATCTCAAACACAAGAGACTAGTTCTGGTCAAAGTGAAATGGGATTCCAAGAGAGGACCAGAATATTCTTGGAAACTCGAGTCAGGGATGCAAAGAAATACCCACACCTATTCCAGTAGATCTCGAGGACGAGATCCAAGACAAGGTGGGGAGAATATAACAACCCTCCTAGAACCCTTAACGTGACGCTAACACATTCCTTACGTACCTCGTACGTGAAAAATAGGCCCGAACCTCTGTACTTGTGAAAAACAAGAAAAACAAAATTAGGGAGTCGCTCGTGGGTCGCGACTCAGACATCATAGTCTGTCGCGGGGCGCGAGGACAGTAGATAACCGGACAAGGTTAGGGCCTCCTATTTAAAGGCTTGACAGAAGGCGGCTCGCGGCCCGCGAAGCACACCTCCATCCTTTACGCGGCCTGCGAGACAAGTAGGTTAGGCTACTTGTCTCGTAGGCCGTGTAAAGGATGGAGGTGTGCTTCGCGGGCCGCGAGCCGCCTTCCGTCAAGCCTTTAAATATGAGGTTCAGGCTTCAGTTGAAATCGTTCAAAACTTTTAATTCTCTCTCAACTTCTGTAGGCTATTACTATACCCGGGCATAATACCCACTTTAAAGCAAAGCTTTAACTCGTTGTAAGTATTATAACCCTGCTATTACCCTACACGATTGATTTAGGATTCCGTAAAGCATGTCGGCTCTGCCCGACTCAGTCATTGGAATTCTGTCTCGTGTGTACACCCGATTGATCTAGGATTCCGTAATGCATGTAGGCTCTGCCCGACTCCGTCATTTGAATTCTGTCTCGAGTTGTACGGTTAATTTGAATTGGGTTATTTTACTAACACGTATGCATTGTTTAATTTTAATAGATAATAACCAGGAGATTCTCAGGAAGTTTTAGTTTTACCTACATTTGCAATGTTAGTACATCTGCTTTTTGCCACCTTTTTGTAAATATATTTTTATGAGTCAAAATGTTTTACCAAAACCTCAATGTTTTAAATTACACTTAACAGTAATTGAGTATTTGTGATTCTACAATTACTGCCGGTATGTTGGGGTTTTGTATACAAAATGTGGAAAACGTTACCATTGGACAAAGAGTTAGCTAATGGGTAATATGACCCACAAGTCAGGTGTTGACAATACTGAATGAGTAATTGAGTAGATATAAACAAATGTAATTGCGGATGCCCTCAATTCTGTAAAGTGATAAAACTGTTTTGATTAAACTGGGATGCTCTCACCAGTATTTCTTGCTGATAAAATCTTTTTAAAACGCGTTTCAGGTAACACAATATGAAAGCCAAATAGAAGCTAGCTGGAGAGCACTGAAGGCTTGGAAAAGTGGCTATAAAAGTTACGTAAATAAACAAGAAGTTTTTGTTTTCAATAATTAGGGTTTACCCCTACAAATGTATTGTCAAATGAACTTGGGTTTTATCCCAAAGCTTTATTATTATAAAAATTGGTGGTTTACTCTGATAAAAATATTTTCTAACTATGGTCCTGATGTATTCCGCTGCCAAATTAATAAACACGGATACCACCCATCTGTCCGCTCGCGACACCTGCTCCCGGGGTAGGGGTCGGGGGCTGCGACACGTTTAGCAGGGCCTGGTTTCGTTCCGTAAGAATTACACGCGGCTCCATGCACTTGTGCAGCATAGACCTGATCCACTCCAGGAGTCAGACTTACGTTACTTCCTTCTTGTTTAAAATAAATGCATGCGCAACACAAAACGTTTGGCTTGTTGATGTCATACCCACAACTTGCACAAATGGGAGATTATACATGTTTGTTGTGTAGGTCGCGTCGATCATAAGAACATGCGGGAATGCCCACCACCTTTCAAAGGACTTTTTATGACAAGCAAAAATATATTTTCAGCGACGTTGATGAAGGATCCACTTGTATGTAATAGGTCATCTTTTTCTCCTGGGGGATTTGTTCTAGTCTCTACATGGGAGTCGTTTTTTATCGAACTTTGAGGCCCTAATCTTTTGCTGAGCGTTATGTATGCCCTTCGGAACACATTTGCACAAATCTAAACTCATTAGGAGCGAGTCTCTTTGCATACGGGTAACCCTCCATATGTTCAGCAGGGTCATGGTTATGTTTTTCGATATAATCCTTGTGAAGATAGTCTATCCCCCAAGCTCGACGACTTTGGTGGAGACTACCAATCACCATAAAAGGGCATCAGCATTTTTTGCTCCCGGTTTTCATAATCGTGTCTTTACTCTCATGCTCACTGCTACGGCAGCATTTGAGCCATATCCACTGATCCTTATACCGTCTAGACAAACAAAAATATATTTTCAGTGACGTTGATGAAGGATCCACTTGTATGTAATAGGTCATCTTTTTCTCCTGGGGGATTTGTTCTAGTCTCTACATGGGAGTCGTTTTTTATCGAACTTTGAGGCCCTAATCTTTTGCTGAGCGTTGTGTATGCCCTTCGGAACACATTTGCACAAATCTAAACTCATTAGGAGCGAGTCTCTTTGCATACGGGTAACCCTCCATATGTTCAGCAGGGTCATGGTTATGTTTTTCGATATAATCCTTGTGAAGATAGTCTATCCCCCAAGCTCGACGACTTTGGTGGAGACTACCAATCACCATAAAAGGGCATCAGCATTTTTTGCTCCCGGTTTTCATAATCGTGTCTTTACTCTCATGCTCACTGCTACGGCAGCATTTGAGCCATATCCACTGATCCTTATACCGTCTAGTAACAATAACGTATCCGTTTTCTAGACCCCTCTTTTTTACCCAAAGGTCCAACTCTTTGCGGGATATAAAATCCTACATTATAAAGGAAAAAATATATATAACATTTGCAATATTTTTTTTAATAAAATATGTAAAACATTTACAATATATATCATTCATACCTGATCAATTTTGTACGAAACTTCCGGGTAAGCGGGTTGCTCGCCACCTAATGACTCTTAAGCATAAGAATACTCACCAACGTCTTGTTGTACGTACACACATACTAAAGAAAAAGTTATTGACATAGTTTTCTTGTCCGGACGCGGCACCATAACCGTATTCATAATCCGGAAACCCATATCCCTAAT
Source organism: Helianthus annuus (assembly GCF_002127325.2). NCBI lineage: Eukaryota > Viridiplantae > Streptophyta > Magnoliopsida > Asterales > Asteraceae > Helianthus > Helianthus annuus. The sequence continues at coordinate 59,899,196 of NC_035437.2, forward strand.
CACCGCTACGCATAGCAACCTGGAAAAAAACAACGGTTAAAAGATGGTGATACATCTAACAACTAATTAAAAATAAAGTTAATTACAAAGATAGTCCTTATGGTTTATTGAGAGTAACGCCTTTAAGTACTAACTTATTTTTTTAACTAGTTCAGGTTCTATGGTTTTGAGTTTGTAACACTTTTGAGTATTAAGGCTAACTTTCGTTAGTTTTTCTGTTAAATCAACATAAAATGACTAAAATACTCTTATATAACTTTTTATTAGTACTCAAAGATGTTACTTTCAATAAACAACAAGAACTATCTATGTAATTAACTCTAAAAAAATATAAAAACTCATTATATTTGTAAAAAGACATATTATAAAATATGCTATATAAAATATTTAATGATTATATTCCTAAAATTACTATATGTTACCAAATGTCTATTAGAATTACGTTGTCAAAAAAAAGACCCTTACTTCAAATTTAATCTAATGGTATTTATGTTTAGATACGTTATCGACTCGTGTCTTTTGACAACGTAATTCTAATAGACATTTGGTAATATATATTAATTTAGGAATATAAGTATTAAAGATTTTTATGTAGTATGTTTTATAATATGTTTTTCTTTACAAATATAATGAGTGTTTATATTATTTAGAGTTAATTACACTGATGGACCTTATGGTTTATTGAAAATAACCTCTTTGAGTACTAACAGAAAGTTATATAAGGGTATTTCAATCATTTTATGTTGATTTAATAGAAAAACTAACGGAAGTTAGTACTCAAAGGTGTTAATTTCAATAAAACACAAGAACTATCTGTGTAATTAACTCTTAAAAGTATGTAAGCAAATGTTTACGTCGTTCAAGTCTGGCAACAATGGTTCGTGAAATACAACAATCTAAAAAAACAACAGGTAAATGATAAAGGTAAATTTACCCCCAAATAAAATAAGTGAATAAATACTTACCTCGTTCAGGTCTGGCAACAACGATTCCTTTTGATGGGAACGAAAGCCAGACAGGGCCTCCTCCGTGTGATCTCCATTTACTCTTCCATTGTAAGAATTTGGGACAGCAGTGTGACACCTGTGCCTCTGCAACCATCAAACAAATACCAAATTTATGAAATATTGTGTTTCATAATTGGGATTTGTAAAAATATGTGTATCATTTGCACATATCAATTCATGTTCGATTTCAAGCTTTAAATCGCTTTCTGGAAGGTTATACGCGCACTGATGCGTAAATATAACCAGTTTAATTCAACGAACACTCCGGAATAGTGAAATAGGCTTAACATACCTTAAATAACCTTTACATAACTTAGAAATAAGTTTTGGAGCGTTTGGTGTGGCGAAATCAAGTTTATTCGCTTACAAGGACTAATTTCGACAAACTGCGAAAGTATGCCAATTTGTACTGTAACGAACATTCTGGAACTTGATCATAAGTTACCCCTAAATATCCTTTACATATCTTAGAAATAGGCTTTGAGATGTTTTGTGCGCAAAAATAAACTTTCTTGATCAATAGGGACTAAAAGCGTCAAAAAGTGCACAAGTTTGCATTTTCGCGCATATCTTACCTTCTGAATATATCCGGACATCCAAATATTTATGTAATAATTAAAATATTTTATTTAAGTGATTGGCATGATAAAATTCCATTCGTCACTTAATTTGGATCGTTTTTGCGTTCGTTACGACTTCCGTCGTAATTAACCGAACAACGCAACCGTACGACCAAATGAACCGACATCCGAGAAGTTTTTGAGCATATTTTAATTTCCCTATACTTTAACATCATTTTAGAGCTTTGAAATGGGGTTAACGGGGCTTAAAAGTGCCAAAAATCAAGTTTTACAAGTGCAGGGACCATTTTTGAAATTTCTAACCAGATTCAATGAACCTAGTCCAATTTTGAAGTGTTGATGGTTTTTGTGACAACTCGACTTTTCGACTTACACTATCACATTTAATGCATGTTGACTTTGACTGTTTAGTAGTTGACTTGTTTGAATTGCAACCATACATGTTATGTTTTAATGAAACGTGATACGATTGTGCACTTAGGTGATTTATTGTTGTTGTATCTATATATATAACATGGATTGATATAAAACACTTAGACTTATTCACCATTAAACCAGCTCGACGAATCAGAGTTGTGATTCGCCAATTATGACTCGACGAAACACAAGTGTGTTTCGCCAAACCTAATCTCGACGAAACAGATTAGATTCGCCGAGCCCAAATTCGCCAAAGCCCAGTTAGGGCCCAACTCGTTACACGGGGTATTTACCCAGTATTCTGTTTTCATTCGAAACACTTTAGCAAGATAGAACCCTAGAACTCTCTGTGTGACGGCAGCAAATATTCTCACCATCACCCTTCTGTCTCGAATCCTTGTTCATCCCGAATCGGTTAGTGTCAAACCTACTGTATGTATACTTACTAATTGAGGCCTCTCTGTGTGTGTTAGATTATGGTTAGCTAACTAATTGAATCCAGAATCATGGGGTTGTGTTATATGTGATGTTGTTCTAGATTTGTTGATGATTTGTGACTAGTCGATGTTCTGCCTCGAATCGTTTAGGCTGAACTTGATACGATTGAATGATATTTTTATGCCACGGTTTGTTAGGCTGATGATCGCATACCACGATCATCACCGGATTGAAGGTTAAACGAATATGTGTTATCACGTTATGAGTATCAAAGATTTCTGTGTTAAATGAATGCCACTTGACGGTGAATGATGATCTTATGATTTGCTGTTTGATGATTGATGATGATGAAACAGATGTAGACGATTAGGGTTTCTATAATCGATTGCATGATTTCTGTAACTGACATGTTGACGTAACTGATGCCTTGACGAAATAGAATTCTTGACGAAATGGAACTCTTGACGTAACAAGAATGTGTTTCGCCAAGAGTAATCGACGAAACAGGATTGAGTTTCGCCAAGGGTAGTTGACGAAACAGAACTGTGTTTCGTCAACGGGTTGAACGACGAAACTGAATGTGTTTCGCCAAATCTGTGTTTCGCCAATTTGGATATTTTGCACAGTAACCTGACTTAACTCTGTTAGAAGTTAACTGAGATATTTAACTGCTGTTAAGTGATGTGCATGACTTATATGATAATGGACACATGCTAGTACTTCTGTGATTACCTATACGTGAACAACTTGGATACAAACTGATTGTGTATACGTGCATACCCTAGGACATGATTGATTTACTTCGAGCACATACTTAGCATACCGAGCAAACCAAGGTGAGTTCACACAGCCAAGGCATGGGGTTCCCGGGTGGGAATGGGATTTGATGAATTATTGTGCATACTCAGTTGGTAGAACCTAACGAATAGATATGACTAGACTAGTGACACTTATTGAACTGATCTTCGCACACCTGCCAAGGGTTGGCCGCGATATTATGACTGACTTCGCACACCTGCCTTAGGAAGGCCGCGAACTAAATTTACTAATCTTCACACACCTGCCTGGGGGGCCGCGATACAAATAAACCTAGTCTAGAATACTTGGGAAATTTCCCCTAATCTTCGCATACCTGCCTGGGAGGCCGCGATACGAGCTAATACATGAATAACGAACGAACGTACTGATACACGTACTATTACGACTTTCTATCTCTGAACTTTACACTGTGAACTCGCTCAACTAGTTGTTGACTCTCTGCTGCATGCCTTGCAGGACCTTAGGTACTTATGGAGCTTGCACTAGGAAGGAGCAGGTCGTTGTGGAGCATGGATCGTGGATGCCATGTTAAAACGTTTAAACAATCAAACTTAACATTACTTTAGGTTTACATTTACATACTTTGGATTTTCATTATTACGCTTCCGCTATTGATACTATGTTCGGTTTAGAACATCAATTGTATTGAATTGGGTTTTACGAACTATCTTATTTATATTATGCTATGTTCAATATGATTGATGGCTTGATCCTGGTCATGTCACGCCTCCAAGCGGTGGTACTCCGTGTGTGGATTTTTGGGGGTGTGACAGATTGGTATCAGAGCCATTGGTTATAGAGAACTTGGTTTTAATATGGGAAAAACGTTTTTATTAAAACCAGACTATAACCAGAACAGTGCTCTCAACGATCCACAACGACGCTTCGCTCCACGTGCAAGACTCAACACCCTAGGTAATAAGGTTTACGTTTATTACCTGCTTGCTAGAACTATATAGAACTTTGCTCGTAGTATGCTAGATTACATTGCTTACTATACGTCGTTACATGAGAATACCTATGTGCTTACACTCTTCTGTCATCGCACTACTCGCGAACCTTTCTCACTTACTCTACTTTTACTATGAAGATCATGTCTGGACGTGTGAACATGACTCAAGCCCAGTTGACGGCACTTATCAATGAACGAGTAGCTGTGGCACTTGCAGCTGCACCAGCAGGTCAAAACGCTCCACAACCTGTCTGCACTTTCAAGAACTTCATGGACTGTCGTCCAAGCACTTTTAGTGGCACCGAGGGGGCAGTGGGACTCCTCCATTGGTTTGAGAAGCTCGAGTCGGTATTTGAGATGTGTGAATGCCCTGAGGCTCGCAGGGTCAAGTACGCCACTGGCACGTTGGAGGGGATTGCGCTAACCTGGTGGAACGCGCAAGTTCAGATCCTAGGGTTGGCAGCTGCTAACGCCACACCCTGGGAAGATTTCAAAGAACTGATCAAACGAGAATACTGCACGCGAGATGACATCCACAAGTTGGAGGATGAGTTATACCACTTGAAAATGACGGGGTCGGAGATCGAAGCTTATACGAAACGGTCAAACGAACTGGCCATCTTGTGTCCAACGATGGTGGACCCTCCAGTTAAGCGTATTGAGTTGTATCTCAAGGGGCTTGCGCCAGAGATATTCAGAGCCACGTGACGTCGGCTAACCTCAACAACATTCAAGACATTCAGCGTCTTGCTCATCGACTCACCGATCAGGCAATGGAACAGAACAAGCTGCCAAAACGCATCAGTGCTACCACTACTGCTGTCACTACTTCTGCTACTCCCAGTGACAACAAGAGAAAATGGGAGGGGGATTCCAGCAAGGGATCAGTTTCTGTTCAGTCTCAAGCACAGCAGCGCAAGACAAATGACTACCAGAGTCCGAATCAACAATCATTGGGCAGTCAGGGACAGGGTGGATATCGGGGAATTCACCCATGGTGTAGTAGGTGCAACAAACACCACAGTGGAAGATGTCGCAGGGAACGTTGTCAAAGATGCCTCAAGATGGGTCATGAGGCTAAGGATTGTAGAAGCTCACGGCCAGCAAATCAGAACCAGCAACTCCCACCACCAGCTCCACAGAACCAGCAGCAGCAGCCACAGCGTGGAAACCAGGGATGTTTCCAGTGTGGGGCTGAAGGTCACTTCAAACGTGATTGCCCTCAATTGAACCAGAACCAGAATCGCAACAACAACAATAACCAGGGCAACGGGAACAACAACAACGGGGGAAACGACAACAACAATGGCAACGAAGCTCGGGGTCGTGCTTTTGTGCTGGGTCGGGGCGACGCAATGAATGATCCCAATGTGGTTATGGGTAAGTTTCTTCTCGACGATATTTATGTTACTGTCTTATATGATTCGGGTGCTGATACAAGTTATATGTCCTTGAAAATGAGTAAATTGTTAAAACGTACACCAACACCCCTAAACACCAAACATGTCGTAGAGTTAGCAAATGGTAAAAGTGTAGAAGCCGCACATGTAATCAAGGGTTGTAGCATCATTTTAGCTGGTCAGACCTTCTCGATTGATCTTATACCCATAGTTTTGGATAGCTTCGACGTCGTCATCGGTATGGATTGGTTATCCCAACATCACGCAGAGATTTTATGCAAGGAAAAGATCATTCGTATTCCTCGCTCTAGTCAAGAACCTCTCGAAGTTCAAGGCGACAGGAGTGGTGCTGTGGTTGGCATCATCTCTTTCTTAAAGGCGCAGAAATGTTTACGAAAGGGGCACACTGCAATTCTGGCACTTGTCACTGATGCATCCGCAAAGGAAAAGAAGCTGGAGGATATTCCAGTTGTACGTGGCTTTCCTCAGGTGTTTCCTGAAGATTTACCCGGTTTACCGCCTCACCGCCAAGTCGAATTCCAGATTGAGTTAGCTCCTGGAGCAGCACCAATAGCCCGCGCACCATATCGTTTAGCTCCAACCGAACTGGAAGAACTGTCGAAGCAGTTACAAGAGCTCTTGGAAAAGGGCTTTATTCATCCAAGCTCATCGCCTTGGGGAGCTCCAGTACTTTTCGTGAAAAAGAAGGATGGCACTTTCAGGATGTGCATCGACTACCGTGAACTGAACAAGGTGACGGTGAAGAACCGTTATCCTCTTCCGCGCATAGACGACTTATTCGACCAGTTGCAGGGGTCGAGGTACTACTCCAAGATAGACTTGAGGTCAGGGTATCATCAGCTGAGAGTCCGGGATAAGGACGTCTCCAAAACCGCATTCAGAACTCGCTACGGTCACTACGAGTTTCTTGTCATGCCATTTGGGTTAACGAATGCGCCTGCCGTATTTATGGATCTGATGAACAGGGTGTGCAAGCCGTACTTAGACAAGTTTGTGATTGTCTTCATCGACGACATTCTGATTTACTCCAAGAGTCAGGAGGAGCACGAGCAGCACTTACGATTGATCTTGGAACTTCTTAGAAAGGAACAACTGTACGCCAAGTTTTCAAAATGCGACTTCTGGCTTCGTGAAGTCCACTTTTTAGGCCATGTGGTGAACAGGGATGGGATTCATGTCGATCCATCCAAGATAGATTCGATCAGGAACTGGCCTGCACCGCGTACACCAACGGAAATACGCCAATTCTTGGGTTTGGCGGGGTATTACAGACGATTCATCAAAGACTTTTCGAAGATCGCACAGCCGCTCACACTACTGACACAGAAGGGTGTCACCTACCGATGGGGAGGTCCCCAGGAAACCGCTTTTCAGTACCTAAAGGATAGGCTTTGCAGCGCACCTATTGTCTCATTGCCAGAGGGCACGGACGACTTTGTGGTTTATTGTGACGCAACGATACAGGGGCTTGGTTGTGTATTGATGCAACGGGATAAAGTTATTGCTTACGCTTCGCGGCAACTCAAGGTTCATGAACGGAACTACACGCCGCACGATCTAGAGCTGGGAGCTGTTGTTTTCGCACTTAAGATACGGCGACACTACTTGTACGGTACCAAGTGCACAATTTACACCGATCACAGGAGTCTCGAGCATATCCTTAAGCAAAAGGATTTGAACATGCGTCAACGAAGATGGGTTGAACTTCTGAACGATTACGAATGCGCCATCAAGTACCATCCAGGCAAGGCCAATGTTGTGGCTGATGCCCTCAGTCGGAAAGATACTACACCTAGACGTGTACGAGCTTTGCAACTCACCATTCAGTCTAGTCTTCCTACACAGATACGAACTACTCAGATAGAAGCATTGAAACCCAAAAACGTCAAGGCTGAAGCCTTACACGGCTCAAGGCAACGAATGGAACAAAAGGAAGACAGCGCCTACTATGTAACGGGGCGTATTTGGGTCCCCTTATATGGCGGATTACGGGAACTTGTGATGGATGAGGCACACAAGTCTCGCTACTCGGTACATCCAGGGTAGGATAAAATGTACCACGATCTCAAAACAACATACTGGTGGCCTAGCATGAAAGCCCACATCGCCACTTACGTCGGAAAGTGTTTGACATGTGCAAGAGTCAAAGTGGAGTATCAGAAACCAGCGGGCCTACTTCAGCAACCCAAGATACCGCAATGGAAATGGGAAGAAATTTCCATGGATTTTGTTACAGGCCTACCCAGATCCCAGCGTGGGAATGATACTATATGGGTGATCGTGGATCGACTCACCAAGTCTGCACACTTCCTAGCTATAAAAGAAACGGATAAGTTCTCCACTCTCGCAGACGTTTATCTTAAAGAAGTTGTTTCGAGGAACGGGGTGCCCACCTCCATTATTTCGGATCGGGATGCACGATTCACGTCAGAGCTATGGCAAGCGATGCACAAATCTTTTGGCTCACGGTTAGACATGAGCATAGCATATCATCCTCAGACGGATGGGCAGTCTGAGCGAACGATCCAAACTCTTGAAGACATGCTTCGGGCATGTGTTATTGATTTCGGCAACGGCTGGGAAAAGCACCTCCCTTTGGTGGAATTCTCATACAATAATAGTTATCACACCAGCATACAAGCCGCTCCATTCGAGGCATTGTACGGGCGTAAATGCCGGTCACCTCTCTGTTGGGCAGAGGTGGGCGATAGTCAGATCACGGGTCCAGAGATTGTAGTGGACGCCACAGAAAAGATTGCACAAATACGACAACGCATGGCGGCAGCACGCGACCGTCAGAAAGCCTACGCGGATAAGCGTAGGAAGCCACTGGAATTTCAGGTCGGGGACCGGGTTTTACTTAAAGTCTCACCCTGGAAGGGTGTGATTCGTTTTGGCAAACGGGGCAAACTAAATCCGCGGTATGTCGGACCATTCGAAATCATTGAGAAAATAGGCAAAGTGGCCTACAAGCTAAATCTACCAGCTGAACTCGGTGCAGTTCACAATGTATTTCACGTGTCGAATCTGAAGAAGTGCCTGTCAGATGAGACCCTCATAGTTCCTTTTAAGGAACTCACTATCGACGAGCGGTTGCAGTTCGTCGAGGAGCCAGTTGAAATCACGGACCGGGATGTTAAGGTCCTCAAAAACAAGAGAATCCCTCTTGTTCGAGTTCGTTGGAACTCCCGTCGTGGCGCAGAGTACACCTGGGAATGCGAAGACCAGATGACAGAAAAGTATCCCCAGTTATTTGAAACCAATACAACCACTGCTGAGGCTGAAGCTACTACCACGGAATTTCGGGACGAAATTCCAGATCAACGGGGGGAGGATGTGACACCCCAGGAAAACCAGTGAACGATGCAACCTATCTAGCTTCCTCAGTGGGTACGTACTAAATTTCGGGACGAAATTTCTTTCAAGTTGGGGATAATGTGACAACTCGACTTTTCGACTTACACTATCGCATTTAATGCATGTTGACTTTGACTGTTTAGTAGTTGACTTGTTTGAATTGCAACCATACATGTTATGTTTTGATGAAACGTGATACGATTGTGCACTTAGGTGATTTATTGTTGTTGTATATATATATATATATATATATATAACATGGATTGATATAAAACACTTAGACTTATTCACCATCAAACCAGCTCGACGAATCAGAGTTGTGATTCGCCAATTATGACTCGACGAAACACAAGTGTGTTTCGCTAAACCTAATCTCGACGAAACAGATTAGATTCGCCGAGCCCAAATTCGCCAAAGCCCAGTTAGGGCCCAACTCGTTACACGGGGTATTTACCCAGTATTCTGTTTTCATTCGAAACACTTTAGCAAGATAGAACCCTAGAACTCTCTGTGTGATGGCAGCAAATATTCTCACCATCACCCTTCTGTCTCGAATCCTTGTTCATCCCGAATCGGTTAGTGTCAAACCTACTGTGTGTATACTTACTAATTGAGGCCTCTGTGTGTTAGATTATGGTTAGCTAACTAATTGAATCCAGAATCATGGGGTTGTGTTATATGTGATGTTGTTCTAGATTTGTTGATGATTTGTGACTAGTCGATGTTCTGCCTCGAATCGTTTAGGCTGAATTTGATACGATTGAATGATATTTTTATGCCACGGTTTGTTAGGCTGATGATCGCATACCACGATCATCACCGGATTAAAGGTTAAACGAATATGTGTTATCACGTTGTGAGTATCAAAGATTTCTATGTTAAATGAATGCCACTTGATGGTGAATGATGATCTTATGATTTGCTGTTTGATGATTGATGATGATGAAACAGCTGTAGACGATTAGGGTTTCTATAATCGATTGCATGATTTCTGTAACTGACATGTTGACGTAACTGATGCCTTGACAAAATAGAATTCTTGACGAAATGGAACTCTTGACGTAACAAGAATGTGTTTCGCCAAGAGTAATCGACGAAACAGGATTGAGTTTCGCCAAGGGTAGTTGACGAAACAGAACTGTGTTTCGTCAACGGGTTGAACGACAAAACAGAATGTGTTTCGCCAAATCTGTGTTTCGCCAATTTGGATATTTTGCACAGTAACTTGACTTAACTCTGTTAGAAGTTAACTGAGATATTTAACTGCTGTTAAGTGATGTGCATGACTTATATGATAATGGACACATGCTAGTACTTCTGTGATTACCTATACGTGAACAACTTGGATACAAACTGATTGTGTATACGTGCATACCCTAGGACGTGATTGATTTACTTCGAGCACATACTTAGCATACCGAGCAAACCAAGGTGAGTTCACACAGCCAAGGCATGGGGTTCCCGGGTGGGAATGGGATTTGATGAATTATTGTGCATACTCAGTTGGTTGAACCTAACGAATAGATACGACTAGACTAGTAACACTTATTGAACTGATCTTCGCACACCTGCCAAGGGTTGGCCGCGATATTATGACTGACTTCGCACACCTGCCTTAGGAAGGCCGCGAACTAAATTTACTAATCTTCGCACACCTGCCTGGGGGGCCGCGATACAAATAAACCTAGTCTAGAATACTTGGGAAATTTCCCCTAATCTTCGCATACCTGCCTGGGAGGCCGCGATACGAGCTAATACATGAATAACGAACGAACATACTTATACACGTACTATTACGACTTGCTATCTCTGAACTTTACACTGTGAACTCGCTCAACTAGTTGTTGACTCTCTGCTGCATGCCTTGCAGGACCTTAGGTACTTATGGAGCTTGCACTAGGAAGGAGCAGGTCGTTGTGGAGCATGGATCGTGGATGCCATGTTAAAACGTTTAAACAATCAAACTTAACATTACTTTGGGTTTACATTTACATACTTTGGATTTTCATTATTACGCTTCCGCTATTGGTACTATGTTCGGTTTAGAACATCAATTGTATTGAATTGGGTTTTACGAACTATCTTATTTATATTATGCTATGTTCAATATGATTGATGGCTTGATCCTGGTCATGTCACGCCTCCAAGCGGTGGTACTCCGTGTGTGGATTTTTGGGGGTGTGACAGTTTTAATGGCTGGTTTTGGATGCTATGGGCTCAAATTTGTTGTTTTTAAACATTCCCATGGTTTTGAAAACCATGAGCCCAAGTGGAGGGCCAAGATCAAAGCACGAAATGCGAGGAACGATCCTAACGATTTACCGAATCCTATATAAACCCATGCCTTCACTTCATTTCAACTCACACTTTGGTTCAATCAGCTCTAAGTTGAAGTTATTAGTTCATACCCGAGTTGTTTGAATCAAAACTTCCTAGCTTGGACCCTTTGTAAATCTCTTTCGTGCTTTTTATGCGTTTTTAGCACGAAAGTCAAACAGTGTTTGACTTTCTGCTTTGACCATGAGTTGGTCAACATGAAGTTCATTGAACTTCGCAACGTGAGCGTAATCACGATGGTCATAGTCCTTGTGACTATACCTACTGATTACCACGTTGATTAGGTGTAGTGACGAGTCGTAGTTTCGGTCAAAATACGTATTCTTGCGTATTTTGCAACCAAACTACTTTTGGGTATCAAGACCCTTTGTCTTGATATCAAACTTGTTTTCAAACTTCGTTAAACATGTTCTAACATGTTTAACTCATCACTTTAGGTTTAGTGCTTATATAGGGTCGTAGAATAAGCGGTCTAAACAACCGCTTAGACTTTCGAACCTGATCCGTTTGGTCGATCATTAGGATCCGACCAAGCATATTATGTGACCATAGTTGCATAGGGAATAACCTTCTGAGGTTATACCTTATGGACACTGATGTGCACAAAATGCAACATATAAATTACATCAATTGTGGCATAAAACTAACCCTTTTCAGGATTAAATGAGCTCAAATAAACAAAAGAAGCAAAAAGGCAGCTAAATCTAACATAAATACAAGAAAAGGAACAAACGTGGCATGCCCGACCTCCCGACAGCATCTTCCCAAGCAAAACAAGAAGACAGAAGACTGAACACGCCCCGTGCTCAATGAGCACGGGGGCGTGCCCAAGTGTCAGAAGAAAAGACAAAGTTGTAGAAGCTTCCATTGCCCACCACGGGGCCGTGGTCAACTATAAGATTCGCAGAATCTAGGAAAATCTTGATAGTACAGATATGCTTCTTCACACGGGGTCGTGCTCAGCGGACATGGAGGCGTGGTCAACTAATGCAGACAAACTGCATTTAATGAAGAAAGATAGGAAGATGGACACGGGGCCGTGCCCGAGCTTCTGTTCAGCCTATAAATAGGAGTGCTTGGAGCTCTTGCAACTCATCCCTTGGCACACCACCTCTCTCACACTTCACCCACCACCATCACAACACCATCATCCATTGTCCATCATAGAGTGTGTGAGTCGTCTCGGGATCCACGATTGATCGTAAGAGTTCTTGATAATCAAAGGCCATGTTTGCCTAAGTCTCTTACATCACTTGGTGAAGACAAATGTTTAGTGTAATACTTTTTATTTTTAATCTTTTGCACTTTTTAATTGGTTATGTATTAATGACTTTAATTACTAGTTTCTTATGTTGAAGGTGATTCTTCCTTATCGTTTGTCCGTGGTGTCTTGGCATTATTTTACTGTCTATATAAAATAAAAGATTTTCACCATTCATATCTCCACGGTCTATATGGAGGTATGTTGGCTACCTGGTCGCGGGTTAAGGGAACGGTTTGGTAAGAGTCTTGCCATTGTTCAGTGTATAGATCCTGCAAAGGACCTGGGTCAAATTTAGTAGGACCTCCTTCAATACCCACCGGTATTGGATGGCGGGGGTCCAAACTCTTTGTTCCCCTCATAAGTTAAACTACTATTAAAACTTTAACGCGGCTAGTTAGGACTGTATCCCTGCTGACTCAGACTACTTAGCCGAGGGTAACGTCACCTTCAAAAGAGGGGCCTACCACATTATGCATTAATAACTTAATTAATTATCTTTCAATAATCCAACCCTTTAGGATTGTATCCTTGCTGACTCAAACTACTGGGTTGAGGGTAACGTCGCCTTCAAAAGAGGGGCCTACTACAATAACTAAGATAATCTCTTAAACAAGTGCAAAAGTGCGAAAATAATCAAAGGTTACACTACACACGAGTCAGATCCAAGTGATTCATCTTGTCTATCTGCTTTTATTTTTTATTTTCAGCATTTTAGTTAGTTTTATTTTTCTAGTTTAAAAACCTTTTTCTAACATTTTGATTTGATTAGACGTTGAGGATAAACCGGTACTAAAAGCTCTTGTGTCCTTGGACGACCTCGGTATCTTACCAACACTATACTACGCTCACGATGGGTGCACTTGCCCATATGTGTGTTTAGTGTTAGTAAATATCGTGCTTTATAAATTTAAAACTTGGCTAAAAAAGTGTAAATGGGCTTAAAATATACACCTAAAATATATACACACCAACACGCATCAAGTTTTTGGCGCCGTTGCCGGGGACACAAGGATTTTAAGAAAGTTAGGAATCAGCGGCCTAATCATTTTTTTCTATTTATTTTATTTTTTTAGGATTTTCTTAATTTTTTCAGATTCTGCAGGGCTCAGCACGGGTCGTGCCTGGTCGGACACGGGCCGTGCCCAACATTATTACTGGCAGTTTTTATTTTCCGAGTTACAGAGAGTTAAGCACGGGGCTGTGTCCAATTCCCTAGTAACAGGGATCCGGAAAACAATCACTGTATCTCCGACCACAGGTCGTGTTCACTGAGCACGGGGCTGTGGTGAACCTTCTGACCAATATTCTTTTCTGTTTTCACTGTAGGACTTGGAACCCAGGCGCCACATCTGAACTTTCTACATAGTGTATGAGCTCCAGTTCTAGTAGAGACATAAAAGAACCTCTAGAAGAACCCGAACGCTTTCTCAGAAAAAGACTCAAAGCTAAAAACCAAGAGAAAGTCTCGGGGGATCCACTTCCAATGGTGGATCAACGTACCCTCATGGATTACCTATGACCCACCGTAGGTAATCTCGGCGCCGCTATCAATGCACCGAATGTAGAAGCTAACAACTTCGAACTTCGGCCACATTTGATACAAATGCTTCAAAACTCCGCAACCTTCCATGGGCTTGCAGACGAGGATCCCCATCTACATATTACTAATTTCTTAGAAATATGTGATACCTTTCGGATCAATGGAGCATCAAACGACGCCATCCGCCTTTGAATGTTTCCATTTTCACTAAAGGACCGAGCAAAGGCTTGGCTCAATGCCCTCCCAGTTGGATTGGTAAACACCTGGGATGAACTAGCCCAAAAGTTTCTATATAAGTATTTCCCTCCCGCTAAAACGGCTAAATTAATGACTGAAATTAATACATACTCACAAGAGGATGGGGAATCCTTATATGAAACTTGGGAAAGGTTCAAGGAGCTATTGCGAAAGTGTCTCATCACGGTCTTGCGGTATGGCAACGAGTATCCACTTTCTACAATGGGTTGTTGCCACACACAAGACAAACACTTGACTCTAGCTCCGGGGGACTTTTAGGTAATCGTCGCCCACATGAAATATACAATCAAATTGAGGAAATTGCTCAAACCAATTTTCAGTGGCACACTCCCCGAGGCAATAAATCTATTGCCCTGGGCGCCCATAAGGTTGATGAAAGCACTTCTTTACAAGCCCAAATCGAGGCACTTTCTTCAAAAATCAAAAAGTTAGAAATGACAAAAACGGTCTTCGTTATGGCTTGTGAAGGGTGTGGTGGGCCGCATGAAAATTGGAGTTGTATGAAAGAAACAGATGACCAACCAGAATCGGTAAACTACATTGACAACAGACCTAGGCCGTCGGGTCCTCCAACGGGTACCTACAACCAAGGATGGTGTAACCACCCTAACCTTGGTTGGAGAGAACCCGGCAATAGTAGTAACCAACAAAACCTAAACCAACGAACAAACTTTCAACAACCAAGAAATGAGTCATAAAATTTCCCTCAGCAACAAAGTGGAAGAGAAAGGCTTGAAGATACTGTATCTCGCCTAATCTCCGACACTGAAAAGAAAAACTCGGATCGATTTCAACAATTGGAATCGAATTATAGAAATCAACAAGCTAGTATACAAAACATTGAAAAACAATTAAATCAAATAGCTCAAAATTTCTCCGAGAGGCCACAAGGCGCGTTACCAAGCAATACCGAAACCAACCCAAAGGCACAAGTACATCTCATAACTTTGAGAAACCGTACTGTAGGCCCCGAAGAAACCCCCCCCCCCTGCACCAACGGAAAGAAGCCAACCCGCGGCTCCACCCACGCAACAGCAAGAAAGGGCTTCCCCACCGGTTCAAGAGCCCACTAAGATTCCTCCGGTCCCATACCCCGGTAGGTTAATTCGCCAAAAGACCAATGAGCAATTTTCAAAATTTGAAAATTTACTAAAACAATTGCATGTTAATATTCCATTTATCGAAGTCCTAACTCAAATGCCTAAATACTCAAAATTCATGAGGGACTTCCTCACTCATAAAAGGAAAATTGAATCATTGCAATTAGTTAACTTAGGCGAAGAATGCTCCGCCCTTGTACTCAACAAACTCCCACAAAAGAAGATTGATCCTGGAAGCTTCACGATTCCTTGCTCGATCGGGGAATCCCCCGTTCGTAATGCACTAGCCGACCTTGGGGCTAGCATTAACCTCATGCCTGCATCAATGTTCAAACGACTCGACTTAGGAAAAACAAGCCCTACCAAGATGAGTATACAACTTGCTGACAAATCCGTCAAATACCCGCAAGGTGTCGCTGAAAATCTATTAGTCAAAGTTGACAATTTCGTCTGCCCGGCTGACTTTGTCATACTAGATATGGAAGAGGACACCAAAGTCCCCCTCATATTAGGGAGGCCATTTCTAGCCACTGCACAAGCAGTGGTAGACATGAATGCCGGGACACTTACATTGAAGTTTGGGGATAAGGAAGTGAAGTTTGGGGTTGGAAAGAGAGTAGAGGACGATGACCCGGTCAATTACATGAAGGTCATTGATTCGAGTTTGGATGATGCTCTCCGACGGTGCAACATGGGATGCAAGACATCCCGCTCAGATAACATGTGACCAGGCTTTGGGTCTAGCCAAGGACCCTTATAAACGTGGCGCACCACGGAGGCATTCTGCGGAACTATCCTTAGTTTAGCTTAGATTAATTTTTTTTTAGTTTAATTTTAATTTTCAGGAATAAAACATACTCTGGATGGTGAAGGATGACAAGGGAAACGAGAAACATAACCCCATGCACAAAAACAGAGCTTCCCGACAAAATTTCTTCATTACAGCAAGTTCGGCGCGGGCCGTGTCCATTCAACACGGCCCCGTGCTGCACAGTCTGCAAAAAATGCCCAGTTCAGGTAACTGGACACGGGGCGTGCTCACTGAACACGCCCCCGTGTCCAGGCTTCTGTTTCTTTTTACTAAATCTTGTTACTTGCACCTGAATACGGGGCCGTGCCCAGACACCACGGGGTCGTGTCCAGGCGCCCAGTAACATAAATTTTTGCTTTTTAACACCCTTTTACACATTCAATCAACCTAAAAACTTATTTTTGGGACACATTGAGGACAATGTGTAATTTAAGTGTGGGGGGATGCTAAAACCTTGAATCTTACAAGTCCTAATTAACAAGCCTTACACAAAACTCTATTGGAACCGCTAATCACCCCAAATTTTTTTCAAAAATTTTCAATTTCTTTTTACTTGTCTAGGTTTAATTTGGGAATTTCAAGTTCTAACAAGGTTATATTTTTACAAATTTACAACCGACAGCGTCGTGATAAAAAGAACCAACATAAGAAAATTATGAAACGGCATGATAAGTTTAGTTAAAATTTGATTATATATACTTGATCACATAAAAACCCATTCCCACAAAAGTAAGTTTTGAGCCTTTATTGAGCATACACATACATATGTTTAAACTAAATGCTCATTTTTCGTTTCTTGTGTGAATAGCCGCTTGGTTCTTACGACTCTAGAACTTGCCACAACAATGCATTCCCGGTCCTTACCAACTTAAACCCGTGTAAGTAAATGATGGAGGCATTAGGACTAACCCTTTTTCTTTCTACAACATTATTTTTCATTTTTTTTACCACCTACCCAAAATCCCTTTAGTTAACCCCTTTGAGCCTAAACCTTTTCATTTCTTAACCCAAAAACAAACACCCTTTTTTTTCCCACCAAAACCCTTCTTTTTCATTTTAACCCTTTCTTTTAGTAACAAAGCTCGGTTTTTCTTATGACTTTTATATATATATATGATGAGACCAAATAAACAAACAAGTTCATCAGAAATAACTTTGTATAAAAGAAATGGTTCATCGAAATAAAATAAATTGTCAAAAATAAAAAGTCTTTCAAAAACCGATGCTTTTTACGCTTTTCGCCCTTTTACTAACCACTAACCCAACCACCCACCTTTAGCCCAAACCTAATCCTTCACCCAAAAGTCCTCTTGATATTTACAAAGGTGTATAGTTAAAAAGGAGGAGGATTGATTGCTTGGCAAGCTTATGGTAGGAGTAAGTTCCATGCCGCTCTCGAGTGATCCACTAAAAAATTTACACTTTCGGCCGAGTGTTGAGTGATCCACCGTGAGGTATGTGAACTTGTATATAAATGGAATTTTAAAAAGGCATGTTATGCCCTAATAAGTAATTTATCTTATGAGATGTTTTTAATAAATCAAGACGAATAGGATTGTAAATAAATAAAAATAAAACTTAATAAAGAATCTTGGAAATCCCGACACTCTATAACAAGCCCAAAAACCTTCTCTTCTACCCATTCCATTTGGGAGTGAAAAAGCCACATTATAAAGAGTTTTGCTTGAGGACAAGCAAAGATTCAAGTGTGGGGGTATTTGATGTGCACAAAATGTAACATATAAATTACATCAATTGTGTCATAAGACTAACCCTTTTTTAGTACTAATGTTGAAAAATGTGCTTTTGTCTTCCTTTTGTATTTTCAGGATTAAATGTGCTCAAATAAACAAAATAAGCAAAAAAGGAAGCTAAATCTAACATAAATACAAGAAAAGGAACAAACATGGCATGCCCGACCTCCCGACAGCATCTTCCCAAGCAAAACAAGAAGACAGAAGACTGAACACGCCCCGTGGTCAATGAGCACGGGGGCGTGCCCAAGTGTCAGCAGAAAAGACAAAGTTGTAGAAGCTTTCATCGCCCACCACGGGGTCGTGCTCAGCGGGCATGGGGCCGTGGTCAACTATAAGATTCACAGAATCCAGGAAAATCTTGATAGTACAGATATGCTTCTGCACACGGGGTCGTGCTCAGCGGACATGAGGGCGTGGTCAACTAATGCAGACAAACTGCATTTAATGAAGAAAGAGAGGAGGATGGACACGGGTCCGTGCCCAATGGACACGGGGCCGTGCCCGAGCTTCTGTTCAGCCTATAAATAGGAGTGCTTGGAGCTCTTGTGTTGGTGCAGTCATCTGTCGTCTTCGTCTTAATATCGAGTCTCGGGTTCGTTGCGGTTTTAGATCAAATATTATGTCATCATCTTTGATGATGACATCATTTGATGACATCATCATTGCATAAGTCACACATAAGACAAAAGATGGTATGGTCCAATGAGAAGGTTTAGCTTGGAGGTCCAATAGTTTGAAGGCTTTGTTTGAAGAAGTTGATTAAATATTAAAGGTCCAATCGTTTGAGAAGATGCTAACCGTTGGAAGCATGTATATATGTTGACCGTTTGTAATGTTGACCGTTTGAAAGTCTTGGCCGTTTGAATGGCCTCCGTTTGAGTGTTATCTGTTTGAGTATGTTCAAACGGTTAGGTATCCACTATAAATAGGTTGTTGTCAAGTTCATTTGTAACGATCAGGTCAGTTGATACCGAAGTGCTGCCGGTATTTCCTCTCGCTGTAAACTTTGTCAATTGAATGTAAAAGAGGATTAAAGTGTATTTCAAGCTGTTTTCAAGTTCGTTTCTTAGTTTCCGCCTCTGAAACGGACTAGAGCTCTTCCGAACGACTCATTCAGGTCGAAACCGATCCTACAAGTGGTATCAGAGCTCAGGAGGAAGAGTTCTATACAATTCAGCTGCGATTTCTGTTTCTACACCTTTCTTTTTGGAAAATTACAAATTTCATGGTTGAAATCGGCTGAATCTCTCACAATATGTGCGTAATGGTGTTTTAACAAAGCCTTGAGAATTTCAGCTTAAAACTCGTAGTAAAAGTGACAAAAATGGCTTAAAAAAGGGTTCCGTTTGAACGAATATCAATCTGACCGTTTGAAAAAGGATTCCTATCGTTTGAAATCACTTCCTATCGTTTGAAAACACTTCCTATCGTTTGAAAAAGGTTTCTGTCGTTTGAACCTATCGTTTAAAGCATATTCATCGTTTGAAAGTAACATGGCCGTTTGAGATTAATTGTGCCCGTTTGAAAATTAACTTTGTCAGTTTGAAAGGTAACCTGACCGTTTGAAATATGATCACCGTTTGAAACATTGAGTTGTGTCCGTTTGAGAAAGTATTCAGTTTGAAAATGGTTCAGTAGTCCACGTGATTTTGTCAGCCAAATTATTGCATGTGATTAACGGACCAATCAGGTTAATGAAAACATAAGTTGGCGGTTCATTTTAATAAAAAATTCGTACATTTGATTCCAAGATATTGTTGTCAGCCAGTATATGTTGGGGTATAATCATGTTCACGTGAAATGTATCTTCGGCCCAATCCATTGAAGGGTTAGTGGACTTTGAGGTCCATTGGCATTGATTTGATAAACATATTGTCGGCTTCTGTGAATACATCGGTTCAATTATTAAGTGTTGAAAGAATGTTTGTTGGTTAATGTGACACAATTAAGTGTCAACCCACTAAGTGTGAGGCCCAATCAGCTTTTTCTTTTGTTTTGACAATTTGAATTTTATAGTGACAGCTTTTTTAGATACCGGTCCTATCAAAATAAATTGTTATTTGATATTGTCGGTTGAGAAGCGGCCCAATCAAAGATTTGTAAAAGATAATATTGTTGGATTTTTGTTATACACTTTACATCAAGAATAAATCAATCGGCCCGATCACAGTGTCTTACTTGTTGAATTAGTGATTGCAGCCCTATCAAAGTTTTTTTTTTAAAAAAAAGGGATAATTTTGTTGGCCACTTGATGTTTTAACGAGATTTCAACCAGTTCACATATTCATCGGTTCAATATTATAAGCGGCTCAATCAAACTCGAGTATCATTCAGTCTCATTCGTACAACGTCGCTTGAAATTGATTCTGTTCGTTTGAGAAATTAATCAGTCAGTTGAATTCAAGCTCGCTCAAGGTCGTGTGTTAGCCAGGTCATTTGAATTTAAGGTGTGATCATACAGTTTGGAGTTCAAAGGTTTCAAAGAGTCTAGTCAGTTAAATTGGATCCGGGTCATATCAGTCCGTCAGTTTGCTCGAAAAAGTGTCAAGTCATCTGTAGTTGATCCGGGTCTTAGCTGTCCGTACAGTGTGTCAACTTTCTATCCGCACGGAATATTCACCAATTCGAAGTACCAGTTCGATTCTATTAGTTGATAAATTTTTTGAACTGATTTTGATTGTTTTTGTTTGTCAGGTATTCTTACAAGGTGATACAGCTCATTTAAAAATCCGGAAAAATGGACGAGGAATTCTACAACGCATTCGCTACTCCAGTTACACCGATGAGTATTACACAGAACACGATGTTGGAAAACGAAACAGGGACGATGCAAAAGCCTCCCAAACTAATGAACATCAAAGAATTTAAAGGTTGGGAAGGTCGGTTTGAGAATTGGGTGCAAGCTAACTATCTTGATGCTTGGGAATGCGTCGAGACAAAGTATGTTAGACCTTTGAATGATGATGAAAAGCCTGTTCCGATAAAAGATCTTACTGCTGATGCTAGGAAGAAGTATAAAGATGAGAAAATGATGCTAAGTCTTCTTCAACAAGCAGTGAAAGAAGATATTATGGTGCTTTTACAACACAATGGAACATCATATTCAATTTGGAAAGCATTACGTTCAAAGTTTCGAGGAAGTGAAGAGATGGTAAAAAGCAAGAAATCGCTTCTAACATGAAGAGATTGAGTATTGAGAAAAGCACTGATGAGTTGATCGAAAAACTTGTTGATGCTTTGCCATACGAGACTTGGGGCACATACCTTATGATGCTCAGAAACAAGAAGGGTTTGATTTATTTCGAGGATTAAAGAATGAAAGTACACGAGAGATTATTGAAAGATACTGTAACTTGCTTGCTAACATGAAGAGATTGAGTATTGAGAAAAGCACTGATGAGTTGATCGAAAAACTTGCTGATGCTTTGCCATACGAGACTTGGGGCACATACCTTATGATGCTCAGAAACAAGAAGGGTTTTAGCAATCTGACGCTCAGTAAGTTCATTGAAAAGATCGAAGCTCAGGAGATGGAACAACGGAAAGTTATCCGAATGAAAGATTTCGATGGTGAACAGGACATAGGGTTATATTATAAGGCTGGGATAAGTGAGAAGAAATCTTCGAATCTATCTCCGAAGGTTGAGACTGCTTAGAGTGCCAAGAATTCGTCTGGAAGTTCTTCATCTGGATCAAATAGCAAAACCAGTTTCACTTCATTTCCATCTTTCGATCCAAACATCTCTGCAACTAAGAACGGGAGAAAATTACAATGCAACATTGTGTTAAATCTTGAAAATGATCAAGATTATTCTGAGGAAGTTGCCAAAAACCAAATGTCTTTATTAGGAATGGTTTTGGAATCTTATACTTGTTTTGTTGCAGGTCGTATCGGCAATCCAATGTTAACCAAAGAAGACTACGACCAGATAGATGCTGAAGAGATGGAGCTGATGGACATAAAATGGTGTCTGGCTAGTGTTTTGCGGAGAGCTGAGAAATTCAAACAGATCACGGGGAGAGATGATCTTCGTGATGCGAATGTTTCTACTTTAGGTTTTGACAAATCTAAAGTCACTTGTTTTCGATGCAGGGAAAAAGGACACTTCAAGAGGGAGTGTACTAACCGAGAAGCAAGTGGAGCTCAGAATCCGATCAACAACAATAATGATTACTATCGGAAAGCCATCTATCACCAAGTTGGTCAACAATCATCTCAACAACAAAAACATCAAGCTCAAACTGCACATGGAAGAGATGTGATTGAAGATTCTGGAAAGAGAGCTTGTGTGAGCAGTTATGATTGTGGAAAAAGAAAGGATGGTAGTGCTTTGATAATTGATCAAGATCATGAGAGATTACCAGAGGGTTTTAGCTGGGCAAATTTTACCTGGGATGATTATATTCCTGATCAAACTACAGCTTACACTGCTTTTACGGCAAAGGTTGTAGATGATAGTGATGATGATACGGAATATTGGGCAAGGAAATATAAAGAAGATATGAAACTGCTTGCTGAAAGTGATAGTGAAGATGAAAAAGCCAAGAAAAAGAAGAAACAGATCAAGACACCGGTGAGCAGTGATGATGAAGAGGTTCTGGTGGTGAGAAGACAAAAGGTGAAAGAAGTGCCTAAATTCAAGGTTGAGGAAGAAGTTGATGCGAAAAAGATTCCAGTGAAGTGTGAGAATTGTGAAGTTGTGAAGAAGCAAAATAGCACGTTGATTTACAACTTGAACAGTCTGAAGGAGTCTTACGATGTGCTGAATAAAATAATGAATCAGTACAGTCAAACGAGTGAAGAACAAGCAATAGCCATGAAGACTCTTCAGGGAGCCTTCATGACAAAGCAGAAAGTTGTAAACAATTACATTGAGAAATCTGCTGCTTTGGAACAAAAGCTTGAGCTGCAAAGAATTGAAACAGAAAGAGTTAATCGTTTGTTAAAAAGTTACTCATGTACTTCCTATGTTATTGACAGGATTTATCCGACGGTTGAAAGTATGAAGGTATGGGAAGATGATGAGGTAACTGAAGAGAAAGCAGCTGGAAAAGGTGCTGATGAAAAGATTGCTGACAAGAAGAAGAATGACAAGAAAAAAGACACCGAAAAGACGTCATCTGGTAAGAAGCAAGGTGTCAGTTATAACAAGTGTCCACCCCCGCTGGAAAATGGATATTTGCCTAGATATCCAAATGATGAAAGAGTCAAAAAGGCAACAAATTTACAGTGGGAGTCAGAGTCGTCAGTCAATCTTCCAAAAAGTATTGATATTGTGTTTACATCATCTGACACTGATCAACAGTCTCAATTGATGAAGAAAGTAGTGGATCATGTGTTAGAGAGTGATGATGTTGAAGAGTCAAAGTCTGGGTCAAGCACACAGTGTCAAACAGAAAAACAGGACAAATTAGTTTATGATAGAAAATTTCTATTGTTAAAATCTAATTTGGATGATGGATTGTTTAAAGTTGCTTACACTTTGAATGATTCTGACAAATTATATTCTGATGAAGAATTTCCAATAAGAGGTGTCAAAACAGAATTGATAAAAAAGGTTTTCAAACTCACAGAAATTAATATTTCTGAAATAAAAGACTTATGTCTTAATGAAAAACCAAGATATTACACCTCAAGAGTTCAACAGAGATTAAACAAGAAAAAGAATTACGGTTCTGGTTCTGGTTTCCAAAAGAAATCAAACCATAACGGTAATTTCAAAAAGAAAGGTTTAGGCTTTATTCCTACAGAAAAACAGAAAAATGAAAAATATGTTCGTGATTTTAAATCCAAAATGTCATTTGTTTCAGGTACATCAACTGATGAAGAAGAAAAGACAAACTTCTGGAGAGAATCAAATAGTGAGTTTCTGACGAAGAAGCAAGTTGAGTTGAAGAAGATAGCTGAGCAGAAGAGAGACTCGAGAACCTGTTTCAAGTGCAACAATGTTGGACATATTGCCAAAGATTGTTCTAAGGCGATACAATCAAAACAGGGAGTATCTCGTAAACTTAAAGAACAAGTGGTTGAGTTTGAACCACCAATTGATCGAACCAAACTGTTTAAAAATTCTATATTTGAAATTGGTGAGATTTCGAACAAGTTTTACAAGAAGAGAGCTAAATCTGACAAACAGAAATGGGTTGTTAAGAAGGTTAGTGAAAGCTCTAGCGATGATTCTGATGGATCGAAATCAGAGGAGCTATCTTCTGGCGATGAAACTGATTCCACACAGTCAGTTGAGCCACAAGTTGTTTCAAAATGTGAAGCTGAAGTAAAAAATGAAAAATCAGTTCCGATTGTGAATGATGAGGAATTTCCATCACTCCAGGCTGAAAATTATAAAAAGAAAATTGGTAGAACTGAAATTTCTAATCAATTTTACAATGATAAACAGGAATTTGATGCTGAGAAGGCCTTTAACCCCAAGGTAAAACATATCTTTGGAAAGATGATTGATCGAAAAGTCAAAGGGTTTAAAGAATTTTATGAGAAGAAAACAAAGAAAGAAAAGGTTGAACCATCCCTGGTTTGTGACTGGGATGGTACATATTATGAACAGTAAGTCTCAGGACTTGCCGGAGCTCCCAGGTTGGTAAGCGCGGAGCATGAATCGACATCTTTCTTGAATTTTATTCGGTAACGTCAATCATACAATCGGTAAAGAGGTTTGTTTATGTTTGTTGGTTATAATTACAAGTGGTTAGACGATTTGATTGCATATGGTAAATCAAGGACATTAATTTGTACTTGTATTTTCCTACATCTGGTTGGAAGACAAGATGATGAACCACATCCCCGAACATTTGTTTGATAAATCGACAAGTGGTAAAATCAATCAAACTTATTTTCCGGAAAAACCATTTTGATTAAAACAAACTTAAGTGTTTTGAAATCTAAATGGGAAAATAGTTTGTTGATAGGGGGAGTTCTGATTGTTTATGCCAAGTGAATGGCGAATTGATGTGATTTGAGATCGGTTGTCATGTTTCTGTACAGTTTGTTTTCAATTTTCGTTAATGTGTTTGCATTTTAGGGGGAGTAGAAAATTTCAGAAAATCCAAAAACATTAGAAAATTTGAAAAAGCCAAAAATATGATAAAATCAAAAATGAGTTTTGTTGTGAAAAAGAGGAAATGATAGTACATCAGTGGACTATCACAACATGCTAAAGAATTGGAAAGTTTAAAAGCGATAAACAATCTTACTGCGGATGTGTCAGTAGGTTTTTGCACATTTAGTAAATTGAAACGAGATATAAACCTAATTCAAACTTGCTTGATTCGTGGGTAACTATTCTTGAATATATGGGTAACCCCCGAAATCTTGTTTGAAAGGTCCCGTATTCTGAGATACTAGGTCTTTATACTCAGTGATATCTGGGGTATTATCCCGGGACTTCTCTGTATGGAAGTACTGACCTAGTCCCCGGATAATGCTTTTCGCAAAATGCTTGAAACATAGCATCGCCCTCAGCAAGCTGATGAAACAATAAAATTGATAGTCGCTGCTGTTGTAAAAAAGATCCTCTAAAGGGGACCCACCTAAAGTCGAAGCCGTCATCTCTTTGCGTATACGGAAGTATCGACCTGAGCTCTCACGGCCCTCGCACATAACCCCTTTACAGATATCATCTGTGATATACTCACCTGTAAGACTGAATATTGGGATCTGGATACAGGAGTATATTCGAGTGGAGTGATACACAATTAAGTTTAAGTTTCTAAAACACTAATATCGTATCTCGAATCGATTGAAATTTGTGTGAAAATTTAAAGTGGACCAATATACTGACAATCTAGGTAAATTGTTTAGAACTGAGTATGTTTAAAGCTTAATGGTGTTAGTGATTTGTCACAAAACTGATATGATCCTCTTACACAAACTCACAAAAATAATGTTTGTAAATATTTTGTTTTCTCTGCATTTCATTTCTATACATTCAAAAATCCAAAAAGATTTTTAGTGTGTTTTAGCATAAATTTTGAAAAATTCAAAAAGATTTTCGACAACTGATGTTGAAGAGCTAATTTTCAAAATTCCGAGTGCTAAACATGATGAACAAAAGGTTTAGGAGAGTGTGATGTTTTGAAAAATTAAAATATATCTTCAAGTGGTTTATCAAAGATTAACATTGTAAAATCATTCTTTGATTGTATTATTCCGGCAAGTGGTTCATTAGCTGGTGAGATTGTTTTTACAAGTTATCATCAGAAAATTTATTTTTTGGGTAGAGAATGTGCAGGTTATCTGAAGATAGAGTGTCAGGTTCCGATACCTGAAGATTGTGTGATCTCAACAAGCCAGGCTGCGATCCCAGCATATCGAAAGGGGGAGTCTGAACACATCCGAGTAGAAATTGTTCGTGGGGAGTCTGTTGATGATGATGAAAAGAGAAGAGAAAGATTTGAGGATGCTTACACTGATAAAGACTGAAGTCGTTGAAGACTCAACACTTAAGACTCGTCAACATCTGAGGGGGAGTCTGTTGGTGCAGTCATCTGTCGTCTTCGTCTTAATATCGAGTCTCGGGTTCGTTGCTGTAACAACTGTCACTAAAATCCCTAATTAGGATGGTAATTAGCTATTAAGGAAACCCTAATTGAGAAACCCAAGTGATTCTACACAAACCCTAAAATTTTCAGAATTTTCAGAATCAGGATCAGGGCCCCTAAAACTCAGAAGGGGATAAACCCTAGCCAACGATTATCTTCATAACTATCTGTAAAAATCGAATTTTAGGAAACTGACAACACAGCAAGCCTACATGCACGAAGGGCTACTCTATGAAAGTAGGGTGGTCACTCGCGTAGCGAGACGCCTATAGGGGTACCCCGCTCGCGCTACGCGACGGTGTCAAATTTCCAGTATAAATAGAGGAGTTTGGCACTTGATTTCCTGCGTTGGTTCGACGGTAAAATTCAATTTGTACATCCAGATATCGTCAAAATACTACAAAAACCCACATAATCTCGAAATTCTGCCGCGATAACAGGGTAATTACTCGATCGCTATTACGATTCAGTTTCCGGAATCAATACATTCAAAGAATGTCTAAGTGCCGCCCACATTGGGCCATGCTTTGTCGTTTGTCGGTAATCCGATAAATGAGTTGAAGCATTGTACTTTGTCGTTGTCGATAATTCGATAATGAGTTGAAGTACTATACTTTGTCGTTTGTCATTTTGATAAATGAGTTAAAGTATTTCACTTGGTCATTCATTGTGAGAAATTGATCTTGGAAATTTATCGTAACTGCTGTATTGATCACTAATCCTGTTTTGTGTGCATTATTGTTAAATTAGAAATAATCAAGGCTAATCAGTAGGCTTATACACTGCTCGTTAAATCTGCAATGTGAGTCATTCTTCTTTTTATCAACTGTTTTACAATACTCCAAATTATTTTCAAAATATTATAATTACAGGGACTAAGTCGTGGATATCTTGATTTATTGGTTAGTGGGGTATTGTGCACATTACTATTTCTCCCAGTTAAGTTCATTGACCTACTAGGGAGAAACGTCACTATTAGAGTTCATTGACCTAATAGTGGTATGACCATCGTCACCATTGTGACTTGTCACCATTATGACAGAAAGCCAGATAAAAATAAGATATGAACCATTGTAATCGCTCTTATACTGTAATTTATAACTATGGGTCATTTCCTAAAAACTGAATGAACTCACTCAGTATTTCCCCGCTGACAAAACCTTTTTCAAACATGTTTCAGGTAATCTGTTGTGAGCAAAGAAAAGTGCCAGGAAGCACTACCAGCTTAGAAAAGTGGCTCAGTGTAAATAAATAAAGAAACATGTTTTGGAAAATAAAGATTTCCATTGAAATCACATTATTGTAAATTACTGGGTTTTATCCCTAAATTATGTAATGAGCAGTTTTAATACTAAAGATCCTGTTTTAAAAAGACTTCCGCTGTCGCCTAAATTAAATACCACGGGATTTCTGTCCCGCGGCTCCTGAAACGGGTCAAACCGGGTCGGGGGCCGTGACAGAAATAAGGTGGTATCAGAGCCACTTCTCAAGCCACTGATTTAAGCCAATTAAGTATTTAGAAAATACTTAATTTCCATTAATTTCTATTTTGTGATTATTTGTTTATTTATCTGACTAATTGTGTACAGTATGAGCAGATCTTTATATGCTAGTCAATGTAGTAAGTCATGCAAATTCTTAAATAATTTGACTCAAGTATTAGTACCTTTATTATCTACAATCTAGAAGTCTTATCAAGAAAATCATAAAATTTTCAAATAAAACCTCGTATGATGTAAATTTCAATAGTACCCAGTAGGAACTAATATTTAAAAAGTTTTCTATAAATTTCATGAATTCTGACTATGTCTATTTTTGTTAAACAGCATGAGTAACTTGTCTGAGGCCCTTCAGAATTTAAATCTCTATCCAGTAAGAGTAGAAGTTTCCAGAGATTTCAATAGGTATATACCAGATATAAAAGAACCTATAGAATTCGATGCTTTACCTTTCGAGAAACCCAAGCCCAAGGAAATAGAAATTGGGGAAAGTTCTAGGCAAATTGAAAAGTTACCATCTCAGGAAGAGTTAGATTCTATAATGGCAAGCCATAATACTATTAAGCCTGTTAATGAAAATATTTTTAATCGCTCTCCCGAAACACAACTACTAATGAACTTAGAACCATCTATTCTAAACCCTTCAATCCACTCGCAAATAGACGAATGGTTAATTAATGAAATACAGTTACAAAACTATCCCTATAAGCTTTTTCCTCAAGTTCCATCTAGAACCTTTACCAAATCCACCAATGAGTAACAAGAATAAGGCTGAACTTCGCTTTGGTGAAGAACTAATGGATACTGGGAATAGGATCCAAGAGATTGGGGGACAGATCTCCTGGAACTACGATAAGAGGGAACACAGTTACTAGAATATCGTTGACAAAAAGAATAGGAGATTTATGAAACTGTTATTATGTAATAATAATAGTAAAATCAGTATGTGTAAGATAAATAATAAAACGGTTGTATATAGAAGCATGAAATTTTAGAAAATTTACAAATTTTGTTCGTATACGTGATTATGTGCAATTAAGTGTGATATTGGATTATTTCTTGTATACTAATTATTTATCTATAACTTAGTTGTCAAATGGAAAACGCTAATAATGAACCAGTTAATGAGGTTAATGATTCTGAGCAACAACCGGGGGATCAATATATGACTAGGCAGGATATAGAAAATATCGTTGCTCAAGGGATAGCCAATACTATTCCAACAATGATAGCTCAAGGGATAGCCAACGCTATTCCAGCCATCGTTGCTGCTGTTAAAAATCCAATAGAACCACAACAACCCGTTCCTAGCAAACGTATTTCTGAAGATAACTTCAGTAATAGCGTAAACGGAGGCAATGATCATGTTAATCATGACAATGAACCACAACCAGCGCCGCTCCCTAAGAAAATGAAAGTTGCAACGCCTGGTTGCACTTACAAGGAATTTCTTGCTTGTAAACCATCTGAGTTTGCAAGCAACGAAGGAGCGACTGCGGCACTACGTTGGTTAGAGAAAACTGAGGCAGTAATTGCCATAAGTAAATGTGCTCAGGATGATCAGGTCATGTACGCGTCAAATCTTTTCAAAGAAGGAGCGCTAGAATGGTGGAATACGGTGTTACAATCAAAAGGAAGAAGGATGGCGTATGCTATTAACTAGGAAGAATTTAAGAGCTTGGTAGAAAGAAAATTCTGTCCCGAATATGAATAAGAACAAATGACAAACAAGTTTTTAACCCACTGAATGGTTGAGGTAGATTGTCGAAAGTATACTACGACATTCTTCGAATATGCTCGAGTAGTACCAACCCTGGCTTCGCCAGAGCCAGTACTTATTTCTCGATATATTTGGGGATTGATTTCTGAAATCCGTAACATCGTCAAGGCTGCGAAACCTCGCACGATTGATGATACGGTAGATTTAGCCAATACTCTGACTGACGAACTAGTACGGACAAGAGAAGAGAATAGAAGGAAGGAAGTAGCCCAAAAGATTACCCAGGTAATCCGTTCGGATAACCATAACGATTTTAAGAAAGGAGGGAATGGGCAATCTTCTACTAGTTCATTTTGCAATTTTTGCAAAAGAAAGCATTTTGGAAGATGCAAAGGATACTGCAATTTTTGCAAAATTCCGGGGCATCAGGAAGAAGACTGCAGAAGGAAGAAATTTTCAGTTTGTTACAACTGTGGAGAAACTGGACATCTTAGGCCAAATTGTCCAAAACTGAACAAACCATCTGACACTAAAGCCAAACCTGCAGAAGAAGCAAAAAGGAATGCAAGAGCCTTTCAATTGACTGCTCAGGAAACAGAGCTCATTCCAGATGTAATAGCCGGTACGTCCTAGGTTACAACGTTTACACAAAAAGTATTAACTGACTCTGATGCACACCAAAGTTTTATAAATACTTCATTCTGTCAAACTCTTAACTTAAACAAATCTTTACCGTCAAAACATGCAAAAAGGAAAATATAACTCTCAGGTCATATAATCCTTCGCTAACCTAATTCCTATGAAATTAGCCAAGTTTAATGTTGTGTTAGAAATAGATTGGTTAGTAGCCAACCCTACTCGAATTCTCTGTGATAAGAACTTTATAGAAAATCCAGGTAACCACCGGAGAAGTATTTATGATTATAGGAAATAAACCACGTAAGGTCACATGATAAATCATGAAGATATTCACTTAGATCCTGCTAAGATAGCAATGGAAGAGTTCGCAATCTTTAAATGGAAAGTAGGTATTTTGTAAATTTAGCCGGATACTATAGGCAGTTTATTAAGGATTCTTTTAGATAGATACATCCTTAACTAAGTTAACACAGTTAATTCTAAATAAGAACCTAAAAGAAGCCTCTAGCTAGCCTTACCAGAAGGAACAGAAGATTTTAAAGTATACGGTAATGCTTCAAAGTTAAAATTTGGATATATGGTAATGCGACACAAAAAGGTAATTGTGTATGCATCAAGGCAATTGCAAAAGCACGAAGAAAGCCTTACCACTTGTAAGCTTAAAAATTAGAAACCACAAGTTACCCTTAAGATTATGAAACATTATCTAAGCAAGCTTACTATCCATATAAGTCATAAGAATTTAAGATACATATTTGAGCAACAAGAATTAAACATGAGAAAAAGGAAATCCTCGGTGATTACGACTGTGATATTTAGTATCACGAAGAAAAGACTGAAGACGGGTAGAAGAATTATACAAATAATAAACAAAAGCCGTCGAAGTTCGAGTTGGAGACAAAATGCTATTGAAAGTATTTCCTTGGAAAGGAATTTATAAATTCGGTAAAAGAAGAAGCTAAGTCTCTTATACGTAGGACCATTACCAGTAATCCAACGCATAGAACCAGTAGCTTATCAATTACAACTACCAGAAGAATTAGCTAGAGTACATGATGTGTTTCATATATCCAATCTCAAGAAACGTCTATCAGGCGAATCCTTGGTAGTACCTCTTCAAGATATAGAGATAAATGATAGAGAAACCCCTACAAATAGAAGATCGGAAAATTAAGTTTCTCAAACACAAACGACTAGTGTTAGTGAAAGTCCAATGGGAATCCAAAAGAGAACAAGAGTATACTTGGGAACTGGAATCAGAGATGAAGTGAAAATACCCTCATCTATTTCAGTGAATCTCGAGGACGAGATTTTTCTTAAGGTGGGGAGGATGTAACAACTGTCACTAAAATCCCTAATTAGGATGGTAATTAGCTACTAAGGAAACCCTAATTGAGAAACCCAAGTGATTCTACACAAACCCTAAAATTTTCAGAATTTTCAGAATCAGGATCAGGGCCCCTAAAACTCAGAAGGGGATAAACCCTAGCCAACGATTATCTTCATAACTATCTGTAAAAATCGAATTTTAGGAAACTGACAACACAGCAAGCCTACATGCACGAAGGGCTACTCTATGAAAGTAGGGTGGTCACTCGCGTAGCGCGACACCTATAGGGGTACCCCCCTCGCGCTACGCGACGGTGTCAAATTTCCAGTATAAATAGAGGAGTTTGGCACTTGATTTCCTGCGTAGGTTCGACGGTAAAATTCAATTTGTACATCCAGATATCGTCAAAATACTACAAAAACCCACATAATCTCGAAATTCTGCCGCGATAACAGGGTAATTACTCGATCGCTATTACGATTCAGTTTCCGGAATCAATACATTCAAAGAATGTCTAAGTGCCGCCCACATTGGGCCATGCTGTGTCGTTTGTCGGTAATCCGATAAATGAGTTGAAGCATTGTACTTTGTCGTTGTCGTTGTCGATAATTCGATAATGAGTTGAAGTACTATACTTTGTCGTTTGTCATTTTGATAAATGAGTTGAAGTATTGCACTTGGTCATTCATTGTGAGATTTTGATCTTGGAAATTTATCGTAACTGCTGTATTGATCACTAATCCTGTTTTGTGTGCATTATTGTTAAATTAGAAATAATCAAGGCTAATCAGTAGGCTTATACACTGCTCGTTAAATCTGCAATGTGAGTCATTCTTCTTTTTATCAACTGTTTTACAATACTCCAAATTATTTTCAAAATATTATAATTACAGGGACTAAGTCGTGGATATCTTGATTTATTGGTTAGTGGGGTATTGTGCACATTACTATTTCTCCCAGTTAGGTTCATTGACCTACTAGGGAGAAACGTCACTATTAGAGTTCATTGACCTAATAGTGGTATGACCATCGTCACCATTGTGACTTGTCACCATTGTGACAGAAAGCCAGATAAAAATAAGATATGAACCATTGTAATCGCTCTTATACTGTAATTTATAACTATGGGTCATTTCCTAAAAACTGAATGAACTCACTCAGTATTTCCCCGCTGACAAAACCTTTTTCAAACATGTTTCAGGTAATCTGTTGTGAGCAAAGAAAAGTGCCAGGAAGCACTACCAGCTTAGAAAAGTGGCTCAGTGTAAATAAATAAAGAAACATGTTTTGGAAAATAAAGATTTCCATTGAAATCACATTATTGTAAATTACTGGGTTTTATCCCTAAATTATGTAATGAGCAGTTTTAATACTAAAGATCCTGTTTTAAAAAGACTTCCGCTGTCGCCTAAATTAAATACCACGGGATTTCTGTCTCGCGGCTCCTGAAACGGGTCAAACCGGGTCGGGGGCCGTGACAGTTGCGGTTTTGGATCAAATATTATGTCATCATCTTTGATGATGACATCATTTGATGACATCATCATTGCATAAGTCACACATAAGACAAAAGATGGTATGGTCCAATGAGAAGGTTTAGCTTGGAGGTCCAATAGTTTGAAGGCTTTTTTTGAAGAAGTTGATTAAATATTAAAGGTCCAATCGTTTGAGAAGATGCTAACTGTTTGAAGCATGTATATATGTTGACCATTTGTAATGTTGACCGTTTGAAAGTCTTGGCCGTTTGAATGGCCTCCGTTTGAGTGTTATCCGTTTGAGTATGTTCAAACGGTTAGGTATCCACTATAAATAGGTTGTTGTCATGTTCATTTGTAACGATCAGGTCAGTTGATACCGAAGTGCTGCCAGTATTTCCTCTCGCTGTAAACTTTGTCAATTGAATGTAAAAGAGGATTAAAGTGTATTTCAAGCTGTTTTCAAGTTCGTTTCTTAGTTTCCGCCTCTGAAATGGACTAGAGCTCTTCCGAACGACTCATTCAGGTCGAAACCGATCCTACATCTTGTAACTCATCCCTTGGCACACCACCTCTCTCACACTTCACCCACCACCCACCACCATCACAACACCATCATCCACCACCATCATCCATTGTCCATCATAGAGTGTGTGAGTCATCTTGGGATCCAAGATTGATCGTAAGAGTTCTTGACAATCAAAGGCCATGTTTGCCTAAGTCTCTTACATCACTTGGTGAAGACAAGTGTTTAGTGTAATACTTTTTATTTTTAATCTTTTGCACTTTTTAATTGGTTATGTATTAATGACTTTAATTACTAGTTTCTTATGTTGAAGGTGATTCTTCCTTATCGTTTGTCCGTGGTGTCTTGGCATTATTTTACTGTCTATATAAAATAAAAGATTTTCACCATTCATATCTCCACGGTCTACATGAAGGTATGTTGGCTACCTGGTCGGGAGTTAAGGGAACGATTTGGAAAGAGTCTTGCCATTGTTCAGTGTATAGATCCTGCAAAGGACCTGGGTCAAATTTAGTAGAACCTCCTTCAATACCCACCGGTATTGGATGGTGGGGGGTCCAAACTCTTTGATCCCCTCATAAGTTAAACTACTATTAAAACTTTAACCCGGCAACTTAGGACTGTATCCCTGCTGACTCAGACTACTTAGCCGAGGGTAACGTAACCTTCAAAAGAGGGGCCTACCACATTATGCATTAATAACTTGATTAATTATCTTTCAATAATCTGACCCTTTAGGATTGTATCCTTGCTAGCTCAAACTACTGGGTTGAGGGTAACGTCGCCTTCAAAAGAGGGGCCTACTACAATAACTAAGATAATCTCTTAAACAAGTGCAAAAGTGAGAAAATAATCAAAGGTTACACTACACACGAGTCGGATCCAAGTGATTCATCTTGTCTATCTGTTTTTATTTTTTATTTTCAGCATTTTAGTTAGTTTTATTTTTCTAGTTTAAAAACCTTTTTCTAACATTTTGATTTGATTAGACGTTGAGGATAAACCGGTACTAAAAGCTCTTGTGTCCTTGGACGACCTCGGTATCTTACCAACACTATACTACGCTCACGATAGGTGCACTTGCCCATATGTGTGTTTAGTGTTAGTAAATATCGTGTTTTATAAATTTAAAACTTGGCAAAAAAAGTGTAAAAGGGCTTAAAATATACACCTAAAATATATACACACCAACACGCATCAGTCATTTCGTTTAAGTAGTTATATGATAGGTAGTTTATATGCCTTAGGTAAATAACCAAAATGCCCTTTTTACGCATAAATTCATTTTAAGCATATGTAACCTAAATTTTGGCATCTAAACTGATTAGGTAACATTATTAGACATGTTACGACACATATTACTTGTCATAGGACTAGTTAGGCGGTTCAAACGCGTTTTACGCGAACGACGCGTTAAAGTAGCGTAAGCTACCTAAACGGGTCGTAATGGGTCGTAAGCACTTTGGATAGGTTTCCTTTTAGAAAGTAGGCTTTGTTAAACCATATTACATGAGTTCCTATACTCATTTGGTTTACGAAACCTCATTCTATCCGATCTTCCGATTTAGGTCCGGTATATTTACATAGTTACCTATATTAGGTGTCGTTTGATTCTGTGATCCCACTAGCTTTGCTTGGTTGTTGTTCAAGACTTCTAAGCACCCTCAAGTGAGTATATAGTCCCCTCTGTTACTGTTTTTCAAATGTTTTGGGGTGAAACACATGTGCCTACTTGTTACTTTCATGCTTTCCATGTTTTCATATCATATACATGCTATGTTCATTAGTACACTATTAGTACATGATTTCATTATGTTTTGCTATGTATGTTCACTTAACATGCTAGCCCATTGTTTTACATTTTGAACTATTCGAACCATTTGTAACCATTTGATATATGTGAACCATTTGTAACCATTTGATGTATGTGAACCATTTGTAACCATCTGATATATGTGGACCATTTGTAACCATTTGTTATATGGGAACCATTTGTAACTGTTTGAACCATTGGGTTAGGGAAGTGATTAGGTAACGTGGCGGGTGTAATGTGTTAAAAGCATGGTGGATACGCCGCAGGTACTTCCTATATATAAGTGCTTTTAACACATTATATATCGTTGCGTTATCTAGATCACTTGGGTAAACGATTTTGAAACGATGTCACACAATGATGTTTTCTGAATAATATAAACCATACGATTTTTGTTAACGAGTTTCTACGATATGTTTTACAATTTGATTTCATAAAACAAATGTTTTGGAGTTAAGAATCATGCTACGAGATTTTATAAATCATATCCCACTTGATTTGAGTTGGTTAATTATGTCGCAATACTATACTTTTCAAAATAAGGTTTTTAAATAAGTATTGCAACATGTAAAACGAGCCATGAATCTGACACTCACATAAAACCTATGTACTCGCCGACATTTTAATGCTGACGTATTTTCACATGTGTTTTTAAAATAAGGTTTTTAAATAAGTATTGCAACATGTAAAACGAGCCATGAATCTGACACTCACATAAAACCTATGTACTCGCCGGCATTTTTATGCTGACGTATTTTCACATGTGTTTCAGGTACCATAGTTGATGATGTTTGATGATGATATTTGTGTACGCTCACATAGGAATGGACGAGGCCTTAGTGACTTAATAACAATGGAAGTCTATTTGTTCATGTTTTTTATCTAATTCCAATTTAATGTAATACATTTAATTCAATAAAACAAAACTGTTTAATCCATGGTTGTGAAACAATGATTCTGTTACAACACTCCCGATGTTTCCGCCACGTTTTGTTGTTTTACGTGGTTGGGGTGTGACAGAAAAGTTGGTATCAGAGCCAATGGTTATAGGGAATTAGGTTATTAGTAATGCTTTGACCTAGACTATAACCTTCCTAGGACCCGAACACGAGTTTACTTGCGTTTAGTCATAAAACAATACCGTTGCCTATCTTTAGGCAGCAACGAAAATAAGAACACAAAATTCGAATCAGCTTTGAAAACTAATCATCTGTTCTAGGATGATTTATTATAAGGTTTCGAACCTTCAAAGTTTTCAAATTCTCGTCAAAGTTTAGGGCCACATAATGTGAACACGTGCAAACTGGAAGGGTGGGTGCCTGTACCCTGAGCTTTCTGTCTAAGGCTAGAGTGTTCGTACAAATCCGCTATATTGGACCAGTCACTCTTACCTGGGAACTCTTGGGGTGAGTGTCCACTTATAGGCTGTGATAACCCTCACTAAATCAGGTATCCGTACGGTTTAATTAATAACTAATTACTGCTTAATTACTGTGCTTACTTGAAATTACTGATGAACTGCTACTTGATTTTTGATACTTGTACATACCTGCATCATACTTTAATTACCGTCACTACATTATTTACACGCTGAACCTTAGTGACAAACATGATGCACAAAAGCACAGTAGCACTATGAACGGATAACCTATTGAACATGCTGATAAGCCAGCATCAGGCAAATATTGCCTCTAAGGCCTGTATGAGCCATAAATATTTCACTACACCCATAGTGAGTGTAGGGATACAAGGGTTGTAGAACTGCGTCTCTAGGAATAAGATACAATGACAGGATGTGCCTAGGACATGCACTAAGCACAAAACTCAGCACTTTAATTAACAATTCAGCTTTTAGCTAACTAATAAAGTGCCAAAACATGAGAAAAATATTACTAGACACTTTCCAAGGTGTCGGGAATAAGTTATGTCACTAAAAAGGGTATTAACGACACTTAAAAGCTTTGTTAAGCGCTTTAACGGATTACTATCCAACCGAACAACCGGACTATACCCGGAACATGAAAATATTGTCATTAACATTAATTGTCTTTTTCTGAGCCAGTTAGGGTCCCCGAATACCCTAACACCCGCTTTAAAACACAACACGCTACTAACCGGGTTAACTACTTAACTAACCTAACCTATCTAACTAATAACTAATGATTAGTTACAATCCAACCAAGAACCCCCCCCCCCTTGGCCGATTTCAGTCACAATGTGACCATAGCTTGTACCATCTTCATTATTTAATTCTTGAGTGTCCCATATCTAGAGGACATGAGAACCAATGGACCATAATCACAACTTATGTCTATAAGTAACAAGGATAACACACTAATCACTTTCATTCTCACATTCCACTCAAACACACCTCTCTCTTGCTCTCTACAACTTGCGGCCGAACACCCCCTTGTGCATCCATCCATTTTCGAGTTTCCATCATCACATTCCAAGTATACACAAGTGTTAAGGGTCACGTATAAGGAGTCTTGGTGCAAACGGAAGGCGAAGGACCTCATTCTCTTGCTTTTATCCACCCTATTTGCGTCTAGATTCTTCCCTAGCCTCGAGCTAGTGGTATGTTACTTAAAACACCTTCTTGAACTAATTTAAAGTGGTTAAAAGGATTTGTAACGGTTAAAACTCGAAATCTTACAAGTTGATGCTTTAAAGTCCACTAAAAACACTTAAAATGATGGTTAAAAGCTTATAAGTTGTGTAAAACTTGTAGTATTTGTTTTGTGTGGTTATTTGGACCCGATCTATGTTGTGGTAGCTCGGATCATCATTTAACCCGGTTTAGTCATAAACATAGATCATGACATAAGGTTGTTTTGAATGAAACAAGGGTTAAAGGGTGAAACTCTACCACACACGAATCATGAATTTGTGTAAAAGCGTTTTTACTTGTAAAATAGTGTTTAAAACTAGTAGATCTACGGATCTACAAGTGGTATTTTCAAAGGAGCGAGTATCAAGGAAATCATGTTTTCTAAAAACGGATCTTACACTAATAAGTATGATTTTTAGAACACACAAGTGTGTAAATACTTGTGTAACGCAAAGTTTCGACAAAATAACAATTTTTGTAAAAGATGACGAGAAGTTGTGAAGACGGAATTTCTTTAAAAGCAAGGTTCTTACGAAACCGGACTAATTTATATTAAGATCCGCTAAAAGTAATGAGATTTACTTCGTATTTTGAGTAAATCACAAGTTCATGAAATCTTTGCGATTTACATATATATTTACTAGTTTGTTGTGTAGGACGTTGTTTTGATTGAATAAGAAAATTGTTGAATTGATTTGTAAAAGAAAATCATACGCTTGAAAGTGTGGCCACCTCCAGTTACAGAGGAAACTCTGGCGAAATTTTTCCAAAAACCTAACACTTAGAATTATTTTCACTACAAGTGTTAGAAATACTTTTCGACATGTTTTCAAAATATAAGTTTCGCCACGATTTTATTTACAAAATATCGGAGGTGGGATCTTCACAAAATTAAGCGTGATAAATATATATTTAGTAAATATATTTTTCACAACGCTACCTGTTAATTATTTTGTGAAGTATATAATATTATTTTTAGGGTAAAAATAATATTATCAAACGTTAACGGATCCAAAATAATACGAACGCTTTCACGATAATCATATAAGTTACACCGGTAATTACTATTACCACTCGATCGTTACAACGTAACTTACGCAATTTAAAGAAATAATTATGAACGAGTATATTTGACAAAGTATTATTTTGGGAGAATTTTGTGAAGTAAAAATATAATATTTTTGAGAAAAATAATTATATTTGCAGTAAGAGATAAATATATATTAAGTGAGACTTAATAATATATTTCGAACACACATGTATTAAATCCCCCATCCTTGGGAAGGAGAATAATTACCAAGTATATACGGAATGTAAACACGAAATAGTTGTCTAACTATTTCTCAAAACCTAAACATTAAAGCTAAGGCACGGCCGTCCGTCTAATAGAGTTAGTACATGTAGGTCGTTGCACAGCTGCTTGACTTGGAGTATTACTTGGTAGAGACGCACCGCTGTGAGTTCATGTCCCCCTTTTCTCTTAACTGTTTTCAGTTTTATAAACTGCGGGGGTGAAATACATGTTACTATGATTACGAATATTTCTTACATGGTATGGTTAGCGTAAGGAGGGTTATTACTTAGATCATGTGAATGGGTAGGCGGAAACTTGAGGTCATTAATCCTCAGGGTAGGACCGAGGGGCAGGAGCGATAGATCTATTTGGGTGTAGCGAGCCCAGTCCCAGGCCCAGCATAACGGACCTCGGGATGACTTTGTACCCGGCGCATAAATCTGCTAGGTTTGAGCCTTCCTACTTGCATTTCAAACATATCAATGGCCTTGCAAACCGTTGGTGATCTCTTTTTCCTTATTTGCTACATACCAGGATTTTGATAAATACAAAGGTTTATTTACTCACTCACACATGAACTCGCTCAACATTATTGTTGATTTTTCAACTTACATGTATTTCAGGAAATTAAAGGATCTGGCACGGTATGGCACGTTTTCCCGCTGCACTAGTACGAGGTCATCCGGGTTTAGGGAATGTGACTCTTTCCTGGACAAGTCACAGTCCTTAAACTGTGTTTATGATATGATATGGTTATGTTTGTGAACAATGTTTATGTTGTTAGGGTATGTTCCGTTAAAACAATGTTGTTGTTTTTAGATTTTAAAACTTAATTAAATGGATGATCTTGCATGGTTTTTATTCATATAGCTTTGTTATGGTTAAGCTATGGTATTAAGAAGTCACACCAAATTAACCACGCTTCCGCAAAGCCAGGGTGTGACAGCTTGGTATCAGAGCTCTGATCATAGCAAACTAGGATTCCTTCTCAAGTCTAGACTATGATCACTAGGGCTCTCACGAAAACATTTTTTTACTGCATACCACTTAAGTCCAGATCCAAAACGTTTTTACAAACAAATGTTGAGCACATTTTATTTATTTATTTTTAGGCTCAGTCTTGGAGGTTGAGGCTCGGTCTTGGAGACCGAGGCTCGATCTAGGAGATCGAGGTAGATGGCTAGTAAGACTAGGAAGAGTAGGCTCAATCTTGGAGGCTGAGGCTCGGTCTTGGAGGCCGAGGCTCGATCTAAGAGATCGAGGTAGAGGGCTAGTGAGACTAGGGAGAATAGGCTCAGCCTTGGAGGCTGAGGCTCGGTCTTGGAGGCCGAGGCTCGATCTAAGAGGTCGAGGTGGATGATAGAGCAGTCTTAGAGGCTGGGAGAATTTGGCTAGTGGGACTAGGAATGTCAGTCTAGGAGACTGGGAGGCTAGTGGGACTAGGAATGTCAGTCTCGGAGACTGGGAGGCTAGTGGGACTAGGAGAATTATTTGATTGTTTATTGTTGACTTACATGTTTATATGAATATATGATTGATTATTATACGTATATGTGTTTGTGTTACAAACGTCATGCTTTCATCATGTACTAGAAAGATGGACACTACGAATCCCATGGCCATAGTATCAGACGACATAGTTTCATCGGAGCACGAGGTGTACATTTCCGATACTACCGGCACAGACGATGACGACTTTCAGCCCCTTTGCGCCGCCTGATTTCGTAGCAGAGCCTACTGATGGCCATCTTGTTGGGAATTTGCCACTCACGGTGATCCCTGCTCCTGTGCCCCTTGCCGCTTATCCCATTGTTGATATGCCCCCCCCTCCGACGTGGCCTCTGACGACGATAACGATCTACTAGAGGAGGACCCATTCGAGGGCGAGGCTCTATTGCTGCTGGTATTAGCCTACTGCTTGCGGACGCTCCTGCAGGGGAAACTCATGCCCATTCCCCTGTCCCAGACTCATTTGAGTTCCTGACATCCGCATTCTCGCATATACAGGGAGTGCAGCACCATTCGCACGACGCCGACCCTGATACGGCATCATCAGCTGCACCGGTTCCCGCACACAGCTTTGAGTTTGATCACAGTATTGAGGGTGATCTTGTTCTTCCACCCGGTTTTGATCCAGACCATGACCTTGAGTTCATACACTTAGACCAGCCCTTGGAGGATCCTGTAACCCTCTGTGATGGTTGATCCAGCTGATTTTGAGATGGAGTTTGTTGATCCGGAGCCAGCCGTGGCCCCTAAGCCAGGCGTTGCTCCTAACACCGCATTGGAGCATGACCCT
Source organism: Helianthus annuus (assembly GCF_002127325.2). Classification (NCBI taxonomy): domain Eukaryota; kingdom Viridiplantae; phylum Streptophyta; class Magnoliopsida; order Asterales; family Asteraceae; genus Helianthus; species Helianthus annuus. The sequence continues at coordinate 59,941,017 of NC_035437.2, forward strand.
GTTCATGCCGATGCACCTGCTGTTGCTCCTTGATTGATCATCTGCTTGGACGAGAGAAAATTTGGGGTAACTATGCAAGACAATTTATTATTACGGGTGCCCACGTAATAACGATTTGTAGTGCACAAAAATCCTGGTGGACTCTGCGGGTCAAGCTAATGAAAACCAATGTAGCAGGAAATAACTCGAACACGAATGACCAAGGCGATGAAGCCTTGAGTTCATTCTATTTTAAGCAACAAGCCAAATTTGCAAGCCTATGTGAAGGCTCAGAAAATTTATTTCCCCACCCATACATTGAGTATATTTATGTGTAAAATTGGGTGAGTACATGATGGCTTATGGTGCTGTGTATCTCATAGACAATTGGAAAGTTGTCTAATCCACTTCATGCCATTTCGGCATAAGAGAATGCCACCCAGGCGTGACACAAACACCAGTATGTTGCCAAGGATAGAAGCCGAGCTGCAAAAACGTAACTCACAGGCAAATGCACGACATGAAGCTCTCTGCTTTTAGCACAGCAATGGCACTACTGGAAATAACCCCCCAGCTGACCGCACCTATAAGCAGTTCCTGAACTGCAAGCCTTTGAACTTCGACGAAACGGGAAGCGCCATTGCATTTGTTCGTTGGTCCGAAAAGATTGACTCCATTCTAAGAAAGACTAACTGTTCGCCCCAACAGAGTGATACCTTTACCTCGGGGTTATTTCTAGACGGCACACTCTCATGGTGGGACCATCAGGTTCAGGCCCTTGACACAGATGGTGCTTATGCACTGAGCTGGGATGAGCTCAAGGAAATGATGGAGGAGAAATGTGGTTCTAAGACTGGAATTCAGAAGCTTGAGATAGAGTCCTGGAATTTGAAAATGGACGAACCAGAGATTCCTGAACATGTCCAGCAATCGCACGACTTGCCTAGGGTCGTCCCCTAATAAGTCATTAATGTTGTATGATACAGTTGGGTACCTGTAAACCTTACATTCTGGTCTCGATTTGTGGCAATGCAATCGCAGTGATCTATTGTTTATGTTCTATGACATGGGATGTTATGTGGCTGATTTATTTATAACATGAGATGTTAAGTGCTGATATTGTTGAATACATACGTACGTTTCACCTGCTATGACCTAACCTACGTGAAACATCTTTTAGAAAATGCCACCAAGACGCGAAATGCGCATGCCCACCTCAGAGGCGGAACTTCAAAAGATAATTGCTGCAGCTATCGCACAGCACGAGGCCCTACGCTCCGGACCTAGCAGAGGCACCTCAGAAGATAACGGTTGTTCCTACCGGCACTTCCTCAATTACAAGCCTCCGAAGTTCGACGGCACTGGGGGTGCCATAACTTTTGTGAAATGGATTGAAAGTATGGAATCCATCTTTCGAATGAGTGGTTGTACGCCAGAACAACAAGTCCCATACGTTACTGAGTTGTTTCAAGATGGAGCTCGATTATGGTGGAATCTTTAGGTTCGAATAATGGGCCTAACTACAGCATACGCGTTAACTTGGGATGAGTTGAAAGGAATAATGCGTAAGAAGTATTGCACCCAAACAGAAACCCAGAGGTTGGAAGGTGAATTCCAGAGCCTGATAATCGAAGGCCCGAAAATGTTGGAATTCATGCAAAGACTTCATGATTTGGCACGAGTCGTTCCGTACTTGGTAGAACCAGAATTGAGGAAATTAGGACATATCATTTGGAAACTGGCACCTCAAGTCCTGAGCTTAATGACAGCATCTACGCCACCAACAACTATGGCTGCAAGTAAGATGGGCTTGGCACTCGTTACGGAAGTCATTAGACTAGAAAAACTTGCAAACCCTGACATGGAGACTCACGTCGAGTCACCCGGGGGTAGCAAGCGGAAGTTTTCAAACTTCATGCAGGGCACCAGTGGTGTTGTCAAGAAAGGAGAAGCAAGCATGCCAGCTCAGGTTATAGCTGGTAGCGGAAAGAAAGGAAAAGGATACATGGCACCCAGCCCAAGTGTAATACCTGCCAGTGCCACCATTCTGGCCGTTGTGGTTTGAAAGTTTGTGAAGCTTGTGGAAAGACTGGCCACTTAAAGGATTCTTGTTGGGCCATAGCTGGCCAGAGAGGCCAGGGAGGATTCGGAAACAGAAACACCAACCGGGGCGGAAATGGAAATCACCCACAAGTGAACAATGGAGGTGATGGAAATCGAGTTAACAATACTAATCAAGCGGGCGCTGTGAATCGTAATCAGAGGAATAACCAAGCTGGTGGAAATGGGCAAAGGCCCGGATGCTTCAACTGTGGTGATCTTGGGCATTACAAGAGGAACTGCCCGGAGTTAAACCAAGCCCGTGGTAGAGTATTTAACCTTGAAGCCAGGGAAGCACGCCAGGACCCCAATGTCGTTACTGGTACGTTCCCTATAAACCAACGCTATGCATCCGTTTTATTTGATACTGGTTCCGATTATAGCTTCGTATCATTAGAGTTTAAGAATATGCTTGGTTTAGCCGCTAGTAAGTTAGACATTCCGTACTCGATCGAATTGGTGAACGGAAAGCTGGTAGAAGCCAATGAGGTTATTAGAGGATGTGTGATCGAATTGGGAGAGCGTGAGTTTGCTCTGGATCTACTACCAGTCCAGTTGGGAAGCTTCGACGTGGTGGTAGGAATGGATTGGTTGTCAGGCAACAAGGCTGAGATAGTTTGTCGCGAAAAGGAAGTTCGTATTCCAACTGAGGATGGTGAGACAATTGTGGTTCACGGAGAAAAGCGCGAGACGCCCTTGAGAATTATCAGCTGCTTGAAAGCGCGAAAATGTTTACAGAAGGGATGTGCTGCCTTTCTGGGACACATTGTAGATAAGAAAGCTGAAGAACCGAAGATCGAAGACATCCCTGTCGTGAGGGAATATCCAGAAGTCTTCCCAGAGGACTTGCCTGGATTGCCGCCTCAGAGGCAAGTGGAGTTTCGCATCGACTTAGTTCCAGGCGCCGCGCCTGTGGCTAAGGCACCTTATAGACTTGCCCCTTCTGAGATGCAAGAACTGTCGACACAACTTCAAGAGTTGTTAGACAAGGGATTTATCCGACCAAGCTTCTCGCCTTGGGGAGCTCCGGTCCTGTTTGTCAAGAAGAAGGACGGTAGTTTTCGTATGTGTATTGACTACAGAGAGTTGAACAAGCTGACGATCAAGAATAGATTCCCTCTGCCAAGGATTGATGATCTGTTTGACCAACTGCAAGGCTCAAGCTTTTACTCTAAGATCGATCTTCGATCTGGATACCATCAGTTAAGGATACAAGAGGAGAGTATCCCGAAGACAACCTTCAGAACTCGATATGGACATTACGAGTTTCTAGTCATGCCATTTAGGTTGACAAACGCACCTGCAGTGTTCATGGATTTGATGAATAGAGTTTGCAATCCGTATTTGGACAAGTTCGTGATAGTGTTCATCGATGACATTTTGATTTACTCAAGGACGAAAACTGAGCACGAACAGCACCTAAGGGCCATTTTGGAACTGCTGAAGAAAGAACAGCTGTATGCCAAGTTCTCTAAGTGCGAGTTTTGGCTACGAGAAGTACAGTTCCTTGGACACGTGGTGAATGGGGATGGAATTCATGTTGATCCCACAAAGATCGAAGCGATCGAGAATTGGGAAACGCCAAAGACGCCAACCGAGATTCGACAATTCTTGGGTTTGGCTGGCTATTATCGGAGGTTCATTGAGAATTTTTTTCAAAGATCGCTCAACCATTGACGCTCCTCACGCAAAAAGATAAGAAGTTTGATTGGGGAATCAAACAGGAAGAAGCGTTCCAGATATTGAAGAATAAGCTCTGCAACGCGCCAATCTTAGCACTACCGGAAGGTACAGATGATTTTGTGGTATACTGTGACGCCTCACGTCAAGGATTGGGTTGCGTGTTGATGCAACGCCAAAAGGTTATTGCTTACGCGTCACGCCAGCTGAAGGTACATGAAAAGAACTATACCACACATGACTTGGAGCTTGGCGCAGTGATTTTTTGCTTTAAAGATCTGGAGACACTACCTTTATGGTACAAAGTGTACAATCTTCACAGATCACAAGAGCCTCCAACACATATTCAACCAGAAGGATTTGAATATGAGGCAAAGACGATGGGTAGAGTTGTTGAATGACTACGACTGCGAGATTAAGTATCACCCAGGGAAGGCGAATGTGGTCGCCGATGCCCTAAGTCGAAAGGAGAGGATCAAGCCCATAAGGGTTAGGGCTTTGGAAATGATAATTCAGACCGATCTTTCCTTGCGCATTCGTGCCGCGCAGAAAGAAGCTCTCAAGGAAGAGAACCTTGAAGAGGAGTATCTCTGTGGGATGGAGAAGCTATTGGTACCAAACAGGGAAGGAACATTATGTTTTGAGAAAAGGATTTGGGTTCCTTTGTTTGGAGGTTTAAGGAAGGTTATTTTTGATGAGGCACACAAATCGCGGTACTCTATCCACCCAGGAGCGGATAAGATGTACCAAGATCTTAAGGATTATTATTGGTGGCCTAGGATGAAAGGCGATGTGGCCGTTTATGTGAGCAAATGTTTAACTTGCGCTAAGGTTAAAGCGGAATACCAGAAGCCTTCAGGACTTCTGCAACAACCAGAAATTCCCAAGTGGAAGTGGGAACAAATCTCCATGGATTTTGTTACGAAGTTGCCAAGAACGCCAAAAGGCCATGACACTATTTGGGTAATAGTGGATCGATTAACGAAGTCAGCGCACTTCTTACCTATCAGAGAGAAGGATAATACAAGCAAGTTGGCCGAGATTTACATGAGAGAAATTGTTACACGCCATGGAGTACCTCTCTCGATCATCTCTGATAGAGACGGAAGGTTCGTATCAAGGATTTGGCAATCCTTCCAAGAAGCTTTTGGCTCGCAATTGAATATGAGCACCGTGTTTCACCCGCAGACCGACGGTCAAAGCGAGCGAACGATACAGACCTTGGAAGACATGCTGAGAGCATGTGTTATGGATTTGGGCGGTAGCTGGGATAAGCATTTGCCTTTGGTCGAATTTTCATACAACAACAGCTATCACGCCAGTATTGGTGCTACACCATTCGAAGCTCTATATGGCCGCAAGTGCAGATCACCGCTTTGTTGGTCTAACGCAGGTGATAGACAGTTGGTTGGTCCTGACGTGGTCCAGGAAACCACAGATAAGATTGCACAGATCCGAGATCGCATCAGTGCGGCTCGTGACCGTCAGAAAGCTTACGCGGATCGAAAAAGGAAACCTCTGGAGTTTGAGGTAGGAGATATGGTTTTGTTGAAGGTATCACCCTGGAAGGGTGTGGCACGCTTTGGGAAGCGTGGGAAGTTGAATCCGCGGTATATTGGCCCGTTCAGAATTCTGGAAAGAATTGGGTCCGTAGCATACAAGTTGGATCTACCTGCCGAACTGAATGGTGTTCACGATACGTTCCACGTATCAAATTTGAGGAAGAGTCCAACGCAAGATACCGTTGTCATTCCTACCGACGAAATTCATGTTGACGACACGCTCCACTTCGTTGAAGAACCCGTTGAGGTTACGGATTGGAAAGTGAACAAGACCCGCCGGAGCAGTGTTAAGCTCGTCAAGGTTCGTTGGAATGCCAGACATGGTCCTGAATACACCTGGGAACGTGAGGACCGGATGAAAGAGAAATACCCCCACTTATTTCCCAAGAACCCTGCGACTAGAAGCAGAACTTAAAATTTCGGGACGAAATTTTTCGAACGGGGGGAGAATGTGACAACCCTCACTAAATCAGGTATCTGTACAGTTTAATTAATAACTAATTACTGCTTAATTACTGTGCTTACTTGAAATTACTGATGAACTGCTACTTGATTTCTGATACTTGTACATACCTGCATCATACTTTAATTACCGTCACTACATTATTTACACGCTGAACCTTAGTGACAAACATGATGCACAAAAGCATAGTAGCACTATGAACGGATAACCTATTGAACATGCTGATAAGCCAGCATCAGGCAGATATTGCCTCTAAGGCCTGTATGAGCCAGAAATATTTCACTACACCCATAGTGAGTGTAGGGATACAAGGGTTGTAGAACTGCGTCTCTAGGAATAAGATACAATGACAGGATGTGCCTAGGACATGCACTAAGCACAAAACTCAGCACTTTAATTAACAATTCAGCTTTTAGCTAACTAATAAAGTGCCAAAACATGAGAAAAATATTACCAGACACTTTCCAAGGTGTCGGGAATAAGATGTGTCACTAAAAAGGGTATTAACGACACTTAAAAGCTTTGTTAAGCGCTTTAACAGATTACTATCCAACCGAACAACCGGACTATACCCGGAACATGAAAATATTGTCATTAACATTAATTGTCTTTTTCTGAGCCAGTTAGGGTTCCCGAATACCCTAACACCCGCTTTAAAACACAACACACTACTAACCGGGTTAACTAATTAACTAACCTAACCTATCTAACTAATAACTAATGATTATTTACAATCCAAACAAGAACCCCCCCCCCCTGGCCGATTTCGGTCACAATGTGACCATAGCTTGTACCATCTTCATTATTTAATTCTTGAGTGTCCCATATCTAGAGGACATGAGAACTAATGGACCATAATCACAACTTATGTCTATAAGTGACAAGGATAACACACTAATCACTTTCATTCTCACATTCTACTCAAACACACCTCTCTCTTGCTCTCTACAACTTGCGGCCGAACACCCCCTTGTGCATCCATCCATTTTCGAGTTTCCATCATCACATTCCAAGTATACACAAGTGTTAAGGGTCACGTATAAGGAGTCTTGGTGCAAACGGAAGGCGAAGGACCTCATTCTCTTGCTTTTATCCACCCTATTTGCGTCTAGATTCTTCCCTAGCCTCGAGCTAGTGGTATGTTACTTAAAACACCTTCTTGAACTAATTTAAAGTGGTTAAAAGGATTTGTAACGGTTAAAACTCGAAATCTTACAAGTTGATGCTTTAAAGTCCACTAAAAACACTTAAAATGATGGTTAAAAGCTTATAAGTTGTGTAAAACTTGTAGTATTTGTTTTGTGTGGTTATTTGGACCCGATCTATGTTGTGGTAGCTCGGATCATCATTTAACCCGGTTTAGTCATAAACATAGATCATGACATAAGGTTGTTTTGAATGAAACAAGGGTTAAAGGGTGAAACTCTACCACACACGAATCATGAATTTGTGTAAAAGCGTTTTTACTTGTAAAATAGTGTTTAAAACTAGTAGATCTACGGATCTACAAGTGGTATTTTCAAAGGACCGAGTGTCAAGGAAATCATGTTTTCTAAAAACGGATCTTACACTAATAAGTATGATTTTTAGAACACACAAGTGTGTAAATACTTGTGTAACGCAAAGTTTCGATAAAATAACAATTTTTGTAAAAGATGACGAGAAGTTGTGAAGACGGAATTTCTTTAAAAGCAAGGTTCTTACGAAACCGGACTAATTTATATTAAGATCCGCTAAAAGTAATGAGATTTACTTCGTATTTTGAGTAAATCACAAGTTCATGAAATCTTTGCGATTTACATATATATTAACTAGTTTGTTGTGTTGGACGTTGTTTTGATTGAATAAGAAAATTGTTGAATTGATTTGTAAAAGAAAATGATACGCTTGAAAGTGTGGCCACCTCCAGTTACAGAGGAAACTCTGGCGAAATTTTTCCAAAAACCTAACACTTAGAATTATTTTCACTACAAGTGTTAGAAATACTTTTCGACATGTTTTCAAAATATAAGTTTCGCCACGATTTTATTTACAAAATATCGGAGGTGGGATCTTCACAAAATTAAACGTGATAAATATATATTTAGTAAATATATTTTTCACAACGCTACCTGTTAATTATTTTGTGAAGTATATAATATTATTGTTAGGGTAAAAATAATATTATCAAACGTTAACGGATCCAAAATAATACGAACGCTTTCACGATAATCATATAAGTTACACCTGTAATTACTATTACCACTCGATCGTTACAACGTAACTTACGCAATTTAAAGAAATAATTATGAACGCGTATATTTGACAAAGTATTATTTTGGGAGAATTTTGTGAAGTAAAAATATAATATTTTTGAGAAAAATAGTTATATTTGAAGTAAGAGATAAATATATATTAAGTGAGACTTAATAATATATTTCGAACACACATGTATTAAATCCCCCATCCTTGGGAAGGAGAATAATTACCAAGTATATACGGAATGTAAACACGAAATAGTTGTCTAACTATTTCTCAAAACCTAAACATTAAAGCTAAGGCACGGTCGTCCGTCTAATAGAGTTAGTACATGTAGGTCGTTGCACAGCTGCTTGACTTGGAGTATTACTTGGTAGAGACGCACCGCTGTGAGTTCATGTCCCCCTTTTCTCTTAACTGTTTTCAGTTTTATAAACTGCGGGGGTGAAATACATGTTACTATGATTACAAATATTTCTTACATGGTATGGTTAGCGTAAGGAGGGTTATTACTTAGATCATGTGAATGGGTAGGCGGAAACTTGAGGTCATTAATCCTCAGGGTAGGACCGAGGGGCAGGAGGGATAGATCTATTTGGGTGTAGCGAGCCCAGTCCCAGGCCCAGCATAACGGACCTTGGGATGACTTTGTACCCGGCGCATAAATCTGCTAGGTTTGAGCCTTCCTACTTGCATTCCACACATATCAATGGCCTTGCAAACCATTGGTGATCTCTTTTTCCTTATTTGCTACATACCAGGATTTTGATAAATACAAAGGTTTATTTACTCACTCACACATGAACTCGCTCAACATTATTGTTGATTTTTCAACTTACATGTATTTCAGGAAATTAAAGGATCTGGCACGGTATGGCACGTTATCCCGCTGCACTAGTACGAGGTCATCCGGGTTTAGGGAATGTGACTCTTTCCTGGACAAGTCACAGTCCTTAAACTGTGTTTATGATATGATATGGTTATGTTTGTGAACAATGTTTAAGTTGTTAGGGTATGTTCCGTTAAAACAATGTTGTTGTTTTTAGATTTTAAAACTTAATTAAATGGATGATCTTGCATGGTTTTTATTCATATAGCTTTGTTATGGTTAAGCTATGGTATTAAGAAGTCACACCAAATTAACCACGCTTCCGCAAAGCCAGGGTGTGACATAGGCGAGCATGTCTTTGCGATACATTATGAGGACATGTTACTTTGATTCAACATTTGTATGTCGATTGTTTGCTTCGTGGTTCAAACAACTGACCATCACCCATGATTTTTGGTCGGTAATTGTAACATCCTATTCTTACCCAATGCCATTTCATTTGTTTTCTCTCTTGTTTCCCCTTTTTAGAATGCCTCCACGACGCAAAAATCAGGTAACTATTGAAGAGCTGGCAGCTGTCATTACGCAGCAAATGACTGCTGAAATCCCGAACATCATTTCCCAATGTAACCAAGCTCTCAACAACAATAATGCCCCCTGCAACTTCAAGACGTTCAACTCGGCTAAGCCATCAAAGTTTTCTGGGTCTCAAGGAGCGATTGCACTTCTGCAATGGTTCGAGAATCTAGAGAGCACCTTCAGGCATGTTCAATGCCCAAATGAGCGAAAGGTAGAATTCGCATCTAGTGTCTTTGAGAAACGAACTTTAACATGGTGGAATGGTGTGATGAGAGATAGGGGTGCCGATGTGGCACTGGCTCAAACGTGGGAAGAGCTCCGAGCTCTAATGATGAAGGAATTCTGTCCTCGTCACGAGATCAGGGCCTTGGAAAGGGAATTCGACGGTCTTAAGCAAGATAGCGGTGAGCATCGAGCCTACACGAATCGTTATGAGGAGTTAAGTCTGTTATGCCCGAATATGGTTACGCCTTTGGATAAGGCAATCGAAAAGTACATTGATGGCCTCCCTAACCTAGTACAAGACATTGTGACTGGTAGTAACCCCACTACGGTTAGGCAGGCCATTGAGCTATCTGCTACCTTGACTGAATCTCAAATCAGGAAAGGTAAACTTTTCCAAAAAGGTGATAAGAAACCAATCGAGGAATCGAAACCCAAAGATGAACAGACTGGATCCTCCAAGAAGTCAGAGAAGCGAAAAGCTTCCCAGAACTTCGCCGTGGTTGCTGGCAATGATCAAGCTGCCCCCAACCAACCAGCTCAACCCCCTACTAGGAAGCCATACAACGGAACTACACCCTTGTGCAACCAATGTAACCTTTATCATCATGCTAGTATGAAGTGCCACAAATGCCAAATTTGCGGACTTATAGGTCATACAGCAAGAGTTTGCCGAGCTGCAGTTACACCAAATCAAGCTGACAACAATCCTGCTCAAGCTCGTTTTCCACCAGGTTCTTGCTACAACTGTGGCGAGATGGGTCATTTCCGAAGAAATTGCCCAAAGCTTGCTAATGCAAATCCAGCACAGGGATGAGCATCTGACCGACTAGAAGACAACATCATTTAGAAATAATCATGTCTTATGTATTATTTTCTTTTGTTGTCAAGGTGCATGAAACAGTTGTTATCGTTGTTTATAAATAAATCTTTTATTTACATTGCAATGTATTTATGTGGTTGCATGTATAAACAACATATCCACTACAATACCGACAATCAGGGAATCGTATTCCTTGAAGAACAGACTACCCCCAAATTCCTCCATTTTATGATCTCTTGCGTTTTCCACGAAAATCCTAAGTACCCGTTTCTTCCAAGAAAACGAAGTACAAGGCGCAAGTTACAACTCTGGACGAATACCCAAAGTACCACTATAAATCCTTAATAGGGTACCTAAGGGTATTTCCGTAAATCCTAAAATTGTTGTGTTCCTTAATTCGAATATTACGTTTCTTTGAAAACAAAATCAGATTTTTGGAAGATCATCCTATCTTTTCAGATAGATTCTTGAGGACATTGAAGTCCATCGGCTGGTTTCCTGGTGTACCTTGAATATCCATGTTCAATCGACAACAAGTTAATAACAAATTAATAATCAAGTTAAACAATTATGTGCTTATGTGCTTATGTGTTCCCTTTTATGTTTTTATGTGATCCAAATTTTTGTTATCCAAATCCTCGTAGAATCTTCCATATTTTCGTATAAGGGATTCATAGTAGGACATCCAAAGGTACTACCTTAAATCCTCAATGGGCTTCTACGTAATAGTCAAGACCCTTGGATTATAAAGTACTATTCCATAATTAGACCCCTTGAGTGGTCTAGTTAAACAGATTGATCCAAAAATCCAGTTAGGAATATCATGTGATGATATAGCTGAAAAGACTCCTTGGCGGTCTAATTAAAGAGATCATTTGTCGATCTAGTTAAAAAGGACCCTACGGTAGTCTAGTCACACTCATCACAGGTTTGATTTTTGTCACACCCCGACCACGAAGTGTCACACCCCGACCACGCAAAACAACAAAACGTGGCGGAAACGTCGGGGAGTGTTGTAACAGAATCATTGTTTCACAACCATGGATTAAACAAATTTCGTTTTATTGAATTAATTGAGTTACAATGTCTTAACAATAAAGAAACATAACAAAATTAACTAGTCTTGCATCTTTTAATGTCACTAAGGCCTCGTCCAATCCTATGTGAGCATGCATCAATATCATCATCAAACATCATCATCTATTGTACCTGAAACACATGTGAAAGTACATCAGCATAAAAATGCCGGCGAGTACATAGGTTTTATGAAAAATAGGATTCATGACTTAGGTTTAAGAAAATGTTTAACCAGAAACTTGTCATGAATCCAGTTTAAGTGTTTTCTTTTATAAAACGTTTGAAAATCGATGATAGATATGTATAGTTAAAAAGAATGATGTAAGGTTAAATGAATAACCAAGAAAAAATGAGTTTGTATAAAACAAACTGTTTTGTAAAACAATGTCTTGTGAAAAATATGTTATTTGTGTAAAAATGTATAAATCCAAATGAATGATTTAAATAACGCTACGCCATGTAATATAATACAAGCACTTATATATAGGAAGTACCAGCGGCGTATCCACCATGCTTGTATCACATTACACACGTCTCGTTACTCAAATCACTTACCCACATAAACCACCAATGTAAATTGCCCATGTCTAAACCGTTGTCAAATGTCAATCAAGTAATGTGTAAACATAATGTCATGTATGGCAAGTGAAATATGTAACAACCAAGCCATAGGTAAGAATGCACAAACAATGTACTAAGTATGCGACGGATGGACATACATAGCATGATACAAAGCATAAAATGTCTTGTAAAACGATGTACTAAGTATGCACACAATGGACATACATAGCATGTGATGTAAAATGTACTAAGTATGATGAACATACATAGCATGTGATGTAAAATGTACTAAGTATGATGAACATACGTAGCATAAAATGTTATGTAAAACGAGGTACTAAGTATGCACACAATGGGCATACATAGCAAAAACATAATAAAATCATGTACTAATAGTGTACTAGTGAACATAGCAAGTATATGATATAAAAGCATGAAATCATGAAAGTAACAAGTAGGCACATGTGTTCCACTCCAAAATGTTTGGAAAACAGTAAAAGAGGGGACTATGTACTCACTTGAGATTGCTTAGAAGTCCTAGGATAACCACCAAGCAAGCTAGAAGATCACGGATTCAAACGGCACCTAATATAGGTATCTACATTAATAAACGGACCCATCGGAGGATCGGGTAGTACGAGGGTTCGTAAACCAAATAAGTATGGGAGCTTATGTAATATGGTTTAACAAAGCCTACGTACTAAAACGAAACCTATCCTAAGTGCTTTTGACCCATTACGACCCGTTTAGGTAGCTTACGCCACTTTAACGCGACGTTTGCGTAAAACGCGTTCGGAATGCCTAACTAGTCCTATGACAAGTAAAATATGCCTTAACATGTTTAACATTGTTGCTAAATCAGTTTAGATGTTAAAATTTAAGTTACATATGCTTAAAATGAATTTATGCGTAAAAAGGGCATTTTGGTAATTTACCTAAGGCATATAAACTACCTATCATATAACTAACTAAACGTCGTGACCATAAGGTATAACCTCGGAAGGTTATTCCCTATACAACTATGGTCACCTAATGTGTTTGGTCGAATCCTAATGATCGACCAAATGGGTCGGGTTCGAAAGTATAAGCGATTGATTAGATCGCTTACCTTTACGACCCTAAATAAGCACAAATCTAAAAGCGACGAGCTAAACATGCTAGAACATGTTTAGTAAAGTTAGAAAACAGGTTTGGTATTAAAACAAACGGTTTTAATACCCTAGAGTAGTTTGGTTACAAAATACGCGAGAAAACGCATTTTGGACGAAACTACGACTCGTCACTGAGCCTAGATAACGTGGTAATCAGTAGGTATAGTCACTAGGGACTATAACCATCGTGATTACGCTCACGTTAGGAAGTTCAAACGAACTTCGCGTTGACCATAAACTGGTCAAAGCAGAAAGTCAAACACAGTTTGACTTTAACAATAGAGCCGAACGAAAAGAACGAAGGAATACTTACAAATGGTCCCCGCAAGCTTTGACCCGATTCACTCTCAGGTAGGAAGCAATTACTTCCACTTAGAGAGCCAGAATCAGATCAAATGTGAGGAAACCAAGTGAAAGCAAGTGGGTATTTATAGGAAATCCACAACCGTTAGGATCGTTCCTCGAAAATCGAGCTTGAATCTCAACCTTACACTTGGGCCCAAGGTATTAGAATACAATGGGAACATGAAAACCATCAAATGGTATTGAAAACAAGGGATTAAAACCATCAAAACAGCTGGAACAGGCCAGATTCAATGTTTCTGCAATTCTGCTGATCTGGAGACTGCTTACGGACCGTAAGCACATGTCCATACGGTCCGTAAGGGACCTGCAGGCCAGCAACTTTCAAAAATGACAATTTAGCCCCTGAACTTGCAAAACTTGCATTTCGGCTCATTTTTGACACGTTTAAGCCCCGTTAACCCCATTTCAAAGCTCTAAAATGAAGTTAAAGTATAGGGAACTTAAAATGTGCTCAAAAATATTCCGGATGTCGGTTCGTTTGGCCGTATGATTGCGTTGTTCGGTTAATTACGACGGAAGTCGTAACGAACGCAAAAACGGTCCAAATTGCGCGACGAATGGATTTTTCTCATGCCAAGCACAAAGGCATAATATAAGGATGCTTACATAAATTTTTGGATGTCCGGAAGTATTCAGAACGTAAAATATGCGCGAAAATGCAAACTTATGCACTTTTTGACACTTTTAGTCCCTGAATGACCAAAAAGTTTATTTTAGCACACCGAACACCTCAAAGCCTATTTCTAAGCTATGTAAAGGATATTTAGGGCATATTTAACTTATGATCAAGTTCCAGAAGGTCTGTTACAGTACGAATTGACAAACTTTCACAGTTTGTCGAATTTAGTCCATGTAAGCGAATAAACTTGATTTCGGTATACCAAACCATCCAAAACTTATTTCTAAGTTATGTAAGGGTTATTTAAGATATGTTAAGCCTATGTCACTATTCCGGAGTGTTTGTTGCATTAAACTGGTTATATTTACGAATCAGATCGCGTATAACCTTCCAGAAAGCGATTTAAAGCCCGAAATCGAACAAGAATTAATATGTGCAAACGATACACATATTTACACAAAATCCCAAGTATGAAATACAATATTTCATTGACTTGGTATTTGTTTGATGGTGGTGGTGACACAGGTGTCACACGAAGAACATACAAATCGTGGCGGAAACATCGGGGAGTGTTGCAACAGAATTTATTGTTTCAAATCCACGGCAAATGAAGTTTCGTTTTATTAATCAAATATGAAAGTATACATTGTTTAAACAAGAACCAAAGAGTACATAACATAAATTAACTAGTTCTTGTCTCGTTTTAAGTCACTAAGGCACAGGTCTGCCTAAGTATGTCTTGATGAGTTCTATGCATCATCTCCTGAAAACACATGTGAAAATAGGTACGTCAGCATAAAAATGCCTGTGAGATACATAGGTTTTGTGAAAACAGAATTTGTGACAACTCGAGTTTCCGACTTTCACTTTCGCATTTAATGCGCGTTGACTTTGACTTGTTTGACTTGTCTGACTTAACCTTGTACTTAATTTGCAAGTGTGTTTTATATTATTTGAGATGCAACATATGTGTTATTCATGATATATAGATTATATATGTGTAAGGGTTTAATAAAACGGGATTAGGAAGTGAACTTTAGTTAGTGGGCTTCGTTAGCAAATCAGGACCGGACCGTATACCTGAAACCCGCTTGTAACACATGTCCGTATCGTGATAATATCTGACCCCAATTCGCTGTTGTGTTGAGCGATTACAACCGACCCAAGATTGTTGTGTTGCAACCGGCCCAAACTTTGTTCACATATTAGCATGTACGTAGATGGGATGTCATTGGTAACAAACCCTATTTTTCTTTCCCCTACCAAGTGTGCGATGGCAGCACCTCTCCGGATCTCTTCGAGGACATCATCTCAGTGTAATTGGGGTTAGTAGATTCGTGTGTTAATTCTTGTATATAAGCCTGATTCTCGTTTATAATGATCCCTAATTGCTAACCTTGTTACGTGCAATCTGATTTAACGAGTATGTATATATAGACGTATGATTATGCCATATGCTTGTTATGTATCGTATGATGATGTGTTCGGCTATATGCTTAGGATTGAAACATGACTGATATGAATGGTAATAAAACTTGATTCAACAGTTGAGTAGAGGTCCAATAGAATGATTACATGAGTCTGTTGATGATAAATGATAAACATTATGATGTTGGATTGATGATTGGCACATTAATGAAAATATATGGCTGATTGTGCATGTGAATTGTATAGAAGGTGCAGCCGAATTCAATGTTTTGCATATGAATGTACGGTGACAGTCCTTTACTTATTTTGGTCCAATGACACCATTTGAACATTCAACAATTGTCGGCCACTATGCTTGAATTGCATGTGATTTTATGGAATATTGCATGTAAATTGGTGGCTAGTATATTATCTAGAAGGGTAGGTTCAAGATCAAAAAGGCAGTAGCTTACAGGAAGTCATGTGGTGAACTTATTTGATTGGTAGTCATGGACGGCTGAACATATAGTTGTGATTAAGAAAAATTCATTCTTTTTTTTTTGACAAAGGAAATTTCATGAATGGTCAACATATCGGCCCAATGGTACTCATATGCCAACCAATAATTATATTAAGATATATAAGTGGTCCGACTTTTTGTATATATATAAGAGGTAGGTCCGACATTTTTTAACCCAAGACCATTGGTTCGAGTTTTGCATGTAGGGGAGGGGTGTCCGAGCTTTAACCCCCACCCCCCTCATGGTCCGACTTTTAAACAGGGGAAGCCCCCTCTCTCCTTCTTGTCCGAGTTTTAAGGTGGCCCATGGTCCGACTTTGTGGGTGATTTGATGTCAGAAGTTTGTATGTTTTTACATGATGCCTAGTTTAATGAATGTACACGCGATTCGACTTTCAATATTGAACTGTCTGAGCTTTAATAAAATATATGATCTGAGGTATATTGTTGATACATGCCCTGAATTCGGATAATACTTGAAGAGACAGAATGAATTAGGATGCCTAGATCAGAATCCTGTATGATATTATGTGATTATATGATAATGTACTGTTTTCTGTTCTGCATGATATGATACCATATGTTGCTGTAATTGTTGTATATTACTGTATTTATGTGCAAACCATGTCAGATCAGTATGTAATCAATTATCACACACAGTCGATTGAACACCAAGATTTGTAACCCTACTCGATTTCAAACACTTATATCGAATCATGTGCAATGTGCCTAGGTCTTGTGTAACGGACTTAGACATTTATTTAACTCTAGAAGCAATAACATACCGAGCAAACCAAGGTGAGTTCACACCCTTACTAAGGCATGGGATTCCCAGGCTTTGGGAATGGGATTGAAGAAATAAGGTTGAATAGATTCATACATTCATTGTTACTAGACTACCATACCATCGTCCTCGGTGGTGCAGGACACATACGTAAAACCTACGTATACTTATGCTACTCGCTATCCTCGGTTGTGAAGGATACTCACGTAAAACCTACGTATACTTATGCTACTCGCTATCCTCGGTTGTGAAGGATACTCACGTAAAACCTACGTGAAATTATACTCACTACTGCCTCGGTTGTGTCAGGCACTTACGTAAAACCTACGTAAACCCCCACGTACCCCTATCCTCGGTTGTGAAGGATACTTACGTAAAACCTACGTAAACTTGTACGTATTACTGTTCTCGGGATATGTAGAACACATATGGTTACGAATAGTCTAGTGGTTATACAACATGGGAAGCCCCCACCAATAGAACGTACTATCGGCCCAGTAGAGCCACATGTTATAAACGAATATACTATTACGCACTTACTTTCTGTGAACTCGCTCAACTAGTTGTTGATCCTCTGTTACATGCCTTGCAGGTCGTTAGATACATGGAGCTTGCACAGGGAGGAGCTGGTCGTTGTGGGCTTGGATCGTGATTGTCTTGTTAAACACTTATGATATTTGATACTTCATTATGATGGGTTCTATTTATACGCTTCCGCTAAACAATGATAACTTACTTATGTTTTGGAACACCTTTCATATGGATTTGGTTTGGTTAATGGCAATTACTTTTACTATATATATTGTTCTATATGATTGGTGGCTTGATCCTGGTCAGTAACGCTCCCAAGCGGTGATACTCTGCAGGTGGATTTTGGGGGTGTGACAGATTGGTATCAGAGCCATTGGTTATAGAGAACTTGGTTTTAATATGGGAAAAACGTTTTTATTAAAACCAGACTATAACCAGTACAATGCTCTCTACGATCCACAACGACGCTTCGCTCCACGTGCAAGACTCAACATCCTAGGTAATAAGGTTTATGGTTATTGCCTACATGCTAGAATTGCGTAGAATTTTGCTCGTAGTATGCTTAGATTACACTGCTCATTACCTGTTATTGCTTGAGAACACCTACTTGCTTACACTTTTCTGTCATCGCACTACTCGCGAACCATTCATACTTATGCTACCTTTACTGCTCGATCATGTCTGGACGTGTTAACATGACTCAAGCCCAGTTGACGGCTCTCATTAACGAACAAGTTGCTGCGGCGTTTGCAGCCGCACAAGCAGGAGGTATAACCTGCTATTCCAGACCTATCCTAGGATGTTAGATCCTACTCTCGTGACCCAACTCTCGCGCTTAACCTTGACCTATCTTTCTCGCGCAACGGGTCAGAACGCACAGCAACCTGTCTGCACATTCAAGAACTTCATGGACTGTCGACCAAGCACGATCAGTGACACGGAAGGAGTAGTGGGACTACTCCATTGGTTTGAGAAGCGCGAGTCAGTATTCGAAATGTGTGAATGCTCTGAGGCTCGCCGGGTGAAGTACGCCACTGGCACTCTCGAAGGAATAGCGCTAACTTGGTGGAACGCGCAAGTACAGATCCTAGGGTTGGCAGCTGCTAACGCCACACCTTGGGAAGATTTCAAGGAACTGATCAAACGAGAATACTGCACACGCGATGACATCCACAAGTTGGAAGTGGAGCTTTATCATTTGAAGATGACGGGGTCAGAGATTGAAGCTTATACGAAACGGTCGAACGAACTGGCCATCTTGTGTCCAACCATGGTGGACCCTCCAATCAAGCGTATCGAATTGTACCTCAAGGGTCTAGCCTCAGAGATTCAAAGTTATGTGACATCGGCCAACCTTGCTACTATCCAGGATGTTACTCATCTTGCTCATCGCCTCACAGATCAGGCAGTGGAACAGAAAGCTGCCTAGACGCATTGGTGCTACTACTACTACTTCTGCTATTCCCAGTGACAACAAGAGAAGGTGGGATGGAACCTCAACGAGGGTTCAACTTCAGTTCAGTCTCAGGCACGGCAGCGAAAGATTGATGACTATCAGAGCATTGGTCAGCAATCTTCTGGTAGTCAAGGGTTGTAACCTCGTCTTAGTTGGTCAGACATTCTCCAGCAACCTCATTCCCTAGTCTTGGGTAGTTTCGACATCGTCATTGGGATGGATTGGTTATCCCAACAGCAAGCGGAGATCCTATACAAAGAAAAGATTGTTTGTATTCCACGTTCTGGTCAAGAACCTCTCGAAATTCAAGGCAACAAGAGTGGTGATGTAGTGGGCATCATCTCCTTCCTTAAGGCCCAGAAGTGTTTGCGAAAGGGCCACACTGCTATGTTAGCACTTGTTACTGACGCATCATTTAGAGAGAAAAGAATAGAGGATATTCCAGTTGTACGCGAATTTCCTCAAGTGTTTCCTGAAGATTTACCTGGTCTACCGCCTCATCGTCAGGTCGAGTTTCAAGTCGAGGTAGCTCCAGGAGCAGCACCTATAGCACGCACACCGTATCGTTTAGCTCCAACTGAACTGGAAGAACTGTCTAAGCAACTACAAGAGCTCTTGGATAAGGGCTTCATTCGTCCAAGCTCTTCGCCTTGGGGAGCTCCAGTATTATTCGTGAAAAAGAAGGATGGCACTTTCAGGATGTGCATAGACTACCGCGAACTGAACAAGGTCACAGTGAAGAACCGCTATCCACTTCCTCGTATCGACGACTTATTCGACCAGTTGCAGGGGTCGAGTTACTACTCCAAGATTGATCTAAGGTCAGGGTATCATCAACCTGAGAGTCCGGGATGAGGACGTCTCCAAGACAGCATTCAGAACTCGCTACGGTCACTACGAGTTTCTAGTCATGCCTTTTGGGCTTACGAACGCGCCTGCAGTTTTCATGGATCTAATGAACAGGGTGTGCAAACCCTATCTTGACAAGTTCGTCATCGTTTTCATTGACGACATTCTGATCTACTCCAAGAGTCAGGAGGAACACGAGCAGCACTTACGTCTTATCTTGGAACTTCTTCGAAAAGAACAACTGTACGCCAAGTTTTCAAAATGCGACTTCTGGCTTCGTGAAGTCCACTTCTTAGGCCATATGGTGAACTGGGATGGGATTCATGTCGATCCACCCAAGGTAGAATCGATCAGGAACTGGCCTGCACCGCGTACACCAACGGAAATACGCCAATTCTTGGGTTTGGCAGGGTACGACAGACGATTCATTAAAGACTTTTCAAAGATTGCACAGCCGCTTACAATGCTGACACAGAAAGGTTTTACCTATCGTTGGGGTAATACACAAGAAACTGCTTTTCAGTACCTGAAGGATAGACTATGCAGCGCACCTATTCTCTCATTGCCAGAGGGAACAGATGATTTTGTGGTCTATTGTGACGCATCGATACAGGGTCTTGGTTGTGTATTGATGCAACGGGATAAAGTTATTGCCTACGCTTCACGGCAACTCAAAGTTCATGAACGGAACTACACGACGCACGATTTAGAGCTGGGAGCTGTTGTTTTCGCGCTTAAGATATGGCGACACTACTTGTACGGTACCAAGTGCACTATTTACACCGATCAAAGGAGTCTCAAGCATATCTTCAAGCAGAAAGAATTGAACATGCGTCAACGACGATGGGTCGAGTTACTTAATGATTATGAATGCGCCATCAAGTACCATCCAGGCAAAGCCAATGTTGTGGCTGACGCACTCAGTCGAAAAGACACTCTACCTAGGCGTGTACGAGCCTTGCAGCTCACTATTCAGTCTGATCTTCCTGCACAAATACGAAATGCTCAGGTGGAAGCATTGAAACCAGAAAACGTTAGGGATGAAGCCTTACGCGGATCAAGGCAACGATTAGAACAGAAGGAAGACGGCGCCTACTATGTAACAGGACGTATTTGGGTACCATTATATGGCGGTTTCCGAGAACTTGTGATGGATGAAGCTCATAAGTCTCGCTACTCGGTACATCCAGGTTCGGATAAAATGTACCACGACATCAGAACAACCTATTGGTGGCCTAGCATGAAGGCCCACATTGCAACTTACGTCGGCAAATGTTTGACTTGTGCGAGAGTCAAGACAGAGTACCAGAAACCCTCAGGCCTACTTCAGCAACCCAAGATACCACAGTGGAAATGGGAAGAAATTTCCATGGATTTTGTTACTGGTCTGCCTAGATCCCAGCGTGGGAACGATACTATTTGGGTGATCGTTGATCGACTCACAAAGTCTGCTCATTTCTTGGCTATCAAAGAAACGGATAAGTTCTCTACGTTAGCAGACATCTACTTGAAAGAAGTTGTTTCGAGGCACGAAGTGCCAACCTCTATTATTTCGGATCGGGATGCACGATTCACTTCAGAACTATGGCAAGCAATGCACAAAGCTTTTGGCTCTCGATTAGACATGAGCACAGGTTATCACCCTCAGACGGATGGGCAGTCTGAGCGCACGATTCAAACTCTAGAAGACATGCTTCGGGCGTGTGTTATCGATTTCGGCAACAGCTGGGAAAAGCATCTCCCGTTAGTGGAGTTTTCGTACAATAACAGTTACCACACCAGCATACAAGCCGCTCCATTCGAGGCATTGTACGAACGTAAATGCTGGTCACCTCTCTGTTGGGCAGAGGTGGGGGATCGTCAAATCACAGGTCCAGAAATGGTAGTTGATGCTACTGAACGAATTGTACAGATACGACAACGCATGGCGGCAGCACGCGACCGTCAGAAAAGCTACGCGGATAAGCGTAGGAAGCCATTGGAATTTCAGGTCGGGGACCGGGTCTTACTTAAAGTCTCACCCTGGAAGGGTGTGGTTCGTTTTGTATGTTTTTACATGATGCCTAGCTTAATGAATGTACACGCGATTCGACTTTCAATATTGAACTGTCTGAGCTTTAATAAAATATATGATCTGAGGTATATTGTTGATACATGCCCTGAATTCGGATAATACTTGAAGAGACAGAATGAATTAGGATGCCTAGATCAAAATCCTGTATGATATTATGTGATTATATGATAATGTACTGTTTTCTGTTCTGCATGATATGATACCATATGTTGCTGTAATTGTTGTATATTACTGTATTTATGTGCAAACCATGTCAGATCAGTATGTAATCAATTATCACACACAGTCGATTGAACACCAAGATTTGTAAACCCTACTTGATTTCAAACACTTATATCGAATCATGTGCAATGTGCCTAGGTCTTGTGTAACGGACTTAGACATTTATTTAACTCTAGAAGCAATAACATACCGAGCAAACCAAGGTGAGTTCACACCCTTACTAAGGCATGGGATTCCCAGGGTTTGGGAATGGGATTGAAGAAATAAGGTTGAATAGATTCATACATTCACTGTTACTAGACTACCATACCATCGTCCTCGGTTGTGCAGGACACATACGTAAAACCTACGTATACTTATGCTACTCGCTATCCTCGGTTGTGAAGGATACTCACGTAAAACCTACGTATACTTATGCTACTCGCTATCCTCGGTTGTGAAGGATACTCACGTAAAACCTACGTGAAATTATACTCACTACTGCCTCGGTTGTGTCAGGCACTTACGTAAAACCTACGTAAACCCCCACGTACCCCTATCCTCGGTTGTGAAGGATACTTACGTAAAACCTACGTAAACTTGTACGTATTACTGTTCTCGGGATATGTAGAACACATATGGTTACGAATAGTCTAGTGGTTATACAACATGGGAAGCCCCCACCAATAGAACGTACTATCGGCCCAGTAGAGCCACATGTTATAAACGAATATACTATTACGCACTTACTTTCTGTGAACTCGCTCAACTAGTTGTTGATCCTCTGTTACATGCCTTGCAGGTCGTTAGATACATGGAGCTTGCACAGGGAGGAGCTGGTCGTTGTGGGCTTGGATCGTGATTGTCTTGTTAAACACTTATGATATTTGATACTTCATTATGATGGGTTCTATTTATACGCTTCCGCTAAACAACGATAACTTACTTATGTTTTGGAACACCTTTCATATGGATTTGGTTTGGTTAATGGCAATTACTTTTACTATATATATTGTTCTATATGATTGGTGGCTTGATCCTGGTCAGTCACGCTCCCAAGCGGTGATACTCCGGTGGTGGATTTTGGGGGTGTGATAGAATTCATGACTCATGTTTGAGAAAATGTCTAGTCATGAACCTTGTAATTTTCTTTGTCTTGTAAATCATTTGAAAAATGATAAAATCAGATGATATGTATAAATAAGAGGACACTGTATGGTTAAATGGATAACCATGTAAAATGTGTTTGTATAAGATAAGTCGTTTGTAAAACAATGTCTCGTGAAAAGTGTGTTATTTGTATAAAATGTCATATGTCTCAAATTGAAATGATTCAAATAACGCTACGATATGTAATACCATACAAACACTTATATATAGGAAGTACCAGCGGCGTATCCACTATGCTTGTATCATATTACACACGCCTCGTTACTTAATCACTTACTCAAACCAAACCATCAAGATGAAATGTTAACAATTGTGGAAATGTTTATGTATAGTCAAATGTCTATTGTCAAATGTAAATCATGTCAACGGATACAACTGGTTTACACGGTTCAATGGTTACAAACGGTTCATATAATCGAAGGGTTAAGACGGTTCACATAGTCAAATGGTTACAACGATTCAAAATGTAGCATATTGTTTTCATATGTTGGATGAGCATATGCAACAGAAATGCAATGTAAAACCATGTACTAAGTACGCACACAATGGGCATACATAGCATGTAATGTAAAGCAATGTACTAAGTACGCACACAATGGGCATACATAGCATGTAATGTAAAGCAATGTACTAAGTACGCGCACTATGGGCATACATAGCATGTAATGTAAAGCAATGTACTAAGTACGCACACAATGGGCATACATAGCATGTAATGTATTGTAAAGTGATGTGCTAAGTATGCACACAATGGACATACATAGCATAAACACAATGAAATCATGTACTATATATGTACTATCGAACATAGCAAGTATATGATGTGAAAACCGGAAAGCATGAAAGTAACAAGTAGGCACATGTGTTTCACCCCAAAACAGTTTGGTAAACAGTAAAAGAGGAGTTCAATGTACTCACCTGAGATTGCTTTGATTTCCTTGTGTAATAATCACACAATGCTAGAGATCACGGGATATCAAACGACACCTAATAGGTAGCTATATTAATATACCGGACCAAAATCGGAAGGATCGGATAGTATGCGGGTTCGTAAACCAAACGAGTATGGAAACTCGTGTAATATGGTTTAACAAAGCCTACATACTAAAATGAAACCTAACCTAAGTGCTTGCGACCCATTACGACCCGTTTAGGTAGCTTATGCTACCTTAACGCGTCGTTCGCGTAGAACGCGTTTGGAACGCCTAACATCGTGGCCATAAGGTATAACCTCGGAAGGTTATAGCTATGGTCACCTAATGTGTTTGGTCAGATCCTAATGATCGACCAAATGGGTCGGGTTCGAAAGTATAAGCGATGGTTTAGATCGCTTACCTTACGACCCTATATAAGCACTATACTAAAAGTGACGAGCTAAGCATCTTAGGACATGCTTAACTGAGTTTAGAAAACAGGTTTGGCATCAAAACAAACGGCTTTGGTGCTCACGAGTAGTTTGGTTACAAAATACGCAAGAATGCGCATTTTGGCCGAAACTACGACTCGTCACTGAGCCTAGATAACGTGGTAATCAGTAGGTATAGTCGCCATGGACTATAACCATCGTGATCACGCTCACGTTATGAAGTTCCAATGAACTTCGTGTTGACCATAGGCTGGTCAACGCAGAAAGTCAACAAAACGTTGACTTTCGGACTCGAAAAGCGAATAAAAGAATGAAAGAACACTTACGAAGGGTCCCCGAATGCTAATCTAGATCAAAATGGCTCAGGTATGAAACAAAGGTTCCAACTTAGAGCTTTTGATCAGATTTTTGTGGGTTTTCACCAAAAAGGGGGGGGTATTTATAGGAAAAGTAAAGCCGTTAGGATCGTTTCTTGAATATCGTGCCACGATCCAAGCCTTACACTTGTCAAGATGTTGTGGTGGCTTAATGTGACCCTTAGCTCCTGAGATGGTGAAAGGGCATTGCCCTTTGGAGTGTTTGAAAGGCCAATCTTAGCAAGAAAACAACTTTTTTGTTACTGAAGGGGCCATGCGGCCCGCATCAGGATATGCATAAACTCAGGCGGGCCGCCTGGGCCTGTCTGATCTGCACATACTTTCAGAAATGGCAGTTTTGGTCCCTGTTGCGTATTTAAGCCATTTCCGACACTTCTAAGGCCCGTAAAGCCAACTTTAAGGCCCTAAAATGATTCCTAAACATTGTGGACATGAAACATGCTCAAAAATATGCCGGGTGTTGGTTCGTTTGGCCGTACGATCGCGATGTTCGCTTAGTTACGACGAAATTCGCATAAGCGCGAAAGAAGATCCAAATGACGCGACGAACGGATTTTTCTCATGCCAAACACTAAGGCATAATATAAGGATGCTTACATAAATTTTTGGATGTCCGGATGTATTCAGAACGTAAGTTATGCGCGAAAGTGCAAACTTATGCACTTTTTGACACTTTTAGTCCCTGAATGATCCAAAAGTTTGTTTTAGCATACCAAACCCTTCAAAGCCTATTTCTAAGCTATGTAAAGGATATTTATGGTATGTTTAACTTATGGACATGTTCCGGAATGTTCGTTATAGTTCAAATTGGCATACTTTCGCAGTTTGTCAAGTTTAGTCCCTGTAAGCGAATTAACTTATTTTTGCCATACCAAAGCCTTCAAAACTTATTTCTAAGTTATGTAAAGGTTATTTAAGGTATGTTAAGTATATGTTGATGTCCCGGAGTATTTGTCGCATTAAACTGAGTACGTTTACGCACCAGGTTGCGTATAATTCTCCAGAAAGCGATGTAAAGTTTGAAATTGAACAAGAATTGATATGTGCAATAGATACACATATTTATACAAGATCCCAAGTATGAAATACGATATTTCATCGGCTTGGTATTTGTTTGATGGTCGCGGTGACACAGGTTTCACAGTGTCCCCTACTTTAGGAAATTTCGTCCCGAAATTTATTCGTAGGAGTCCATTAGTGACTTTGCCAAATACCCACCAGCGATATGCAAGGCAATATCCTGTCATTTCCTTGACGGTCGTTCTTCAGTAACGAAAATGAACAGACGGAGTCATTTTCCTTAACGGGTATTCTTCAGAAATGGAAATGGCGGAATACACAACGGATATTCATTTCCTCAACAGATAAATCTTCAGAAACGAAAATGAACTAACGGAGTCATTTTCAATGGTTGCTTCCTCAGAGTTGGAAATGAGGGATTACACAACGGATATTCATTTCCTCAACGGGTAAATCTTCAGAAACGAAAATGAACTAACGGAGTCATTTTCAATGGTTGCTTCCTCAGAGTTGGAAATCAGGGATTACACAACGGATATTCATTTCCTCAATGGGTAAATCGTTAGAAACGAAAATGAATTAACGGAGTCATTTTCAACGGTTGCTTCATCAGAGTTGGAAATGAAAGATTACACAACGGATATTCATTTTCCCCAACGGATAATCTTCATAAACGAAAATGCACTAACGGAGTCTTTTTCAACGGTTGCTTCATCAGAGTTGGAAATGAAGGATTACACAACGGATATTCATTTCCTCAACGGGTAAATCTTCAGAAACGGAAATGAACTAACGGAGTCATTTTCAACGGTTGCTTCCTCAGAGTTGGAAATGAAGGATTACACAACGGATATTCATTTCCCCAACGGATAAATCTTCAGAAACGAAAATGAACTAACGAAGTCATTTTCAACGGTTGCTTCATCAGAGTTGGAAATGAAGGATTACACAACGGATATTCGTTTCCCCAACGGATAAATCGTCAGAAACGAAATGAGCTAACGGAGTCATTTTCAACGGTTGCTTCATCAGAGTTGGAAATGAAGGATTACACAACGGATATTCATCTCCCCAACGGATAAATTGTCAGAAACGAAAATGAACTAACGGAGTCATTTTCAACGGTTGCTTCATCAGAGTTGGAAATGAATAGGGTTAACTCTAGACACATGACAGAACTTGCTGTGGTTTCTGTGCACTACATTCCAGAATTATGTATGCATCCATAATTACATAATCCCTTGCACAGTCCGCACAGTTTGTTTTGTAATGTTTTGGGGAAGGATATCAAACTTGTGATGAGGGTGACTAGACTTCCATCGGGTCCTTTTTATTAGATCGACAGGGGATCCTCTTAGTTAGGCCACCAAGGAGTCCTTTCAGCTATATCATCACATGATATTCCTAACCAGATTTTTGGATCAATCTGTTTAACTAGACCACTCAAGGGGTCTAATTATGAAGTAGTACTTTATAATCCGAGGGACTTAACTGTAACGTAGAAGTCCATTGAGGATTTTAAGTAATACCTCTGGGTAGCCTACGATGAATCTCTTATACAAGGATATGTAAGATTCTACGAGGATTTGGATAGCATAATTTGGATCACACAACAACACATAAGGGAACACATAAACACAAAGTCACATAATTGTTTAACTTGATTATAATTTGTTATTAACTTGTTATTGATTGAATACGGATATGGAAACCAATCGACGGGTCTCAATGTTCACGGGAATCTATCTGAGAAGATAGAAAGATCTCCCAAAATTCGATTTTTGATTACAAGGAATTATCACATTCGAATTTAGGTATACAACAATTAAGGGCTTACGGGAAATCCTTAGGTACCCTATTAAGGAGTTATAGTGGTACTTTGGGTATTCGTCATGTGTTGTAACTTGCGCCTTGTACTTCGTTTTTCTTAGTAGAAACGGGTACTTAGGAATTACGTGGAAGACGGAAGAGTTCTGTTCTTCAAGGAATACGGTTCCTTGATTGTCGGTATTGTAAGGGGATATGTCGTTTATACATGCAACCACAGATAATACATTGCAATGTAAATAAGATTTATTTATAAACAATGGTAACAACTGTTTCTTGGACCTTGACAACAAAAGAAAATAATACATAAGACGTGATTATTCCTAAACGATGTTGTCTTCTAGTCAGTCAGATGCTCATCCTTGTGCTGGATTTGCATTAGCAAGCTTTGGGCAATTTCTTCGAAAATGACCCATCTCGCCACAGTTGAAACAAGAGCCTGGTAGTAAACGACCTTGAGCAGGATTGTTGCCAGCTTGGTTTGGCGTAGCTGCAGCTGGGCAGACTCTTGCTGTGTGGCCTATGAATCCACAAGTTTGGCATTTGCGGCACTGTACATTGGCGTGATGATGGAGGCTACATTGGTTGCACAAGGGTGTTGTTCCATTGTATGGTTTTCTAGCAGGGGGTTGAGCTGGTTGGTTGGGGACGGCTTGACCATTGTGAGCGACCGCGGCGAAGTTCTGAGAAGCCTTTCGCTTCTTTGACTTTTTAGAGGATTCAGTTTGTTCATCCATGGTCTTTGATTCCCCGATTGGGTTTGATTCCCCGACCGGTTTCTTGTCACCTTTTCGGAAAAGTTTACCTTTCCTGATCATTGATTCAGTCAAGGTTGCAGATAGCTCAATGGCCTGTCTAACTGTAGTAGGGTTGCTACCAGTCACAATGTCTTGTATTGAGTCAGGGAGGCCATCAATGTACTTTTCGATTGCCTTATCCAAAGGTGTAACCATATCCGGGCATAACAAACTTAACTCCTCATAATGATCCGTGTAGGCTCGATGCTCACCGCTAACCTGCTTAAGATCGTCGAACTCCGTTTCCATGGCCCTGATCTCGTGACGAGGACAGAATTCCTTCATCATCAGAGCTCGAAGCTCTTGCCATGTTTGAGCTAGTGCCACATCGGCACCCCTATCTCTCATCACACCATTCCACCATGTCAAAGCTCGTTTCTCAAAGACGCTAGATGCGAATTCTACCTTTCGCTCGTTTGGACATTGAACATGTCTGAAGGTGTTCTCTAAACTCTCGAACCATTGTAGAAGTGCAGTCGCTCCTTGAGACCCAGAAAACTTTGATGGATTAGCTAAGTTGAACGTCTTGAAGTTGCAGGGGGCATTATGGTTGTTGTTGGCTTGGTTCCATTGAGCAAAGAGGTTTGGGAATTGAGCAGCCATTTGCTGCGCAATGATCTCTGCCAGTTCTGCAGTCGCTATCTGGTTTTCACATCGAGGAGGCATTCTAAATGAGAGACAAGAAAGAAAACAAATGAAATGGCATTGGGTAAGAATAGGATGTTACAATTTCCGGCCATAATCATGGTTGAGGGTTATTTGTTTGAATCCATGAAGCAAACAAACAACACCAAGGCTGAGTCAAAGCAAATAGATCCTCATAGTGCATCGCGAAGACATGCTCGCCTATAAGTGGACACTCACCCCAAGAGTTCCCATGTAAGAGTGACTGGTCCGATTATGTGGATTTGTACGAACACTCTAACCTTAGACAGAAATCCCAGGGTACAGGCATTCACTCTTCCAGTTCGCACGTGTTCACACTATTTACGACCCAAAACCTTGACGAGATTTTGAAAACCCAAAGGGGTTCAAAACCTTATAACCGAGGGTTCAAAACCTAGTAATCAATCATCCTAGAACAGATGATTAGTTTTCAAAGCGGTTTTGAAATTTATGTTCTTGTTGTGGTCGTCGCCTAAGGGTAGGTGACGGTATTGTTTTGTGACTAAACGCAAGTAAACTCGCGTTAGGGTCCTAGGAAGGTTATAGACTAGGTCAAAGCATTACTAATAACCTAATTCCCTATAACCATTGGCTCTGATACCAACTTTTCTGTCACACCCCGACCACGAAGAACATACAAATCGTGGCGGAAACATCGGGGAGTGTTGTAACATAATTTATTGTTTCAAATCCACGGTAAATGAAGTTTCGTTTTATTAATCAAATATGAAAGTATACATTGTTTAAACAAGAACCAAAGAGTACATAACATAAATTAACTAGTTCTTGTCTCGTTTTAAGTCACTAAGGCACAGGTCTGCCTAAGTATGTCTTGATGAGTCCTATGCATCATCTCCTGAAAACACATGTGAAAATAGGTACGTCAGCATAAAAATGCCTGCGAGATACATAGGTTTTGTGAAAACAGAATTCATGACTCATGTTTGAGAAAATGTCTAGTCATGAACCTTGTAATTTGCTTTGTCTTGTAAATCATTTGAAAAACGATAAAATCAGATGATATGTATAAATAAGAGGACACTGTATGGTTAAATGGATAACCATGTAAAATGTGTTTGTATAAAATAAGTCGTTTGTAAAACAATGTCTCGTGAAAAGTGTGTTATTTGTATAAAATGTCATATGTCTCAAATTGAAATGATTCAAATAACGCTACGATATGTAATACCATACAAACACTTATATATAGGAAGTACCAGCGGCGTATCCACTATGCTTGTATCATATTACACACGCCTCATTACTTAATCACTTACTCAAACCAAACCATCAAGATGAAATGTTAACAATTGTGGAAATGTTTATGTATAGTCTATCATCAAATGTAAATCATGTCAACGGATACAACTGGTTTACACGGTTCAATGGTTACAAACGGTTCATATAATCGAAGGGTTAAGACGGTTCACATAGTCAAATGGTTACAACGGTTCAAAATGTAGCATATTGTGTTCATATGCTGGATGAGCATATGCAACAGAAATGCAATGTAAAACCATGTACTAAGTACGCACACAATGGGCATACATAGCATGTAATGTAAAACAATGTACTAAGTACGCACACAATGGGCATACATAGCATGTAATGTAAAGCAATGTACTAAGTACGCACACTATGGGCATACATAGCATGTAATGTAAAGCAATGTACTAAGTACGCACACAATGGGCATACATAGCATGTAATGTATTGTAAAGTGATGTGCTAAGTATGCACACAATGGACATACATAGCATAAACACAATGAAATCATGTACTATATATGTACTATCGAACATAGCAAGTATATGATGTGAAAACCGGAAAGCATGAAAGTAACAAGTAGGCACATGTGTTTCACCCCAAAACAGTTTGGAAAACAGTAAAAGAGGGGTTCAATGTACTCACCTGAGATTGCTTTGATTTCCTTGTGTAATAATCACACACTGCTAGAGGTCACGGGATATCAAACGGCACCTAATAGGTAGCTATATTAATATACCGGACCAAAATCGAAAGGATCGGATAGTATGCGGGTTCGTAAACCAAACGAGTATGGAAACTCATGTAATATGGTTTAACAAAGCCTACATACTAAAATGAAACCTAACCTAAGTGCTTGCGACCCATTACGACCCGTTTAGGTAGCTTATGCTACCTTAACGCGTCGTTCGCGTAGAACGCGTTTGGAACGCCTAACATCGTGGCCATAAGGTATAACCTCGGAAGGTTATAGCTATGGTCACCTAATGTGTTTGGTCGGATCCTAATGATCGAGCAAATGGGTCGGGTGCGAAATTATAAGCGATGGTTTAGATCGCTTACCTTACGACCCTATATAAGCAATATACTAAAAGTGCCAAGCTAAGCATGTTAGGACATGCTTAACTGAGTTTAGAAAACAGGTTTGGCATCAAAACAAACGGCTTTGATGCTCACGAGTAGTTTGGTTACAAAATACGCAAGAATGCGCATTTTGGCCGAAACTACGACTCGTCACTGAGCCTAGATAACATGGTAATCAGTAGGTATAGTCACCATGGACTATAACCATCGTGATCACGCTCACGTTATGAAGTTCCAATGAACTTCGTGTTGACCATAGGCTGGTCAACGCAGAAAGTCAACAAAACGTTGACTTTCGGACTCGAAAAGCGAATAAAAGAACGAAAGAACACTTACGAAGGGTCCCCGAATGCTAATCTAGATCAAAATGGCTCAGGTATGAAACAAAGGTTCCAACTTAGAGCTTTTGATCAGATTTTTGTGGGTTTTCACCAAAAGGGGGGGGGTATTTATAGGAAAAGTAAAGCCGTTAGGATCGTTTCTTGAATATCGTGCCACGATCCAAGCCTTACACTTGTCAAGATGTTGTGGTGGCTTAATGTGACCCTTAGCTCCTGAGATGGTGAAAGGGCATTGCCCTTTGGAGTGTTTAAAAGGCCAATCTTAGCAAGAAAATAACTTTTCTGTTAGTGAAGGGGCCATGCGGCCCGCATCATGATATGCACAAACTCAGGCGGGCCGCATGGGCCTGTCTGATCTGCACATACTTTCAGAAATGGCAGTTTTGGTCCCTGTTGCGTATTTAAGCCATTTCCGACACTTCTAAGGCCCGTAAAGCCAACTTTAAGGCCATAAAATGATGCCTAAACATTGTGGACA
This sequence comes from Helianthus annuus, assembly GCF_002127325.2. NCBI lineage: Eukaryota > Viridiplantae > Streptophyta > Magnoliopsida > Asterales > Asteraceae > Helianthus > Helianthus annuus. The sequence continues at coordinate 59,973,479 of NC_035437.2, forward strand.
TGAAACATGCTCAAAAATATGCCGGGTGTTGGTTCGTTTGGCCGTACGATCGCGATGTTCGCTTAGTTACGACGAAATGCGCATAAGCGCGAAAGACGATCCAAATGACGCGACGAACGGATTTTTCTCATGCCAAACCCTAAGGAATAATATAAGGATGCTTACATAAATTTTTGGATGTCTGGATGTATTCAGAACGTAAGTTATGCGCGAAAGTGCAAACTTATGCACTTTTTGACACTTTTAGTCCCTGAATGATCCAAAAGTTTGTTTTAGCATACCAAACCCTTCAAAGCCTATTTCTAAGCTATGTAAAGGATATTTATTGTATTTTTAACTTATGTACATGTTCCGGAATGTTCGTTATAGTTCAAATTGGCATACTTTCGCAGTTTGTCAAGTTTAGTCCCTGTAAGCGAATTAACTTGTTTTTGCCATACCAAAGCCTTCAAAACTTATTTCTAAGTTATGTAAAGGTTATTTAAGGTATGTTAAGTATATGTTGATGTCCCAGAGTATTTGTCGCATTAAACTGAGTGCGTTTACGCACCAGGTTGCGTTTAATTCTCCAGAAAGCGATGTAAAGTTTGAAATTGAACAAGAATTGATATGTGCAATAGGTACACATATTTATACAAGATCCCAAGTATGAAATACGATATTTCATCGGCTTGGTATTTGTTTGATGGTCGCGGTGACACAGGTGTCACAATTTTCTTCCCCTTCACATTACAAAACGAACTGTGCGGACTGTGCAAGGAATTACGTAATTATGGAAGCATACATAATTATGGAATTCAGTGCACAGAAACCAAAGCAAGTTTTGTCATGTGTCTAGAGTTGAGTCAATTCATTTCCATTTCTGAAGAATACCCATTGAGGAAAATGACTCATTCCGTTCATTTTCGTTTCTGAAGAATATCCATCGAGGGAAATGAATATCCTTGATTCTTCCTTCATTTCCATTTCTGAAGAATACCCATTAAGGAAAATGACTCATTCCGTTCATTTTCGTTTCTGAAGAATACCCATCGAGGGAAATGAATATCCTTGATTCTTCCTTCATTTCCATTTCTGAAGAATACCCATTGAGGAAAATGACTCATTCCATTCATTTTCGTTTCTGAAGAACATCCATCGAGGGAAATGAATATCCTTGATTCTTCCTTCATTTCCATTCCTGAAGAATACCCATTGAGAAAAATGACTCATTCCGTTCATTTTCGTTTCTGAAGAATACCCATCGAGGGAAATGAATATCCTTGACTTTTCCTTCATTTCCATTTTGAAGAATACCCATTGAGGAAAATGACTCATTCCGTTCATTTTCGTTTTCTGAAGAATGTCCGTTGAGAGAAATAACAGGATTATACCTTGCATATCTTTGATGGGTTATTCTACGCAAATAGATAAAAACCCTAGATTCCATGCAAGACACTTATTTAACACAGCGTCACAGACAGACTCCTACGAATAAATTTCGAGATGAAATTTCCTAAAGTAGGGGAGACTGTGACACATGTGCCCCTGCAACCATCAATCAAATACCAAATTTATTAAATATTGTGTTTCATACTTTGTATTTGTAAAAATATGTGTATCATTTGCACATATGTATTCATGTTCGATTTCAAGCTTTAAATCGCTTTCTGGAAGGTTATACGCGCACTGATGCGTAAATATAACCAGTTTAATGCAACGAACACTCCAGAATAGTGAAATAGGCTTAACTCCAGAATAGTGAAATAACCTTTACATAACTTAGAAATAAGTTTTGGAGGGTTTGGTCTGGCGAAATCAAGTTTATTCGCTTACAGGGACTAATTTTGACAAACTGCGAAAGTATGCCGATTTGTACTGTAACGAACATTCTGGAACTTGATCATAAGTTAAATATGCCCTAAATATCCTTTACATAGCTTAGAAATAGGCTTTGAGATGTTTTGTGCGCAAAAATAAACTTTCTTGATCAATAGGGACTAAAAGCGTCAAAAAGTGCATAAGTTTGCATTTTCGCGCATATCTTACGTTCTGAATATATCCGGACATCCAAAAATTTATGTAATCATTAAAATATTTTATTTTAGTGATTGGCATGATAAAATTCCATTCGTCGCTTAATTTAGATCGTTTTTGCGTTCGTTACGACTTCTGTCGTAATTAACCAAACAACGCAACCGTACGACCAAACGAAACGACATCCGAGATGTTTTTGAGCATATTTTAAGTTCCCTATACATTAACATCATTTTAGAGCTTTGAAATGGGGTTAACGGGGCTTAAAAGTGCCAAAAATCAAGTTTCACAAGTGCAGCGACCATTTTTGAAATTTCTGACCAGATTCAATGAACCTAGTCCAATTTTGAAGTGTTAATGGTTTAATGGCTGGTTTTGGATGATATGGGCTCAAATTTGTTGGTTTTAAACATTCCCATGGTTTTGAAAACCATGAGCCCAAGTGGAGGGCCAAGATCAAAGCACGAAATGCGAGGAACGATCCTAACGGTTTACCGAATCCTATATAAACCCATGCCTTCACTTCATTTCAACTCACACTTTGGTTCAATCAGCTCTAAGTTGAAGTTATTACTTCATACCTGAGTTGTTTGAATCAAAACTTCCTAGCTTAAAACCTTTGTAAGTCTCTTTCGTGCTTTTTATGCGTTTTTAGCATGAAAGTCAAACAGTGTTTGACTTTCTGCTTTGACCACGAGTTGGTCAACATGAAGTTCGTTGAACTTCGCAACGTGAGCGTAATCACGATGGTCATAGTCCTTGTGACTATACCTACTGATTACCACGTTGATTAGGTGTAGTGACGAGTCGTAGTTTCGGTCAAAATACGTATTCTTGCGTATTTTGCAACCAAACTACTTTTGGGTATCAAGACCCGTTGTCTTGATATCAACCTTGTTTTCAAACTTCGTTAAACATGTTCTAACATGTTTAACTCGTCACTTTAGGTTTAGTACTTATATAGGGTCGTAGAATAAGAGGTCTAAACAACCGCTTAGACTTTCGAACCCAACCCGTTTGGTCGATCATTAGGATCCGACCAAGCATATTATGTGACCATAGTTACATAGGTAATAACCTTCCGAGGTTATACCTTATGGTCACTTCGTTTAAGTAGTTATATGATAGGTAGTTTATATGCCTTAGGTAAACGACCAAAATGCCCTTTTTACGCATAAATTCATTTTAAGCATATGTAACCTAAATTTTGACATCTAAACTGATTAGGTAACATTATTAGACATGTTAAGGCATATATTACTTGTCATAGGACTAGTTAGGCGTTCTGAACGCGTTTTAGGCGAACGACGCGTTAAAGTAGCGTAAGCTACCTAAACGGGTCGTAATGGGTCGTAAGCACTTAGGATAGGTTTCCTTTTAGAAAGTAGGCTTTGTTAAACCATATTACATGAGTTCTTATACTCATTTGGTTTACGAAACCTCATTCTATCCTATCTTCCGATTTAGGTCCGGTTTATTTACATAGTTACCTATATTAGGTGCCGTTTGATTCTGTGATCCCTCTAGCTTTGCTTGGTTATTGTTCAAGACTTCTAAGCTGTCACACCCCCAAAATCCACCCGCGGAGTACTACCGCTTGGAGGCGTGACTGACCAGGATCCAGCCACCAATCATACTGAACGAGCATATAAACAGTTATAAAAGTTTAACCAATACGATTGGTGTTTCAAAACAAGCATGTTTAAGTTGCAAGCGGAAGCATAAGTTTAAAGTTATAACATAAGTTCAAATGTTTTCAAATAAAACATGACACGCAGCAATCCGTGTCCCACACCGACTCTCCTCCATGCAAGCTCCAGCTGAGTACCTATGGTCCTGCAAAGCATGTAGTAACGAGTCAACAACTAGTTGAGTGAGTTTACTGTTGGGTGTTCGTTTTAGTTATTTCGAAAACAGTTTCCTTTAACTGGCATCCTTCCGTGGGGGTTACCCCATAGTTTAAAAACGTGACCTGTTCATTCCCAGTTACTCCGGCACTCCAGCCGTGGGGGCTACCCCATGTTAGTTATCAGGCATTTCGGCCGTGGGGGCTACCCCATGCGTACACTAGACTCGTTACCATATCGACTGCTGACTGTAGTCATGTTTATGTGCCCTGAAAACATCAATGTCTATCATCATTGACGTGCCCCAGATCCATTAGTTCACGCCCGTCCTCTGCGGCACGGTGTGAGGTTTGTCAGACCTAAATAGCGCTATCTAACTAATGACCCGCTCGCCATTGGCCCGGCGATTAGTCGATACAAAAAGGAGGGACTTCGTGATAGAGTTTTAGTCTAGTACGTGTTATCCGTCCATCCGGACGAGGAATCACATTCCTGAACCACTGCCGTCCTACCCAAGGAGGACGAGGAACCCACGTTCCTTAACCCCGTTCCCAACCCAGGGAATCCCATGCTTTGTAAGGGTGTGAACTCACCTCGGTTTGCTCGGTAGTAACACAGAAGGGTCAATCAATTTGCAAGTAGTCAATCACGTCCTAACATAGATACCGCTCATAATCAGATTCAAACCAAGCAGTGCACATACCAGTAGCAGTCACGGTGTACAAGTTTAACATATTCAGTTAACAGTAACACATATACAGTCCATAAGTTCAACCCAACTACTCAAGCCCAAATCATGCATCAGCGGTTAACACAGAAAGCTCATAAGCCCGGCCCATAAATACGCAAGCCCATTAAGTGTGGTTGCGAGTCGCAACAAGACTCGCAACTACGCGGTCTCGGTTTGTGCTGCTTTTGGTTGCGAGTCGTAACCGGACTCGCAATCACAGTTGCGGGTTATGCTGTTTGTGTTGATCATGGATGGTTGCGAGTCGCAACCTGTGTCGCAACCACGGTTTCGGCTTGTCATGTCATGGTTGCGAGTCGTAACCAGGTGTTCTCGACTCGCAACTGGTGTCGCAACGTAGAGGTCTCGAGTCGGAATCAAAGGTCTCGACTCCCCAACAGTTGCTGATTTCTGCACAGTTGTACTATCCAATAGAATTTGAATGTCATGCAACACAAATATTGTACTATCCACTAAACATGTTTTATTGTCTAACTATTCATGAAATCGGATCAAACAATTCAGATTTCAAACATTCAACCCACATTCATGTCATATTCAATAAGTTCTTCATATATTCAAAACATATTCATCAAGTTCTTCACATATTCATAACACAAACAATCCTTATTCAACCAAAATCATGAACCATCATCAAAGCACTTAAGCATAACACCCTAAACTAAGCCGATTACATGTCGTATGTAAACCGGTTTCATGAACATTAATGATTAGTAGTTTATACTTCATTTAAACACAAGATACACTAACCCATCATGCAATATATCCGGAACTAAGACATGTTAACCGATTTTCTACATCACACACATCATCAAGCATACAACTATACAAGTTAGATCATACAATTCACACTATCATAAATAACAACAAACATCAAGCAAAGCATCATAACCACTAACCGGTTGGTGAAGTGTGTGAAGGATTGTTGTCCAAAAGTTTCCGAGTGAAGGACACAAGCTAATTCGGGAGCTTGGCTCGATTCTTGAATCCGGCACAATGGAGAAGGGTGGTGTTTGCTAGAGTTTTGGTGAGAGAGGTTGAGAGAGTGTGTGTGTGGGAGTGTGAGTGTGGTTGCCCAAAGAGTGACAAGGATGGTTACAAGCATAATATATATATACTTGTTTCACCATGCACCCTAAAGGGCTTAGGAATCGGTTAAGGGGGTTTACGGCCCAAGTGGCCCAACCGGCTACTGTTCACTCGAGACCACATGGTCTCGAGTCGGGTCCTTGTTGTTTCGGTTCATATACATACACGCATACACATAGTTATATCATATAGTTCCCATAAAATGTTCATATATATCATTGCACCAAACATGCCAACTAATCACACAATGTACAAGTATGTTATATCAAATCACGACGAAAGGTTCTAAATTTCGAGTTGTCACATCATCCCCAGGTTGAAAGAAATTTCGTCCCGAAATTTGATGGCACTCACTGAGGAAGCTAGTCAAGTTGTAAGGTTTTCCCGGTTATCCTGGGGTGTCACATCCACCCCCCGTTGATCTTGAATTTCGTCCCGAAATTCCGTAGCTTCAGCCTCAGTAGCGGTTGCAAACAGTTGGGGATACTTTTGTTTCATCCGATCTTCGCGCTCCCAAGTAAACTCTGGGCCGCGACGTGAGTTCCAACGAACTCGAACGAGAGGTATTCTAGTGCTCTTGAGGACCTTAACATCCCGGTCCGTGATTTCGACTGGTTCTTCGACGAATTTCAACTGTTCGTCGATCGTGAGTTCCTTCAGAGGAACTACGTGGGTCTCATCTGACAGACACTTCTTCAGATTCGACACATGGAAAACGTTGTGAACTGCACCGAGTTCTGCTGGTAAGTTCAGTCTGTAGGCCACCTTGCCTATTTTCTCAATGATCTCGAAAGGTCCAACGTATCGTGGGTTGAGTTTGCCTCGTTTACCAAAACGAACCACACCCTTCCAGGGTGAAACTTTGAGTAATACCCGCTCCCCAACCTGGAGCTCAAGTGGTTTCCTGCCCTTATCGGCGTAGGCCTTCTGACGGTCACGAGCGGCCGCCATGCGTTGTCGTATTTGAGCAATCCGCTCAGTAGTGTCTACCACATGTTCTGGACCAGTGATTTGACTATCCCCCACCTCTGCCCAACAGAGAGGTGACCGGCATTTACATCCGTACAATGCCTCAAACGGAGCAGCTTTAATGCTGGTGTGGTAGCTGTTATTATACGAGAATTCCACGAGTGGCAGATGCCTTTCCCAGCTGCTGCCAAAGTCGATTACACAAGCACGAAGCATGTCTTCTAATGTCTGGATAGTGCGTTCGGACTGCCCGTCCGTCTGTGGGTGATACGCTGTGCTCATATCAAGACGTGAGCCAAAAGACTTGTGCATTGCTTGCCACAGTTCCGAAGTAAAACGTGCATCTCGATCAGAGATGATAGAAGTGGGCACCCCGTGCCTCGAAACAACTTCCTTGAGGTATATTTCCGCTAAAGTGGAGAATTTATCTGTTTCCTTAATTGCCAAAAAGTGTGCGGATTTCGTGAGTCGATCCACGATCACCCAAATAGTATCGTTTCCGCGCTGTGATCTAGGTAGGCCAGTAACGAAATCCATGGAAATTTGTTCCCATTTCCATTGTGGTATCTCTGGTTGTTGGAGTAGGCCTGAGGGTTTCTGATATTCCGTCTTGACTCGCGCACAAGTCAAACACTTGCTGACGTAAGTTGCTATGTGGGCCTTCATGCTAGGCCACCAATACGTAGTTTTAATATCGTGGTACATCTTATCCGAACCAGGGTGTACCGAATAACGAGATTTATGAGCTTCATCCATCACAAGTTCTCGTAAGTCGCCATAGAGTGGGACCCAAATGCGTCCTGTTACGTAGTAAGCACCGTCTTCCTTCTGTTCTAAACGTTGTCTTGACCCGCGTAGGGCTTCGGCCCTTACGTTTTCTGGTTTCAGTGCTTCTATCTAAGCAGCTCGTATTTGCGAAGGTAGACTAGAATGTATCGTGAGTTGTAAAGCTCTTACGCGCTTAGGCGCAGTGTCCTTTCGACTGAGGGCGTCAGCCACAACATTGGCCTTGCCCGGGTGATACCTGATAGAGCACTCATAGTCATTCAGCAGCTCGACCCATCGTCGTTGCCGCATATTCAGTTCCTTCTGCTTGAATATGTGTTCTAGACTTCTGTGGTCGGTGTAGATGGCGCACTTGGTTCCGTACAGGTAATGCCGCCATAGTTTAAGTGCGAAAACAACAGCTCCCAGTTCCAAATCATGTGTAGTGTAGTTCTTCTCATGAACCTTGAGTTGTCGTGAGGCGTAAGCTATGACTTTATCTCGTTGCATCAACACACAACCAAGACCTTGAATTGATGCATCACAGTAAACCACAAAATCGTCTGTGCCCTCTGGCAGTGAAAGGATAGGTGCACTACAAAGTCTATCCTTTAGATGTTGAAAAGCTAACTCCTGCGCATTTCCCCAATGATAAACAACGCCTTTCTGCGTTAACAAGGTGAGAGGCTGCGCGATCTTAGAAAAATCCTTAATGAATCTCCTGTAGTAACCTGCCAATCCCAAGAATTGGCGAATTTCCCTTGGTGTGCGGGGCGCAGGCCAGTTCTTAATAGAGTCCACTTTGGATGGATCAACATGAATCCCATCCTTGTTCACCACATGCCCTAGGAAATGGACTTCGCGAAGCCAGAAGTCGCATTTCGAAAACTTTGCGTAAAGCTGTTCTGTTCGAAGGAGTTCCAAAATAAGTCGTAGATGTTGTTCGTGCTCCTCCTGACTCTTAGAATAGATCAGGATGTCATCGATGAAGACTATAACGAATTTGTCCAGATACGGCTTGCAAACTCGGTTCATTAAGTCCATGAAAACTGCGGGTGCGTTCGTCAGCCCAAACGGCATGACCAAAAACTCATAGTGTCCATATCGAGTCCTAAAGGCTGTCTTAGAGACATCCTCTTCTCGAACTCTCAGCTGGTGATATCCCGATCTCAGATCGATCTTTGAATAGTAGCTCGACCCCTGCAACTGGTCGAACAAGTCGTCAATGCGTGGTAGAGGGTAACGATTCTTCACAGTCACCTTGTTGAGTTCTCGATAGTCGATACACATTCTGAAGGTACCGTCCTTCTTTTTCACGAAAAGCACTGGGGCTCCCCAAGGCGATGAGCTAGGACGAATGAAACCCTTATCCAAGAGTTCCTGTAGTTGCGTGGAGAGTTCTTCCAACTCTGATGGAGCCAAACGATAAGGTGCACGTGCTACAGGCGCAGCTCCAGGAGCTAGTTCAATCTGAAACTCGACTTGGCGATGGGGCGGAAGACCAGGTAATTCCTCAGGGAATACCTCATGATAGTCTCGTACAACTGGATAATCTTCTAGCTTCTTCTCTTTCTCTGTGGTGTCAGTAACTAAAGCCAAAATCGCAGCGTGGCCCTTTCGTAAGCACTTCTGAGCCTTAAGAAGAGAGATGATGTTCTCAACAGCACTTCTCTTGTCGCCACGAATCATGAGAGGTTCACTACCTAAACCAGGAATACGAACGATCTTCTCGTTGCAAAGAATCTCTGCTCGGTGTTGGGATAACCAATCCATCCCAATGACAACGTCGAAACTACCCAAGACGATAGGGATAAGGTCAATAGAGAAGGCCTGGTTAGCGAGAATAAGTTGGCAACCTTTGACTACGTGCGAGGCCTCCAAACTCTTACCATTGGCTAACTCTACAGTGTGCTTGTCACTCAGGGGTGTTGGAATACGCTTAAGCATTTTACTAACTTCTAGTGACACATAGCTAGTATCGGCACCCGAATCAAATAAGACTGTAACATAAAAGTCGTCGAGAAGGAACTTACCCGTCACCACGTTGGGATCATTCCTTGCTTCACCTTGACCAATCACGAACACTCGTCCCCTAGCACCATTGTTTTTATTGTGGTTCCCATTGTTACCATTCCCCTGATTGTTGTTGTTGTTCTGGTTCAGTTGGGGACAATCCTTCTTGAAGTGGCCTTCAGCTCCACACTGAAAGCACCCTTTGTTGTTACCCTGCTGCTGTCGCTGGTTCTGCTGAGGTTGCTGACGATTCTGATTGGCGGGGTATGCGCTCCTGCAATCCTTGGCAACATGACCAGGCTTGTTGCACCGATGACAGTTGCCCCTGGTGCATGGTCCACTGTGGTGTAGGTTGCAACGATTTAATTTGGGGTGACTCCCCTTGTATCCACCATGACTTTGACCACCAGACGATTGCTGACTGGGGCTCTTGTGGTCGTCAGTCTTCCTCTGCTGAGACTGAGATTGCACAGAAGTTGAACCCTTGCTTGAAGTTCCATCCCATTTCCGTTTGTCCCCACTAGAAGTACCAGAAGTAGTTGCAGCACCTATGCGCTTTGGTAACTTGTTCTGCTCCACCGCTTGGTCAGTAAGACGGTGAGCTAACTGAACAACCTGCTGGATAGTAGTCAAATTCGCTGAAGTCACATGACTTTGGATCTCTGGCAACAAGCCCTTGAGATAGAGTTCAATTCGCTTATAGGGAGGGTCCACCATAGTAGGACACAACAAGGCAAGCTCATGCGATCTCTTAGTGTATGCCTCAATCTCTGACCCCGTCATCTTGAGATTGTAGAACTCATCTTCCAGCTTATGAATGTCGTCGCGACTGCAGTATTCCTCCTTAATCATTTCCTTGAAGTTTTCCCATGGGGTGGCGTTGGCAGCAACCAACCCCAACATTTGCACTTGAGCATTCCACCACGTGGGGGCCAAACCCTCGAGAGTACCAGTAGCATACTTCACCCTGCGCGCTTCAGGGCATTCACACATTTCGAACACAGATTCTAGTTTCTCAAACCAGTGTAGGAGACCTACTGCTCCTTCAGTTCTGCTAAAAGTAGTGGGTCGGCAGTCCATAAAGGTCTTAAAAGTGCACACCGGTGCCTGAGCATATTGACCTAAGGTAGGGGAAAGAAAGACAGAGTTTAACACAAAGGTTGGTTCACGAGAGTAGGATCCAAATGATCCTAGAACAAATTCGGACTGCAGGATATACCTCCTGCGTTGGCAGCTGCTAGCGCTGCGGCAACTCGTTCGTTGATCAAAGCCGTCAACTGGGCTTGTGTCATGTTAACGCGTCCAGACATGATTCTTCATAATAAGAGTAATACGTGTGAGAGAGGTTCGCGAAAGTACGATAGTAGGATAGAGTAAACACGCACGTGTTCAAACAACAGTAGTTATACTAGTCAAGCATACCATGGGCAATGTACTATGTATCTAACAAGTAGGCAATATACACATATCATATTACCTAGTATGTCGAGCCTTGCATGTGGAGTGGAGCGTCGTTGTGGACCGTCGAGCACTGTACCGGTTATAGTCTGGTTTTAACAAAAACGTTTCTCCTTTATTAAATCCTAGTTCACTATAACCAATGGCTCTGATACCAATCTGTCACACCCCCAAAATCCACCCGCGGAGTACTACCGCTTGGAGGCGTGACTGACCAGGATCCAGCCACCAATCATACTGAATGAGCATATAAACAGTTATAAAAGTTTAACCAATACGATTGGTGTTTCAAAACAAGCATGTTTAAGTTGCAAGCGGAAGCATAAGTTTAAAGTTATAACATAAGTTCAAATGTTTTCAAATAAAACATGACACGCAGCAATCCGTGTCCCACAACGACTCTCCTCCATGCAAGCTCCAGCTGAGTACCTATGGTCCTGCAAAGCATGTAGTAACGAGTCAACAACTAGTTGAGTGAGTTCACTGTTGGGTGTTCATTTTAGTTATTTCAAAAACAGTTTCCTTTAACTGGCATCCTGCCGTGGGGGTTACCCCATAGTTTAAAAACGTGACCTGTTCATTCCCAGTTACTCCGGCACTCCAGCCGTGGGGGCTACCCCATGTTAGTTATCAGGCATTTCGGCCGTGGGGGCTACCCCATGCGTACACTAGACTCGTTACCATATCGACTGCTGACTGTAGTCATGTTTATGTGCCCTGAAAACATCAATGTCTATCATCATTGACGTGCCCCAGATCCATTAGTTCACGCCCGTCCTCTGCGGCACGGTGTGAGGTTTGTCAGACCTAAATAGCGCTATCTAACTAATGACCCGCTCGCCATTGGCCCGGCGATTAGTCGATACAAAAAGGAGGGACTTCGTGATAGAGTTTTAGTCTAGTACGTGTTATCCGTCCATCCGGACGAGGAATCACATTCCTGAACCACTGCCGTCCTACCCAAGGAGGACGAGGAACCCACGTTCCTTAACCCCGTTCCCAACCCAGGGAATCCCATGCTTTGTAAGGGTGTGAACTCACCTCGGTTTGCTCGGTAGTAACACAGAAGGGTCAATCAATTTGCAAGTAGTCAATCACGTCCTAACATAGATACCGCTCATAATCAGATTCAAACCAAGCAGTGCACATACCAGTAGCAGTCACGGTGTACAAGTTTAACATATTCAGTTAACAGTAACACATATACAGTCCATAAGTTCAACCCAACTACTCAAGCCCAAATCATGCATCAGCGGTTAACACAGAAAGCTCATAAGCCCGGCCCATAAATACGCAAGCCCATTAAGTGTGGTTGCGAGTCGCAACAAGACTCGCAACTACGCGGTCTCGGTTTGTGCTGCTTTTGGTTGCGAGTCGTAACCGGACTCGCAATCACAGTTGCGGGTTATGCTGTTTGTGTTGATCATGGATGGTTGCGAGTCGCAACCTGTGTCGCAACCACGGTTTCGGCTTGTCATGTCATGGTTGCGAGTCGTAACCAGGTGTTCTCGACTCGCAACTGGTGTCGCAACGTAGAGGTCTCGAGTCGGAATCAAAGGTCTCGACTCCCCAACAGTTGCTGATTTCTGCACAGTTGTACTATCCAATAGAATTTGAATGTCATGCAACACAAATATTGTACTATCCACTAAACATGTTTTATTGTCTAACTATTCATGAAATCGGATCAAACAATTCAGATTTCAAACATTCAACCCACATTCATGTCATATTCAATAAGTTCTTCATATATTCAAAACATATTCATCAAGTTCTTCACATATTCATAACACAAACAATCCTTATTCAACCAAAATCATGAACCATCATCAAAGCACTTAAGCATAACACCCTAAACTAAGCCGATTACATGTCGTATGTAAACCGGTTTCATGAACATTAATGATTAGTAGTTTATACTTCATTTAAACACAAGATACACTAACCCATCATGCAATATATCCGGAACTAAGACATGTTAACCGATTTTCTACATCACACACATCATCAAGCATACAACTATACAAGTTAGATCATACAATTCACACTATCATAAATAACAACAAACATCAAGCAAAGCATCATAACCACTAACCGGTTGGTGAAGTGTGTGAAGGATTGTTGTCCAAAAGTTTCCGAGTGAAGGACACAAGCTAATTCGGGAGCTTGGCTCGATTCTTGAATCCGGCACAATGGAGAAGGGTGGTGTTTGCTAGAGTTTTGGTGAGAGAGGGTGAGAGAGTGTGTGTGTGTGGGAGTGTGAGTGTGGTTGCCCAAAGAGTGACAAGGATGGTTACAAGCATAATATATATATACTTGTTTCACCATGCACCCTAAAGGGCTTAGGAATCGGTTAAGGGGGTTTACGGCCCAAGTGGCCCAACCGGCTACTGTTCACTCGAGACCACATGGTCTCGAGTCGGGTCCTTGTTGTTTCGGTTCATATACATACACGCATACACATAGTTATATCATATAGTTCCCATAAAATGTTCATATATATCATTGCACCAAACATGCCAACTAATCACACAATGTACAAGTATGTTATATCAAATCACGACGAAAGGTTCTAAATTTCGAGTTGTCACATAAGCACCCTCAAGTGAGTACATAGTCCCCTCTTTTACTGTTTTTCAAATATTTTGGGGTGAAACACATGTGCCTACTTGTTACTTTCATGCTTTCCATGTTTTCATATCATATACATGCTATGTTCATTAGTACACTATTAGTACATGATTTCATTATGTTTGCTATGTATGTTCACTTAACATGCTAGCCCATTGTTTTACATTTTGAGCTATTCGAACCATTTGTAACCATTTGATATATGTGAACCATTTGTAACCATTTGATATATGTGAACCATTTGTAACCATTTGATGTATGTGAACCATTTGTAACCATCTGATATATGTGAACCATTTGTAACCATTTGTTATATGGGAACCATTTGTAACTGTTTGAACCATTGGGTTAGGGAAGTGATTAGGTAACGGGGCGGGTGTAATGTGTTAAAAGCATGGTGGATACGCCGCTGGTACTTCCTATATATAAGTGCTTTTAACACATTATCTATCGTTGCGTTATCTAGATCACTTGGGTAAACGATTTTGAAACGATGTCACACAATGATGTTTTCTAAATAATATAAACCATACAAGTTTTGTTAACGAGTTTCTACGATATGTTTTACAATTTGATTTCATAAAACAAATGTTTTGGAGTTAAGAATCATGGCTACGAGATTTTATAAATCATATCCAACTTGATTTGAGTTGGTTAATTATGTCGCCAATACTATACTTTTCAAAATAAGGTTTTTAAATAAGTATAGCAACATGTAAAACGAGCCATGAATCTGACACTCACATAAAACCTATGTACTCGCCGGCATTTTTATGCTGATGTATTTTCACATGTGTTTCAGGTACCATAGTTGATGATGTTTGATGATGATATTTGTGTACGCTCACATAGGAATGGACGAGGCCTTAGTGACTTAATAACAATGGAAGTCTATTTGTTCATGTTTTGATTCTAATTCCAATGTAATGTAATACATTTAATTCAATAAAACAAAATTGTTTAATCCATGGTTGTGAAACAATGATTCTGTTACAACACTCCCCGACATTTCCGCCATGTTTTGTTGTTTTACGTGGTCGGGGTGTGACAAGCAGACCCCTCCTAAAACAACAGTGCGGTATGTATTTCATAAGTAAAACATGTCACACCCCGACCACGTGAAACATCAAATCGTGGCGGAAACGTCGGGGAGTGTTGTAACAGAATTATTGTTTCACAACCATGGCATTAAAAGTTATGTTTTATTTATCAAACAAGGAGTTACATTGTCTTAAATGAAAGAAACAAAGAGTACATCACATAATTAAACTAGTTCTATCTTCATTTTAAGTCGCTAAGGCACAGGTCCGCTCTAGTGTGTCACGATCATCCTATGCAACAGCTCCTAAAACACATGTGAAATAGGTACGTCAGCATAAAAATGCTTGTGATTTACATAGGTTTTATGAAAATACAATTCATGACATTAGGTTTTAAGAAAAGTTTAATGAAAATTAGTCATGAATCTTGTTAAGTGTTTTCTTTTATAAATCATTTGAAAAGTGATAATGAAATCAGATGATATGTATATATAAAAGAATAATGTATGGTTAAATGAATAACCAAGTAAAATGAGTTTGTATAAATCAAGTTATTTATGTAAAACAATGTCTTGTGATAAATATGTTATTTGTGAAAAACGTTATATGTCTAAATTGAAATGATTCAAATAACGCTACAATATGTAATATCACACAAGCACTTATATATAGGAAGTACCAGCGGCGTATCCAACATGCTTGTATTATATTACACATGCATCGTTACTTAAATCACTTAAACAAACCACCAATGTATAAAGTTCATGTTAAAACCAATTATCAAATGTTCTTGTATAAACCATGTCAAATGTTAAAAGTCAAAATGTAATCATGTAGTATGTAACAAATGTTATGTATGTTAAGTAATATGTGATTACCTAAACCAAAAGTAAAATGTACAAAACAAAGTATTTTGAATATATCAAAAGTTATGTTTTGCAAAATAAATGCATGTTTTACTGATACAAACACTTATGCGGCAAGTTAAACGCATATATTCAAGCCTTGAGACAGTAGGATAACCTTAGAGTAAAGGTTATCAAAAATGTTTTCAGATTCATTCATTCCTTACACCCAAACAAACCTAGGATGTCAGAAACGGGATTTGTCAAGTCCTATGGTACCACTACTTACTACCGAGCGGCGTAGCTAATGTTAATGAACGTATTTTAGTCCCGTTGTACAAACCAAATGTCATACCAATGTAAACATGTTATGAGGAAACAATGTACTAAGTATGCTAAGTTAAGATACAAAGCAGGAAAGTCATGTAAATCAATCTGCTAGCATGCTCAGTAAACATATATAGCAGAAATGTAATGTAAAACAATGTACTAAGTATGCTAAGTTAACATACAAAGCATGAAAGGTAATGTAGAGCAATGTGCTAGCATGCCAAGTAAACATACATAGCAAAACATGCAAGAAATCATGTACTATATGCGTACTAATGAACATAGTAAGTATATGATATGAAAACATGGAAAGCACGAAAGTAACAAGTAGGCACATGTGTTTCACCCCAAAATGTTTGAAAAACAGTAAAAGATGGGTCTATGTACTCACTTGAGATTGCTTAGAAGTCCTAGGAGAACTACCAAGCAAAGCTAGAAGATCACGGAATCAAACGGCACCTAGTATAGGTAACTACGTTAATAGACGGACTTATTCGGAGGATCGGGTAGTATAAGGGTTCGTAAACCAAATGAGTGTAAGAACTCATGCACTATGGTTTAACAAAGCCTACATACTAAAACGAAACTTATCCTAAGTGCTTTTGACCCGTTACGACCCGTTTAGGTAGCTTACACTACTTTAACGCGTCGTTCGTGTAAAACGCATTTGGACCGCTTAACTAGTCCTATGACAAGTAAAATATGCCTTAACATGTCTAATATTGTTGCCAAATCAGTTTAGATGTCAAAAATTACGTTATATATGCTTAAAATGAAATTTGGCGTAAAAAGGGCATTTTGGTAATTTACCTAAGGCATATGAACCACCTATCATACAACTACTTAAACGATGTGACCATAAGGTATAACCTCAGAAGGTTATTCCCTATACAACTATGGTCACCTAATATGTTTGGTCGGATCCTAATGATCGACCAAATGGGTCGGGTTCGAAAGTATAAGTGATTGTTTACATCGCTTACCTTACGACCCTATATAAGCACTAAACCTAAAGTGACGAGCTAAACATGTTAAAACATGTTTAACGAGGTTAGAAAACAGGTTTGGTATCAAAACAAATGGTTTTGATACCTAAAAGTAGTTTGGTTACAAAATACGCAAGAATACGCATTTTGGTCGAAACTACGACTCGTCACTATGCCTAGATAACGTAGTAATCCGTAGGTATAGTCGCTAGGGACTATAACCATCGTGATTACGCTCACGTTATGAAGTTCGAACGAACTTCGCATTGACCATAAACTGGTCAATGCAGAAAGTCAAACAAAGTTTGACTTTAACGCTAAAAACGTAAAAGAGCGAAGGAATACTTACAATGGGTCCAGGAACCCAAGTTTTGATCTGATTACTCTCAGGTATGAAGCAATTACATCAACTTAGAGAGATGAAATCAGATCCATGTGGGTTTTGAACAATGAGGGGTGGGGGTATTTATAGTATTCACACAACCGTAAAGATCGTTCGTCGAAAAACGTGCCTTAATCTCAACCGTACACATGTGCCCATGGTTTTGAAAAACCATGGGAGCCCCAAATATGGCCCATAGACTTGTAAAAACCATGTGCAAGTGGAAAGATTGGCTGGAACAGTTGTAAACAGCAAGAAAATCAGATCTGTGCAGATCTGGGAGATTCTCGCGGCCCGCGTAAGTCACAGAAGCAGTTGTTTTAGCTCATTTCAGCAACAACTTCCATTTTAACAGTTTCAGTCCCTGCAGTTGTTTTAGCTCATTTCCGACACTTTTAAGGCCCGTTAATCCAACTTTAAGGGCCTACAATGATGCCTAAACATATTGGACATGAAACATGCTCAAAAATATGCCGGATGTCGATTCGTTTGGTCGTATGATCGCGATATTCGCTTAATTACGACGAAATGCGCACGAACGCGAAAAACGATCTAAATTACGCGAAGAATGGATTTTTCTTATGCCAAACACTAAAATAAAATGTTTTAATGCTTACATAAATTTTTGGATGTCCGGATGTATTCAGAACGTAAGATATGCGTGAAAATGCAAACTTATGCACTTTTTGACGCTTTTAGTCCCTGAATGAGCATAAAGTTTATTTTAGCATACCGAACCCCTCAATGCCTATTTCTAAGCTATGTAAATGATATTTAGGGTATTTTTAACTTATGATCAAGTTCCGGAATGTCCGTTGCAGTACAAATCGGCATACTTTCGCAGTTTGTCGAATTTAGTCTCTGTAAGCGAATAAACTTGTTTTTGCCATACCAAAGCCTTCAAAACTTATTTCTAAGTTATGTAAAGGTTATTTAAGGTATGTTAAGAATAAATTGATGTTCCGGAGTATTTTTGCGTTAAACTGATTAGTTTACGCACCAGTTTGCGTATAATTCTCTAGAAAGCGATATAGAGTTTGAAATTGAGTAAAAAAACATAAACAAACAAATATTGGGGTCAAATAACTTTATTTCATTGATAACTGAACTGTTTACAATGATTACAAGCACAGATGTCACAGTCTCCCCTACTTGTGGAAATTTCGTTCCGAAATTTATTTAGAGCAACTCGTGAGAATAGATGCAGATACTTCACCTTCATTTGATCTTCACGTTCCCAAGTAAAATCGGGTCCACATTTAGATTCCTATAGAACTTTGAACAAAGGAATGCGCTTGCGTTTAAGCCATTTAACTATACGGTCCATGATTTCCACAAGTTTCTCAACAAAATGCATCGTGTTGTCAACTCGAATATCGTCAAGGGGTATGTGGAGGTTTTCATCAGCTAGACACTTCTTGAGATTGGACACGTGGAAGGTTGGATGAACATTTCCAAGTTCAGGAGGTAACTCATGTCTGTAGGCTACCTTACCGATTCTTTCGATGATCTTGAATGGTCCAACATATCTAGGTGAAAGTTTTCCTGTCTTCCCAAATCTGATCACACCTTTCCAAGGTGAGACCTTAAGTAATACACGATCACTGACTTGAAATTCCAAGGGCTTGCGTCATCGGTCCGCGTAACTCTTTTTACGGCTTTGAGCTGTCTGTAGGTTATCACGAACTTTCTTAACCTTATCCGTTGTCTCTAGAATGAGGTCAGGTCCAGTAAGCTGAGCCTCACCTATCTCATTCCAGCAGACTGGTGAACGACATTTTCGACCATAGAGAGCCTCGAAAGGAGCCATGTTGATGCTGGAGTGATAACTGTTGTTGTAGGAGAATTCAATCAATGGAAGATGTGAATCCCAACTACCACCAAAATCGATCACACAAGCTCTAAGCATATCCTCCAAAGTCTGGATTGTTCTTCCAGATTGACCATCAGATTGCGGATGATAAACAGTGCTCAGATTAAGTGGGGTCCCCATAGCAGATTGCATGGTTCTCCAAAAACGAGAAGAGAAGCGAGCATCTCTATCAGAAATAATGTTCAAAGGAACACCATGTTGAGATACGATTTCATCCACATAAATTTTAGCCAGCTTGTCAGCAGATAGATCCTCACGGATCGGCAAGAAATGCACTGATTTTGTAAGACGATCAACAACTACCCAGATGGCATCATGACCTTTCTTAGTGCGCGGAAGTTTGGTAATAAGATCCATAGCAATGTTTTCCCATTTCCAAACTGGAATCTCTAGTTGCTCCAAAAGACCAGAGGGATGTTGATGTTCAGCCTTAACCTTAAGACAAGTAAGGCATTTGGAAACGTACAAGGCAATGTCTTTCTTCATACCAGGCCACCAATACTGAGTACAAAGATCCTTATACATCTTGTCTGAGCCAGGATGAATAGAATAACGAGACTTATGAGCTTCATCCATGAGCAAAGTGCGGAGATCATCTAGGCTTGGGACCCACAAACGGTCCATGAAATAATACGATCCATCGTCCTTCAGAACAAGATCAGGCTTAATGTGATAGGGTAATTCCTTACCCATCAAACCTTGTGAATCATAAGTATGTTGAGCCTGAGAAATGCGGGTTTGGATATCAGATCTAGCTTGAATATCAGATTGATCACGAACACAATGAAGCTTGACATGTTCCTTACGACTCAAAGCGTTAGCCATGACATTCGCCTTACCAGGATGGTAGCGAATTTCGCAGTCATAGTCGTTTAGAAGCTCCACCCGACGTCGTTGCCTCATGTTGAGTTCTTTCTGATTGAAGATGTGCTGAAGACTCTTATGGTCAGTGAAAACCACACATTTTGTACCATACAAATAGTGTCTTCAGATTTTGAGAGCGAAGACAACTGCACCTAACTCAAGATCATGAGTGGTGTAGTTCTTCTCGTGTATCTTCAACTGCCTTGATGCATATACTATGACTTTGTTCCTTTGCATTAGAACACAGCCAAGACCCAAGTTCGATGCATCACAATACACGACAAAATCATCATTGCCCTCAGGTAAAGATAGGATAGGCGCATCACAAAGTTTCTGCTTCAAGGTCTAAAACGCTTCTTCTTGTTTGGATCCCCATTCAAAGGGTTTGTTCTTCTGTGTTAGAGCAGTTAGAGGAACTGCAATCTTTGAGAAGTTCTCGATGAAGCGGCGGTAATAACCCGCAAGACCAAGAAATGAACGAACCTCAGTAGGAGTAGTAGGCGTATCCAAATCCTTAATCGCACTGATCTTGGAGGGATCTACGTGAATACCTTGTTCGTTGAAAATATGCCCCAAAAATTGAACTTCCTTAAGCCAGAATTCACACTTGGAGAATTTGGCGAAAAGTTGCTCTTTCTTTAGGAGTTCCAGAGTAAGACGAAGATGTTGCTCATGATCAGCTTGCGTCTTAGAGTATATCAAAATGTCATCAATAAAAATGATGATGAACTTATCCAAATAAGGCTTGCAGACCCTATTCATCAAGTCCATGAAAACAGCAGGAGCATTTGTCAAAGCGAATGGCATGACTGTGAACTCATAATGCCCATAACGAGTGCGGAAAGCAGTCTTGGGAATATCTTCTTTATGCACACGAAGTTGATGATACCCAGAACGCAGATCAATCTTCGAAAAATAAGAAGCACCTTGTAACTGATCAAAGAGATCATCAATGCGAGGTAGGGGATATCGATTCTTGATGGTAAGCTTATTAAGCTCACGGTAATCGATGCACATTTTGAAAGATCCATCTTTCTTCTTGACAAAAAGAACGGGAGCACCCCAAGGTGAAAAGCTAGGGCGTATAAAACCTTTTCAAGAAAGCTCCTGAAGCTGTTTAGACAACTCTTGCATCTCAGACGGTGCAAGACGATATAGAGATATGGCAATGGGATTTGCACCAGGTACAAGATCAATACGGAACTCGACTTGGCGCGCTGGGGGTAATCCAGGTAACTCTTCGGGAAACAACTCCGGATAATCCTGAACAACAGGGATATCTTGAATAGACTTACCTTTGCCTTTATCTGCTACAACATGTGCCAAGAAGGCCACGTAGTTCTTTCGCAGATACTTCCGAGCTTGAAAACAAGACATGAGCTTGAGACTACTAGTAGGTTTCTCACCACGAACCTGTAGGATCTCACCTGACGAAAGCGGAACTCGAACGATCTTCTCAAAACAAACTACCTCTACGTGATGTTTGGCTAATCAATTCATGCCCACTATAATGTCGAAACTCCCGAGTTGCATTGGCGTGAGGTCAATAGGAAAGAGATGGTTGTTGAGGTTCAATTGGAAGTTGCGAAGAACAGAATCAAGAACAATGGGATCACCACTAGCAACTTCTACTATCAAAGGCTTACCTAGTTTCGTTCTAGACACGCGAAGCAATGGCTCAAAATATAACGACACAAAACTCTTATCGGCACCTGAATCAAAAAGAACAGATGTAGGTTAATTATTAACAAAGAACGTACCGTTGACCACTTCATTGTCTGCTTGCGCCTCTTGTGCATTCATATTGAAGACTCGACCTCGAGCCTGGGCCTGATTCTGGTTTACCAATCTTGGACATTGATTCCTGTAGTGGGTCAGATCCCCACAGTTATAACAAGAACCTGTTGGGTAGTGAGGTCATGCGACTTGACCCTGTTGCTGAACAGGAGGCTGAGCAACTTGTTGAGCCGGGTTCTGAGCTGCCCAATTCTGATTGGTAGGAATGCGGCATGTGGCAGCAAGATGACCAGGTCTTCCACAGTTGGTGCAATGACGAGACTGGAGGTGCGGCTGATGATGACCATTACACCTGTTGCACAAAGGTGCATTGCCAAGGTATGGTTTCTTGGCAAGTGGTTGCGCAGACTGATTTGGTGCAGTTTGATTTACCTGTGCAGTAACGGCGAAATTTTGGGAAGCCTTTCGCTTCCTAGACTTCTTAGCAGACCCGGCTTTCTTTCTCTTCTTGCTCTTACCCTCAACAGACTCCTGTTTCTTACCCTTGTCGCCCTTCCTGTGTAACTTACCCTTCCGAACCTGCGACTGTGGTAGGGTTACTACCAGTAACGATATCTTGTACGGAGTCAGGTTGGCTATCGATATACCTCTCGATAGCCTTCTCGAGTGGGGTAACCATTGTTGGGCATAACAAACTCAGCTCCTCATACCTATCAGTATACGCCCGGTGCTCGCCGCTATCCTGTTTCAGATTATCAAACTCCCTTTCTAGAGCTCGCAGTTCATGACGAGGACAAAACACCCTCATCATCAGAGCCCTAAGTTCAGCCCATGTTTGTGCTAAAGCAACCTCATGTCACACCCGACCACGTAGGACAACAAACCGTGGCGGAAACGTCGGGGAGTGTTGCAACAGAAACTATTATTTCATAACCATGGATACAAAATAGTTTTGTTTTATTGATAAAATTAAACATTACATTGTCTTAACACATAGAACAAACAAGTTTTATATCATCTATCATAGTTAGTATGTCACTAAGGTCTTGTCCAGATCCTATGTGACGCATGCATCCTAGAAACCACATCAAGCAACAACACCTGAAACATATGTAAAAACTTGGTCAGCAAGGAAATGCTGGCGAGTACATAGGTTTTATAGGAGTGTCGGATTCATGGCTAGTTTAAATGTTGCAATACTTCATTTAAAAACTTTGTTTTGAAAAGAGTGTAATATTGCAACTTAATTAACCAACTCAAATCAACCGGGTTATAGTTTATAAAATCTCGTAGCCATGATTCTTAACTCAAAAACATTTGTTTTAGTAAAGCAATTTGTAAAACATCTCGTATTAAATCGTTAATAAAATCTCGTTAATAAAACTCGTATGGTTTATATCATTTCGAAAACCTCGTTTGTGTGATATCGTTCCAAAATCGTTTACCCAAGTGAACTAAATAACGCCACGGTATGTAATATGTTGAAAACACTTATATATAAGAAGTACCAGCGGCGTATCTACCATGTTTTCACCATATTACACCCATCCCGTTATCTAAACACTAGCCAAAAACCAATCATTTACCCAAATTGTATAACATCGTTTCCAAATTGTTTCAAAATCGTTCCCAAATCGTTTACTCGTTTAAATCGTCCTCGTTTTAATTGTGATAACTTATATATGGTCGTCTCGTTAATAACATTCAAACCTTCGTGACTCGATCACCTCGCTTATCGCTTCTCGAATTAACAAACCACCAAAGGGTAAGTTAATTAACATCAGATTCAGTCGCTACCCACAACCCCCACACATAACCATGGGTGTAGTAAAGTAACAGGATTTGTCAGATCCTATGGTACCATAACCTAATACTGGTCGGCTTGATCAATGCTAATGAATGTCATTCGTTATGTAACTACAACCATCAAGTTTTGTTCACATTATTGAAATCGTTATTAGTTTAGTAAAAATCGTTTTAATCGTTTTTGAAATCATCGTTTAAACCTTGAAAACTTTTCGTACATATGAATCACCCCAAAACATTTAAAAACAGTAAAATAGGGGAACTATGTACTCACATGGAGTGCAAAGTATCCTCAATCAAATAGAACTTCAACAACTCGAGCAAACCAGAGAAATCAAACAGCACCTAGTAATCGAACCACTAGTCAAACAATAGACGCCTAAATCGGAAGATCGGACAGAATGAGGTCTTGTAAACCAAATGAGTGTTGGAACTCATGTGATATGGTTTAATAAAGTCTACATTCTAAATCGGAACCTAACCTAAGTGCTTTCGACCCATCGTGACCCATTAAGGTAGCTTACGCTACTTTAACGCGTCGTGCACGCAATGCGCGTTCGAGACGTCTAACTAGTCCTATGACAAGTATTATATGCCCATACATGTTTAATTATGTTACATAATCAGTTACATGACAAAAGTTTAGGTTACATATGCTTAATTACCAATTATGTATGAAAAGGGTATTTTTGTAATTTACCAAAGGCACATAAACTACTTATCATGCGACTAATCAAACTTAAGTGACCATAAGGTATAACCTCGGAAGGTTATTCCCTATGCTACTACGGTCACTAAACGTGTTTGGTCGGATCCTAATGATCGACCAAACGGGTCGTGTTCGAAAGTCTATGCGGGTGTTTAGTCCGCTTGACTTACGACTCTACACGAGCACTAATCCAAAAAGTGACGAGCTAAACATGTCAAAACATGTTTAGTTAAGTTAGAAACTAGGTTTGGTATGAAAACAAACGGTTTTGACATCCTAGAGTAGTTTGGTTATAAAATACGCGAGAAAACGCATTTTGGCCGAAACTACGACTCGTCACTGAGCCTAGATAACGTGGTAATCAGTAGGTATAGTCACTTAGGGACTATAACCATCGTGATTATGCTCACATTATAAAGTTCAAACAAACTTCGTGTTGACCATAAACTGGTCAAAGCAGAAAGTCAAACACAATTTGACTTTAACGATAGAAACGAATGAAAAGAACGAAAGAATACTTACAGAAGGTCCCCGTAAGATTTGATTCCGATTTTTCTCTCAGGTAGGAAGCATATACTTCCACTTAGAAAGCATAAATCAGATTTCAAATTGTGGGTTTTGAAGTGAAATAGATGGGGTATATATAGGATTTCTAGAACCGTTAAGATCGTTCGTCGAAAAACGTGCTTTGATCTAGACCTTACATGTGGGCACATGGTTTTCAAAACCATGGGAATACTTAAAACCATCAAATGGTATTGCAAAACAAGGATCAAAACCATCCATGTGTGGCACATTGTTTTGAAATACCATGGATGCCTAAAAAAATGGACTAAGTTCAATGTATCTGGCAGAAATTTCAAAAATGGTCCATGCACTTGTAAAACTTCATTTTTTTGGCACTTTTAAACCCCTTTAACCTCATTTCAAGGCTCTAAAATGATATTAAAGTATAGGGAACTTAAAATAAGCTCAAAGACATCACGGATGTCGGTTCGTTTGGCCGTACGGTTGCGTTATTCGGTTAATTACGACGGAAGTCGTAACGAACGCAAAAACGATCGAAATTAAGCGACGAATGGAATTTTATCATGCCAATCACTAAAATAAAATATTTTAATGATTACATAAATTTTTGGATGTCCGGATATATTCAGGACGTAAGATATGCGCAAAAATGCAAACTTATGCACTTTTGACGCTTTTAGTCTCTATTGATCAATAAAGTTTATTTTAGCATACCAAACCCTTCAAAGCCTATTTCTAAGCTATGTAAAGGATATTTATGGTATATTTAACTTATGATCAAGTTCCGGAGTGTTCGTTACAACACAAATCGGTATAGTTTCATAGTTTGACACAAATAGTCTCTGCGATCGAACAAAGTTGATTTCAACACACCAAACCATCCAAAACTTATTTCTAAGTTATGTGGAGGTTATTTAAGGTATATTAAGCCTATTTCACTATTCCGGAGTGTTTGTTGCATTAAACTGGTTATATTTACGCATTAGTGCGCGTATAACCTTCCAGAAAGCGATTTAGAGCTTGAAATTGGAATCGAATCGAATTATAAAAATCACCTAACACAAATACACACATAATTACATCAAAACACATATAATAACACCAAACACATTGTTTTATTAATAATCAACATAGTTTTATATCGTACATCGATTATAGAGCACAGTTGTCACACCTCAGCACCACGGTCTCTCATAACCCCATTCCACCATGTGAGAGCCCTCTTCTGAAACACGCTTGAAGCAAACTCAACTTTCCGATTTTCAGGACACAGAACGTGAAGAAATGTACTCTCAATGCTCTCGAACCATTGAAGGAGCCCAGTTGCCCCTTCAGAACCACTGGACTTGAGTGTTTTGGCCGAATTAAAACTCTTGAAGTTGCATGGAGCATTTTGGTTATTGTTGGCCTGGTTTACCTGAGCAATAATGTTTGGGAGTACTGCAGCCATATGTTGCGCCATGATATCTGCCATTTCGGCATTAGTTAGCGGATTTTCACGTCGTGGAGGCATTCTAAAAGAGGAAACATGAGGGGAAACGAGTGAGATGATTAGATGAAAAGAACGAGATGAAACAAAATCAACAAAGGCAAAGATGGTGGTCATTCGTCCATATCACAAAGCAAACAAACGATACACAGTGACTAATCAAAATAAATGGGTCAAAAATAATGTATCGCGAAGACATGCTCGCCTATAATTGAACACTCACCCCAAGAGTTCTCATGTAAGAGTGACTGGTCCGATTATGTGGATTTGTACGAACACTCTAGCCTTAGACAGAAAACCCAGGGTACAGGTATTCACTCTTCCAGTTTGCACGTGTTCACACTATTTAGAACCCAAAACTTTGACGAGATTTTGAAAATTTGGAAGACACAAGGCCAAAAGAATCATTCAAAAATAGATGATTAAATTTTCAAAATCATTTTGAAAAATCAAAAGGGTTCAAAACCATATAATAAATCTTTTAAAAATAGATGATTAATTTTCAAAAATCGTTTCAGAAAATTGGGTTCTTATTTTGGCAATCACCTAAGGATAGGTGAAGTACATGTTTTAAAATCTAAACACAAGACAACTTGTGTTAGGGTCCTAGAATGGTTATAGTCTAGGGCAAAGCATTACTAATAACCTAATTCCCTATAACCATTGGCTCTGATACCAACTTTTTTGTCACACCCCGACCACGTAAAACATCAAATCGTGGCGGAAACGTCGAGGAGTGTTGTAACAGAATTATTGTTTCACAACCATGGCATTAAAAGTAATGTTTTATTTATCAAACAAGGTGTTACATTGTCTTAAACGAAAGAAACAAAGAGTACATCATATAATTAAACTAGTTCTATCTTCATTTTAAGTCGCTAAGGCACAGGTCCGCCCTAGTGTGTCACGATCATCCTATGCAACAGCTCCTGAAACACATATGAAAGTAGGTACGTCAGCATAAAAATGTCAGTGAGTTACATAGGTTTTATGAAAATAGGATTCATGACTTTAGGTTTTAAGAAAAGTTTAATGAAAATTAGCCATGAATCTTGTTAAGTGTTTTCTTTTATAAATCATTTGAAAAGTGATAATGAAATCAGATGATATGTATATATAAAAGAATAATGTACGGTTAAATGAATAACCAAGTAAAATGAGTTTGTATAAATCAAGTTATTTTTGTAAAACAATGTCTTGTGATAAATATGTTATTTGTGAAAAATGTTATATGTCTAAATTGAAATGATTCAAATAACGCTACAATATGTCATATCACACAAGCACTTATGTATAGGAAGTACCAGCAGCGTATCCACCATGCTTGTATTATATTACACATGCATCGTTCCTTAAATCACTCAAACAAACCACCAATGTATAAAGTTCATGTTTAAACCAATTATCAAATGTTCTTGTATAAACCATGTCAAATATTAAAAGTCAAAATGTAATCATGTAGTATGTAACAAATGTTATGTATGTTAAGTAATATGTGATTACCTAAACGAAAAGTAAAATGCACAAAAGAAAGTATTTTGAATATATCAAAAGTTATGTTTTGGAAAATAAATGTATGTTTTACTGATACAAACACTTATGCGGCAAGTTAAACGCATACATTCAAGCCTTGAGACAGTAGGATAACCTTAGAGTAAAGGTTATCAAAAATGTTTTCGGATTCAGTCGTTCCTTACACCCAAACAAACCTAGGATGTCAGGAACAGGATTTGTCAAGTCCTATGGTACCACTACTTACTACCGAGCGGCGTAGCTAATGTTAATGAACGTATTTTAGTCCCGTTGTACAAACCAAATGTCATACCAATGTAAACATGTTATGAGGAAACAATGTACTAAGTATGCTAAGTTAACATACAAAGCAGGAAAGTCATGTGAATCAATGTGCTAGCATGCTCAGTAAACATACATAGCAGAAATATAATGTAAAACAATGTACTAAGTATGCTAAGTTAACATACAAAGCATGAAAGGTAATGTAGAACAATGTGCTAGCATGCCAAGTAAACATACATAGCAAAACATGCAAGAAATCATGTACTATATGCATACTAATGAACATAGTAAGTATATGATATGAAAACATGGAAAGCACGAAAGTAACAAGTAGGCACATGTGTTTCACCCCAAAATGTTTGAAAAACAGTAAAAGATGGGTCTATGTACTCACTTGAGATTGCTTAGAAGTCCTAGGATAACCACCAAGAAAAGCTAGAAGATCACGGAATCAAACGGCACCTAATATACGTAACTACGTTAATAGACGGACCTATTCGGAGGATCGGGTAGTATGAGGGTTCGTAAACCAAATGAGTGTAAGAACTCATGCAATATGGTTTAACAAAGCCTACATACTAAAACGAAACTTATCCTAAGTGCTTTTGACCCGTTACGGCCCGTTTAGGTAGCTTACGCTACTTTAACGCGTCGTTCGCGTAAAACGTGTTTGGACCGCTTAACTAGTCCTATGACAAGTAAAATATGCCTTAACATGTCTAATATTGTTGCCAAATCAGTTTAGATGTCAAAAATTACGTTATATATGCTTAAAATGAAATTTGGCGTAAAAAGGGCATTTTGGTAATTTACTTAAGGCATATGAACCACCTATCATACAACTACTTAAACGATGTGACCATAAGGTATAACCTCGGAAAGTTATTCCCTATACAACTATGGTCACCTATTATGTTTGGTCGGATCCTAATGATCGACCAAATGGGTCGGGTTCGAAAGTATAAGCGATTGTTTAGATCGCTTACCTTACGACCCTATATAAGCACTAAACCTAAAGTGACGAGCTAAACATGTTAAAACATGTTTAACGAGGTTAGGAAACAGGTTTGGTATCAAAACAAACGGTTTTGATACCTAAAAGTAGCTTGGTTACAAAATACGCAAGAATACGCATTTTGGCCGAAACTACGACTCGTCACTATGCCTAGATAACGTGGTAATCAGTAGGTATAGTCGCTAGGGACTATAACCATCGTGATTACACTCACGTTATGAAGTTCAAACGAACTTCGCATTGACCATAAACTAGTGCAGAAAGTCAAACAAAATTTGACTGTAACGCTAGAAACGTAAAAGAACGAAGGAATACTTACAACGGGTCCAAGAACAGAAGTTTTGATCCGATTACTCTCAGGTATGAAGCAATTACTTCAACTCAGAGAGATGAAATCAGATCAATGTGGGTTTTGAACAATGAGGGGTGGGGGTATTTATAGTATTCACACAACCGTTAAGATCGTTCGTCGAAAAACGTGCCTTAATCTTAACCGTACACATGTGCCCGTGGTTTTGAAAAACCATGGGAGCCCCAAATATGGCCCATAGATTTGTAAAAACCATGTGCACGTGGAAAGATTGGCTGGAACAGCTGTAAACAACAAGAAAATCAGATCTGTGCAGATCTAGGAGATTCTCGCGGCCCGCGTAAGTCACAGAAGCAGTCTACGCGGCCCGCCTGGGCGGCACAGTTCAGCAACAACTTCCATTTTAACAGTTTCAGTCCCTGCAGTTGTTTTAGCTCATTTCCGACACTTTTAAGGCCCGTTAAGCCAACTTTAAGGGCCTACAATGATGCCTAAACATAGTGGACATGAACATGCTCAAAAATATGCCGGATGTCGGTTCGTTTGGTCGTACCGATCGCGATATTCGCTTAATTACGACGAAATGCGCACGAACGCGAAAAACGATCCAAAGTACGCGACGAATGGATTTTTCTTTTGCTAAACACTAAAATAAAATATTTTAATGCTTACATAAATTTTTGGATGTTCGTATGTATTCAAAATGTAAGATAGGCGCGAAAATGCAAACTTGTGCACTTTTTTACGCTTTTAGTCCCTGAATGAGCATAAAATTTATCTTAGCATACCGAACCCATCAAAGCCTATTTCTAAGCTATGTAAAGGATATTTAGGGTATGTTTAACTTATGATCAAGTTCCGGAATGTTCGTTATAGTACAAATCGGCATACTTTCGCAGTTTGTCGAATTTAGTCCCTGTAAGCGAATAAACTTGATTTTGCCATACCAAAGCCTTCAAAACTTATTTCTAAGTTATGTAAAGGTTATTTAAGGTATGTTAAGCATAAATTGATGTTCCAGAGTATTTGTTGCATTAAACTGATTACGTTTACGCACCAGTTTGCGTATAATTCTCTAGAAAGCGATATAGAGTTTGAAATTGAGTAAAAAAAACATAAACAAACAAATATTAGGGTCAAATAACTTTATTTCATTGATAACTGAACTGTTTACAATGATTACAAGCACAGATGTCACAAAACAAATAATGAAGTTAATAACCACTGTACTACACTGCTTTCCGGAATAAACGTACTCGTGTTGTCGTTGGACTGCTCGCCGAAAACGTAACTAAGGGTGAACCAAGACATAGTGGAATTGATCAAGAAAAGAATGAGAGAAGGAGAAGAAGAAATTTGATTTCCTTCGTCTGCTTCGTCAAAATGTAGGCAGAAAGGAGAATGATTTTTTTTGACCCAATACGGGTCGTATAGCCCTATACGATCCTTATAAGGCTGACGTAATGTTCCATCCATCACTTTCTGTGACTCAACAGTGACAGAAAACTAACCTCATACATGATACTGGTCATATAGGCCTACACGACCCGTATAGGGTTTGCATGTGAACCTTAGTTGTCAGGTTTAAAAGACAACTTGGTACCAATACGGGTCGTATAGGCCTATACGACCCGTATAAAGCAGGTATGGGAAGACATTGTCAGTGTTTGCTAGACCTTGAAAATTGAAAAAGCATAATACGGTTCGTATAGGTATATATGATCCGTATTGCTTGAGTCGATTGAAGGGCCCTAGTGTGCCAATAATATGAACCAAATTTTAATATATAAAAATGATTATTATTAAACGTAGTACGTGGGGTTACACAGAGAATATATCATTCAGTGTACAATTTGTCATAGCGTTAGGTAAACATGAAAACAACCAAAATAGAAACATAAGCAAATGATTGGCATATTCAATTCAAAAGGAGGTTGCAATTCAAAAGGGATTGCGGCGCAGCTTGTTGCCTGTTTACCTGCCACTTGTTTATAATTTATTACTTTGGCATTTTAATGAAAACATCAAGTATTAAAAAAAATCCATAAAGAGGACCTATAATGATAAAATAAACATAAAATTTAATATAAATAAACTGATTAAATTAAATACTCAACATTAAATTACTTGTATATAGTTTAGTTTAGTACGTTTTCCAGCTGTGTGATTAATTTAATTCTCAACATTAAATTACTTGTGTATAGTTTACTAGTTTAGGTTAGTACGTTTTCCAGCTGTGGAATTTTGAATTTTTTTAAACTGTTAGATGTTGTACAGCATAATCTTTATAATATTATTTAATTTTGTTTCTTTTTAACCTTTTGTTTTGTTTTTATGTTACTTAGCATAAAATATTAAACTACTTTAATATTACTTTTTAGAGAAAATTTCGGTTTTCGTCCCTGAGGTTTGTCCATTTTAACTAGTTTCGTCCAAAAATCTAATTTTTAACAAATCCTTCCCTATGGTTTTAATTTTTTAACCCTTTCCGTCCAAATCACTAACCAGAATTAATTTTACATTAATTCATCAAAACACTAAAGGGTATTTCTGTCATTTGCATTCTTCCCCAATAAAAGATCAGAATGGGTATTTATGGAACGGTACTTCCCCAAAAATCTAATTAGCTGCGATTTTTATAGAACCCTAATCGTCATCCCCAAATGTAATTACGATCGACATCCCCAAATATGATCATAATGGTTCTTGTTAAGTGGAAGGCTCGTGAGGAAGGTGAAGAGATCAACCCATTTGAAGCTTATGGTATGTTTAAACCTTAAATTTTAGATTTTGGTATATAATTACTTTGTATGTTTGCAACGTATTGATGCAATGGTTGTTGTAATGTATGCATTATGGTTTGTATGCATTGCGGCGGGGGCGAGAACAAATGTCATACTACTGCCAATGACCACCAACACTGAAGTTGTGCCGTTTTAATGCTAAGAAATTAAATCGAAACGTAAAACATAGAAAAGAATAACTAAGTCGATATAGGACCCGCACGTTACGATGAACTTGTCAAACAGGAAAAAATAGACACGGGTTCATCGTAATGCGTAATACGCGGGTCCTAGATAGACTTAGTTATTCTATTATATGTTTTACGTTTCAGTTTAATTTTTTCGCATTAACACGCTGCAACTTCATTGTTAGTGGTCGCTGGCAGTAGTGTGGCATTGGCGTTCGCCCCTGCCGTAACACGGGGGTGCTTAATACTAGTTTAGTAAAATTGATAACAAATTATAGCACGAATTTTTTTCAGCACATAAAGTACACCTTCCACAAAATCGAGTTTTTTCACAAACTAGTATTGAAAGAAAAACTATTTACCAAAGTGGTGTTATTCTAAAACTAT
This sequence comes from Helianthus annuus, assembly GCF_002127325.2. Taxonomy (NCBI): domain Eukaryota; kingdom Viridiplantae; phylum Streptophyta; class Magnoliopsida; order Asterales; family Asteraceae; genus Helianthus; species Helianthus annuus. The sequence continues at coordinate 60,006,084 of NC_035437.2, forward strand.
TTACAAAAATAGTGTTCCTTCTTTATTTTGTATTTACCTTTTTCTTTTTTAATTTCTATTAAATAATCAAATATCTATTTTTTTAATATTTAGTGCTTTATATTTTTAAGAGTTAATTGCCAAAATCGTCCCTGAGGTTTTCGTAGGTTTGTCATTTTCGTCCAAAATGACACTTTTGTACAAAATTGCCCCCAACGTTTGTCACTTTTTGCCATTTTCATCCAAACCACTAACTTAGTTTATTTTTTCTGTTAAGTTGAGGATATCTGGATGAAACTGGCAAATATAAAACCACAGGAACGATTTTGGCAATTTACTCAAACTCTTTTAAATTTCTTTTAGTTAATTAATTTTGTTACATATATATAATAAAAAAGAATATACATGGAATTTTTATATGAAAAAATAAAAGCTTTGTCACATACTTTTTATAAACTTTCATCCAACCACTAACTAAGTTAATTTTTTCTATTAAGGCGAACGATGTTTATAAACTAAATTAGAAATTAATTTCTATTTTTTTATATAGATTAATTTTATAAAAATAAAATATACTTAAACCTCTAAATTTTATAAAACTAAAATGTTGGTGACCTTACTGAAAAAGGTCAAATAAAAAAACCAAGTTTGTAATTTATTTTCTACTCTTTTAAATTCGCTACTAAGGAAAAACAGAAGCCAGTGCCCCCCCCCCCCCCCTTATCAAACAACGTATCGTTACCAAACCTTAAAATTACCCACCAAATTGTAATTATAATGCTATGAACCAAAAGTTTCATTACTCAAGCCACTCAGAATAAGTATTAGTTAGTTACCCTCATAATCTTAATTAGATAAATATTTTATTTCTACCAACATATTTCCTAGGTGCTCAACACGTTTAAAAAATATGTAACGTTTTACAATTTTTTTCTATCTCTACAACTGATAAATACTAAAAGTTGTAATCGATTGTTATGTGTTGCACACCAATGACATTTTCTCTTTATAAAACTGATTTATATAAAGAAGCTGTAAGTTAATTTCTATCTTAATTTATAAAATTTAAAACATCCTTCACCTTAACAGAAAATATATACTGAGTTAGTGATTTGGATGAAAATTTATAAAATTATGTGACAAAACTTTTAATTTTTTTTTCTAAAAACTCCATGTATATTCTTTTTTATTATATATGTAACAAAAATAATTAAATAAAAGAAATTCGAAAGGGTTTGAATAAATTGCCAAAATCGTCCCTGTGGTTTTATATTTACCAGTTTCATCCAAAAATCCTCAACTTAACAGAAAAAATAAACTAAGTTAGTGGTTTGGATGAAAATGGCAAAATGTTACAAACGTTGGGGGCAATTTGATACAAAAGTGTCATTTTGGACGAAAATGACAAACGTGCCCAAACCTCAGGGACGATTTTGGCAACTAACTCTATTTTAACGAGTCTAATATATTTTTATTCCTTTTATTTTTCCAATGATTATACATATCAATTTAAACTTCTCATGAACAGTACTCAACTATTATTATAATATTATTTATACTTTTGATTATTTGATTATTTTATTAGATTTCTATGATTATTATTATATATACTTAACTCAATATATATATATATATAGGGAAATGATCAAATAGGAAGTTTATTTTAGCTAGGAAGGTTAGGAAGCAATATGATTATGACATGTGGCAAAATTTAAAATAAAGACAAAGGGTATTTTAGTCAATCATATCCTTTCTTCTTCCTTCTTCTCCCCAGTAACTTCAAAACCCACCATTTTCAAAACCCAACATCTTCAACCATTTCTTCACTTTCTATCTTAATAATCTCTACATTATAGTGCGATTTTCATCACCAATCAATGATTCAAACACCGATCAACGTGTTCTTCAGTTTTTTTTTTTTTTGAAGAAAACCCAGTTTAATTTCATTCAAAATCTCGTTTTTCCCGTGATTTTTGAAGATAATCACTCGATCCGTTCGATTCGATCGGTCATAAGTGTTGCTATCATTCAAATTTCGTCAATCGTTGAAGAAATCGGCTTCGATCCATGTAAGAAATTCTTTAATTTCATTTTTACGATCTGGGTTTTTGATTTAGTCATTGCGTTTTACGATCTTGGTGGGGGTCCGGGGGCGGCAGCCCCTGGTAGCAGGGTCCAAGGGGCAGAGCCCCTGGCTGGGGTTGAGCTGAATTGCTCGGAAGTTTTTTTTTTTCGATTAAATTGCTTTAACAAAAATGCATGAGAAAAATTAATTTTCTGGAAATTTGCCCCTGGAAAACTGCATTCGTAGTTCAGACAATTCACAGACAAATTTTCTGAAAAACTGTAAATTTTCTGTAAGTTTTATGCCATTGCATTTTTAGAACTGCATTCCTGGTTCAGACAATTCGCAGACAACTATTGTCCTGGTTCAATGCGTTTTAGAGAGAACACTTTCTTTGGTGTTTTTATGCCATTGCGTTTTAGAACTAAGACATTTTTATGCGTTTTCTACTCATTGCGTTTTAGAAAAACACATTTTTGAAGTGTTTTTAGTCATTGCGTTTTACAGAAACACTTTCTTTTTTTTTAGGCCATTGCGTTTTAGAAATGAGACATTTTTAAGTGTTTTCTGGCCATTGCGTTTTATAAATAAGACATTTCTTTGTGTTTTTTGTGCATTGCGTTTTAGGTAAAACACATTTTTATGTGTTTTCAGTCCATTGCGTTTTAGAAAACAGACATTTTAAGTGTTTTCTGTCCATTGCGTTTTAGAAATAAGACATGTGTTTGTGTTTTTGGTGCATTGCGTTTTAGGTAAAACACATTTTTATGTGTTTTCAGTCCATTGCGTTTTAGAAACTACACTTTCTTTTGAGTTTTTAAGCAATTGCGTTTTAGAATTAAGACATTTCTTTGTGTTTTCTGGCCATTGCGATAACAACTAAGACATTTCTTTGTGTTTTTGGTGCATTGCGTTTTAGAAAAATGTCATTATTTAGGTTTTTTTTCCATTGCGTTTTACGCAACTGGGTTTTTTCCATTGCGTTTTACGCAACTGGGTTTGCAAAAAAAATTCAAAAATATAGCAATAGTATACTTGTATATATTGTTAACGAGGGCTGATGAATAGTAACTTTATTTTTATAACAATATATAGTTTTTTTTTATTATTTTATTATTTAATATATTATAATAGTTTATTATTATATTTGACGGCTGTTGAATAGTTACTTTTTTTAATAATATATAGGTTTTTATTATTTTATTATTTAATATATTATATTAGTTTATTATTATATTTACTTTTAGTAACGTACTTTTCTTTTTTTTTTCTTTTTTTAAAACATATATTTCCTTTACCTTTTTTAATAATTGTTTTTTTCTTTTTTTTAACATATATTAATTTATCTATTAATTTGATACTTTTTTAATAATTTACGTTTATAACTTTTAAAAAAAACTTAAGTACATACCTGTGCTTGATTTCTTTCCCTGACATTCCGTTATAAGTTTTGTTAAAAACGAAGTTGTACTCAAAATAAAGTATTTATTTGGTATCATAAAACACTACGTTGATAAACTAAATCGTTCTAATGGTTTGACTTTTTAAAAAACATGTTTTATTTTCAAATCACGTTTTTTTACATTACCGTTTGCTTGGTTTCGCTGTAACGCGCGATAAAAAAAACTATATATATTGATTTCGAGTGACGATGAATAGTAACTTTATTTTTATAATAATATATAGTTTTTTATTATTTTATTAATTAATATATTATTATAGTTTCTTATTATTTTTACTTTTAATAACATATTTTTCTTTATTTTTTAAACATCTATTTCCTTTACCTTTTTCTAATAATTGTTTTTTTTTCTTTTTTTAATATATATTAATTTATTGAATAATTTGATACTTCTTTAATAAATTACGTTTATAACTTTTTTCTAAAAACTTAAGTACGTAGTTGTGCTTGATTTGTTTCCCTGACATTCCATTATAAGTTTTGTTAAAACGAGGTTATACTCAAAATAAAGTATTTATTTGGTATCATAAAACGGTACGATAATAAACTAAGTCGTTCTAATTGTTTGACTTTCTAAACAACATGCTTTATTTTCAAATTACGTTTGTTTTACATTATCATTTGCTCGGTTTCACCGTAATACGCGATATAAAAAAACTAGTTTTATATAACTACGGAAGGGGGATGAATAGTGACCTTAATTGGATTGGATCGAAGAATAATATTCTGGGCACTCTAGTGTCATTGTTTCATTTACATTAGTCAGATATTAATTATAAAATTCATGGCTATAGGGTGTGGTGATGACTCTCATGACCACCATGACCCTCTACGTCAGTGTCATGTCACCAACCTCTAATCAACCATCCAAAACCAATACCCTAAGGGTGTGGTTATAACCCAAACTATTATTGGGGAAGGTTCTATGCAGAACACTAAATATTGCGAGAACACGCAGAACAAAGTGAATCACTCATTTTTTCAATCCTAAAAACCTAAAAAGTAAATGAAAATGTTATAAATGTAAGATTTATTGTTTCACACACTATAATTTAAAACAAAATATGAAAAATCTTCAGTTTCTAAATAACCTACACACATGTAGGTTATGTGTAGGCTAAATTACCTATATGTATGTAGACTATGTGTAGGAAAAAATATATGATTTTTTATGTATATATAATACACATATGAATGTAAGAAACATAAAATTTAAGAAATATGAATCTTAAATCCCAAAATTTAGTGATTTAGAGTTGTTCTTTTTGTTCTCGCAATAATTAGTGTTTTGTAATGATTCTTATCCTATCTTCTTATTTATTTTAATTTATATTTATCTAAAGAAAAAGGAAATGATTTCTTAAAAAATGGAAAGGAGGGTCATGGTTGTCATGGTTTAATCCATGCATCATGCTAGGGGATGGTGTAGCCTTCCATTCATGTTCCTACGTGGCGAATCATGTCACAACCATTACCCCCACACCCTTTAGCGATATTGTGTTTCAAAAATGTTTTAAAACATGATTTATATTAGTTAAACCCGTTTCCATGAACAAAGTATTATACAAGTATTTATTTTATTTATAATTTATACACAACACTATATTTTAGTTTTCTCTTTCAAACTATTATCATGACTTTATAACAAATAATGTTAACGAACGGTTCATTGATTGTTTGATTCTTTTAAAAGGTAATTGATTGAAAAAAAAAATATTGCTAAGGTATAAAAAGTTGATCAGAAAAAACAAAGAAATAAAAAAAATATTTAATTGATTGTAATAAATTATTAAAGAACAAAAAATCCATATTGGATCAATTTAATAGAAATATAAAAAGCTTTTAATATGTTGGCTATAAAAGAAAAAGGCAAATAAAATATACAAAAGAAACACTATTTTAGTAAATAGTATTCAAGGAATACTAGTTTCGTAAATAGTTTTTCCACCAATACTAGTTTAGGAAAAAACTCCACAATAATCAGCAATCCTGCAAAGAGGGTGTGCTGATTTCAGTTGTTAAAAAAGTTTTTACAATCACTTATTTACTAGTAAACATAAAAAAAAAATTAAACAAAAAGTATATTAGTAAAAAAATAGAGTAAATTGTTATTTTAGTCCCTGAGGTTTGACCAAAATTGCCACTTCAGTCCAAATAGTTTTTTTCTTTCCATTTTAGTCCAAATAGTTTTGTTTTCTAGCATTTTAGTCCCTGACTTTTGTCATTTTTTTGTAATTTTCATCCAACCCACTAACTCCATTAAAAAAATTAGTTAAGTTAGGTGAATTTTGGCCAAACCACATTTTTCTTTCTCTTTTTTGTAGGTGTGATGGTATGGGGATGGTGTTGTGCCGGTTTGCAGTGAAGATGATGGTGGTTGTTGTTGGTTTTATGATGATGGCGGCGGTGTTGGTTGATGACTTGGGTGGCGGAAAAGTGGGTGGTGGTGGTGGTGGTGGTGGTGGTGGTGGTGGTGGTGGGGTGGGTGGTTAGGTGGGTGGGTGGTGACGGTGCAAGCTCGTGATAGCGATGATAGCAGGTTGTGATGGGGTGGGTGGTGGGAGGTGGTGGTGGTGGTCAATGAAAATGGTAAAAAATGACAAGTTTTGGACTAAAATGGCAGAAAACAAAACTATTTGAACTAAAACGGAGAGAAACAAACTATTTGAACTAAAATGACAATTTTAATCAAAACTCAGGAACTAAAATGACAATTTACTCAAAAAAAAAAATAATTGGTTTCATACATGTGTGTATACACATCTGAGAATTGTAATAAACCTATACATGTGTAGGTATTATAATATATGAATATATATAAAATTTGAGCATATCAATTCAAGTATTTTCATATAATAATGATATATTTTACTAAGTATGTTAACTTATCTATCTACTATAATAAAAGAAACTAACTTTTATACACGTGTCATTCATTGAAGGTATACTCAAATCAATATTTATCTTATATTAACTAAATAAAAAATAAATTAATATTAAATCTTATCATACTTTAATAAAATATTATCCTCAAATCTAAATTGTAAATTTAATATATTTTTAAAACAAATACTTCTCTTTCCTACTTATCTTATATTAAATATATATATAAATAATAAACTAATATTAAATGTTATCCTAATTTATTAAAAATATAACTTTTTATTATTTGGTATACAAAATTATATTTATTCAACTCGTGTAAAATGCGGGGCTTTGAAAAATATAACTTTTTTATTATTTACTATACAAAGTTACATTTATATAACCTATGTAATACACGAAGTTTTTAAAGATATAACTTTTTTATCATTTGCAATGTAAAATAAGATTTATTCAACACGTGTAATACACAGGGTTTTTAAGGATATAATTCTTTTATTATTTGTTAGATTTTTCAATCCGACTATACACGGGCTTTTTAAAGATACGACGTTTTTAGTATTTAATATACAAAATTACATTCATTTAATATTTAATATGTGTAATACACATGGTTTTTAAAGATATAACTCTTTTTCAGATCTATTCAACACATGTAACATACGGGGGTTTTAAGGATGCAATTTTTTCTTATTATTTGGTAGATTTATTCAACCCGATTATACACGGGTTCTTTTTAAAGATACGGCGTTTTTAGCATTTAGTATACAAAATTACATTTATTTAATCTGTGTAATACACATGGTTTTTAAAGATATAACTTTTTTTATTATTTGATATATAAAATTCAGTTATTTAACCCGTACAATATACGGGGTTCATAAAAATATAACTTTTTATTATTTAATATATAAAATTACATTTATTCTACCCGTGTAATACACAGGGTTCTAACCTAGTAGATGAATACACAAATTTATAAATGATTTTGATTGGTAATCGTACTTATCATAGTATTTGTGGTTCTATAAATACCTCTCCCCATTCCACATAGAACATAAAAAGTAATGATGGAGGGTGGATATAGAACGTTTAATGGAAAATTGCATTTATATTTGTAACACCCGTATTATTTTAAATGGGACTTTAATATAATATACGCATTTTATAAGATAATACTTCATTTCCTAAAGTTATACAAAACGTAAGTTTACATAATAACCGTATTCGAGTTAACTACCAACTAAGTTTAACATCCCAAAATGATAAGTTAAGTGTCTACAACATAAACATTGTTTTTAACAGGATTAGAATAGCGCAGAAGCTTCTAAAGATAGTGTTCGGTTCTTGATTTGTCGCTTGATCATGATCCGGAGCATGACCAACATCACCTAAGGTCAAAACCACATAAAATGTTAGTTTTGATAATGTTAGAATGACTATAACAAGTTCCATAAGTCAAAATAACTAAAATTAAACAATTTCGAAATTTAGGGGGGGGGGCGTCTCACTACATGTCACACCCCGATATTTCCACATATTACCGGTGGGCCCGGTGGGGAGTATCGTGACGTAGTTGATATCATCATGCTCAAAACATACACAGAATAGCACATCGGAAGTCTTGGAATATAAAATATTATTACAAACTCAAATGTATGAAAATATCAAAGTATTTATTATAGACGAGCTTGCAATATCGAATCCACAGGTGGATCTTTACAGAATGTATAAATGAAGCTTAGTAGACTTTAAGGCATCTTTAAGGATTTGCAAGATCCTCTATTTCGACACCGAGCAATCCCCCCAGCCTATTACGAGTAGTACCTGCCACTTAGTCTTTGGAAAATACGTCAGTTTTCACTGGTAAATACAATTAACCGACTCATTTTGAAAAGAATTTATGAAAATTGATTTAAGTGCACAAGGCACAAATCATTTATAACTTGGGACAATTATTTAAAAATAATCTTGTATACAGATTTACATGTTTGTCATACAATTGGGGCCGGTTGGAAGCCGATCATGATTAACCGACTCACCACTTATAGAACCCACAAAGGAGTTATCCCTGTAACACCCCAGTGTTTCGAAAGTCAAAGTCAAAGTCAAGATTGAAGTCAAAAGGAGGAAAAGATTGCTAATTGCAATCTGTCTCTCCTTGCTCAATCCCCGTTTTGACTTCTTTGACTGTAGTTAGTCTATTTTATGTTTTTACGTTAGTTGTATTATGTGGAGTAATTAATTACAATCGCAGTGATCGGATGATTATCGCTACGAACCGCTTTACGACTGTGAATAATAGGAAGTAACAATGCGATAAAGTCAATTAAACGCTAATCGAACTAATCTAATCAGCATCGCGCTCGCAACTCGAATTACGCATTCTGGTGATTATTATACGTGTGTGTGTGCCTTATGTGTTACTTGTGCATGTTTATTTATGTTATATGTGGTAATCAATTGAATCGCACTCGCAAACCAAATACGAAATAAGGATGATTGTATGTAGATATAGTATGATAATTAGTGGAGAAGAGATAGTGCGAGATATGAGTAGTTGGGATTAAAAGTAATTTGACTAAGAAACATTATCGCATCGCATCGCTCGCAATCGGAATCGAAATATCAAAAATCGTCGCACCGCGCACTTGAACCAGATGCCAGCCGGCCGGATTGCCATCCGACCGGGCTGCCATCCGTTCGATGTGCCATCCGACCAACCTGTCATCTGGGTGTGGTGTCATCCGACCGACCCACCCTTTCCACTTTTGGAATCCTATAAATACCCATGTCACTTTCATTCTTTCCACTTTTGGCAAGTGACGTCCGAGCAGCTCGTGTTCATCACCTTTCCTTCGATTTCTCTCAAATCAGGTAAGATCTCGTCCTAAATCTTGTACTTTCTTGATCTACACGCACTCCTACACATTTCTATCTTTTGAATCTTAACTTTTAACCGTGAAATCACTAGATTTGAGGTGTCCTAGGATGATGTCATCATGGTGTTCTTGAGAACTTCATGTTTTGGCTTCAATCCATCAAGAACACCTTAGTTCCAATCGATTTCCACACAAATACACAAAGCTCTTGCATAGATATAGACATAATCATGGTGAAAAAGGATTGAAAGATGGTTTCTAACTTTCTTTCAACTCTTTTACACTCAGTACGCTCAAAACCGGTAGAATCGGGCCTTGTTCTAATCCCCTGCTCATTCTTAGTGTTGTGCTAGTTCAAAATCTGGATTTTACTCACGAGACCACCGAGTTCGGGTTAAACAAGAACAACCGTCTTGAACTGGTTAACTGGTCGAACTAGGGTGATTCCTGTTTGATCGGGCCACTCGGGTCAAGATGAGGGTCTGTTGGTTAACACGTTGTCAAAACGTCTCGATAAAACGACAAACAAGCAAAACGGCTAAGTGAAAGACGAACGGCACGACCGGGACGGAGTGCTATCTGACCGGACTACTGTCCGAACGGATAAGCCATCCGAGCGGCCGGCTGTCCGAGCAACTTGCACCTTGGGTCCCACACTTAACCAATTGTATCAGAAGTCAGAGTGTTGAACGAGCTACTATCTGATCGGACCACCATCCGACCAGATTACTCTTCGTATCTTGAGATACTTGGACTTAAACAATTTTCAACATGTTCAATGCACTAAGCATGTCACCCGACCGGACTGTTGTCCGATCGAGTGACAACCTGCTGCGGATTACTTCTCACTAAGTAACCTCGCCACTCGAGTCGTCGTCCGACCGGATAAATCATCCGAGTGGATTGCTGTCCGCACGACTGACTGTCCGATCGACTGGCTTGAAAGGTAGAGATACTTCAATGTTTTCAAAATGCTACAACAAAAACTTCAAAAGTCAAACCATCATACACAAACACATTCTCCTCAAAGGAAGAAACAATCCACTCGACCAGTCATCCGACCGGACTACCGTCTGACCGGACAACTGTCCGAACGGATAGTCACTACGCGACCGGCTGTCTGATCGGATTACCATCCGACCGAACAAGCTATCCGACCCACAAACACTCGCATTGTTTTTACGCGTCTCTTATCATTATGCTATCGTCCTGATCAGGCTAACCTTACTCTCTAAGCGCTCCCTTCAATCCATCAACCGCTGTGAGTATACTCGATCCCTTTTTGCTTTATGCACTTTTGGGTGTTAAATACGTTACTTATACAAAATCACAATCGAACACACTACGCAATACTTTAAACGCTAACCGTTGCCGCATGTATTACGTGACTTAATGAATGCTTGTTTGTTATGTTTACACATGGAATGCTGTCTACCTGCCTTAATGACGATAGTACTATAGTTTGGACTCAGCACCCGTTCACACGGGGGTTGTTAAGGACAATTATTTGCATGGATTACGGTGGTGATCATGTATTACGAACTGCCTTGGGCAGTCAACCCGCAGTCATTGGTGTCGATAGATCCATGTCGATAATTAACATGCTTTGTTTTCATCTGTGTACGTGTTGGTTATGCGTAAACTATATCGAACTCTATATGCTATTATCAAACTTGTATGCTCGCCTTTACACTATGTGTATTGACTTTATTTTAATGTATGTGACAGGTGTTTAGGATGCTTATCTGCTAGGAAAGCGAGGCTATAATAAGTTTCTAGAGGCCAACAAATAGTTGTCTGTACTAATGTAATCAGGAGTCTCTAGAAGCAGATAAACAATTGGGCTATTTAAAAATCTGAGTTGTCGGAATAGAACCATTTGCCTAGATTTTGTCTGTAATAATTTGTTTACCTTTTGAGACATGGTATAGGACATGTTACTTTAAATTGATTGGTAATGATAATTGTTATGGAAACTTTTGGACAATTTGTTCCGCTCAGTGCCATGCCCCGATGATTCCGCCATCGGTTGGGGTGTGACAGATTGGTATCAGAGCCATAACTATAGGGAATTAGGCAAGACTCGACCTAGTCCGGGCCGATGTCTTAGAAACCTAGTCTATAGCTAGGAACCAACGGACCGACTCATGCATCTCCAGTAGGAATTATGTATGAGCTTACTTGATTATTTCTTCGCCATTCTCGCCTACGCTACACTATCACTATACTCGAAATATCATTCTTGGATAAGTGATTTAGTCGAGGTTAGGTGTGAAAACCGCAAACTCTCGATTGAATTTCTTGTTTTACCTGTATTTATCTATAAAACACGAGAACTCGCGTTGAACCAGGAGTGAAATCCAAGGAAGAAGTTGTTAAGCCAGGGGTGGAACCCTAACCTTGACGACTTGTTCTTGATTTTACAACACTCTCACCAAAGTCTCGACGGACTCCAACGACCTAAATTCACAATGTGACTTGAGGGATGCGTGCCAAACACCCAAGAATCGAGGCAGAGGCCGATCCTGAAAGTCAAGATGTGCTCGACATGTCCTTGAGAATAGTCGAACCGCTTTGGATAGTCAATGTCTACTAGCCGCAGACAATCTATTCCTTGATTTTTATGTATTTTCGATTCTAAAGTCGCAACTGCTGACTCTGATGACTCGTCGATTTTATGTGTTTGTATGTATTTATCTGTTTATGTGTTTAAATTTTGGAAACTTATTCAATTTTTGCATTCGCTTCGATCGACACACACAACTCGCGTTACTTATTTATCTCAAAACGTTAACAAGTCGCTGCTACCATAAAGAAACACTGTACGATAAGATGCACGCCCTACTATACGCTTATACCATACTAATTGCCATGTTAAACGCAATCGCTATATTCGAACGCTCGCGAACTTTGAATAATAGGTTTCTGTATTCTGACTGCCTCTGTGATTACATGCATACGTGCTCCTGTGCTTCTGTGCCCTGCGTGTTTATGTGTTTATGTGCTTATGTGTTTATGTGAATTTGTGATTTCGTGCCTATATGTTGCATGATTATACGTGTTACTGAGCTTTAGTAAGTACTAGACGTGTGAGGAGAGATTCGGTTATGACATGTCTGAGACCTATGACAATGTCTATTGCAGAAAATGTCAACTAGACCGTCATCAGGATCCCGTCACCCACTTTCTCGCCAAGAAAAGTGAGACAGACGTCTTGCTGCTATCATCGCTAAGCAAGTAGCAAAAGCTGTGAGTGACGTCTACGAGAACGTCAGCAAATCATCCGAGGATTCGAGAACCGAAGCTCCTAAGGCTACTCCCAAAGCTGCATTCAGCTTCAAGCAGTTCAAGGCTTGTGGTCCAAAGGAATTCACCGGAGAAGATGGCCCAACAACTATGTATCAATGGTTCGATTCCATCAAAGTCACTCTGCGCCAAAGCGGCTGTCCAAAAAATCTCCGTACCCTAAACGCAACCGGCATCTTCCAGTCCCGCGCTCTAGAATGGTGGACGGCCGAACGAAACAAACGCGGAAACGAGGAAACTTATGAGCTGACTTGGGAAGAGCTGAAAGCCATCATGATGGACGAATTTTGCCCTCCCCATGAACGCCAAAAGCTGGAGGACGGGTTTTGGAACACTAAGCAGAAGGATGGAGATAACGCTGCCCTGACTGCTCGCTTTAAGCAGCTCAGCATCATCTGCCCCTATCAAGTCAAGACGTCTGATATTGCAATCAAGAAGTACATCCGAGCTCTACTCGACTGTGTTGCTGATTTTGTTCATGCCGCAAAGACATCAACGATCGAAGAAACTTATTTGCTTGCCGCCGAGATCAACGACAAGCGGGTAAAAGCTGGTTTTTGGGATAAAGCTTCAAGGTCCTTGCTTCAAGCTACCACCGCACCAACCGCTGACACCGCCGCCGCTCCTTAATCATCAAAGTCCTCACACCGCAGGAAGAAGAACAACAACAGCAGCTCCAGCAACAAGAACTGTCACGACCACTGCTGCTCCTCTGCAAGCCGTACCGGCTCAGCAGCAGTCCCACCACCATCCAGCACCAGTCACTCATGCACCACCAGCAAAGCGTGCATACACAGGCCCCCACCCGGCTTGCCCGACATGCTCATATCATCATCATCCGGTGGGTCTTGCCTGTCGTTTCTGCACCCACTCCAATCTGTATGGTCATTTCACTGCCAACTGCAATTATGGTCCCCGCAACACCGCAGCTCCTGCCACTACTCATCAAGCTCTGCTCCCAGCCCCACAAGGCCATCAAGCGGCTTAGGCACCCGCGATCAATGCCCGAGTCTGCTTCACATGTGGTGATCCTAACCACTTTGCGAACATGTGCCCGAACAGGGTGGTGAAACAAGAGCCCCAGCAGCAGTAGCCTCACCAGCAGCAGCAGCCTCTGCAGCAGCAACAAGCCGCACGCGCCAGAACATTTAACATCAATGTGCGTCAAGCCCAGGCTGACAACAACGTAGTTAATGGTATGTTCCTTGTGAATGGTATTTATGCATCATGTTTGTTTGATACTGGAGCCGATAATTGCATTGTGTCGTTTGAATTCGAGAAGCTCCTTAGTCATAAGCGCTCCCATCTCTCCTCGACATTCGAAGTTGAAGTCGCTACTGGAAGAACCGTCGCCGTTAATTGTGTTCTCCGTGATTGTACTCTTGAGCTCAACAATCACATCTTCCTAATCGACCTTATCCCGATGCAACTAGGAAGTTTTGACGTCATAGTAGGCATGGACTTTCTTCGCGAAAACCATGCTGAAGTTGTGTGTTTCGACAAGATGATACGATTCTCGCTCGCGAATGATGATTTATTGTGTGTTTATGGTGAAACTGCTCCGAAAGGCCTCAAGCTCATGTCATGTGTCCAAGCTAGCAAGTATCTCCGTAAGGAATACAAAGCTTTCTTGGCTAACATTGTTGTAGCGGAGGAGGGAAAGAAAAGGAAGATTGAAGTAAAAGACGTCCCTGTGGTCCGTGAATTTCCTCGGGTGTTCCCTGATGATCTTCCTGGATTACCTCCAAGTCGTGATATCGACTTTCGTATCGACCTCATTCCTGGAGCAAACCCTGTTGCTAGAGCTCCTTACCGACTCGCGCCGTCCGAAATGCGTGAACTCTTGAACCAACTCCAGGAATTACTTGAGAAAGGATTCATTCGCCCGAGTACCTCTCCTTGGGGCGCGCCAGTCCTTTTCGTTAAAAAGAAGGACGGGTCGTTCAGGATGTGCATCGACTATCGGGAATTGAATAAGCTAACCATCAAGAACCGCTATCCCCTTCCCCGCATTGACGATTTGTTTGATCAGCTACAAGGTGCTACGTGTTTCTCAAAGATCGATCTACGCTCAGGCTATCATCAACTACGCATTCAGGAGGAAGATATACCCAAAACCGCCTTTCGCACTCGTTACGGCCACTATGAGTTCGTTGTTATGCCTTTTGGTTTAACCAACGCACCCGCGGTTTTCATGGATTTGATGAATCGCGTGTGTACGCCATTTCTAGACCGTTTCGTCATCGTGTTCATTAACGATGTCTTGATCTATTCCAAATCAAAAGCCGAACACGCGCAACATCTACGTTTGGTTCTCGAACTACTCCAGGGGAATCAACTCTATGCTAAGTTCTCCAAGTGCGAATTTTGGCTAGAGGAGGTTCAATTTCTGGGTCACATTGTAAATAGTCAAGGTATTCACGTTGATCCCGCGAAGATTGAAGCAGTTAAGAGTTGGATTACGCCAAAGAACCCGTCTGAAGTCCGTTCCTTCCTCGGACTAGCGGGCTATTATCGACGATTTATCGAAGGATTCTCAAAGATCGTTGTGCCGCTTACCGCCCTCACGCATAAAGACAAGCCTTTTGTTTGGGGAACCGAACAAGAGTCTGCTTTCCAAGCCCTCAAGAACATGCTCTGCAATGCTCCTGTTCTCACATTGCCCGACGGAAATGATGGTTTCATTGTCTATTGTGATGCTTCAAACCTTGGTCTTGGTTGTGTTCTTATGCAACGGGACAAGGTTATAGCTTACGCATCTCGTTAGCTCAAAATCCACGAGAAGAAATATACAACCCATGATCTCGAGCTAGGCGCGGTTGTTTTTGCATTAAAGATTTGGCGACACTACCTATATGGTACCAAGTGTACGATCTTCACCGATCATAGGAGTCTACAGCATATCTTTGATCAGAAAGAGCTTAATATGCGTCAACGTCGATGGGTAGAACTTCTCAACGATTACGACTGTGAGATTCGTTATCACCCAGGCGAAGCAAATGTTGTTGCCGGCGCGCTCAGCAGACGGAGTTACTTGCTCAGCATTCACAATACCCAAGCCTGACACGATCTCGAAACTCTCATTCGCGAAGCCCAGCATGCCTGTTTTAACGAACGCACCTTGAAGAAGGAAAGAATCTATCACGATGGAGCTCAGCTGGTGAGTAAATCAAATGGGATTTTCCATTTTCTGGACCAAATTTGGATCCCTAAGCGGACCGAATTGCGAAAGATCTTGATGGACGAAGCCCATAAATCCCGGTATTCTATTCATCCCGGTGCCGATAAAATATACCAGGATCTTCGTTACAAGTACTGGTGGCCGGGCATGAAAAGGGATATTGCTCTCTACGTTGGGAAGTGCCTGACTTGTGCAAGGGTCAAGGCTGAGCATCAAAGACCCTCTGGCTTACTCGAACAACCCTCAATCCCTATGTGGAAGTGGGAGAGTATAGCTATGGATTTCATAACCAAGCTTCCGCACACGTCATCAGGTCACGACAGCATCTGGGTTGTTGTTGACCATTTGACCAAATGAGCCCACTTTTTGCCAATACGAGAAGTCTACAAGGTAGAACGATTAGCCTGAATCTACACCGATGAGACCATTTGTAATCATGGGACGCCTCGCGACATCATCTCTGACCGTGATGCGGTTTACCTCACGACTATGGGAAACGTTTGAAGCTGCTCTTGGTACTACGCTTAACCTGAGTACCGTATTCCATCCTCAAACCGACGATCAGACTGAGAGAACGATTCGTACTCTTGAAGACATGCTTAGTTCCTGTGTTATAGACTTCGGTGGTAATTGGGACAAATACCTACCATTGGTCGAATTCTCGTATAAAAGTAGTTATCATACCAGCATCCAAATGGCACCATTTGAGGCTCTATATGGAAGAAGATGTCGATCGCCTATTGTATGGCACAAGATCGGTCACTCGCAATTAACCGGTCCTGAGCTATTACAAGAAACGACTGACAAAGTCCTCCAAATCCGAGAAAACTTGTTGAAAGCTCAAAGTCGATAGAAAAGTTACGCCGATAGAAGACGCAAGCCCCTTGAATTTGATGTTGGCGACTACGTACTCATAAAGGTATCACCTTGGAAGGGTGTGGTCAGATTCGGCAAGAAAGGGAAACTAGCGCCTCGATATGTTGGACCTTTCAAGATTCTAGAAAGGATCGGAAAAGTCGCCTACAGACTCGAACTACCGGAGGAACTTAGTAACGTCCACCAGACTTTCCACGTGTGAAACCTCCGAAAGTGCCTGGCTGAGCATGATTTAATTGTACCTCTCGATGACCTCCAAATAAACGAAACACTACACTTCGTGGAGAAACCTGTCGAAGTCATGGATCGCCAAACCAAGCAGCTCAGACGCTCACGCATTCCTATTCTGAAAGTCCGATGGGAAGGCAAACGTGGCGCAGAGTTCACTTGGGAACTCGAAAGCGACATGAAGGCGAAGTACCCGCAGTTGTTTACGGCTTCAGCCTAATTTCGAGATGAAAATTCCTAAACAAGGGGAGGCTGTAACACCCCAATGTTTCGAAAGTCAAAGTCAAAGTCAAAGTCAAAGTCAAGATTGAAGTCAATAGGAGGAAAAGATTGCTAATTGCAATTTGTCTCTCCTTGCTCAATCCCTGTTTTGACTTCTTTGACTGTAGTTAGTCTATTTTATGTTTTTACGTTAGTTGTATTATGTGGAGTAATTAATTACAATCGCAGTGATCGAATGATTATCGCTACGAACCGCTTTACGACTGTGAATAATAGGTAGTAATAATGCGATAAAGTCAATTAAACGCTAATCGAACTAATCTAATCAGCATCGCGCTCACAACTCGAATTACGCATTCTGGTGATTATTATACGTGTGTGTGTGCCTTATGTGTTACTTGGGCATGTTTATTTATGTTATATTTGGTAATCAATCGAATCGCAATCGCAAACCGAATACGAAATAAGGATGATTGTATGTAGATATAGTCTGAAAATTAGTGGAGAAGAGATAGTGCGAGATATGAGTAGTTGGGATTAAAAGTAATTTGACTAAGAAACATTATCGCATCGCATCGCATCGCTCGCAATCGCAATCGAAATATCAAAAATCGTTGCACCGCGCAATTGAACCAGATGCCAGCCGGCCGGATTGCCATCCGACCGGGCTGCCATCCGGTCGATGTGCCATTCGACCGACCTGTCATCCGGGTGTGGTGTCATCCGACTGACCCACCCTTTCCACTTTTGGAATCCTATAAATACCCATGTCACTTTCATTCTTTCCACTTTTGGCAAGTGACGTCCGAGCAGCTCGTGTTCATCACCTTTCCTTCGATTTCTCTCAAATCCGGTAAGATCTTGTCCTAAATCTTGTACTTTCTTGATCTACACGCACTCCTACACATTTCTATCTTTTGAATCTTAACTTTTAACAGTTAAATCACTAGATTTGAGGTGTCCTAGGATGATGTCATCATGATGTTCTTAAGAACTTCATGTTTTGGCTTCAATCCATCAAGAACACCTTAGATCCAATTGATTTCCACACAAATACACAAAGGTCTTGCATAGATCTAGACATAATCATGGTGAAAAAGGATTGAAAGATGGTTTCTAACTTTCTTTCAAATCTTTTACACTCAATGCGCTCAAAACCGGTAGAATCGGGCCTTGTTCTAGTCCCCTGCTCATTCTCAGTGTTGTGCTAGTTCAAAATCTGGATTCTACTCACGAGACCACCGAGTTCGGGTTAAACAAGAACAACCATCTTGAACCGGTTAACTGGTCGAACTAGGGTGATTCCTGTTTGATCGGACTACCATCCGACCGGATTACTCTTCGTATCATGAGATACTTGGACTTAAACAATTTTCAACATGTTCAATGCACTAAGCATGTCACCCGATCGGACTGTTGTCTGACCGAGTGACAACCTGCTGCGGATTACTTCTCACTAAGTAACCTCGCCACTCGAGTCGCCGTCCGACCGGATAAATCATCCGAGCGGATTGTCGTCCGCATGACTAACTGTCCGATCGACTGGCTTGAAAGGTAAAGATACTTCAATGTTTTCAAAATGCTACAACAAAAACTTCAAAAATCAAACCATCATACACAAACACATTCTCCTCAAAGGAAGAAACAATCCACTCGAACAGTCATCCGACCGGACTACCGTCTGACCGGACTACCGTCCGACCGGACAACTGTCCGAATGGATAGTCACTATGCGACCAGCTGTCCGATCGGATTACCATCCGACCGAACAAGCTATCCGACCCACAAACACTCGCATTGTTTTTACGCGTCTCTTATCATTATGTTATCGTCCTGATCAGGCTAACCTTACTCTCTAAACGCTCCCTTCAATTCATCAACCGCTGTGAGTATACTCGATCCCTTTTTGCTTTATGAACTTTTGGGTGTTACATACATTACTTATACAAAATCACAATCGAACACACTACGCAATACTTAAACGCTAACCGTTGCCGCATGTATTACGTGACTTAATGAATGCTTGTTTGTTATGTTTACACATGAAATGCTGTCTATCTGCCTTAACGACGATAGTACTATAGTTTGGACTTAGCACCCGTTCACACGGGGGTTGTTAAGGACAATTATTTGCATGGATTACAGTGGTGATCATGTATTACGAACTGCCTTGGGCAGTCAACCCGCAGTCATTGGTATCGATAGATCCATGTCGATAATTAACATGCTTCGTTTTCCTCTGTGTACGTGCTGGTTATATGCTATTATCAAACTTGTATGCTCGCCTTTACACTATGTGTATTGACTTTATTTTAACGTACGTGACAGGTGTTTAGGATGCTTATCTGCTAGGAAAGCGAGGCTATAATAAGTTTCTAGAGGCCAACAAATAGTTGTCTATACTAATTGACGGATGGTCCATAGGACAACCCTTAATGATGTTAAAAGACGAATTTATCCTTCATTTAATCGCGTAATTATCTTGAATTAGATAACTACAGTTGCATATGTTTCACGTATAGTTCTGGAGCTATAAAGGGATAAAACGCTGCTTTGGACGGTTTGGAATGGAACGGGGCATGCATGGAAGGAAAGAAGGAAAGAAACAAGAAGATCAGGGTTCCACCGTAATTTACGGTGGACCCTGAATTTGCCCAATCTTCCACCGTAACGCAGGAGAGATGCACCGTAACAATCTGAAGTCCACCGTAATTTACGGTGGTACCGTAATTTACGGTGGAGGCTGCGAGGAAAACGTAACTGCCTCATTAAAACAGTTTTAGTGGTGCCTTTTCACATTATCTCATGATTGGACGTTTTCTTATCATCTTGGGGGCGATTTTGGCTGGTTCTACCTTGTTCCAAACAATTCTAAACATTTAGTTCTTGTTTTCGATTCGTATGAACTTGAATTTGGATGTTATGATGATCAACCAAACAATGTCCGGCTAAGCTTGTGGTGATCATCTTAGGTGAAGGTTTTCTTAAACTCTTGTGTGTTTGTGCCTTTATTTCTAGAATGATAACATTGTGTTGCTTTGTTTGTCATGGTGTTTGAGTAATTGACTGTAGCTTGTTAATTGGTATTGAAATTCTAGTCTAATCGTACGTTCTTGGTGTCGTTGACAATCGAGATATCATGGGAAGGGTTAGGGTTGGATAGTGATTGATTGATCATTGGGAAACAACCTCGCATTCATATAATCCGAGTACTTTGTTCCCTTTTATCACAACAATTGTTTAAACACGAGTTATGTCTATGTAACTCTTTCTAGTTGGAATTTCATACAAGTGTTAAAAGAAACTGAATCCTAAGATGGTCATTGTTCTCATAATCTGAATTAAAAATCCAATTTTGATTTTGCAATTAGCTAGTGATTTAGTTTTCTAAAACAAACAATCCAAATCATTGATCTTTAATTTATGCAAATTAGGATAATTGTAGTTAAATCGCAAAGCTATAGAATCAACGCATTTTCCACATACTCCCGGAGTTCGATACCCATTTACCACTATCTATAGTTGTTATTTGGATTAAATTTGCGTGTACCACGACAAGCACGTCACTAATGTAATCAGGAGTCTCTAGAAGCAGATAAACAATTGGGCTATTTAAAAATCTGAGTTGTCGGAATAGAACCATTTGCCTAGATTTTTTCTATAATTATTTGTTTACATTTTGAGACATGGTATGGGACATGTTACTTTAAATTGATTGGTAATGATAATTGTTATGGAAACTTCTGGACAATCTGTTCCGCTCAGTGCCATGCCCCGATAATTCCGCCATCGGTTAGGGTGTGACAATCCCCAACACGTGGGTTTATATATTATTTAGCATTTGCATCTGTCAGGTGTATGCCTACACCCCGTGCATAGGTCGTGGCCATTTTCAAATGAAATGAGCCGAGGATATCCAGGACATGGTTGAATTAACCCCTAATGCTTATGTTATCAAACAAGATAGATTAAAATGGGTTATGTAATTTATTAATCACGATCCGATTAAATGATTTCATACCCGACCAAGTGGTATTATTATAATACCATATCCCAAGCCCGTATAAGGGGAAATAAGTTAAAAGTATTTACCTGAGCTAATACTTGATTCACAGCATAATAACTCAGTCGTATCCAATCTATCTAAATGCAGGTAGCTTTTACCGGGTGGCTCTAGTCTGGAGTGATGGTAATATATAACCAATTCAGAAAGCTAACGGTCTTATTTAAGTCGTAGACTTAGACCGACTAGCTCAAAATATCTAAAACGGTACTATACGCTAGATTAAGCGGTGACCGGAATAGAATGTGATTTAGACCCGACAAGTTTGGATACTTGTATAATATGGGTAAACTAAATACATTCTGGATTTTTGAAGTTTAAATGATAAGGTTAAACCCGTTTCGGCAAACTTACATAAACTAGTTACATAAGTCTCACCATACGCGTATAAGCGATAACGAGTAACCAGATGAGTCATGAATAAGTTACATATGCCAATACACTTTAAACAAGTTATAATATCAGTGGAGATATCAACTTGTATGCCCGAATAGATTTTAAAATCAAACTATGCCTCATCAGGGCGTTTTGGTCATTTTTCGACACATAATAGGAATTTGAGTACAACCTGATGTTACAATCATAAACATTCTTTGAAAATACTTTATTTATGATATAATATCAGTATGATATCAAACATATGTGTGTTTCATAGTTTAAAACCAAACTATGCTCCGTAGGGGCATTTTGGTAATTTCACACATAGTCTTGAAGGCTAATTTGGGAATCTGAGTTCATAACATATACCTACTGTAAAAATATTTAAAATAATTTACAAAATCAGTAGGTAACAAGTCTTGGTTGGTAGTTATGGTTTGAAACCATACTACGCGCCGAAACGGCGTTTAAGTCGCTAAATGACGATGTATGCAATCTTTTAGGAAAACTGATATTATGGTCAGGTTTATATGACCAAAATATGTTATTTAATATAATATATCAGTAGGAAAAAGGTTTTGTAAGAAAATCATGCTTTAAAACCATTTTGTGTGTTATAAGGGCATTATCGTCATTTAAGAACATAATACAAGCACTTGTGCATAAACTCAGTTTATAATCTGAATTGATATCCCAAATTATTCTAATTATGATATTAAATCAGTAGGCAATGAGTTTGGTATAAGGAAATATGCTTAAAACCGATCTATGCGCCTAAAGGGCATTTTGGTCACTTTAAAGCACAATTTACGACTTTATACGCAAACTAAGTTTATGATCAGATTTGTAACATCTAAATATGTTAAATATGTTAACATATCAGTACCTAAGTTGTTTGAAAGCTTATTGGTGTGTAAAACCTTATTTTTGCTAAAAAGGGCATAATAGTCAAAGTATGGCATATTAAAGGAAACTTGCATAAGACTCGGATTACTAGTATGATCGTGTAATATAACCCCAGAGGGTTATGCTACATTATCTTCCAATCATAACGGAACCTAAAATCAGAAGCATACTAGTCTAATTTGGCTTATGTTAGACCGTTCTGATGTCCTAAAACGTCATTAGAAGCAGTTCATCTTCACATACGAAGGCGGAATCAACGTAAATGAAGTCAAACACAACAATTCCTTTCAATTTTTCCTTCTATTACTGTTTGCAAGTCTTTGTAACAATTCTGAATACAATTGGACAGCACCTCGACTCACAAACACATCAACAACTCCTCTGATCGTTTGAGAATGACCAATATATATAGGCATGGGCTGTCCGTTTGAATCATGTTCAAACGACCAGGTCTCAAACGGCCAGACAACCTCAAACGGCTAGACTAACTTCAAACGGCTAGACTAACTTCAAACGGCTAGGGTTCTTTCAAACGGCCAGGATTAAATCTAACCTAAACAACCCTATTTTAATCGTGTTTATACAACCGTTTAGCCTATCTAGACACAAGACTTGATAAGACGTAGTCAGCAGACATTTCGTGCACCAACAGACTCCCCCTTGGATGTTGTCGTAGTCTTTAGCGCCTGAGTCTTTAGTCTTGGTCTTTTCTCCAACTTTGTCTCTTCATTGTATCAACTCAATCTTCACAAGTTCAAAATCTTTTCCTAGTTCCATCTTCAGTCTTCCCTTTTGATGTTGATCCAGACTCCCCCTTTCACAGACTCCCCCTCTTAGTATGCTGGGATATGAGGTCTTGTTCTGGTTCAAGCTTTGACAATTAGCTTCCATGGGAATAATGAAGTCTCCAAACCTGTAACTCAACACATAACATTACACTTCTATCTTTTCAACAATAAACCACAAACACAATCAGTATTAGAAATCCACTTAAGTATTCAGGTCCAAATTAATGACCCTGATACTCAATTAATCTACCAAGTTCAATTTAATGACCTTGGTTGATCATTCAACGAATCAAACTGATTTAAAACAACATTTTCAATCTTTTTCTAAAAATAACAAGTATCAAATTAATGAACTTGTTTTTGACTGTGACAACAACCAAACCTCCAACAAAGTAAGCTCTCCTCAGTTTTCAGCTCAGAATCTCCTGCATCTGTTTCATCTTTCTAGAATCCGACAATCAACTTTCCACTCTGGTTTATCTAAAATAAAGCAGAAATAAAATCTTTTTGGATTTTAATGTGATCTAAACTAAGAAATGAAACAACAGAAAACTTAAATTGTAGAAAGTAAACTATTTACAAATTTTTTTTTGGCGAGCGTGTCAGGGAATCATATCAGCTTTTCAGACAAATTACTAGTACCGTTAAGCTACATTACATACTCAGACTTAAACAATTCACCTCGATTGTCGATATACTGATCCATCTTAAATTCTCATACAAACTTCAATCTATTCAGGATACCGTTTAGGTGTTTTAGAACTTAGATCAATTCATGTGTCCCACCTCTTGAATATACTCCCGTATCCAGAATCCCAATATTCAGTCTTACAGGCAAGAATACTACAATGATGTCTGTGCATAAATTAGGGGTTAAATGCGAGAACTGAGGGATCTCAGGTCAGAACTTCCGTTCAGCAGAGAGATATCAGTTTCGACTTTGTAGTATGTCCCCTTTAGAGGATCTTTTTAGCTACAACAGATGATTATCAATTTTGTTGTCTAATCAGCTGAGGGCTTTATGCTATATTTCAAGCATTTTGGATAAAGTATTAGCCAAGGACTAGGTCAGAACTACCGTTCAGCAGAAGTCCCGGAATAATACCCCAGACATCATAGAGTATAAACACCTAGTATATCAGAATACGAGACCTTTCAAACGAGATTTCAGGGGTTACCTATATATCCAAGTAGTGTTCCCCACAAATTTCACCAGTTTGAAATTTTAGGTTTATATCCAGAATAAATCTACTAAATGTACGAAAACCTATCGTCACATCGTTAGTGAGACTGTTTAACTCATTTTGTCTTTCCAAATCTTTAGCATACTGTAATTGTCTAGCTGATGTACTATCATTTTCCCTATATACACAAGCTCTTTTCAATTTTATCATGTTTTTGTATTTTTGCATTTTTTACTGTTTTTGTATTTTTCTGAAAATAAACTATGTACAACTATCTATCTCCCCCTAAATACCAAAACACGTAAAAAATCGACAAACCATCGCAGATTGTCTCTCGTCTTCATCTGCAACAGTACTCTCATCAACGCTCACAACCCCATCCGACACCGAAAGCAATTTCATACCATTAAGTTTTAACAAATATTGAAACCGATTTTTATCAAAAGCTTTGGTATGCAAATCAGCTTTTTGTTCGTTAGTGTGGATTTTCTCAATTCGTATCAACTTTTTCTCGAAGCAATCGCGAATAAAGTGATGACGAATTTCTATATGTTTAGTTTTAGCGTGATGTACTGGATTTTTAGTAATATTAATTGTGGCCTCATTATCAACAAACAGAGGTGTGTTAAGAAACTGCAAACTGTAGTCGCGCATCTGTTGCTGTATCCACAGGATTTGAGAGCAGCAACTGCTAGCAGAAACGTACTCCGCTTCACATGTAGATAGCGCCACAGATGTTTGTTTCTTACACTGCCATGTAACCAATCTAGGACCAAAGAACCGGCATCCTGCAGTTGTTGATTTCGCGTTGACTTTGCAGCATCTGAAATCCGAATCGGAATACCCTTCGAGCGTAAAATTGCCTTTCCTAGGATACCATAACCCCAATGACGGAGTACCTTTCAGGTAACGTAATATCTTCTTGACAATAATCATGTGCGATGCTCTCGGGTTAGACTGAAATCTTGCTGCGAGGCACGTTGGGTACATAATATTAGGACGTGAAGCAGTCAGATACATCAAAGAACCTATCATGGAACGGTAAAACGTTTCATCAGCCCTGTCTCCGGTGAGATCTGTGTGAATCCCATGATTAGTCGCAAGTGGGGTAGCAGCTGGAGTAGAACTTGACATTCCAAATTTCTCTAGAATATCATGCACGTACTTCGTTTGATGAATGAAAATTCCCTCAGGAAGTTGTTCAACTTGTAGACCCAGAAAGAATTTCATCTCCCCCATTGATGACATTTTGAATTTCTGCTTCATCTACATTTCCCTCCAGATTAGTAACATTCTGCTCTGCATCTTGTTCACCAACTTGGTTTGTTTGACTTGATAACTGGATCTGCTCCCCCTCAAGATCTGAATCACCATGGTCAAATACTGGCATATTATCAGCTTCTTGATCATCATTCACCTCCGACTGATTACCAGGAGCAACTTCATCATCATGTTCACCAGCATTACTAGGACCTGCTTCATCGTCATTTGAAGTTTCCCGAGGTCTTCTAGAATATTCTGCTGGGAACCTGAGCTGCGACTCATACTCTCGCAAAATATCCAGCTCATCAAAGAAATCTTCTTCTTCCTCAGATTCTTCTCTCATGTCAAACGAATCCCAAAGTTTGTCATAATGATATCGCCATGAATCACCAGGATTTTGTGGCGGCATAGTGTAACCTTGACATTCAACATTCGCTGCTTCAATAATCCGCTTCTCACTTGGAACGAAGACACGTCGCATAGAACTTGAATAACCAACAAAGATTCCCTCAATGCTCTTCGAACCAAACTTGCCATTAGGCTCTATCACCGTACAGGGTGACCCAAACGGTTCTAGATACTTCAAATTCAGCTTGCGTTTATTGAGTAGCTCAAAACACGTCTTGTTGAACTTTTTCACAGTAAGAACTCTGTTGAGAGTATAGCATGCAGCAGAAACAGCTTCAGCCCAGAAATTAATTGGTAACTTAGAATCTGCAAGCATCGTTCTGGCTGTCTCGATTAGCGTCTGGTTTTTACGTTCTGCAACTCCATTTTGCTGTGGAGTGTACGGAGCACTAAACTCATGCAGTATACCTCGTTCGTCACAAAATTCTTCCATCTTACTGTTTTTGAACTCAGTACCATTATCACTTCGAATTCTACAAATCGGCCTCTGGTACAAATTCTCAATTTTCTTAAACAATGCTATCAAGCTGTCAAACGTTTCGTCTTTGGATTTCAAAAACATAACCCAAGAAAATCTGGAGTAATCATCAGTAACGACCAAACAGTATGACTCTCCTGTTATACTCTTAAGATTCACTGGACCAAATAAATCCATGTGAAGTCGTTCCAATGGTCTTGAGACTGAATTAACTTACTTTGTAGGGTGTGACTTTTTCTTCTGTTTGCCTTTGACACAACTTATGCACTCCCCTTCCAGATGAAAACCTTTAATATTCACACCTGTCACCAGATCGTTATGCACCAAGTGATTCATCTTCCTTAAGTGAATATGCCCCATCTTTCGGTGCCATAACCGTGATTCTTTCTCCGTTGCTCTGGACACAAAACAATGAGCCTGACCCGTGGTTGTAGTAGCTACGCTCATGTCCAACACGTACAGATCGTTGACTCTTGGTGCCCTCATGATGATCCATTCCTCAGGTATCACAAATCCCGGTTTCAAGATCAAACATTCTTTGTCGGTGAAATGAGTAGTATACATCCTGTCACATATCTGGGAGATACTCAGCAGGTTGTTCTCCAACTCGGCGATGTAGTTAACTCTCTCAAACGTTATGACTCCATTCGAAAACGTTCCTTCACCTATGATCCTTCCTCCTTGATTACCCGCAAAACCCAAATAACCACCATTAATGTTATTCACATCATACAGCAATGCGGTCTTCCCTGTCATATGCCTTGACGCTCCACTATCCATTATCCACCTGGATACAAGTTTTGGAAGATCCTGCACATAACAAATCATCACTTAAACAACTTTAAGAAAGATGCCGATTCATGCTTCGCAATCCAGGAAGCTCCGGCAATTCAAACTGTTTAATCAAACATGGTGTCCACCCAGGCTTCATCAACCTTAGGTGTAACCTTGACTCTCGCAATTTGAATTTTGAAATTTTCAGCCTTGAGAGGTGGAAAATTTGCATCATAATCAACCGTAATTGATTCTTCAGCCTTTTTCACCTCAGAAGTTGAAACTTTCTTCTCGACTTTTGATTCAATTTTAGGTTTCCACACCTGTTGAGTTAACGCAACCCGTTTATAAAATTTACCATTTTGAGTTACCAACTTCTTTACGGGTTCATTTTTCACTTTGATGTTATCAATTTTAACATTCTTCTTCTCAACAAACATCGGTGTTTTACCCTTCACATCAACCTTCTTTTGTTAAACTTTCACAGCTTCAGTCTTAGGCTTCACATAAGTACACTTTCGTGCAATATGACCAACCTTTTCACATCTAAAACAAGTACGAGTATCGGCTACCCGACTCGTGCCTTCAGACTGAGCCTGCGAAGCTCTCTTCTCAAAAAATTCTTTGTTTGATTTTGAAAAAATTTCTTTTTCTTCATCAGCAAGTGAACTTGAACTGTTCACAAACTTTTTCTTTTCGACAAACCTCTTGTTTGGAACATTTCTTTTCTGGTATGGTTTACCCCCCTGATAACCACCCGACCAGTTGTTTCTGTTGTTATTGTAAAAACGTGGTGGATTAACAGATTTCTTGTTGTAAACCCTATCTTTCTTTTGACTCAGATTATTCACTGCTGACAACTCGACTTCAACAAGTTTGAAAACATTTGTCAATTTGTTCAAGTTAACATTCTCTATCGGAAACTCAGAATCCGAAAACAACTTATCCGAACCCATCATCTTGTACATGACAAGGTTTGATTCTTCATCTAAGTTGTTCTTGGACTTTTGTTTCGGAATGTATTTATCCAAGAAACATCCATCCTCCTCTGAAGTGTCACAATCCGGTTTAAGCACTTTGTCAACCACACTTTTCACCACATCATTTTGGACACCCTCATCATTGGAAGACGTGAACGTGACATCAATGTTCTCAGGAAGTTTAACATCACTTTCTTCCTCAATTTCCACCAAACTAGACTGCTTTTTCGTGTAGTTGTCTAAGATTGGCGGTGGAACTTTGTGAAACCCTACACCCGTTCCATCAGAAAACACATCCTCGCCAGCTTTGTTTTTCCCTATAGGTTTAGGAACAATATGCTGCAAAACAAAGCTTGCTGAGCTATAGCTGTTTAACTTCAACTGAATTTTTTCATTTTCAATTTCAGCTTCTTGAACTTTAAGTTTCAGTTGAGCAATTTCATCTAGTTGATTGTTAATTGATTCTTCTTTTATTCACCACAGCTCTTAGATGTTCATTTTCTTTAAACGTTTTGCAATTACGATCATCACTATCTTTCACAATAGTCTTAAGTTTTTCAAACTTTTCTGAAATCTGACGGTGTTCAAGAATTAACTTTTCATTTTCACACTTTATTTTCTCACGTTCAGTTTTATCAAGTTCAATTTGAGCCGTTAATTCTTTGATCCGTTCGGTTGAAGCTTTTACAGTTTTGTCACGACCGAGAATCTGATCCTCAACACTTTTAACTTTTGTTGTCAGATTTTTGATTTTCTCATTGTTAAGATACGTGACAGTGCTACAAAAATTGCATTGTTTGGTGCAATTTTTGCAGTCAACATTTCCATCAATCTTGTTACCTGACGCATTTGTTGACACACTTTGACTGACCAGCCCCTTTGACTCAGTAACAGAATTAGGGTCTACCTCAAGTGCTTTCGCAGCCAGCACCTTGTCAGCCATCTTTTCCAGGTTATCTGCTGTCAACTCCTGCGTAGTATCAATCAAGCCAGTATCAATCTGCTTTGCTTTCTCAAACTCTTCTTTTTCTTTCTTCTCTTTCTCTTCTTTCTCCTTTCTCTCCTTTTCTTTTTCTTCTTGAATCATCTTCTCAGTTGGCGTTCCCCACCACTTGTGCTGCCAGTATTCATCTTCTTCTTTGTACTCCTTGATGATGGCTTCGATATCTAGCGTTTTATCATCAATCGCGATGTTGCCATACCTATCAAGGTAGCATTCTCTATCTGGATCCCATCTATTTGCTCTTCTCGCTTCCAAATAGATACCAGAAAGTCTGATAATCTTGGTTTCAGCAATAATCTTCCGGTATTTATACTTCTGTTCTTCCGTACGCTCGTCTTTCCACGGAATAGGTTCATCATTACTTGCCATGAATGCGTAACCCACCACATCTTCTTCCGGTAGAACTTCTTTACTCCAATCGTACCCTTCATCATCATAAATCACAGCCAGAGCCCTTGATTTGTCTCTGTTATCTTCAGACTGCTTCAATCTGGGTGGCTCAGATTTATTTTGATGGTAGATTGCCTTTTTGTAGTAATCATCTCTAAACGGATTCTCTGACTCATCAGCGTATGCATTCCTGCATTCCCGCTTGAAGTGACCCTTCTGCTTACACTTGAAGCACGTCACCTTTGATTTGTCGAACCCTAACTTTGTAGATGGTCCACCGATCGTTTTTCTCCCAGTAATCTCCATGAAGCGTTGTGCACGTCGAACTGCACTTGCCATCGCCCACCGAATGTCGATCAGTTCCATTTCTTCGGGATCTATCTGGTCGTAATCTTCTTTTGTCAGATTTGTATTCCCAATCTTACCAGCTACCAACCCTTCGTAGGATTCCAACATAGATGCCAGAAAAACCATTTGTTGCTTAGCCGACTCTTCATTAAAATTTTATGCGTTCTTCAAATCTATCGCGATATTGCAAGAAAACTTCGCATCAGGACGATTTGCAGAAGACGTAGATCCACTGTGATGACCACTTTGGCTTCCGCTGCTTGGACTGCTTTGGCTTTCTTTACTTGCTGGAGAAACATTCTCAGCAGAAAATGCAGTTTTCGGAGAAGTAGCTTTCGGCATCAAGCTTTTTGGATAGTACAAATCCAGATTTTGCTGATAAGATGAGTTATTGACTTTAAATGTTTTCTTCAGTTCTAGCTCATGACTTTCAAGTCTTTCAATCAACACATCTAGAGTCAAATCTTCAGGAGCAATAGTGTTCTTCAACATCAGCGCGTAATATCTCCAATCCACTTCGTCTGGTAATGAATCAAATAGTTTGTCAACTAGTTCTTCATCAGAATACGTGATCTTGTGTCGAGCAAGCTCCAGCTTCAGATGACCGAACCTTTCAATCATTTTACACACCGATTCATTTTAAGACAACCAAACATATCAAACTCTTTTCTAAGAAGTTTCCTTTTATTCTTTACAATCTCTTTGCTTCCAAGACACTTCTTTTCAAGTTTCTCCCACAAACCTTTAGCATTGGAGTAATCTATTAGCGAAATGATGTCTTCCCGCACCGACTGAAACAATAATGCCACACACTTTTGCTCGGCCACAAAACTCTCAATCTCTTCAGCCGATCTCAATGCTTAACCATTCTTCTTTCCCTCGGCATATCCATTCTTCATACTCTTCCAGCTGGGAAAAGCGAATGCCATCAACCAGTCTTCGAACTTTGTTGCCCACCTGCTGTAATCTTCTATAGCCATCAGCTTAGGAGGTTTGTTAAATGTTCCAAATGCGCTTTCAGACTCCCAAACTTCTTTCTTTTTCTCTTTCGGTTGATTCTCGTTCGTATTACTCGACGACGTATCATTGTTTCCTGAACTTCCCATGAATGCGTACATGTCGCTGAACGGATTCAAGAAAATATCGTCCATCGTGTATGTACCTGTAAAATCAAACAACACTTAGAAAAATTTTGATTTTGTAAAGTATCAAATTCAAACGGAACAGACTTGTCCGTTTGAAATAACAATAGCTTCAAACGGAATGTAATCAAACGGTTGATCAAGTTTTCAAACGATGGGACTTGATTTCAAACGACAAGGCTTCAAACGATAGTGTTTCAAATGATAGATTTCAAACGATAGCTGTCTTGATCGTTTGAATATACACTACTTTCAAACGATAGGTTTGATTTTCAAACGGAATGGCTCTGTTCAAACGATGGGTTCACTTTCAAACGGTCTGTGTGATTTCAAACGATAGTTTCAAACGACCTGTCTGTTTCAAACGGATGACGTCAGCATCTCGAACAATTTCAAACGGACCAGTTAATTTCGATTAGTTTTAGGTCGAATTTTAGTTCCAAACTTTCAAGGATTGATTATCAGTATGTTTCGTTTGATGTGTGAACGTTTTAAGCCATTTTAACCATAAAAACTATTCAAAATCAGAAAAGAAAGGTTGAAGTGAGATAATCCGGCGATTTCAAGCTGTATTTGGTATGAACTCCTCGTCCTGTGCTCTGATACCACTTGTTGGACCTTTCTGATGTCCTAAAACGTCAGTAGAAGCAGTTCATCTTCACATACGAAGGCAGAATCAATGTAAATGAAGTCAAACACAACAATTCCTTTCAATTTTTCCTTCTATTACTGTTTGCAAGTCTTTATAACAATTCTGAATACAATTGGACAGCACCTCGACTCACAAACACATCAACGACTCCTCTGATTGTTTGAGAATGACCAATATATATAGGCATCGGCTGTCCGTTTGAATCATGTTCAAACGGCCAGGTCTCAAACAGCCAGACAACCTCAAACGGCTAGACTAACTTCAAACGGCTAGACTAACTTCAAACGGCTAGGGTTCTTTCAAACGGCCAGGATTAAATCTAACCTAAACAACCCTATTTTAATCGTGTTTATACAACCGTTTAGCCTATCTAGACACAAGACTTGATAAGACGTAGTCAGCAGACATTTCTTGCACCAACAGCTTATAACCAAAATCAATGTAGAAGTCAAACTACGCGACTTTCGGTTGCGAATCGACGCTAAACTCAGAATTGTCGGGTTGAACATGCTTAGACATGTTCTAATAATAATTACCAAGTGATGTGCACAAAATGCAACATATAAATTACATCAATTGTAGCATAAAACTAACCCTTTTTTAGTACTAATGTTGGAAAAAGTGTGCTTTTGTCTTCCTTTTTTATTTTCAGGATTAAATGAGCTCAAATAAACAAAAGAAGCAAAAAGGCAGCTAAATCTAACATAAATACAAGAAAAGGAACAAACGTGGCATGCCCGACCTCCCGACAGCATCTTCCCAAGCAAAACAAGAAGACAGAAGACTGAACACGCCCCGTGCTCAATGAGCACGGGGGCGTGCCCAAGTGTCAGCAGAAAAGACAAAGTTGTAGAAGCTTCCATCGCCCACCATGGGGCCGTGCTCAGCGGGCACGGGGCCATGGTCAATTATAAGATTCGCAGAATCCAGGCAGCCAATTATAAGATTCGCAGAATCCAGGCAAATCTTGATAGTACAGATATGCTTCTGCACACGGGGTCGTGCTCAGCGGACACGGGGGTGTGGTCAACTAATGCAGACAAACTGCATTTAATGAAGAAAGAGAGGAGGATGAACATGGGGCCGTGCCCAATGGACACGTGGCCGTGCCTGAGCTTCTGTTCAGCCTATAAATAGGAGTGTTTGGAGCTCTTGCAACTCATCCCTTGGCATACCACCTCTCTCACACTTCACCCACCACCCACCACCATCACAACACCATCATCCACCACCATCATCCATTGTCCATCATAGAGTGTGTGAGTCGTCTTGGGATCCAAGATTGATCGTAAGAGTTCTTGACAATCAAAGGCCATGTTTGCCTAAGTCTCTTACATCACTTGGTGAAGACAAGTGTTTAGTGTAATACTTTTTATTTTTAATCTTTTGCACTTTTTAATTGGTTATGTATTAATGACTTTAATTACTAGTTTCTTATGTTGAAGGTGATTCTTCCTTATCGTTTGTCCATGGTGTCTTGGCATTATTTTACTGTCTATATAAAATAAAAGATTTTCACCATTCATATCTCCACGGTCTATATGGAAGTATGTTGGCTACCTGGTCGGGGGTTAAGGGAACGGTTTGGTAAGAGTCTTGCCATTGTTCAGTGTATAGATCCTGCAAAGGACCTGGGTCAAATTTAGTAGGACCTCCTTCAATACACACCGGTATTGGATGGCGGGGGTACAAACTCTTTGATCCCCTCATAAGTTAAACTACTATTAAAACTTTAACCCGGCTACTTAGGACTGTATCCCTGCTGACTCAGACTACTTAGCCGAGGGTAACGTCACCTTCAAAAGAGGGGCCTACCACATTATGCATTAATAACTTAATTAATTATCTTTCAATAATCCGACCCTTTAGGATTGTATCCTTGCTGACTCAAACTACTGGGTTGAGGGTAACGTCGCCTTCAAAAGAGGGGCCTACTACAATAACTAAGATAATCTCTTAAACGAGTGCAAAAGTGCGAAAATAATCAAAGGTTACACTACACACTAGTCGGATCCAAGTGATTCATCTTGTCTATCTGTTTTTATTTTTATTTTTTATTTTCAGCATTTTAGTTAGTTTTAGTTTTCCAGTTTAAAAACCTTTTTCTAACATTTTGATTTGATTAGACGTTGACGATAAACCGGTACTAAAAGCTCTTGTGTCCTTGGACGACCTCGGTATCTTACCAACACTATACTACGCTCACGATGGGTGCACTTGCCCATATGTGTGTTTAGTGTTAGTAAATATCGTGTTTTATAAATTTAAAACTTGGCTAAAAAAGTGTAAAAGGGCTTAAAATATACACCTAAAATATATACACACCAACACGCATCAAGTTTTTGGCGCCATTGCCGGGGACACAAGGATTTTAAGAAAGTTAGGAATCAGCCCGGCCTAATCATTTTTTTTATTTATTTTATTTTTTTAGGATTTTCTGTATTTTTAAGCTTCTGCAGAACTCAGCACGGATCGTGCCCGCTGAACACGCCCCATGCCCAATCATTGGAACTGGCAATCCTGTTTTAAGTCAGACAGTACGCTGAACACGGGGCCGTGCCCACTCAACACGCCCCCGTGCCCAAGATTCAGTTACTGAAAATAGAACCGTAAGATCCCGACGGTTGGTAATTTCTGACACAAACATGAGTGATAATGATAGTTTTTACTTTCGGCACTTTTATGGTACGTGGTGTCAAATATGTGGTGGCCGTCATAAAGAATTAGAATGCTATTTTCTAAATTATAAGCCCCACTATATAGACCCATCGTTTTCCTGTAGCCTTAAGAGGGGCGAAAGTAAAAATAATCCTTATCTCTCCCTCGAATGCGCCCAATCAGACCTTCTAGGAGAAATGCTTCTCGATGAACTATTTCAACTAGAAGATCTAGTTCTTAATTGGTTAAAAGAACTTAAGATGGATTTCCTCAATTCATCTCAAGACGATGACCAAGAAGAATTGTTGGGATCGCATTCAAATAAAAACAACTTCGTTGTTCATGACAGTACCTTCAACTTTAGCGAAGACTTGGACGATAGTCGTCCCTGTGCCGATTGTGCCGTGAAGGACTCTCCATCGACTTCATTCGATGCATACATAGAACTGAGCGATTCGGCATACACCTTCTTTAACAAGAGCCCGGAAAAGGGTTGGACTTGTCCACCTACATTTAGCATAGGAATCACCCTCACCGACAACCTCTTGCGTTCTCGTCTTAATATAGGGCAATTAAGGTATCTTAGGCACTTTGGGGTTGTTCCATCCAGTAAGGAACCACCCAATACGGATAAATTCCTTAAAAATAGACAAACTTCATAAACAACCTCTCGACACGGGGCCGTGTCCAGTCAACACGCCCCCGTGTCCACCAAGAGATTCCATTCTGACTTTCGGTCAGAATACGGACAAAGTGTGTCAGGATCTTGTCTGCACACGGGGCCGTGTCCGGCCGACACGGGGCCGTGTCCAGCATGCTGTCGTTTTCTATAAATGCAGCCAAGAATCCTGCACGTTTGGACCATCCAGGGGCAGAGATTTGAGGGGAATCTTCTCACATACCATCCTAGGTATTTGCTAAAAGAAGGTTCTTACAACCATCTTGTCCTTTCCTCTTTTATCTATTACCTTCTTCTTCACCCTTTTTGCTCCAAAACCTCCATTAAAGCTTAAGATTTCAAGCTTTAATGTGATGTTTGTTCAAGGAACCTTGATAAAAATAAGTTGTATAACATTGTTTTAAGTTATTTCTGCTAAAAAATGCTTCATAAGTTGGAAAAATAATTTAAAACTACAAGGTTCCTTGTTTCAAAAATCTGCAGAAAGGTGAACACGGGGTCGTGCTCATTGAGCACGGGGCCATGTCCAACATACTGTTTCATCAAAATAAACTATTGCTTTGGTTTGTTTTCATAGAATGTCAAGTCAAAACAGTGGAACTTCTTCTGCACATTCCCGAAACAGTCGAAGGGAGAGAAGGTCTTCAATTGAAGCAACTCTCGTACGCTACGTAATGGCCTTGCGAGAAGCTCCCACGACTTTACGGGTTACATTGCTGATATAGAGGAACCCCTGGAATTCCAAGCTCCACCGCTGGAAAAAGCAAAACCTAAAAAGAGGAGAAGGTATGTAGGATGGAGAAAGGTACGCAGGAGGAAACTCACAACTAGGAGACTCCCTAAAATAGAAAATCCTGTGAGCAAAGGAAAAGAAATAGAGACGGGAGAGAGTTCTAAACAACCAGAAATAGACATTAAGCAAAAGGGAATAGAAATCGGAGAGAGCTCTAAACAACCTGAGGAGATCACATTCCAGGACGAAATAGACCGTCTACTGGCCAATTGTGATGTCATAGAACCTGTCAACAATAATCTCTTCTCTTACCCTGCCACAGCCCAATTCTCAATAAACCTAGAACCAGTTATTCCAGACCCACTAGTCCACACACGACCGTTAGGCCAAATGGAAGAATGGTGGACCAATAACTGGCAATTCCAAAATATGATCAATAGTCCCTGTACTTTACTTCCTCAATTTGAACCAGAACCTATCCCCAACCCGCCAATGAGCTATGAAAACCTGGCCGAACTTCATCAGTTTGGTGAAGAACTGATAGGTACAGGAAATAGGATCCGGGAAATAGGGGAACAAATCTCTTGGAAGTATGACGAGAGGGAGCGTCACTACTGAACTGCCAATTGATCAAAGAAATAGTGGGGTTGGAAAGTCTGTTTGTATAATAATAGTAATAGTAAAATCTAACTCTGTAAAATGGGAAATAAAACAGTGTAAGATAAAAAGTGTGTATTGAAGCAGATATACTTTATAAAACAAAACAGAAGTCGAGGCACCGACAATTTTGGTTATAATTGTGTGTTGTAAGACTTTATATGTTTCTCTGTGCTTGATTTGGTAACAATAATTAGATACTAGTAATTCCTATCAATACTAACTAGCAGATGGAAAACGCTAGTAATGAACCAGTTAATGAAGAGAATCAATCGGAGCAAAATTAGGAAAACCAATACATGACTAGACAAGATATTGAAAATATCATCACTCAAGTGATAGCTAATGTTATTCCTAAAATCATGGCTGCTGCTCAGAAACCTGTTGAACCGCAACAAATCATTCCTAGTAAACGTACCCAAGAAGATAATTTTAGTCATAGTGTAAATGGAAGTGGCAATCATGACAATAATAATCCACGACAGGCCCCACTCCCTAAGAAAATGAAAGCTGCAACGCCTGGTTGCACTTATAAGGAATTTCTTGCTTGCAAACCCGCAGAATTTGCAGGTAACGAAGGAGCAACTGCAGTACTGCGTTGGTTAGAGAAAACCGAAGCAGTAATTGCAATAAGTAAATGTGCCGAAGAAGATCAAGTTATGTATGCGTCGAACTTGTTCAAAGAAGGGGCGTTAGAGTGGTGGAACACTGTATTACAAGCAAAAGGAAGAAGGGTGGCCTGTGCGATGAATTGGGAAGAATTTAAGAGTCTGGTAGAAAGAAAATTTTGTCCCGAATACGAAAAGGAACAAATGGCAAACAAGTTCCTGAGTCATCGTATGATAGGCGTAGATTGTCGAGGATACACTTCGACATTGTTCGAATACGCGAGAGTGGTACCTACCCTGGCTTCGCCAGAACCGGTACTCATTTCCCGTTACATTTGGGGATTAATTAGTGAAATCTGTAACATCGTTAAGGCAGCAAGACCACGCACTATCGACGATGCTGTGGAGTTAGCTAATACCTTAACCAATGAACTGGTACGCACGAGAGAAGAAGATCGAAAGAAAGAATTGGCCCAAAAGATTACCCAAGGATTTCGTATGGGTAATACTAAGAAAAGAGGAATAGGGCAATCATCGTCACCTCCTTTCTGCAGAAATTGTAGAAAGAAACATTTTGGAAGATGCAACGTGACCTGCAATTTCTGCAAAATGATAGGACATCGTGAGGAAGATTGTAGGAAAAAGACCAGGGTCTGTTATAACTGCGGAGAAGCGGGATATTTCAAACCCGACTGCCCTAAATTAATTAAACCAGCAGATAACAAAGGCAAACCAACTGAAGGGACAACCAAGAAGAATGCCCAAGCATTCCAGTTGAT
This sequence comes from Helianthus annuus, assembly GCF_002127325.2. Taxonomy (NCBI): domain Eukaryota; kingdom Viridiplantae; phylum Streptophyta; class Magnoliopsida; order Asterales; family Asteraceae; genus Helianthus; species Helianthus annuus. Next base: position 60,044,039 of record NC_035437.2, read on the forward strand.
CACTCAAGAAGCCGAACTCATCCCAGATGTGATAGCTGGTACGTTCTTAGTTCACGACGTATTTGCAAAAGTATTATTTGACTCTGGTGCAAACCAAAGTTTTATTAATACTTCATTCTGCCAAGCTCTTAATTTACCATTAACTACCCTTAGGCAGATTTTTACGGTCGAAACCGCAGAAGGGAATTCTGTTAACATAAATAAAGTTGTGCAAGAAGGAAAAATAGAACTATTAGGCCATAAGTTTTCTGCAAACCTGTTACCTATGAACTTAGCCGGATTCGATGTGGTATTAGGAATTGATTGGTTGATAGCCAACCATGCTCGAATCCTCTGTGATAAGAATTCCGTAGAAATTCGTACCCCCACAGGAGAAGTAATTCTAATTACAGGAGATAGACCTCGAAAACCACTGAAATTCATCTCAATTATGAAATTGGCTAGCTATTCGAGAAAGAAATGGTGTATATGATTTCTGTAATCATTAACACTAAAAATAGGAAACTGCAGGACATCCCTGTAGTCTCAGAATACCCGGATGTCTTTCCAGAAGAATTACCTGGGTTACCACCTGATAGGGAAGTAGAGTTTAGAATTCATCTAATTCCAGGTACTACACCAATAGCCAAGGCACCTTATCGATTAGCACCCACCGAAATGCTAGAGTTGAAAAAGCAATTAGATGAATTACTAAGCAAAGGTTTCATACAACCTAGTTCATCCCCTTGGGGAGCACCAGTGTTGTTTGTGAAAAAGAAAGATGGATCAATGAGAATGTGTATCGATTATAGAGAATTGAATAAGGTTACCATTAAGAACCGATACCCATTACCTAGGATTGACGATCTTTTTGATCAACTCCAAGGTGCTAGATATTTTTCTAAGATAGATCTAAGATCCGGATATCATCAACTAAAAGTACAAGAAGAAGACATACCTAAAACTGCTTTCAGAACAAGGTATGGTCATTATGAGTTTACAATCATGCCATTTGGATTAACAAATGCACCCGCAGCATTCATGGACATGATGAATAGGATCTGTAAACCATACTTGGATAAATTTGTGATCGTTTTCATTGACGATATACTTATTTACTCCAAAAGTCAAAAGGAACATTGTGAGCATTTACACGCACTCTTAACTTTGTTAAGAAAAGAAAAGCTTTATGCTAAATTCTCAAAATGTGAATTTTGGCTGCAAGAAGTACAATTCTTAGGTCATGTGGTAAATCACGAAGGAATTCAGGTAGATCCTGCTAAGATAGAAGCAATCACAAAATGGAAAGTTCCACAAACGGCTATGGAAATTAGAAGTTTTCTAGGCTTAGCTGGATACTACAGAAGATTTATTAAGGATTTCTCTAAGATAGCTGTACCCTTGACTAAGTTAACCTGTAAAGCTGTTAAGTTTGAATGGGGATCTAGACAAGAAGAAGCTTTTAAGATTTTAAAACACCGATTGACGAATGCTCCAATTTTAGCCTTACCTGAAGGAACCGAAGATTTTGAAGTATATTGTGATGCTTTAAAATTAGGATTTGGATGTGTGTTAATGCAACGCAAAAAGGTAATTGCGTATGCCTCTAGACAATTGAAAAAAGCATGAAGAGAATTATACGACTCATGATTTAGAATTAGGAGCCATAATGTTTGCCCTTAAGATCTGGAGACATTATCTGTATGGAAGCAAATTCACAGTCTATACGGATCATAAAAGTTTAAGGTACATATTTGGGCAAAAAGAGTTAAACATGAGGCAAAGAAGGTGGATGGAAATCCTGAGCAATTACGACTGTGATATTCAATATCACGAAGGAAAAGCGAATGTAGTCGCAGATGCCTTAAGTCGTAAGTATCATGAAAAGCAAAAACGAGTCCGTGCTCTTAGATTAAATCTACAAGTAGATTTAATGGAGCAATTGAAGGAAATGCAGGAAACAGCAATCAAGGATGATGCTGAAGGAATGAAAGGTTACATAAAAGAATTGGAACAAGGAAATGATGGAATTTGGAAATTCCACAAGAAACGAATTTGGGTACCTAAGCAAGGAGAATTAAGAAATAAGATTTTAGAAGAAGCTCATAAATCTAGGTATACCGTACATCCAGGAAACAATAAGATATACCAAGATTTAAGAAATAACTTCTGGTGGATAGGAATGAAAAAGGACATAGCTGAATATGTAACCAAGTGTCTTACTTGTTCGCAAGTTAAGGCAGAACACCAGAAACCGTCAGGACTACTACAACAATTAGAAATGCCTGTATGGAAATGGGAACTCATAACAATGGACTTTGTTACTAAGTTACCCAAAACCAGAAAAGGAAATGATGCTACTTGGGTAATTGTGGATCGATTAACTAAATCAGCTCATTTTCTACCAATGAAGGAAACCTTTAGCATGGAAAGGTTAGCCAAGTTGTACGTAGACGAAGTAGTATCCTTACATGGAGTCCCACTCTCCATTGTATCAGACAGAGATAGTCGCTTTACTTCTCATTTCTGGACAAGTTTCCAGGAAGCAATGGGAACCCGACTCAATTTAAGTACTGCATATCATCCTCAAACGGACGAACAAAGTGAAAGGACGATACAAACCTTGGAAGACATGCTCCGAGCATGTATAATTGACTTTGGTGGTAATTGGGATAACCATTTACCATTAATTGAATTCTCCTATAACAATAGTTATCATTCGAGCATCGAAGCTGCTCCATTTGAAGCACTGTATGGACGCAAGTGCAGAACTCCCATTTGTTGGGCAGAAATAGGAGAAAGTCAATTATCAGGTCCAGAAATCGTACAAGAAACTACTAACAAAATAACTCAAATCAAGGAAAGACTGAAAACGGCTCGAGATAGTCAGAAAAGCTATGCAGACAATCGCCGCAAGCCACTAGAGTTTCAAATAGGAGATAAGGTACTTTTAAAAGTTTCTCCTTGGAAAGGAGTAGTACGATTCGGTAAGAAAGGAAAACTGAGTCCAAGATACGTAGGACCATTTCCAGTAATCCAACGAATAGGACCAGTTGCTTATCGTCTACAACTACCAGAAGAACTAGCTGGAGTACATGATGTATTTCATGTATCCAATCTCAAGAAATGTTTATCCGACGAATCCCTGGTAGTACCTCTTCAAGATGTAGAGGTAAACGAAAAGTTGAAGTTCGTAGAAAAACCACTACAAATCGAAGATAGAAAAGTCAAGTTTCTCAAGCACAAGCGACTAGTGATGGTCAAGGTCAAATGGAATTCAAAGAGAGGACCAGAATACACTTGGGAGCTGGAATCAGAAATGAAGCGCAAATATCCCCATTTATTCCAGTAAATCTCGAGGACGAGATTTTTCTTAAGGTGGGGAGGATGTAACAACTCTCACTAAAAATAATACTTAGAATAATAATTATCTATTAAGGGAACCCTAATTGAGAGACACAAGTAATTCTGCATTAGCCCTAAAATTTTCAAAACAAACAGAATCAAGATCAGGGCCCCTAAAACTCAAGGGGGGCAAACCCTGGCTAAACGTTTATCTAAATAAAACGTTGGTCAAAGCTGATTGGTTAATTTTATTGATTCAGCCAAGCTAGTCCCGAGCCTAGGCAGCCTATAATTAGACTGCTTAGCTTACGGACCGCAAGGGAAACGGCTTACGGTCCGTAAGCGAGTCTCAAAAATCACTATAAATAGCAGACATTGGAACTTGAACAATGAAATGAAAACGACGTCTCAACTCTGTCTGTACGTCGAGTTAGAGTTATTACAGTACAATTAAACACACACGATCACGAAGTGCTGCCGCAATCAGGGTAATAACTCGATCGCTATTACGATTCAACGTCCGATCGATTATAACTATCCAACGATTGTCCGAGTGTTGCTCAAATTGAGCTTGTACTTTGATTATTCGTCGTGATTTCGACTCGAATATTTGAGTGCTGTTCGAATTCGGACTATGCTCTGTTATTCGTTGTGAATCCGATTGAATTATTAAGTATTGCACTTGTAAATCGTTGTGAGGGTTTAATCTCGTGAATTGACGTAACTGCTGTATTAGTTACTAACCCGTTTGTGTGTGCATTATTGTTAAACTAGGTTAATCAAGGCTAATCAGTAGGCTTATATCTTGCTCGTTAAATCTGCAATGTGAGTCATTCTCTTTTTATCAACTATTTTACAAAACTCCAAGAATTTCCAAAGTTATAATTACAGGGATTAAGTCTTTGTAATCACCATATTACAGCCGGTATATGGGGTTTTGTATACATTACTTGATAACCGTCACTATTGGACAACGAGTTAGCCAATGAGTGATATGACCATAGTCACAGACACCATCGGGCAAAGAGGCTACCGATGGATGCTCGAGTGACAAGTACTGTGGGTAGTTGGTTTGATATCAGAAACATTGTAATCGCTCTTAATACTGTGAATTATAACAAAAGTAATGTTTTCAGTAAAACTGAATGATTCACTCAGTATTTCCCCGCTGACAAAACCTTTTTCAAACATGTTTCAGGTGATCTGTTGTGATCCAAGGAAAGTGCTGTGAAACACTACAAGCTCAGAGAAGTGGCTCAATGTGAATAAATAAAGAAACATGTTTTGGGAAATAAAGATTTCCTTATGAAATCATCTTATTGTAAATTATGGGATTTTATCCCTAAAACTTTATATAATATATTAAACGGGCATTTTTTTTGTATTAAAAGATCCTGTGTTAAAAGACTTCCGCTGTCGCCTAAATTAAATACCACGGGATTCCTGTCCCGCGGCTCCTGAAACGGGTCAAACCGGGTCGGGGGCCGTGACAGTTGGACTTGTCCACCTACATTTAGCATAGGAATCACCCTCACCGACAACCTCTTTCGTTCTCGTCTTAATCTAGGGCAATTAAGGTATCTTAGGCACTTTGGGGTTGTTCCTTCCAGTAAGGAACCACCCGATACGGATAAATTCCTTAAAAATAGGCAAACTTCATAAACAACCTCTCGACACGGGGCCGTGTCCAGTCAACACGCCCCCGTGTCCACCAAGAGATTCCATTCTGACGTTCGGTTAGAATACGGACAAAGTGTGTCAGGATCTTGTCTGCACACGGGGCCGTGTCCGGCTGACACGGAGCCGTGTCCAGCATGCTGTCGTTTTCTATAAATGCAGCCAAGAATCCTTTACGTTTGGACCTTCCAGGGGCAGAGATTTGAGGGGAATCTTCTCACATACGATCCTAGGTATTTGCTAAAAGAAGGTTCTTACAACCATCTTGTCCTTTCCTCTTTTATCTATTACCTTCTTCTTCACCCTTTTTGCTCCAAAACCTCCATTAAAGCTTAAGATTTCAAGCTTTATTGTGATGTTTGTTCAAGGAACCTTGATAAAAATAAGTTGTATAACATTGTTTTAAGTTATTTCTGCTAAAAAATGCTTCATAAGTTGGAAAAATAATTTAAAACTACAAGGTTCCTTGTTTCAAAAATCTGCAGAAAGGTGAACACGGGGTCGTGCTCATTGAGCACGGGGCCATGTCCAACATACTGTTTCATCAAAATAAACTATTGCTTTGGTTTGTTTTCATAGAATGTCAAGTCAAAACAGTGGAACTTCTTCTGCACATTCCCGAAATAGTCGAAGGGAGAGAAGGTCTTCAATTGAAGCAACTCTCGTACACTACGTAATGGCCTTGCGAGAAGCTCTTGACGAGATAACTTCGGTAGAGGAGGTCCTTATATACCGTATAAACTATCTTACGGTGGGGCTGGAAAACAGTTTTCAAGAGATTAACCTCTTGCACCAGAGGTTAAACATTCTTGTAACACCTCCCATGGAACCAATTCTCCCGCAAGAGGATTGGAACCTAGCATTAGGAGTCAACAACCCCACCGGATGGGATGACATTCCCGCGGAACCCTCTTTTGAAAACCTGCAAGAAGTCCCGGTGGAAGTTACACCCCCTCAAACCGATGCCAACGAGCCCGCCTTCCTTCTCCCAAGGGAGATAGAAGAATGGCTCGCAGACGTTTAAGGAACCCGTAATCCAGAGGAGGAAGTTCTTCAAGCCATTTCCAACCGAGAGAATTATCTTTTCGGAAATTTTGCTATTAGAATAAATTTTAGGCGAGAACTTCTCGGTTTAGACTTCTTATGTTTTTATTTAACCTATCTATCTAGAATATTAACTTACTAGGAATATTATGTAATTCTCTATATGGTTTAATGAATGATGGTTTTAGTTAATTTGGTGTTTGGATGATGTTTTAATGGGTAAAACACACTCGGGGTGGTGAAGGATGACAAGGGAAACGAGAAACATAACCCCATGCACAAAAACAAAGCTTCCCGACAAAATTTCTTCACTACAGCAAGTTCGGCACGGGCCGTGTCCATTCAACACGACCCCGTGCTGCACAGTCTGCAGAAAATGCCCAGTTTAGGTAACTGGACACGGGGCGTGCTCACGGAACACGACCCCCGTGTCCAGGCTTCTATTTCTTTTTACTAAATCTTGTTACTGGCACCTGAACACGGGGCCGTGCTCGGACACGGCCCCGTGTAACATAAATTTTTGCTTTTTAACACCCTTTTACACATTCAATCAACCTAAAAACTTATTTTTGGGACACATTGAAGACAATGTGTAATTTAAGTGTGGGGGGGGGGATGCTAAAACCTTGAATCTTACAAGTCCTAATTAACAAGCCTTACACAAAACTCTATTGGAACCGCTAATCACCCCAAATTTTTTTCAAAAATTTTCAATTTCTTTTTACTTGTCTAGGTTTAATTTGGGAATTTCAAGTTCTAACAAAGTTATATTTTTACAAATTTACAACCGACAGCGTCGTGATAAAAAGAACCAACAGAAGAAAATTATGAAATGGCATGACAAGCTTAGTTAAAATTTAATTATATATACTTGATCACATAAAAACTCATTCCCACAAAAGTGAGTTTTGAGCCTTTATTGAGCATACACATACATATCTTTAAACTAAATGCTCATTTTTCGTTTCTTGTGTGAATAACCGCTTGGTTCTTATGACTCTAGAACTTGCCACAACAATGCATTCCCGGTCCTTACCAACTTAAACCCGAGTAAGTAAATGATGGAGGCATTAGGACTAACCCTTTTTCTTTCTACACCATTATTTTTCATTTTTTTTACCACCTACCCAAAATCCCCCTAGTTAACCCCTTTGAGCCTAAACCTTTTCATTTCTTAACCCAAAAACAAACACCTTTTTTTTTACCCACCAAAACCCTTTTTTTCATTTTAACCCTTTCTTCTAGTAACAAAGCTCGGTTTTTCTTATGACTTAAAAAAAGGGAGATATATATATATATATATATATATATATATATATATATATATATATATATATATGTATATATATATATATATATGTATATATATATATATGTATATATATATATATGTATGTATGTATATATATATGTATGTATGTATATATATATATATGTATATATATATATATATATAGGGGATCGCTAAAATGAAAACCACCTCTAGTTGTAAGAACCATGGGAACCACTTTCTGGCCCTTAGATCAACTAGATGGATGGATGTGATTAAAAGTAGTTAATATTAATATTAAAAGCTTTTTGTCTTATTATGTCTTTAATATTATAATCCAAAAAGGTATTTAAGTAAAATCACTATATTTTGTCTTTTTATATATATTAATTTTAAATTACCTTTTTTGTCCTATTCATTAATTAGTTTTTTGACTTAATTATTTTTTATTTATAAACAGATTTTTTTGTAAAACAATTTTTTGAAATCAAATTTTTATTATAATTTTTTTAATTTTTAAGATTTTTACGTCCGGCCTTTTCACGCCTCGTTTTTTGACGCGCCGTTTTTTCGCCCATCTTTTTCACGCGTCGTTTTTCCAACGCGCTGTTTTTACGTTTTACGCCCCGGTTTTTTACGTTAACGTTATTTACGTTTTACGCGCCGGTTTTTTACGTTTTACGTCTCGGTTTTTTACGTCAACGTTTTTTTGCGTTTTACGCGTCGGTTTTTTACGTTAACGTTTTTTTACGTTTTACGCGCCGGTTTTTTACGTTAACGTTATTTACGTTTTACACGCCGGTTTTTTGCGTTTTACGTCCCGGTTTTTTACGTCAACGTTTTTTTACGTTTTACGCGCCGGTTTTTTACGTTTACGTTTTTTACGTTTTTACGTTTTTACGTTTAACGCGCCGGTTTTTTACGTTAATGTTTTTTTCGGTTTTACGTTTTACGTTTTGCGTTTTACGTAAAACATTTTACGTTTTACGTTAAACTTTTTATGTTTTTAAATTTTACGTTTTATGTAAAACTTTTTACGTTTTAAGTTTTACGTTAAACTTTTTACGTTTTACTTTTTTAAGTTTTACGTTAAACTTTTTACGTTTTTACGTAAAAGTTTACGGTTGAACTTTTTTTCCTCAAAAACTTTTTTACATGAAAACTTGTTTACGCAAAGACGAACGCACCCATAAATCGCAAAGTCGGTAGGTGTCTCGGATAGATTTTTATCGTCATCGATAGGGGAAAAGAATATAAAAAACCAACAACAACAAAAAAACAAAAGTGTATTTCGAAAAAAAAAGGGGTTTGGCTCAGATTTTTTCCGATAATTAAAAGGCTGCAAAGTGGGGTTGCGGGTTCAAAAACCTACCCTCCACCATCGTTATCACGCCATCGTCATCAAAAATCTAGTTTTTTTTTTTTTTTTGCATCATCGCCACCCCAAAAACCCACCGTTAAAAAACTCAATATCAACAGACAATTGATTCCCCACCTGCAACAAACCACACTTCAAAATCAAGTGGTGTGAAACCCCATCACAGATTCAAAATCAAAAAATTTATACATGATTCAAAATAAAAAATTCAAGAAACCATACTTCAATCGACCTACAACAAGTGGTATGAAACCCCACCTGCAATAAACAAAAAATTCAAGAAACCATAATTCAAAATCAAAAGTGGTATGAAACCCCACCTGCAACAAACCATACTTCAATCGCACAATCGACCACCCCCCTTCACCCACCCCCTCACCATCGTTCACCGCCAACCCCGTTCACACCGTCGCCGCTCACGAAGCAACCACCTCCACCACTGGAACCCCAAGTCGCACAATCGACCACCACTACAACCACCCCCCCCCCCATTTTCTTTCTCCTGCCCTAAACCATGCCGCCGCACCAGTTCAGATCTGAGCAAAACCCCCCTAAAGGTTGACGGTGAAACGATGAGAGGGAGAGTAGAGAGAGGGGTGAGGAAGAGGGGGTAGCCGGGTGGTGGTGAAGCAAAATAGAGAGAGTTTACCGGAGATGTTGTTAGCTCCGCCGGAGTTGTGGCCGGAGATGGAAGGAGTACAGGGGCGGAGGAGGTGGTGAATGGAGAGAAGGGTCACAGGAGAGAGAGAGAGAGATTCGTAGTGGGGGTGTGGCGGAGGCTGGTACAACCACCGGCGATGGCGGTGGCGGTGTCGGAAGACATTTGGGGTGGGTTTTAAAAATGGACCAGTAATGGTGAGTGAGAGTCTGCAACTTTTAAATAGAAAAGAGAGGAGAGAGGAGAGAGGAGAGGATTGATTGCTTGGCTAGCTTATGGTAGGAGTAAGTTCCATGCCGCTCTCGAGTGATCCACTAAAAAATTTACACTTTCGGCCGAGTGTTGAGTGATCCCCCATGAGGTATATGAACTTGTATATAAATGGAATTTTAAAAAAGGCATGTTATGCCCTAGTAAGTAATTTATCGTATGAGATGTTTTTAATAAATCATGACGAATAGGATTGTAAATAAATAAAAATAAAACTTAATAAAGAATCTTGGAAATCCCGACACTCTATGACAAGCGCAAAAACCTTCTCTTCTACCCATTCCATTTGGGAGTGAAAAAGCCACATTATAAAGAGTTTTGATTGAGGACAAACAAAGATTCAAGTGTGGGGGTATTTGATGTGCACAAAATGCAACATATAAATTACATCAATTGTGGCATAAAACTAACCCTTTTTTAGTACTAATGTTGGAAAAAGTGTGCTTTTGTCTTCCTTTTGTATTTTCAGGATTAAATGAGCTCAAATAAACAAAAGAAGCAAAAAGGCAGCTAAATCTAACATAAATACAAGAAAAGGAACAAACGTGACATGCCCGACCTCCCGACAGCATTTGCCCAAGCAAAATAAGAAGACAGAAGACTGAACACGCCCCGTGCTCAATGAGATTCGCAGCGGGCACGGGGCCGTCGTCAACTATAAGATTCGCAGAATCCAGGCAAATCTTGATAGTACAGATATGCTTCTGCACACGGGGTCGTGCTCAGCGGACACGGGGGCGTGGTCAACTAATGCAGATAAACTGCATTTAATGAAGAAAGAGAGGAGGATGGACACGGGGCCGTGCCCAATGAACACGGGGCCGTGCCCGAGCTTCTGTTCAACCTATAAATAGGAGTGCTTGGAGCTCTTGCAACTCATCCCTTGGCACACCACCTCTATCACACTTCACCCACCACCCACCACCATCACAACACCATCATCCACCACCATCATCCATTGTCCATCATAGAGTGTGTGAGTCGTATCGGGATCCAAGATTGATCGTAAGAGTTCTTGACAATCAAAGGCCATGTTTGCCTAAGTCTCTTACATCACTTGGTGATGACAAGTGTTTAGTGTAATATTTTTTTATTTTTAATCTTTTGCACTTTTCAATTGGTCATGTATTAATGACTTTAATTACTAGTTTCTTATGTTGAAGGTGATTCTTCCTTATCGTTTGTCTGTGGTGTCTTTGTAACACCTCGAAATTTTGTGTCCAATAATGTGTTGACATGTGTCATGAGTTTACACGTGGTATGAAATACTAAATAAAGGACTAAAGTTGACAAACCTTGAAAGTATGTAAATTCGAGGGTTAAAAATGTCAACGAGGGGTAAATATACTGTATAGTAACCCTAAATGATGCTCGTACCTTCAAACGAATGAATCATGGATCGTACGGAGCGAAATGCGGGAGAAAGTGAGAGATTACAAGCTACAGGGGTCAATTGTGTCAACATGTTTAATTTATACCTCTGAGTGACCCTTTGACGAACCCGAGGCTTTGTAACAGTAAAATACGCTCACTAGAATATACGATATAAATTTCGCGAAGTTTCGTTTTAAAACGAGAAAGTTATGATCAAATTCGTATGCGAGGGGTTAAAAGCGTCAACAATAAAAGTTAAGGCTTTTCGGATAGTAATTAAACTAACCGGGGACTTAACAATGCGGGTAAAAGTCACGAGGCCCTTAATTGTAAATAATCGAGGGCCAAATCGCAAAGTTACCCCTTCGAAACCGAAAGGTCAGGTTAATGATTACAAAAGATTTGAAATCTTGGAAATCAGACCTCAGGCGGGCCACGTGAGTGAAACCATCAAGCTGATGCGGGCCGCGCGCCATATCAAGATTCGTTTACTGACATGACGATTCAGGCGGCCCGCGTCCAAGTTGCCTGAATCCTAATGCGGGCCGCGTACGACCTCCAGATGCAGAAAGTTTGGACAGATTCAATGTTTGAGCTTGTAAACGATCATTGATGCATTAATTGAAGCATGGGCGCCCTCTACATGTTCCCTAGCACCCAGGGACACCTGCTAATCATCCATGAGCAATCCTAGAGTGAGTTGTAATGATCTTGTGCACCATAATTCACTATAAAAGGCAAGGCATTGCACCAATGTGAAACACACCTCAAACCTGCCTTCTAGTTCATCTCTGGAGCTCTAAAGCATTCCTCTAACATCTCTAGTCGTCCACCAAGCTTCTGTAAGTATGCCAACCCTTTTGTGGCTTAGTTTTTGCATAGTTTAGCTTAAAAGTCAATCTGTCGTAATTAACGATTGACTTTGCGATAAATCACAAATAGTCCAGTGGTTTGTCGAATCAAAGGTGGTTATAATTTGGTAATCATGTGGGCTTTAAACCCCTAACAGGGCACCCTCTGATTCCCACTCTAACTAGTCCGAATGTCGAGTCAAACGTGCTTAGAAAAAGTCAACAGAAATGCTATTTTGCGATTTCATGCATAATCAGTAATGTAGATGATGTGTAACCTATTTTAACACTCATAAAACATGATATTAAGTATATTAACTAGTCTAAGCTTGTTTGATCCTACCATTTACTGTTTTGACCCGGTTCGGAGTCGAAAGTCGCAAAACTTTGACTTTTGCTTTGACTTCAGTTCTGACCCGTTAAATTATGATTTAGATATGCCTTAGGACTCTCTTAGGACCAGGTTACATGATGGTATAACCCTCTGTAACTGGTTCGTTGTTTGTCCGAGTCTTTTACACCTTTCCGTTAAATGCTTAAAAGTTGACCGTAACGCCCTTTCCAAATTAAAACGAGAATTTCGGACATGTGAAAGGACCATAACCTTAGTTACTGATTTCTAAACATGTCTCTATAATTTCACGTCAATCCGAGGTCCAGAATAGGAGTTATGCTAAATAGCGCAAATTACGGAAACTTTAGTAATTGAATAGCGCAATTAGCATAACGCCTATCTAAACCCAGATTTCGACACCAAACCTTTTACACACTAATGTAAAATAATATATTGGGATTTTTAAAGATTTTTAACTATTTTTAACCTGCTCGTAACCTGCGGTTATGGCAACGGTTCGGTAAATACCGAATATACCCTTTTCGGCCATAACTTGAGTTCTACAAGGTCTTTTGACCCGATTCCAGTTGCTACTGATTTTAAATAATAAATAAAGTATTTTGGACTTTATAAACTGTTCGAGAAACTCAGATTTCCTATAGAACTCAGAAACCTCATTTATAATCTTTAAAAAGACCGAAATACCCCTACGGGGCATAATATGAACTTAAACTCGTTACGGGCATTATGGAAGGTATCCTACTGATTCCACAACCTCTTTAAAGAATATTGACTTAGGAAACCAGTGTAGGACTCTTACGGTTACCCGTTGTGCCTGTTGCGCGCACGGTTCGGCTTATGTAACTAGTTTACATAAACTAGCCGAAACGGGCCAAACCATATTGTTATTGACCCCAAAATCCGGAGTGTGGTTATTATACCCATATAAAACAAGTCTTCAAACTTGTTGGGTCCAAATCACATTCCATTCCCGGTTTTCTCCTTTCACGCGATTAAACCGTAATTATCCTTTGAAACTGACCGGTCTAAGCTACGGCAAAATTAAAGACCCGTTAGTATTCTAATAGGTTATTTTAAACCTTCGTTCCAGAATAGGAGACCAGTAAAAGCTATTTGCAATTTATTCAATTAAGGATTTATACTTGCAAAGGTAAATACTTTTAAATTATTTTCCGTTATACGGGCTTGGGTTACGGTATATAGCATACCGCTTGATCGGGCATCAAATTCTCCACCGTTGAGTGGGTAATTGAATAAATTTGATTGGCTCGTTTAAACAGTCTTGTTACTTAAAGCCTTTGGGGGGGTTAATGACCATGTCCCGGATATCCCTGGCAGCATTTTACGAAATGGCCACGACCTAAGCGCGGAGTGTAGGCGTACACTCATCAGTGCATAAATAGTTGATGTGGTGTGTCTATTAATCTTTAACCCGACAAGATCCGGGCTACTGAACGCATAAGGAACATGTAATCCGTTCACAAGATTATAAATTTAAGTAATTCTCCCAAGTTTTAAAAGAGTTTGTGCCTTGTGCATTCAATAAATTTTAATAAACATTTTTACAAAAGTGTCGGTTGAATGTATTTACCAGTGTAAACTGACGTATTTTCCCAAAAAGATTAAATGCAGGTACCAAGCGTAATTGGCTGGCTATTTCTCCTTAGCATCAATAAAGAGTCTCGCAAGCTTAAGATGCCTACGTCTGTTGAACAATACTTATATTTTATTTGATCCCCTGTGGATACATTTTAGACTATTCGTAATACATTAATATTGCAAGCAATGGTTGAAATATAATTATCTTTATGCTTCCGCTGTGCATTCATATATTGTGTGGTTTGACTATATTGTTGCCAACTACGTCACGATAACCCCCACCGGGCCCACCGGTGAGACACGTTGAAATCGGGGTGTGACAGGTTGGTATCAGAGCCAACGTTGAGTGAATTAAACACTATCCTTATGTGTTTAATCTCAATGACACAATTGCACATACTTGAGTCTAAACAAGAACATAGGACAAATTCGAATTGTTATTCCAGTTTGTCTTTTTATTGTTTATTGTGATTTAAAGTTTTGAAAGCAGGAAATATGCCACCAGCAATCAGAAGAGGAAGAGGAGGAAGAGGCAAAGGGCCAATCACTCACAATGATCATGAGGCCGGACCTTCGAACATGCGAGCACCTTCCAGTACAAGGAGTGAGGAACCACAGAGGCGAAGAAGGAACCTCTTTGAACCTGCAAGACATTCTACCTCGCACAATTCAACACCTTCATACCGTCATTCTTTTGGACCAAACTCAGAAAATGACCCCAATAACCCTCAACCATCATTTATACCTCTCCAGCGATCTGCTTCGCACCGTTCTTATGGTGATCCTTCTCCTTTCTTCGTAGGACAGTTTAACCCGGCTGATTATGTCCAAGAACCAATAGGGTATAACCCTTTAGGACCAGAGGATCACTTTTCTGAAGATAATGCGGTAGATATGGATGAAGATACAGATCCCGTCGAGCCTGCAAGGGGTACTCCCAATCATCCAATCGAGATCTCTGATGGGTCATCCTTTCACGGAACACCCTATCAAGGTCCCGATAGTTATCAGGCGAGGTTTGACCAATGTAATTGGTACTTCACACCATCTCATCATTTCTCGCCTCATGACCAACAGCAGCAACAGGATCCTTCTGAGGATTCGCGGTTCGTGGCAGTTACGCCACCGCCACCGCCACCAGCTCAACCAGTAATTCCAGATCCGCCAAGGCGTAGAAGATCAGGCGCGTGGATGTCCACCCGAGGAGGGGAATTCCATTTCAGCACCCCTCGCCACTCGAGTGCGAGTCACTTTCCGTCAGTGCCTGAAGAACCACAATTAGGGGAACCTTCTGGTCACCCTGAAGAGGTGAATTCTGCACCAGTTGCACCACCTCCGCCACCTTTTGGCTATGATAACCCTATACCAGCATATGGCGGTTCCACCGCATACAATCCGTTTGAGCAGCCGACTCACACGCACTACAACTATAACTATGATGCCGATCCATACATGGTAGCGGCAAATTACAATGCCCTCCATGGAACCTCTTGGAGACCAGATTACTCAGCTCATGGGTATCCAATACCTCTTAGACCTCCGGTTCAGCAACCGTCGCAGCAGCCACGTTTTTCTCCACCGGAGCAAGAAGAAATCCTACACCGTTTAAACCGTGTGGAACGAGACTTCGAACAAGAACGAAAGAGTAATCGTGGATTCCTCAAGGGCCTAGCAAACCTACTAAAAGGAAGGAAGAAACAAGATCATTAGTCTCCTTAAGTATTGTTGTATTTACAATTTAGTCCCTGCGTGGACATTTATCGTATTTCAGTCCCTACGTGGACTTATCTTTTAGTCCCTGCGCGGACATCTATCTTGTATTTGGTCCCTGCGTGGATTTGTTTTTCTATAAACCTCTGCGTAGGTATTTACTTATTAAAGAGTCCCGTTTAGGGCAGCGTGTAATCATTATTATAATTAATGGAATGTTATGTTAAAAAATTTCATTTTTGTTATTATATATGAAATAAATCAAAAAATCATTCCTTTTAAATTAGTCTGCCTAAATAAAGAATCTTAAGAGTGAAACCTAGCCAAGTGTCATTTTAAGACCCGGCCATGATGGTAAGACCTGATTAAAAGATTCAGATTCCCTGTTAACCTCTGTAAACATGTTAACGTTCTTAGCAGATGTGATTCGTTAAAATCGCACGCGTCATTCCTATATTAGAATCCTTCTAAGGATTCCAAAGCCCAAATTAATGATTTATAAATCATGGGTTAAGTCGTCAATAAAGATGATCATTTATTAAACATCCATTAGCGATGTAGTGCCTACGGGCCAAACTTATTAAACATCCATTAGCGATGTAGTGCCTACGGGCCAAACTTATTAAACATCCATTAGCGATGTGGTGCCTACGGGCCAGACTTATTAAACATCCATTAGAGATGTAGTGCCTACGGGCCATAATTATTGTCATATAAGACAAAAGGCAGTTGTAGTCTATGACTCCCTGTCAGAAGAGGTAAAAGGACTACGGTTCAAACCTTAATGCCTTGATTCTCTGTAACCCCGGCTTATATTATAAAAACATCCTTGTGACTATGCTTTTGCGCCACTAACAATATTGTTTGTAATTAGGATAAGTTATATTCAAATCCTAAATTAAAGTGAGTAACAAATTAACCAGATATGGTCTCTGTTACCATGGTTAATGAATTGCCATAAAAGACAATTCCATAATAAACTCCTAAATAAAACTTTGTCGTTATCTTCTGTAGCAGATTCAAGTTACAATGGCTGATCCAAATGAAGTGAATAGTCATTCAAAAGAAGATGAAAATGATAACGCCCAGATTCATTTAACGGGCGCGGAATTAAAAGCTCTTGTCGACGGTGCTGTTAAGGCAGCCTTAGATCGACAATACGAAGAGTACACCGAGTCCCGGAGCAGAACCATATCTAAACCACACTCAAAGCCAAAAACCCACTCAAAATCTCACAGCAAACCACCCTCTAAGCCAAAAAGGGACGATGATAAACACTCATCCAATGAAAACAGTGTACGTCCAAAAGAGAAAGTGTTTACTGATGCCTCTCGCGCCAGGGGTTGCACCTACAAGTATTTCGTATCTTGCAAACCCCGAGATTTCACTGGGGAGAAGGGCGCGGTAGATTGTATGACATGGTTAGACGAGATGGACACCGTGGTGGACATCAGTGGTTGTGCAGAGAGAGACGTGGTAAAGTTTGTTTCGCAATCATTCAAGGGCGAAGCCCTGGCTTGGTGGAGGTCGTTGGTTCAGGCCTCGGGGAAGGCTGTTTTGTACAGCATGACGTGGGAGGAATTCATTTCTCTCATCAAGGAAAATTACTGCCCTCAACATGAGGTTGAAAAGATAGAGTCTGATTTTCTATCGTTGGTTATGACGAACCTTGACTGTCAAGCTTACCTCACGAGCTTCAACACGATGTCCCGGTTGGTTCCGTATCTGGTAACCCCGGAGCCAAAGAGAATAGCTCGTTTTATCGGTGGTTTAGCCCCCGAGATAAAGGCAAGCGTAAAGGCCTCTCGGCCAGCTACCTTTAGATCTGTAGCTGACATTTCTTTGTCCCTCACTCTGGATGCGGTCAGACAAAGATCGCTGAGGAACAAAGAAGCTGAGAAGAGAAAACGTGAAGACGATACTTCACGAAGATCGAGAAAGAAGCACCGTGGAAACGGTGACAACAAGAAAGGGTCTGAGTCAAGGAGAGATGGGCAACAATCTGGTGAGAAGCCCAAGTGCAAGAATTGCAAGAGACATCACTTTGGAAAGTGTAGACTCGAATCAAACTCGCAGACTCAGTCAAAGTCATTTGCTTGCGGGATATGCAAGTCCATGGACCACAAGACCTTGGATTGCAAACAGATAAAGGATGCAACTTGCTACAGTTGCAATGAGAAGGGGCACATTAGAACCAACTGCCCTAAAAACGCCAAGAAGCCTGAAGAGGCCAAGAAGACCAATGCAAGAGTCTTCAGGATGGATGCGAAAGAAGCAGTGCTAGACGATAACGTGATCACAGGTACTTTCCTCGTAAATGATGTCTTTGCAAGAGTACTTTTTGATTCGGGCGCTGATAAGTCTTTCGTAGATCATAAATTTTGCAAATTGCTGAATATGCCTGTCAAAACCTTAAATGTGAATTATGAGGTAGAGCTAGCAGATGGCACCATAGAAACCGTCTCCACTGTGTTAGATGGATGTGTGATATCCATTAAGAACCACTCTTTTCCTCTATCTCTACTTCCCTTTAATTTGGCCGGTTTTGACATAGTATTGGGTATGGACTGGTTATCTCACAACCAGGCCCAAATCGTCTGCAACAGAAAGCAAGTGGTGATAAAGACACCGTCTGGTGAATCGCTTACCATTCGGGGAGATAGCCAAATGGACTGCCTGAGCAAGTGACTATGCTCAAGGCTTCAAAATGTTTAAAGAAGGGTTGTGTCATCTACATGGCACAGGTGATTTTTGATGAGCCTAAACCAAAGATAGAAGACATCCCCGTCATTTTCGAATACCTAGAGGTTTTCCCTGAAGATCTACCTGGTTTGCCACCAGATAGGCAAGTGGAATTCAGGATTGATATCATCCCTGTAGCAGCACCTGTTGCTAGAGCACCTTACAGGTTAGCACCAACCGAAATGAAGGAGTTAAGGAAACAACTGGATGAACTGCTAGCTAAAGGTTTCATCAAACCTAGTTCGTCTCCTTGGGGAGCACCAGTCTTGTTTGTCAAAAAGAAGGACGGATCGATGCGTCTGTGCATCGATTATCGCGAGCTTAATAAAGTCACGATAAAGAATAGGTATCCTTTGCCGAGGATCGACGATTTGTTCGATCAGTTACAAGGTGCAAGTTATTTCTCGAAGATTGACTTGAGGTCAGGCTACCATCAACTGAAAGTCAGAGATGAAGACGTACATAAAACCGCATTTAGGACTCGTTATGGTCACTATGAGTTCCTAGTGATGCCTTTTGGGCTCACTAATGCACCGGCTGCGTTCATGGATCTCATGAATCGCGTTTGCAAGCCGTACTTAGACAAATTCGTCATCGTTTTCATCAACGGCATTCTTATCTACTCGAAGAACCGAACTGACCATGAGAAACACCTTCGCTGTATTCTCAAACTCCTGCATCATGAGAAACTCTATGCCAAATTCTCTAAGTGCGAATTCTGGCTTCGAGAAGTCCAATTCCTAGGACATGTTGTCAGCGAGCTTGGTATCCAAGTGGATCCCGCTAAAGTAGAAGCTGTCATGAATTGGCAAGAGCCAAAGATGCCTACAGAGATTCGTAGTTTCCTGGGATTAACAGGATATTACAGGCGTTTCATTGAAAATTTTTCAAGGATTGCTGCGCCCTTAACTTCCTTGACCAATAAGAAAGTAAAGTTCGTTTGGGGTCCTAAGCAGCAAGAGTCCTTTGATATTCTGAAGAAAAAGTTGAGCAACGCTCCTGTACTAACATTGCCTGAAGGTACCGAAGAATTCGTAGTTTACTGCGATGCATCACACACTGGCATGGGGTGTGTGCTTATGCAGAAAGGCAAGGTTATTGCCTATGCTTCAAGACAGTTAAAGGTGCATGAAAAGAATTACACCACCCATGACTTGGAGTTGGGTGTCGTTATGTTCGCACTAAAACTGTGGAGGCATTATCTGTATGGTATCAAGTTTGTGATCTATTCGGATCACAAGAGCCTTCAACATCTATTTAATAAGAAGGAATTAAACATGAGGCAACGCCGTTGGATGGAGACTTTAAATGATTATGATTGTGAAATCAGATATCATCCCGGCAAGGCGAATGTAGTCGCTGATGCCTTAAGTCGAAAGGAAAGGGTGAAACCCATCCGAATCAATGCCAAGAGCATTGAAGTGAAGAATAATTTGATTGAAAGGTTGTTAGCTGCACAGAGAGAAGCTGTGTTGGAAGCTAACTATCCTAAAGAAAAGCTAGGAGTAACTGAGGAGCAGTTAACTCTTAGCAAGGACGGAATTTTACGATTATATGGACGAATATGGGTTCCAATTTACGGAGGACTACGAGATGTTATCCTCCAGGAAGCCCATAGTTCCAAATATTCTGTTCACCCTGGAGCTGATAAGATGTATCAGGATCTAAAGGCAAATTATTGGTGGATAGGTTTGAAAAAGTCTGTAGCCGCTTATGTAGCCAAATGCTTGACTTGTGCGCAAGTCAAAGCTGAGCATCAAAAGCCGTCAGGTTTGCTACAACAGCCTGAACTTCCCGAATGGAAGTGGGAATGTGTAACTATGGATTTTATTACCAAGTTACCCAAGACGAGGAAAGGAAATGATACAATATGGGTTATAGTTGATAGACTGACTAAGTCAGCACATTTCTTACCCACCAAGGAGACTTATAGCTCCGACATGTTAGCCCAGTTATACGTTGATAAGATTGTAGCCTTACATGGCATACCTGTGTCTATTATCTCTGACCGAGATACTAGATACACGTCTCATTTTTGGAAAAGCTTCCAGCAATCTTTGGGCACACGTTTGAATTTTAGTACGGCTTACCATCCTCAGACAGACGGTCAGAGTGAGCGTACTATTCAGACGTTGGAGGACATGCTACGTGCATGTGCGATCGATTTGGGTGGTAGTTGGGATAAGAACCTACCACTAATCGAATTCTCCTACAACAATAGCTACCATACCAGCATTAAGGCTGCGCCCTTTGAGGCATTATACGGTAGAAAGTGTAGATCGCCCGTGTCTTGGGCGGAAGTTGGAGATGTCCAATTATCAGGACCAGAGATAGTCTTCGAGACGACGGACAAGATTGTCCAGATTCGAGACCGTCTCAAAGCTGGCCGAGATAGGCAGAAAAGTTACGCAGATCCAAAGCGTAAAGATTTTCACTTCGAACTAGGTGAAAAAGTGTTACTTAATGTATCACCCTGGAAGGGGGTGATGCGTTTCGGTAAGAAAGGCAAACTAAGCACGAGATACATAGGACCTTTCGAGGTTATCGAATGTGTCAGATCAGTTGCCTATAAGTTAAACTTACCGGAGGAGCTCAATGGAATTCACAATGTGTTCCACATCTGCAATCTGAAGAAGTGCTTCGCTGATGAATCACTGGTAATACCCCATACAGATGTGCACATAGATGAGAGCTTAAAATTTATGGAAAAACCTTTGTCGATTGAAGATCGACAGGTAAAGAAGCTTCGAAGGAAGCATGTACCTATAGTAAAGGTCAAGTGGGATGCCCGTAGAGGTCCCGAATTCACGTGGGAGGTTGAATCCACGATGAAAGAAAAATACCCTTATTTGTTTCAGTAAATCTCGGGTCGAGATTTATTTTAAGGGGGTGAGGATGTAACACCTCGAAATTTTGTGTCCAATAATGTGTTGACACGTGTCATGAGTTTACACGTGGTATGAAATACTAAATAAAGGACTAAAGTTGACAAACCTTGAAAGTATGTAAATTCGAGGGTTAAAAATGTCAACGAGGGGTAAATATACTGTATAGTAACCCTAAATGATGCTCGTACCTTCAAACGAATGAATCATGGATCGTACGGAGCGAAATGCGGGAGAAAGTGAGAGATTACAAGCTACAGGGGTCAATTGTGTCAACATGTTTAATTTATACCTCTGAGTGACCCTTTGACGAACCCGAGGCTTTGTAACAGTAAAATACGCTCACTAGAATATACGATATAAATTTCGCGAAGTTCTGTTTTAAAACGAGAAAGTTATGATCAAATTCGTATGCGAGGGGTTAAAAGCGTCAACAATAAAAGTTAAGGCTTTTCGGATAGTAATTAAACTAACCGGGGACTTAACAATGCGGGTAAAAGTCACGAGGCCCTTAATTGTAAATAATCGAGGGCCAAATCGCAAAGTTACCCCTTCGAAACCGAAAGGTAAGGTTAATGATTACAAAAGATTTGAAAATCTTGGAAATCAGACCTCAGGCGGGCCGCGTGAGTGAAACCATCAAGCTGATGCGGGTCGCGCGCCATATCAAGATTCGTTTACTGACATGAGGATTCAGGCGGCCCGCGTCCAAGTTGCCTGAATCCTAGTGCGGGCCGCGTACGACCTCCAGATGCAGAAAGTTTGGACAGATTCAATGTTTGAGCTTGTAAACGATCATTGATGCATTAATTGAAGCATGGGCGCCCTCTACATGTCCCCTAGCACCCAGGGACACCTGCTAATCATCCATGAGCAATCCTAGAGTGAGTTGTAATGATCTTGTGTACCATAATTCACTATAAAAGGCAAGGCATTGCACCAATGTGAAACACACCTCAAACCTGCCTTCTAGTTCATCTTTGGAGCTCTAAAGCATTCCTTTAACATCTCTAGTCGTGCACCAAGCTTCTGTAAGTATGCCAACCCTTTTGTGGCTTAGTTTTTGCATAGTTTAGCTTAAAAGTCAATCCGTCGTAATTAACGATTAACTTTGCGATAAATCACAAATGGTCGAGTGGTTTGTCGAATCAAAGGTGGTTATAAGTTGGTAATCATGTGGGATTTAAACCCCTAAAAGGGCACCCTCTGATTCCCACTCTAACTAGTCCGAATGTCGAGTCAAACGTGCTTAGAAAAAGTCAATAGAAATGCTATTTTGCGATTTCATGCATAATCAGTAATGTAGATGATGTGTAACCTGTTTTAACACTCATAAAACATGATAATAAGTATATTAACTAGACTAAGCTTGTTTGATCCGACCATTTAATGTTTTGACCCGGTTCGGAGCCGAAAGTCGCAAAACTTTGACTTTTGTTTTGACTTCAGTTCTGACCCATTAAAGTATGATTTAGATATGCCTAGGACTCTCTTAGGACCAGGTTACATGATGGTATAACCCTCTGTAACGGGTTCGTTGTTTGTCCGAGTCTTTTACACATTTCCGTTAAATGCTTAAAAGTTGACCGTAACGCCCTTTTCAAATTAAAACGAGAATTTCGGACATGTGAAAGGACCATAACCTTAGTTACTGATTTCTAAACATGTCCCTAAAATTTCACGTCAATCCGAGGTCCAGAATAGGAGTTATGCTAAATAGCGCAAATTACGGAAACTTTATTAATTGAATAGCGCAATTAGCATAACGCCTATCTAAACCCAGATTTCGACACCAAACCTTTTACACACTAATGTAAAATAATATTTTGGGATTTTTAAAGATTTTTAATTATTTTTAACCTGCTCGTAACCTGCGGTTATGGCAACAGTCCGGTAAATACCGAATATACCCTTTTCGGCCATAACTTGAGTTCTACAAGGTCTTTTGACCCGATTCCAGTTGCTACTGATTTTAAATAATAAATAAAGTATTTTGGACTTTATAAACTGTTCGGGAAAACTCAGATTTCCTGTAGAACTCAGAAACCTCATTTATAATCTTTAAAAAGACCGAAATACCCCTACGGGGCATAATATGAACTTAAACTCGTTACGGGCATTATGGAAGGTATCCTACTGATACCACAACCTCTTTAAAGCATATTGACTTAGGAAACCAGTGTAGGACTCTTACGGTTACCCGCTGCGCCTGTTGCGCGCACGGTTCGACTTATGTAACTAGTTTACATAAACTAGCCGAAACGGGTCAAACCATATTGTTATTGACCCCAAAATCCGGAGTGTGGTTATTATACCCATATAAAACAAGTCTTCAAACTTGTTGGGTCTAAATCACATTCCATTCCCGGTTTTCGCCTTTCACGCGATTAAACCGTAATTATACTTTGAAACTGACCGGTCTAAACTACGGCTAAATTAAAGACCCGTTAGGATTCTAGTAGGTTATTTTAAACCTTCGTTCCAGAATAGGAGACCAGTAAAAGCTATTTGCAATTTATTCGATTAAGGATTTATACTTGCAAAGGTAAATACTTTCAACTTATTTTCCGTTATATGGGCTTGGGTTACGGTATATAGCATACCGCTTGATCGGGCATCAAATTCTACACCGTTGAGTGGGTAATTGAATAAATTTGATTGGCTCGTTTAAACAGTCTTGTTACTTAAAGCCTTTGGGGGGTTAATGACCATGTCCCGGATATCCCTGGCAGCATTTTACGAAATGGCCACGACCTAAGCGCGGAGTGTAGGCGTACACTCGTCAGTGCATAAATAGTTGATGTGGTGTGTCTATTAATCTTTAACCCGGACAAGATCCGGGCTACTGAACGCATAAGGAACATGTAATCCGTTCACAAGATTATAAATTTAGGTAATTCTCCCAAGTTATAAAAGAGTTTGTGCCTTGTGCATTCAAATAAATTTTAATAAACATTTTTGCAAAAGTGTCGGTTGAATGTATTTACCAGTGTAAACTGACGTTTTTTCCCAAAAAGATTAAATGCAGGTACTAAGCGTAATTGGCTGGCTATTTCTCCTTAGCATCAATAAAGAGTCTCGCAAGCTTAAGATGCCTACGTCTGTTGAACAATACTTATATTTTATTTGATCCCCTGTGGATACATTTTCGACTATTCGAAATACATTGATATTGCAAGCAATGGTTGAAATATAATTATCTTTATGCTTCCGCTGTGCATTCATATATTGTGTGGTTTGACTATATTGTTGCCAACTACGTCACGATAACCCCCACCGGGCCCACCGGTGAGACACGTGGAAATCGGGGTGTGACAGTCTTGGCATTATTTTACTGTCTATATAAAATAAAAGATTTTCACCATTCATATCTCCACGGTCTATATGGAGGCATGTTGGCTACCTGGTCGGGGGTTAAAGGAACGGTTTGGTAAGAGTCTTGCCATTGTTCAGTGTATAGATCCTTCAAAGGACCTGGGTCAAATTTAGTAGGACCTCCTTCAATACCCACCAGTATTGGATGGCGGGGGTCCAAACTCTTTGATCCCCTCATAAGTTAAACTACTATTAAAACTTTAACCCGGCTACTTAGGACTGTATCCCTGCTGACTCAGACTACTTAGCCGAGGGTAATGTCACCTTCAAAAGAGGGGCCTACCACATTATGCATTAATAACTTAATTAATTATCTTTCAATAATCCGACCCTTTAGGATTGTATCCTTGCTGACTCAAACTACTGGGTTGAGGGTAACGTCGCCTTCAAAAGAGGGGCCTACTACAATAACTAAGATAATCTCTTAAACAAGTGCAAAAGTGCGAAAATAATCAAAGGTTACACTACACACGAGTCGGATCCAAGTGATTCATCTTGTCTATCTGTTTTTATTTTTATTTTTTATTTTTAGCATTTTAGTTAGTTTTATTTTTCTAGTTTAAAAACCTTTTTCTAACATTTTGATTTGATTAGACGTTGAGGATAAACCGGTACTAAAAGCTCTTGTGTCCTTGGACGACCTCGGTATCTTACCAACACTATACTACGCTCACGATGGGTGCACTTGCCCATATGTGTGTTTAGTGTTAGTAAATATCGTATTTTATAAATTTAAAACTTGGCTAAAAAGTGTAAAAGGGCTTAAAATATACACCTAAAATATATACACACCAACACACATCACCAAGTTATTAGAGTGTTAAAATATAATTTATAACCTCTGCATCATTGTTTTTAATTATTATTTATAAATCTGCCAAGTTTGACTTTTTACCTAAATGGTTTGACCCGACAATTAACTAAGCAAACGAACGAATTAGGAGGTGCCTGTCACACCCCGATTTCCACACGTTTCACCGGTGGGCCCGGTGGGGGATTACCGTGACGTAGTTGGCAACAATATAGTCAAACCACACAATATTTAAATGCACAGCGGAAGCATAAAGATAGATATATTTCAACCAACAAAATGTAATATCCAAGTATCACAAGTAGTCAAAATAATCCACATGGGATCAAAAATAAAATAGGAATTAATGTTCAATAGATAGTGGCATCCAGGCTTGCGAGACTCTAACGATGCTAAGGAGTGGCCAGCCTATTTCGTGTAGAACCTGCATTTAATCTTTTTGGGGAAAATACGTCAGTTTACACTGGTAAATACATTCAACCGACACTTCAAAAAGAGTTTAATAAACATTGATTTGAATGCATGTGGCACAAACTTTTATAACTTGGGATAATTAATCAAAGCTAATCTTGTAAAAGAATTACATGTTCGTTATGCGTTCAGTCGCCCGGTTCGTGCCAGGTTTAAGGTTAATTGACACACCACATAGTACAAACCGCGGCGGGAAAACCAACGGTTACACCTTTATAAGTATGGACACATTGTCGGGTGTACGCCTACACCCGCGTGTCAAGGTCGTGGCCATTTCGTAAAATGATGCCAAGGATATCCGGGACATGGTCATTAAACTCCCAAAAGTGTAACGCAAACAAAACAAATTTTCAAGCGGGTCACGTTGATAATACCCAACTACTAATGAGTTAGGGTCAATTGCCCGACCAAGCGATATTTTATATACCGTACCCCAAGCCCGTATAAGTGGAAATAAGTTAAAAGTATTTACCTGAGCGAGTAATAACCACAACAAGCAAATGCAAGTATCTTTTACTAGTCTCCTATTCTGGAACGAAGGTTTATATTAGAATCCTAACGGGTCTTTAATTTAGCCTAAGCTTAGACCGGTTAGTTTCAAAGGATACATACGGTTTAATCGCATGAAAGGCGAAAACCAGGAATGGAATGTGGTTTGGACCCAACAAGTTCGGAAACTTGTACATTATGGGTAAACTAACACATTCTGGATTTTGAGGTAAAAACGACAAGGTTTGACCCGCTTCGGCTAATTTATGTAAACTAGTTACATAAACCGAACCGAACGCGTAAGTGGCGTAACAGATAACCGTAAGAGTCTTACACAGGTTTCCTAAGTCAATATGCTTTAAAGAGGTTGTGATATCAGTAGGATACCTTCCATTATGCCCATAACGAGTTTAATCCCAATATACGCCCCGTAGGGGTATTTTGGTTATTTTAAAGGTTACAAAAGAGATTTCAGGGTTCTACAGGAAATCTGAGTTTTCTGAACAGGTTATAAAGTTCAAAATACTTTATTTATTATTTAAAATCAGTAGCAACTGGATTCGTGTCAAAATACCATGTAGAACTCATTTTATGTCCGAAAAGGGTATATTCGGTATTTACCAAATCAACGCCATAACCGTTAGGTTATGCGCAGGTTAAAAATAATTAAAAATCTATAAAATCCCAAAATATTATTTTACATCAGTGTGTAAAAGGTTTGGTGTCGAAATCCAGGTTTAGATAGGCTTTATGCTAAGTGCGCCGTTTAATTAACAAGGTTTTTCTTAATTACGCTATTTAGCTTAACTCCTATTCTAGACCTCGGATTGACATGAAATTTTAGGGACATGTTTAGAAATTAGTAACAAAGGTTATTGTCCTTTCGCATATCCAAAATTCTCGTTTTAAAGTAAAAAGGGCATTATGGTCAACTTTAAGCATATAACGGAAATGTGCAAATGACTCGGACAAACAACGGACCAGCCACAGAGGGTCATACCATCATGTAACCTGGTCCTAAGAGAGTCCTAAGGCATATCTAAATCATACCAAAGCAGGTCAGAACTGAAGTCAAAGCAAAAGACAAAGTTTTGCGACTTTCGGTTCCGAACCGGGTCAAAACAGTAAATGGTCGGATCAAACAAGCTTAGACCAGTTATAATACTTATTATCAAGTTATATGAGTGATAAAATAGGTTACATGCCATCTACATTGTTAATTATGCATTAAATCGAAAATTAGCATTCTGTTGACTTTTTTTCTAAGCAACTTTGACCCGACATTTGGACTAGTTAGAGTGGGAATCAGAGGTGCCCTTTTAAGGGTTTAATGCCCACATAATTACCAACATATAACTACCTTTGATTCGACTAATCACTGGACCATTTGTGATTAATCGTTAAGTCAATCGTTAATTACGACGGATTGACTTTAAACTATAACTAAGCAAAAACTTAACTAAGAAGGGTTAGGCACACTTATTGAAGTCCTAAGCATGACCAGAGATGAGTAGAGAGAACACTTGAGCTCTAGAGATGATCAGAAGTGTTGAATGAAGGTGTGGTTACAATGTTGCATCTCATGGCCTTTATATAGTGAATTTAGATGCATTAGATCATGCCACACAACTCTACAAGTGTAACCAGATCATCAACAAGTGTCCCTGAGTGCTAGGGGTCGTTTAGGGGGCGCCCATGCTCTTGTAATAATGTCTAGAGTCGGTTAAAACACCAAACAGTGCTTCTGTCCACGTTTTCTGCAACTGGGAGTCTGACGCGGCCCGCGTAAGGGTCCTCTTAACCTTTACGCGACCCGTCTGAATCCTTTTGTCAGAACCCATATCTTTCACTGCTAGCGCGGCCCGCGTAAAGCCCTTTGCAACCTTTACGTGGCTCGCCTGAGACATGCTGTAAGATTTTCAAACCTTTACGCGGCCCGCCTAAGACCGCCTGAGACCTGCTGCTAGCGCGGCCCGCGTAAAGCCCTTTGTGTTTTGGGTCTTTCTTATTTACGTATAAGGGCCTCGGGACTTTTACCCAACTTATTAATCCTCGGTTATTTTATTATTACCCGAAAAGTCATAACTTTCAATGTTTGACGCTTTTAACCCCTCGCGTACGAATTCGATCATAACTTTCTCATTTTATACCGGAACTTGATGGAATTTATATCGTGAATTCTAGTGAGCATATTTTATCGTTACAAAGCCTCGGGTTTGTTAAAGGGTCACTCAGAGGTATAACTTAAACATGTTGACACATTTAACCCCTGTAGCTCGTAATTTCTCACTTTCATCCACATTTCATTCCGTACGATCCATGATTCATTCGTTTGAAGGTACGAGCATCATGAAGGGTCACTGTAAAGTATATTTATCCCTTGTTGACATCTTGAACCCTTGAATTCACATACTTTCTATGTTTGTCAACTTTAGTCCCTCTTTAGTATTCTTTAACACGTCCAAGCTTATGACACGTGTTAATACATTATAGGATGCAAATTTTCGAGGTGTTACATCCTCACCCCCTTAAAAGAAATCTTGACCTCGAGATTTACTGAAACAAATGAGGGTACTTTTCTTTCATCGTGGACTCTACCTCCCACGTGTACTCGGGACCTCTACGGGCGTCCCATTTAACCTTTACAATCGGTATATATTTCCTTTGAAGCTTCTTAACCTGTCGATCCTCGATCGACACCGGTTTTTCAACAAACTTCAAGCTTTCATCGATGTGTACATCTGTATGCGGTATAACTAGCGATTCATCTGCGAAACACTTCTTTAGATTGCAGATGTGGAACACATTGTGGATACCACTGAGCTCTTCCGGTAAGTTTAACTTATAGGCAACCGATCTGACACGTTCGATTATCTCGAAGGGTCCAATGTATCTCGGGCTTAACTTGCCTTTCTTTCTGAATCGTATCACTCCCTTCCAGGGTGATACTTTAAGCAATACCTTGTCACCTACTTCGAAGTTAAAAGGTTTATGCTTCAAATCTGCGTAGCTTTTTTGCCTATCTCGGGCAGCTTTCAAACGGTCACGAATCTGGACAATCTTGTCCGTCGTTTCAAAAATTATATCAGGTCCTGTCATCTGGATATCTCCAACTTCTGCCCAACAAACGGGCGTTCTACACTTTCTACCATACAAGGCTTCGAAAGGAGCAGCCTTAATGCTCGTATAGTAGCTGTTGTTATATGAGAAGTCGACTAATGGTAGGTGGCTATCCCAACTACCACCTAAGTCAATCACACATGCACCAAGCATGTCTTCCAACGTTTGGATTGTACGCTCACTCTGTTCGTCCGTCTGAGGGTGGTAAGCCGTACTGAAGTTTAAGCGCGTGCCCAAAGATTGTTGGAAACTTTTCCAAAAGTGTGACGTGTATCTGGTATCTCTGTCAGAGATAATAGACACAGGCACGCCATGAAGGGATACAATCTTATCTACGAACAACTGGGCTAATACATCGGAGCCATGAGTCTCCTTAATGGGTAGGAAATGTGCCGACTTAGTCAGTCTATCAACTATTACCCATATCGTATCGTTTCCTTCCTTGTCTTTGGCAACTTGGTGATGAAATCCATCATCACGATTTTCCACTTCCATTCGAGAAGTTCAGGCTGTTGCAGCAAGCCTGACGGCTTTTGATGTTCAGCTTTTACTTGCGCACAAGTCAAACACTTTGCTACATAGGTGGCTATAGACTTCTTCAAGCCTATCCACCAAAATTTTGCCTTCAAATCCTGGTACATCTTGTCCGCTCCAGGATGAACGGAATATCTGGAACTATGGGCTTCCTGAAGGATAACGTCCCGAAGACCTCCATAAACAGGAACCCATATCCTTCCATTTAATCTCAGAATTCCGTCTTTGCCATAGGATAACTGTTCTTCAGTTACTCCTAGCTTTTCGTTAGGATAGTTAGCTTCTGACACAGCTTCCTTCTGTGTAGCTAACAATCTTTCATTCAGATTGTTCTTGATTTCAATGCTCTTGGCATTGATCCTTATTGGTTTCACTCTTTCTTTTCTGCTCAAGGCATCTGCGACTACGTTGGCCTTGCCTGGATGGTATCTTATTTCACAGTCATAATCGTTCAGAGTTTCCATCCAACGTCGCTGCCTCATATTCAAATCTTTCTGATTGAACAGGTGCTGGAGGCTCTTGTGATCAGAATAGATCACGAATTTAATGCCATACAAATAGTGCCTCCATAGCTTAAGTGCAAATACAACGGCACCCAACTCCAAGTCATGGGTGGTGTAATTCTTTTCATGCACTTTTAACTGACGTGAAGCATAGGCAATAACCTTGCCTTTCTGCATAAGCACACAACCCATCCCGGTGTGTGATGCATCACAGTATACTACAAATTCTTCCATTCCGTCCGGCAATGTCAACACAGGAGCATTGCTTAGCTTCTGCTTAAGGATATCAAAAGCTTCTTGCTGCTTAGGGCCCCAATTAAACTTTATATTCTTTCTAGTTAAAGAAGTTAGGGGTGCAGCAATCCTTGAGAAATTTTCGATGAATCGCCTGTAGTACCCTGCTAGACCTAGGAAACTGCGAATCTCCGTAGGCGTCTTCGGCTCCTGCCAATTCATGACGGCTTCAACCTTAGCGGGATCCACTTGGATACTACGCTCACTGACTACATGTCCAAGGAATTGAACTTCTCGTAGCCAAAATTCACATTTAGAAAATTTGGCATAAAGCTTTTCTTGATGAAGCAGTTTAAGAATACATCGAAGATGCTTCTCGTGGTCAGCTTGACTTTTTGAGTATATGAGGATGTCATCGATGAAGACAATGACAAATTTATCCAAATAAGGCTTACAAACATGATTCATGAGATCAATGAATGCGGCAGGTGCATTAGTGAGCCCAAAAGGCATCACTAGGAACTCGAAATGACCATAACGAGTCCTAAATGCAGTCTTGTGCACATCTTCGTCCTTGACCTTCAATTGATGGTAGCCTGACCTTAGATCAATCTTGGAAAAGTAGCTTGCTCCTTGCAACTGATCGAACAGATCGTCGATCCTGGGCAAAGGATACCTATTCTTGATAGTAACCTTATTAAGCTCACGGTAATCGATGCATAGACGCATCGAACCATCTTTCTTTTTGACGAACAAGATTGGTGCTCCCCATGGAGACGAACTAGGTCTAACAAAACCTTTGGCTAGCAGATCATCTAGCTGCGTTCTCAATTCTTTCATTTCTGTTGGTGCCAACCTATAAGGCACTCTTGCAATAGGCGCTGCTCCTGGAATGATGTCGATACTGAATTCCACTTGCCTATCTGGTGGCAAACCAGGTAGTTCTTCCGGGAAAACTTCAGGATAGTCAGAGATGACTGGGATATCTTCAATCTTGGGTTTCTCCTTACCAATGGTCACCTGTGCCATATAAATGACACATCCCTTCTTCAAACATCTGGATGCCTTTAGCATAGACACTTGCGCAGGCAATCCATGCCGAGTATCTCCCTGAATGGTAAGTGGTTCTCCAGATGGAGTCTTGATTACCACTTGTTTCTTATCGCACACAATCTGAGCTTGGTTATGCGATAACCAATCCATACCCAACACTATGTCGAAACCAGCTAGCCTAAAGGGTAACATGAATAAAGGAAATGAGTGGTTCCTAATGGATATGACACATCCATCTAACACAGTTGAGACTGTTTCCATAGTCCCATCAGCTAACTCTACCTCATAATTCACACTCAAGGCTTTAACAGGCAATTTTAACAACTCACAAAACTTACTATCCACAAAGGATTTATCTGCTCCAGAATCAAATAATACTCTTGTGAATACATCATTAATGAGAAACGTACCCGTTATAACGTTGTCGTTCTGGATAGCCTCTTGAACATTCATCTGAAAGACCCTGGCATTGGTCTTTTTCCCTTCTTCAGCCTTCTTCACTAGCTTTGGGCAGTTAGTCTTGATGTGCCCTTTTTCATTGCAACTATAACAAGTTGCATCCTTTAGTTTCTTGCACTCAAGAGTCCTATGCTCAGAGGACTTGCAAATCCCACATGCCTTCGGCTGGGATTTCTGTTCATACCTGCACCTTCCGAAATGGTGCTTCTTGCAAACCTTGCACTTGGGCCTATCGCCCGACTGCTGTGTAGGACCGGTTTGGCGACCGTTCGATTGCGTAACGTTCGTTTCACGTGCGGAATCCGTGAACGAACGTGATTGAACACACGATAACGTACTTCTAATGTGATTCCATTGCAAACTTTGACAAGATTGATACAAGAATCACAACTTTACAGCTTTCTCTCTCTACTTTCTCTCTCTAGAAAGTCTTCTCCCCAACTTCTCTCTAAAACTCTTTCAAAAGTCTTCCAAAAATCTCTAAAATCTAACTAAAAATATGACATAACTCCTATTTATATGGTCAAGGCAACTTAGTAAAAGTTCACACTAATTACAAGTTTGCCACCTTGCCATTTCTAACTAAATATGACAATATGCTTGACTTCTTCCGGCTTTTCACTATGACTCGGATTGACGAAGGCGATAGACAAAATATGCATCAACAATCTCCCCCTTGGATATTGCCGTAGTCAATCTCGTAGTGAAACTCGTAACGACTTGTCTTTCTCTCTCTCTAAGACTCGAACAAAGATGTAGTCAACAGACAACTGCACTAACAAACTCCCCCTTGGATGTTGACGGAATCTTCAGTGAGAGTCTTCAAACAATCACAACTTCTTCAATCTTGTTCGGCCTTCTTCAGGAACTCAGCCTGGAATAATATCTTCTTCAGGAATTCCTTCCTGGAATCATATGCCTGGATCATTCTCTGGCTCTAACTTTCATCAGACTCCCCCTATCATCATGCTGGGATCTCTGTCTGGAAATCGTTATCACCATTGAAATCAACTCCTGGCTTTCTCCGTTTAAGCTCTTCTCTGGTTCTGATGAATCTCCTGGCTATTCGTAGCAACAGGATCAGAAACCTGCAAAACTCAAATATACTATTACAAACTAATACAATTTGCAATTCAACTTAATGAATCAACAAATCATAAAAGAAGAATTATGAAGATCAAACTGTAGGTTACCATTCAACTTATTCATCAAGTTTATGAACCAAATTTGCATTTCAAATCTTCACAATTTAACACTTTCTCTCAAACCACAAGTTCAACATGTTTAGCACTTGAAATGTCAAATATCAGTTCTTCACACTCTGTTGTCGAAAATCTTTTTGTAGTTTTCAAATATCAAACAAAAATACAATATTTTTGGATTTTTGAATTTTGAATAATACAGAAATGAACACTATTTTTGAGAGATTGTGCAAGAGGATCATATCGGTTTTTGAGACATATCACCAACACCGTTGATCTTGATTAATCAGCAAATGTTAAAAACAAATTTACTTCTGATTGTCAGTATTGTTGTCCACTTAAACCTCTACACAAATTTTCAATTGATTCAAGATACGTATTTAATGTTTTAGAACTTAGACTTATTTGAGTGTCCCACCTCTTGAATATACTCCCGTATCCAGATCCCAATATTCTGATCTACAGGTAAGTATAACTCCAAATGATATCTGTATATAAATTAGGGGAAAAATGCGAGAACTGAGGGATCTCAGGTCAGAACTTCCGTTCAGCAGAGAGATATCAGCTTCGACTTAGCAGTGGGTCCCCTTTAGAGGATCTTTTCAGCTACAACAACTGATCATCAATTTTATTGTCTAATCAGCTGAGGGCTTTATGCTATATTTCAAGCATATGAAGAAAGTATTAGCCAGGGACTAGGTCAGAACTACCGTTCAGCAGAAGTCCCGGAATAATACCCCAGACATCATTTGAGTACAAGAACCTAGTATTCCAGAATAAGAAACCTTTCAAACGAGATTTCAGGGGTTACCTATATATCCAAGTAGTGTTCCCCACAAAATAAGTAAGTTTTGATTTTATGTTTATATCTCGAATACAATTTACTAACTGTGTGAAGCCTACTGACACATCATTAGTAAGACTTGTTTAAAAACAATTTTGTCTTTACAAATCTCTAGCATGCTGTGATAGTCCACCAATGTACTATCATCTCCTCTTATTGCAACAAAACTCATTTTCATTTTTCAATTTTTTTAAATTTTTCAAAATTTGAATACTCCCCCTAAAATCAAAATATGTTTCAATTTTGATTTTCCGAGGAAAAAATTGAAAACAAACTATACAAGAAGTTTGACAACATTATGTGAATTACCTCAATTCACCATTCTTGTGCAAAAAAACAATCAGAACTCCCCCTCACAACAAACTATTTTCCCATTATGATTTCAAAACACTTAAGTTTGTTTTAATCAAAATGGTTTTTCCGGAAAAATTAGTTTGTGTTCCAACCATTTGTAGATTTGGGGTTATCTCGTCATCTTGTTTTCTTCAAACCTTTTAAAGATTTATTATTTCCAGTTTGATCATAAACCATTTGTAGAAAATCAAGTACAACTTAATGTCCTTGATTTACCACATTTTAGGCGAAAAATCACCAAAGTGAAATTTCTCAAGAAATGTGCCGATTCATGATCCACGATACCATCTTGGGATCTCCGGCAAGTCAGGTTTTTCTATTTAAACAATTTCACCCAAGCCTGACTGACCTTAGGTGATTTTGAATTCTTGCTCAACAATGGTGGAAAATTTGCATCATCCATTGCTAAACTAGAATTCTCAACTTTTACCTTAACCAATGGCTCCTCTGGTTTTACCATACCAGAATCATTGCCTGCAGGTGGCTTGTCCGACTTTGATCTGTCAGATTCATCGCCGACCTTTTCCTTCTTTTTCTCCTCTTTTGTCCTCAGATTTGTATCTGATGAATTCTTTTTGCTTGTTGTTGCAGCTGAGGGAGTTGATTCATCAGAACTTTTAATCTTTTTGTCCGGTGAACCCGAGGACAAAATCTTCTCAAGATATTCTCTTGCCTTCTTTCTCTTCTTCCTCAGTCGGTCTTTCTGCCCCTGTGAAAGTTTGACTTTCTTTTCCAGAATTGACTGTTCTTGAACTTTAGGTTTCAAAACCTTCTGTTCCTGGGGCTTGACTTTGACTGGAATCTTTGCCGTTTTCTGAGAATTAACCCTCAATCTTTCATTTGATTTCCTTGGGCAATCTCTGGCAATGTGACCTTTGATGTTGCAATTAAAGCATCTCCTGGTCTCATAACTCCAATACCGGCAGTTAACAGCAATGTGTCCATGATAGCCGCAGCTGTAACACACTCTGTTATCGTACCTATCACCATTTTTAGTCCAAACACTCAGATCAAAGCATTGTGTGGCTTGATGATACTCCTTCCTCAACTCTGCTTGATTTGGCGCTTTAGCACTGTGATCTTTCCTGCATCCAACAATTTTTGAATTTTCATTCTCTACCTTTTGTAATTTTTCCTTTTGATTGGATGATTGTACTGATGAGTTTCTTTCTTCAATTTTAAATTTTTGTTTCTGTTTTACAATCTTCTTCACAGGTTTCTGCTTAGAGCATTCTCCCTTTTCAGTCGAGTGTAAAACAGTTTTCTGAAATTTTTCTTTTAATTTCAAAAATTTTTCCTTTTTCTTGATTTCAGCATCGGATTCTGTCTCAGATTCATCTGCTGAATAAAATTCCTCATTTTCATCATCAGTTTTCTCATCACAATCTTCAACTTTTTCACTTATCGGCATAGAATTGATTGGTTTTGGACAGGGAAAATTCAAACTGTCAGATTTAGTCACAAAACCTTTCAATTTCTTCTCAAGTTCATCAATTTTGTTCCTCGAATTCTCAGCTTCACTTTCAAGCTGAGATATTCTCCCAAAATGAGACTCGATTGTTTTCTCATTTTCATTTTTCAAATTTTCAAGAACAGATTTTTCATTCATCAAAACTTTTATCTGTTCCTGAAATTTTGATTCATTTGCTTTCAGGTTTTTGTTTTCAAGCTTTATCCAGAAATCCTCATCTTCTGACGATTTCTTTTTGCTTTCAGACTCCTTTTCTAGCTCTTTGATTTTCTTTCTAGCACATTCACCTTCTTTTTCAAGTTTAATGATTTTCTGAAGATGGGAATTTATCATTTTCTGTTTTTCAATGTTGTTTTTGCTAAACACATTTCTCCCATCTTCAAGAATTTTCATTTGATTCTGAAATTCTTTCTCAATTTTAGTTTTTTCAATTTCAAAACCTTTAACTTTTTCATTTAACTTCTTGTTTTCAAAAGTCAAACTGTTCAAACCATCCAACAGTTTGTCATTTTCAGCTTTAAGTTTCTCACAAATACTCTGAACCATAAGAATCTGTTTTTCATCAATTTGCTTTCCATCTTTCAGCTCCTTGACTTCGGATGTCAAACTTTCCACATTCTTCAATAGTTTGTCATAGTCATTCTTGAAGCTGTCACACTTAAAGCATACTGTTGCATTCTTCACAGATTCTTTGGCTTTTGAAGTGTCTTCTTCTTTTTCCCTGATTGTACCTGCACAAAATATTTTAACAAAATCAAGAGGATTTCCATTATTATCAATATAACAACCTCTTTTGATATCATATTTCATCACATATTTTGCTCCAAGACATACACATATTCTTTTATCTATTTCACCAATCACATTCAAACTTAGATTCTCTAGGTTTCCTTTTATTTTGTCAATCAATTCTCTTTTAATTTTATCATTCTCATAACTATGTGTTTTGAGTGCTTTTAAAAACTCTGATGAATTCAATTTTGATAACCCAGAGAAACCAGAATTCGATCTTATATTCGTCAAAATATCATCCCATTCTGTAGGTAAAGCATCTGCAATTTTTGATACTTTTTCACCATCTGTCAACCTTATCCCATATTTTTCCAATTTGCCCAGTAAATAGTTAAATCTGCTTTCCATCCTCTCCAAAGTCTCATTCTTTTTGCACAAAAAATTTTCAAGCCGCATAATCCATATCTGTTTATCATCTTGTTGTTCATAACTACTATACAAATCATATCCTTCATTTAATCTTTCAAGATGATAGTTTTCCTTTTCATCAAACACCATTGCCATTTCTTCGCAAAAATGAATCCGACACGTGTTTACGTTCAAATGGTGGCACCTCCAGTCCACTACACTAATCAACAATTGGGCCTTGGGCTGCACAAACAACAACTCAAAGTGAAATAGGCTGAATATGGACGGTGCTTGTGGGCCTTCTAAAAATAGTGGGCCTGTTGAAAAGTAGACAAACGGGTCGACAATATGGGCTTTAAATGGGTGGCACTAAATGGATGGGATTGGGCCTTTAAATCAAATTTGGCGGTGTATATAGGCCTTTAAGAGGTGGGCGGCAAGTAAAGATAATATTGGCCAAACAATATAATGGGGCGGTTACATGGATTCACATGGGGCGGTTGTTTTAATGAACTGACCAAAGTCTTGGGAGGTGAAAATTTAGACTTCAGTGATTGGATATAGGAAAGGTTGAGCAGTGTTTAAAAAGCTGCAATTGGGCCTTAAATGCAAAGTGGATAATGGGGCGGTGGGTTTATGATTGGCTTAAATGGACGGTGGAGTGTACTTTGATTAGATGAAAGTGGGTCGGCAATTGACAGTATATTAGTGGGGCGGTGTCTATTTGTTTGGGTATATTAATGGGTGGTGTTTATGAGATAACCGACAACCCTCAGTTCAAATAGACCTGCAATTTACTGATTCGATGTAGAAGATGACAAAAGAACGATTCAGCTGACACTTGGAGCGGTTCCCAACTCTGTCTAATCTTAGACGTATGAGCGGTTCACACGTAATTTCCCTAGGAGCGATTCAACCAAGAAATTTTGAGCGATCCAGACAATACCATATAAGCGGTTCACGAACAATCAATTACGAGCGATTCAAGACTTTCATATGAGCGATCCACGTATGGTCTAATGAGCGAACTACCACAAGAGCGATCCACAACAGTGACTTGGAGCGGTTCACACCTGAATTTACGAGCGGTTCCAAGCTGAAATTACGAGCGGTCCAGATGTTCGCAAAAGCGGTTCCCAACAGATCTGAAACTATGACGCAAAAACGGACTGAAAAATCGCGATTACTCCTAAACGGCTCGGAATTTCGAGCTGAAACTTGGTAGGGTTGTAGATCGGGACTAAACGCACAACATATCCAAAAATCAGACGAAACGGACCGTATTTACCTGTTCAATTTGACTTTTTTTCAGTAAAAAACGTAAGAAAGTGAAGAAATAGGAGAAATCAGATCTGAATCGGCTCAAATCTGCTGAAATCAGTACGAAAACAACGTGTTTGATCAAGCAATCGAGCTCCTAGCTCTGATACCACTTGTAGGACCGGTTTGGCGACCGTTCGATTGCGTAACGTTCGTTTCACGTGCGGAATCCGTGAACGAACGTGATTGAACACACGATAACGTACTTCTAATGTGATTCCATTGCAAACTTTGACAAGATTGATACAAGAATCACAACTTTACAGCTTTCTCTCTCTACTTTCTCTCTCTAGAAAGTCTTCTCCCCAACTTCTCTCTAAAACTCTTTCAAAAGTCTTCCAAAAATCTCTAAAATCTAACTAAAAATATGACATAACTCCTATTTATATGGTCAAGGCAACTTAGTAAAAGTTCACACTAATTACAAGTTTGCCACCTTGCCATTTCTAACTAAATATGACAATATGCTTGACTTCTTCCGGCTTTTCACTATGACTCGGATTGAAGAAGGCGATAGACAAAATATGCATCAACATGCTGATCACCCTTCTTGTTCTCAGACCCCTTCTTGTGGTCGCGGTTCCCCCTATGCTTCTTGCTCGACCGACGTGAATTATCATCTTCACGTTTCCTTTTCTCAGTGTCAGCATTTCTCAATGATCTCTGTCTCACTGCATCCAGTGTGAGAGACAGAGATATATCTGCTACGGATCTAAATGTAGCGGGCCGAGAGGCCTTCATGCTACCTTTGATTTCTGGGGCTAGACCCCCAATGAAGCGCGCGATCCGTTTGGGTTCCGGGGTCACAAGGTACGGAACCAATCTGGATAGGGTGTTGAAACTTGTAAGATATGCCTGGCAATCCAAGTTCTTCATGACCAGTGATAGGAAATCAGATTCTATCTTCTCGACCTCGTGTTGAGGGCAGTAGTTTTCTTTGATGAGAGCAACAAATTGCTCCCATGACATGCTGTATAAAGCAACCTTTCCAGAGGCTTGAACCAATGATCTCCACCACGCTAGGGCTTCACCTTTAAATGACTGAGATACAAACTTTACCACATCCCTCTCAGCACAACCACTTATGTCCACAACAGTGTCCATTTCGTCCAGTCAGGTCATGCAATCCACAACGCCTTTTTCCCCAGTAAAATCTCGGGGCTTGCAGGAAACGAAATACTTATATGTGCAACCCTTGGCGCGAGGTGCATTAATGAACACTATTTTCTTGGGACGGACACTATTCTCATTTGATGAATGCCGATCATCATCTTTCTTAGGTTTAGACTGGGTAGAGGGTGGTTTGCTATGAGATTCAGAATGGGTTCTTGGTTTAGAGTGTGGTGCAGATCGGGTCCTACTTCGAGACTCGCTATAATCTTCATACTGCTGTTCTAAGGCCGTTTTAACAGCGTCGTCTACTAACGCTTTTAATTCAGCACCCGTTATATTAATTTGGGCGTTATCATTCTCATTCCCCTTCGGATGACTGTTATTTTCGTCCGAGTCAGCCATTGAAATCTTGATCTGCTACAAAAGATAATAACAGAAGTCTTATTCGGGAGTTTATTATGGAATTACCCTTTTTGGGTAATTCATCAACCATGGTAAACATAGACCATATCTGGTTAATTTGTTACTCACATTTATTTAGGATTTTAATATAACTTATCCTAATTACAAATAATATTGTTAGTGGCACAGAAGCCTAGTCACTGGGACATTTTTATATTATAAGCCAGGATTTTAGAGAATCAAGGCATGCAGGTTTGAACATAGTTCCTTACCTTTCTGACAGGGAGTCATAGACTACCGCTGTCCCTTGTCTTATATGACAATGAATATAGCCCGTAGGCACTACATCACTAATGGATGTTTGATAAATGATCATCTTACTTGATGATGTAAACCCATGATTTATAAATCATTAATTTAGGTTTGGAATCCTTAGAAGGATCCTTGTGTAAAATGACACGTGTGATTTTAACGAATCACGTCTGCCAGGAGTGTTAACATGTTTACAGAGGTTAACCGGAATCTGAATCCTTTAATTAGGTCTTACCATCTTGGTCGGGTCTTATAACGACACCAGGCTAGGTTTCACCACTAAGATTCTTTATTTAATAACTGGTAGGCAGATTAATTTAAAAGGAACGATTTTTGATTTATTTATTTCATATAATTATGCATATAATGACAGAGATGACATTTATAAACTTAACATTCCAATATATATAAAAAGTTACACACTGCCCTAAACGGGACTTTTAAAAGACGAAATACCTACGCAGAGGTTATACAGAAAACAAGTCCTCGCAGGGACCAAATACTAGGATAGATGTCCGCACAGGGACTGAAAGGCAAGTCCACGCAGGGACTAAACACACACTAAATGTCCACACAGGGACTTGATAAAAATAGGAAATACAATAGTATATCTAGAGACTAATGATCTCGCTTCTTCTTCCCTTTTAACAGGTTTGCTAGGCCTTTGAGGAAACCACGATTGTTCTTACGCTCTTTCTCAAAGTCTCGTTCCACTCTGTTTAAACGGTGGAGGATTTCTTCCTGTTCTAGTGGGGAAAAACGCGGCTGCTGCGGTAAGTGCTGAGCCGGAGTTCTAGCGGGTATTGGATACCCATGAGTTGAGTATCCCATTCCCCAAGGTGTTTCATAAGGTACTTCAGGATGAAGGGCGTCGTAGTTTGCCGCCGCTTCTATGTATGGGTCGCCACCCATATAGTTGTAGTGAGTGTGAGATGGCTGCTCAAACGGGTTGTACGCTGTGGAACCACCGTACGCAGGTATCGGGTTATCATAACCAAATGGTGGCGGAGGTGGTGCAACTGGTGCAGAATTCACCTCTACAGGGTGACTCGAAGGTCCACCCATTTGTGGGTCTTCTGGCAGTGGCGGAAAATGACTGCCACTGGAGTGTCGAGGGGTGCTGAAATGAAAATCCCCTCTTCGTGCGGATATTCGCGCGCCTGATCTCCTACGCCTTGGTGGATCCGGAGGTGCTTGTTGAACTGGTGGCGGTGGAGGCGGTGGCGTGACTGCCACGAAACGCGAATCCTCAGAAGGATCCTGCTGCTGCTGTTGTTGCTGGTGAGGTGAAGAATGGTGAGAAGGTGTAAAGTACCACTCGCACTGGTTGAACCTCACCTGATAGCTGTCTGGACCCTGATAGGGTGTTCCATGGAAGGATGACCCGTCAAAGATCTCAATAGGATGGTTGGGGGTACCTCTTGCAGGCTCGACAGGGTCCGTGTCCTCGTCCATATCCATCGCATTGTCCTTAGAGAAATGGTCCTCTGGTCCTAGAGGGTTAAAACCTACTGGTTCTTGGACATAGTCTGCCGGGTTGAACTGGCCTTGAAAGAAAGGAGTAGGGTCGCCATAGGAACGGTGCGAAACAGAACGCTGGAGAGGTATGAACGAAGGTTGAGGGTTAACGGGCTCGTTTTCCGAGTTCGGCCCAAAAGAGTGACGGTATGAAGGCATCAAACTGTGCGAGGTAGACCGTCTAGCGGGCTCAAAGAGGTTCCTCCTACGCCTCTGTGGTTCTTCACTCCTTGTGCTGGAAGGAGCTCGCATGTGTGAAGGTCCGGCCTCGTGATCATTGTGGGTAGTGATCGGCCCTTTGCCTCTTCCTCCTCTTCTAATTGTTGGTGGCATATTTCCTGCATAAAAAATTTTAAATCAACAACAAACAATAAAGGACAACTAGAACAACAATTCGAATTTGTCCTATGTTCTTGTCTAGACTAGAGTATGTGCAATTGTGTCATTGAGATTAAACACATAGGGATAGTGTTTAATTCACTCAACGTTGGCTCTGGTACCAACCTGTCACACCCCGATTTCCACACGTTTCACCGGTGGGCCCGGTGGGGGATTACCGTGACGTAGTTGGCAACAATATAGTCAAACCACACAATATTTAAATGCACAGCGCAAGCATAAAGATAGATATATTTCAACCAACAAAATGTAATATCCAAGTATCACAAGTAGTCGAAATAATCCACAGGGGATCAAAAATAAAATAGGAATTAATGTTCAACAGATAGTGGCATCCAGGCTTGCGAGACTCTAACGATGCTAAGGAGTGGCCAGCCTATTTCGTGTAGAACCTGCATTTAATCTTTTTGAGAAAATACGTCAGTTTACACTGGTAAATACATTCAACCGACACTTCAAAAAGAGTTTAATAAACATTGATTTGAATGCACGTGGCACAAACTTTTATAACTTGGGATAATTAATCAAAGCTAATCTTGTAAAAGAATTACATGTTCGTTATGCGTTCAGTCGCCCGGTTTGTGCCGGGTTTAAGGTTAATTGACACACCACATGGTACAAACCGCAGCGGGAAAACCAACGGTTACACCTTTATAAGTATGGACACATTGTCGGGTGTACGCCTACACCCGCGTGTCAAGGTCGTGGCCATTTCGTAAAATGATGCCAAGGATATCCGGGACATGGTCATTAAACTCCCAAAAGCGTAACACAAACAAAACAAATTTTCAAGCGGGTCACGTTGATAATACCCAACTACTAATGATTTAGGGTCAATTGCCCGACCAAGCGGTATTTTATATACCGTACGCCAAGCCCGTATAAGGGGAAATAAGTTAAAAGTATTTACCTGAGCAAGTAATAACCACAACAAGCAAATGCAAGTATCTTTTACTGGTCTCCTATTCTGGAACGAAGGTTTATAACAACCTATTAGAATCCTAACGGGTCTTTAATTTAGCCTAAGCTTAGACCGGTTAGTTTCAAAGGATACATACGGTTTAATCGCATGAAAGGCGAAAACCGGGAATGGAATGTGGTTTGGACCCAACAAGTTCGGAGACTTGTACATTATGGGTAAACTAACACATTCTGGATTTTGAGGGAAAAACGACAAGGTTTGACCCGTTTCGGCTAATTTATGTAAACTAGTTACATAAACTGAACCGAACGCGTAAGTGGCGTAACGGGTAACCGTAAGAGTCTTACACAGGTTTCCTAAGTCAATATGCTTTAAAGAGGTTGTAATATCAGTAGGATACCTTCCATTATGCCCATAACGAGTTTAATCCCAATATACGCCCCGTAGGGGTATTTTTGTTATTTTAAAGGTTACAAAAGAGATTTCAGGGTTCTACAGGAAATATGAGTTTTCTAAACAGGTTATAAAGTTCAAAATACTTTATTTATTATTTAAAATCAGTAGCAACTGGATTCGTTTCAAAATACCATGTAGAACTCATTTTATGTCCGAAAAGGGTATATTCGGTATTTACCGAATCAACGCCATAACTGTTAGGTTATGCACAGGTTAAAAATAATTAAAAATCTTTAAAAATCCCAAAATATTATTTTACATCAGTTTGTAAAAGGTTTGGTGTCGAAATCCGGGTTTAGATAGGCTTTATGCTAAGTGCGCCGTTTAATTAAC
Organism: Helianthus annuus; assembly: GCF_002127325.2. Lineage (NCBI taxonomy): Eukaryota > Viridiplantae > Streptophyta > Magnoliopsida > Asterales > Asteraceae > Helianthus > Helianthus annuus. The sequence goes on from NC_035437.2 coordinate 60,088,011, forward strand.
AAGGTTTTTCTTAATTGCGCTATTTAGCGTAACTCCTATTCTAGACCTCGGATTGACATGAAATTTTAGGGACATGTTTAGAAATCAGTAACTAAGGTTATTGTGCTTTCGCATATCCAAAATTCTCGTTTTAAAGTAAAAAGGGCATTATGGTCAACTTCAAGCATATAACGGAAATGTGCAAATGACTCGGAAAAACAACGGACCACCCACAGAGGGTCATACCATCATGTAACCTGGTCCTAAGAGAGTCCTAAGGCATATCTAAATCATACCAAAGCAGGTCAGAACTGAAGTCAGTCAAAGTTTTGCGACTTTCGGTTTCGAACCGGGTCAAAACAGTAAATGGTCAGATCAAACAAGCTTAGACCAGTTATAATACTTATTATCAAGTTATAAGAGTGATAAAATAGGTTACATGCCATCTACATTGTTAATTATGCATTAAATCGAAAATTAGCATTCTGTTGACTTTTTTTCTAAGCAACTTTGACCCGACATTTGGACTAGTTAGAGTGGGAATCAGAGGGTGCCCTTTTAAGGGTTTAATGCCCACATAATTACCAACATATAACTACCTTTGATTCGACTAATCACTGGACCATTTGTGATTAATCGTTAATTACGACGGATTGACTTTTAAGCTATAACTAAGCAAAAACTTAACTAAGAAGGGTTAGGCACACTTACTGAAGTCCTAAGCATGACCAGAGATGAGTAGAGAGAACACTTGAGCTCCAGAGATGATCAAAAGTGTTGAATGAAGGTGTGGTTACAATGTTGCATCTCATGGCCTTTATATAGTGAATTTAGATGCATTAGATCATGCCACACAACTCTATAAGTGTAACCAGATCATCAACAAGTGTCCCTGAGTGCTAGGGGTCGTTTAGGGGGCGCCCATGCTCTTGTAATAATGTCTAGAGTCGGTTAAAACACCAAACAGTGCTTCTGTCCACGTTTTCTGCAACTGGGAGTCTGACGCGGCCCGCGTAAGGGTCCTCTTAACCTTTACGCGGCCCGTCTGAATCCTTTTTTCAGAACCCATATCTTTCACTGCTAGCGCGGCCCGCGTAAAGCCCTTTGCAACCTTAACGCGGCCCGCCTGAGACCTGCTGTAAGATTTTCAAATCTTTTTCAATTATTACAGTCGGCTCTTGGCGTTTCGAAGGGGTAACTTTGCGTTTTGGGCCTTTCTTATTTACATATATGGGCCTCGGGACTTTTACCCAACTTATTAATCCTCGGTTATTTTATTATTACCCGAAAAGTCATAACTTTCAATGTTTGACGCTTTTAACCCCTCGCGTACGAATTCGATCATAACTTTCTCATTTTATAACGGAACTTGATGGAATTTATATCGTGAATTCTAGTGAGCATATTTTACCGTTACAAAGCCTCGGGTTTATTAAAGGGTCACTCAGAGGTATAACTTAAACATGTTGACACATTTAACCCCTGTAGCTCGTAATCTCTCACTTTCTTCCACATTTCGTTCCGTACGATCCATGATTCATTCGTTTGAAGGTACGAGCATCATGAAGGGTCACTGTAAAGTATATTTATGCCTTGTTGACATCTTGAACCCTTGAATTCACATACTTTCTATGTTTGTCAACTTTAGTCCCTCTTTAGTATTCTTTAACACGTCCAAGCTTATGACACGTGTCAATACATTATAGGACGCAAATTTTCGAGGTGTTACAGTGCCCTTTTATGAGTTAATCACCTACCTAACTATGGTCGTGTAACCACATTCATCTAGAACCGTGGCTGGACCATTTGAGTTTAAACCGAAGGTCAAAGTTAATTTACGATAACTTGACTTTTCGGTTTTAAAGTTATGAAACTGAACTAATGAGAGCGCTAAGACACTTACAAAGGGTCCTTGCTATCTTTTCTACTAAGAATAAGTTCCAATTCAGATTAGGAAGCTCCAGAATTGAGAGATATAGAGAAAGAATGAGAGGTGCAATCTAAAATGGATGAACACACCTCCTATTTATAGATTTTTGAGGGTTGATTGGATTATGCCAAGTGTTTTGAGAGGTCCTAAGATCACTCCATGTGTAATAGCAGGTGTCCAATACCATTAACAAGTCCATGGTTTCGAAAAACAAGAGCTGGAGTGGTTTGTGTGGGCTGCAAGGAAGAATAAGGGAAGCTGTCCATATTTTCTGCTGTCCAGACATGTATACGGACCATATGGTCCTTTGTATACGGTCCGTAAGGACCAGGTCTATATACAACAACTTTCAATAGTTGGCAGTTTTGGCCCCTGAACGCGTATCGTTGAGTTTTGGCACATCTAACACCCGTTAACCCTATTTTTAAGCTCTATAAGGATACTAAAGTATATTTAGCTTGAACCATGCTCAAAAATTTTATGGATGCTAGTTCGTTCGGTCGCACGGTTGCGTTTTTCGCTTAATTACGACGAACGTTCGAACGGACGCGAAAACAATCCAGATTTCGCGACGGATGGTATTTTTGCATTCCCATCACTAAAACATAATATTTTAAGGATTACAAAAATTTATGGATGTACGGATATATTCAGAACGTAAGATATGCGCGATAATGCAAACTTATGCACTTTTTGACGCTTTTAGTCCCTGTTGATCCAATAAGTTTATTTTTGCACACCAAACACCTCTAAGCTTATTTCTAAGCTATGTAAAGGATATTTAGGGCATGTTTAACTTATGATCATATTCCGGAAGGTTCGATATCATACGAATCGGTATACTTTCGCAATCTGACGCAAATAGTCCCTCAAATGGGCAAACTTGCGCATATCATCGTTTAATAACATTGAAGCCTTATCTAAACCATATTAGGCTTTCTTTATTGTATTATTAAACATCGCGATGCTTCGGGTTCGTAAAAAGGTCATTCAGAGGTATAATTAAACATATTGACGCTTTTAACCCCTTAAACTTGCAAAGTTGCGCGTAACGTCACTTAAAGGCATAAAAACCTTATATGGCCAATAATTGGAATTCCCGAGAGTATAATCAAATATCATGGAAGCTCTTGGTTTGTTAAAAGGTCACTCAGAGGTAAGAATTAACATGTTGACACTTTTAACCCTTTGACGCGCAAGCTTTCACATAATTACCCAAACGGCTCCTCTCGTCCAACAAGTGGCTCATTTGAGAATACGAACACCGTATAATGTCACTCAGAGGCTTAGTTAAAGCATGTTGACACTTTCAGTCCTTCTATATTTATGGATGTAGGATCGCGTTCGGCCCTGTTTGAGTCGATCAGAAAAATTCCTATCCAAATCAAGAGGCGGAAACTAATGATTTGGTGCTATTTCAACTGGATACACTTTAAACTTGCTGTTTTATTGATCTTGAGAACAATTACAAAGTCTGACAGCACTTCGGCAGCACTTCGTGGCTCACCGGAAGAATACACCCTTAACTATGTGTTCTAGGTTTGCTTGAAAGAACAACCTATATATAGATGAAGGAGTTCCGCTTATACGGTCAAGTCCGTATAAGCGAACCTGCAACCATGCCATATAAGTGAATCTAACAAGTACATACAAGCGAACCTGATCTAGACCTTGACACATAAGCAAACCTAGCTATGTACACATAAGCGAACCTATCTAAACATGAGTTTCTAGGTTTTCGTGCCATGTCTGATCTAAACACCTCTAAGACTCGATGTAAAACGTAGTCAACAGATGTAAGTGCACCAACAAACTCCCCCTCGGATGTTGACAAGTCTTCGAGTCTTCACAAATGTCAATCTACAGTCTTTATCAGTCTTTGATTTTCATCTGAAGTATCTGTCATTTCAAGAATCCTCATTCTCTTTCTTTGTCATCAACTAACTCCTCTCTCTCGGATGTTTATACAGTGTCTTCAGACTCCCCCTCTCAAACAGCTGGGATCGTAGTCTGGAATTCACCGCTTCATTCTTAGATCGTGCACAGTCTTCCATCAGGTTCAAGATTGTTACCTGACTCCATTCCAACTCAGGATCATTACCTGGCAAATGTTCACCTGCATAATCTCTTCCCAAACATAAGTTTCTCTAAAGATTAAATCTTTTCCACATTTCTAGAAACTATGTTGGTAAACTACAATAATTATTTTGCATTCAGGATTTTTTTACTGATTCTTTTCAAACAAATTTAACACCAACACATACTCTCTCCAAAATCTGTTCTTCAAGTTTAGCACTTTGAATTTTGAAAATCAGCTTCTCAACACCAGTTGTCGAAAATCTTTTTGAATTTTCTAAAACCACTTGAAAACATTAAGAAAATGTAAAAATGAAATATTTACAAACAATATTTTTTGTGAGTTCGTGCAAGAGGATCATATCAGTTTTTGAGACACATCACCAACACCGTTAAGCTTGATTACATATTAAATTCTAAACAATTTACCTAGATTGTCAGTATGTTTGTCCACTGCAATTTTCACACAGACTTCAATTGATTCAAGATACAATATTAATGTTTTAGAAACTAAAACTTAATTGTGTATCACTCCACTTGAATATACTCCCGTATCCAGATCCCAATATTCAGTCTTACAGGTGAGTATACCACAGCTGATATCTGTAAAGGTGTAATGTGCGAGGGCCGTGAGAGCTCAGGTCGATACTTCCGTATACGCAGAGAGATGACGGCTTCGACTTTTGGTGGGTCCCCTTTAGAGGATCTTTTGTTACAACAGCAAAGATTATCAATTTTATTGTTTAATCAGATTGCTGAGGGTGAGCTTATATTTCAAAGCTTTTTGCAGAAAGTATTATTCGGGGACTAGGTCAGTATTTCCATACAGCAGAAGTCCCGGAATAATACCCCAGATGTCACTGAGTATAAAGACCTAGTATCTCAAAATACGGGACCTTTCAAACAAGATTCCGGGGGTTACCCATATATCCAAGAATAGTTACCCACGAATTAAGCTAGTTTGAATTTAGGTTTATATCTCGTTTCAACTTACTAATTGTGCAAAAATCTACTGACACATCCGCAGTAAGATTGTTTATCACTTTTAAACATTCCAATTCTTTAGCGTGCTGTGATAGTCCACTGATGTACTATCATTTCCTCTTTCATGCAACAAAAACTCATTTTTCAATTTTATCATGTTTTTGGCTTTTTCAAAATTTCTGATGTTTTTGGATTTTCTAAAAAATTACTCCCCCTAAAATTCAAATACATCTAAAGGAAATTGAAAACAAATTGTACAGAACATGACAACTGATATTGAAACACTTCAATTCTCCATCCGTTTGGCTTAAACAATCAGAACTCCCCCTTACAACAAACTATTTTCCCATAATGATTTCAAAACACTTAAGTTTGTTTTAATCAAAATGATTTTTCCGGAAAATAAATTTAGTTGTTTTTACCACTTGTAAAATTGGGGTACAAATCATCACATTGTTTTACCAATCTTGTGAATAATAGTTAATTCAAGTTCAGTTCAATGACCTTGATTTAACCACTTGTAGAAGCAACTGATTTACATTCTAAATCACTTGTAACAACCACAAATATATAACCATTTGAAAAATGAACCATTAAGCAGTTCAAACCTGTTTTTCAACCAATTACCATCTGTTGGTTGAATTCTCAAGGTGCCGATTCCTACTCCTCGCTTATAAACCTGGGAGTTCCGGCAAGTCCTGCAAAACCTCAAACACGGATTTAGAATGATGCCGATTCATGATCCATGATTACCAACTTGGGATCTCCGGCAAGTCAGGTTTTTATTCTTTGAAAAATATATCCACCCAAGCCTGACCTTCCTTGGGTGTAACAACATCTTCTTCATCTTTTCTTTCAACAGACTTGTAAACACGTCCTTTGGAAGCATAAAAATCTTTGATACTTTTGGCCTTACCGTTGACCATTTGTCCAAAGATACGTTTCACATTTCCGTTAAAAGTTTTTTCAACATCAAATTTCTTCTTGTCAGAATAAAATTGATTTGAAATTTCAACTTTTCCAACTTTCTTCATAAAATTTTCAGCACGCAATGGTGGAAAATTTTCACCGTTCATAATTGGAACTTTCTTTTCAACCTTTTTCTCAACATGTGGCTCTTCTGATTTTATGGAATAAGATTCATCACCAGACCTATTACCTGAACCTTTCACAACCCATTTTTGATTTGGCACATTATCTTTTCTTCTTGAAGCACTCTTTGAACATTCTCCTTTCTCAAAAGTTGAATTTTCAAAGCCAGTAAACTTCCGGGTTGACAGTTCAGTCTTCTCAACAACTTTATCTTTCATTTTACCAGAGACTTCCTGTTTTGGCTTCAATGTCTTTGGACAATCCTTCGCCACATGACCAGCAATCTTGCACTGAAAACAAGTTCTCTTCTCAATCTTCTTCGGAACTTCATTCTTCTTCAGTTCTTCTTGCTTCTTGGCAAGGAATTCCCGATTAGACTGCTTTCTGAATGATTGTTCTTTTTCGGCTTCTGACGTTTTTCCTGAAACAAACACAGTTTTTGGTTTATACATTTTTTTCATTTTTATAGTTTTTCGGTGGAACAAAACCAAGACCTTTCTTTTTGAAATTACGATTATGGTTTGGTTTCTTTTGGAAACTATAACCACAATTGTAACCCATTTTCTTGTTGATTCTTTGTTGAACTCTTGAAGTGTATTGTTTAGGTTTTCCGATAAGATTTAAATTTTTTATTTCAGAAATATTAATTTCTGTTATTTTGAAAACCTTTTGAATCATTTCAAATCTGACACTTCTTATTGGAAAAGCATCATCAGAATATAATTTGTCAGAATCTTTCAAAGTATATGCCACTTTGAATGATTCATCATGCAAATTAGATTTTGATAGCAAAAATTGTTTGTCATAAACCCGTTTGTCCTTTTTGACTGTTGACTTTGACGTGTCGAACTCAGATTTTGACTCGAGTTTGAACTCCATGTTTGACTCCTCACTGTCGTCTTTATCTAACACCTGATCGACCACACTTTTTATCAACTTTGACTCATGATCAGTGTCGGATGACGTGTATGTAACATCAATATTTTCTGGCAAGTTATCCGATGGCCCAGACTCCCATTTTAAGTTTATTGCTTTTTCGACTCTCTCAGAATTTGGATTTCGAGGTGAATATCCATTTTTGACCGGGGGCGGACATCTATTGTAGACCACACTTGATTTCTTACCAGAAGTCTTCACCTTTTCTTCGTCTTTTGTCACAAATTTCTTTTCTTCGGGCGTCTTCACTTCTCCAAACGTCTTCAAATTTTCCACAATTGGATAAATCCTGTCAACAACAAAAGAAGAACATGAGTAACTTTCTAATAACTTTTTCACTTTCTCAGTTTCTATCTTTTGTGTTGCTAACTCCAACTCTAGATTAGCACATTTTTTTATATGAAAATTTGCATCATCAAGCTGTCTCAAGTACGCTATCTTCAGTGTGTTCATCGCCACAGCTTGTTCACCACTCGAATCAGTATACTTGTTGATTTCTCTTTTCATTGTATCATATGATTCTTTTAATCTGTTTATGTTATGCAGCAACTCATTGTTCTGCTTGATTAAAGAATCACAATTCATGCATTTTTCTAAAACTTCAACTGATTCATCATCAACTTTTACTTCAAATTCAGGAATTTCTTTGACTTTTTTGTCTGGTTGGAAAAATTCAGCTCTTCTTTTTCTCTCAGCTTCAGCTTCGGCTTTTAATCTCTCTTCCTCTTCTTCCTCTTCTTCGAGCTTTCTTCGTCTTGCTTCAGCAGCTTCCATGACTTTCCTGCTTCTTTCTGCACATTTCAAATCATAGGCATTAGCAAAGAAAGCATTTAAAGTGTTTTTGGACATCTCCTTGGCCATGAGATCTTTATCTGGGCAAAAATCATCCCAACTAAAACCTTCAGCCAACTTCTCATCATCTTGTTCTGCCAAGCATACTTTGCTGTTTGTTGGAATATATTTATGCCATGAAAAGTTTTCATATTTGCTTAAACACGCTCTTTTTGAATTATCAATCACGTCTCTCCCATGAGCAGTTTGCGCCTGATGCTGTGCTAGTGGTGTGACTTGATGATAAATCGCTTTTTTGTGATAATCATTGTTTCCGAAAGGATTCTGGGCTCCGGTAGCTTCACGATTTTTGCACTCTTTCTTGAAATGCCCTTTTTCCCTGCAACGAAAACACGTAACTTTAGATTTATCAAAGCCTAAAGTTGAAACATTTGCATCATGGAAATCATCTCTTCCCGTAATTTGTTTAAACTTTTCAGCTCGTCGCAACACACTAGCCATGCACCATTTGATGTCCATTAATTCCATTTCTTCCGCATCAATCTGATCGTAATCTTCTTTCGTGAGCATTGGATTACCGATCTTTCCGGCCACAAAACTACTATATGACTCTAAAATCATTCCCAATAAAGACATTTGATTTTTAGCAACCTCTTCAGTGTAATCCTGATCATTTTCAATACTTAAAACAATATTGCACTAAAGTTTCCTACTATTCTTTGTTACAGAAATGTTTGGATCAAAAGATGAAAATCTTGTGCTGCTTGATCCTTGGGATGACTTCTTTTCAGGAGAATCTTTAACACTGAAAGCAGTTTCGATTTTCGGAGAATGATTTGTTGATCCAGGAACACCACCCTTGTAGTACAAGCTGATATCCTGTTCTCCATCGTAATTCTTCATCCTGGCAATCTTCCTTTGTTCCATCTCTTGAGCTTCTAGGTGTTTGATGAAATCTCCCAGTGTCATATTCTTGTAATCCTTTCTGTTGGATCTCAGCATCATCAGAAACGTACCCCATGTTTCATGTGGCAATGCATCTGTAAGTTTTTCAATCAATTCATCAGTATCTTTCTTAATACCAAGTTTCGTCATATTTCTCACCAAGTTACAATATCTATCAATTATCTGCTTGGTGTTTTCCGTTTTCAATCCACGGAATAAATCGAATTCTTTCTTCATGAGAGACATCTTATTTTTGAGCATATCATCACTTCCAACAAATTTTGCTTCCAATTCTGTCCAGATTGAGTAAGCAGTTCCATCATGTTGAAGCAGTATCAAGATATCTTCTTTTATCGCTTGCTGAAGCAGACTAACCATGAGTTTCTCATCACGATATTTCTTTTTGTCCTCAGTACTCATTTCACGAATTGGTAACTCTTTGTTGTTTCTGGTGGGTCTTTCATATAGCTCTTCAGTGTGTTCCCACGCATCTAGGTGGTAAGCCTCGACCCAGTTTCCAAAACGTTTAGACCACACATTATAATCGTCAATATCCATGAGTTTAGGAGGTTTCTGAGATGTTCCGGTTTCATTTTCAATCAAAGCACTTTGAGTCATTGAGATCGGGCTAGCAAAAGCGTTATAGAATTCAATGTCCATTGTTCAATTGTCCAAAGTTTACAAAATTTTCAATCTTAGGCCAACTGTTCACAAAAGCGAAACACTAACTGTCCAGAAAAGCGAACCCACTTGTCACAATAAGCGGACTAGACAAGTAAAACAGATGAGCGGATCAGATGAGCGGACCAGATGAGCGGATCTATTAGACAAAACTGTCTGTTCAAACGAACCTTTCAAGCAGAAACTGTCCTTTGAACCGGATCTGTCTGATACTTTGAAGCGAACCTTTTCCAAAATAGGTCACTAAAACCGGATCTCTCTGTTCCTTAAAGCGAAACTAACAGTAAACTGATTTTGAAGCGGACCAGTCTTGTAATTTCAAGCGGACCTCAATGCTGATGTCACTGTTTGAGCATGCACGTATAAGCGAATCACCTAAAATCCTACTTTCTAGGTCGATTTTAGATCTGAAAATTTCAAGGGTTTACTAGTTCATGATTCCGAGTGCAGTGTGTGATTTTGAGCCGATTCTACCGTGAAAAATTTTGAAAGTATGAAGAAAGTGTAGAAAAATAGATGAAAAGCAGCTAAAATGGCAAGAACTCCTCCTCCTGAGCTCTGATACCACTTGTAGGATCGCGTTCGGCCCTGTTTGAGTCGATCAGAAGAATTCCTATCCGAATCAAGAGGCGGAAACTAATGATTTGGTGCTATTTCAGCTGGATACACTTTAAACTTGTTGTTTTATTGATCTTGAGAACAATTACAAAGTCTGACAGCACTTCGGCAGCACTTCGTGGCTCACCGGAAGAATACACCCTTAACTATGTGTTCTAGGTTCGCTTGAAAGAATAAACCTATATATAGATGAAGGAGTTCCGCTTATACGGTCAAGTCCGTATAAGCGAACCTGCAACCATGCCATATAAGCAAATCTAACAAGTACATACAAGCGAACCTGATCTAGACCTTGACACATAAGCGAACCTAGCTATGTACACATAAGCGAACCTATCTAAACATGAGTTTCTAGGTTTTCGTGCCATGTCTGATCTAAACACCTCTAAGACTCGATGTAAAACGTAGTCAACAGACGTAAGTGCACCAACAATGGTTTTCGTTTTTGGTGAAAATAGTCCCTTACAGTCAACGTTTGACTTTATTAGGGTTCATTACACGTGTCAACACATCATTGGACAAAATTTTACGAGGTGTTACACTACACCTAGCCCCCTTGTTGACAGCAAGTTGTTTATTTGTTGCTGCACTTTCCCAGCTCAACCTTTTATCAAATCCAAACTTAAAACCACCATAACTTTTGATCCATAAGTCTGTTTTAGGTGATTCTTTTTCCTACGCGTCCGTAATTAAATTACCAATGCATCTATCAAGATTATTATATCAAAATTTAGATGTAAGGGCTGAAAGTATATAAATGCCTTATGTATTTATTTGACCCGTTTAGCTTTTGCGTTAACTTAACCACTAACAAATTTTATGTCCGCAAGACGTATTTACCAAACATCCGGGGCTTATGATCACCGGCGTTTCATTACCAAATCTATGGTTTCACGCTCTTGTAATCCGTCATTGCCAAATGCTATTTGGGAAACACACTTTTACTACTTACTAAACAACTATTCGACCCGTTTGGCTCATTTATGGGATCCTCCATTTCTAATGACTACCAAACGCTTTCTAATCTAATTTTAACTCATTAAATCAAGTAGTGAACATTGTCACTTCAACTAATACCAATTTTTATTCTAAAACACAACTTTGAACGATTTCAATATCTAATTTGCATAATGTAACAAAACAAGTCACATACTTTTATAATTCATCAACATTAGTTTCTAACCATAATTACCCTTTCCCGGGCTTGTCAACCTTAGCGTATCACGTCCGTTCCATAGCTTACGCTTTTATAACTCAATTTTTAATGAGTGACGTTTTAGTCACTTCAACACTACAAATTCGACCATTGTTCGACCCGTTTGGTTGTTTAATGGAAACCACCATTTTACAACACACCAAACTTATTCTAGCCAATATTTGACCCGTTTAATTATCTAGTGATCTTCGTCACTTCAACTAAATACCAACTTCATATATTATACTAATTTTAAAGCCTACTAACGAAAATACATAATTGAGCATAACGTAACGAAACCATAGTTACGTACCTTTAGAACGCTCCTTTCAACGCGTGTCTCCACCGGCTTGTCCGCTTGAGGATCCGAATTCCTTGCCTGTAGAGTTCAACCATATATTTTTTAGAACTCCTTTCACAACATATCACGCATAATTCATCTCATCATTCTAATATGCGTTTTTATTCATAATTTTCTATATTTAGCCTTCTTTTAGGCATTTCAACAAACACCTAAAGGGCATTATTTTACATGGTTCATTATCAAGTTCATAACTTGTTATATAGCCAAAATTAACATCAATCAAACTATCTTATATAAATGTTAACCTCAATAAATCTGAAATCACTTCATAAATATTAGATTACACTAGAACAACAATCAAAATCCTAGTGTTTATCAAGTTTCACAAAACCCACTAATCACCTTCAATGATGTTCATGGAATTTACTAGAATTAAGCATGATTTCAACATATACTTGTCTAGGGTTTACTCCTAGACACTATATTGTTCCTATTTCATCAATATCTCATACATGCATCAACAATTTTCGAATTCTCTAAGTTCATTCAGAAATTCAAGTAGAGATTTCCCATAAAATTCACATACCTTATGACTCCTTTTCAATGGAGATCACTATTTCGAGCTCAGATTTTGATTTAGCATGAACTAGGGTTTGCGAGGGAACCCTTGTGTCGCCCTGTTGTTGAGATCGACCAGACACACACCTAAGTGTGTGTTTGGTGTGATTAATTTTGTTTTAATCATTCAAGTTTCCATTTCAACAACTTAGGTCCCTTAACTATTATTTGGTTTATCTTTTTAGTGTTTTTAACCCACTTATAAGTCACTACAAGACTTTTATCTAACTAGGTTATTTTTAATCCTAGTTAGTTAACTTATTTATTTACCGATCTTTTATTTAAAATAAAAGATTTACATTTTTGGGGTGTTACAATATTCCACACCCAAAATCATTCAACATTATCTTTGGTTAATAAGCTACTAAGCCAACCACCCAAGAAAAAACATTATCCTCACCAAAACATATTACAACAAAACAAAAAGAAAACTTAAAATTCAGCATAAACACTCAATTTGGTAGCTTAAATTGCACCCATTTACTCCATTCCATGTTACTCTGTTTTGCTCGGTTTTTAATCTAAGGAATATCATCGCCTGCATTTCCCCAAAAATCATATCTCTGAAGATGCTCCGAAAATCATATCTATATTTATCTTTGTTGCCATAGTTTTATTCGTATGTTTGACGCCCTATTAATTCGGAGAAACAAAACCAATAAAGAACTTACTCAACTAAGTACTATTGTGTAATGTTAGTAACTTATCAAAATGTGATAGCACGATTACTTACGACACCTAAAAGAATGTGGTGTTTACGTCAATTTAGTGCTTGTTATAAATGGTTTCCATTTGACCGAATTTCTTTAAGACTTTACAACTGATCTAGGGGTTTTCAAAATCGAATATCTGAAATTTCGGATAGTTGATTTTTATATCCGAATCCGTATCCGAAGTTTCAGATATTCGAATACGGATTCGGATATTAAAATGGATATCCAAAATTTTAGAAAATTGGGCATTATTTTCACGGTTTTAAACATCTCTAAAAACTCAGATTGGTTTCCCAAAGTGCATTAAGTGTCTTTTTTAGAGCAGCTTATGAAAAAGATTAGTTAATAATTCAACAAAAAAAGAAAGTAGAATAATATAATATCAAAACCCAAGGTGTAAGCAACAAATTCTATCCATAAAGAAAGAAATATTGTGTTGTGAGGTGTTCAAAACTGGATATCCGAAAATTCGGATATCCGAATTTCGTATATCCGAAATTTTCAGATACGGATTCGGACAGTGAATCGGATATCCGAAAATCCAACTTTTCATTTAATTTTTAATTTTTAATTATTTTTTCATATTCGTAAACGGATATTTTGGATAGTTTTGGATATCCGAATATAAGTTTTCGGATATTTTCGGATATTTTCGGATATTTCTCGGATATTTCGGATATGTTCGGATACTTCGGATATTTTCGGATATTCGGATATCCGAAAAAAATGAAAATTAAATTTTCGGGATATTTCAAATATCCGAAATATCCAAAAATTTTGAAAATCACCATCCGAATCCGAAAAATTCGGATATCCGAATTTCAGATATCCGATTTTTCGGATATTTCGAATTCGGATATCGGATATTTCGGATCGGATTTTCGGATACGGATAGTTTTGAACACCCCTAGTGTTGTCTATCTGCATTTGGTGTCGAGTAGAATTAAAAAAGAAAAACCCAAAGGAGGTTGAATGATTAATAAAGGGGTTGGGGCTAAAAGGCTAAACCATAAACAAAGGGGCTGTGAACCAAATGGAACTAAAGAAAAAATGTGAAACAGAGACATCGATTAAACCGACTGCACAGAACGCATATTCGTAGGAACAGAAAGTTGAAGGTCGAGATTTGAAGGAATGAAGGTTGCCATTTACATGTCGCTGGTTAGAGTCGTTGTCGGAGGTTGCCGGATGGAGGAGTGGGAGTGGCGAAGTGGGGTGGTGGCTGCAGATGTGATGTGAATGGCAAAGATTGAGATTAAGGTTCCCAATGAATGAAAACAGGCATATATATTTATTGATATAAAATATTAAAAAAATAATTAATCTAATATTTCGGATATCCGAAATATCCGAAATTTTTCAATATTGTAACCCGAATCCGAATCCGAATCCGAATTTTCGGATATTTCATATTCATTTTCGGATTCGGATTTTTTTGAACACCCCTAACTGCATCATACAGTTGGTTCGCCAGATAAATCATACGATTACTACTGTGGAATCTATATTGATGTATATATCAAGGCAAGTGGGTGGTGTTGTGAAACAATCTAAACTTTAATACTCGTTTATAAAGAGGCAAGTCTTCCGAATTTTCGGATATACAATATTCGGATATCCGAATTTTCGGATATTTCAGATTCATTTTCGGATTCAGGTTTTTTTGAACACCCATATAGTTGGTTCGCCAGATAAATCATACGATTACTACTGTGGAATCTATATTGATGTATATATCAAGGCAAGTGGGTGGTGTTATGAAACAATCTAAACTTTAATACTCATTTATAAAGAGGCACATCTTCTTAACCTCATAATAACCTGAAAATTGCATCATCTATGTCTTAAGACGTGTGTTCATGACCAAATTTTGTTTTCAAATTACACTTTGTTGCAATGTTACCATAATGATGACATTCCAATCCAACGACTTTACATTACTCACATTTTGTACCTTTTTACTTTACATTACTCACATTTTGTGCCTTTTCAACACGACATTGAACACCTATGTTCTCTTCTACTACTACAGGTGAATGTGAAATTATTCTCACATTAAAAATTCAACTTCATCAGCTAATGTTAACAATATAATCTAACATTGGTAGCTTAATGTAGGTGTTTGTAATACTAATATGTCATTTTACATATAAGGAAATGCATTTCGGAGAACATCCAAATAATCACTTTAGTTAAAGTTTATACCTTCTTAAAACAGGTTGGTAAACACCCAGTAAAATGATTACTTCAGGTAATCTCCCTCCAAGACCTTTTTTTAGTATAACATGCAATACATTCAATTTTCCATTGCTACCAATTTCACACTATTTTAATAAAACATGTCGATAAAGTGTTAAGGCAAGAAAAACTGGCGATTATTCTCAACTTAACAAAATACAGGACGTTAGCCCGTTAACAATTTATTGAAGTAATGAACACATTATGTATTTATCTAATATGGAAGTATAATCACAACAAAATACCTTATAATTGAAGAATGCGTTATATAAAGTTTGGTAGTTAATATATCTCCGTAAATTTATGAAACACATAGAAGAGATACGATTTAAGATGAATACTAAAACGTACGAGTAAAACTTCACAAGCAAAGGTAGATTAAATTATGATATATAATGTAATTGGTCTTATGACATAAACATGTAGTTTATCAAAAGTAAGAGATAAGTTATATTTAGGAAAAATATTACATCGAATCATATAATACAGTTATACTTATGCATATTGTGTTAAATATAATATAATACATAAAACGATTATGTTACCACCTAACACAATTTATCTCCCATAAATCAATAAAACACTATATGTGTGTATAACACGGTTTCTTGGGGGTGGGGATGGATATGATCAGGTGGTTCCGCTGATAACACGATGATACTCCAGTGGTCCGTTAATGATCCAAATTTGTCGTTCAAAAAATAAATAATCCGGTTTCTCACACCTCTCTAACATAATATCCACTTCTAACATAATATCGGTTCTAAAAAGAATAATCCCCTCAAAACTAAACGTGCGAATATATTTTTCCAGTAGACTACAAAACCAAAAAAATTAATTACTTGATTTCGAATAAAAAGAAGGGTAAATACCACAAAAAACCAATATACTTTCTTATTTTTCTCATAAAAGTACCTCAACAATACTTTGCACGTAAAAAACCAACATACTTTCTGATTTGTCTCGGCCTCAACAATTTTTTTGAACATTAAAGGCCCTTGACATGTTAAATTTGAACAAAATTATGACAAAAACACTTTCTAAAACTTTCTACATGAAGTTATGTTTCAACCTAAGGTATGTTTGAAAATTCATAGGTCATTGCTACAGAACCGAAAAAAATTAAAAACAAAAATCAAACAAAAATCGTTTAAGCCCGAACCGAATAAAATGAATATGGTTTATATGTAGCCCAATAAACCGATTAACCAAAGTAAACCATACTTTATATTTAGTTTGATAAACCCAATTATCTGAATTCGTTGTATTCGGTTGAAACCGAAAACCAAACCAAACCAAGTGCGGATGAGTTTTTGATTCAGTTTTGAAGTACTTAAATTCCGTTTAGTTTAGTTTAGTTTGGTTCGACTTTTGGTTAACCCAAAACATTTCAAACCGAAAGGAATCAAATAATCGAATAAACCTAAAAGAATCAATGGACACCTCTGACGGTTCCAAGTTGTTTAAGGTATTTTTTCATGATTTTTGTTTATATTTAACATGTGAAGGGACTTTAATATTCATGTCACACCCCAATATTTACAGCACATCCCAGTGGGCCCGTGTGGGGAGTATCGTGACGTAAGATTGGTATTATCATAGACACAAACACATATAGCACAACGGAAGTCTTGGAGTTTAAAATATTATTACGAACGTAAATGTCCGAAAGTTCAAAATAATAATACAGACTTGTTTGTAATAAAGATCCACTAGCGGATCGAAAATGTACAAAATGAGATCAATAGACTACTAGGCTTTATGCAAATGAGTTGCAAATTCCTCTTCTAGCATTACCGAGCAACTTCCAGCCTATTTACATATCCTTGCAACCTTTAACTTAGTCCTTTGAAAATACGTCAGTTTACACTGGTAAATACAATCAACCGACTCATTTGGAAAACATTTTCAAAATCATTTTAAGTGCGCAAGGCACATGATTTTATAAATAACTTGGGACAATTCAAAATGATCTTGTATACAGTTTTACATGCCTATCAATACATATGGGGCCCAGTACTAAACATTGAGACATGATTAACTAACAAGCCACTTAAACCCACAAAGGAGTTATCCCCAACTAGTGGGTAAGAAAAACATTTTATAATAGCATTAGCATCTGTCAGGTGTATGCCTACACTCTGTGCTGGGTCGTGGCCATTAGCAACTTAAATGAGTCAAGGATATACAGGACACGATTGCGTTAACCCCCAATGTTTAAGTTATCAAACAAAACAGATTAACCCGGGTCATGGAGATTTTTTAGTCACAATCCGGCATATGATCCCATACCCAACCAAGCGGTAATAATTTACCGTATCCCAAACCCGTATAGGGAAAATATGTTAAGAGTATTAACCTGGGCTAAAACTCGTCTTAATATGTAAGAATTATAAATAGCTCAACCGTAATCAATTAACTAAGGTTGGTTGCAATTTACCGGAAGGCCCTAGTCTGGAATGATGGTATAAATAACCAATTAGAATGTCAATGGGTCTTATTCAAGTCGTAGACTTGAACCGGTTAACTCAAATTATCGAAAACGGTACGATACGCTTGATTAAGCGATGACCGGAATAGAATGCGGTTTAAACCCAACAAGTGCTAAGACTTGTATAATATGGGTAAACAATTTACATTCTGGAATTTGAAGTAAAAATGATAAGATTTGACCCATTTCGGTAAACTTACGTAAACTGGTAACATAAGCTCAACCGTACGCGTATAAGTGATATCGGGTAACCGGATGAGTCATAAACAAGTTCTATATGCCAATGTACTTTAAATAAGTTGTAATATCAGTAGGTTATCAACTTATATGACCTTTAAGGTTTTAAAATCAAAATATGCACTATAAGGGCATTTTAGTCATTATGCGACATAGGATAAGAACTTGTATAAAAACTGATATTATGAGCATGTTCATTCTGTTAAAATACTTTAGTTATGATATAATATCAGTAAGTAGTCAAACATGTATGAGTTTTATGATTTAAGACCAAACTATGCATCGTGGGGGCATTTTGGTCATTATATACATAGTTTGAGAACTTATTTAAAAATCTGAGTTATGATCAAGTACTTACTATGAAAATACTTGAATTATGTTATGATATCAGTATGTAATAAGTTTTGATTGATAGTTATGGTTAAAAACCATACTATGCGCCAAAAGGGCGTTTTGGTCATTAAATAACATAATTTACGATCTTTAATCAAAACTCAGGTTATGAACAGTTTCATAATATCAAAATATGTTAATTATAATAACATATCAGTAGGTAAATCATTTGCAAGTTCATTGTTGATTAAAACCATGTTTATTGTAAAAAAGGCATTTTAGTCAAGGTTAGGCATAATATACAAATTTGCATATAAACTCAGAATCTGATTATCATCATGTAATATAACCTCAGAGGGTTATGCTACATTATAGTACGATCATAATACAACTTAAATTCAGTAGCTAACTTAGCTAAATTGGGTTAGAATTGAAAGTCAAAGAAGAAGTCAAATTGCTCGACGTTCGGTTGCGAACCGACCTTAAAACTGGAATTGACGAGCCGAACATGTTCATACATGTTCTAATATTTATTAACAACTTATTTAAGTGTCAAAACACTGATTATAACATTTATATAATCAGTTTATAAAGTTTACATAAAACTGTCTTTTGACTTTTTAAGTGAATGAACTTTGACCCGTGATTTGACCTAGTTAACGAGATTTTCAGGAGGTGCCCTTTTGAGGGATTAATACCTACCTAATTATGATCACGTAGCCATGTTTAACTCGAACAATGGCTGGACCATAATGGTCTAAACCGAAAGTGAAAGAAAATAATGATTTCGCTTGACTTTCGGCCTTTAAAGCCTATAAAACGAAAATGCAGAGAAAAGAAACACTTACAAGTAATCCTTGGATGAAAATAGAACTGATTTAGATGCTCCTTTAGCTCAGGAACTTCCAGAGGAGAGTAAAAAGTGATTTCAAGAAGAGGTGCAAGAAATGTGTTGCAACAACACTTCTATTTATACTTGTGGGAAGGAATTCAGATCATAACGTGTGTTATGAGGTGTTAGAGGATCACTACAAATGTCCTAGTACGTGGCATGAGCAGCCAAATAGCCCATGGTTTCGAAATGGAGGTTTCATGCAACTTTGTTTGGGCTCCAAGCCAAAATTCGTTGTTGGCACCCTTTTACGGACCGGGGTATATCCTTTACGGTACGTAGAGCCTCAACGCACACAAATAAATCTGCTTCCTTGCGGACCGTATAGACCTATGGTCTACGGTCCGTAGACGATGTCTCAGACCAAGCCGTGGACCGTAAAGCATCAAGCATCAAGCTTGTGGTCCGTAAAGGGACACCCAGAGGCATAATTGGAGCCTGTTGATACTTTTAGTCCCTCCACATTCATACTTTCATTGTTTGGCAAAATTAGTCCCTCCCGGCCAACATTAGGCACAATTTGGAGTATGGACACGTGTCAGTAAATTACCGGACACGAATTTACAAGGTGTTACAATTCAAAAAATTGTTGAGAGACTTTTTGTGAAATAAAACAAAAAATATGTTAGTTATTCGTATGAAAAAAATGTTAAATGACTTTTACGAGAAAACAGAGAAAGCATGTGACTTTTTATGATAACACTTAAAAAAAAAAAAAAAAAAAAAAAGCGCAAAACTTCGCACCTATTTAGCACAATCGCGCCACCGTCGCATCACATGCAAGTGCCATCAAAACAATAATTAAATTGAGAAAGTGGCCATCTTTTTTGAAACCTATGTTGCTTTTATCACAATTACAACGCATCATCCATACGAAGCCTAATGGACATATACTCAAGAGTTAAAATTAGATTTTAGTCTCAGTGGTTTGAGTCATTTTAATAGTTTAGTTCAAAGATTTTATTTTTTATATGCGGGTCCAAAAATAAATGTTTAACTATTGTCATTTTAGTCCACTAGGTTAACTTCATCAGTTTTTTCTGTTAATGAGAAGGACAATTCGATCATTTTATATGTAATTCTGTTGACTAGAAGGACAATTTAGCCATATAAAATGACCAAATTGTCCTTATCGTTAACAGAAAAATAAATAAAGTTAACTCACTGGATTAAAATGGCAATGGTGAAACATTTTTGAACCCACAGGCGAAAAATGAAACATTTAGACTAAACTGCCAAATGGTCCAGGCCATATGGACTAAAATGTCATTTAACTCTACACTCAATATGTGAATATGCTGTACATGTTGTACTCTAAGCATCAAGAATTGTACTTTCATTTGGGTTTATCAAGAAAACCTCCAAAGAACAATCAAAGGAGCTTAGTTGCTTACCTTGTCATAAACTACAAAATTATTGCCAAGTACAACTTTCTAATGCATACCATTATTAATCTTGGACATCCTTAATCAAAGGAAGAACAAAACAAACTTATTGGACCTCTATAAATAAAACATATAATTTTTCATGAACTTGCATGTGCTCTCATCAAACAAACCACTCAGTGCCGTCTCAAAAAATCACAAAAGATTTTTTTGAATCTGTTCAAGATAAAAAAAAATTTAGGTCATATTCGCAAATCTTCATATAATATAAACTCATCAATTATTCAATCAAATATAAAAATACTAAAAACCCATAATACTACGATAATTGTTATGAAATAGATAATTGTTATGGAATACTACGACGTTTTGTTTCCTTTCCCTGATCTAACAGGCCCTTATTTTTGTTTAGACTAGTAATTTGGGCTTGTTAATTGGGTCATTTTTTTAAAACTTTTAAACAGATCCTTATTTAAAAAACTTTGGGTCTTTTAGCATACTCTTATTTATACAAACATCCAGAATTCTTTTTTTTAAATATATATAAAATTTTAAAAAAAAAAAATTCGAACCCTATATTGATTTGGGCCCCGATCGCAAACACCTACTGCACCCCTAATAGACGAACCACCGAAATGGAAAACTCATGTTGAATGCTTTCAATTCACTCCAAGGACCTTTAATGCAATAAAGATAGAAATTTGGGATTCTTTTCTTTGCACACATCAAATCTTTAGACATCCCCACAAACTAAAGCAAGAAAAAGTAAAGATCTTGATGATTCATTCAAGGTACAACCTTAATGACAGTACCCATGTGTGTGATTAATCCCAAGGTACAACTCATGAAAAATAATATAGGCTTTTTTATTTACATTCTTTGAAGTTTAAAACACCTCTGAAATTGTAGAGAAGAAAGAATTGTATTCACAAACAATTACATCAAAAACACAAGAAACTATAGACCTACATAAAACACCACCACAAGACCACATAACAAGAGTTTCCCATGCCCCAAATTCTATATAAAATGTATGTATACATATAAAGGTTATAGATATAGAATATATAGAGAGGTGTCCCATAAAACTAACTCCAAAAGTATGAAAAAGAAAAAGAAAAAGAAAGATTCAACCCACAAACATCCAACTAGCAATTAAGAATCTTTTGCCCAAATCAAGAATCTTTTTCAAGATTATGAAAGGGTCAACCCAAATCAAGAATCTTTATCAAGATCAAGACTTGTGGGTGGGTTTTGACTTGTGCTTGTTGGGTGTGTTGGTGGCTTTAACAGGCTTGCCAAACAAAGCACAACAACCAGAAACTTTAGGTGATGGAGGGTCAATAGTGGATTCAACTTCAACAGATTTATAAGGCCTTGGTTCTGGCTTATGTTGCTCTGTTTCTTCATCATCTTTTGGCTTCACTGGTTTAAGCTCTCCTGACAACAATTTGTCATCCCAAACAAGCCCAGAAGAGCCTGATCTTCTAAATGATATTTCTGACCTTGGTAATGCTTCCATAATCTCTTGTTTCTTTGACTCTTTTACTATCCCTCTAGGTATGTAATAGAGAGAGAGAAAGAGAGGGTATTTAACTATAAATATAGTGTGTGAAATTACAATATTACCCCTTGACTGTTGAGGTCCGTATCAGTTTATATGGTGGTATTTTACGTGTAAAGTTTTAAAGGTTTAAGAAAATGAGGTCGGTTGAAGAGATGAAGTCAAAGGAGCAATGCCAAATGATATACAACACACTGTCTAGGGCCCATCTTGGGAGGGTAGTTTTGGGAATATGCTTGAAGGTTGGCACAGATCTCTATGCATGTTATCATTTTCAATCATATTAATCATAAATAAATAAATAAATTATTAGTGTACAGAGAGATCATTAAAATAACAATTTCTAAATTTTGTTTGAAGAAAAAGAGAAAAGGAAAAGCCATAAATTATAAATCGGAGTAAATTATATAAACTACTCTTGAGCCCCCGTGTTATGGGGTGAAGGCCGCAAAACCGTACTATCATCATTGCGGATCCAATAATTTTTTTTTGTGGGTGTGAAAAAAATTTAAAGATTTTAGGCATCTAACTATATAAGAAAATTCGGTTCGTAGAGGGCCGGATCGTGTCGGGTCATGTAAAACAAGTAAACATAAATAAAGTTTCACGAGTCGGATCAGATCGGGTCAGGTTGGTTCAATTTTAATTTTCAAACAATCAAACCTTATTTTCTAACTTCCTATCACTTTAACAAACAAAGTTTTAAGTAAAAAAATAAACAACATAAAAAACCATCATAAGTAAGTAAAGTAACAACAAAAAATCATTAAAGTTCAAACCCTGCCTACTTCTATGTCTCCTAATCATTAAAAAAATTTATCTAAGACATAGCTTGGTATTTAATTAGAAGATTCTGATGAAAAAAGTGGTCCAACCCTCTTGCTCTTGAGAAATCGTGGCATAACTTCTCTATCCATGGTTCTTGTCACATATAAATTGCTTCATAAGTTCATAAAACAAAACTAAACACTTAAAAAAATAAACAATCATGTTCAACCAATACCATAATCCATAATTTTATATTTTTTCAAATATTCAAGCCCTAGTTTTAAATGTTGATTAGTAATCATTTAAACAAACAAAGCTTAAAATAAAACAACAAAATCATTAACTATAGATCTAGAACAACTAAAAAAACATCAAAAAAAAAAAAAAACATAAAAAGATCAAACCCTTTATACATCAATATTTTCTCCTAATCACCACATAAAACAACAAAAAAAAAATCAATAAAAAGGATGATTTTTGGGGTTGGGTTTGGGCTTGGATAGTTGGGTTAATGAAATTAGATTGGGTTATGTAAAGTGAATAAGTAATTAAAAAATAATTATACAAAGAGTAAATTACAAAAATCGTCTTTTATGTTGACACTAGATTGTAAAATGTGTCATTTGTCTTCAAAAATTACAAAAAATGTACTCGATATTTACAAACCCTTACATGTTATGTCTTTAGCCCTAATTTAGTTAGTTTTTATGGTTAAATTTAACCAAGTGTACCCCATATGAGGGTATTTTGGTCATTTTACTCTAAATACTAAAATAAATAATCATAAACATAATAAATAAATAAATAAAAATTGTTTAAAAAAATTACATAGATATAATTATAATTATCTATACAAACACATACACATATATGATAAACCTCTCTTTATCTCTCTCTAACTATGGTACCACCACCGCCTATCCCACCACCTACCACCACCTTCACACGGCCCACCCAACCCCACATCTCACTGCCACTCAAACTCACCACTAAGATCTGCCCCCACAACCACAACCCGCAAATCATAGCCCCAAATTCCATCTTCCATAAACACCACCTCAATGATTGAATCAATCTGAAAACCACCATCAAATATAAAAATACAAAGAAGAGTGTGTACTAAAAACCCCCAAATCACATCAGATAACACACACAATCACACTTACATCAAGATTCAATCATTCGACGGCGGCGACTTACGGATCTGGCAGAATGATGGCGACTTATGGATCTCCAATGACGAATCTGGTAGTGTGTACTAAAAACCCCATTGTTTTCAGGCTTATAGATCAGGTATATGCAAGGTTTGATGAAATTATCAATCTGAGCAGAACCCTTGAATAAGATTGGATGTTGTGTTTCTTGAATAAGTGTGGATGTTGTGTTTCTGTTGGTTTCTGGTAGGCAAGATTGGATGTGTTTCTCCATTCAGACTGTAGAGAGAGAGTAAAAAATGAGGAAGACAGTAAGTGAGTTTTGAGATGAGAGGGAGATGGGTTTTTTATGTTTATTATTTTAGTATTTAGGGTAAAATGACTAAAATACCATTATGTGGGATCCACTTATAAATTTAACTATGAAAACTAAGGTGGTGTTTGTTTTTTCAGATGCAAAAGGTCTGCAGTCTGCGGACCACATCTGCAAACGTCTGCACGAAAAGAGGTGGACCAAATGTCTGCGGGGTGTAATAAAAAAAGTGTTTATTTTTTTCCTTTTCTCTTCTCCCAAACCCCTTTCTCTTGAACATTTCATATTTACTTATGCCATAACGCAAATTCAAACCCCTTCAATCTTGCTGCTTTTTCTTGATTAATTCTCCATTAATGAAGTTTCTTGATTAATTCTCCATTAATGGGACCAAACAGACCCATACCCACAAAATCCAAAAATTCATCTTCGCCACTCATGCCCATTGTTTCCTTTACCCTTTCATCAATTTAAAGATTAATTTGCCATTAATGGAGTTGTCTTCTTTTAAAAATTGTCTTCTTTTGAGATGGGTTTGATGCATGAGACCAAACATACTCACACCCACAAAATAAAAAAAAAAAAAAATCATCTTCAACACTCGTGCCCTCTGTTTCCTTTACCCTTTTCATCGATTTAAAGATTAGTTCTCCATTAATGGAGTTGTCTGTGTTTTGAGATTAGGAGGAGAGGGGTGGAGAAAGGGTTGGAAGAGGTGGGAAGACATTGGATTATGTCTGCGTAGGGAAGAGGACGCGCAGAGGTTTGAAGACATTTTTTTAATGAAATGTCTTCTAAAAAACAAACGGGTCTGCAGAGCTAAACGTCTGCGCGTGGTCTGTACGGCGCAGACATAAGAGGCCAGAAGAGGTTTTTCTGAAAAAACAAACACCCCCTAACTAAGTTAGGGCTAAAGGACATAAGTTGCAAGAGTTTACAAACATCAAGTACATTTTTTGTAATTTTTAAAGACAAATGACACACTTTGCAATCTAGTATTAACATAAAGGATGATTTTTGTAATTTACTTATTATACAAATTGTGTTATGTACTGATATATTCATAATAATCAGTGTTTAATTTTTTTTTTTTATAAATTCATAATATTTTTTTCTAAGGATGGCGGTTGAAAATTTTCAAGGGTTGCAGTTGAAAAAATCCAAGGGGTGCGGTTGAGATTTTCAACGAAAATTAAGACTAAAATCTTTTTTTTTTCAAGAGGTGCGGCCGCCCACCCACCATTGTGGGTAGGTCCGCCCCTGCCAGTGTTGTGAGGCGGGGGCGTAAAACTGTGCTAAGTAGCAACCGAGCAATGACCAGTCGACCAAAACCAGAAAATGGCACAAAACAAAAACACGAATTTTTAACAAGTGACTCATGTGACGTAAACATAGACAAAGTCAAAACCGTATCTATACATATTAGAAACTCGAGGGAATAAAAAGTACCTGGGGGCCAGATGTGATTAGCAAACATCATGCTAAGTAGCAACTGAAAACGTAAAACAAAATTTAATAAAAAACCAAACGTTTATTATCCACAAAGAATATGTATATAAAAACCATAAAAGATAAACCATAAAAGACAAAAGAAAAGTTACTATTCCTTCAAATGTTATCGACTTATATATATATATATATATATATATATATATATATATAGGGTGGGGTTCTAGAGTGAACACTAGTGTATTTGCGAACTGAGTGAACAAATCTTGGTCATTGATCTACACAGGTGTATGGCCAGGATCTCATTATCAAATCGTAAAATACACTAGTGTATTTCAACATCAAATCCTGGCCATTGATCTACACACGTGTATGGCCAAGATTAGTTCACTTAGTTCGCAAGCTACACTAGTGTTCACTCTTGAACCTGATCCTCTATATATATATATATATATATATATATAGAGGAACGGGATCATGAGAAAACGTTCAAAAGTGTGAGAACGGTGAGAACACATCCTAGCCTAACACGTAGCGCAGGACATGATCAGGGTCCGAGGGGTTTTTTTTGTCTTTTCAATCTTCTTTTATTTTCCTAACGCGGTATAACATTTTCTGGCGTCTAAGATTTTTTTGGCGTTAATTGTATTTAGTAAACTTTTTGGTGTTGAATTAATTGTTTTTATGTCACATATATAATTTTTTGGCGTTTTAGCGTTTTTTGGTCAATTTTTTTGGCGTTTTGTATAATATTCAGTACGAATCATTAATATTTTCATAAGTTAACAATAAGACCAAATGTTTTTTTTTTTTTTTTTTTTTTGGCGTTTAATACATTTGACTAATTGCCAGCACCCGTTCTCACAGTTTTTCACACTACTAGCATTTTGGTGTTTGTAGTTTTGGCGTTTTATATAATAATGTTTTTTATTTGTAGAGAATTAGATAACAAAACAACAGATAACTTGATAACAAACCAATATAAAATGGAAAAGAAAAATATAATAAAAATGGTAATCTAATTTCTCTTCCGAATCTTCACTGTCATCAGTTCCTTCTTCTTGAATTTGTTTTGCCGTTTTGAACCTTTTGAATACCTTAGCTAGATGCCAACTTTCCTACATAAACCCCGTCTTTTTTAGACGAAGCTGCTTAGTGGCATCCTGTATTTTGGTCTGATATTCTTGTTTGGTGGCATGTCATTGAAGATCAACTCTTGCTTGATGCTATTTGTAATAATGGAGTCCAAAATAGCATTTTACCCTTGTGTTGATCCCTTTATTCCATGCCTATATTCATCAAGAACAAAGCTCACATGATGGCATATCACTGTCATCAGTCTCTTTTTCTTGAATATTTGTCCATCTCATTCAGCAAAATATATTATTGAGATAACCCTCTCAGAAGAAGAATTCATTCAGTGAAAGCTTTGCCATCTGTGGTTTTTTTAACCAAAATTTTTTGGCGTTTTAAAGTCAGTGATTTCTAGAGGATATGGCGTTTGTGTTTTATGGATGTGATCAATTTGATTGTGTATAGACCACTTTCTTATAGGAGTTTTTTGGTGCGTAGTTTAGGCGGAACTTTTTTATTGTAATAAATGATAGTAATAAAGTAACTGTCTTTTCAGTTACTGTTTTTGTATTTACTGTGTTGTTCATTTTTTATCAGTTTTATAGGTGATAGACGTTCCATCATCTAAGTTTGGCGTTTTTTTAAATGGCGTTATGCAGACCAAGATGACAAAATACAATAACGGAGTAAATAAAATATTAAGCAGGAAAAATATTTTTTGTTATTTTTGGCGTTTTGTAAGGAATAACCATTTTTAGTATTTTTTTGGCGTTTTGCTAATAAAGGGAGAAATATATCATTTAATTATCTTAAAAAAAAGATTACACATAAGAAAAAAAAAGAGGAAAACAAATTAAAAGCCTTCGTCAGAAGGTACTTTATCCGAAAAGTATCCATCACTTGTGTCATCTTCTTCCTCCTCGGAGTCTTCATCTGGATCTTCATCCATGTCATCACCTTCACCTTCATCAGCTTCTTGTTCCTGAAGATTCTGAAGCCTCCACTTGAACAAGTGGCGTTATGCAATTCTTCCATTAAACCAAGACGCTGCTTTGTCATGATGTTTTCTAGCCAGTAGACTTCCTGCTCTCCGCTGTCGTATGTAATGGTCACCATGTCTGTTTCATCATCAAAATGCCATGATGTCATGACAGGGTCCGGCTTCACATCTGCTTTGATTAGTCTAAATTTCCTTGTTAATGCTTTCATAAGCATATGTTTTTCATGGCATTCGTTGTCTAGAGCGATGCCAAGGGATAAGATTCCTCTCTGTATGTCTTCTTCCATCTTCAGAATTGCCCTGACCGTCTTAACATACACCCTCCTTCTGTTGTCAAAACAGACGATGAATCGCTTGATTTCCAGAGTGTATCTCCACGAAACGATTGTTGCCATTTTTTGCGTTTTGGTTAAGTTGGCGTTTTTGATTAAAGATGTTTTTTTTGTAGAAATGGATAGATTGAAGTGATTATGGAAGCTATGTTTTACCTCGTTTATATAATGATGTTTTGGCGCGTAAATTAGGAGGGAATTTTCTTCTAATTAATGTTAATAACTGAAATTCAGTTTCTGTGTTGTTTCATCTTCCTGTAATATCCAACGCGTTTTATGACTAATTTTTGGTGTTTTGTTTTTAATGGCGTTTTATTTTTTTTGAATGGCGTGTTATCATTTGATGGCGTGTTGAATATGAGCGGTAAAAGACCCTTTTACCCTTAATGAATCGCGTCCCACATAATAAAATTGATGTTATTTACGAAAACGCCACTGCGCAATCTAGTCAATGGATTGTTTTGATCGGACGACCCATAAACGTTCTCACCGTTTTCACACTTTTCACCGTTTTCTCTAAATCCTGACCCTATATATATATATATATATATATATATATATATATATATATATATATATATAGGGAGAGGATCATGAGAAAACTACATATAAATGAGAAAACTAGAAAACTAACTAAAAAAACCTAAAAAAAAGCTAAAAAACATACCATTTTTTTTTTACAATTTTTTACAAAAAATATCGCTAGTTTTTATATATAAAAAAATTTTCAAAAAAAAAATTTGTTGTACTGCACATGTGCATTATATGTGCATTATATGTGTACTACACATTTGCACTATATCCGTAATAGTGCACATGTGCAATACAACATAATTTTTTTTTAAAATTTTTTCCATACATAAAAACCTACGATTTTTTTATAAAAATTTAAAAAAAATTTGGTATGTTTTTTAGGCTTTTTTAGTTAGTTTTTTGGTTTTCTCATTTAAACTAGTTTTCTCATGATCCATCCCCTATCTATATATATATATATATATATATATATATATATATATATATATATATATATATATATATATATATATATATATATACAGTAGGGTTCCTGCAGAAAGTGTGTTTTTCCTAGAAAGTTTAGGAAGCGATCTGGTCCATCCGATTGGTGTGTTTAAGGGTTGAGATTAAATCAATGGCAATCTTGTAATATTTAACCATATTTAATAGATTGTTTTAAATGAGTAGGGGCAATTTCGTCAATAACAGTTTTTTAAATCAATCAAAATTAACCGTCAGGATATCACATCTCCTTATTACACGCGAATTTCCCTCTCTAAACCCACAACGAAAACCCCCTAAAATCATACCAAATATACCTAAAATCACGGATGAAGATAAGAGATTTTCCAACTTCTATATACGTAAGATCATGCGGTCATTGTGTGTTGGGATTGAACCCTGCCAAAGGAACAGATAATAAAAGCCAAAACTGGATCAGAGCAGTTGATCCAGAATAAGCAGATGTTTGGTTGCAAGTCTCTCCCCTTGAAAGTGGTTTCAACATCTGCTGACCTCCTATCCGCTGATCATGCAAACTGCTGACCTACAACTGCTGATCAAGTTAAATTCTGTTGAAGAACTAAAGCTCTGCTGCTCAATCTACTGCCTTGTTTCAAGCACTGCTGATCATGACAAGTACTGCTGGGTTCACAGCAGTGGAAGGATGCAGCAGTTGTTTATGTTTACTTTATGTAATGAATTGTAACATCAGTAGTTAGCATAGCAGTGTTTGTATAGGTCAGTTGTTAAGAGTTTGTTAGAAGGTTAGATGTCACTTTCATGGTGACGTCAGCTTAGATGCTCAGTAGTTTGCTAGTGCCTATAAATAGAACAGTACTCTGTACTGTTCTGTTTAGCTCATTCACCATCTTCTTCCTGCACGAACAAATACTGAGCTCGGGCTGAGGGGGAGTTTGCGAATCATACATGCATTGTAATCAAAGTTTGAAATAAATTTAATCATTTGATTATGTGTTGAAAATGTATGATTGAAAGCATTTCTTCTGTTTGATTGTGAAAAGTTTTCTTCCATTTAATTTCCGCTGCACAACGCACTCATAATTCCATCTTAATTCAAACACAAATCACAATCAATCCAAACTCAGTTCCTAACAATTGGTATCAGAGCTTGGACAGTTAAAATTGATTTAACAATCATTTTGACGTAAATAGTTCAGCTCGAAATAGTTGATACTGATAGTTTGTTCGTCTTGTTGAAAAACAGAGCAAGGTTTAATCACCGATAAAGTTGATTAATCAGTGCCTGTAAAACAACCAGGATGTCGCCACAGTCTCAAGATGATAAGAATAACATTGGCTCGCTTTTTAAACCTCCTATGCTTAAAAGAAATAAATACAACATCTGGGAGAGAAGGATGTGTCACATCCTTGTTCAACAGAACACTGGATGTTGGAGGTCTGTTGTTTTCAGTCCTCATGTTCCTATGGTGCCAAGTGCTGAGGACACCAAAAAGTTCGTTCCTAAACCAACTGAAAATTATACTGAATCTGATTTTCAGAAGTTCGAACTTGATGCCAAAGCATTTAGCATCATAGCCTCTGCACTACCCAATGAAATCTATGCTGGGCTGTTACATTGTAACAGTGCCAAAGAGTTATGGGATGCATTGAAGGAACAATTTGGGGGAACAAAAGAGGTTATTGAAAACAACAGGGAAATTCTGAATCAGCAGTATGAAACATTTTGTCACATCAAAGGGGAGTCACTAACCCAACAATTTGAACGTTTCAGTTGTCTCATCAGTGAACTAAGGCTTGTTAAAGTTACATTTCCAAATGCAACTCAAAATAGCAGGTTCCTTAGATCATTGCCCGAAAAACGGGACACAATTGCTTTTGTCACCAGGAATTCAGCTGAGTTCAAAGATCTGACACTGACCCAACTCCATGGTAGACTCCTTACCTATGAAAGGGAGTTAAACCAGAAAAGGATGTTGCAAGAGTCTGGAAAAGTTGCTGATAACTATTCATTTGGCATCACAGCTCTATTTGGTCAGGAAGAATCTGGTAGCAGCAGTAAGGAACAGAGTTATGATCACTTTATTGACATAACTGCTGGGGGTAATTTTAACAACTCTAATTCTCACTCTGCAAATTATGCTTTCACTGCAAATACTGAAAACCAGATGTCAGACAACTTGTGCTTTGAACTAAATGATTTGCAACATTTTAATCCCACTAACTTAGAAGAGATGGACATCTTGCATCAATTGGCTTTGCTTAGTGTTAGAACAAGCAAATTCCACAAAAGAATAGGGAGAAAATTCCCAGGACTTCATGGGAATTTAAGGGTGGGATTGGATAAGTCAAAAATCAAGTGTTACAAGTGTAATAGGCTAGGTCATTTTGCTAGGGAATGTAGGAGTCAAACCACTGGTCCCATAATCACTCACCCTGGCTCAAACCCTAGACCACAACAACAAAACACTGTGCACTATACCCATATGCCCCTGCCGCACATGTTAACACTGCTCATTATGCTGCAACCCCTGTGCCTGTGCATTATGTTCAAACCACTGTTCCACAAATTCAGTATGTTCAGGCCCCTGTTCCTCAAGCACAAGTGCAACCTGTTGCACCTCAACAAGCTGCTCCTACGGTGACACAACCAGATCAGCAAAGCTTTTTCACACAAGGCTTTGTTGATTGGAGCAGCATGCCTGATGAACTTGGTGATGAAAATTTTGCTCTCTATGCTTCTAATGATGCTTTTGATGATGAATTTTGTTTGATGGCATTAGAGTCAATACCGGAAGGGGTTGAAACTGAAGGTGAATAGCTAAGTGCTGAAACAGTGGATGAAGTTGCTGAAGCAGTGGTTACTGCAGTTGCTGGTGAACTACTGCTGGGAGAAAATTCAGAAACCCTGCTTGAACCACTGTCTGACCCCTGGTCCAAAGAAGACAAAAAGGAAGAAGAAAAGAAGAAAGCTGTTGAGGAAGAAGTTAGAGCTGATGAAAAAGATGATCATCAATGTGACTGTGCCATGATAGCTGTTGCTAAGGTATCACCTCAAGTTCTTGAAAAACTGTGTTCAGACAAATGTATTATTGCATTTGCTAACATCAAAGAGGTAAATGAAAACCTTAGGAATAAAATCTTATCTGATGAAGTCAAATTTGAAAAGTCATTAAAAGAACTTAGAAACAAATTGGCTGAAAAAGATAAAGAGATCAGCAGTCTAAAAGAAGAGCAGAGCATAACCAAAACTCAACTCTAAACTATGGTAGAAAAATACCAAGTTTGCAAAAAGGAGTTGGAGTCTACCCAGATCACCTATGAAAGATGGGTGGAGTCTTGTAAAGGGTATGAGGTTATGCTTGCAAAACAGCTTGAAAGCAATGTCAAGTTTGGAATAGGACATAGAAAATATGATGAACTTGTAAACACTGCTGAAAAACAAGCTGGTTTAACTGAGATAATACCAACCAACAAAAATGGCCAAGAGGTTAAAATAACCGACAACCTTGGTAACAAAATTACTTTGGAAAGATCTGTGGGATCCTCAACTTTTGAGGAAATTGAGAAATACCAATTTAAACCCACATGGTCTGATGAGTGTGATATCCTGGAAAACTTCAAACCAATGGATTTCACAACCACTGATGGTGTAAAAGCTCCAAAAGCAAGGGTCATTCCTATCAAAGATATCCCAACAGAGGTTCAAAACTCTGTTGCAAAGGAATCTGAGAAAAGGAAGAAAAGAGAAAATATTAAAAATCTGTTTTGTGATTTTTGTGAAAAGAGGAATCATCTAACAAAAGATTGTTTTCATCTAAAAGCACATGATCTAAACAAAACAAATGTCATTGTTCCTGCTGAAAGCTGCACCATCTGTGGTAAAAATAACGACAAAACTAAGGAATGTGTGTATCTCAAAAACTTTGATGAAAAGAAGAAAGAGTACACTGCAAAAACATTCTTAAGTTCATCAGCATCATCTGTTAAGTTCACCAAGAAACAACCACTGTTCGTCCCAGTCCAAACAACTGTCACAAAACAGCTGAACCAAACATCTGCTCAAAGAGATGTTCAGGTGACTGATGCACCCCCTGCCATTCAATTCAAAAGAGGTAAGGGACAACCATCATACCATAGGATCCCACATGTTTATGAGACTTACAAAAAGCCATCTAAACCCAAAGTGAACAGGTATCCTTTTGGTTATCAACAGATGCTTGGTCATGACCCCCAACACTGGTTAGAGAAAAACATTCTCAAAAATGTTCAAACCCCTGAGCTAACCACTGTCCATGCATCTGTCATCAGCCCAGACACTGTTGAGACCCCATCCAAAGCCTTATTGGCTTTGGAAACCTTAATGAACTAATCCTTTTATTTCATGTGTAGGGAGCTTCTGCATGCTTAGATAGTCTTTGGTATGTAGACAGTGGAGGCTCCAGGCACATGACAGGATGTAAAGCCCTACTCAAAGATTTCAAAATCCATGGAGGGGGTGATATATCCTTTGGGAATAATAGTAAAGGGAAAGTTCTGGGGTCTGGTACAGTTCAGTCTGGAAGTGTAAAATTTGAAAATGTCAATCTGATAGACAATCTGAAATTCAACCTCCTGAGTGTCTCACAAATGAGTGACAAGGGGTATGGGAGATTCTTCACAAAGGAGTGTTGTAAGATTGTTGGACCAGAAATGGTTGAAAAGATTGAAGCAATAATAAAATCAGGAAAAACAAAACTTGTTGCTCAAAGAAGTGGCAATGTTTATGTTGTTGATATGTCAAGAGAGTGTCCCAGAGCTGATGTCTGTCTGTTCTCAGCTGCCTCTAACAAAGAGACAGAGCTATGGCACAAAAGACTGGGACACACAAATCTCCAGACAATCAATGAAATTTCAAAAAATGGCTTAATGAGAGGCTTACCACAAAAAAATGTTTTCATGTCCTGAACACTGTGTTTCATGTTTAAAAGGAAAACAGCATAAAAGCTCTTTCAAGCCCATTGAAGAGTCCAAAATAACCCAGTGTTTGCAAATGCTGCACATGGATTTGTTTGCCCCAGTGCAAGTTATGAGTCTCAAAAAGAAGAGATATTGCTTGGTTATTGTTGATGACTTCTCTAGGTTTACATGGACCTTCTTTTTACACTCAAAAGATGAGACTGCAGGCATTTTGCAAGACTTTGTGACAATGGTTGAAAAGAAATTTGATCTTCCAGTAAAAGTCTTCAGGAGTGACAATGGCACAGAATTCAAAAATAAGGAGTTGGATGCCTTCTGTGTGAAGAAAGGGATTGTAAGGTAGTACAACATCCCTAGAACACCAGAGCAAAATGGGGTTGTTGAAAGGAAGAACAGAACATTGATTGAGGCTGCCAGAACCATGCTTGCAGATTCAGGTTTGCCATTAAATTTTTGGGCAGAGGCAGTAAACACTGCTTGCTATGTCCAAAACAGAGTTTTGATCAACCCTAGGCACAAAAAGACTGCTTATGAAATTCTGTATAAAATAAAGCCATTAATCTCATATTTCAAAGTTTTTGGTTGCCCATGTTTCATTCTAAACTTAAAAGATTCTATCTCAAAGTTTGCAGCCAAAATTGATATGGGATACCACCTGGGATACTCAACCACTGCTAAGGCCTACAAAGTGTTCAATACACAGACCAAAGCAGTGGAAGAGACTTTGAATGTGAAGTTCAATGAACTTTCATCAATGAAAATCCCTGCAAATCCTGCAGAATTGTTTGATCTTGAAAAATTCACTTTTGAAAATACTGCTGTCAAGACTAACAGTGCAGGTCCATCAGAAGATTCATCACCAGACTATGGATATGAGATCATCATTCCTTAAAAATCTGTTTCAATAGGGAGAGCATCAGTTGTTCAAAACAGTTGTCAAAGCTCAACCACTGCTACCTCAACAGTTGTTGACCAAAGTAGCCCTTTAACCACTGCTTCCACCTCATCAAACACTGCTGACAAAAGTCCTCAAACAGTGGACCAAAGTCAGCAGGTGTCCACACCTTTACCCCCTATGCCACCACCTTTTGAAGCCACTGCTGGGACATCAAAGTCACCAGCAGTGGTTAGCTCAGATGATACACATCTGCAGCCCTCACCACTCAATGCCATTATTCCATACCAAGGAGAGCTTATCTTCTTGAAATCTCATCCACCAGATCAAATCATTGGCAACATCAATGAAGGGGTGCTCACAAGAAGGCAATCCCAAAACATTTGTCTTTTTGCAGGTTTTCTATCACTCCATCAGCCAGTCAAGTACCAAGAGGCACTGAAAGACAACAGCTGGGTAGAAGCCATGCAAGAAGAGCTCCAACAGTTTAGAAGACAACAAGTATGGGAGCTTGTTCCATTGCCAGAGGGTGTGAGTCCTATTGGCACAAAATGGGTCTTCAAAAATAAAACTGATGAAAGGGGTATTGTTGTCAAGAATAAAGCCAGACTTGTGGTTCAAGGTTTCAGACAAGAAGAGGGCATTGACTATGATAAAACATTTGCCCCTGTAGCAAGACTTGAATCTATCAGACTCTTTCTGGCCTTTGCTGTCAACCACAACATCAAGGTGTATCAAATGGATATCAAATGTGCATTCCTCTATGGTAAGATTCAAGAGGAGGTTTATGTTTGTCGACCTCCAGGTTTTGAGGATCCATTTAATCCAGATCATGTCAACAAGCTAAATAAAGCTTTGTATGGCTTGAAACAAGCACCAAGGGCCTGGTATGAAACTCTGTCCACCTTTTTACTTTCCATTGGTTTAACCAAAGGCAGGATTGATAAAACACTGTTTTTAAAATGGAGAGGGAAGGAGTTGATGATTGTCCAAATTTATGTGGATGACATCATTTTTGGAAACACATGTAATAAAATGTGTGAAGAGTTCAGGCAACTCATGACAGCTGAGTTTGAAATGAGTGCAATGGGTGAACTCCAGTGCTTTCTTGGTCTCCAAGTAAGGCAGCTGCAAAATGGTACTTTCATCCATCAAGCCAAATATGCCAAAGAACTTTTAAAGAAATTTGATATGGATGATTGTAAGCCATGTAGTACACCCATTGCAACCAATAAATTGGTCATGTCTGAAGAAAAGGATGATTTGGTTGATCAGACCTTATATAGAAGCATGATTGGGTCTTTATTGTACCTAACTGCATCTAGACCAGATATCATGTTTGCAACATGTGTCTGTGCAAGATCCCAATCAGACCCTAGAAAGTCAAACCTTATTGCTGTAAAAAGGATATTCAGATACCTCAAAGGTGCTCCCACACTTGGTATCTGAGCTGTTGGTAAAATTGAGCTTTCAGGTTTCTCAGATAGTGACTTTGCTGGATGTGATAAAACAAGGAAGTCCACTTCAGGAGGGTGCCAATTCCTAGGCAATTGCTTAGTGTCTTGGCAAAGCAAAAAGCAAGCAGCTGTTTCCACATCCACTTCTGAGGCAGAATATATAGCTGCTGCAAGCTGTACAGCCCAACTGCTCTGGCTTCAAAATCAGTTACTGGATTTTGGTATAACTGCCTTGAAGACACCACTCATGTTGGACAGCCAGGCAGCAGAAAATATCATCAAAAATCCAGTTTCTCACTCAACCACCAAACACATCGACATCAGACATCACTTTGTGAGGGATTGCTATGAAAAAGGTTTGATTTCTCTGCATCATGTTCCAACTAAGGATCAGCTGGCAGATGTGCTAACCAAAGCATTAGACACATCCACCTTTGAAAGCTTGATCTCTTGGATTGGCATGCTAAACATGGAATAACAGGCAAAATCCTGTTGTTTTATGAATAAAAGCATTAAAATGTTTTCAGAAAATCAAAAATCCATCCTTAAAAATAGCTAAAAATGAAATTTTCATTAAAATCGTAAAAGTCTGCCATAACCACTGACGGGTTCAAAAGTCTGCTCTACTTCAAAAGTCTGTCCACTGCTGAAAGTCATTCCCTGTTCTCATTTTCCTCTGATAAGCACTGATGTTCAAAATCAGTGTTGTATCCACTGCTGTGCTATCCACTGATAGTTAAAAGCATCTACTGTTCTCCATTACCGTTACAACTACTGTCTTCACCAGTTGTTTTCACAAAAAGTACTGTTCAAAAGTATTGTCCTTCATTTCACCAGGGGATGGCATGCGGACAGTACATAGTGGTCAGATCTTTTGTAACCGCTGCCACGTCAGCATTCACTTTTCCTCCATAAAACCCCTTTTCAAACACCAAACAGGGGTTCACTGTCGAATTGAATTCTTAAAAAATTCTCTTCTCAAAGCAGTTTCCATCCCATTCCGTCAAATTTCTACACAAACTCATCTTCGATCCTCATCTTCAAAATGACAAAATCGAAATCATCCGCAAAATCTTCCAAAGGGGCCTCTCAAAAGGCTACCTTCCCAGAAATCCCACACAAATCGTCTCATAATCTTCTGGGTCTTCTCACAAAGCCCGGCACCACCGATACCTTTGATTCCATTCTTGATATGCTTAATGCAACAAAGTACAAAACTTTGTTAACCGCCGATGCACCAATTTACTTGACAACCCACAGAGAGTTCTGGAAGAATGTAACCCTTGAAAAACAAGGTGAAACTGTCACTACCATTACCTCTTCTCTAAAGGGCTAAACTGTCAACATCACATCGTGATGGATATCAGAGGTCTTTCAGCTTGATGATCAGGAAGGTAAAAATTCTTTTCCCTAAAAACGAGTTAAAAATTGACTTCATTGAGAGAGGGTATGCAGACACAATGATGAAGAGGGATACTTTACAAAAAGGTTTCTTTCCTCCTGCAACACGATTTTTATTCCATACCCTTCTCATGTGTGTTTCAAATAAAACCACTTCTTTTAATGAAATACCATTAAAGATACAAAACCTGGGATATGCTATACTTCAAGCAGAAAATTTTAATTACTCCCAGGTAATCTTTAATGATATGGTTAAAAATGTTGAAACCAAATCATTCTTACTGTTTCCACGATTTCTAAGCTACTATTTTGAAAAGAAATTCAGTAAGGATGATTTGTCTATAATAAACTAAGGTGACTCTTTTCAGATAAACAGCTTAACTGCTGAAACATTTACAAGAATGTCAACACCTTGCAAAACATAAGCAGAGGTGCTTGAGCAGACTTTAGCAGCAAACACTGCTCCTCAGACATCTGCTGCTGAGCCCACTGCTCAAGGTGATCAAGGAAGCAAAACAACTGCCTTGAAACCCACACCTAAAATCACCAAAAAGCCATAGAAAAAGAAAAATCAAAAACCCCCAAAACCTACCAAAAAGGCAACTCTGGAGGATGAGATACCAGAGCAACTGCTTGTGACACCACAAAAGTCACAA
Organism: Helianthus annuus; assembly: GCF_002127325.2. Taxonomy (NCBI): domain Eukaryota; kingdom Viridiplantae; phylum Streptophyta; class Magnoliopsida; order Asterales; family Asteraceae; genus Helianthus; species Helianthus annuus. The sequence goes on from NC_035437.2 coordinate 60,126,468, forward strand.
CAAACCACTGCTGCTTCTTCCTCACAGCAGTTGGTAAAAATATCTCAAACCATACCTGAAACTCCTCCTGTCTCTTCACAAAAAGAACAGGTTGTACAAATAGGGTCACCACATCATGATGCTCTGGAAGCACTTGTTTCCATCATCCACAGCCCAATGCCTGGGGCAATTTCGCTTTCTAAACCTACCTTCACATCCCCAATTCCACCAAATACCAAACTACTGTTGGATGCAATTGATCTGAACCTGGCACAAACCAGTCCTTCTCAATCACCTATCCATGAGAATATACCTCAACAACAGACTGGGCCTGATGTATCAATCTTTGCTAACCCACCAACACAACCTGAGGAGGTTACACCCCTTGAGTTACAAGTAACTCTTGGTGGTAATCCAAGTGAAGCAGCCACTACAAGTGTTGAACCTACAGGTTTACACTTGGACAGTGGTTACATCAATAAGACTTCCTTGGAGGCAATTCCTTCCATAACACCTCTGTTATCTGCTAGTGAGTTGGTATTAACCACTGGTTCCATCAAAAGATTATCAAGTGTTGAAGGAAGAAGACCCCAGTACCAAGAAAAGGGGGCATCAGTTGTTGATGTTTGGAGTACACTCCCCACATCAACATCTGATACAACCACTGCTAGTGGGAAATCAGATGATCCCATTAAATTGGGTGATGGTTTAAAGTACCAGGAATTGACGGAAAGAGTTGAAAAACTGGATACATCTGTTGTAGAAATCAAAGAAATGCTGCAACAGCTGTTAACAGTTCAAATGGTACCATCCACTGCTGTTCCACCTCAAGTGTCACACCCCAACCGATGGCGGAAACATCGGGATGAGACGAAGTGTGTATAGATTGCTAGAGACTTCATAACACTATGTGACAATATTTAATTAAACTCAAATTTCATTGCAATTGCTAAATTGTCATACAACATATAAAATGGAAATAACAACATTGTTCAAATTTCAACATAACATCAAAAGATAGATAGATTAAAGGTGTGTATCTAGTCCACCCTAAACTTGTTTCATCAATCATCCATACTTCATTAATCAACCTGCAACATGTATTAAAATAGAGTTTCAATGCAAAGGCAATGAGCGAGTATACAAGTTTGTTTACATAGCATAATAGAATAAAAGGCTCAAATCCAACATGATTCATAATATGTAAATTACTAGCATGCAATTTTGGCGTACACTATGATCAAACCCAAGAATCCAACGCATAAAATAACCTAATCCCAATTGATAGCGGGATGGTAAATGTTTAACTTAACAATACCCCAAGTTTAACGGGCGGTGCGTAAATCCTATAGCGCTATAAATGTTAAGGTGGGCTAGCAAAGTTAATGAGCATATACGTTCCAAATCGTTCAAATAGAGCATACAAGAATCATAAGTAAAGCACATTAGTTTCATGTTTGTACAAGGATTGAGTATGTTTAGTTTAGTTTAAAGATGTTTGCATACTTATACATGTTGCATCCCAAAGTGTAAAGGGGAAAAAGGGATCGAGTATACTCACGGTGGCTGCAAGCTTTCCTACTTGTAATCCCGCGAGCGAGTTTGGTGGATGGATTAAGTTGGAGCACCTAGTCCTTCTACACAAGGAAACGTAGGTGTGTGAGTTTGGCGTTCAACGGAAGATTATAAATTTGGAGTTTAACATAACATAAAGTATGATATCAAAATAATCATCTTTAACTTATACTCTTATATGACACTACGTAACCACTAGGGTTATATTGTATTTCATGGGTAGTATGCCCATTAGAATCATACTTGGAGTGTTAAGTCTTAGATGGTATTCTACTACCTTAACATATAAACACAAGTTTAATATTAAAGGTTCGAATGAGTGTATATATATATATATTTAAGTTAAGTATTACATATTATTAAGTTCAATAATTCAAGTAGGAGGTAGAAGATTAAGATCTTCGTTTAGGCACCTCGAGTTATTCATGGATGTCATGTATGGGGTAGGAAGCACATGCTTCCATTTAGGGACCCCTTGAACGTTCACCACTTCACTTGATGTAAAGACAACCAAGGAGGGTCAAGAACTAGGATTAATACAAGTATGTAAATAATCTAAACTAAAAGAAATCATCAAATCATGTGAGGATTTTATGTTGGAACAACCCAAGTTGTTCCACAATCACTCATTCATCAAAGTCTAAGCTTGACATAACTTGTGGGTTAAATACCCTAACAAAACAGAAAGTTTATGAGGTTTAATTCTCTGATTTAAGTGTCTCAACCATGTTTTTTTGCTTAACCAACCATAAGAGAGGTTGTAAACATTAGGACATTGGTGTGAGATGTGTTAGACACAAGTTGGATGAGAAATAACAAGTTGTTGATTAATAATAAACAAAACAGAAAGTTTCAGTCCATTTTAGGGCAAATCCAAGCATGATTCTTCCAAGGAAAAACCAAGGATTCAAACCCAAGGACATAACAAAGCAATAGGAAGAAGAACCAAGTGATTTGGTTGAGAAATGAGCAAGTTACACTCACTTTTGTAAGTCTTCACGAATCTGTCCAAAACTCAGGTTCTCAGCTGATTAGAGAGTAGTTTAGTGAAGATTTAGGAGTTGTGAAAGTGTCAAATGGGTTGGAGAAGGTGGGTATTTATAATGGAAGAGTTAGAAGGTGATTGGAGGTGATTAGAGGTGGATTAAAGGTGATTGGGTGGGTTAGATTAATGGGATTTCGTGCACAACAGCTCAAGAAAACACAATCTGCCGAAACAAGGGCCTCGCGTGACGCGAGGGTCCTAGGCGTCACGCGGCGGGTATGGGTCTCCCAACTTTCGTTTTGTTACACTTTAGTCCCTGAAGTTTGTATTTGGTTCCTTTAGGTGCAAACTTGAGAGTTTAGGGACTTGTTTTGATATAAAAGCATAGTATAAGGTGTAGTTAAGCATGGTGATCATAACCAAAGTATATTTAAGCGTATAAATGTCATAACCAAGTATCATTCTCGTTCAAAACACTTTCAAGGCATAAGTTTAGTTTAATTTCAAGTTTAGCACATAGTTTCCAAGAATAACGATTAGACATTGATTGATTCACGAAGTCGAACATACGAGCATACATAGAGTGTGTATAACATAAATGTGACAAAATACAAGCTTCATTAATGATCCAAGTCTCGGTTTGATAATGATTACAAAGAACGGAACGATCACAAGAACACAAAGTTTCCAAAAATAGAAATACGAACAAAACTTTCTATAAATGGAAAGTACAAAAGAGCAGGGCGTTACAGTCTCCCCTCCTTTAGGAAATTTCGTCCCGAAATTTAAGAAGACGTAGGGAAAAGATGAGGATACTTCGACTTCATATCCTTTTTGAGTTCCCAAGTAAATTCGGCGCCACGTTTTCCTTCCCATCTAACCTTGACGATAGGAATTTTACTGCGCCTTAATAACTTGACTTCTTGTTCTACTATTTCCACCGGCTTTTCCACAAATTGCATAGTATCGTTGATTTGAAGATCTTCGAGAGGAACTTGAAGTCCTTCATCAGCGAGACATTTCTTTAGGTTAGAGACGTGGAACGTTGGATGAACGTTGTTGAGCTCTTGAGGTAAATCGAGTCGATAAGCCACATTACCAATCCTTTCGAGTATCTTGAAAGGACCAACATAGCGAGGGGCAAGTTTTCCCTTTTTACCAAAACGAACCACTCCTTTCCAAGGGGACACTTTGAGTAGGACAAGGTCCCCAACGTTGAATTCCATTGGTTTTCGTCCTTTGTCAGCATAACTCTTTTAACGACTTCGAGCCTTGAGTAGATTGTCACGGATTTGAAGAATCTTATCCGTTGCTTCTTGTATGATCTCAGGGCCAGTAAATTGTTTGTCACCAATCTCGTGCCAGCTTAAAGGAGATCGGCATTTGCGACCATACAATGCCTCGAAAGGAGCCATTTGAATACTGGAGTGATAGCTATTATTGTACGAGAACTCGATCAAAGGTAAATGCACATCCCAACTACCACCAAAGTCGATGACACAAGAACGGAGCATGTCCTCTAGGGTTTGGATAGTACGTTCAGTCTGTCCATCCGTTTGAGGATGAAAAGCCGTACTGAGATTTAAATGAGTGCCCATAGCGGACTGAAAAGTTTGCCAGAGACGCGAAGTGAATCGACCATCACGATCAGAAATGATGTCGAGAGGAACACCATGATGGCGTATGACTTCATTGGTATAGATACGAGCAAGTCGTTCAACCCTGAAATCCTCGCGAATGGGAATGAATTGAGCGGACTTAGTCAAACGATCAATAACTACCCAAATGCTATCGTAACCAGAAGGTGTACGTGGGAGTTTAGTTATGAAGTCCATCGCAATGCTATCCCATTTCCAAACGGGAATTTCAGGTTGTTCGAGTAGGCCAGAAGGTCGTTGATGCTCGGCTTTGACTTTCGAACAGGTAAGACATTTGGAAACGTACACAGCAATGTCTTTCTTCATACCAGGCCACCAATAGGATGTACGTAGATTATGGTACATCTTGTCAGCGCCAGGATGAATTGAGTACTTAGATTTGTGTGCTTCATTCATGATGAGGTCACGAAGATTGTCACGATCTGGTATCCAAACGCGATCGCAACAATAGAGGAGACCATCAGGTTTTGAAACGAGTTGTCTTTCAGATGCTCCACCTATTTCTACAGCCATGGAACCTTCATTGATAGATGAGTACTGCGCTTCACGAATGCAATTGTGAAGATCGCTCGAGATATGAAAACAACGAATGACATCTACATGAGCCTTACGACTAAGTGCATCGGCCACGACATTCGCCTTACCAGGGTGGTAGCGAATCTCGCAGTCGTAGTCGTTGAGTAATTCCACCCAACGTCGCTGACGCATATTGAGTTCTTTTTGGTCAAAGATGTGTTGTAGGCTCTTATGGTCAGTGAAAACCACACACTTCGTACCATATAGGTAGTGTCGCCAAATCTTTAACGCAAAAACAACTGCGCCAAGCTCGAGGTCATGGGTAGTATAATTCTTCTCATGTATTTTAAGTTGGCGAGAGGCGTAAGCGATGACTTTGTCTCGTTGCATGAGCACACAACCAAGACCAGGATTTGAGGCATCGCAATACACCACGAAATCATCATTCCCATCAGGAAGAGCGAGGATAGGAGCGTTGCAAAGCAAGTCCTTGAGAGTTTGAAAAGATTCCTCTTGCTCAGGACCCCAAGCAAAAGTTTTCTCCTTTTGAGTCAACGAAGTGAGAGGAACGGCGATTTTTGAAAAGTTCGAGATGAATCGACGGTAATAACCCGCCAATCCTAAGAATGAACGGATTTCAGAAGGAGATTTAGGCGCGGTCCAATTCTTCACGGCTTCGATTTTTGAAGGGTCGACATGGATTCCTTTTTCACTAACAACGTGTCCAAGGAACTGAACTTCCTTGATCCAAAACTCGCTTTTAGAGAACTTAGCGTATAAACGTTCAACACGCAAAAGTTCAAGTATAAGGCGAAGATGACGCTCATGATCGGCTTGAGATTTAGAATAAATGAGAATATCATCAATGAAGACGATCACGAAGCGATCCAAGTAAGGCTTACAAATACGATTCATGAGATCCATGAACACAGCGGGTGCGTTGGTCAAACCAAAAGGCATAACCACGAACTCGTAATGTCCATAGCAAGTACGAAAAGCGGTTTTGGGAACGTCCTCTTCGAGGACTCGAAGTTGGTGATAACCAGAACGAAGATCGATTTTGGAGAAACAGGTAGCGCCTTGAAGTTGGTCAAAGAGATCATCGATACGCGGAAGAGGATAACGATTCTTAACGGTGAGTTTGTTGAGCTCACGATAGTCGATACACATGCGGAAAGAACCATCTTTCTTTTTAACGAAAAGCACAGGAGCACCCCAAGGAGAGGTACTTGGACGAATGAAACCCTTATCGAGTAGTTCTTGAAGTTGAGAAGACAATTCTTGCATCTCGGAAGGTGCAAGACGATAAGGAGCCTTGGCAACAGGAGTCGCACCAGGTACGAGGTCAATACGAAAATCAACAGATCGAGGAGGAGGAGGACCGGGTAGATCTTCAGGAAAGACGTCAGGGAAGTCGCGCACCACTGGAACATCACTTAAACGTTTTCCCTTGCCCTTTTCTTCCACAACGTGGGCTAAAAAGGCAAAGTACTGTTTGCGTAAGTACTTGTTCGCTTGTGTGCAGGACATCAACTTTAGTCCCTTTGAAGGTCGGTCTCCATAAACGTGCAAAACATCACCAGATGGAAGAGGTAAGCGAACGAATTTCTCGTGACAAGCGATTTCAGCATGATTCTTTTGAAGCCAATCCATGCCTATGATGACGTCGAAACTACCCAATTGCATGGGTATAAGATCGATAGAGAAAGCATGCTCGTTAAGAGTAAGACGGCAATTGAGGAGAATGGAATCGACTAATATAGACTTGCCATTGGCGACTTCAACGGAAAACGACTTAGGTAGCTTAGAGCATGCACAATTTAACAATGATTCGAATTCTAAGGACACAAAGCTTTTGTCCGCACCAGTATCAAATAGTATTGAAGCATAAAGATGGTTAACAAGAAACGTACCGTTAACGACATCATTGTCGTTGCGCGCTTGATTCGCGTTCAGGTTGAAGCAGCGTCCACGAGGAGGTTGTTGCTGCTCTTGATTCCATTGTGGGCATTGAGGACGAAGATGATTAGCATCCCCACATTTGAAACAAGCCCTAGCGGGTCTTGCGTTTTGAGGAGCAGGTAGGGCTTGCTGATCTTGCTGAGCTGGTGGTGCTTGTTGTTGTTGATAGCGACAAAAGTTGATAGTATGTTCATAACGGTTGCAATTGTCACCACGACGACACCTAGCATTGACGGGATGATGGTAGTTACAAGTGGCACACTTGGGGTGAATCCCAGTGTACGACTTTTGGGTGTTATCAGGAGCAACAGGGTTCGAGTTAACAGGCGGCACAATCGCGTTACAAACAGGGTTGGATTGCTTTCGCTTCTTTCCCCTATTGTTATTCGATTGTTGGGTGATTTGATGGGCTGGCTTCAAAGGAACGGGGTTTGCGGCTTGCTTATCGCGAATACGGTTGTTGTTCAAGGACGCGGCCAAGCGGTAAATGGCTTCGATGCTATCGAGTTTGGCTGCCTCGATCGTATCACGCATGCTAGGGGGCAAAGCATTGATATACTTGCTCTTCTGGAGCTCAGGGGTTGAGACAAAGTGAGGGGCTATGAAACTGAGTTGCTTGAATCTGGTGGTATAGGCTAGGTTATCATCTCCCACTTGCTTAAGAGCCCAAAATTCTTCCTCTAGTTTTCGTTGCAAATGAGGCGGGCAAAACTCGTCCATCATCAAAGCTTTGACTTCCTCCCAAGTCAATGCATAAGCTAGCTCGTTCGACCGGATGTTTCTTTCGCTCGTCCACCACTCAAGAGCTCGGGCTTGGAATACCCCAGTTGCGCTGCGTGTTTTTAGCTCTTCAGGGCAGTCACTGTTGATGAAAGTGACCTCAATGCTATCGAACCACGCGAGCATGGCGGTCACCCCATCATTGCCAGTGAATGGCTTGGGATTGCAAGACGAGAAGTGTTTAAAGTTGAACGAAGCGGGCTTGCGTGCTTCGACCTTAGAGTCGACGGAAGAGTGAGGAGTTTCAGAAGCTCGAATCTTGGAAATGACTTTGGGGACGACACGCGTAAATTGATCGGCCATGAAAGCCATCATCTTCTTGGTGGAGCGAGACTTTGACTTCTTAGACGCGTTGGAGTGACGAGAAGACATCTAAGATCCAAAAGAACGAATAGGTGAGACTTGGTCATAATGTTTGTTTAAGAAAACAAAATTGATCACATAGCATAAAGGTTCACATAGCATAAAAGGTTCAATTTGATTTACATAGCATAAAATGTCATATAGCATAGAAGGTTCAACTCGAGTTGTATAAGATAAAAGATTACGACGTCTCACATAGTATAATCATGGGTTTCACATAGCATAACATGGGTAAGGAAAGCATTGTAAATTTAGTTTGTTCACGAGAGGGATTATTATTGTTTGTGACTGCGATAACGTGCGGAATGATTAAAACGACATTTTGAAATGAACGAACGTTCAAGTATAAAATCACATATAAATTGAGATACATAAAAGAGAGGCACAATAAAACATTGGATTGTTTCGGGTAGAGAAACGTCGACTATTCCAAAGTGGGTCGAAAGTTCTTTCGAATTAGAGATATTGTGCTTTGGCCTATAAGTAAGATACTCTCGTCGAGAAGCGATTAACGGTATCTTACCCTTCCGGTTACTACACATCTCTAAATGATTGAAACATTCGGGACTTTGGCGAGAATAAAAATCGAGGAATGGGACTTAATCGACGAGATGCGGGTTTCACCCCTAACTTGACGATTTCGTACCCTAAATGTGGTTGGTACTCGTCGATCAAAATAAAATTTTGACACTTTGACGAGGGTCCACTAGAGTTGAAATGGAAATTACCATTAAGTTGTGGATGTCACTCCTAGCTAAATGGTGGAATTTCGTGCAAAATAGATTAAAGGTAGAATGAGAGTCGTTTACCAAATTGTGGGTTTCACGCCTATTTTGGTAAAGTTGTCTCGTTTGTGTTATAAGAGTATACAAATAAACAAAGTGTATTCATGTTAACCTTAGGAAAGGCATATAAATTTAATCATCGAGAAGTGTAGCTAGGAAGCATGCATGGTAGAGTACAAAAGTTTTAAACAACACATAAGGGGCAAAATTCCTAAAACTATAGATTAGGGCAAAAGCATGGCAATTTTCCTAATTCCATATAGTTATGGCTCTGATACCAATCTGTCACACCCCAACCGATGGCGGAAACATCGGGATGAGACGAAGTGTGTATAGATTGCTAGAGACTTCATAACACTATGTGACAATATTTAATTAAACTCAAATTTCATAGCAATTGCTAAATTGTCATACAACATATAAAATGGAAATAACAACATTGTTCAAATTTCAACATAACATTAAAATATAGATAGATTAAAGGTGTGTATCTAGTCCACCCTAAACTTGTTTCATCAATCATCCATACTTCATTAATCAACCTGCAACATGTATTAAAATAGAGTTTCAATGCAAAGGCAATGAGCGAGTATACAAGTTTGTTTACATAGCATAATAGAATAAAAGGCTCAAATCCAACATGATTCATAATATGTAAATTACTAGCATGCAATTTTGGCGTACACTATGATCAAACCCAAGAATCCAACGCATAAAATAACCTAATCCCAATTGATAGCGGGATGGTAAATGTTTAACTTAACAATACCCCAAGTTTAACGGGCGGTGCGTAAATCCTATAGCGCTATAATTGTTAAGGTGGGCTAGCAAAGTTAATGAGCATATACGTTCCAAATCGTTCAAATAGAGCATACAAGAATCATAAGTAAAGCACATTAGTTTCATGTTTGTACAAGGATTGAGTATGTTTAGTTTAGTTTAAAGATGTTTGCATACTTATACATGTTTCATCCCAAAGTGTAAAGGGGAAAAAGGGATCGAGTATACTCACGGTGGCTGCAAGCTTTCCTACTTGTAATCCCGCGAGCGAGTTTGGTGGATGGATTAAGTTGGAGCACCTAGTCCTTCTACACAAGGAAACGTAGGTGTGTGAGTTTGGCGTTCAACGGAAGATTATAAATTTGGAGTTTAACATAACATAAAGTATGATATCAAAATAATCATCTTTAACTTATACTCTTATATGACACTATGTAACCACTAGGGTTATATTGTATTTCATGGGTAGTATGCCCAGTAGAATCATACTTGGAGTGTTAAGTCTTAGATGGTATTCTACTACCTTAACATATAAACACAAGTTTAATATTAAAGGTTCGAATGAGTGTATATATATATATATATATATATATATACTAGTCGTTTACCCGCGCGATGCGGCGGGAAACATATCACTTAGGTTGGTGAGTTTAGGGCTACATGGATGTAGTTTCTGATGTGGCGTGCGACGACCATGGTGGCAGTGTAGCAGAATGTGAGGGTTGGTTGCGGCCTTCTTCAGCGGCGGAGAATCAGTGGTGTGCGGCGATTGGTGGTTTCGTGATGGCGTTTGGTGGTTATTGTGCGATGGGCGGTTACCGGCTTCAGGAGAAAAGAAAGAAAATTGTGTAATTCTAGTTATGTTATGATGGGTTTTAAAAATGTGGGTAAACACACTAATTACCTTAACCGTTTTGACACATTACCCATTCTACCTGAACCATCCATTATGCCACATTTTCTAAAGGCTCGATAACTTCTTTGAAAACATTGTCTTGCCCCTGAACAACTTCCTGGCCAAAAAAAAAACATTTTGTTCCCACTGTTTTCATGAAAATTGCCATCGTCGTTGTCATCAAGAATCAACTTTACATCTAATCCATCATTGCACTTCTTTCGAAGAGTGCCTTCAGATCACCTTCCACATATGATACGTCCAACGTACATACTGAAATGTACATCCACAGAAAAACAATTAATAAACGTACAACTTTGAAGGCACATTTGTTTTTATATTAGTCTATATAAGTTGAAAAAAACAAGCATGCTTAAGAGTTACTGACAAAGATGTAGCAAATTGGTAAGTGAAATTTATGTCTGCCATTATTGTATGATCATACACATCATATAAAATAAAAATAATATAAAAATTGTTATTGTAGGGTATGCCCTGTATAAACATTTGTATGATAGTGCAGACTCTGTTAACAATTGTCAATTCACCACTTATTACACGTTGGTCTGGTCGTATTACAGTTGGTTGACAATTTGACTTATATAATCACATTGACTATTTATATTGATCACATTTAGCTAAACCAGTAAACATTTAAATAACAAAACTAAATAGTAGACATCCTGGACTTTGAACTCGTATGCATAAATTTCCTCGGGTTATTTTGTGTCTTTGCTATAAAATCCAATAGTTCATCAACGGAGGTCCTTCCTTTTTCTTTTTTGCGACGGAGTCAGACTGAGGTACGCAACAATTTGTTCACTTGTAATTTTGCAGATTTTTGTGACCTCGGGTCCTACAGAAAAATAATGCACAACCAGTGGATGTTTTAAAATGGGTCCCAATTTAAGTTCTTCAAGCTCTTGACCCCTTCACTTTTACAGATTTCTATCTCCAAGTCATGTAATAATGTGATCTTTTGAACTCCAACAAAACAATGTATAAAAGAGTTGGCCTGCAAAAATCAAAATCAGTTGATCATTTCAACATAATCATATAACTTATAAAAACTGACATCATTGATTGATAACGTGATCATTTAACCAATTTCAAAACACTAATAATGGGTCAAATATAAGTTATAACCAGTGTTATTAAAACCGGTTGGACCAATAACCAGGCATGGAACCAGTCCGGTTAAGCCCCTTTAGCCGTCCCATTTGAAGCAGCCGGTACTTTTTTATATTATTCTCTATCAAAACCTCATTTTGTTATTAATTTTTTCATCTTCATTAAAATGACAAACTAACAAATTACAAACAAATGGGCAACAAGCTGCGCCACAACCCCCTTTTGAATTACAAAACCAATACTACTAAGACGAAACGACCCATAAAGGGTGAGAAATTACTATTCACAGCCCGTTGTATCCTGTTTAGGAATTCCACGCCCTATGGGGATAGGGAACCAAATGTATCATAACTTACTAAAATTGCAAATCCACACAAAAAAACGGATGCATTTTCATATATTATTTATATGTATTTTTATAGAATGGCTCACTAAACAAACCTACTCATGTTAACCTCCTATAACAGCACCTCAATCCCTTCACCTCTTGGACAGAGAGGAGGCATGCATATAGTTTTAAGTTTTATATTAGTTCTAACGACCACAGAACCAGTAAAACTGCCAGTTTGTTATCAGTCTAGTTCGAAAAACATTTAGCTAATCTGAACCCTCCACCTCGTGGATAAAGAAAAGCGTGTATATTGTTTTAAGTTTTATATTATTTCCGGCTTTTAAATCCACTTAGACCAGCTAACCACTAAGACGCGCAGTTGGTTATCCGATCCGGTTCTAAAAACATTAGTTATAACCATTACACTATTAACTTAAAATAAAATTAATCTAAATCACATTTTGTCAAGTTGCAAATATAAAAACCTTTATTCTAGAAAAAAAGAAAAGAAAATTGGTGAATGATGATAAGCTTTACTTTACTTTACCTTTGCTTGAGTGAGCATGAGACCACTGAGGGAACAACATGTGCACGCTCATAACAAGTCGAATGAAAATGAAAAGATTTCGGGCCTGAAGAGCAAAACTATTTGGACTTACTCAGGATAAAATAATGTGCATATTGCATAATATGGAATATTCATTATCTAGCAGGTATTAATAACATAAACATACCTTGGAGGATATATATGATCCAAGGGAACCATATACTAACTATGAACCTTAAAGCATCTCACATAAGGGAACAGTTGAAGAAGTTCCTCCCGGCTACGTCTCTACAAGGGTATAAATGTTAACGAATGATCTTTATTGTCATACGGTTCAAAAAAAATCATGAGAAGCATAAAATTTCCATTTTTAGATATTTTCTGAGTTAAGATTGCCCTTTTTGCTTAAATTAACAATACCAATATGAATCCCTGGGATTCTGTTATATAGTGTTCAGTGAAGTCAAATCTGACTCACCTTAATGCCAATACATTCATTTACATCAACTTTCGTGAGTGTGTTTGAGCATAATTTCAAGAGGGCTTCTAGGCATTTTTCAGTTACCCCAACGATTCCAAACAAGCTGCATATTTTGCAACCATCAATATTTAAAAATTTAAAACTAATGAAGATGCACAAACAACAGATCTAACAGGGCCAAGAAAAGCCGATCCTATAGGTTGGACCGTTGGAAAAAAGTCAAGAAAAAAAAAACAAAGAGTGAATGTAGCTGTTTGGTTGGGCCCAGGCCTGAATTTGAAAAATAAATGTGCTTAGAAGTGCACAAAATAAACGATTAAATAACCAAAACTATAACCGGATAATAACCAATTGAGGAGTAACCGATTAGTGGGTTTTTTAACCGTAGATTCATAACCTGTTAGGGATTTTTTAGAAGGAACCAGGTTTTAACCAATATACTGGTTAACTGTAAAAATAGAAAAATTTATAGGAAAAAAAACCAATTAATTAACTGGGACAAAATTGGTTATTAACCGTTTTAGTTAAAGTGAGTTAAAGTGAATAACTGAAAAATACAAAAAAAACGGTTAAAAAGAAAAATAAGGTTACAGTAAATATAACCGCCGTTTCGGTTAACGGAGCCAGTTGCTCAAAATAACAGATTTGTGCACCTCTAGGTGTGCTTAGACAGACATTAGGTTCAGGCAACTGGGTCTACCAGGCTTTCATATACAGATCAAATGCAACTTCCAGACACAACCAATACTCGACTCTTAGGCGAGTGAGTTATTTTAGATCTTAGGTTCAACTGGGCCTCAAAGGCTCCAACTAACTCAAGCCCAAACCCATTTGTGCATATCGAGAAACCATGATAAGAGGCTAAGAGCGTAATAACTTCCTAAAAACTATTGAAAAGTAATAAAAAACAAAAAAAACAATCGCTCAAAAGATATGGAGATGAATGTATCAATTTACCTAAAAAATTCAAGAGAAGTGCAAGTGTGCAACCTTGGCCTATAGCGATGACACCCGCATCAGTGACACGCACATACCTTTAACCAAATTAACGTTACTTAATTATAAGAAGAAAAAGTATATAACGATCATGTGTGATTGAAATAAAAACAAAGAATTACCATGTTAAGTTGAGAGTACGAATGCTTTTGCTTTTGGCTATAGAGAAAAGCGCTTCATCGGATAGATTCTGTCATCAGAAAGTGAAAACATAAACTTCTATCCAGTAAATAATAACAATAAACTAAGCTTGTATGGTAAATGAAATAAAGAATCTATACCTAAGCACCGCAAAGATCTAAGAATCTGAGATGGGCCAAAAGTAACATTTTTTTATAAACTCCATTTGTAAAGCTAAACAAAATAAATGAATTCTTTATAAATCAGATTATCCCAACACGACATAACTGAGTCAAAGTTTCATTTTGGTAAACACAGCTGTACCTCGAAAGTGCATAAAGATTTAGGCTCTTGAGGCCAGAGCACTTGACCATTACATGCTGCAAGCCCCCATCTGTTATCTTGACGCACCTACATAATCAAGCATCCAAAAAATGCAAAAAATGAAAAATAAAAAAAAAGAAAAATAAAACTTTAATTTGATAACTTTTGGACCTGGTCATACGTTAATATGTTGATATATATTTATACACACACACAATAATATTTCAAAATAACAAACCGAGTGATATCCCGTGACTCCAGATGCAGATAGCTCTCGGTAATCATTTGCAAACTTTTATCTGATATACCCTGTTATCATCATAATTGTATCTTAGCAAATAATATATACCTCCAAATAATTCAAAGAGCAATAGAAGAAAAGTATGCTGATATAATATTAATTTTTTAGGTCTCTTCAGCAATGCACTTGAAATATACCTTACATCCACTCAAGTTCAAATGAACAATATGCTTGCAATTATTCACAAGATGTGATATACAAACATCTGTAACCCTGAAACAACGTATGCTATCAGTGTGTACATATATATATATAAACAATTTAACAGAATGAAGCCCTAGTATTTGGTACTTACTGTGTTTAAGCATCTTGAGAAAGGCTAGAGAAGAGATGTACACTTGCTTAGAACAAAAAGCATAGTCGTAAAGAAAAACTCATATGGTCGGAAATTAAACGATCGAAACCAAAACTCACCTGATATCGTATTTATGGTCGTCGATTTACCAAAACTTGCCGAAAATTAAACGCCAGATCTGTAAGAAACCCTAGCCGCCATTGTTGGAGGCGACGGTTAGGTCCTCAACACACCACCTACAAATCTATATGAAATCCGACGGTAGATGGTACTGATGGGGACTGATGTTGCTACACCCTTTACTTGCTCCACATTTGGAATCAAGTGTGAGATGTGAGAGACAAAGGTGGATGGTGATGATATGTGTGAAGTGAAAATGGACTGTCTGGCATGAAGTTCTTGAGTCGCCCGAGAGAGAAGGTCTGATGAATGTGAGATGTGTGAGTTGTGAGAGATAGGAGGGAATGGAAAGGTTGATCCGTGTGAATTGAATATCAGCCGTTCAGATCGTGATCCGTGTGAAAAAAGTGAAAACAATGGATGGTTGATAATGATCCGGGTGAAGGGTAAACTCTTTGTGTTTTCTCGTGCCTTAACACTTGTACATTGTGCATTAATTGTTTTTTCAACACCTTGTTGAATTACCATCTTGTCCTTCATATATGTTTATTAAAGTAGTATAGATTTAAGTTAAGTATTACATATTATTAAGTTCAATAATTCAGTAGGAGGTAGAAGATTAAGATCTTCGTTTAGGCACCTCGAGTTATTCATGGATGTCATGTATGGGGTAGGAAGAACATGCTTCCATTTAGGGACCCCTTGAACGTTCACCACTTCACTTGATGTAAAGATAACCAAGGAGGGTCAAGAACCAGGATTAATACAAGTATGTAAATAATCTAAACTAAAAGAAATCATCAAATCATGTGAGGATTTTATGTTGGAACAACCCAAGTTGTTCCACAATCACTCATTCATCAAAGTCTAAGCATGACATGACTTGTGGGTTAAATACCCTAACAAAACAGAAAGTTTATGAGGTTTAATCCTCTGATTTAAGTGTCTCAACCATGTTTTTAAGCTTAACCAACCATAAGAGAGGTTGTAAGCATTAGGACATTGGTGTGAGATGTGTTAGACACAAGTTGGATGAGAAATAACAAGTTGTTGATTAATAATAAACAAAACAGAAAGTTTCAGTCCATTTTAGGGCAAATCCAAGCATGATTCTTCCAAGGAAAAACCAAGGATTCAAACCCAAGGACATAACAAAGCAATAGGAAGAAGAACCAAGTGATTTGGTTGAGAAATGAGCAAGTTACACTCACTTTTGTAAGTCTTCACGAATCTGTCCAAAACTCAGGTTCTCAGCTGATTAGAGAGTAGTTTAGTGAAGATTTAGGAGTTGTGAAAGTGTCAAATGGGTTGGAGAAGGTGGGTATTTATAATGGAAGAGTTAGAAGGTGATTGGAGGTGATTAGAGGTGGATTAAAGGTGATTGGGTGGGTTAGATTAATGGGATTTCGTGCACAACAGCTCAAGAAAACACAATCTGCCGAAACAAGGGCCTCGCGTGACGCGAGGGTCCTAGGCGTCACGCGGCGGGTATGGGTCTCCCAACTTTCATTTTGTTACACTTTAGTCCCTGAAGTTTGTATTTGGTTCCTTTAGGTGCAAACTTGAGAGTTTAGGGACTTGTTTTGATATAAAAGCATAGTATAAGGTGTAGTTAAGCATGGTGATCATAACCAAAGTATATTTAAGCGTATAAATGTCATAACCAAGTATCATTCTCGTTCAAAACACGTTCAAGGCATAAGTTTAGTTTAATTTCAAGTTTAGCACATAGTTTCCAAGAATAACGATTAGACATTGATTGATTCACGAAGTCGAACATACGAGCATACATAGAGTGTGTATAACATAAATTTAACAAAGTACAAGCTTCATTAATGATCCAAGTCTCAGTTTGATAATGATTACAAAGAACGGAACGATTACAAGAACACAAAGTTTCCAAAAATAGAAATACGAACAAAACTTTCTATAAATGGAAAGTACAAAAGAGCAGGGCGTTACATCAAGCACCTGTTCCACCACTAGCAGATGTTACAAATGAGCTCTGGAATCTTTTTCAACCATTTCTCCACCAACAACAACAGATGGCTGAGCAGCAGCATGACAAACATGTTCAAGAGCTCAGAGAAGCAATGGAGTCTAGTTTCAAAACTACACAAGCAGACATCAAGGCTCTAAAAACACATCTGTTGGCAACCACTGGCACTGCTCCTCCAACAGTTCTGTATATTGATGAAATCCCCTCAGATAATGCCAAAAAGGGGGAGAAAATTAAGGAGTGGATAAAGAAAGGGATTGATAATGGGGTGTATCTTGATCCAGAAAAGGATGCAATGCTCAGAAACATTCCTTTGCCAGATGGTAGCAAAAAGGTTGATGTTACCCAGAATGCACTTGATGATGGTATCATAAGTGTAAAAAGGGATAGAGCGGCAAAAGATTTATCAAGGTGGAATGAGGAGAAGAGAGCTTTCATGGAGCTGAATGCACAGGGCTGTTCTGGTGAAAAGGATGATCAAAATCCTGTTCCAAAAAGAAATCTTACTAGAAAAGTAAGGAAGCTCAAATCCACACCATCCAGTCTTCCTAAGCATACTTCAAAACCACCATCCAAAAGCCACCAACATCAAACCTCCACCCAAACAGTTGCTGAAACTTCTGTTGTTCCAACATCTGCTGGTACTTCTGTTGTTACAACAACTGCTCTCACTTCAACACACACCACTTCAACACACACCACTACCACTGCCTTATCACCATTCAAAAACAACATCTCCACCATCATTTCCTGCCATAAAGCAGAAGACAACAGATGTTAAAACATCTGTTGTAATGACAACAGTGGTTGAAACACCAGTTGTTTCAACAACTGTTAGTCAGTCACAAACCACTGCCACTCAAATCACCTCCACTGTTCCACCCAAAACATCATCTGCCTCTCCTAAATTAAAAGGAGAAGGATTATCATACCAGATGATGATTCTCCATCACCACCATCAACAGCTTCAAAATCCCAAGCACTTGTCACAATTCCAAAACCCATTCCTCTCTCTTCAACTCAAATTCAAAAGCCATTACCTCCTGCAGGTGTTGTGTTTCCTTTAGAACTCATAGCAGTTAGAGATGAAATCAAATCTTTCTACTATGAGGATAACCCTGCCAAAAGGAGCTTGCCTTCAGTTAAAGGATATCCTAGGCCAAACAACATTGAAGAATATTTAGAAATTAAAGCAAACAGAGGATATCGCTAACAAAAATAAACAAGGGAAATCTGATAGGGAATTTTAGTAAAGCTATCAGTTTCATCTTACACAGGTCAGATCAATGGAGCAATTTACCAAAAATGTTAGTCAACAAATTTCAGAAAGGGCTGATGAGACCCTGAGAAAAGACTACATTGAAAATATCATGACCTACAAGAAATACAAGGGGGAGAAACACATGTACAAAAACTGGACCATTCCTGAGCTTGAAAAAGAAGTAGCCAGGATTCATGAAATGATCAAGAATAAGGTTAAGCAGTTTCCTCCTGAAAAATTCAAACAAGTTGAAGCTGACAAGGCCTTAGAGTTGAAGAGAATGAAAGAGGAGCTGGTAACAGCTGAATATGGGTCAAAGAATTCTGTGTCAAAGTGGGGAGAAGCCAGGGTCAGGGCCACCTATAAAAGGTTGGAAGAACTTAGGAAGAAAGATCCAACAGCTCCACAAAAGCCTGACTACTCCAAAGCAGAGGTCTCGAAAAGACCACCAAAGCTACAAGCCAAAAGAACCACTGCTCCTGCTGGTGCTACTGTCTACAAAAGAAGGAGTCAAAACCAGTTGGATGCTGAAACAGTTCAAGATCTAATTGCTAGTAATGACCTTGTAAAAGAGGGAATTATGTTAATGATGAAAGAAGAATCTGAACTGGAACAATCTGCAAGTACTGCTCAGCTAGTCATGAATAGGCCAGCATCACCAAATACCACATCAAATAAAAATCTCCCAAGAAACCCACCAGGCTCAAAAGTACTAAAGTGGAAAACTGATAAACAGACCCAAACACTGACAGTGTTCAAGTCTAGTGGAGAAGTGAAGAAATTAACAAGGGAACAAGCTCTTGGCCAGAGTCTTGAAGTTTTGCAGGATCTCCTTGATCTTCCACTTAGCAGGGATGATGATGATACAGATGCCTTAACCATTGAATTACAACTCAAAGGGCAAATAAGGGAACTGCTGATGAGGCAATAAAGATCTACAATAATGGAGAGTTTTGGCATTATTTGTTCCAGGGGGAGATTGTTGGGATTGAACCCTGCCAAAGGAACAAATAATAAAAGCCAAAACTGGATCAGAGCAGTGGATCCAGAATAAGCAGATGTTTGGTTGCAAGTCTCTCCCCTTGAAAGTGGTTTCAACATCTGCTGACCTCCTATCCGCTTATCATGCAAACTGCTGACCTACAACTGCTGATCAAGTTAAAGTCTGTTGAAGAACTAAAGCTCTGCTGCTCAATCTACTGCCTTGTTTCAAGCACTGCTTATCATGACAAGTACTGCTGGGTTCACAACAGTGGAAGGATGCAGCACCTGTTTATGTTTACTTTATGTAATGAATTGTAACATCAGTAGTTAGCATAGCAGTGTTTGTATAGGTCAGTTGTTATGAGTTTGTTAGGAGGTTAGATGTCACTTTCATGGTGACGTAAGCTTAGATGCTCAGTAGTTTGCTAGTGCCTATAAATAGAACAGTACTCTGTACTGTTCTGTTTAGCTCATTCACCATCTTCTTCCTTCACGAACAAATACTGAGCTCGGGCTGAGGGGGAGTTTGCGAATCATACATGCATTGTAATCAAAGTTTGAAATAAATTTAATCGTTTGATTTTGTGTTGAAAATGTATGATTGAAAGTAGTTCTTCTGTTTAATTGTGAAAAGTTTGCTTCCATTTAATTTCCGCTGCATAACTCACTCATAATTCCATCTTAATTCAAACACAAATCACAATCAATCCAAACTCAGTTCCTAACACTGTGTTCCGTGTTTTACTAGGCGCTTAGGGTTCATTCGTGTTCTACATTGAAGTATTTCATGTTTGCATGGAAGAGATTCAAAAAACAGGGGACTTTAAACAAGATGGATGGAAGCAGACTTGAAGTCGCCGAAAGAAAAGTTGAACTCACCAGAAGTAGAGTTGAAGTCGCCGAAACCGTAGGTGTGTGTTTTAAATAACAAACGTTTGTAGGATTACCGTTTATTGTCGATGACTGTGTTTTTATTGGTTGTATTGGGTAATGTGTTTTATGGTCAGTTTATGTATGTTTTATAGAGTAGTAATTTGGGTTTGTGGATGTTTTGTAGAGTAGTAATTTGGGTGTGTCGATTATGTTTTAAAAACTTTTTTTGTTAATAGGTTTTCCCACAAATGTGTTTTATGGTCAGGTTATGTAGGTTTTATAGTGTAGTAATCTGGGTTTGTGGATTGTGTTTTAAAAACTCTGTTTGTTAATGGGTTTTCACTCAAATGTGTTTTCCGGCAGATGTGTTTTAAGGTCAGTTTGTCTAGGTTTTATAGATGAGTAAGTTGGGTTTGTGGACTGTGTTTTAAAAACTTTGATTGCTACTGGGTTTTCTCATAAATGTGATTTACTATGTTTCATGAACTGGTACCTGTGTGTTTTACAATTATGCTTGATTTGTTAACTTTGGAAAGCCTAATGAATTGTGATTTATAAGGGGAAATATGGATTGGGAATTATGTTTTATAAAGCCTAAACAACTGTTTTTCAGTCAAACGGAGAAAGAGTGAGAGAATAAAAGGAAAATGGCTTTAAAAAAACTCAGAAACAAAGCTGACAAACCAATTATGCTAGATGAATCAGACACAGAAGAAGCATCACCTTTACAAGGTGCGGTTAGTTGTGGCGGTGAAGGGTGGGGGGTTACTTATATAGTTAGCTGTCTAACCAGTTGTGTTTTTTTGTTACTAACAGTTGAACCTATTAACAAAACTACAAAAACGGTAGACAACAAAGAAGACTGCGCACAACAACCGCCTGCTGGCACCCTTCTATCTGACATTGCAAATCTGTTTCCGTACGTAATGGATAAAAATGTTGATTTACAGTCGAAACCCCTTGAAAATCGTGAAATGCCCATATGTAAGTTAGATGAACAAACGTCAAACCATATGTTTGTTGTGGTAAAACACAATGCATAATACTAACATCAACTTTTATGAGTTTTCTTTCAGCCGAGGCGAGCTAGAAGGGTAGCGAAACCGGTAAGAAGCGGAAGGACAAAAAGGCTGGAATCCAACCGAAACAAAAAAAGGCTGCGGTTATACCAACAGTCAATAAGCCTAAAGAAGTAGCACACGGTAAACTGAAATTATGAACTAATTTTAATTACTAAAAGGTCTGACTTGCTGATCGGCTTCATGTGTTGGTGTTTTGTCAGGTACCACGATATAAGATTCAGATGATGATTTTGATAACCCACCTTGGGAAAAAACGAGGTCGGGTGCTAGCCCACAAGTTGTTGAAAAACCACAACGACCCCCAGTTGCTAGGTCAAGCAAAGACTCAAAAACACGCAAGAGGTCAACAACGGTCAAAAATTACATACCACTTTCAGATGGGAAACTAACCTTGCGATTAGCTCTTAAGCACATGGGGGAGTTGATGGAATCTTTGAACGAAAATCAACGGGAAGCTGTCAGAAACATAGGTTTCAGGTCAATACTTGGGTTTAAAATGGGTCTGATTCCTTCAAATCAGGGTTGGTGGTTGGTAAATAACTACGACACTAAAACACGGGTCTTGAATTGCGGTAGCCACCACATTCAAATAACAGAGTGTCACACCCCGGCCGCGTATAACATGCAACCGCGGCGGAAACGCCGGGGAGTGTCGTGGACAGAATTAAATTGTTTCATAACCATGGCATACAAGTTGTATTTTATTTATAAACAAAGGTGTTACATTGTCTTGGAAAGAGAGTACGGAAATCAAAACATAATTAAGCTAGTTCAAACTTCATTTTTAGGCTCTAAGGCACAGGTCCGCCCTAGAATCATGATCATCGTCCTATGGAATAGCTCCTGAAAACACATGTGAAAGTAGGTACGTCAGCATAAAAATGCCTGTGAGATACATAGGTTTTGTGAAAGTGGGGTTCATGACTTGAGTTTTAAAGAATGTTCAATAACAGTCAGTCATGAACCTTGTAATTTGTTTTGCTTTGTAAACCATTTGAAAAACGATAACATCAAAGGATATGTATAGATAAATGCAAGGTTAAACGAATAACCAAGTAAAGTGAGTTGAATAAGATAAGTTGTTTGTGAAAATAATGTCTTGTGAAGAATATGTTACTTATGTAAAGTGTAATGTGTCTAAACTGAAATGACTTAGATAACGCCACGGTATGTAATATCATACAAACATTTATATATAGGAAGTACCAGCGGCATATCCACCATGTTTGTATCATATTACATATGCCACGTTACTTAAATAATTTACCCAAACCAATCCACCATGTAAATTGTTCATGTGTAAACCAAATGTCAAGTGTTATTGTAAACCATGTCAAATGTTTATGTTCAAATGTAAACCACCAAATGTGTATGTCAATGTCGACGTGTTTATATTCAATGTAAATCATGTAATGTGTAATCCCAAAATGTATCATGTATGGTAAGCGAAATGTATCAACTTAAACCATATGCACAAAACAAGTCGTTGAAGTAAAACGTGGTTTAAATCAGCGTTATGTTCTGCGGGAAATGCATGCTCAATTGATAATAACATTTATGCGGTATTGTAAACTATGCATACATCCAAGCCTTGAGACTGCGGCGATAAACCCTTAAACAAATTAAAGGTTTATCTAAGTTATGTATATCGAATTCGGTCATTCCTTCCAGTCCTATCAAACCCAGGACTTCAGGAATGGGAGTTGTCAATTCCTATGGTACCACTACCTACTAACGAACGGCGTAGCTAATGTTAATGAATGTATTGTCCCATGTTAAACAAACCAAATGTCATAACAAAATGAAGGCATGTGATGTAAACAATTGTACTAAGTATGCTAAGTAAACATACGAAGCAGAAATGTTTATGTAAATCAATGTGTCCATATGCTGAGTAAACATATGCAACAGAAATGTTCATGTAAATCAATGTGTCCATATGCTGAGTAAACATATGCAACAGAAATGTTCATGTAAATCAATGTGTCCATATGCTGAGTAAACATATGCAACAGAAAATGTAATGTAAATCAATGTACTAAGTACGCACACAATGGGCATACGTAGCATGAAATGTAATGAAATCATGTACTATAATGTACTAACAACATAGCAGGCATATGATGTGAAAACATGGAAAGCATGAATGTAACAGATAGGCACATGTGTTTCACCCCAAAACAGTTTGGAAAACAGTAAAAGAGGGGTTCTATGTACTCACCTGAGGTTGCTTTGTTGTTCTTGTGAAATAACCAGGTAATGCGAGAGGTCACGGAATATCAACGGCACCTAATTGGTAGCTATGTTAATATACCGGACCAAATCGGAAGGATCGGACAGTACGCGGGTTCGTAAACCAAACGAGTATGGAGACTCGTGTAATATGGCTTAACAAAGCCCACATACTAAAATGAAACCTAATCTAAGTGCTTACGGTCCATCACGACCCGTTTAGGTAGCTTATGCTACCCTAACGCGTCGTTCGCGTAGAACGCGCTCGGAACGCCTAACATCGTGACCACAAGGTATATCCTCGGAAGGTTATAGCTATGGTCACCTAATGTGTTTGGTCAGGTCCTAATGACCGACCAAATGGGTCGGGTTCGAAAGTATAAGCGATGGTTTAGATCGCTTACCTTACGACCCTATATAAGCACTAAACTAAAAGTGACGAGCTAAGCATGTTAGAACATGCTTAACTAAGTTTAGAAACGGGTTTGACATCAAAACAAACGGCTTTGATGCCCACGAGTAGTTTGGTTACAAAATATGCAAGAATGCACATTTTGGCCGAAACTACGACTCGTCACTGAGCCTAGATAACGTGGTGATCAGTAGGTATGGTTACTACGGACCATAACCATCGTGATCACGCTCACGTTATGAAGTTCCATGAACTTCACATCGACCAAAAGCTGGTCAATGCAGAAAGTCAACAAAACGTTGACTTTCGGACTCGAAAAGCGAATAAAAGAGCGAAAGAAGACTTACGGAGGGTCCCCGAGTGCTAATCAAGATCCAATAGCTCAGGTATGAAGCAAAAGCATCAACTTAGAGCATTTAGATCTGATTTGTGGGTTTTTACACAAAAGGGGGGGGGGTATTTATAGGAAAGGTGGAACCGTTAGGATCGTTTTATCGAATAACGTGCTTTGATCTCGTGCGTACACGTGTCCAGGGGTTAGATTCAGTGTACTTGACCCTTGGCCCTTCATTTGGGTGAAAAGGCATCGCCCTTTGATCGAACGAAAGGCCAGATTCTGCATTAAATGCAGAATCTGCTGTCAGACATGTTCACGCGGCCCGCGTGAAAGTGGGTGCAGGTCTTACGCGGGTCGCCTAGCCCCGTCTGATCTGCACCACTTGCAGAATTTACGTATTCAGCCCCTGTTGCGTTTTTAAGCTATTTCCAGCCCCTTTAAGACCTGTAAAGTTATCTTTAAGGCCCTAAAATGATGCCTAAACATTGTGGACATGAAACAAGCCCAAAAATATGTCGGATGTCGGTTCGTTTGGCCGTACGATCGCGATGTTCGCTTAATTACGACGGAATGCGCATAAGCGTGAAAGACGATCCAAATGACGCGACGAATGGATTTTTCTCATGCCAAACACTAAGGCATAATATAAGGATGCTTACATAAATTTTTGGATGTCCGGATGTATTTAGAACGTAAGTTATGCGCGAAAGTGCAAACTTGTGCACTTTTTGACACTTTTAGTCCCTGAATGATCCAAAAGTTTGTTTTGGCATACCAAACCCCTCAAAGCCTATTTCTAAGCTATGTAAAGGATATTTATGGTATGTTTAACTTATGGACATGTTCCGGAATGTTCGTTACAGTTCAAATTGGCATACTTTCGCAGTTTGTCAAGTTTAGTCCCTGTAAGTGAATTAAGTTGTTTTTGCTATACCAAAGCCTTCAAAACTTATTTCTAAGTTATGTAAAGGTTATTTAAGGTATGTTGAGTATATGTTGATGTTCCGGAGTATTTGTCGCATTAAACTGAGTACGTTTACGCACCAGTTTGCGTATAATGCTCCAGAAAGCGATGTAGACTTTGAAATTGAACGAAAGTTAAAACACGAAAAATGTAAAACACAATGAAACAACCATTGGGATCAAATAACATTATTTTATTGATAATTGAACTGTTCATGATGATTACAGGCACAAATGTTACAGTCTCCCCTACTTGTGGAAATTTCGTCCCGAAATTTATTTAGAGGAAACTGATTGAAAAAGATGCGGATATTTTGCCTTCATTTGATCTTCACGTTCCCAAGTAAACTCGGGTCCACGCTTAGATTCCCAACGAACCTTGACCAAAGGAATGCGCTTGCGTTTGAGCCACTTGATTTCACGTTCCATGATTTCTACCGGTTTCTCAACAAATTTCAGTGTTTCATCAACACGAATTTCGTCAAGCGGTATGTGGAGGTTTTCATCAGCTAAACACCTCTTGAGATTGGACACGTGAAAGGTTGGATGAACATTTCCAAGTTCAGGAGGTAACTCAAGTCTGTAGGCTACCTTACCGATTCTTTCGACGATCTTGAATGGTCCAACATATCTAGGTGCAAGTTTTCCTTTCTTTCCGAATCTGATCACACCTTTCCAAGGTGAGACCTTAAGTAATACACGATCACCGACTTGAAAATCCAAGGGCTTGCGTTTTAAGTCCGCGTAATTCTTCTGACGGCTTCTAGCTGTCTGAAGGTTATCACGAACTTTCTTTACCTTATCTGTTGTCTCTAAAATGAGGGCAGGTCCAGTAAGCTGAGCCTCGCCAATCTCATTCCAGCAGACTGGTGAACGACATTTTCGACCATAGAGAGCCTCGAAAGGAGCCATGTTGATGCTGGAGTGATAACTGTTGTTGTAAGAGAATTCAATCAATGGAAGATGTGAATCCCAACTACCACCAAAGTCTATCACACAAGCTCTAAGCATATCCTCCAGTGTCTGGATTGTTCTTTCAGATTGACCATCCGTTTGCGGATGATAAGCTGTGCTCAGATTAAGTTGAGACCCCATAGCAGATTGCATGGTTCTCCAAAAGTGAGAAGTGAAACGAGCATCTCTGTCAGAAATGATGCTCAAAGGAACACCATGTCTAGCTACAATTTCATCTACGTAGATTTGAGCAAGTCTGTCAGCTGAATAATCCTCACGGATTGGCAAGAAATGTGCTGACTTGGTAAGACGATCAACGACTACCCAGATGGCATCGTGACCTTTCTTTGTGCGCGGGAGTTTAGTAATGAGATCCATAGTAATGTTTTCCCATTTCCAAACTGGGATCTCTGGTTGTTCCAATAAACCAGAAGGACGCTGATGTTCTGCCTTAACCTTAAGACAAGTAAGGCATTTAGATACGTATAAGGCAATGTCTTTCTTCATACCAGGCCACCAATACTGAATACGAAGATCCTTATACATCTTATCTGAGCCAGGATGAATGGAATAACGAGACTTATGGGCTTCATCCATAAGCAAGGTACGAAGATCATCTTGGCTTGGGACCCACAAACGGTCCATGAAATAGTACGATCCATTGTCTTTCAGTTCAAGAGCAGGTGTTATGTGATAAGGAAATTCCTTATCCATTAAACCTTGTGAAACACAGGCTTGTTGAGCCTGAGAAATACGGGCTTGGATATCGGTTTGAACAACAGATTGGACACGTACACAATGAAGCTTAATACGTTCCTTGCGACTCAATGCATCGGCTACGACATTCGCCTTACCAGGATGGTAGCGAATCTCGCAGTCGTAGTCATTTAGAAGTTCAACCCAACGTCTTTGCCTCATGTTGAGTTCCTTTTGATTGAAGATATGTTGAAGACTTTTGTGGTCAGTGAAAACCACACATTTTGTACCGTACAAGTAGTGTCTCCAAATCTTAAGAGCGAAGACAACTGCACCCAACTCAAGATCATGAGTGGTGTAGTTTTTCTCATGTATCTTCAGCTGCCTTGATGCGTATGCTATGACTTTGTTTCTTTGCATCAGGACGCAGCCAAGCCCTAATTTAGATGCGTCACAATAAACGACGAAATCATCATTGCCCTCAGGCAATGTTAGGACAGGTGCGTCGCAAAGCTTTTGTTTCAAAGTCTGAAACGCTTCCTCTTGTTTGACTCCCCAATCAAATGGCTTGTTCTTCTGAGTTAGAGCAGTTAGAGGAACTGCAATCTTCGAGAAATTTTCTATGAAGCGGCGGTAATAACCCGCTAGACCAAGAAAAGAACGAACTTCAGTAGGGGTAGTAGGTGTATCCCAATCCTTAATCGCACTGATCTTGGAGGGATCTACATGAATACCTTGTTCGTTGACAATATGTCCTAAGAATTGAACCTCTTTAAGCCAGAATTCACACTTGGAGAATTTGGCGAAAAGTTGTTCTTTCTTTAGGAGTTCCAATGTAAGACGAAGATGTTGCTCATGATCAGCTCGCGTCTTAGAATATATCAAAATGTCGTCAATGAAAACGATGATGAACTTATCTAAATACGGCTTGCAGACCCTATTCATTAAGTCCATGAAAACAGCAGGAGCATTAGTCAAACCAAATGGCATGACTGTGAACTCATAATGTCCATAACGAGTACGGAACGCTGTCTTGGGAATGTCTTCTTCATGTACACGAAGCTGATGATATCCAGATCGTAGATCAATCTTTGAAAAGTAAGAAGCGCCTTGCAATTGATCAAAAAGATCATCAATGCGAGGTAGGGGATATCGATTCTTGATGGTAAGCTTGTTAAGCTCGCGATAATCGATACACATCCTAAAAGATCCATCCTTCTTCTTTACAAAAAGAACGGGAGCACCCCAGGGTGAAAAGCTAGGACGGATAAAACCTTTGTCGGAGAGCTCCTGCAGCTGTTTAGATAATTCTTGCATCTCAGACGGTGCAAGACGGTATGGAGCTCTGGCAATGGGATTTGCACCAGGTACGAGATCAATACGAAACTCGACTTGGCGTGCTGGAGGTAGACCAGGTAAGTCTTCAGGGAATACTTCGGAATAATCCCGAACGACAGGAATATCTGAAATAGACTTTCCCTTGCCTTTATCTGCTGTAACATGTGCTAAGAAAGCCACATAGTGCTTTCGCAGATACTTCCGTGCTTTAAAACAAGACATGAGTTTGAGTCCACCGGCAGGCTTCTCACCACGAACCTGTAGGATCTCGCCTGTAGACAGCGGCACACGAACAATCTTCTCAGAACAAACTATCTCTGCGCGATGCTTGGATAACCAATCCATTCCCACTATAACGTCGAAGCTTCCAAGTTGCATTGGCGTGAGGTCAATAGGAAAAATATGGTCGTTAAGATTCAACTGGCAGTTGCGTAGAACAGAATTTAGAACAATGGGTTCACCACTGGCAACCTCTACTGTCAAAGGTTTACCTAGTTTCGTTCTAGACACGCGAAGCATTGTCTCGAAAGACAATGACACGAAACTCTTGTCGGCACCCGAATCAAAAAGAACAGATGCTGGCTGATTATTAATAAAGAACGTACCGTTCACCACTTCGTTGTCTGCTTGTGCTTCTTGTGCATTCATGTTAAAGACTCGACCTCGAGCCTGTGGCTGATTTTGGTTTGCATTCTGGTTTTGGTTGGCTAGCCTTGGACACCGATTTCTGTAGTGGGTCAGATCCCCACAATTATAACAAGCACCTGGTGGGTAGTTTGGTCGTGCAGCCTGACCCTGTTGCTGAGCGACCTGTTGAGCAGGGTTCTGGACTGCGTGATTTTGAGCAAACCGACAAACATCGGCAAGATGACCTGATTTCCCACAGTTTGTACAGAAACGGCACTGATATTGTGGCTGGTGGTGACTGTTGCATCGATTGCACAAAGGTGCACTTCCTGAGTAGGGTTTCTTTGCTGGAGGCTGGTTGGGAGCTGCCTGGTTTGCTTGGGCAGTGACAGCAAAATTTTGGGAAGCCTTACGCTTCCTTGACCCCCTTGAGGAACCAGAGTCCTTTCCCTTCTTGTTCTGACCTTTCTTACTATCCTCCTTGTCAGCCGACTGCTTCTTGCCCTTGTCACCCTTCCTGTGTAGTTTATTCTTTCGGATCTGCGACTCAGTCAGTGTCGCTGATAACTCGATTGCCTGACGGAGTGTGGTAGGGTTGCTACCAGTGAGAATGTCTTGTACTGAGTCAGGTAGGCCGTCGATGTACCTTTCGATGGCCTTATCGAGTGGGGTAACCATAGTTGGGCAAAGAAGACTCAACTCCTCAAACCTGTCTGTATAAGCCCTGTGCTCGCCACTATCTTGCTTCAATACATCAAATTCTTTCTCCAACGCTCGTTGCTCATGACGAGGACAAAACTCCCTCATCATAAGAGCTCTCAGTTGAGCCCATGTCTGAGCTAGAGCAACTTCTGCACCTTGATCTCTCATAACCCCATTCCACCACGTAAGAGCCCTCTTCTGAAACACGCTTGAAGAAAACTCGACTTTGCGATTGTCAGGACACTGCACATGACGGAAAGTGTTCTCGATGCTCTCGAACCACTGAAGAAGCCCAGTTGCTCCTTCAGAACCACTAAACTTGAGTGGCTTAGCCTGGTTAAAATCCTTGTATTTGCATGTACCATTGTTGTTGTTGGCCTGGTTCCATTGAGCAAAGAGATTCGGAAATTGAGCAGCCATCTGCTGCGCAATAATCTCCGCCAGCTCGGCAGTAGCTATTTGGTTGTCGCGTCGAGGAGGCATTCTAGAAGAGAAAAACATGAAATGAAACGAGTGAGATGATTGGATGAAGAGAATGAGATGAAGCAAAAGCAATCAAAAGCAAAGATGGCGGTTATGCATCGCAAAGCAAATAAGCGACGTGAAATGTCTAGTCAAAGTAAATGGGTCAGAATTAGTGTATCGCGAAGACATGCTCGCCTATAAGTGAACACTCACCCCAAGAGTTCCCAGGTAAGAGTGACTGGTCCGATTATGTGGATTTGTACGAACACTCTAGCCTTAGACAGAAAACCCAGGGTACAGGCATTCACTCTTCCAGTTCGCACGTGTTCACACTATTAACCCAAAACTTTGACGGGATTTTTGAAATCCAAAGAGGTTCAAAACCATATAACAGAGGGTTCAAAACCTTATAATAGAGGGTTCAAAACCTAGTAATCAGTCATCCTAGAACAGATGATTAATTTTCAAAGCGGATTCGGAACCGAAGTTCCCGTTGTGGTTATCACCTAAGGATAGGTGATGTGCATGTTTTAAACTCTAAACACAAGATAACTTGTGTTAGGGTCCTAGAAAGTTATAGTCTAGGTCAAAGCATTACTAATAACCTAATTCCCTATAACCAATGGCTCTGATACCAACTCTTCTGTCACACCCCGGCCGCGTATAACATGCAACCGCGGCGGAAACGCCGGGGAGTGTCGTGGACAGAATTAAATTGTTTCATAACCATGGCATACAAGTTGTATTTTATTTATAAACAAAGGTGTTACATTGTCTTGGAAAGAGAGTACGGAAATCAAAACATAATTAAGCTAGTTCAAACTTCATTTTTAGGCTCTAAGGCACAGGTCCGCCCTAGAATCATGATCATCGTCCTATGGAATAGCTCCTGAAAACACATGTGAAAGTAGGTACGTCAGCATAAAAATGCCTGTGAGATACATAGGTTTTGTGAAAGTGGGGTTCATGACTTGAGTTTTAAAGAATGTTCAATAACAGTCAGTCATGAACCTTGTAATTTGTTTTGCTTTGTAAACCATTTGAAAAACGATAACATCAAAGGATATGTATAGATAAATGCAAGGTTAAACGAATAACCAAGTAAAGTGAGTTGAATAAGATAAGTTGTTTGTGAAAATAATGTCTTGTGAAGAATATGTTACTTATGTAAAGTGTAATGTGTCTAAACTGAAATGACTTAGATAACGCCACGGTATGTAATATCATACAAACATTTATATATAGGAAGTACCAGCGGCATATCCACCATGTTTGTATCATATTACATATGCCACGTTACTTAAATAATTTACCCAAACCAATCCACCATGTAAATTGTTCATGTGTAAACCAAATGTCAAGTGTTATTGTAAACCATGTCAAATGTTTATGTTCAAATGTAAACCACCAAATGTGTATGTCAATGTCGACGTGTTTATATTCAATGTAAATCATGTAATGTGTAATCCCAAAATGTATCATGTATGGTAAGCGAAATGTATCAACTTAAACCATATGCACAAAACAAGTCGTTGAAGTAAAACGTGGTTTAAATCAGCGTTATGTTCTGCGGGAAATGCATGCTCAATTGATAATAACATTTATGCGGTATTGTAAACTATGCATACATCCAAGCCTTGAGACTGCGGCGATAAACCCTTAAACAAATTAAAGGTTTATCTAAGTTATGTATATCGAATTCGGTCATTCCTTCCAGTCCTATCAAACCCAGGACTTCAGGAATGGGAGTTGTCAATTCCTATGGTACCACTACCTACTAACGAACGGCGTAGCTAATGTTAATGAATGTATTGTCCCATGTTAAACAAACCAAATGTCATAACAAAATGAAGGCATGTGATGTAAACAATTGTACTAAGTATGCTAAGTAAACATACGAAGCAGAAATGTTTATGTAAATCAATGTGTCCATATGCTGAGTAAACATATGCAACAGAAATGTTCATGTAAATCAATTTGTCCATATGCTGAGTAAACATATGCAACAGAAAATGTAATGTAAATCAATGTACTAAGTACGCACACAATGGGCATACGTAGCATGAAATGTAATGAAATCATGTACTATAATGTACTAACAACATAGCAGGCATATGATGTGAAAACATGGAAAGCATGAATGTAACAGATAGGCACATGTGTTTCACCCCAAAACAGTTTGGAAAACAGTAAAAGAGGGGTTCTATGTACTCACCTGAGGTTGCTTTGTTGTTCTTGTGAAATAACCAGGTAATGCGAGAGGTCACGGAATATCAACGGCACCTAATTGGTAGCTATGTTAATATACCGGACCAAATCGGAAGGATCGGACAGTACGCGGGTTCGTAAACCAAACGAGTATGGAGACTCGTGTAATATGGCTTAACAAAGCCCACATACTAAAATGAAACCTAATCTAAGTGCTTACGGTCCATCACGACCCGTTTAGGTAGCTTATGCTACCCTAACGCGTCGTTCGCGTAGAACGCGCTCGGAACGCCTAACATCGTGACCACAAGGTATATCCTCGGAAGGTTATAGCTATGGTCACCTAATGTGTTTGGTCAGGTCCTAATGACCGACCAAATGGGTCGGGTTCGAAAGTATAAGCGATGGTTTAGATCGCTTACCTTACGACCCTATATAAGCACTAAACTAAAAGTGACGAGCTAAGCATGTTAGAACATGCTTAACTAAGTTTAGAAACGGGTTTGACATCAAAACAAACGGCTTTGATGCCCACGAGTAGTTTGGTTACAAAATATGCAAGAATGCACATTTTGGCCGAAACTACGACTCGTCACTGAGCCTAGATAACGTGGTGATCAGTAGGTATGGTTACTACGGACCATAACCATCGTGATCACGCTCACGTTATGAAGTTCCATGAACTTCACATCGACCAAAAGCTGGTCAATGCAGAAAGTCAACAAAACGTTGACTTTCGGACTCGAAAAGCGAATAAAAGAGCGAAAGAAGACTTACGGAGGGTCCCCGAGTGCTAATCAAGATCCAATAGCTCAGGTATGAAGCAAAAGCATCAACTTAGAGCATTTAGATCTGATTTGTGGGTTTTTACACAAAAGGGGGGGGGGGTATTTATAGGAAAGGTGGAACCGTTAGGATCGTTTTATCGAATAACGTGCTTTGATCTCGTGCGTACACGTGTCCAGGGGTTAGATTCAGTGTACTTGACCCTTGGCCCTTCATTTGGGTGAAAAGGCATCGCCCTTTGATCGAACGAAAGGCCAGATTCTGCATTAAATGCAGAATCTGCTGTCAGACATGTTCACGCGGCCCGCGTGAAAGTGGGTGCAGGTCTTACGCGGGTCGCCTAGCCCCGTCTGATCTGCACCACTTGCAGAATTTACGTATTCAGCCCCTGTTGCGTTTTTAAGCTATTTCCAGCCCCTTTAAGACCTGTAAAGTTATCTTTAAGGCCCTAAAATGATGCCTAAACATTGTGGACATGAAACAAGCCCAAAAATATGTCGGATGTCGGTTCGTTTGGCCGTACGATCGCGATGTTCGCTTAATTACGACGGAATGCGCATAAGCGTGAAAGACGATCCAAATGACGCGACGAATGGATTTTTCTCATGCCAAATACTAAGGCATAATATAAGGATGCTTACATAAATTTTTGGATGTCCGGATGTATTTAGAACGTAAGTTATGCGCGAAAGTGCAAACTTGTGCACTTTTTGACACTTTTAGTCCCTGAATGATCCAAAAGTTTGTTTTGGCATACCAAACCCCTCAAAGCCTATTTCTAAGCTATGTAAAGGATATTTATGGTATGTTTAACTTATGGACATGTTCCGGAATGTTCGTTACAGTTCAAATTGGCATACTTTCGCAGTTTGTCAAGTTTAGTCCCTGTAAGTGAATTAAGTTGTTTTTGCTATACCAAAGCCTTCAAAACTTATTTCTAAGTTATGTAAAGGTTATTTAAGGTATGTTGAGTATATGTTGATGTTCCGGAGTATTTGTCGCATTAAACTGAGTACGTTTACGCACCAGTTTGCGTATAATGCTCCAGAAAGCGATGTAGACTTTGAAATTGAACGAAAGTTAAAACACGAAAAATGTAAAACACAATGAAACAACCATTGGGATCAAATAACATTATTTTATTGATAATTGAACTGTTCATGATGATTACAGGCACAAATGTTACACAGAGGAATTGGTGTACGATGTGTTCGGCGTACCAAAAGGAAATGAAGAAATAAAGGAGGTTGAGAGAGCAAGGGCAGATTTCCACGAGGTTGTGGCGGAATGGAAAGGACAATTCGAAAACGCTCCTGCACGTTTGACGCCTGTTCAATTCAAAACATACATGCAGGGCCAAAAAGCGAGCGGGAGAATCTTTGTGTTAAACTTTTTGTTGTTCTACAACACACTGCTAGGAGAGAAAACTACGAGTTCATCAATTAATATGAAGTTTCTACTAGCCTTGCATCGAGGGAAGGATATAAGAAGTTTTAACTGGTGTGAGTACATGATCAGGTGTCTGGATCGAACGGTGGAAACATGGACACCAAAGGAACCCTTTCTTGGACCAATGCCTTTGCTAATGGTATGTTCTGAATGCATATATAATTTTCTAATCACACACTATGATTGTGCATTAAAACACATCTGTTTGCTGGTAAAACACATTAAGATAGTTTCAACTTGCAAAGTTTTTGTTCCGCTCCAATATAATCACAACATGTTGCAAAAAACACAATGTGATGTAATGTGGCATAGGAAAAACCATCAACACACATTCAAGGTGTTGTTAAATAGCATTAGAACTGTTAAAACACAATCTGATGTATATAAAACCCTTAAAACACATCTGACATCAGTTTGTTCTTCCTATTTACAGGCAGCGTTGATACGTGACCAAAAGAAATATTTGGAAGATGAGCCAAGAGCAGCTCATCTCATCGAAGATATCACTGAGGACAATATCGAGGGAGTCAGCATAAAGTTGAACTCGGTCAGGTTTGATCAAATGTTAGTGGAGGCATATGACTTGCATCCGGAACAAAGCTATCCGTTTGCAAAAAAGTCTGATGAAGAAGTTCAAGCAAAAGAAGTGAAAGCATATAAGAAAGATGTAACCAAGAATGTAAAACACATTGGCAAATCTGATCTGGTAAAAAAACAAAAAGTTTGTTGTGAAGCCGGCCGGTAAAACGCATGGTAAACCTACAGTCTCAGAGGTACCGAAAAAAATCAAATTGAAAAAGAACGGGCGAAACCCGATCAGGTTGGGGAGAAGAAATCTGATGTTGAAGGTGGCCCGGAAACTGCGCCTGTTGTCGAAGAAATTCCCGTTAATGCGGGTTTCAATGCAGAGTTTGAAGAATGCATGAACGTAGATGTTGGCCTAGAAACAGTGCCTGTTGTGGATACATCTGATATAGAGAAATACTGCATTGAAACCAGCAAGTGGGGGCAAACACAACAAAGTCAGCCGGGGATTAAGTCACATATGGTATCTCAATATGGATCGACACCACAAGCGACCCAAAGCGACGAGGTACTCTTATAGTTTTTCAATTTATTCTATTAAACACAAATATAATGTTGATGCGTGTGTGGTGTGATATATTTTTATGTGTATTTTTAGCCCTTTTTAACCACTTTAGTCAAGTTTCAAATTTATAAAACACGATATTTACTAACACCAAACACACATATGGGCAAGTGCACCCATCATGAGCGTACTATAGTGTTGGTAAGATACCGAGGTCGTCCAAGGACACAAGAGCTTTTAATATCGGTTTATCCTCAACGTCTAATCAAATCAAAAATTTAGAAAAGGTTTTAAACTAGAAAATAGAAACTAAAATGCTGAAAATAAAAATAAAATAAAAACAGATAGACAAGATGAATCACTTGGATCCGACTCGCCTTTAGTGTAACCTTTGATTATTTCCGCACTTTTGCACTTTTTAAGAGATTATCTTAGTTATTATAGTAGGGCCCCTCTTTTGAAGGTGACGTTACCCTCAACCCAGTAGTTTAAGTCAGCAAGGATACAATCCTAAAGGGTCGGATTATTGAAAGATAATTAATTAAGTTATTAATGCATATTGTTGTAGGCCCCTCTTTTGAAGGTGACGTTACCCTCGGCTAAGTAGTCTGAGTCAGCAGGGATACAGTCCTAAGTAGCCGGATTAAAGTTTTAATAGTAGTTTATATATGAGGGGATCAAAGAGTTTGGACCCCCGCCATCCAATACCATTGGGTATTGAAGGAGGTCCTACTAAATTTGACCCAGGTCCTTGCAGGATCTATACACTGAACAATGGCAAGACTCTTACCAAACCATTCCCTTAACCCCCGACCAGGTAGCCAACATATCTCCATATAGACCGTGGAGATATGAATGGTGAAAATCTTTTATTTTATATAGACAGTAAAATAATACCAAGACACCACGGACAAATGATAAGGAAGAATCACCTTCAACATATAAAACTAGTTATTAAAGTCATTAATACATAACCAAATAAAAAGTGCGAAAAGATTAAAAATAAAAAGTATTACACTAAATGCTTGTCTTCACCAAGTGATGTAAGATACTTAGGCAAACATGGCCTTTGATTGTCAAGAACTCTTACGATCAACCTTGGATCCGAGACTACTCACACACTCTATGATGGATGATGGTGGTGGATGATGGTGTTGTGGAGGTGGTGGAGTGTGGGTGAAGTGTGAGAGAGGTGGTATGCCAAGGGATGATTTGCAAGTGAGCCAAGCACCCCTATTTATAGCTTGAACAGAAGCTCGGGCACGGCCCCGTGTCCATTGGGCACGGCCCCGTGTCCATCCCTCTTCTCTTTCTTCATTAAATGTAGTTTGTCTGCATTAGTTGACCACGCCCCCGTGTCCGCTGGGCACGACCCCGTGTGCAGAAGTGTATCTGTACTATCAAGATTTCCTCAGATTCTGCGAATCTTAGAGTTGACCACGGCCCCGTGTCCGCTGGGCACGCCCCCGTGGTGGGTGATAGAAGCTTCTACAACTTTTTCTTTTCTGCTGACACTTAGGCACTGTTGGTGCATATGTCTGTCGACTTCGTCTTGTATCGAGTCTTGTAATAGGTTAGATAGATCAGGGCACGTTATACGAGAAAAACGAGAAGTTTGTAGGATAGAGCCATTTCGCACGAAATGGAACATGTCCATTTCGTACGAAATGGAACTGGCCAATTCGTGTGAGCCATTCCATGCGAAATGGCCTCTCCTATAAATATGTGCCTTGTTCAATTCATTTGTAACTTTCTGATTCCGGTGCCGAGGTGCTGTCGAAGTGTCTCCAGCCTGTAAATCGTTGTTATATCAATATAAGAGACAGTTTAAGCGAATCTAAGTGCAAATCAGCTGAAACAACTCCGATACGTCTGTTTCCGCCTTTCGTATTGGACGAGATCTCTTTTGAACGACTCGTTTGGTCGTGCAAACGATCCTACAAGTGGTATCAGAGCTCAGGAGGAAGAGTTCTTACTGATTTCAGCTTAATTTCATCAAAATTCTGATTTCTACACCTTCTTTTACAAGATTTTTCAAAATTAACCAAGATTTCATGGATAAAATGGCTTGATTTTCTTACATAACACGCGTAATATTGTTTAACAAACCCTTGAAAGAATCAGACTTAAAATCAACCTAAAACCTGATTAATTTGTCAAAAACATGGCCGATTGTGTGACATCAGCACCATTTCGCACGAGTTGAACCTTCCATTTCACACGAAGTGAATCCATTTCGCATCAAAGTGTCATTTCGTTTGAAACAGAATTCCAATTCGCATGAAGTGGGCCCAGGTCGCACCAAAAGGATCTATTTCGTTTGAATCTTGATCAGTTCGCTTGAAACAAATTTCAATTCGCACGGATTGGTAAAATTGTTATCCAGTTCGCTTGAAAGGGTTCATTTCGTTTGAAAGTAATCTCATTTCGCACGGATTGGTCATAGCAGACTTCATTTCGCACGTATTGAACTTCTCCATTTCGTTTTAAAGTCTGAATTTGTGAAATATTTTACTGAAAAATGGACAACGAATTTTATAATGCCTTTGGTACTGCCCTGGGTACTCCTGTTAGTGTTGCTCAGAGTGTAACCATGGAAAACGAAACGGGAACATTGCATAAACCTCCAAAGCATATGGGCATCGAAGAGTATCATAGTTGGAAAGAACGTTTCGAAAATTGGGTTCAAGCAAATCATCTAAGATCTTGGGAAAGTATTGAAACTAAGTATGCTAGACCGCTGTCTAATTTGGGAGTTGCAAAGATTATCTCGGAATTTTCAGATAAAGAGAGAGATATGTACAAGGCAGAAAAAATGATGGTCAGTTTACTTCAACAAGCTGTGAAAGAAGATATTTTCATATTACTTCAACATGATGGTAGTGCTTATTCGATTTGGGATGCACTTCGCAAAAAATACGAAGGAAGTGCAGAGATGATCAAGAGTAAAAATTCATTATTGAAGAAAGAATTTGAATTGTTTACAAATGTGCCAGGTGAAACTACAAAGACTCTCATTGACAGATATTGTCATCTAGTGTGTTCAATGTCTCGATTGGAAATTACTAAAACTCCAGAGGAATGGGTTGAGAAATTAGCCGATGCGTTACCTCAAAAAGAATGGGGTACATTCCTCATGATTTTGAAGAATTCCGGAGAGTATAGTAGATTGTCGATTGCACAATTTATTGAAAAACTTGAGGGACAAGATCTTGAACAACAAAAGATTGCTAGAATGAACAATTCAAGTGGTCAACAAGACATTAAGATGTACTATAAAGGAAATGTTCAAAATGTTGAAGCAAGTCCAAAGATCCAAACCGCTTTCAGTGCAGAGAATTCATCCGGATCACTCAATCAAAGCTCAAACAACAACAGTGGATTTTCTTCATATCCCAGTGTTAATCCGAATGTTTCAACTTCAAATCATCAGTTCCAAAGCTTAAACAACATTAATGGTCATGTGTTACACTGCAACATCGCGTTGCATCTTCAGAATGGTCAAAATTTCTCTGAAGAAGTCGCTAAAGGTCATATGGCATTACTAGCTACAGTTCTAGAATCTTATGAGGGTTTGGTTGCAGGAAGGATCGGAAATCCTATGTTGACAAAAGAGGATTATGATCAGATCGATGCTGAGGATATGGAGCTTATGGATATTAAGTGGTGTTTAGCGAGTGTGTTGAGTAGAGGTGAGAAATTAAAGCAGATTACAGGAAGAGATGACTTTCGTGGTGCTAATGTCTCTACCTTAGGTTTTGATAAGTCTGAAGTTACTTTTTTTTGATGCAGGGAAAAAGGACATTTCAAGAGGGAATGTACTAATCGAGAAACAGGTGGAGCTCAGAATCCGTTCGGGAATAATGATTATTATCAGAAAGCTATATATCAACAAGTTGCTCAACAACCGTCATCATCCCATGCTATTGAAGATGGAAAGAAGAAAGCTTATCTAGTTAATCAAGATGATGAAAGAGTGCCAGAAGGTTTTAGCTGGGACAAATACATTCCGGCTGATTCAAAGTTTAGAGCATTTATTGCACAAATCGTTCAAAAGCCAGAGTTGTTGAAAGAATGGATTGATGTATTTGCAGATGATGAGAAAGTTCAAGATGAAGAATTTGTTTCTTTAGAAAGTTCAGAAAAGACACCAGATTATGATCAATCATCAACTGACAGCAGTGATGATGATGAAGAAATTAATCAAATAAATATTTGGAAAAACTCATTTATCTACTGAAAGTTTCAAATTTTATTTTGCAGATAAATTGGAGAAGCTAAAGGAGAAACGAGTTGCAAAAGAAAAGAAAGATGTAAAATGTGAGAATCTTGCTCAGAAGGTGAAGAATGAGCAGAGTGAAGAAGTTAAAATTGTGGAAAAGATTGTAGAAGTCACAAAACTGTTGGTGCATATGTCTGTCGACTTCGTCTTGTATCGAGTCTTGTATTAGATTAGAAAGACCAGGGCACAAAAAACGAGAAATGTGTGAGTGTAACCATTTCGCGCGAAATGGAAAGATACCATTTCGCACGAAATGAACATGTTCATTTCGTACGAAATGGATAGTCCATTTCGTTTGAGCCGTTTTGTGCGGAATGGTATTGTCTATAAATACGTGTCTTGAGATTTCATTTGTAACGTTTCGATTCCGGTAGTGAAGCTCTGCCGAAGTGTCTCCAACATTGTAAAACGATCTGATATCAATACAGAGATAGTTTAAAGTGAATCTAAGTTCAAACCAGCTGAAATAACTCTGATACGTTTGTTTCCGCCACTCGTATTGGACGAGATCTCTTCTGAACGACTCGTTTGGTCGTGCAAACGATCCTACAAGTGGTATCAGAGCTCAGGAGGAAGAGTTCTTACCATTTCAACTAAAAATTCTGATTTCTACACCTTCTTTTACACATTTTTCAAAATTTAACAAGTTTTCACGGATAAAATGGCTTGATTTTCAAATATAACGTGCGAAACACTGTTTTAACAAACCCTTGAAAGAATCAGACCTTAATTCGAAGTTAAACTTGATCAAATTGTTAAAAAACTGTCCGAAAGTGTGACGTCATATCCATTTCGCACGAATTGGATATCATTTCGTTTGACTTTGCAGCCGTTTCGCACGAAATGGACCTTCATTTTGCACGAGAACAACTTATCATTTCGCACGAGATCAACTTACCATTTCGCACGAAATCAGCATTCCATTTCGTACGAAGTGGGTACTCAAGGTTTATTTCGTTTGAACAGGGTCCATTCCGCTTGAAAGGTCATTTCGTTTGAAACTCTCATTTTGTGTGAAACATCACCCATTTCGTTTGAAAGACTGATTTTGTGAATATTCAAATACCAAATCATGGAAAACGAGTTCTATAACACGTTTGCTGGTC
This sequence comes from Helianthus annuus, assembly GCF_002127325.2. Lineage (NCBI taxonomy): Eukaryota > Viridiplantae > Streptophyta > Magnoliopsida > Asterales > Asteraceae > Helianthus > Helianthus annuus. The sequence goes on from NC_035437.2 coordinate 60,167,238, forward strand.
CGATGGCTATTACTCAGAATACGATGCTAGAAAATGAAACGGGCACAAGCAAAATCCGCCTAAGCTTATGAGTATTGAGGAGTATAGTGGATGGGCTGAATGTTTTGAAAATTGGGTTCAAGCATATTACTTAGATGCATGGGATTATACTGAATTTCAATATATTAGACCGGTTAAGTACGACGGAAAGAAGGTTGATATTAAAGATCTGAGTGTTGATGAGAAACAGAAACACAAAAATGAAAAGTTGATGGTTAGTCTTTTGCAGCAAGCTATTAAGGATGAAATCTTGATTTTACTTTAACACAACGGTAGTGCACAATCAATATGGAAAGAACTGAAATCAAAGTTTGTTGGCAGTAAAGAGATGATCAAGAACAACTATGAAGAAAGAATTTGATCTATTCTGAGGATTAAGAACTGAAAACACCAAGCAGATTATAGAAAGATATTGCAATTTGATGAAGAACATGAAGAGATTAAGTATCAATAAAGATAAATATGAATTGAATGAAAAGTTGGCCGATGCGTTGCCACATGATGTTTGGGGCACGTATCTTATGATGTTGAAAAATAAACCTGAATTTGACAATCTAACGCTGAGCGATTTTATTGAACAACTTGAAGCTCAAGAGATGGAACAACGAAAGATAGCGAGAATGAAGAACTATGATGGTGAACAAGATATCGGTATGTATTACAAAGGTGGTGTTAGTGATAAGACTAACATTACACCAAAGATTGAAACTGCTTTCAATGCAAAAAGCTCGTCTGGAAGTTCATCTCAAGGATCAAGTATCAAAACTGGATTCTCTTCTTATCCATCATTTGATCCAAAATTTTCAGCAACAAAGAGTGGCAAAGTTCTTCAATACAACATTGTTTTAAATCTAGAGAATGATCAAAATAACTCTGAAGAAGTAGCAAAAAGTCATATGTCTTTGTTGGTAACCGTGTTAGAGTCTTATGGGAGTTTAGTTGCAGGAAGGATCGGAAATCCAATGTTGACAAAAGAGGATTACGATCAGTTTGATGCTGAGGAGATGGAATTGATGGATATAAAGTGGTGTTTGGCAAGTGTGTTGAGAAGGGCTGAAAAGTTTAAACAAATTACGGGAAGAGATGATTTTCGTGATGCAAATGTTTCTACTTTAGGATTTGATAAATCTAAAGTTACTTGTTTTTGTTGCAGGGAAAAAGGGCACTTCAAGAGAGAATGTACAAACCGTGAAGCAAGTGGAGCTCAAAATCCTTTCAACAAACCGCGAAGCAAGTGGAGCTCAAAATCCTTTCAACAACAATGATTATTATCGGAAAGCGATTTATCATCAAGTTGCTCAACAGCCATATCAACAACAGTCACCACAAACTGCTCATGCTAGGAAGGAGATTGAAGAATCAAAGAAAGCTTATATGGTGAATCAAGATGATGAAAGATCGTCAAAAGGATTCAGTTGGGACAAATATATTTCAGCTGATAGTAAAGCATGTCTGATAGATCAAGAAGATGAGAGATTGCTAGAAGGTTTTAGATGGGACAATTATTGTCGAGATAAAGAATTCTTAAAGGCTAAAGCTTTTGTTGCTCAACTTGTTAAAGATGATGATGATGATTATTGGGCAAATAGTATGAAAGAGCATTTAAAATATTTAGCCGAGAGAGATGCTGAGAGAGATGCTGAAAATGCTCAATTAGCAAAGAAGAAGATTGAAAAACAAGATGATAGTGAAGATGATTACTATGCAGAAAAAATGAAAGAGCATTTAAAATTTTTAGCAGAGAGAGATGCAGAAAGAATGAAAGGTAAACATGCGAGTAATAAAGGTTAAAGAAGTTCCAGCTTTCAAGGTTGATGAGGAAGTTGTTGCAGAAAAGACACATGAAATCTGTGAAAATTGTGAGACTGTGAAAAAACAAAACAGCGAGTTGATTCACAACATGAACAGGTTGCAAGAATCGTATGATGTTCTGAACAAAGCTATGAATCAATACAATGAATCAAGTAGTGAACAAGCAACTGCTTTGAAGACACTTCAAGGAGCGTTCATGTCAAAGAAATCAGGCATCAATTATTACATTGATAAATATGCTGAACTTGAATAAAAGTTGGAAACACAGAGAATAGAGACTGAAAGGGTTGAGAGATTATTGAGAAGTTACTCATGTGCTTCTTATGTAATTGACATGATTTACCCCACAGTTGATGGCATGAAGGCATTTGAAGAAGAAACATCTGAAGTGAAGAAATTCGAAACAAAAGAAGATACTGAAGTGAAGATTTCTAGTAAGAAACGAAGTGTCAGTTACAACAAATGTCCACCCCCGCTTGAAAATGGATGTTCTCTAGGAAATCCAAATTCAGAAAGAGCAAAAAGGCAACCAACTTACAGTGGGAATCTGAGCCTTCAGATAACTTGCTAGAAAACATTGATGTCACTTTCACATCATCTAACACTGATCATGAGTCCGTGTTAATAAAGAAAGTGGTCGATCAGGTGTTGGAAAAAGATGAAACGGAGGAGTCAAAGTCAGAGTAAAAGTCTGAGTCCGATACTTCAAGTCCAACAGTCAAAAAGGGCAAACGTGTTTACAATAAAGAATTCTTGTTATCACAAAATAATTAGACTGGCGAAACATTCAAAGTAGCATACACTTTGATTGATTCTGACAAATTATATTCTGATGAAGAATTTCCAATAAGAGGTGTTAAAACTGAAGTGATCAAAAAGGTTTTCAAACTAACAGAAATTTATATTTCTGTAATAAAAGATGTAAATCTTGCTAAAAAACCTAAAACTTACACCTCAAGAGCTCAACAAAGATTAAACAAGAAAAAGGGTTACAGTTCTGGTTCGAGTTTCCGATAGAAACCAAACCATAACGGTAATTTCAAAAAGAAAGGATTGGGTTTTATTCCACCTGAAAATTATAAAAATGAGAAAACTTATAAACCAAAAACAATGTTTGTTTCAGGAACATCATCTGAGAAGAAAAAGAACAGTTGTTTAGGAAGCAGACAAACAGAGAATTCCTTGCGAAGAAGCAAGAAGGAATGAGGAAGGAAGTTGCTCAGAAGAAGAAGGAGACGAGAACCTGTTTTGAATGCAACACAGTTGGTCACATTGCCAGGAACTGTCCAAAGGCAATTCAAACAAAACAGGGAGTCTCTGAAAAATTGAAAGAAAAGATGGTTGAAAATGAATCACCAACCAAACAATTTATTGTTTTCAAAAATTCAAAATTTGAGGTTGGTGGGTGTTCAAAGAATTTTTACAAAATAAAAACAAAGCTTAATAACCAAAGGTGGGTTGTTAAGAAATCAGATGATAGTTCTAGCAATGATTCTGATTCGTCAAAATCAGAGGAGCTATTTTCTGGCGATGAATCTGAATCGTCAAAGTCAGAGGAGCGACAAGTTGTGATTAAAAGTGAAGAAAATTCAGTGCCGCCATTGGATGATGAAAATTTTCCACCACTGCAGGCTGAAAATTTAAAATCAAAAATTGGAAAAGTTGAGATTTCAAATCAATTCTTTTCTGAAAAGAAAGAATTTGATGTTGAAAAAGCCTTTAACCCCACAGTTCAATAATATTTTTAGAAAAATGATTGACGGGAATGTCAAAGGGGTAAAGGAATTTTATGAAAAGAAAACGAAGAAGCCAGACAAAGATGGGTCATCCCAGGTTAGTAACTGGGATAGAACCTATCATGACTAAAACTCTGGACTTGCCGGAGCTCCCAAGTTGGTAATCGTGGAGCAGGAATCACCATCTTTCTTGAATATGTTTGTTTGAGTAAACCTGCAAGTGGTAAAAAAGTGGGTTTTCACCTACAAGTGGTTAATCAAGGTCATTAGGTTGAACTTGATTTAACTTTCATACAAATGGTTGAAGAAACAATGTGATGAATGTATCCCCTAACCTACAAATGGTTTGTGAATTTCAACAAAACTAATTTTCCGGAAAAACCATTTTGATTAAAACAAACTTAAGTGTTTTGAAATCATAATGGGAAAATAGTTTGTTGTCAGGGGGAGTTCTGATTGTTTATGCCAAGAGAATGGCGAATTGAAGCAATTCACACCAGTTGTCATTTTACTTGTACAGTCTGTTTTCAAATTTTCCTTAAAAATCAAAAATTGAAACATATTTTTGATTTTAGGGGAGTAAAAACTTTAGAAATTTCGAAAATTTGAAAAATCCAAAAACATGATAAAACCAGAAAAAAGCCAAAAACATCGAAAAAATTCGAAAATGAGTTTTGTTGTAAAAAGAGGAAATGATAGTACATCAGTGGACTATCACAACACGCTAAAGAATTGGAAAGTCAAATGTGATAAACAATCTCACTGAGGATATGTCAGTAGGTTTTTATACATCCAGTAGATTGTTTTCGAGATATAAACCTAAATATCAAATACTTACTTATCTCGTGGGGAACATCTCTCGGATATATGGGTAACCCCCGAAATCTTGTTTGAAAGGCTTTCTATTTCTGAAATACTAGGTCTTTGTGCATGATGATATCTGGGGTATTATACCAGGACTTCTGATTTTGCGGAAGCAATAGCCTAGTCCTCGTATAATACCTTCCCAGTTAGTGTAATATGTTTAGTAAGCTTCTTGTTTTCATGGAACCATTCTCTCATTTCCTCTATCCCTATGAGTCTCCTTTTCTTTTCTTTCTCTTATCCCCTTCTGCATTTAGTAGTGACAAGTTGCCGTGGAAGAATTTGACAACCGCTTGGCTTGGCTTGGGGACCAAATAGCGGGTACAAGTAGAAGAGGTAGAGGTGCAAAACACGTGAGTCAGTGCCAGGACCAGGGGGGACAAGATTCCTAAAGATCTCGACACCTAAAAGAAAGAGTGCACTAAATGGGTGAAGTTGGCTTCCCGGATGGTTACTGGTACGGATTCACCTAAACATCTTCCCATTGAATCAAAACTAAATAAACTACTGCTCAGGTGGCTGATAAACTATACACTACTTTCACATGTGCTGTTGAAGAAAAGATCCCTAAACGGGACACACCTAAAGTTGAGCCATCATCTCTTTGTCTTTGTCTAAACGGAAGTTCTAACCTGAGCTCTTATGGTTTCGCATTTACCCGTTTACAGATATCATTAGTGTACATTCACCTGTAAGACTGAATATAGGAGTCTGGATACGAGAGTATATTCTGAGGTGGGACACGCGAATAAGTTTAAGTCCATTAAAATACTAAACTCATATCTCGAAACAGTTGAACTTTGTGTGAAAATTTAAGTGGATCAATATACTGACAATCTAAGTGAGTTGTTTAGAACTTAAAATGTTTAAAGCTTAACGGTGTTAGTGATTTGCCTAAAAAAACTGATATGATCCTCTTACGTAAACTCACAAAAATATTGTATGTAAATATTTCTTTACTGCATTTCATTAAAATCAAAAATACAAAAAAGATTTTCAGTGTGTTTTAGTATAAATTTTTGAAAATTCAAAAAGATTTTTGACAACTGATGATGAAAAGCTGATTTTCAAAATTCAGAGTGCTAATCATGATGAACAGGTTTGGGAAAGTTTGTTCGAGATGAGAAGCAATTAGAAATATGTCATATTTTAACAACTGATGTTTTGAGTTTATTTCTTCAAAGTGGTAAGCAGAATATAAATTTGTCAAATTATAAATTTGTGAAATTTATTGTAAGGTAGAGTGTGTGCAGGTAGAAGCAGCTAGGTTTTGATTCCTGAGAGAGTCAGGTATCAGATTCTGTGGATACGAAAAGCCAGGTTTTTGATATTGTACATTCCAGACTGCGATCCCAGCTTATCGAAAAGGGGAGTATGAAGATGTAAAGAGCCAGGTTCGAATCCTGTGATCCACGTGAGCTGCTGATGTTGATGAACTTAAGGAATCAAGAGATCTGATCAAGAGAAGATAAGAGTCAGGTTGAGATTCTGGGAGAAAGAGAAAGAGATTGATTGAGGATGCTTAGAATGGAGAATTCTTTGAAAGAGCGAGAAGACTGATAAATATTGAAGATTTCGAAGACTCTACACCGAATGTCACACCCCCAAAAATCCACCTGCGGAGTACTACCGCTTGGAGGCGTGACTGACCAGGATCCAGCCACCAATCATACTGAACGAGCATATAAATAGTTATAAAAGTCTAACCAATACGATTGGTGTTCAAACAAAACAAAGTTTAAGTTGTAAGCGGAAGCATAAGTCTTAAAGTTAAAACATAAGTTCAAATGGTTTCAAGTTTAACATGGCACACAGCAATCCATGTCCCACAACGACTCTCCTCCATGCAAGCTCCAGCTGAGTACCTATGGTCCTGCAAAGCATGTAGTAACGAGTCAACAACTAGTTGAGTGAGTTCACTGTTGGGTGTTCGTTTTAGTTGTTTCGAAAACAGTTTCCTTTAGCTGGCATCCTGCCGTGGGGGTTACCCCATAGTTTAAAAACGTGACTTGTTCATTCCCAGTTACTCTGGCATTCCAGCCGTGGGGGCTACCCCATGCGTACACTAGACTCGTTACCATATCGACTGCTAACTGTAGTCATGTTTATGTGCCCTGAAACTGTCAATGTCTATCATCATTGACGTGCCCCAGATCCATTAGTTCACGCCCGTCCTCTGCGGCACGGTGTGAGGTTTGTCAGACCTAAATAGCGCTATCTAACTAATGACCCGCTCGCCATTGGCCCGGCGATTAAGTCGATATAAAAAGGAGGGACTTCGTGATAGAGTTTTGGTCTAGTACGAGTTATCCGTCCGTCCGGACGAGGAATCACATTCCTGAACCACTGCTGTCCTACCCAAGGAGGACGAGGAACCCACGTTCCTTAACCCCATTCCCAACCCAGGGAATCCCATGCTTTGTAGAGGGTGTGAACTCACCTTGGTTTGCTCGGCAGTTAAATCACAGAAAGGTCAATCAAGTTGCAAGTGGTCAACTATGTCCTAACATAGATACCATTTATATCAGATTCAAACCAAGCAGTGCACGTACAAGTAGCAATCACGGCATACAAGTTCTATCATGGCAGTTTAACAACAGTGTACATTATTTTCAATTAACAGTAGCACATTTGGCCCATAAGTTCAGTCCAACTACTTAAGCCCAAAACACGTATTAAACAGTTAACACAGAAACCCATAAGCTCGGCCCATTAACGTAGGCCCATAATTAAGCAAGCCCAATAAGCGTGGTTTCGAGTCGCAACCGGACTCACAAGCTTGGTTGCGGGTTATGCTGTTTGTGTTGATCATGGATGGTTGCGAGTCGCTACCTATGTCGCAACCATGGTTTCGGCTGACCATGCTAAGGTTCCGAGTCGCAACGGGACTCGCAACCTGTGTCGCAACTGGTGGTCTCGGCTTGTAATGCTGTGGTTGCGAGTCGCAACCAGGGGTTCCGACTCTCCAGCAGTTGCTGATTCTGCACAGTTGTACTATCCAATAGAATTTCGATTTCATGCACCCTAATGTGTACTATCCACTTAAACATGTTTTGTTGTCTATCATTCAGCTAAAATAGATCAAACATAGCAGAATTCAAATATTCATATGATGTTCATATTGTTCTTCATATGTTCAAACACATTCATCAAGTTCTTCACATATACATGACACATTCAACTCTTATTCAAACAAGATTAGGAACAACAATACAACACACTTAAACACACCCATCTAATGGTTTCAATCTTCACATATGCAAACCGGTTTTATCAAAATCCTTATTATCTTCTAGCAACTAGAATGCATTCATTGGTTCTAAAGCATGTGTACACTTTCATAACAAATCTTGGATACATTATCATATTATCATCATCAACCGATTATAGCACCTAACGAGAAACACTTATGAACCGATTGCTTTGAACATCAAATCATCATGCATAACTCAACAAACAACATATTGTCAAATAGCTTTATCATACATCATCAATCCAAGCACAAAACACAACATGAATCACTAATATTCAATAATAACATTAAGAAACACTAACCGGTTGATGGGTTTCAAAGGTGTGGATGAATCTCCTAACCGAGTGTGTGTGTGAGCCGATTCAAGAGTCCAAATCCGAAAATGAGGGAGTGTGTTTGTGAGAGAAAGTAGGAGAGTATGGGTGTTGTCAAAAGAAATGGTGAGTGTGGCCATGAGTGTAGCATATATACCAGTTCTTCATGGTTCACCCTAATGGGTTTACAAGTCGGCTAAAGGGGTTACAGCCCAAATGGCCCAACCGGTTACTGTTCACTCGAGACCACATGGTCTCGAGTCGGGTCCTTGTTGTCTCGGGTCGCATACATACAAGCATACACATAAGCATAATATATAATCACATAGGGTGTTCACATATTGTTCATTAAGCCAAAAATTACTTAATCACATAACGTTTCAAGTCGGTTACACTACAATACACGAAAGGTTCTAAATTTCGAGTTGTCACATCATCCCCAAGTTGAAAGAAATTTCATCCCGAAATTTGATGGCACTCACTGAGGAAGCTAGTTAAGTTGTATGGTTTTCCCGGTTTTCCTGGGGTGTCACACCGAAGACTTCGTCAACATCCAAGGGGGAGTCTGTTGGTGCATATGTCTGTCAACTTCGTCTTGTATCGAGTCTTGTATTACATTAGAAAGATCAGGGCACGAAAAATGAGAAATGTGTGAGTGTAACCATTTTGCACGAAATGGAAAGATACCATTTCGCACGAAATGAACATGTTCATTTCGTACGAAATGGATAGTCCATTTCGTTTGAGCCGTTTCGTGCGGAATGGTGTTGCCTATAAATACGTGTCTTGAGATTTCATTTGTAACGTTTCGATTCCGGTAGTGAAGCTCTGCCGAAGTGTCTCCAACATTGTAAAACAATCTGATATCAATACAAAGACAGTTTAAAGTGAATCTAAGTTCAAACCAGCTGAAATAACTCTGATACGTTTGTTTCCGCCACTCGTATTAGACGAGATCTCTTCTAAACGACTCGTTTGGTTGTGTAAACGATCCTACAAAAACCTTGCCTAAAATGTTTGGAACCTTGCAAACATTGTGAAGAGAAAGACAAGAAGTATAGTAAGCTTGACAAGATGAAAGAAAAATTATTGTTTGATGTCAAGTGTGTGAAAGAATCGTATGATGTGTTGAACAGAACGGTGAATAGTTTGCAAAAGACAAACTTAGAAAGAGAAGATGCTTTAACAATGATGAATGCAGTGATGATGTCTAAGCAGAAGGCCATCAATCATTATATTGAAGAGTGTGCAAAGTTGAAGCAGGAGTTGGAAACTGAAAAGATTGAAAATGAAAGAATCAGAAGATTGTTGCAGAGTTATTCAAGTTCTGATTATTTGATTGATAGAATTTATCCTACTGTTGCAGGTTTTGAAGTCTTTAAGGACAAGAAGACAGAAGAGAAGGATACTGGTAAGAAACAAAGTGTTAGTTATAACAAGTGTCCGCCTCCAATTTGGGAAGGTTATTCTCTCAAAAAACCAAATGATGAACAAGTCAAAAAGCTGTCAATATAAAGTTAAAGTCTGAAACAACTGATGAGTTGCCAGATAACATTGACGTCATGTTCACATCGTCTGACACTGATCATGAGTCTGAGTTAATAAAGAAAGTGGTCGATCAGGTGTTGGATAAAGATGGGGAGTCAGAGTCAAAATCTGAATCCAAGAGTTCGAGTTCATCATCAGTTGACAGTCCAAAATCGTTTGTCAAAAGGATTTACAATAAAGAATTTCTGTTATCAAAATCTAATTTGAATGACGAAACATTTGAAGTTGCATATACTTTTGTTAGATCAGGTCTTATTTCTGTCGACTTCGTCTTGTATCAAGTCTTATTTTAGAAATGTTAGATCAGGGCATGTAGTACGAGAATCTAGGGTTTGTGTGTGAATGTTTGATTTCGCACGAAATAGCATTTAGCTATTTCGTACGAAATGGCAACCAGGTCATTTCGCACGAAATGACTTTCTGCTTATTTCGTGCGAAACCACCAGCACTATATATACCCTTGATGCGAATTCATTTGTAAGGTTCATGTTTCCGGTACCGAAGTGCTGCCGACGTGTCTACTGATCTGTAATCGTGTCAAAGCAATAAAACAAGACAATTAAGAGTGAATCAAGTTGTTACAAAGTCTAAACAATGAATTCCGCCTCTGTTTAGACCGAGAACTCTTCTGATAGACTCGTTTTAGGTCGCCTCACGATCCTACAAGTGGTATCAGAGCTCAGGAGGAAGAGTTCTTACCAAAATCAGCTTGATTTCTTCAAAAATCTGACTTCTACACCTTCTTTTTCAAAATTCATAAGATTTGACGGTCAAACTGGATTAAATTTCATACATAACATGCGAAACATTGTTTTAATGAACCCTTGAGAATATTGGACCTTAATTCAGATTAAAACTTGGTCATTTTTACAAAAATCAGATCGATTGTGATGACGCCAGTAGTATTTCACGCGAAATAGGCTATTTCGTGTGAAGTAGTTATTTCATTTTGCACGAAATCACCTCTGTATTTCGTACGAAATCAAGTTCCTGAGTTTCATTTCGCACGAAATCAGCTCTTAGATCTTATTTCGCACGAAATAGGACATTCGGACTTCATTTCGCATGAAAACAGTTGCTTGAACCTCATTTCGTACGAAATAGGCTCTTATTTCGTGCGAAACCTGTATTTCGTGTGAAAGAGTGATTTCGTTTGAAATTCATATTTCGCACCAATTCTGACTTCGCTTGAGTCTGATCATTTCGCACCAAGTGTTTTGGTTTGGACTCTTATTTCGTGTGAACCTTCATTGTTGTTTGAACTTTGTTGACTTTGTGATACAGATTACTGAATCATGGAAGAGGAATTCTACAAAGCGTTTGCTACACCAGTTGCTCCTGTTACAGATGCTGAAACTCTTTACAGTGAGAATAAGACGGGAACTTATCAAAAACCGCCGAAGCTTATGTACATTGAAGATTTTAGAGGATGTCAAAATCGGTTTGAAAAGTGGGTGCAAGCTTATAAGTTTGACGCTTGGTGTTCATTATAGAAGGATTACGAGAAACCGAAAAATGAACGTGGGATTGAAAAAGCTTTCAGTGACTATTCAGAGATTGAAAAATTGAAATATACTAGTGAAAAAATGATGATCAGTATTCTTCAACACACAGTTAAAGAAGATACCTTTGTTTTGCTCCAACTGAGGGTACTGCTAGATCAATTTGGACGGCATTGATTCAAAAGTTTAAAGGAAGTGCAGATATGAGCAAGAACAAAAAGGCTTTACTAAAGAAATCATTTGATATGTTTGTAGCCTTAGAAGGTGAAACAACCAAAAAGACCATTGATAGATATTGTCATTTGGTTTTGGAAATGGGAAGATTGGATATAAAGAAAGATGATGATGAATGGGTTGATAAGCTAGCCGATGCATTACCACAGCAGAAATGGGGAACTTATTTGTTGATCTTAAAGCACATGAGAAAGTCTGAAAATATGAATCTAGCAAAGTTTATTCAGAAGATTGAAGAGCATGAGTTGGATATCCAGAAAACGACAATCATGAATAATCCAAATGCTCAACAAGATGCCAGTTTATACTATAGAGAAAATAAATTTGAAACTACTCCGAGTCCAAAGATTCAGACTGGTTTCAGTGCTGATAGTTCTTATGGAACGAAGGGTAGTACTGTGACTCAAAGTGGTGGACATTCATCTTCGTATTCAAGTTTTGATCCAAATTATACAACACCAAGTCCTCAACGACAGAATTCAACGAATCTGCAATGCAATGTCACCGTGAACATTCAAAATGGTCAAAATCTTTCTCCGGAAATAGCTAAGCAACACATGGCATCACTCGTTGCTATGTTGGAATCATATGAAAGTTTGATTGCTGGCAGAATTGGAAATCCAATGCTTACCAAAGAGGATTATTACCAAATTGATGCAGAGGAACTTGAGTTGATGGATGTCAAATGGTGTTTAGCCAGTGCTGTTAGAAGGGCAGAAAAGTTTCAACAAATCACTGGTAGAGATAAGTTTAGTGAATTGTCTAAATCTCCGATAGGGTTTGATAAATCAAAGGTTACGTGTTTCCGTTGTCGAGAAAAAGGTCATTTTAAGCGTGAATGCAAAAACAAAGAAGCAAACGGAAGACAAGATCAGTCGGGAAAGAACAATTATTATCAAAAATCAATTTTTCATCAAATTGAACAATAACCGTCATCGTCCCGTGCTCTTGAAGATGGAAAGAAGAAAGCATATCTTGTAAATCAAGATGATGAAAAGGTTGCAAAGGGATTTAGCTGGGACACATACATTCCGGCAAATTCAGGACTTGTTGCTAGAATCTTAGAAGAACAAGAAGTCAAAAGAACGAAGATCTTTAGATCATCAGAAAGTGATGATGATACTGATGACGAGGAAGAGTACATTAATAATGCTAGAAAAAGTTTAGACTCATTTAGTTTTAATTTGTTTTTTGCAGATAAAATTGAAATGTTGAAAGAGAAAAGAGCTGCTCGATTGAAAAGAGAATTGGAAGAATTTGAAGTCAGAAAAAATGCTGAAGAAAAGGTGAAATTGGAAGCTGAAAAAGCAGAAGTTGAAGAAAATTCGAAAGAAAAGGTCGAAGATGAGGGATGGGAAAAAGAGTTAGAATTCAATGAAGAAACGGATATTGTTGAAAAGATAGTGGAGAAAGTAGTGGAGAAAATTGTTGAAGTCGAAAAAATCGTCAAGGTAGAAAAAATTGTTGAAGTTGAGAAGATTGTCAAGGTTGAAAAGATAGTTGAGGTCATTAAACCTTGTCTGAAATGTTTGGAGTCCTGTAAACATTGTGAGGAGAAAGACAAGAAGATTCGTGAACTGGAAGAGCTGAAAGAGAATTTGTTGTCTGATGTGAAGTATGTAAAAGAATCATATGATGTGCTGAACAGAACAGTTGATGGTCTGAAAAAGACAAATTCAGAAGTTGATGCTGCTATGACAATGATGAGTTCCACTTTAATGACAAAGAAGAAAGTCATCAATGAGTATATTGAAGACTATGCAAAGCTAAAGCAGGATTTGGAACTTGAAAAGATTGAGAGTGAAAGAATCAAACGTTTGTTGTTGAGTTATACAACATGTGATTATTTGATTGATCGAGTTTATCCTACTGTTGCAGGTCTTGAAGCTTTCCAAGATAAAGAGAAGGAAGAGGATACTGGTAAGAAACAAAGTGTCAAATATAACAAGTGTCCGCCTCCGATCTATGAAAGTTATTCTCCCAGAAAGCCAAATGAGGAACGTTTAAAAATGCGCTCAACATCAAGTTAAAGTCTGAAACCATTGATGGGTTACCAGACAATATTGATGTCACATTCACAGCGTCTGACACTGATCATGAGTCTGAATTGTTAAAGAAAGTGGTCGATCAGGTGTTGGATATGGATGAAGAGTCAAAGTCGGAGTCTAAATCGGAAAATTCAAGTTCATCAGAAAAGAGTCCGAGTTCACCAGTCAAACGGGTTTACAATAAAGAATTCCTGTTATCAAAGAATAATTTGAATGATGAAACGTTTAAAGTAGCATATACTTTGAATGATTCAGACAAATTATTTTCTGATAAAGAATTCCCAATAAGAAGTGTCAAAACTGAACAGATTAAACAGGTTTTCAAATTGACAGAAATTAATATTTCTGAAATAAAAGAGTTAAATCTTTCTGGAAAATCAAAAAAGTACACTTCAAGGATTCAACAAAGAGTAAACAAGAAAATGGGTTACAATTCTGGTTACGGTTTTCAAAAGAAACCAAACCATAATAGTAATTTCAAAAAGAAAGGATTAGGTTTTATTTCCCTAGAAAATTATAAAAAGGAAAAAGTTTATAAATCAAACACTAAATTTGTATCAGGTGCAAGCTCAGTAGAAGAAAAGAAGAAATCTTTCTGGAGACAGTCAAATCAAGAATTTTTCACCGAGAAGAAAAAGAATATGATGATGAGATCTGAACAGAGAGTTGAGAGAAGAAAATGTTTCAGATGTCACAAGATTGGACACATTGCTTGGAATTGCTAACTGTCCAACAACACAAAACAGGGAGTTTCTTTTAATTCAAAATTGAAAGAAATACATGTTGATGAAAAGAAACAACCAACTGAGAAATATAAAGTGTTTGAAAATTCGACTTTCAAAACTGGTGATGTTTCAAAATGTTTTTACAAAAGAAAAGTCGATTTAAACAAACAAAAATGGGTTGTCAAAAGTTCAGATGAAAGTTCTAGCGATGAATCTGATTCCATAAAATCAGAGGAGCTATCTGTTGAGAAAAATGTTGAAAATTATGTTCCGCCATTGGATGATGTTAACTTTCCACCATTGCGGGCAGAAAATATGATATCAAAAGGTAGGTTTGAGATTTCAGATCAATTCTTTGCTGAAAAGAAAGAATTTGATACTAAAAATGCTTTTAATGGAAATGTTAAACATATCTTTGAGAAGATGGTTGATGGTAAGGTAAAGCGTGTGGTAGATTTTTACAAATCCAAAAGATGGTGGGATAGATGTGAGTCAAAATCACCCAAGGCTGGTCAGGCTTGGGTGATAGCATTCACAACTTGAAATCCTGACTTGCCGGAGCTCCCAGGTTGGTAATCGTGGAGCAGGAATCAGTATCTTTCTTGAGAAATTCACATCTGTGAAATTTCGTCCTTTAAGTGATATTCTTATTATTAAATTGTTATATTTTTAAAAGGTATGGTTGATATGGGAACCTACTAGTGGTGAAAAGAGGTTTTCAGTTGCAAGTGGTTATCAGGGTTATTAAGTTGAACCTGATTTAACCATCATTCAAGGTGATTAAGAAAACAATGTGATGAATTAAACCCCAATTTTACAAGTGATAAAATCAACAAAACTTGTTTTCTGGAAAAACCATTCTGATTAAAACAAACTTAAGTGTTTTGAAATCTTTATGGGAAAATAGTTTTTTTTGAAAGGGGGAGTTCTGATTGTTTAAGCCAAGTGAATGGCGAATTGAAGCGATTCAAATCAATTGTCAGGTTACTTGTATAGTTTATTTTCAAATTTTCTTTAGAAGGCTTTTGAATTTTAGGGGAGTAAGATAAATTTCAGAAAATCCAAAAACATTAGAAAATTTGAAAAAGTAAAAAACATCGAAAAATCAAAAATGAGTTTTGTTGTGAAAAAGAGGAAATGATAGTACATCAGTGGACTATCACAACACGCTAAAGAATTGGAAAGTCAAATGTGATAAACAATCTCAATGCGGATATGCCAGTAGGTTTTTATACATTCAGTAGATTGTTTTCGAGATATAAATCTAAATATCAAACTTACTTATTTCGTAGGGAACATCTCTCGGATATATAGGTAACCCCTGAAATCTTGTTTGAAAGACTTTCTATTTCTTACAAACTAGGTCTTTGTGCGTGGTGATATCTGGGGTATTATACCAGGACTTCTGATTTTGCGGGAGCAATAGCCTAGTCCTCGTATAATGCTTTGCATATGCTTTAAATCTTAAAGCCAGCCCTCAGTACAAAAAATGATGAAACATTGAAAATTGCTAATCATGTGCTGTTGAAGAAAAGATCCCCAAACGGGACACACCTAAAGTCGAGCCGTCATCTCTCTGATTGAACGGAAGTTCTAGCCTGAGCTCTCACGGTCACACATTTACCCGTTAACAGATATCATTAGTGTACATTCACCTGTAAGACTGAATATAGAAGTCTGGATAAGGGAGTATATTCTGAGATGGGACACGCAAATAAGTTTAAGTGCTTAAAACACTAATCTTGTATCTCGAAACAGTTGAACTTTGTATGAAAATTTAAGTGGATAAATATACTGACAATCTAGGTGAATTGTTTAGAACTTAAAATGTTTAAAGCTTAACGGTGCTTGTGATGTGTCTCATAAACTGATATGATCCTCTTACACAAACTCACAAAAATATTGTTTGTATATATGTCTTTAGTGCATTTCATTTTATCAAAAATTCAAAAAGATTTTGAGTGCGTTTTAGCATAAATTTTGAAAAATTCAAAAAGATTTTCGACAATTGATATTGAAAAGCTGATTTTCAAAATTCCAAGTGCTAAACATGACAAACGGGTTTGGGAAGAGTTTATTTGAAAAAGATGTTTTCGTACATGTGGTAGATCAGATTTTTTAATGTTAAATCATTTTGAGTGTTATTTCTACAAGTGGTAAGCAAAGAATAAAATTTGTCAAATTGTTAAATTTGTAAATCTTATTGTGAGGAAGAGAATGTGCATGTTAGCCAGGATTCTGATTCTGAGTAGAGAACCATGTCACGATCCTGAACCTGTGAAAGCAAGACTACGATCCCAGCACAACTTAAGGGGGAGTCTACTAGTAAAGAGGAGTCTGAAGATGCAAGAGCCAGATTTGATTCCTGAGGTTCATGCTAATCGATGATGCTGATGAACTTAAGAAATCAAGAGATCTGATCAAGAGAAGATAGAGACAGATTGAGATTCTGGAAGAAAGAGAGATAAAGATTGAGGATGCTGACACTGTCAGATAACTTTGATATAGCCCGAAGACTGATCTGTTGGTGCACTACGTCTATTGACTTCGTCTTGTATCATGTAATAGGATAGGATAGGTTAGAATAACCAGTGCACGAGGTTCGAGAAATGAGAAACAGTTAAATAGCATGTTGGACCGCTTATATGGACATTGTCCATAAAAGCGATCCACACCAACTTAGTTGGACCGCTCATAGAGCAGGTCACATAGGCGGTTCCAGAACTCTATAAATAGGTGCGTGGTTGATTCATTTGGAACGGCTCGGAACTTGTAACGAAGTGCTGCCGAATTGCTTCCAGGTTGTAAACATTGCTAAAATCAATAAAGTGAAGCATTATATTTAGTTTGAGCATCTAATTCACTGATTCCGCCTTTGAATTGGAAAACGACTCTTCTGATCGACTCATTCAGGGTCAACGACGATCCAACAAGTGGTATCAGAGCTCAGGAGGAAGAGTTCAGCTCAAATTTGATCCATTTTCTGTCTTCTACACCTTCTTTTTCAGATTCGGGTAGATTTCACGGTCGGAATTCGCTCAATTTTTCACAGATTCTGCGCAATAGTATCGAGATATATCCTGGAAAGTTTGAAGCCAAAATTCGAAGTTTTTATTGGTCAAATCATGTTCTTAATATGGATCGCTCATATGACGTCATCGTAAACCGCTCTTAGGTCACGGTTTGGACCGCTTTTTAGTACAAATTGTCAGCTGGTTCGCTCAAAATTAGGCCCTGGACCGCTTATTTGAACAGTTCTGGTTCGCTCATTTGTACATCTTTTAGTCTGGACCGCTCATAACTACCATTCAGGACCGCTCTTTCGATCATTTCTGGACCGCTCGTTCAAACATTTCTGAACCGCTCCAAAGACATCTCTGGACCGCTCCAAAGACATCTCTGGACCGCTCGAGTGTACATGTCTGGTCCGCGTTTGTGAACACGTTATTGATTTTCAGGAGATCAAAAATGTCGAACAATGGTGAAGAATTCTACAATACATTCTACAATGCGTTCACTTCTGAATCGTCAGATAGAAGAGCTGAGTTGAAAGAGTATTCAAAAGAGATTTCGGATAATCTGAAATTCAAAAACATGTACGGAAGTCAACAGAAGCCACCAAAATTGATGAAAGCTGAAGATTATAATTGGTGGAAAAACAGGTTTGAAGGATGGGTGAAAGCTTTCGCTCCTGAAAGCTGGTTAAAGTTAGTAACTGAATATCAAGTACCAGAGAAAGCAGGAGGAGAGTTAATTGAGGAGAAAGATTTTACAGAAAAAGATGTAAAGAATGTTGTTGCTGAATACAGAATGATAACTTTGATCAAACAGTCAGTTAGAGAGGCTATTATTTCATTGCTTGAACAAGAAAAAACGTCAAAGAAATTGTGGGAAGCATTGGAGAGAAAGTGTGTTGGGAGTAACGAGATTGTAAAGAATAAGAAGAAATTGTTGCGTAAAGAGTTTGAAGTGTTCAATTGCATGAAAAATGAATCTGTTTGTAAGATGTTAGAAAGATTTGGACATCTGAAAATGGAGTTGGTGAGATATAACATAGATTATTCTGAAGAATTGATGGTGGATAAATTGTTTGATGCATTGCCAAATGATCAAGATTGGCAATATTTTGCTCTTATGCTGAAGAATACAATCAAGCCAGATGATCTAAAGGTTGACTTGCTGATTGAGAGGCTTGAAAGCCATGAATTGGAGTTAAAGAGATCTAAAGTCAATAGTCCAGCGTATCAGCAGAATGTAGAGATTTATTACAGAGGAAATGTACCAAATGCTGGTTCTCCAAAAACAACATTTTCTGCTGAAAGTTCGAAATCAGTCAACAATGAAAGCCTTCACAGTGGTTTTCACAGTGGTTCTTCTTCAAACACTTCAGATCAAACTGCTTCAAAGAATGTATTTCAGTGTAATATCGCAATCGATTTAAAGAATGGGCAGAACTTCAGTGAAGAATCAGCAAAACAACAAATGGTTTTCTTAGCGTCTGTACTGGAATCATATGAAGGCCTCGTCGCAGGGAAGATTGGAAATACCAATTTGACAAAAGAAGAGTATGATCAAATAGACCCCGAAAAAATGGAACTGATGGATATCAGATGGTGCATGGCCAGTGCAGTTCGTCGAGCACAACGGTTCATGGAAATTACGGGGAGGAAGTCAATTGGAGGGCCATCAACCAAACTGGGTTTTGATAAATCCAAAGTGACATGTTTTAAATGTAAACAAAAAGGTCACTTCAAGCGCGAGTGCAGAAATTCGTATGTTGCTGAAGATTCTGAAAATCCGTTCAACGAAGACTATTACAAGAAAGCGATTTATCATCAAAATAAGTCTGAACCACCAAGGTTGAAGCAGCAGGAAGAAAAATCAAGGGCTCTTGCAGTCATTTATGATGATAAAGGCTATGATTGGAGCAAAGAAGTTCTTCCAGAACAAGATGCTGTAGGTTATGCATTTGTGGCAAGAGAAGAGCATGATGCCTGGTGGAGAAGAGACAGTGCAAGATGGGAGATTGGAAAGTTGTATGAACCATTTCAAGAAGCACAGAGAGCCAACAGATGGAATGAAGAGTTGGAGTGTTACTTGGATCCACAGGGGAATCCAGTGGTCGATCCGGAAAAAGTTGATTTTGATGCTGTAACTAATGTGTTTCCAAGCGAGCGTGTTTTCAACACAAAAAGGCTTTCTGATAGCAGCTATCTGCCAGAGTTGATGAATAAGTTGAGAGAAGTCTTTGAAATGAGTCTACCAAAGGTGGTAGAGATGAAGAAGGGAAAAGAAGAAGAGCTGAAGAAGATGATTGAAGAGGTAAAGACTGTTGCAAAGCTTGCTGGTGAAGAGAATCAAAAAGCTGAGGAAGAACAAAAGCCGAAAGAGATGGAAGAAAAAGTTGAAAAGATACAGGAGACAAAGGCAGCTGATCATGCCGAGGTGTCAATTACTGAGGTAACAGAATCTTCTGAACTACCAGATGTTGATTTAGTTATAGAAAAGGAAAACAAGTGCAGGAATTGCATTGAAAAGTGCAAAGCCTGTATTGAAAAAGAAGAAATAATCAAAACAAAAGATAAAGAAATGAACAAACTTGAAAATGCGTTAAAACTGAAATGTAAAGAAAGGATTGACACAGAGCAAAGTCTAAAATTAAAAGTTGAGAAATTAACACAGAAATGTCATGATTTTGAAAAAGAAAATAAGGTTTTGAAAGAAAAATGTGACACAAAATGTGTTGGTTGTATTGAGAAAGAATCTAAGTTTCTAGAGTTACAAAAACAGTATGATTCTTTAAAATGGTCAAGTCAGAAAGTACAAGAAGCTTATGATACTTTGAAGAGCCAAGTCAAGAGTTTTGATCAACGTTTGTCTGAAACTTTAGTTACTAAAGATTTGTATGAACGACAGTTTAAAGAAAAGCAAATTGAATTGAACAAGCGTATTGATGAAATTGCTAATCTTAAACAAGTCCTGGCTGAAAAAGAAAAGATTGTTACAAAACTTCAAAGTTATCATAACTCTTCGTACATTCTCGAACGTATTTTCAATATCACACCTGATAACAAAGATACTAATCGTTGTAAAAAGGGTATTGGTTCAGAATATCATCAGGTACCACCACCATTGAGGGACAATTATACTTTTTATGATGAGGAAAAGGTGGCAAAGGGTTTGAACATAGTTGACCAATTACCTGAAAGTATCGATGTTACTTACACCAAATCTGATGATGCTGATGATTCAGAGGTGGTGAGTAAGGTGGTTGATAGTGTTTTGAAAGATGAGTCTACAAAAGGTAAGTCTGAATCACAAGATGAAGATGAAGGAAATCTTTATGATGGATATCTGAAAGACACGAAATCTGAGAAGAATTTGAATGATGATTCAAAAGGATTGGTTTATACCATGATTGGATCGGACAAATTATTCTTGGATGTGGTTTTCCCGATTCAGAATGTGATTTCAGAGAAAATTGACAAAGTTTTCAAGATGGTTGAAATTGACAAGTCTGAAATGTCGAAGTTTGCTGGTAAAGGTTTCAAAGGGTCTTATAACAAACCTGGTTCTAAGAAGAAAAACATGAAGTCTGGTTTGGGGTATAAGAAGAAACATAATCAAAACAGAACTGAAAGGTCAAATTTTCAGACAAAAATGAATTTTGTTCAAGGAAAAAGTTTCACCGAAGAAGAAAAATTCAAAATTGGAAAACAATCGAATGCAGAGTTTGAGGCTATGAAAAAGAAACAACAACAAGCAAAGGATGTTTCAAAGAAAGTTTGTTTTAAATGTGATCAAATTGGCCATGTTGCACGAAAATGTGAAAATCCAAAGTCTGATGTTGAGACACAGAAGTCTGAGAGTGTGAAACTAAGGTCAACCAGATTTGATTCGAGACAAACTTGGAGGCTTAACACAAACAAGTTTGCCTCAAATCAAAATTGGAAATCAAACCCGAACAGGTTTAATTCTAGACAGACCTGGAATTCTCACACATCCAGAATGAGAACATCATGGAGTCAGAAAACATCGGTTGGTGTGACAAAACCTCAAAAGATTTGGAAACCTAAAAATGTTGTTCAAATTCAAAAGGTTCAGAAAGAAACAAATTTTTACAAAAGAGGTACTCCGGAAGGTCAAGTGTGGTCTGTTAAGAAAAGTATTGATTTGATGAAAGATGAGAATGTTGGCATGAAAACTGAGAAACAAAAACAAATTTGGAAACCAAAAACTGAATCAATAAGTTCAACTTCTGAGGTGAAAACTTCTGAGGATTCAGCTTTGGTTGCCTATGATGCAAATTTTTCACCGCTTAAGGCTGAAAATTTTAAAATTCAGGTTGCTAGAATCAAGGTTACACCTAAGGCTGCTGAGGCCTGGGTGGACACCATGTTTGATTAAGTGGTTGGAATTGCCGGAGCTTCCTGGATTGCGAAGCATGAATCGGCATCTATCTTTATTGATTGAAATTTTTATGTCAAATTGTTTGTGTATTTGATAAGGTTTGAACGTGCAGGTGATAAATGCTGATGAAGATTGTGAGAGTGTTGCACAGGAAGAGGTTGAAGATCCCTGGTTTTGGTCAGACAGGGAGTTTGTTTGTTGTTTTGTATAAGTTTGTGTTGTGGTTGATGATTGCTGTTTGATTGTTGGTTGTTTGTTTGTTTGGTTGATGTTTGAGATGATTGACGTTTGTTTACTTAGAATAAGTGGTGATGGACTATGCCGAAATCCTCACGGAGGAACAAACATGATTACTCACAAGTTGAAGAACGGTTTTCTAACAGTCAAAATCAATGGGTTGTAAATCATTGGGGTACGTTATATTTTCTGCGAAACAGAGCATGAGATGCAGAAAATGGATGGCGAGACAAAGCTATCAGTATCGGTTTGTCAAATTTTTTTAATGATTTTGCATTTTAGGGGGAGAAATTGTGTTAGAAAATACAAAAACATTAGAAAATTTGAAAAAGTCAAAAACATGATAAAATCAAAAAATTGAGTTTTGCGTAAAAAGAGGAAATGATTGTACATCAGTAGACAGTTACAATATGCTAAAGAAATGTAATGATTAAATGGCGTTAAACAGTCTCACTAATGATATGTCGATAGATTTTTATACATTTAGTAAGCTTTTTCGGGATATAAACCTAAATTCAAACTTGCTTATTTCGTGGGGAACACTACTTGGATATATAGGTAACCCCTGAAATCTCGTTTGAAAGGTCTCGTATTCTGATATACTAGGTGGTTATACTCTATGATGTCTGGGGTATTATTCTGGGACTTCTGCTGAACGGTGGTTCTGACCTAGTCCCTGGCTAATACTTTCACCAAAATGCTTGAAATATAGCATAAAGCCCTCAGCTGATTAGACAATAAAATTGATAATCAGTTGTTGTAGCTGAAAAGATTCTCTAAAGGGAACACACTGCAAAGTCGAAGCTGATATCTCTCTGCTGAACGGAAGTTCTGACCTGATATCCCTCAGTTCTCGCATACCCCTAATTTATGTACAGACATCATTGTAGTATTCTTACCTGTAAGACTGAATATTGGGATTCTGGATACGGGAGTATATTCAAGAGGTGGGACACATGAACGAGTTTAAGTCTTAAAACATCTAAATCGTATCCTGAATCAGTTGAAATTTGTATGAAAATTTAAATGGATCAGTATATCGACAATCTAAGTGAATTGTTTAATTCTGAATATGATTTAAATCTTAACGGTACTTGTGACTAGTCAAAAACTGATATGATCCTCTGATGCATACTCAAACAAAAATATTGTTTGTAAATATGTTTGTATATATTTCTTTACAGCTTTATATTTTCAGAAAACACAAAAAGATTTTGATTTTTGCGTTATTTTCGATAAACCGATGTCTGAGTTGCTGAGTTTCAAAATCAAAGTATGCTGATTGTGTTTCTGAAAACAAAACGAGTTCATTAATTTGAAACTTGAAATTTCTTGGAAAAACTTCAAAAACAGGTTGTGAATATCTTCAAGGTCATTAATTTGAACTTGAATGATAATCTGAGAGGGAATTGGATTCTTGTTTACTGCCATATCTGTTGAGTTTATTGATAGGGGGAGTAGGTTAGAGAATTTGATTACTGGTTTTAAAGTGTTGTTACTTATTATTTGTATGAGTGATTAC
Organism: Helianthus annuus; assembly: GCF_002127325.2. Taxonomy (NCBI): domain Eukaryota; kingdom Viridiplantae; phylum Streptophyta; class Magnoliopsida; order Asterales; family Asteraceae; genus Helianthus; species Helianthus annuus. Next base: position 60,190,482 of record NC_035437.2, read on the forward strand.
AGGAAAAATCCAGATTACGATCCCGAAAGCTGAGTCTTAGGGGGAGTCTGAAGACGAGTTTATTGCAAACAAAAATGTGCAAAAAGCTAGGTATCGTTAGCTGAAAAGCAAGGTGATGATCTCTAAAAGCACGGAAGCTTGACGAGAGGGGGAGCCTTCTGATGATGAAGTTGTAAAGATGATCAAAGAGAAAGATTGAAGGATTCTTATATGGTTGCAATCTGAACAAGTTGGCAAAGATGATCAAGACTGAAGAGGTGGCATAACAGAGAATGTTCACTGAAGACTTCGTCAATATCCGAGGGGGAGTCTGTTGGTGCACTACGTCTATTGACTTCGTCTTGTATCATGTAATAGGATAGGATAGGTTAGAATAACCAGTGCACGAGGTTCGAGAAATGAGAAACGGTTAAATAGCATGTTGGACCGCTTATATGGACATTGTCCATAAAAGCGATCCACACCAACTTAGTTGGACCGCTCATAGAGCAGGTCACATAGGCGGTTCTAGAACTCTATAAATAGGTGCATGGTTGATTCATTTGGAACGGCTTGGAACTTGTAACGAAGTGCTGCCGAATTGCTTCCAGGTTGTAAACATTGCTAAAATCAATAAAGTGAAGCATTATATTTAGTTTGAGCATCTAATTCACTGATTCCGCCTTTGAATTGGAAAACGACTCTTCTGATCGACTCATTCAGGGTCAACGATGATCCAACATGATCAAGGATGAAGACTGTGAAGACTCGACACCGAAGACTTCTTCAACATCCGAGGGGGAGTCTGTTGGTACATACGTCTGTCGACTTCGTCTTGTATCGAGTCTTATTTTAGAATTGTTAGATCAGGGCACGTAGTACGAGAATCTAGGGTTTGTGTGTGAATGTTTGATTTCACACGAAATAGCATTTAGCTATTTCGTACGAAATGGCAACCAGGTCATTTCGCACGAAATGACTTTCTGCTTATTTCGTGCGAAACCACCACCACTATATATACCCTTGATGCGAATTCATTTGTAAGGTTCATGTTTCTGGTACCGAAGTGCTGCCGACGTGTCTACTGATCTGTAATCGTGTCAAAGCAATAAAACAAGACAATTAAGAGTGAATCAAGCTGTTACAAAGTCTAAACAATGAATTCCGCCTCTGTTTAGACCGAGAACTCTTCTGATAAACTCGTTTTGGGTCGCCTCACGATCCTACAACTTTGAATGATTCTGACAAATTATATTCTGATAAAGAATTTCCAATAAGAGGTGTTGAAACTGAAATGATCAACAAGGTTTTCAAATTAACAGAAATTAATATTTCTGAAATTAAAGATGTAAATCTTACTGAAAAACCTAAAAAATACACCTCAAGAGTTCAACAAAGATTGAAAAAGAAAAAGGGTTACAGTTCTGGTTCTGGTTTTCAAAAGAAACCAAACCATAATAGTAATTTTAAAAAGAAAGGTTTAGGCTTTATTCCACCAGAAAATCATAAAAATGAGAAAATTTCTAAAACAAAAACAAGATTTGTTTCAGGGTCAAGTGGTGAAAAAGAAGAAAAGATCTCATTCTTGAAACAATCGAACAAAGTGTTCTTTGCAGAAAAACAGAAGTTTGAGAAGATTGTGTTTGGAACCAAAAAGGAGACTAGAACCTGTTACCGATGTCAAGAAGTTGGTCACATCGCCTGGAATTGTCCAATGGCTACCAACACAAAACAGGAAGTTGTTTCTAAACTCAAAGACAAAGTTGTTGATAAAAATGAACCACCAATGGACAAATTCAAAGTTTTTAAAAATTCTACATTTGAAGTTGGTGAGAGTTCAAAAAGATTTTACAAAAGAAGAGTGAATCTTAACAACCAAACGTGGGTTGTTAAGAAATCAGATGTTAAATCTGGCAATGAATCTGACTCGTCAAAGTCAGAGGAGCCACAAGTTGAGGTAAAAAGAGAAAATCAGTACCGCCAATGGATGACGTCAACTTTCCACCATTGTAGGCTGAAAATTTAAAATCAAAAGTTGGTAAAGTGGAAATTTCGAATCAGTTCTATTCTGAAAAGAAAGAATTTAATGTCAAAAAGTCGTTCAATGGGAAAGTTAAAAATATTTTTGGAAAGATGGTTGAGGGAAAGGTAAAAGGGGTAAAAGAATTTTATGAAACAAAAAGAAATGTTCAAAACCTAAGTGAAACTGAAAAGATCACACCCAAAGCTGGTCAGGCTTGGGTGTCTGTATTTCATACTTAAAAATCCTGACTTGCCGGAGCTCCCAAGTTGCTAATCGTGGAGCATGAATTGGCATATTTCTCAAAAATCTCAAAATTGTCATATTTCAACTTACAAGTGGTATTGATTAATGAGAACATACAAGTGTATGTACCTACAAGTGGTTAATCAAGGTCATTAAGTTGAACTTGATTTAACTTTCATACAAGTGTTTGAAAAACAATGTGATGAAACCCCTAACCTACAATTGGTTTGTGAATATCAACAAAACTAATTTTCCAGAAAAAACATTTTGATTAAAACAAACTTAAGTGTTTTGAAATCATAATGGGAAAATTGTTTGTTGTCAGGGGGAGTTCTGATTGTTTATGCTAAGTGGATGGAGATTTGAAGCAATTCATATCGGTTTGTCAAATTTCTTTAAATGATTTTGAATTTTAGGGGGAGTAAGAGATTTCAGAAAATTAAAAAACATGACAAAATCTAAAAAGCCAAAAACATGATAAAATCTAAAATGAGTTTTGTTGTGAAAAAGAGGAAATGATAGTACATCAGTGGACTATCACAGCACGCTAAAGAATTGGAAAGTCAAATGTGATAAGCGATCTCACTGAGGATGTGCCAGTAGGTTTTTGCACATTCAGTAGATTCTTTTCGAGATATAAACCTAAATATAATTACTTACTTATCTTGTGGGGAACATCTCTCGGATATATGGGTAACCCCCGAAATCTTGTTTGAAGGGCTTTCTATTTCTGACATACTAGGTCTTTGTGCATGATGATATCTGGGGTATTATACCAGGACTTCTGATTTTGCGAAAGCAATAGCCTAGTCCTCGTATAATGCTCTGCACTGCTTTAATCTTAAAGCTCACCTTCAGGATAAAAAATGATGAATCATTGAAAAATGCCAATCATGTGCTGTTGAAGAAAAGATCCCCAAACGGGACACACCTAAAGACGAGCCATCATCTCTTTGTCTGAACGAAAGTTCTAACCTGAGCTCTCATGGTCTCGCATTACCTGTTTACAGATATCATTAGTGTACATTCACCTGTAAGACTGAATATAGAAGTCTGGATATGGGAGTATATTCCGAGGTGGGACACACGGATAAGTTTAAGTGCTTAAATCACTAAATTCGTATCTCGAAACAATTGAACTTTGTGTGAAAATTTAAGTGGATCAGTATACTGACAATCTAAGTGAATCGATTAGAACTTAAAATGTTTAAAGCTTAACGGTGTTAATGTTTGACCGGTTTCCGACCCTAAACAGTCAGTGTAAGGCAGTTCATCTTCAAATACAAAGGCGGAATCAATGCAAATGAAGTTACACAGCTTTTCCTTTCAATTCCTTCTCTATTGATGCTTTCTGATTACAATTTGACAGAATTTCATGACAAAAGCAATGACTAGGTTTCGCTCCAACATACACGACTTAATGATCAGGTTTCGCTCATAACTGCTATATATACTTCCTATGATTTCGCTTATACGTCATGACACAAAAGCGAAACCTCCCTGAAACCATATGAGCGAAACCCTAATGTTCTAATAAGCGAAACCTCAACTTAATATGTACACATGAGCGAAACCTCTATAATAAACCTAACTTTGACTTTCAAGCTCCTAAATTGACCTAACTTGACCTAAGACTTGATATACACGTAGTCAACAGACATTTCGTACATCAACAGACTCCCCCTTGGATGTTGACGAAGTCTTCAGCTCCGAGTCTTCAGTCTTGGTCTTTTCTCCAACTCTCTATCTTCATATCATAAGCATTCTATCTTCACAGGTTCACAATCTTGTCCTGGCTCCATCTTTAGACTTCCCTTTGACCTTTGATCCAGACTCCCCCTTTTACAGACTCCCCCTCTCAATATGCTAGAATCTGAGGTATTGATCTGGTTTAAGCTTTGACAATTAGCTTTCGTGGGAATGATGAAGTCTAAAACCTGTGTCTCAAACATCAAACATTACAATTCTATCTATTCAACAATAAACCACAAACTCAATCAACTTTAAAAATCCACTCAAGTATTCAGGTCCAAGTTAATGACCCTGATTACTCAATTAATCTACCAAGTTCAATTTAATAACCTTGGTTGATCTTTTGACGAATCAAACTGATTTTGAAAACATTTTCAAACATTTTCTGAAAATAACAAGTATCAAGTTAATGAACTTGTTTTGACTTTCTAATAATTCACACTTCAACAAAATAAGCTCTCCTCATTCTTCAGCTCAGAATTTCCTGCATCTGCTTCAATCTTCAAGAATCCAACAATTAACTCTCTACTTTGGTTTGTCAAAAAATAAAGCAGAAATAAAATCTTTTTGGATTTTATAATATGTTCTAAACTAAGAAATGAAATGCAGAAAACTTAAATTGCAGAAAGTAAACAAAGTAAACTATTTACAAACTAATTTTTGGTGAGCGTGTCAGGGAATCATATCAGCTTTTCAGACAAATTACTAGTACCATTAAGCTTCATTTCATATTCAGACTTAAACAATTCACCTCGATTGTCAATATACTAATCCATCTTAAATTCTCACACACATTTCAATTTACTCAGGATACAATTTAGATGTCTTATGAACTTAGCTCATTCATGTGTCCCACCTCTTGAATATACTCCCGTATCCAGAATCCCAATATTCAGTCTTACAGGTGAGTATACTACAATGATATCTGTACATAAATTAGGTAATGCGAGGGCCGAGGGATCTCAGGTCGATACTTCCGTATGCGCAGAGAGATATCAGCTTCGACTTTTCAGTATGTCCCCTTTAGAGGATCTTTTAGCTACAACAGCAGCGACTATCAATTTTATTGTTTCATCAGCATGCTGAGGGTTTATGCTATATTTTAAGCATTTGCAGAAAGTATTATTCAAGGACTAGGTCAGAACTTCCATTCAGCAGAAGTCCCGGAATAATACCCCAGACATCATTGAGTATAAAAACCTAGTATATCAGAATACGAGACCTTTCAAAAGAGATTTCAGGGGTTACCTATATATCCAAGTGGTGTTCCCCACAAATTTCACCAGTAGGTTTATATCCCGAATAAATCTACTAAATGTGCGAAAACCTATCGACACATCATTAGTGAGACTGTTTAACTCATTCAGTCTTTACAAATCTTTAGCATACTGTAATTGTCTAGCTGATGTACTATCATTTTCCCTTTATACACAAGCTCTTTTTCAGATTTTATATTGTTTTTGGATTTTTGAATTTTATCATGTTTTTGTAATTTTTCATTTTTTACTGTTTTTATATTTTCTAAAACATAACTATTTACATCTACTCCCCCTAAATACCAAAACAAGTAAAAAATCGACAAACCATTGCAGATTGTTTCTCGTCTTCATCCACAACAGTACTCTCATCAACACCCACAATTCCATCCGACACCGAAAGAAGCTTCATACCATTCAGTTTTAACAAATATTTAAACCGATTTTATCAAAAGCTTTGGTATGTAAATCAGCTTTCTGTTCGTCAGTGTGGATTTTCTCAATTCGTATCAACTTTTTCTCGAAACAATCGCGAATAAAGTGATGACGAATTTCTATGTGTTTAGTTTTAGCGTGATGTACTGGATTCTTTGTTATATTTATAGCGGCCTCATTATCAACAAAAAGAGGTGTGTTAAGAAACTGCAAACCGTAGTCGCGCATCTGTTGCTGTATCCACAGGATCTGAGAGCAGCAACTGCTAGCAGATACGTACTCCGCTTCACATGTAGATAACGCCATAGACGTTTGTTTCTTACACTGCTAGGTAACCAATCTAGGTCCAAAGAACTGGCATCCTGTAGTTGTTGATTTAGCATTGACTTTGCAGCATCCGAAATCCGAATCGGAATACCCTTCGAGCGTAAAGTCGCCTTTCCTAGGATACCACAACCCCAATGAAGGAGTTCCTTTCAGGTAGCACAATATCCTCTTCACAATAATCATATGTGAAGCTCTCGGGTTAGATTGATATCTTGCTGCGAGGCACGTTGGGTACATGATATCAGGACGTGAAGCAGTTAAGTACATCAAAGAACCTATCATGGATCGGTAAAACGTTTCATCAGCCCTGTCTCCGGTGAGATCTGGGTGAATCCCATGATTTGTTGCAAGTGGGGTAGCAGCTAGAGTAGAACTTGACATCCCAAATTTCTCTAGAATATTACGAACGTACTTCGTCTGGTGAATGAAAATTCCCTCAGGAAGTTGTTCAACTTGTAGACCCAGAAAGAATTTCATCTCCCCCATTGATGAAATTTCGATTTTTTGCTTCATCACCTGTTCGAAATCTTTTCATAATTTCTCATTTGTCGACCCAAAGATTATATCATCCACATAAATCTGAACTATCAGAAGATGACCGTCGAATTCTTTAGTGAAGAGAGTGGCATCCACTTTTCCACGAATGAACTTATTGGCTAGTAGCTGTTGAGACAAAGTCTCGTACCAAGCTCTCGGGGCCTGGTGTAAACCATACAGCGCTTTGTCCAATAAGTAGACCTTGTTTTTGTGGATCGGATCGGTGAAGCCCGGCGGCTGTCCAACATAAACCTCCTCTTTGACCTTCCCATAAAGAAACGCCGATTTTTCATCCAACTGATATACTTTGAAGTTCTTCCAAGACGCAACTGCAAGGAAAATTCTGATTGCCTCTAGTAGTGCCACAGGAGCATAAACTTCTGTAAAATCAATCCCCTCCTGTTGACTAAAGCCCTGAACAACGAGTCGAGCTTTGTTCCTTGCAACAACTCCTCTGTCGTCTCTTTTACATTTAAATACCCATTTTGTATTAATTTTTCTATGACCATCTGGCAAATCCACTAACTTCCACACTCCCAACTTCTCAAACTGACTTAACTCTTCTTGCATCGCAATGACCCAAGAGTCTTCAGTAAGCACCTCTTTATAAGTTCTCGGTTCGATCTGCGAAATGAAACAACTTAATGAAAATTAAGTTTTTAAGGGTGCTACTCTAGAATAAAAACATGTAAGGCCCTGGTCAATTTGACGTCTCGTGCGAACGCCTGCTTGCAATTCTCCTATGATCAACTCCTCTGGATGATATGAAAGAGTTCGTGGCATCACTTCGCTTGGAACATCTACATTTCCCTCCAGATTAGTAACATTCTGATCTGCATCTTGTTCACCAACTTGGTTTGTTTGACTTGAAATCTGGATCTGCTCCCCCTCAGAGTCTGAATCACCATGATCAAATACTGGCATGTTATCTGCTTGTTGATTATCATTCTCTACCGACTGATTACCAGGAGCAACTTCATCATCATGTTCACCAGTATTGCTAGGACCTGCTTCATCATCATTTGAAGTTTCCCGAGGTCTTCTAGAATACTCAGCTGGGAACCTTTGCTGCGACTCATATTCACGCAAAATATCCAGCTCATCAAAGAAATCTTCATCTTCCTCTGAATCTTCACTCATGTCAAACGAATCCCACAGTTTGTCATAATGATAACGCCATGAATCACCAGGATTCTGCGGCGGCATAGTATAACCTTGACATTCAACATTTGCAGCTTCAATAATCCGCTTCTCACTTGGAACGAAGACACGTCGGATCGGATTTGCATAACCAACAAATATTCCCTCAATGCACCTCGGACCAAACTTTCCATGAGGCTCTATAACTATACAGGGTGACCCGAATGGTTCTAGATACTTCAAATTCGGTTTGCGGTTATTGATCAGCTCAAAACATGTTTTGTTGAACTTCTTGACAGTGAGAACCCTGTTGAGCGTATAGCATGCGGCGGACACAACTTCAGCCCAAAAATTAATAGGTAACTTTGAATCTGCGAGCATAGTTCTAGCCGTCTCGATTAGTGTCCGGTTTTTGCGTTCTGCGACTCCATTCCGCTGCGGAGTGTACGGAGCACTAAACTCATGCAATATACCTCTTTCATCACAAAATTCTTCCATCTTGCTGTTCTTGAATTCAGTACCATTATCACTTCGAATTCTTTTGATACGCCTTTGGTACAGATTCTCTATTCTCTTGAACAACGCCATCAAACTGTCAAATGTTTCATCTTTCGTCTTTAAGAAAGAAACCCACGAAAATCTGGAATAATCATCAGTAACGACCAAACAGTAGTAATCTCCTGTAATACTCTTGACATTCACAGGACCAAACAAATCCATGTGAAGCCTTTCCAGAGGTCTTGAAACTGAATTGACTTGCTTTGTAGGGTGTGACTTTTTCTTCTGCTTGCCTTTTACACAGCAAATGCACTCCCCTTCCAGATGAAAACCTTTGACATGAACTCCTGTTACCAAATCATTGTGCACCAAGTGATTCATTTTCCTTAGGTGAATATGCCCCATCTTGCGGTGCCACAATCTTGATTCTTTCTCAGTTGCTCTGGACACAAAACAATGAGCCTGACCCGTGGTTGTAGTAGCTACACTCATGTCCAACACGCACAGATCATTAACTCTCGGTACCCTCTTGATAATCCATTCCTCAGGAATTACTAATCCCGGTTTCAAGATCAAACATTCTTTGTCAGTGAAGTGAGTAGTATTCATCCTGTCACAGATCTGGGAAATACTAAGTAGATTATTCTCTAGCTCAGCAATGTAGTTAACTCTTTCAAACGTCACAATCCCATTGGATAACATTCCTTCACCAATAATCCTTCCTCCTTGATTACCCGCAAAACCTACGTATGCTCCATTTATGTTTCTTACATCATACAGCAACGTAGTCTTCCCTGTCATATGTCTTGAAGCTCCACTATCCATGATCCATCTGGATACAAGTTTTTGAAGATCCTGCACATAACAAATTATGACTTAACCAACTTCAATAAAGATGCCGATTCATGCTTCACGATCAAGGAAGCTCCGGCAATTCAAACTGCTTAATCAAACATTGAATCCACCCAGGCTTCATCAGCCTTGGGTGTAACCTTGACTCTCGCAATTTGAATTTTGAAATTTTCAGCCTTAAGAGGTGGAAAATTTGTATCATAATCAATTGGAATTAAATCCTCAGAAGGTGAAATCTTTTTCTCAGTTTTAGGTTTCCACACTTGTTGAGATAATGCAACCCGTTTATAAAACTTGTCGTTTTTAGTTACCACTTTCTTTACGGGTTCATTTTTCACCTTGGTGTTATCATTTTTCACACTCTTTTTCTCAACAACCATTTGTGCATTACCCTTCACATCAACTTTCTTCTGTTGAACCTTCACAGTTTCAGTCTTAGGCTTCACATTGGTACACTTTCGTGCAATGTGACCAACTTGATTACATCTGAAGCATGTTCGAGTATCAACAACTCGACTTGTGCCTTCAGACTGAGCCTGTGAAGCTCTTTTCTCAAAGAATTCTTCGTTCGATTTTGAAAAAATTTCTTTCTCTTCATCAGCAAGTGAACTCGAACTGTTCACAAACTTTTTCTTCTCAACAAACTTCTTGTTTTGAACATCTCTCTTATGATAACTCTTACCACCCTGATAACCTCCCGACCAATTGTTTCGATTGTTATTATAAAAACATGATGGATTAACAGACTTCTTGTAGTATGATTTATCTTTCTCAAAATTCATTTTTCTTTTTGTTTGACTCAGATTGTTCACTTCAGACAACTCAACTTCGACCAACTTGAAAACATTTGTCAATTTGTTCATGTTAACATTCTCAATCGGAAACTCAAAATCCGAAAACAACTTATTTGAACCCAACATCTTGTACATGACAAGATTTGATTCGTCATTTAAGTTGTTCTTGGACTTTTGTTTCGGAATGTATTTGTCCAAGAAACACCCATCTTCCTCAGTAGTGTCACTATCCGTTTTTAGCACATTTTCAACAACACCTTTTACAATATCATTTTGGACACTATCATCATTGAAAGATGTGAACGTGACATCAATTGAATCCGGAAGTTTCATTTCACTTTCTTCCTCAATTTCAACCAACCCAGATTGCTTTTTCGTGTAATTATCCAAAATCGGTGGTGGAACTCTATGAAAACCCACCCCGGTTCCATCAGAATAAACATCTTCGCCAACTTTGTTTTTCTTGATAGGTTTGGGAACAATGTGTTGCAAAACAAAGCTTGCGGAGCTGTAACTTTTAAGCTTCAACTGGATTCGCTCGTTTTCAATTTCAGCCTCTTGAAATTTAAGTTTCAGTTTAGCGATTTCATCCAGTTGTTGGTTGATTGATTCTTCTTTACTCTTAGCAATGCTTTTAAATGAACGTTTTCTTTATAAGTTTTATCATTTCGAACATCATTATCTTTCATTGTGCTTTTGAGTTTTTCAAACTTCTCAGAAATCTGATGGTTTTCAAGAATTAACTTTTCATTTTCTTTTTTAACTCTTTCAAGATCAATTTTATCTTTTTCAATTTGGTTAGTTAATTCTTTTATCCGTTCAGTTGAAGCTTTAACTCTTTTGTCACGATCAAGAATTTGATTCTCAACGCTTCTGACTTTTGCTGTCAGATCTTCAACTTTCTTACCGTTAAGATACGCGACTGTGTTACAAAATTTGCATTCTTTGATGCAATTTTTGCAATAAGCATTTCCGTCAATCTTCTTACCTGACACATTTGTTGACAAGTTCGAACTGACCTGGCTTTTTGACTCAGACACGGAGTTAGAGTCTACCTCAAGTGCCTTAGCAGCCAGCACTTTGTCAGCCATTTTTCTGAGGTTTTCAGCAGTTAACTCCTGCGTTGTGTCAATAACCCCAGTGTCAACTTTCTTCACCTTCACATTCTCTTTCTCGTCTCCAGTTCCCCACCATTTATTCTGCCAATAATCATCCTCATCTTTGAACTCCTTGATTATGGCTTCAGATCAAGAGTTTTGTCATCGACCGCAATATTTCCATATGGATCAAGATAACACTCCCTATCCGGATCCCATCTTCTCGCTCTCTTCGCTTCCAGATAGATACCAGATATTCCAAATTATTCTATTTTCAGCCAACATTTTTCTATGTTTATACTTCTGCTCTTCAGTTCGGTTATCTTTCCAAGGAATAGGTTCAGTTTTTGCCATGAATGCGTAGCCAACCGCATCTCCCTCCGGTAGAACCTCTTTACTCCAATCATACCCCTCATCATCGTAAATCACCGCAAGAGCTCTAGATTTCTCTTTGTTGTCTACAACCTGCTTCAATCTAGGCGGCTCAGATTTATTCTGATGATATATCGCTTTCTTGTAATAGTCTTCTCTGAAAGGGTTCTCCGACTCATCAGCATATGCGTTTCTGCATTCTCGCTTGAAGTGACCTTTTTGCTTACACTTGAAGCACGTCACCTTGGACTTATCAAAACCCAGCTTGGTAGATGGACCACCAATTGTCTTTCTGCCAGTTATTTCCATGAAACGCTGTGCTTGATGAACAACACTGGCCATGCACCAATGAATGTCGATTAATTCCATTTCTTCAGGATCTATTTGATCATAGTCCTCTTTTGTTAAGTTGGTGTTGCCTATCTTCCCTGCTACTAACCCTTCATAAGATTCCAACACAGATGCTAAAAAGATCATCTGTTGTTTAGCCGACTCCTCATCAAAATTCTGAGCATTCTTTAGATCTATTGCGATGTTGCATTGAAAACGATTCTTTGCATCAGAATGACTCGTAGATGATGAAGATCCACTGTGATAACCACTGTGATTTCCACTGCTTTGACCACTTTGACCATCTTTGCTAGTTGTGGACATATTCTCAGCAATAAACGCAGTCTTGGGAGAAGTTTCTTTTGGCATCATGCTTTTTGGATAATATAAATCCAAATTCTGCTGGTAGGATGAGTGATTAACTTTGTATGTCTTCTTCAGTTCCAGCTCGTGACTTTCAAGTCTCTCAATCAACAAATCCACAGTCAACTTTTCAGGCTCAATAGTGTTCTTCAGCATCAGCGCATAATATCTCCAATCCATCTCGTCTGGTAATGAATTGAACAACTTGTCTACTAGCTCATCGTTAGAATACGTAATTTCATGCCTAGCTAGCTCTAGTTTTAAATGCCCAAACCTCTCTATCATCTTTGACACTGATTCATTCTTTAGACAACCGAATAAATCAAATTCTTTCCTAAGAAGTTTCTTTTTACTTTTCATAATTTCAGCACTTCCTAGACATTTTGTTTCTAGCTTTTTCCAGAGATCTTTTGCATTTAAATAGTCGATCAATGAGATTATGTCTTCCCGGACGGACTGAAATAGCAATGCCACACATTTCTGCTCGGCAACAAATGATTCAATCTCCTCAACTGATGTTAAAGTTTCACCATTTTTGTTTCCATCTTGATAACCAGTTTTCAGACTCCTCCAGCTGGGAAATGCAAATGCCGTCAACCAATCTTCAAACTTTCTTGACCACCGACTGTATTCCTCGATAGCCATTAGCTTTGGAGGTTTCTGGAACGTTCCAAAGGCACTTTCAGATTCCCAAGCTTCCTTTTTCTTCGCATTCGACGGATTCTCATTCTTATTGCTTGACGAAGTATCATCATTTCCAGAATTTCCAGAGAATGCGTACATGTCACTAAATGGGTTCAAGAAGATGTCATCCATCTTGAGTATTCCTGCAAAATCAGCAAACACTTATAACAATTTTCGAAATTTTGAACAACAGTGACAAATAAGCGAAATCAGCTTGTATGTCTACAAAAGCGAAATAGCAGTGTAGTGACGCAAAAGCAAAATATCACTTTGACAGAAAAGTGAAATCAGAAATGTTCCTTTGAGCGAAACCCTAGTTATGTCCGAATGAACGAAACTAGGTATGTACGTAAGAGCGAAATAGGGTATGTTCGTATGAGCGAAATAGGGTTCTTTCGAGCGAAACCCCTTCGTTTACCGAAAAAGCGAAACCCTATTTTTAACTAATTTTTACCATTTTTAAGCTGTATTTTAATCTGATTCTTTCTAGGGTTTGTTAATTGTATGTTTTACACGTTATACTTAAAAATCAGGCCATTTCAACTGTAGGAACCAGTTCAAATAAAAAAAGTATGAGAGAAAGTGAGTAGAAATAAGAGAAGTCGGTAGAATCAAGCTGTAGTAGTATGAACTCCTCGTCCCGAGCTCTGATACCACTTGTTGGACCGGTTTCCGACCCTAAACAGTCAGTGTAAGGCAGTTCATCTTCAAATACAAAGGCGGAATCAATGCAAATGAAGTTACACAGCTTTTCCTTTCAATTCCTTCTCTATTGATGCTTTCTGATTACAATTTGACAGAGTTTCGTTACAAAAGCAATGACTAGGTTTCGCTCCAACATACACGACTTAATGATCAGGTTTCGCTCATAACTGCTATATATACTTCCTATGATTTTGCTTATACGTCATGACACAAAAGCGAAACCTCCCTGAAACCATATGAGCGAAACCCTAATGTTCTAATAAGCGAAACCTCAACTAAATATGTACACATGAGCGAAACCTCTATAATAAACCTAATTTTGACTTTCAAGCTCCTAAATTGACCTAACTTGACCTAAGACTTGATATACACGTAGTCAACAGACATTCCGTGCATCAACAGTTAATGATTTGTCTCATAAACTGATATGATTTGTCTCATAAACTGATATGATTTGTCTCTTTACTGTGTTCCATTTAAAAAAAACAAAAATCCAAAAAGATTTTCGGAGTGTTTTAGCATAAATTTTTGAAAAATTCAAAAAATTTTATTTCATCTTATTTTCGACAACTGATGTTGAAAAGTTGATTTTCAAAATTCCAAGTGCTAAACATGATGAACAACACGGATGGGAGAGTTTGTTTTGAAAGAATTAAGATGATATTTTTACAAGTGGTGAATCAGAGATTATGAATGTTATCATTTTGAACGATATCTACAAGTTGGTTTCTAAATTTTGTCAAATTTTTAATGTTGTGAAATTTATTGTGAGGTAGAGTTCGTGCAGGTAAAAGCAGCCAGGTTACGATTCCTGAAAGATATCCGAAAGCCAGGTTTCAATTTCTATGGACTTTCAGCATGATAAGTAGAGTTTAAACCAGGTTTCCGATCCAAAGATTGTGAATTCCAGACTGCGATCCCAGCTTATCGAAAGGGGGAGTCTGAAGACATAAGAGCCAGATACAGATTATGGATCAACATTCAAGGGGGAGTTTGAATGTTAGAGAGCCAGGTTTGAATCATGCGGTCCACGCAAACTGCTGATGCTGATGAACTTATGCAATCAAGAGATCTGATCAAGAGAAGATAAAGACATGTTGAGATTCTGGAAGAGAGAAAGAAGATGAAAAAGAGTTTGAGGATGCTTACAATGTCAGATACTTTGGAGAGAGCGAAAAGACTGATCAAGACTGAAGACTTGTCATACTGAAGACTCGACACTCAAGACTTTGTCAGCATCAAAGGGGGAGTCTGTTTGCATATGTCTGTCGACTTCATCTTGTATCGAGTCTTGTAATAGGTTAGATAGATCAGGGCACGTTATACGAGAAAAAAGAGAAGTTTGTAGGATAGAGCCATTTCGCACAAAATGGAACATGTCCATTTCGTACGAAATGGAACTGGCCAATTCGTGTGAGCCATTCCATGCGAAATGGCCTCTCCTATAGATATGTGCCTTGTTCAATTCATTTGTAACTTTCTGATTCCGGTTCCGAGGTGCTGCCGAAGTGTCTCCAGCCTGTAAATCGTTGTTATATCAATATAAGAGAAAATTTAAGTGAATCTAAGTGCAAATCAGCTGAAACAACTCCGATACGTCTGTTTCCGCCTTTCGTATTGGACGAGATCTCTTCTAAACGACTCGTTTGGTCGTGCAAACGATCCTACAGGCACGCCCCCGTGCTCATTGAGCACGGGGCGTGTTCAGCCTTCTGTTTTCTTGTTTTTTGCTTGGGAAGATGCTGTCGAGGGGTCGGGCATGCCACGTTTATTCCTTTTCTTGTATTTATGTTAGATTTAGCTGTCTTTTTGCTTCTTTTGTTAATTTGAGCTCATTTAATCCTGAAAATACAAAAGGAAGACAAAAGCACACTTTTTCCAACATTAGTACTAAAAACGGGTTAGTTTTATGCTGTCACACCCCCAAAATCCACCATGCGGAGTATCACCGCTTGGAGGCATGACATGACCAGGACCGAGCCACCAATCATATTGAACAACGTAGTTAAGCCAAATAAGATCAACCACAATACAATTGGTGACCAAAGCTAGTTAACTAAGTTTAGTTTAAACAGCGGAAGCATAAACGTAAATCCAAAAACATAAGTCCATAGTTTATAAGTTTAAAGTCTAAAGCGTAAGTTCAATAAGTTCAAAAGGAATTAAATATTAAATATGGAACATAACAGTCCGTATCCCACAACGACTCCTTCCTCGTGCAAGCTCCAAGCATTTAGCGACCTGCAACGCATGTAACAACGAGTCAACAACAAAGTTGAGTGAGTTCACGTTTGGTTGTTTAGTTTTTAAGTTGTTTCTGAAAACGTGGTTTGTCTTTCGTTAGCGTAATTGCCGTGGGGGTTACCCCGTAGTTGAAAGCATGATAACCAGTTCATTCTTTATTACCCAAACCATATCCATGATTAGTGGGGGCTTCCCCATGTAAACCACTAGACTGTACCATATCGACTACTAACACAAATAAGTTGTGCCCTACATCAGTGTCTATCATCACTGACGGTTTGCCACAGTCCATTAGTACACGCCCGTCCGACTAGCATGGTGTGAGGTTTGTTAAACCTAATAGCGCTATTAACTAATGACCCGCTCGCCATTGGCCTCGGCGATTAAGTCGATATAAAAATGAGGGACTTATGATAGAGTTTTGTCTAGTAGGTTTTAAGGTTGTTGTCCTACCCAAGGAGGACGAACGTACGTAGTTCTACCCAAGGAGAATATGCAGGATTAATATTGGCATCCTACCCATGGAGGATGGCCGTACATATCCTACCCAAGGAGGATATGTAGATTCAGTTTTAAATTCTTTAACCCATTCCCAAACCACCGGGAATCCCATGCCTTAGAAAGTGTGTGAACTCACCTCGGTTTGCTCGGTTAGATTCTCAAATATAGCTAACAGTCGAGGTCGGTCAATCACGTTGTTGATGCAGTCATCTGTCGTCTTCGTCTTATGTCGAGTCTCGGGCTTGTTACAGATCAGATTAGGCAAGAAATCAAGGAAAGTCAAAGCTGGCCGTTTGAAAGTGAAGGGTTCCGTTTGAAGCAGACGTGTCCGTTTGAGTGATGACCATTTGAGAATCTTATCGTTTGAAGGCTGGCCGTTTGAAGCATGTTTCAAACGGTCAGGAACTGCTATATATACCATTCAAACGGTTTCATTTGTAACGGTTGGTAAAATTGATACCGAGGTGCTGCCGGTATCTCTTTGGACTGTAATCACTGTTATATCAATAGAAAAGAAGATTAAAGTATAGTCAAGCTGTTTTAAAGTGCGTTTCTTATTATTCCGCCTCTGAAACGTACGAGAGCTCTTCAGAATGACTCATTCAGGTCGCGAAACCGATCCTACAATTGGTATCAGAGCTCAGGACGAGGAGTTCTTGCCATTTTCAGCTTGGAAATCTGATTTTCTACACTTTCTGTTCAAAACCGATACTTTTCATGGTCGAAATCAGCTTAAAACTTCACGTTGTGTTCGGAATTGATGATTAACAAAGCCTTACAAGTTTCAGACTATAATTCGAAGTAAAATCGGTAAAAATTGGTTGTTCGTTTGAAATCATTCGACAAAATGATGACGTCATGAGACTTTCCGTTTGAAACTGGGTCCATCGTTTGAACTGATCGCTTGAAAACAGTTTCCATCGTTTGAAATTGTTGTCCTATCGTTTGAAATCAGCTTTTGGTCGTTTGAAAGTTCACCGTTTGAACCGTTCGTTTGAAAGTGATCCGATCGTTTGAAATCACTTCCAGTCGTTTGAAATATACTTTCTGTCGTTTGAAATCATCATGTCGTTTGAAAGTCATCCGTTTGAATCAACTACCGTTTGAAACCTTGTTGTCCGTTTGAAAGCTGTTTAGTTTGTGAAACATGAGTACCGAGTTCTACAACGCATTTGCAACACCGTCAAGTCCAGCTGCGATTGCTCAAGCCATGAATTTAGAAAATGAGACGGGAACCACTCAAAAACCCCCGAAATTGATGAGTATCGAAGAATACTACGGGTGGAAGGATAGATTTGAAAACTGGGTTCAAGCAAATCATCTTAGATCATGGGAATGTATCTTGAAGAAGTATGTGTTACCGAGAACGGAGGTGAATGTTATCAAACAGATATCCGAATTCACAGATCAAGAACGGGCAATGTACAGAGCGGAGAAAATGATGATCAGTTTATTGCAACAAGCGATTAAGGAAGATATATTCATTCTGTTAGAACACGACAAAACTGCTAAGTCGATATGGGATGCTCTTAAAGTCAAATTCGAGGGAAGTGAGAGTATGATTAAAAGCAAAAAGGCATTACTTAAGAAAGAGTTTGATCTTTTTAGCAGCTTACCAGGAGAGGATACTAAGAAGCTGATTGAGAGATACTGTCACTTAGTGCGATCATTGACAATGATTGGTGTTGATAAAAGTCGTGAAGAGTATGTGGATAAGTTGGCTGATGCGTTACCTCAGAAGGAGTGGGGAACGTATTTGATGATATTGAAAAACACGGGTGTTTATGACGGACTGACAATTGGACAGTTTATCGAAAAATTAGAGGCTCAGAATCTGGAACAGCAAAAGACCATCAGGATGAATAGTCCGAGTGGTCAACAAGATGTGAAGATGTACTACAAAGGTAGCACTCCAGTTTCAGAATCTGAAAGAAGTCCAAAAATTCAGACAGCATTCAGTGCTGGTGATTCATCTGACAAAGCTGATCAGGGTTCAAATATTAGTAGCAGCGGGTTCTCATCATTTCCGAGTGTCAATCCCAAAGAGTCAAAGACAAGTTTTCAGTCTCAGGGAACAAAGACGGGAAATGGATATGTTATTCAGTGCAACATAGCTCTCAACCTTCCAGAAGGTCAAAGCTTCTCTGAAGACACTGCAAAAGACCATATGGCACTTCTGGGTTCTGTTTTGTTATCCTATGAAGGTCTGGTTGCTGGTCGGATCGGAAATCCTATGCTCACCAAAGAGGATTACGATCAAATAGACGCCAAAGAAATGGAACTCATGGATATCAAATGGTGTCTTGCAAGTGTTCTTCGACGTGCTGAGAAGTTCAAAACCATCACCGGGAGAAATGACTTTCTTGATGCCCATGTATCTACTTTAGGTTTTGATAAATCTAAAGTTACTTGTTTTCGATGCAGGGAGAAAGGCCATTTCAAGCGGGAGTGTAAAGGTAGAGAAGCTAGCGGTGCACAGAATCCTTTCGGAAAAGATGATTACTACCGAAAAGCTATCTATCAGCAAGTTGGTCAATCTCAAGAACCACAGACAGCTCATGGTAGAAAGATTGAAGACCCCAAGAGAGCATGTGTAGTAGATTTCAGCTGGAGTGATTACATATCATCTGATGGCAAAGCAACACGTATAATCGATCAAGATGATGAAAGACTTCCTGAAGGCAAGGCTTCAGCTGGGATATGTTTGTTGATGAGAAAGGAAAATTCAAAGCTTTCATTGCCAAGATTATGAGGGAGCCAGACATGTTTGCCACGTGGATGAAGTCTATTGGTGAAAATGTCAAATCGGTTGCTTCTGATGAAAGTTCATTTAGTAGTGATGAAAGTACAGAAACTGTTGGTGAAATTTCAGACAGATCTGGGAAGGTTTCAGAGGGTTCAGATGAAAGTTTACAGAGTTCAGATGAGAGTGTACTAAATGAAGTTCCTTCAGAAAAAGCAGTTGTTTTTGATCAAACACCGTCTGATTCTGGTGTATCAGATGCTGATTCTGAAAAATCCGTAGAGTTTGATCAATCATTGGTTGACAAAAGCAGTGATGATGAAGAAGAAAAATATGTAAATGTTGCTGAATCTCATCTTTCTTCTAAAAGTTTTCATGTTTATTTTGCAGATCGCATGAATACACTGAAGGTTAAAGAAGAAGAGAAGTTGACTGAAGCAGAAAAGGTAATTGAAGCTGAAAAGGTGATAGAAGTTGTGAAAACAATCGAGGTTGAGAAGATTGTTGATGTCGTCAAGCCTTGTGAGAAGTGTTTGGAGGCTTGTAAGGAATATGCAGCAAAAGACGACATTATAGCTGAGTACGAGAAGAAGAAGGAGCAGTTACTGTTCAACCTCAATTATGTGAAAGAATCATACGATGTCTTGAATAAAACAGTAACTGGTCTCCAAACGACAAACTCAGAAAGAGAACAGGCACTGACAATGATGAATGCAACTTTGATGTCAAAACAAAAAGCGATCAATTTCTACATTGAAGAGAGTGCCAAATGGAAGCAAGAGTTGGAAACTGAAAAGATCGAAAATGAGAGAATTAGGCGGTTATTGTTAAGCTATTCTACTTCTGATTATCTCATTGATCGTGTTTACCCAACTGTTGCAGGATTGGAAGCTTTTCAAGACGAGAAGCCAAAGAAGAAGAAAGACTGTGGTAAGAAATCGACTATTAGCTATAACAAGTGTCCGCCTCCAATTTGGGATGGGTATTCTCCTAGGAAACCAAACGACGAGCCACTTGAGAAAGCAGTCAATATAAAGCTTAAAACCGACACAACTGACGTTTTACCAGATAACATTGATGTCACGTTTACCTCCTCCGATACCGATCATGAGTCTGAGTTAATTAAAAAGGTGGTCGATCAGGTGTTGGATACTGATGAGGAGTCCGAGTCAAAATCTGAGTCAGGAGGGTCAAATTCGTCAGTCAACAGTCAAAATTCGTCGGTTAAACGGTCTTACAGTCTAGAATTTTTGTTATCGAAAGCCAATTTGGATGAAGGAACATTTGAAGTTGCATACACTTTAAATGATTCGGACAAATTATACTATGACAAAGAATTTCCAATAAGAAGTGTTCGTTTTGACATGATCAAAAAGGTTTTCAAAATGACAGAAATCAATATTTCTGAAATAAAAGATTTTAATCTTACTGAAAAACCTAAAAAGTGCACTTCAAGAGTTCAACAACGTCTAAACAAGAAAAAGGGTTACAATTCTGGTTCTGGTTTTCAAAAGAAACTTAATCAAAATCGTAGCTACAAAAAGAAAGGTTTAGGTTTTGTTCCACCAGAAAATTATAAAAATGATAAAAATTCTAAAACAAAAACAGAATTTGTGTCAGGTGGAAGCTCAGATGAAGAACAGAAGAAACCATTCTGGAGACAGTCAAACCAAGAGTTTCTTGCTGAGCGAAAGAAGAATGGAACTGAAGTGTTTTATCAAAGGGAGACTCGTACCTGTTACAGATGCAATGAAACTGGTCACATTGCATGGAACTGTTCTGCAAATGCAAAAACAAAACAGGGAGTTTCTCAGAAACTAAAAGAAAAAGTTGTTGATGTTGAACCACCAACCGATAGACTTAAATGTTTTGAAAATTCTAAATATGAGGTTGGTGAGTGTTCGGAAAAGAATTTTTACAAAAAGAAAGAAAAAGACAACCAGGTGTGGGTTGTTAAAAAGGTTGATGTGAATGTCGGCGATGAATCTGGTTCCACAAAGCCAGAAGAGCCACAAGTTGAGAAGAAAATTTTAGTGAATGATGAAGAGTTTCCGTCACTAAAATTTGAGGAAGTTAAAAAGAAAGTTGGAAAAACTGAGATTTCAAATCAGTTTTATAATGAGAAAAAAGATTTTGATGTTGAGAAAACATTCAACGGGAATGTTAAAAAGATTTTTGGGAAAATGTTGAGTGGGAGAGCTAAGGGGGTAAAAGATTTTTACACAACTAAAAAGGCAACATACAACCCCACTGCGCAAGAGTTGAAATCCATCAAGTCTGAAAAGACTTGGATGGAAGTCTGCTTCCCATGATAGTCGAAGGACTACGCCGGAGCTTCCAGGTTGGTAATTGAGAAGCAGGAATCGGCATCTTTTTGTCTAATTCGACAAGTGGTAAAGAGGTTTCTGTAGATGTGTCATTCCTACAGTAAAACCTACATATGGTATTTTGATCTAAAATTGGTATTTGTGGTTTTATGTTTGAGATGGTTATATTCTACAATTGGTACAGAGGCTGTTTAACTGCAAATGATAAATCAGGGACATTAAGTTGTACTTGATTTATTATTCATATGAGATTGATAAACAATATGATGAACCATATCCCCATGCTTCATAAGTGGTAAACTTAAAAATGGTAAACACAAACTCATTTTCCGGAAAAATCATTTTGATTAAAACAAACTTAAGTGTTTTGAAATCTAAATGAGAAAATGGTTTGTTGAAAGGGGGAGTTCTGATTGTTTATGCCTAGTGAATGGAGATTTGATGTGATTCGATATCAGTTGTCAAGTTTCTGTACAGTTTGTGTTGTTTTCTATGTTTTCCAAGTGGGTCAAGAGTCTAGTAGTTTTCAAATTTCCTTTGAAATGTGTTTGCATTTTAGGGGGAGTAGAAAATTTCAGAAAATCCAAAAACATTAGAAAATTTGAAAAAGACAAAAACTTGATAAAATTCAAAAATGAGTTTCGTTGTGAAAAGAGGAAATGATAGTACGTTAGTAGGCTGTCACAACATGCTAAAGAATTGGAAAGATAATATGTGATAAACAGTCTTACTGTGGATATGTCAGTAGGTTTTTACACTTTTAGTAAATTGTGACGAGATATAAACCTAAATTTCAAACTTGCTTGTTCTGTGGGTTAACACAAACTTGGATATATAGGTAACCCCTGGAATCTTGTTTGAAAGGTCCCTTATTCTGAGATACTAGGTCTTTATGCTCAGTGATATCTGGGGTATTATCCCGGGACTTCTACTGTATGGAAGTACTGACCTAGTCCCCGGATAATGCTTTCCGCAAAAAGCTTGAAACATAGCTTCACCCTCAGCATGCTGATGAAACAATAAAATTGATAGTCGCTGCTGTTGAAATCAAAAGATCCTCTAAAGGGGACACACCAAAAATCGAGCCGTCATCTCTCTGCTGAACGGAAGTTCTGACCTGAGCTCTCACGGTTTCTCATCTAACCCATATACAGATATCAGCTGTGGTATACTCACCTGTAAGACTGAATATTGGGATCTGGATATGGGAGTATATTCAAGTAGTGAGACACACGGATAAGTTTAAGTTCTTAAGACATTAATATCGTATCTCGGATCAGTTGAACTTTGTGTGAAAATTTCAGTGGACCGATATACTAACAATCTAGGTAAATTGTTTAGAACTGAAAATGAAATCAAGCTTAACAGTGTTAGTGACATGTCTCATAAACTGATATGATCCTCTTACACGATCTCACAAAAATAGTGTATGTAAATATTTCATTCTCTGCATTTCATTTCTTTACATTGAAAAATCCAAAAAGATTTTGTGTGTTTTAGCATAAATTTTGAAAAATTCAAAAAGATTTTCGACAAACTGATGTTGGAAAGCTGATTATCAAAATTCCGAGTGCTAAACATGATGACATTGTTGTGAGGGGGAGTGTGTCTAAATTGTCAAAATATGTTTTTAAATCAACAAATGGTTCATCATGTGTGGGTGATTTGAAAGAGAGTTAGTGATGCAAATTGTTAAAATTAGAAAATTTATTTCCGGGTTAAGAATATGCAGCCAGGTTTAAATCTTGGATCTAAAGATAAAGAGTCAGGTTACAATATCTGTTGAAGAAAGCCAAGTTTTGATCCTGGAAATCAAATTTTGGAAAGCCAGACAACGATCCTAAAGATGTTGCTGAAGAACAAAGAAATACCAGCAAATCGAGAGGGGGAGTCTGAAGATAGAGAGAGAGAGAAGTTCAGAGGACTGATAAAGACTGAAGATTGAAAAAGACTCGACCTTTAAGACTCGTCAACATCTGAGGGGGAGCCTGTTGATGCAGTCATCTGTCGTCTTCATCTTATGTCGAGTCTCGGGCTTGTTACACATCAGATTAGGCAAGAAATCAAGGAAAGTCAAAGTTGGCCGTTTGAAAGTGAAGGGTTCCGTTTGAAGCAGACGTGTCCGTTTGAGTGATGACCGTTTGAGAATCTTATCGTTTGAAGGCTGGCCGTTTGAAGCATGTTTCAAACGGTCAGGAACTGCTATATATACCATTCAAACAGTTTCATTTGTAATGGTTGGTAAAATTGATACCGAGGTGCTGCCGGTATCTCTTTGGACTGTAATAACTATTATATCAATAGAAAAGAAGATTAAAGTATATTCAAGCTGTTTTAAAGTGCGTTTCTTATTATTCCGCCTCTGAAACGTACGAGAGCTCTTCAGAACGACTCATTCAGGTCGCGAAACCGATCCTACACACGTCCTAATATAATTACGAGTTAATCATTTAGTGGTTTTCAAATAGAGCACAAAGTTCCTACATGTATCTATCACATAACATGCATTACTTTAACGGTTTATGCCCATGTAAACTCCCCACCTATTCCCATTCACAAATAAACATACGACATTGCACATAACACTTTTTATCGACACATAACATGTTAGATCATTCACGGATAACATACTTGACCTTTAGACACGCAAATTACTACTTATGTCATTTCAACTTAAATATCCAAAACTGGGCTGTTTTCGAGCATTTTAATAAAATAGTTATCTTATTTCAAAAATTCCCAACATTTTACAAAAGGTGCTAAACAATCAAAATATTATTGTGTAAAAATCTCGGGATCTAATTGATCACCAATATTTTATTAAAAATCATTTTCCGGACTGCACTCAGATTTATCTTTTTCTGAATGTAGTCCACGGAATAATTCATTAAAAATTCATTGTAAGTTGGATTGACGAAATTCTAGTGGCACAATTACTATGACGTCAGTGTCCATCTACAGTACCAATTTCATGATCTAACTCTACACAGAACTCAAGTTATGACAGAAAACAGAATGCATATTTTCAGCAGTAAAAATGCAGCTCTAGCTGCTGTTACAAAATGATACTTTAAAAATAGTAAATGAAGTCCAAAAATTACGATTCCAGTGCCATTAGAACCGTATTTCATAATACATAAATCTAGACTTCAGAAATACATTTTTTGTTAAGTTACAATCCTGTTACAGCCAACTGAAGTTGGCTATAATTACCAAACAACCTACTGTTTCAGCTTTTATCTTTCTAACTTGTGTTCGATTGATTCCGTTATCATGTTTAGTGATCACAACAACATCAAACATCAATGTTAACAAGTAGATCAGCAAGTAATCAGCAACATAATCAAGATAACTTCATATTATCATCACTTCATTAAATTTCAACAATGTTTCATTACAAAGTTAGTTTATATGCAAGACTTTGTTCATGCTTCTTTATTGTTCATGGATTCTCATCATCAAATAACTATTAACCACTCTAATAACATGAAAAATGAACGGATCTAAGTTCTTACCACTAGTTCAAGACTAGGGAAGTTCGAGTGAAGAAATGTGGTGGTTAATAGCGAATTGAGAAGGTCCTTCCACTTCCGAGAGCACCGAGCTTCGTTGTTGGACCTCTTACACCTTTGGATGACTAGAGATTGCTTGGAATGAAACTTGAAGGTGGTGATGGTGGTGTGGGGGCTCACGGCCGATGAAGAGGAGAGAGGGAGAGTCTGGGTGAGTTTGGAAGATGAAGATGAAATGAAGTTTAGTGACTAGTGGATTTATAGAGCAACCTTCCAACATATCATAATCCTTTAGTCCATATGTTCACTAAGTACTAGACAATATCAATTAAATAAATGAATAAAATCATGGGGGTGTCCCCACTACTAGAACCGGTTATGGGGGGGGGGGTTGGCTTAGTTGGGTGGTGATGGTATAGTTACAAGTTGGTTAAGTTCTAATGATATTTAGTTAGTGTATAAGTGTGTAGTATAATATAAGGTGTGTTAGGGTATTCGGGGACCCTAACTAGCTCAGAAAAGTAAAAACAATGTGTCTGGCAATATTTTTAGAGTGCTTAATTAATCCGTAAAGTGTCATACATATATATTTTTGTAACGTTTTTAATTTTCAACACTCAGGAAAGCATAATGGACTATTTAAAACTTTTCTGTACACTATTAGTATGTTAACAAGTACATGTAAGTATAACACAGTAATTAGAGAGCAGTTAAGTAATTCCACACAGTCGTCAAGCACTTTAATTATCATTAATAAATTGTACGGAATACATGGAATTTTGAGGGTTGTCACATATGCCATAATTGATGTAATTTATATGTTGCATTTTGTACACATCAAATACCCCCACACTTGAATCTTTGTTTGTCCTCAAGCAAAACTCTTTATAATGTGGGTTTTCACTCCCAAACGGAATGGGTAGAAGAGAAGGTTTTTGCGCTTGTCATAGAGTGTCGGGATTCCAAGATTTTTATTAGCTTTTATTTTTATTTTATTTACAATCCTATTCGTCATGATTTATTTATAACATTACATAAGCTAAATTACTTAATAGGGCACAACATGCCTCTTTAAAATTTCATTTTTATACAAGTTCACATATCTCACGGGAGATCACTCAACACTCGGCTGAAAATGTATTTTTGTGAAACACTCGAGAGCGGTGTGGAACTTACTCCTACCATATGCTTGCCAAGCAATCAATCCTCCTCCTTTTTAACTATATACCTTTGTAAATATCAAGAGGACTTTTGGGGTGAAGGGTTAGGCTTGGGTTAAAGGTAGGTGGTTGGGTTAGTGGTTAGTAGAAAAAAGGCGAAAAGGCGTAAAAACGTCGGTTTTCGTGAGACTTTTTATTTTTCATAACTTTTTATTTTGATGAAGCATTTGTTTTTGATAAACTTATTTGTTTATTTTTGTCTTCATCCTCATCATTTTTTTAAGGAAGTCATAAGAAAAACCGAGCTTTGTTACTAAAATAAAGGGTTTAAAATGAAAAAGGTTTTGGTGGGTAAAAGGGTGTTTGTTTTGGGTTAAGAAATGAAAAGGTTTAGGCTCAAAGGGGTTAACTAGGGGGATTTTGGGTATGTGGTAAAAAAAAGAAAAATAATGGTGTAGAAATAAAAAGGGTTATTCCTAATACCTCCATCATTTACTTACTTGGGTTTAAGTTGGTAAGGACCGGGAATGTATCATCGTGGCAAGTTCTAGAGTTGTAAGAAACCAAGCGGCTATTCACACAAGAAATGAAAAATGAGCATTTAGTTTAAAGATATGTATTTGTATGCTCAATAAAGTCTCAAAACTCACTTTTGTGGGAATGGGTTTTTATGTGATCAAGTATATATAATCAAATTTTAACTAGATCTGTCATGTCGTTTCATAATTTTCTTATGTTGGTTCTTTTTATCACGACGCCATCGGTTGTAAATTTGTAAAAATATCACCTTTTTAAAACTTGTAATTCTCAACTTAACTCAAGACAAGTAAAAAAAATAGAGTGAATTGCAAGTTTTGTCCTTTATCTTTAGGCCATTTTGCAAGTTTTGTCCTTTACGTTTAAATTTGACGAGTTTTGTCCTTTATGTTTAAAAATCAAGCACGTTTTACCCTTTGGGCCTTAAAAATCAAGCACGTTTTGTCCTTTATGTTTAAAAATCAAGCACGTTTTGTCCTTTATGTTTAAAAAATCAAGCACGTTTTGTCCTTAAAAATCAAGCACGTTTTGCCCCAAAGGGTAAAACTTGCTTGATTTTCAAACATAAAGGACAAAACTCGTCAAATTTAAACATAAAGGACAAAACTTGCAAAATGTCCTAAAGATAAAGGACAAAACTTGCAATTCACTCAAAAAAAAATAGAAAAATTTTTGAAAAAATTTGGGGTGGTCAGTGGTTCCAATAGAGTTTTGTGTAAGGCTTGTGATTAGGACTTGCGAAAATTCAAGGTTTAGCATCTCCCCCACACTTAAATTACACATTGTCCTCAATGTGTCCCAAAAATAAGTTTTTAGGTTGATTGAATGTGTAAAAAGGTGTGAAAAAGAAAAAAATTATGTTACTGGGCGTCTGGACACGGCCCCGTGGTGTCCGGGCACGGCCCCGTGTTCAGATCGCTAGTAACAGAAATTGGTAAAAAGAAACAGAAGCCTGGGCACGGGGGCGTGTTCAGTGAGCACGCCCTGTGTCCATTTACCTGAATTGGGCATTTCCTGCAGATTGTGTAGCACGGGGCCGTGTTGGGCGGGCACGGCCCGTGCTGAACCTGCTGTAACGAAGAAAAATTTTCGGGCGGTTCTGTTTTTGTGCATGGGGTATTGGTGCAAGTTTCCCTTGGTGTCCTTCACCATCTTGAGTGTGTCTTATACATTACATCATCATCCAAACACCAATTTAACTAAAACTATCATTCATTCAAATAGAGAGAAATTACATAATATTCCTAATAAGTTAAAATTCTAGATAAATAGGTCAAAAGAAGCATAAGAAGTCTAAACCAAGAAGTTCTAGCCTAAAGTCTGTTCTATTAGCAAAATTTCCAAAAAGATAATTCTCTCGGTTGGAAGCGGCTTGAAGAACTTCTTCCTCCGGATATGGGTTCCTCACACGTCGGCGAGCCATTCTTCTATCTCCCTTGGGAGAAGGAAGGCGGGCTCATTGGCATCGGTTTGAGGGGGTGTAACTTCCACCGGGACTTCTTGCAAATTTTCAAAAGAAGGCTCCGCGGGAATGTCATCCCATCCGGTGGGGTTGTTGACTCCAAGTGCTAGGTTCCAATCCTCTTGAGGGAGGATGGGTTCCATAGGAGGTGTCACAAGAATATTCAACCTCTGGTGCAAGAGGTTGATTTCTTGAAAACTGTTTTCCAGCCCCACTGTAAGATAATTTATACGGTCTATCCGAACCTCCTCTACCGAAGTCATCTCATCAAGAGCTTCACGTAATGCCATTACATAGCGTACGAGAGTTGCTTCAATTGAAGACCTTCTTTCCCGTCGACTGCTTCAGGAATGTGCAGAAGAGGTTCCACTATTTTGACTTGACATTCTACGAAAACAAACCAAAAATAGTTCATTTTAATGAAACAATAACCTCGGACACGGCCCCGTGCTCAATGAGCACGACCCCGTGTTCACCTTTATGCAGATTTTTGGAACAAGGAATCTTGGAGTTTCAAATTATTTTTCAAACTTATGAAGCAATTTTGAGCAGCAATAACTTAAAACAATGTTGCACAACTTATTTTTAACAAGATTCCTTGAATAAAAACCTGACAAACCTCTCAATAAAGATTGGAATCATGGTGATCTCAAGCTTCAATGGAGGTGTTGAAGGAAGAAAGATGAAGAAGAAGGTAATGGATAAAAGAGGAAAGGACAAGATGGTTGTTGAGAACCTTCTTTTAGAAAATACCTAGGATGGTATGTGTGATATCCCAACAAATCTCCGTCCCTGGAATGGTCCAAATATGCAGGATTCTCGGTTGGACACGGCCCCGTGTGCAGACAAGATCCTGACACATTTTGTCCGTATTCTGACAAAAAGTCAGAAAGGAATCTTTTGGTGGACACGGGGGCGTGCTGACCTGGACATGGCCCCGTGTCAAAAGGCTGTTTCTGAAGTTTGTCTATTTTTAGGGAACTTATCCGGGTCGGGCGGTTCGTTACTGGATGGAACAACCCCAAAGTGCCTGAGATACCTTAATTGTTCTAGATTAAGACGAGAACGCAAGAGGTTGTCGGTGAGGGTGATTCCTATGCTAAATGTAGGTGGACAAGTCCAACCCTTTCTTGGGCTCTCGTTAAAGAAGGTATATGTCGAATCGCTCGGGTCTATGTATTCATCGAACGAAGTCGATGTGGAGTCCTTCACGGCACAATCGACACAGGGACGACTATCGATCAAATCTTCTCTAGAATTAGAGGTGATATCGGGAACAACGAAGTTGTTTTTATCCAAATGAGATCTCAATAATTCTAATTGGGTATCGTCTTGAGATGAATTGAAATCCATCTCAAGTTCTTTTAACCAATTAAGAATTAGATCTTCTAATTGAAATAGTTCATCAAGAAGCATTTCTCCTAGAAGGTCCGGTTGAGCGCATTCGAGGGAGAGATAGGGATTATTTTTACTTTCACCCCTCTTAAGGCTACAAGAAAACAATGGGTCTATATAGTGGGGCTTGTAATTTAGAAAATAACATTCTAATTCTTTATGAGGGCCACCACATATTTGACACCACGTACCATAAGAGTGCCGAAAGTAAAAAATATCAGTATCACTCATGTTTTTGTCAGAAATTACCAACCGTCGAGATCTTACGGTTCTGTTTTCAGTAGCTGACGCTTGGACACGGGGCGTGTTGAGTGGGCACGACCCCGTGTTCAGCTACTGTCTGACTTAAAACACGATTGCCAGTACCAAAGATTGGGCACGGGGCGTGTTCAGCGGGCACGACCCGTGCTGAGTTCTGCAGAAGCTGAAAAACTAAGAAGAATCCTAAAGAAATAGAAAAATCAGAAAAACTGATTAGGCCGTTGATTTTAAGCTTTCTTAAAATCCTTGTGTCCCCGGCAACGGCGCCAAAAACTTGATACGTGTGTGGTGTGATATATTTTTATGTGTATTTTTAGCCCTTTTTAACCACTTTAGTCAAGTTTTAAATTTATAAAACACGATATTTACTAACACCAAACACACATATGGGCAACTGCACCCATCGTGAGCGTAGTATAGTGTTGGTAAGATACCGAGGTCGTCCAAGGACACAAGAGCTTTTAATACTGGTTTATCCTCAACGTCTAATCAAATCAAAAATTTAGAAAAAGGTTTTAAACTAGAAAATAAAAACTAAAATGCTGAAAATAAAAATAAAATAAAAACAAATAGAAAAGATGAATCACTTGGATCCGACTCGCCTTTAGTGTAACCTTTGATTATTTCCGCACTCTTGCACTTTTTAAGAGATTATCTTAGTTATTGTAGTAGGCCCCTCTTTTGAAGGTGACGTTACCCTCAACCCAATAGTTTGAGTCAGCAAGGATACAATCCTAAAGGATCGGATTATTGAAAGATAATTAATTAAGTTATTAATGCATATTGTGGTAGGCCCCTCTTTTGAAGGTGACATTACCCTCGGCTAAGTAGTCTGAGTCAGCAGGGATACAGTCCTAAGTAGCCGGGTTAAAGTTTTAATAGTAGTTTACATATGAGGGGATCAAAGAGTTTGGACCCCCGTCATCCAATACCATTGGGTATTGAAGGACGTCCTACTAAATTTGACCCAGGTCCTTGCAGGATCTATACACTGAACAATGGCAAGACTCTTACCAAACCATTCCCTTAACCCTCGACCAGGTAGCCAACATATCTCCATATAGACCGTTGAGATATGAATGGTGAAAATCTTTTTTTTATATATACAGTAAAATAATGCCAAGACACCACGAACAAATGATAAGGAAGAATCACCTTCAACATATAAATCTAGTTATTAAAGTCAATAATACATAACCAAATAAAAAGTGCGAAAGGATTAAAAATAAAAAGTATTACACTAAATGCTTGTCTTCACCAAGTGATGTAAGAGACTTAGGCAAACATAGCCTTTGATTGTCAAGAACTCTTACGATCAATCTTGGATCCCGAGACTACTCACACACTCTATGATGGATGATGGTGGTGGATGATGGTGTTGTGGTGGTGGTGGAGTGTGGGTGAAGTGTGAGAGAGGTGGTGTGCCAAGGGATGATTTGCAAGTGAGCCAAGCACCCCTATTTATAGCCTGAACAGAAGCTCGGGCATGACCCCATGTCCATAGGGCACGGCCCCGTGTCCATCCCTTTTCCCTTTCTTCATTAAATGCAGTTTGTCTGCATTAGTTGACCACGCCCCCATGTCCGCTGGGCACGACCCCGTGTGCAGAAGCATATCTGTATTATCAAGATTTCCTCAGATTCTACGAATCTTAGAGTTGACCACGGCCCCGTGTCCGCTGGGCACACCCCCGTGGTGGGTGATAGAAGCTTCTACAACTTTGTCTTTTCTGCTGACACTTGGGCACGCCCCTGCTCATTGAGCACGGGGCGTGTTCAGCCTTCTGTTTTCTTGTTTTTGCTTGGGAAGATGCTGTCGAGGGGTCGGGCATGACACGTTTATTCCTTTTCTTGTATTTATGTTAGATTTAGCTGTCTTTTTGCTTCTTTTGTTAATTTGAGCTCATTTAATCCTGAAAATACAAAAGGAAGACAAAAGCACACTTTTTCCAACATTAGTACTAAAAAAGGGTTAGTTTTATGCCATAATTGATGTAATTTATATGTTGGATTTTGTACACATCAATGTATAAGTGAAAACATTTAAATACAAATAAGAAATTACTTAAAACACATTTTTTTGAAATGTGGCACATGCAACACCTTATAACACAATCAGAATGCCAAAAACACATTTTCAGACTGGTAAAACACATTGGGTAATAACACAATGAACCTTTGATACACATTCTTATGAAGTGTGAGACAGACAACACCTTAAAACACAATCAGCTTGCAAAAAAAAAAAAAAAAAAAAAAAAAAAAAAAAAAAAAAACAATTCTGATTGGTAAAACACATTTTTAGACTGGTAAAACACATTGTAGATTGGGAAATAACACAGTGATAATGTGTAAAGTGTGGTTGATGTAAATCAGGTGCATGTGGGAATGTTGGAAGTGTTCTTGAATCAATTCGACGACTGTGTGAAATGGATAAACGTCTGTTGGTGCATTGAATGTCTGTTTACTACGTCTGTATTGAGTCTTAGGTCAAGATAGGTTAGATTGGAGCTCGAAAATCAATTTAGGGTTTTAGGAGTTGATTTCGCCCCAAATGACACATATGTCATTTGGAGCGAAACCATATAGATACTATTTCGCTCCAGTGTACATTGTTAGTGGGGGTTTCGCTCATAGGTACATTAGGTGATTTCGCTCTTGAGTCACATGGGGTTTCGCTCATACAGTTTGGAGCGAAATCAGCTTACTATAAATACCTATCATGTGATCTCATTAGTTAACCATTGGAGCGAAATCAGGTCATGCTATTGGTGTCGAAACTCTGTCAAAATCTACTCAGAAAGCATTAATAGAGAAGGAAATTGAAAGGAAAAGTTGTTGTTACTTTGTTTACACTGATTCCGCCTTTGTACGCAAAGATGAACTCCCTTAACTGACTTTTTCGGGTCCAACAACGGTCCAACAAGTGGTATCAGAGCTCAGGACGAGGAGTTCATACTACTACAGCTTGATTCTACCAGATTCTCTTACTTCTACTCACTTCTTCTCATACTTTTCTGATTTGAACTGGTTCCTATGGTTGAAATGGCCTGAACTTCGAATATAGGGGTTAAAATTCGGACTAAAAATGGTGAAAATTAGCTAAAAACCTAATTTCGCTTTTATGGTCATCGAAGGGGTTTCGCTTATAATTGCTTGATTTCGCTCATAAGGACATAAATTTTCTGATTTCGCTCTTAGATACATCCTAATTTCGCTCGTAGGGACACAAGTTGCTGATTTCGCTCGAGTGTACATCTGATTTCGCTCGAGTGTACATCTGATTTCGCTCGAAATTGCTAATTTCGCTCGAAATCATAGTTTTTCAAAAATTTCAAAAATTTTTCTAAGTGTTTGTTGATCTTTCAGGTACATTCAAGATGGATGACATTTTCATGAACCCGTTTAGCGACATGTACGCATTTGCTGGAAATTCGGGAGATGATACATCTACAAGCAACAACAATGAGAACCCGCCAAACGCCAAGAAGAAATTATCGGATGCTTTGGAGGTTGAAAGTGCTTTCGGAACTTACAACAAACCACCGAAGTTGATGGCTATCGAGGAGTATAGTCGGTGGGCAAAGAAATTCGAAGATTGGTTGATGGCTTTTGCGTTTCTGAGCTGGAAGAGTCTAAAAAATGGATACGATAATGGAGGCAAAGAGGGTGAAACTTTATCAACATCTGATGAGATAGAATAATTTGTTGCTGAGTAGAAATGTATTGCGCTGCTGTTTCAATCTGTTCGTGAAGATATAATCTCTTTGATCGAATACTCTAGTGCAAAAGATCTCTGGATAAAGTTAGAAAAGAAATGTTTAGGAAGTACTGAAATCGTGAAAAACAAAAAGAAACTTCTTAGGAAAGAATTTGATTTGTTTGGGTGTTTAAAGAATGAAGCAGTTTCAAAAATGATCGAGAGGTTTGGGCACCTGAAGCTGGAACTAGCTAGACATGGAATTAAGTATCCTGAAGATGAGCTAGTAGAAAAATTGTTCGATTCGTTGCCAGACGAGATGGATTGGCAATATTATGCGATGATGCTGAAAAATACTATCAAGGCGCCATAAGTGTTAACTATAGATTTGCTGATTGAGAATCTCGAGAGTTATGAGTTGGAATTGAAGAAGACACACAAAGTCAATCACTCATCGTACCAGCAGAACTTGGATTTGTATTATCCAAAGAGCATGATGCCAAAGAACAATTCTCCCAAAACTGCGTTTTCTGCTGAGAATGTCTCCACACCGAACAAAGAAAGTCAAAGCAGTGGATATCATAGTGGTTATCACAGTGGATCGTCATCAAATTCAAGCCAGTCTGATGCAAAAAACTTTTTCACTGCAACATCCCTGTAGACATGAAGAATGCTCAGAATTTTAGCTAGGAGTCGGCTAAGCAGCAGATGGTTTTCCTAGCGTCAGTCTTAGAATCTTATGAAAGTCTTGTGGCTGGGAAGATTGGCAACACCAACCTAACAAAAGAGGACTATGATCAAATAGATCCTGAAGAAATGGAATTAATTGACATAAGGTGGTGCATGGCCAGTGCTGTTCGTCGAGCTCAGCGTTTCATGGAAATAACTGGCAGGAAGTCAATTGGTGGACCTTCTACCAAGTTGGGGTTTGACAAGTCCAAGGTGACATGCTTCAAGTGTAAGCAGAAAGGTCACTTCAAACGTCAATGCAGAAACGCGTATGCTGATGAGTCTGAGAACCCGTATGCTGATGATTAAACTGATCATGAGAGGATTAGACAAGAAAATGAAAAGTTAGTTCTTGAAAACCGTCAAATCATTGAAAAATTTGAAGATGAAGATGATGGATGTTTTCTGGATAAATACATTCCGAAACAAAAGTCCAAAGACAACTTAAATGATGAACCTACTCTTGTCATGTACAAGATGTCGGGATCTGATAAGTTGTATTCGGATTCAGAGTTTCCCATTGAGAATGTGAATGTGAAAAAGTTAACAAATGTTTTCAAGTTGGTTGAAGTTGAATTGTCAGAAGTGAACAGTTTGTGTCAAACAAAGAGACAAATGAATTTTGAAAAAGATAAATCATACTACAAGAAACATGTTATTCCACCACGTTTTTATAACAACAAGAATCAAAACAATTGGTCGGGTGGTTATCAGGGTTGTAAGAATTATCAGAGAAGAAATGTTCAAAACAACAAGTTTGTTGAAAAGAAAAAAATTGTGAACGGTTCGAGTTCACTTGCTGATGAAGAGAAAGAGATTTTTTCAAAATCGAATGAAGAGTTCTTTGAGAAGAGAGCTTCACAGTCTCAGTCTGAAGGCACAAGTCGAGTTGTTGACACTCGAATATGCTTCAGATGTAATCAAGTTGGTCACATTGCACGAAAGTGTACCAACGTGACGCCTAAGACTGAAACTGTGAAGATTCAACAGAAGAAAGTTGAGGTGAAGGGTAAAGCACCAATGGTTGTTGAGAAAAAGAGTGTAAAAATTGACAACACCAAAGTGAAAATGAACCCGTAAAGAAAGTGGAAACTAAAAATGACAAATTTTACAAACGGGTAGCATTATCTCAACAAGTTTGGAAACCTAAAACTGAGAAAAAGATTTCACCTTCTGAGGATTCAATTCCAATTGATTATGATGCAAATTTTCCACCTTTGAAGGCTGAAAACTTTAAAATTCAAATTGAAAGAGTTAAAAGTGTCAAGGTTACACCCAAGGCTGATGAGGCTTGGGTGGACACAATGTTT
The DNA here is from genome assembly GCF_002127325.2 of Helianthus annuus. Classification (NCBI taxonomy): domain Eukaryota; kingdom Viridiplantae; phylum Streptophyta; class Magnoliopsida; order Asterales; family Asteraceae; genus Helianthus; species Helianthus annuus. The sequence continues at coordinate 60,225,749 of NC_035437.2, forward strand.
GACTAAACAATTTGAATTGCCGGAGCTTCCATGATCGCGAAGCATGAATCGGCATCTTTATTGAAGTGTTTAAATCATGTTCTTATATGTGCAGGATCTTCCGAGATTAGTCTCAGGCTGGATTATGGACAGTGGAGCATCTCGACATATGACAGGGAAGACTGCATTGTTGTATGATGTGAAGAATATCAATGGAGGTTATGTTGGTTTTGCGGGTAATCAAGGAGGAAGGATTATTGGTGAAGGAACGTTATCCAATGGGATTGTGACGTTTGAAAGAGTTAACTACATTGCTGAGCTGGAGAACAATCTGCTGAGTATCTCGCAGATCTGTGACAGGATGTATACCACTCACTTCACTGATAAAGAATGTTTGATCTTGAAGCCAGGATTTGTTATCCCTGGGGAATGGATTATCATGAGGGCACCAAGAGTTAATGATCTGTACGTGTTGGATATGAGCGTAGCTACTACAACCACGGGTCAAGCTCATTGTTTCGTGTCCAGAGCAACTGAAAAAGAATCGAGATTGTGGCACCGGAAGATGGGACATATACATCTTAGAAAAATGAATCATTTGGTGCACAATGATTTGGTTACAGGAGTTCACGTCAAAGTTTTCATCTGGAAGGGGAGTGCATTAGCTGTGTTAAAGGCAAGCAGAAGAAAAAGTGGATTTGTTTGGTCCGGTGAATGTCAAGAGTATTACGGGAGACAAATATTGTCTTGTGGTTACTGATGATTATTCCAGATTTTCGTGGGTTTCTTTCTTGAAGACGAAAGACGAAACGTTTGACAGCTTGATGGTGTTGTTCAAAAGAAATGAGAATCTGTACCAAAGGCGTATCAAAAGAATTCGATGTGATAATGGTACTGAATTCAAGAACAGCAAGATGGAAGAATTTTGTGATGAAAGAGGTATTTTGCATGAGTTTAGTGCTCCGTACACTCCGCAGCAGAATGGAGTCGCAGAACATAAAAACCGGACACTAATCGAGACGGCTAGAACGATGCTCCCAGATTCAAAGTTACTAATTAATTTTTGGGCTGAAGCTGTTTCCGCCGCATGCTATACGCTCAACAGAGTTCTCACTGTCAAAAAGTTCAACAAAACATGCTTTGAGTTAATCAATAACCGCAAACCTAATTTGAAGTATCTTGAACCGTTCGGGTCACCCTGTACTTTTATAGAGCCTTATGGAAAGTTTGGTCCGAAGTGCATTGAGGGTATATTTGTTGGTTATTCAAGTCCTTCGCGACGTGCCTTCGTTCCAAGTGAGAAGCGGAGTATTGAAGCTGCGAATGTTGAATGTCAAGGTTATACTATGCCGCCACAAAATCCAGGAGATTCATGGCGATATCATTATGACAAGTTGTGGGATTCGTTTGATATGAGAGAAGAAGAAGAAGAAGATCTCTTTGATGAGTTGGATATTTTGCGTGAGTATGAGTCACAGCAAAGGTTCCCAGCTGAGTATTCGAGGCGACCATGGGAAACTTCAAATGACGATGAAGCAGGTCCGAGTAATGCTGGTGAACACGATGATGTCCAACAGAATGAAGTTGCTCAAGATAATCAGATGGTTGAGAATGATAATCAAGAAGCTGAAAACATGCCGATCTTTGATCATGGAGATTCAGATTCTGAGGGGGAGCAGATTCAGGATTTAAGTCAAACAAACCAAATGAGTGAACAAGGTGCAAACCAAAATGTTACTAATCTGGAAGGCGATGTGGATGTTCCAAGCGAAGTAATGCTGCGAACTCTTTCATATCATCCAGAGGAGTTGATCATAGGAGAATTCCAATAAGGCGTTCGCACGAGACGTCAAATTGACCAGGGCCTTACATGTTTTTATTCTACAGTAGCACCTTTACAAACTGATTTTTCACTAAGTTGTTTTATCTCGCAGATCGAACCGAGAACTTACAAAGAGGCGCTTACTGAAGACTCTTGGGTCATTGCGATGCAAGAAGAGTTAAGTCAGTTTGAAAAGTTGGGAGTGTGGAAGTTAGTGGCTTTGCCGGATGGTCATAGAAAAATTAATACGAAATGGGTATTTAAGTGTAAGAGAGACGACATAGGAGTTGTTGTAAGGAACAAAGCTCGACTCGTTGTTCAGGGCTTTACTCAACAGGAGGGAATTGATTTTACAGAAGTCTATGCTCATGTGGCACGACTAGAAGCAATCAGAATTTTCCTTGCATTTGTGTCTTGGAAGAACTTCAAAGTATATCAGCTAGATGTAAAATCGGCGTTTCTTTATGGGAAGGTTAAAGAGGAGGTTTATGTCGGTCAGCCGCCGGGTTTCACCGACCCAATCCACAAAAACAAGGTCTACTTGCTGGACAAAGCGCTGTATGGTTTACACCAGTGCCCGAGAGCCTGGTACGAGACTTTGTCTCAACACCTACTAGCCAACAATTTCATACGTGGAAAAGTGGATGCCACTCTCTTCACTAAAGAGGTCGACAGTCATCTTCTGATAGTTCAGATTTATGTGGACGATATAATCTTTGGGTCGACGAATGAAATTCTGTTCAAAGATTTCGAACAAGTGATGAAGCAAAAATTCAAAATGTCATCAATGGGGGAGATGAAATTCTTTTTGGGTCTACAAGTTGAACAACTACCTGAGGGAATTTTCATTCACCAGAAGAAGTACGTGCATGATATTCTAGAGAAATTTGGAATGTCAAGTTCTACTCCAGCTGCTACCCCACTTGCAACAAATCATGGGATTCACCCAGATCTCACCGGAGACAGGGCTGATGAAACATTCTATCGATCCATGATAGGTTCTTTGATGTACTTAACTGCTTCACGTCCTGATATCATGTACCCAACGTGCCTCGCAGCAAGATATCAATCTAACCCGAGAGCTTCGCACATGATTATTGTAAAGAGGATATTACGTTACCTGAAAGGAACTCCTACATTGGGGTTGTGGTATCCTAGGAAAGGCAACTTTACGCTCGAAGGGTATTCCGATTCGGATTTCGGATGCTGCAAAATCAATTCAAAATCAACAACTGCAGGATGCCAGTTCTTTGGACCTAGATTGGTTACCTGGCAGTGTAAGAAACAAACGTTTGTGGCGCTATCTACATGTGAAGTGGAGTACGTTTCTACTAGTAGTTGCTGCTCTCAGATCCTGTGGATACAGCAACAGATGCGCGACTACGGTTTGCAGTTTCTTAACACACCTCTTTTTGTTGATAATGAGGCCGCTATAAATATAACAAAGAATCCAGTACATCACGCTTAAACTAAACACATAGAAATTCGTCATCACTTTATTCGCGATTGTTTCGAGAAAAAGTTGATACGAACTGAGAAAATCCACACCGACGAACAGAAAGTTGATTTACATACCAAAGCTTTTGATAAAAATCGGTTTAAATATTTGTTAAAACTGAATGGTATGAAGCTTCTTTCGGTGTCGGATGGGATTATCGGCGTTGATGAGAGTACTGTTGCGGATGAAGATGAGAAACAATCTGCAATGGTTTGTCGATTTTTTACTTGTTTTGGTATTTAGGGGGAGTAGATGTACATAGTATATTTTCAGAAAATACAAAAACAGTAAAAAATGCAAAAATAAAAAAACATGATAGAATTTCAAAATCCAAAAAAATAGAAAACTGAAAAAGAGCTAGTGTAAAAAGGGAAAATGATAGTACATCGGCTAGACAATTACAGTATGCTAAAGAATTGTAAAGACTAAATGAGTTAAACAGTCTCGCTAATGATGTGTCGATAGGTTTTCGCACATTTAGTAGATTTATTCGGGATATAAACCTAAAATTTCAAACTTGCGAAATTTGTGGGGAACACTACTTGGATATATAGGTAACCCCTGAAATCTCGTTTGAAAGGTCTCGTATTCTGAGACACTAGGTCTTTAAACTCAGTGATATCTGGGGTATTATTCCGGGACTTCTGCTGAATGGAAGTTCTGACCTAGTCCCCGAATAATACTTTCCGCAAATGCTTGAAACATAGCATCGCCCTCAGCAAGCTGATGAAACAATAAAATTGATAGTCGCTGCTGTTGTAACTAAAAGATCCTCTAAAGGGGACACACCGAAAAGTCGAAGCCGTCATCTCTCTGCGTATACGGAAGTATCGACCTGAGCTCTCACGGCCCTCGCATATAACCCCTGACAGATATCATCTGTGGTATACTCACCTGTAAGACTGAAAATTTGGGATTCTGGATACGGGAGTATATTCAAGAGGTGGGACACATGAATGAGCTAAGTTCATAAGACATCTAAATCATATCCTGAGTAAATTGAAATTTGTGTGAGAATTTAAGATGGATCAGTATATCGACAATCGACGTGAATTGTTTAAGTCTGAATATGAAATGAAGCTTAACGGTACTTATAATTTGTCTGAAAAGCTGATATGATTCCCTGACACGCTCACCAAAAATATGTTTGTAAATAGTTTATTTTGTTTACATTCTGCAATTTAAGTTTCTGTATTTCATTTCTTAGTTTAGAACACTTTATTAAAATCCAAAAAGATTTTATTTCTGCTTTATTTTTGACAAACCAAAGTGGAGAGTTAATCGTTGGATTCTCGAAGATTGAAGCAGATGCAGGAAAAGTTCTGAGCTGAAGAATGAGGAGAGCTTACTTTGACAGAGTTTGAGTGATTTACAAGTTAAAACAAGTTCATTAGTTTGATGCTTGTTACATTTTTCAGAAAATGTTTGAAAATGTTAAACAAAATCAGTCTGTATTGTCAAAAGACCAACCAAGGTCATTAAATTGGACTTGGTAGATTAATTGAGTAATCAGGGTTATTAACTTGGACCTGAATACTTAAGTGGATTTCTAGAACTGATAGATTGTGTGATTTTGTGAAAAGATAAGTTTGTAATGTTTGATGTTTGAGACACAGGTTTTGGACTTCATCATTCCCATGGGAGCTAATTGTCAAAGCTTGAACCAGATCAAGACCTCAGGTTCTAGCATATTGAGAGGGGGAGTTTATGAAAGGGGGAGTTTGGATCAACAAGTTAAAGGGAAGTTTGAAGATAGAGCCAGGAAGTGATTCTGAACCTGTGAAGATAGAGTTTTTACAATGAAAAGACAGAGTTGGAGAAAAGACTAAGACTGAAGACTCGGAGCCAAAGAATTCGTCAACATCCAAGGGGGAGTCTGTTGGTGCATTGAATGTCTGTTTACTACGTCTGTATTGAGTTTAGGTCAAGATAGGTTAGATTGGAGCTCGGAAATCAATTTAGGGTTTTAGGAGTTGATTTCGCCCCAAATGACACATATGTCATTTGGAGCGAAACCATATAGATACTATTTTTCGCTCCAGTGTACATTGTGAGTGGGGGTTTCACTCATAGGTACATTAGGTGATTTCGCTCTTGAGTCACATGGGGTTTCACTCATACAGTTTGGAGCGAAATCAGCTTACTATAAATACCTATCATGTGATCTCATTAGTTAACCATTGGAGCGAAATCAGGTCATGCTATTGGTGTCGAAACTCTGTCAAAATCTACTCAGAAAGCATTAATAGAGAAGGAAATTGAAAGGAAAAGTTGTTGTTACTTTGTTTACACTGATTCCGCCTTTGTACGCAAAGATGAACTGCCTTAACTGACTTTTTCGGGTCCAACAACGGTCCAACAACGACACTTTTACGAAAGATTTCCAATTGTACCCCGAAAGTAAGAAAATAAAAGAGATACACACATTGTGGACTGAGAAGCTGAAAACGGTTGGATCCACATGTACGACAACTGGACAACCACAAACTCCTACGGATAAAACACCAGAAAAAGAGGCAAATAAGGAGAATGTGGATATGTCACAGTTGTCGCAGTGGACACCTTCATTGGTAGAAGAGATATGTAAGACGGTTGACAAGACAACCACACCGACGACTCAGCTTGCAGTAGTGGAGCAGCCCACACTCGTCGTCACACCGATCTCCCAAAAAACACAGGAGGAATATGAATATTCGATTAGACGTGGGCAGCTTATACACGAGTTGGACCTTGGAAAGCGGAAAGTAAGACCGCAAAGACAAACAGAGTTGACCGATGCTCTAAGGTCTCCATACGTGAAGCGGGCAGTAGAGATTAGAGCAAAGCTTGAAAACGCTGAGGTCTTAGTCAGCTCATACATGTTTTCAGCCTGGGGTTCAATGTGGTATGTTATAAAAAATGCCATTTATAATACGAATGTTTCTACAAAATATGTTAAGACACAATGTTTGAAAGTGATTCGTCTGAAATTATTATAACACATTGTTTAAAACTTGTTTGTATACATTAGGGATGTTGTGTTTAGAACTAAGAGAGGAGTGTCGGTTATGAGATCTCCACTCGAATCATTAATGCCGGGAATGGAATTGCACATATTGGTAATAAGCGCATGGGTGGATTTGTTGAATTATGAAGAAAAATTCAAGCAAAAGGGGAGCATCGCACGCCTGTTCTGTTCAGTAAATATGTTGGTAAGGCTGATCATAATGACCTTGTAATATAAGTTTTAATACTTTTGTAATATTGTTTAACACAATCACTTTAAAATGCAGAATGAAGAAGACTACAAAAAAAAAGTGCAAAATCGGGGTCAAAATCATTCGCAGAAAACATGGAACCGGTCTTAATTTCTGCTGATGTGAAAAAGATACCTGACAAGTCGCTCATCTTTGTACCAGTCTTACACGACGATCATTTCTATTGCGTATGTTTTAATTTAAGGGACATGAAGGTAGATTTTTTGGACAACAGCGCTAAGGATGTGTCGATGCAAGACAAATACAACAAACGACCGGAAAAATTGGTACGCCCCTCTATATATAAACTACAAACGTCCTTTGTTATAAAAATGCATGCCAATTGATTACATATTTGTTTAAACACAATTAACAACCTGCAAAAAGTTTGAGATAGTGCATAAAGTTCTATATGTATAAAGTTTGATGTTAAAACACAATTGATACTGAATGATACGATATCAACTCTATTAATACTTTAAGCCACAGTGTAATGTGACACTACATAATAACAAATATTATTAACTTAAAACACACTTCATCAGAATTTTAAAGTTTGATGTTAAAACACAATTGACACTGAATGATACGTTATCAGCACTATTAATACTTTAAAACACATTGTAATGTGCCACTACATAATAACAATATTATGAACTTATAACACACTTCATCAGAATTTTAAATTATTCCCTTTGTTAATAACGGGTATACGTAAACAAACCAATGCCACAATATGTGCATTTATATGAATTTAGTTTAAAACATAATCTGATTAAATTGTTTATCATGCAGCGTGATGCTTTATCGGTGTACTTGGAAAAAAATTGGCATCCAGCGAGCGGGGTGACCGGTAAAGTTGAGCCGGTACAATTGGAGATGCCATGGCGTACAAAACATAATGTAATCGATTGTGGCGTTTTCCTGATGCGACATATGGAAACATACAAGGGCGTAGCTGGAAAAGGTTGGGAATGCGGATTCTCAAACGAGTGCACTGATGCAGGTGAGATTACATACAAGTAGCGCAAAGAAATTGATGATCTCAGGCATAAGTACATTACGAAGATGCTCCTAAGTGACGCAAACGAGTACAAAGGTTTTGTTGAAGTTGAAGTTGCTAAATATAAAAAGTTGTCGGCCAATGAAAAAAAGAGGCTAGAAGCAAAAAGCCTTCGACGCAATCAATGAAAGATTGGAGAAGTAACTTAAAATGGGATGTTTTCAACTTAAAACACTTTGTTGGCGGTGGTTTGTTGAAGTAATATGGGATGTTTTACAAAAAACAGTTTTACCATTTTGTTGTTGGTGTTATATTTTGGAATTTTATATATTAGAATATGTTCAGTGTGTTCAGTTATCTTTTTTTGTGTTTCCTGTCGATAAAAATGTCAACTATAACAGTTTGAAGCTCTTTAACAATGTGAATTTATGTCGATAATGTTACTTTGTTTGGATCTACATAAGACATACAGTTTGTATTAATGTATGAACTCTTAAAACACAGCCTATATACATTATGAAAATACTGTGATCTGGAAACCAGCCTATCTTTTTCATCAAGTCTCTCATAATTTAAACAAAGTTAAAACACATTTTAATAGCTTTACAAATTAAACTGTATACCAAAACCACGAACAAATCATGCATCATATAAAACACCAGAGGCTATTTAAAAAAACAAAGTTAACACTAAAACACAAAGCAACAAGAACATAAATGTCCAACCCAACAAGTCTTAAAATCAACAAAAAAAAAAATCCAAAACAAACACACGAGAAAAATAAAACAGAAAAATGAATAGTTCAGCAAAAGACTTAAAATTTTGATAAAAAAGATCCTACTCTGCTATGTCTTCATCATCCATATCTGCATCGTTTCCAGATGTGTAAAACACATAATCAACATCGTTTGATTCAGGACCATCACCTTCAACAACTGTAGCAACGTCTCCTTCACCAATTGTAGCATCATTACCTTCAGCATTCCGCGAAGCACCTGCCTCAGGCACAGCCACGGTGTATTTCCAACACGTTACTCTATTATGACCATATTTTTTACATAATGAATATTGACGACGTTTACTTCCAGACTGACTTATGGCTCGCTCCTTTTGAGATTTGAGGCATTTATGAGAACCACAACCCTTGAACCTGGTACCAACCGGAACACGGATAGTGGTCGTGCTCTCTGGAGCAACTCCCAGCAGTTCAGCAAATCGATTACGTCGTGTCTTGGGAGGTGCATTTATCTGAGCTTCATCAGCGACTGACATAAACTGCTTGATATGATCACAAAAATTACACAACTGATCAAATTTTGAAATCAACTTGTTCACAACATACTCAGTTCCGTGACTAATCTCACGAACACAACGGTTAACCTCCTCACTACGATCTAGATCTCCACCATCCGTAAGAATGGACCCGGGGGAACTATTTGGAACAGCTTCACGCGTCCAACGCCTCAATATATATTGTTTCGGAAACTCCCTTACATCAAGAATACGTAACACACAAAAAATGTGACTGCACAACAATCCAAACTGCTCAAACCTGTTGCAGTTACACTTAACAGTAACATCCTCCTCGCGTATCATAACATGTAACACTGAATATCCATAAAACACAGTTCATATAAAAGATGGATAATTAAAAAAATAAAAATAATGTATACATAAGCTAAAACACAATATCACCTCGAAGAACGAAGAACATGGATGATCGAGATCCTTTATAAAAAACTTAGTGAAATCACTGACGTGATCTAATCTGACACTAGTACAACGATGAATAGCATGTTGAATCTCGAGTTGAACATCAAAAAATATAGTTCTGGTATATATCTGAATTGCTTGCTTCTCGAGAACAAAATCACTCCGCACTCGAGGGTTGGTGTATCGAGTGTCATGTCGTTTTTTCGATGCTCGTGCCTTTGCGCTTCAATAGCTGTGTCGAAGTGGCTAATAAATTCAACCAACGTGCACTTTGGATTGCTAAGCTTGCTAAAAAAGCGATTCTCGCTTTCGGACCTAGATGATGTCCGCATAAGACCAGACATTTCTTCTTCGCGATAGTAAGCTGGAATCCATTATTCACGTAGCCCGTATATATACGTCAGCCATTCATGGTCGGTTAAACCGAAATCATTTAAAATAGCTGCGCATTCAGTCTCAAACGCTTCGGGCAATAGAGAATCAGTCCAAACAACTGCAGACAATCTTTTCCTAAAATCTGTATTTGAACACAGGGCTGCCCCGACCTAAAGGAACATTTTAGCATGTATGTAAAAAAACAAAAATTAAAACATAGTAAAAAATACACATGTAAAAAAAGAAAACCCTGTCATAGAAAAAACAGACCTTTGTAGTGAGTTTATCCATGATGTGCCACATACATAACCGATGCCTCGACTCAGGCCAAACATCCGCTATAGCCCTTTTCATCGCATGGTCTTGGTCAGTAACGATTACGGGAGGCGCGTACCCATATGCGTTCTTGGTCGCCTTAAGTAACCAGCTATACGTCTCTGCCGTTTCAGAACCGAGAATTGCAGCACCAAGTGTGACGTTCCTATTGTGATTATCAATCCTAGTGAAAGGGACAAACATCAGGTTATACCTGCAAACAAACAATCAACGATGATAAAAGATCAAAATGTATTTATAACACATTAGGGTTTAAAACACAATGAATATATAAAAAATTAATCTCGTCGTTACTTGTTCCGCTTGTAGGTAGCATCAAATGATATACCGTCTCCAAACATATAATAATTCCTCTTCATATCCTCGTCGGCCCAAAAAATGCACTTCAACACACCTTCGTCTGTCGTTTCATATTCGCAAGAGAAGTTCGGTAAAAACTCTTTTTTCCTCATTAGTCGCTTGACAAACATTTCAGCATCAAACTCTCCAATAAACAGATTTAATTCTTTCTTGAAATTTTTGAAATCGACTTTGGTCGCACCGACTTTGTCGAACCCACCATACACTTCCTTCATAATGTTAAATGCACGAACAGGACCAATGTTGAGATTTGACATCTTGTTTATAATCACTTCGTGCGCACTATTAATACCCCTGTTTTCCTTGAGAAGATGTAAATCTTCTTAGTGCACAAAATCATGGTTGTGCGCCTCTGTGAAATGATACAACAAATACTTCTTGGCATCGGTAGGCTTTATTCTGATCGCAGCTTGGCATCTGGTCCTTTTGGATGGTACCCTACGTACCCACCTTTCAGACGACTGTTCGGCTAAAGTATCGATCGGTCGAAACTCTTTTTGACCCTCCTTTGAATAAAAAAATTCTTGTTTATAACAATTCCATGGTTCTCGTGTTGTGTGCCCTTCCTAACAGTCCAACCTCCAACTTCTGCATAAGCTTTGTAAAAGTTATAGCAGCATCAACTGTATCAAATAACATGCCCTCTGCTAGCGTCAACGAAGAGGGTGAATCTGGAATATATCTCTTTGTTGCCGAGTTTGGAGAAACTTGTTCAACACCACGTAATTGGTAATTGGGTGCATCTACAAAACATGACAAAAAATGAGCATAAAACACATTTGTAAAACAGAATGTGATGAAAACAAAAAAAAAAAAAAAAAACAAAACAAAACAAAAAAAAAACCCAGGCCAAAGTAAAAAACATACTCACAATGCTACATTCTAATGAACTTATATAACACACCAAAACAAAAAAAAAATCTAACCTGAATGCTAAGAAACTAATAACCATGGGAAAAAACAACATAATGCAAGCTAAAACACACCATTCAATGAAACTATAAAAAACCTTGACTTCAACCTCAATATCTGTTAAAACACATTACTGTTAAAACACATCATTCAAAGGAAACTATAAAAACCATTGACTTTAACCTCAGTAACTGTTAAAACCCATTAGATATAACAGGCTGATGGTTTCTCAGAAAGAGTTTAAATAAACAAAACATAAAAAAAAAAAGGTGATCTTCAGATAAATGACAGTTATGGAATTTAAAACACACCATGAAATATCTTAAAGAAAATTGATCTTCAGATTACAAACCATGAAAAAACACACCATGAAATATCTTACAACACCAAGAACAAGTTGATGGTTTGGCATATAAATGACAAATATGGAATTTAAAACACACCATGAAATATCTTAAAAAAAATTGATCTTCAGATTACAAACCATGAGTCACCTTATAGAATCACTAAACACAAAAACCTCAACCTCTTTGGCTATTAAAACACAGCACCACGAGCAATCTGACGGTTTTGCAGATAAATGATAATAATCAACACAAAATACTACAAAAGTAAAGAAAAAAAACTGTAATGACCATATCCACCATCAATAAGTGTGTTTGAAGCCATGATTTTTCACTCTGAAAAATTATTGAATATGAATGATGCTGGTGAAGAATAAAAGGATCGAAATTATTATATATAGATATATGTTTCGTGTTTGTGATATTTGGAAGAGATTTGGATTCAAAAATAACCATAATCTCGAAAATCATGCACATAATTGGTTACATACAATATCATGCAATATTAGTTACTGAAGATAATTACCAAATATAAAATTAAAATGTGAAATTACATGTTTGCCCTTCTAGTTAAAATACATTCATGACACATGTCCTTTTGTTATTGCTTCCTAGACTTTTTAGGAAACATAGACTTTCTACACAACTCCTACTCTATATATATAGGGTCAGGATTTAGAGAAAACGGTAGAAAGTATGAGAATGGTGAGAACACTTATATATATATAAATATATATATATATATATATATATATATATATATATATATATATATATATATATATATATATATATATATATAGGGTCAGGATTTAGAGAAAACGGTGAAAAGTTTGAAAACAGTGAGAACGCTTATGGGTCGTCCGATCAAAACAATCCATAGACTAGATTGCGCAGTGGCGTTTTCGTAAATAACATCAATTTTATTACGTGTACGCGCTTCATTAAGGGTAAAAAAAGGTAAAACATCATTTCTCACATAAACGCCACTGAAAAATAAAACGCCAAATAAATACAAAACGCCAATTTTATCACTGCGTACTTTTTTCTGAGTTTTTATTTAAGCTCTCTACTACCAAAACGCCACAAAATATGAAACGCCATATTATATAACGCCAAACCTTACATCCGGATAAATGTTAATTACATTTTTTGTTATAAAATATAATATCCCGCCTAAACTACGCGCCAAAAGAATTCTATAAATAGAAACGTCTCACCACCTTCCGTTAATCACACCAAAAAAACACACAAAAACATAGTGCTTCCTAAAAAAAATACAACTCAATGTAAACGCCAAAATATACAACTATGGCAAACATCTTTTCTTTGATACTCAGTAATATTTTGCATGAAGTTTTGCTTAAAGATTTGTTACGTGAGTGTACTAAGATTTTGCTGCATGAGATGGACAAAATTCAAAAAAGAGGGACTGATGACACCCATATGTCATTCTGTCATCTTAGTACTTGAAGAAGGTTTGGATGAGAAGAAGAGACCTATACCAGTGCAAATGCTACTTTGACCTCGATGATTATAATGAAGACGACGGGCAGATAGCATCCACCCACAAAGGGTTGATCTATATCTCCAACATCCATACAGACACTTCAACACATAAACAAAGAAAATAAATCACGCCAATCCCAAAACGCCATTTATTTGTCACAGTTCTTGTAGTTTAAAAAAAAGAGACTGATGACACTGAAGATTTAAATCATAAATTGCTTCTATTTTGTTTTTTTTTAATTTTCTTTATCTCTTATTTGTTTTGTAATTTCAGTTAATAAACAACAAAATGAGCAAATGCTTGTAAAACGCCATGATGCCATAGAAACGCCCCCAAAAAACTACCAAACTATAATAAAATTACTTTGAACTACTATTATAAAAAAACGTGAAACAATGTGCAAAGAATATAAAAAAAAGTCCAATCGTGTGTTGGTGCATCTAGTGTCTGTTAACTACGTCTTAATCGAGTCTCATGTCTAGATAGGATAAACGAACACACAACAGGGTTAAATTAGGGTTTTTACATGTTTAAGTGTGTGATTCCGCTTGAACTTGTTTCAAGCGAAATCAGGATAGTTTGTTATTCCGCTTGAACCACCAACTTGGTGATTCCGCTTGAACCTGTTTCAAGCGAAATCAGCTTGTCTATATATATGTTAGTGGTGTGTTCATTTGGAGCGGAATCTGGTGAGTGTTTCTGAGCCGAGGTGTTGTCCGTCTGTTATTTGACTGTGTAAAAGCTCAGGATTAATCAGTAAAGCAAAGGATTGAAAGGAAACAAGCTGTTTGACATTGTTTGCATTGATTCCGCCTTTGTAAATGATGATGAACTACTCAACTTGACTGTTTAGGGTCACGTAACCGATCCAACATCGTGTTACAGCATAAAAAAACAGTTGAGTCTGAAAACAAAACACGGTAACTGCAAAAAATAGTAAAATGAAACGACGGAAAACGCCAGTCACGATATCTTGTATGGAATCGGGTAACCCATCTATATACCTCTCTATCGCTTTCTCCAACAGGGTAACCATAGTAGGACACAAAAGACTGAGCTCCTCAAATCGATCCGTGTATGCACGGTGTTCTCCCCCATCTTGTTTTAGATCGTCAAACTCTCGTTCCAAAGCTCGAATTTCATGACGGGGACAAAACTCTCTCATCATGAGAGCTCGAAGCTCTTCCCATGTTTGTGCCAACGCTACTTCGGCACCCCTATCGCGCATCACTCCGTTCCACCAAGTAAGAGCACGCTTCTCGAACACACTTGATGCAAATTCAACCTTACGCCCATTCGGACACTGCACATGTCTGAATGTGTTCTTGATACTTTCGAACCATTGAAGGAGTGCAGTCGCTCCTTGTGACCCAGAAAACTTTAGCAGCTTTGCAGAGTTGAAACTCTTGAAATTGCATTGTGCATTGTTATTGTTGTTGTACAGCTCGTGGATTTGGGTCACGACGCCTGGAAGCACAGCAGCCATTTGCTGAGTGACAAGGGCTGCGATTTCTTCAGCAGTAAAAGATTGTGCATCACGTCGAGGAGGCATTGTCTAACAAGGAATTATGAGAAACGAGTGAGGTCGATAATTTGGAAAAACAAAAGACGTATTGAAAATATTGACGAATCATAAGGGAGGCGATCATAAGGTATTGAAAATATTGACGAATCATAAGGTATTGAAAATATTGACGAATCATAAGGGAGGCGATCATTTGTTTGTTACTTCGAACAAACAAACGGCACGCAGTGACTAATCAAAGTAATGAATCAAAATAATGTATCGCGAAGACATGCTCGCCTATAAGTGAACACTCACCCCATGAGTTCCCAGGAAAGAGTGACTAGTCTGATTATATGGATTTGTACGAACACTCTAGCCTTAGACAGAAAACTCAGGGTACAGGCATTCACTCTTCCAATTTGCACGTGTTCACATTATTTAGACCCAAACTTCGACGAGATCTTGAAAACTCAATAGGCACCAAGTCAAAAATGATTCAAACTGGAAGGGTTCAAAACCTTACAATGGAGGGTTCAAAACCTAGTAATCAATCATCCTAGAACGGATGATTAATTTTCGAAGCAGATTCGGATTTCGTTTTTTTTTTAATTCTAAACGCAAATCAACTTGCGTTGGGGTCCTAGAAAGTTATTGTCTAGGTCGAAATTTTACTAATAACCTAATTCTTTATAACCATTGGCTCTGATACCAACTCTTATGTCACACCCCGACCACGTAAAATAACAAATCGTGGCGGAAACGTCGGGGAATGTTGTAACAGAATTATTGTTTCAAACCATGGATACGAAGAGTTTCATTTTATTAAATATTAAACATTGTCTTAAAGTTAAACAAGCAAATCAAACATAGTCTATCATCGTTATTAAATCACTAAGGCCTCGTCCAGTCCTAAGTGAGCTTGCATCCTATTCGCAATCGACACTAAGCAACATCACCTGAAACATATGTAAAAACAAAGTCAGCAAAGAAATGCTGGCGAGTACATAGGTTTTGTGAGAGTGTCAGATTCATGGCTCGTTTACATGTAGTAATAACTCATACAACTTTGTTAACCGATATTAGAAAACCTTGATTTGTAAAATATTTGTATTGTAAAATGAATAAACAAGTCAAACAGATTGGTTATAATTTATAAACCTCGATGCCATGAATCTTAGCCCAAAACATTTGTTTGTGTAAACCAAATCATAAATCATTCTCGTAATAAAACTCGTATGGTTTATATAGTTTGTAAACATCGTTGTGTGACATCGTTCAACTCATACTTGTTATAGATCATCGTTCATTTGTTTAAATCGTTCAAATCGTACCTAATCGTTCAAATCGTTCTCGTTTTAATTGTGAAAACTACTTTTGGTTGTCTCGCTAATATCATTCAAACATTTGTGACTCGTCCATCGTTCAACTCGTTCTCGTATTAACAAACCTCCAAAGGGTAAGTTGAGAATCATCAGATCCAGTCGTTATCTACCTAACCCACACATAACCATGGGTCCAGGTTGATAACGGGATTTGTCGGATCCTATGGTTCCATAACCTAATACTGGTCGGTTCGGCCAAAATTAATGAATGCCATTCATTATGTAACTTCAACCAACAAGTTCGTTCATATTATCGAAATCGTTATTAATTTAGTATAAACCATCTTAAATCGTTTTTGAAATCATCGTTAAGATAATCGAAATCGTTTTGCTACATATGAATCACCCCAAAACAATTGAAAACAGTAAAATAGGGGAACTATGTACTCACCTTCGGGCGCGTTTTTAAATGTTAACACAATCCCTCAAATTGTTTATCCGCCCTAAATTAAATAAGAATGATTTTTAATAATTAAAACCCACACTTTGACATGCAAAATACCACTTATGTCATTTCTGTTTTAATATATATGAAACTAGCCTGTTTTCAGACATTTAAATAAAATGGTTAACTTATTCCAAAAATTCCCAAATTTTTACAGAACGTCTTACACGAACCAAATATTATTGTGTAAGAATATCGGGGTCTAGTTCATTACCAACATTTTATAAAAATTCATTTTCCCGGACTGAAGTCAGATTCATCTTTTTCTGACTGCAGTCCACGGAATAATTCATCTAAAATTTATCGTAAGTCCGTTTGACGTAATTCCAGTTGGAGGATCACGGCGACAACAGTGACCATCTACAGTATAAATTTCATGATCTAACCCTACATAGAATTCAAGTTACGACAGAAAACAGGACCCATATTTTCAGCACCAAAAATGCAGCTCTAGCTGCTGTTACAAAATGGTACTTTAAAAATAGTAAACGAAGTCCAAAAATTATGATTCCAGTGCCATTAAAACGTATTTCATAATACATAAATCCAAACTTCAGAAAATACATTTTTGGTTAAGTTACGGTCTGGTTACAGCCAACTAAACAGCTTTCTGTTTTCAGTCTTTTAACATTATAAAGTGTGTTCGATTGATTCCGTCAACATGTTAACGATCACAACAGTACTTACAGCAGATTATCACTTATATATTTCAGATTTATCATGCATTATCATATTTCATTCATCATTTTAACACTACTTTATCATATGTTAGATGATGTTCAAGACTTGTTTAGTTCTTTTGACTTTCTATCTTTTTGATCTCTAAACATCATTAACCACTCAACAATCATGTAAAATGCAAGGATCTAAGTGCTTACCACTAGCATAAGGCTAGGAGAGTTCGAGTGTAGAAAAGTGGTGGATAAAAGAAAACGAGAGCGGTTCTTGAACTTCCGAAAGCATCGAGCTTGTTTGTATGACCTCTTGCACCTTTGAGAGTATGGGAAATGGCTAGAACCAAGCTTGATGGTGGTGATTGGGTTGTGTGTGATGGCTGCCGAAAGTGGGGAAGGAGGGAGTGAAGAGAGCTTGCAAATGTTGTGAGTTGTGAATGTAAGGCTCATGTCCTAAGGTAGTGTTTGGTATGTAGGAATGAGAGGTGGAATGGAATGGATGATTACGAGGGAATGAAGGAAAGACTGTTTGGTTGGTCGATGGAACGGAATCACTCATTCCAAAATGCATTCCATTCCCTCAAAATCATTCCTTCCACCCCCCATGTTTTTTTCCATCCCATCCCCTCTTGCACCATTCATCAACAACACCACAACCCACCACCTTCGCCACAACCCACCACCACCGACGCCATCGCCGCCACCCTCCACCACCTCACCCCGACAGCCACCACCGCCGCCGCCACCAACTCGCCACTGTTATCATCCACAGCTGCGACCAACCGCTAACGACACTCGCTGCCGCTGCCCACCACCATCGTCGACGCCACCACCAACCGCCGCCGCCGCCACCAACCGCCACCTCTGCTGCCACCCACCACCACTCGTCGTCGACGCTGCACCGCCACTCGCCGCCACCACCACCACCCATCGTCGCCGCCGACACCCACCACTGCCACCTATAACCACCCACAATCACTATCACCGACCACCACCACCACCACCACCACTCACCACTGATTTTATTACTCTGTTTTTCTTGCCTACCGAACAATACACAATAATAACTAATTCCATTCACACATGGTAACCAAACAAGACATGGAATGGTAATGATCCATTGCATTCCCTCATCCATTCCATTACCTCGTCCATTCCATTCCTTCGTCCATTCCATTACCCCATACCAAACAAACCCTAAGTGTTAATTTATAAACCATCTTTCTCTTTTATACATGTATTATGCCTTCAAGATATCCAACATTTTCAAATAAAATAATAAAACAAATCTAGGAGTGGGGGACATACCCTAACCGATTTTTGAGAAGGGTTTTAGTTTAGTTGGGTTCCAATTGTTAGTTATGTTGGTGCACCTACGTCTGTCAACTACGTCTTACATCGAGTCTTCGAGATAAAGCGATCGGACATAGCACGGATACATAGAAATACATGCTGTATAGGGTTCGCTTATATGTCACTAAACTAGGTTCGCTTATATGTCCTAGATTAGATCAGGATCGCTCTTTAGGCAGTGTCAGGTTCGCTTATGTGAACTTGACTGGATCGCTTATATGGACTTTGATCAGGATCGCTTATATGGATGTCCATATAAGCGAACCAGGCTTGTCTATTTATAGTAGAGCGATCCAAACACATAGTTAACGGTGTAATTTTCCGGTTGAGCCACGAAGTGCTGCCGAAGTGCTGTCAAATCTTGTAATCGAGATCAATATCAATAACACGGCAAGTTTAAAGTGAATACAGCTTGAATAGCACCGGATTATTAGTTTCCGCCTCTTAATTCGGATACGAACTTCTCTGAACGACTCAAACAGGTCCGAGAACGATCCTACAATTGGTATCAGAGCTCAGGAGGAGGAGTTCTTGCCATTTTAGCTGCATTCTTCTGATTTTCTACTCTTTCTTCACTTTTTCAAAAAATTTTCACGGTAAAACAAGCTCAAAATCACACAGTGCACTCGGAATCATGATTTAACAAACCCTTGAAGTTTTCAGAACTAAAATCGACCTAGAAAGCTGTTTTTTAGGAGGTTCGCTTTTACAGATTCGCGCAAAAGGTGACGTAAGCAACAGGTCCGCTCGAAAATTCAAGTTGGGTTCGCTCTTTGTGACAGATTTTAGTGGGTCCGCTCCAAAATTTTCAGTGAGTTCGCTCGAACGAACATCTCCTGGTTCGCTCATCCAGACAAAGTTGGTCGGTCCGCTCGAACGGTCCGCGTATTAGTCAATTGATTGGTCCGCTTATTTGACGGTTCGCCCAAAGGGTTTATTTCGCTGGTCCGCTTATTTGTTCACCAAGTTCGCTCATACAACAGTTGGTCTGGTTTGCTTAAACGACATATAATTTGGTTCGCTCATCTGATCAGTTCAAGAGATTCGCTTTTAGAACAATTCGCTTATTTGAACAATTTGTCAAAGTTTGGAAATAGTTGTGTATCTGTGAAAAATTTGAAAAATGGATACTGAATTTTATAATGCTTTTGCTACCCCGACCTCGATTACTCAGAGTGCTTTGATTGAAAACGAAACCGGAACGTCTCAGAAACCACCGAAACTCATGGATATTGACGATTACAACGTGTGGTCTGAACGTTTTGGAAATTGGGTCGAGGCGTATCATCTTGATGCGTGGGAACACACCGAGGAACCATATGTTAAACCCACAAAGAATGATGTTGTGAATGGTACTCCATTGACACTTAGAGAGATGAGTACTGCAGATAAAAAGAAATATCGCGATGAAAAGCTTATGGTGAGTCTGCTTCAGCAAGCGATAAAAGAAGATATTTTGATACTGCTTCAACATGACGGAACTGCATATTCAATGTGGACAGAATTGGAAGCAAAGTTTACGGGAAGTGATGATATGTTAAAGAATAAAATGTCTCTCATGAAGAAAGAATTTGATTTGTTTCGGGGATTGAAAAATGAAAACACCAAGCAAATTATTGATAGATATTGTAACTTGGTGAGAAATATGACAAAGTTAGGTATTAAGAAAGATACTGATGAGTTAATTGAAAAACTTGCAGATGCGCTTCCATATGAAACATGGGGAACATTTTTGATGATGCTGAAGTCCAACAAAGCAGAATATAAAAAGATGAAGCTAGGAGACTTCATAAAGCATCTGGAAGCTCAAGAGATGGAACAGAGAAAGATCGTTAGGATGAAAAACTATGATGGAGAGCAGGATATCAGTCTGTACTACAAGCATGGTGTTACTGATTCAACAAAGTTTTCTTCTAAGATTGAAACTGCTTACAGTGTTAAAGATTCTCCAGAGAAGAAGGCATCTCAAGGATCAAGCATCAACACAAGATTTTCATCTTTCGATCCTAACATCTCTGTAACAAAGAATGGTAGAAAACTTCAGTGTAACATTGTATTAAGCCTTGAAAATGATCAAGACTACACTGAAGAGATTGCTAAAAATCAAATGTCTTTGTTAGGGATGATTTTAGAGTCTTATAGTTGTTTTGTTGCAGGAAAGATCGGAAATCCAATGCTCACGAAAGAGGATTACGATCAAATTGATGCTGAGGAAATGGAATTGATGGACATTAAATGGCGTATGGCTAGTGTGATGAGACGTGCTGAAAAGTTTAAACAAATTACCGGCCGTGATGATTTTCGTGATGCAAACGTGTCAGCTTTAGGTTTTGATAAATCTAAAGTTACGTGTTTTCGTTGTAGAGAGAAAGGGCATTTCAAGCGGGAATGCAAAAACCGTGAAACTACCGGAGCCCAGAATCCTTTCGGAAACAACGACTATCACAAGAAGGCCATTTATCATCAAATCACACCACCAGCACAGCAGCAGGCACAAACAGCTCATGGGAGAGATGTGATGGATAATTCGAAAAGAGCATGTGTTGTTAGTCAGGGAAAATATGATAATTTTACCTGGGAAAAGTATCTTCCGAAAGACAGCAAAGTGTGTTTGGCTGAACAAGATGATGAGAAGTTGGTAGAAGGTTTTACCTGGGATGATTTTTGTCCAGATCAAAATCTTATGGCCAAAGAGATGTCCAAAAACACTTCTCATGCTTTCTTTGCTAATGCTTATGATTTGAAATGTGCAGAACGGTGCAGAAAAGTCATGGAAGCTGCTGAAGAAAACCGAAGAAGGATCAGAGAAGAGGCAGAAGAGGAAGAGAGATTGAAGGAAGAAGCTAAAGCTGAAAAGATGAGAAGAGCTGAGTTTTTACAACCGAGCAGAAATGTCAAAGAAGTTCCAGAATTTGAAGTAAAGATTGAAGCTGAACCGGTCATGGTCCAAGAAAAGTGCATGAACTGTGATTCTCTGATTAAACAAAACAATGAGTTGTTGCACAACATTCACAAGTTGAAAGAATCGTATGATACAATGAACAGAGAGATTAACAAATATACTGATTCAAGTGGTGAACAAGCAGTGGCGATGAACACATTGAAAGTAGCATATCTTAGACAGCTTGATGATGCTAACTTTCATATCAAAAAGTGTGCTGATTTAGAGTTGGAGTTGGCAACACAAAAGATAGAGACTGAGAAAGTTAAAAAGTTGTTAGACAGTTACTCATGTTCGTCTTTTGTTGTGGACAGGATTTATCCAGTGGTGGAGAATTTAAAAACATTTGAAGAAATGAAGATGTCTGAAGAAAAGAAAATTGTGACTGAAGATGAAGAAAAAGTGAAAACTTCTGGTAAGAAACCGAGTGTATCCTACAATAGATGTCCGCCCCCGGTAGAATATGGATTTATGCCTCGAAATCCGAATTCTGAAAGAGTCAATAAAGCAATCAATTTGAAATGGGAGTCTGGATCGTCGGATAACTTACCGGAAAGTATTGATGTCACATATACGTCATCAGATACTGATCATGAGTCAAAGTTGATAAAAAAGTATGGTCGATCAGGTGTTAGACAGCGATGACAATGAGGGGTCAAAACCGAAGTCAAAACCCGAGTCAAAGTCTGGGTCCAGTATGTCAAAGCCAACAGTCAAAAAGGACAAACGGGTTTATGATAAAGAATTTTTTCTTTCAAAGTCTAATTTGAATGATGAGTCGGTCAAAGTGGCATATACTTTGAAAGGTTCTGACAAATTATATTCAGATGAGAGTTTTCCAATAAGAAGTGTTAGACTTGAAATGATTCAAAAGGTTTTCGAAATAACAGAAATTAATATTTCTGAAATAAAAGATTTTAATTTTAATGGAAAACCTAAACAATATACTTCAAGAGATCAACAGAGAATCAACAAGAAAATGGGTTACAATTGTGGTTATAGTTTCCGACAGAAACCAAACCATAATCGTAATTTCAAAAAGAAAGGTCTTGGTTTTATTCCACAGAAAAACTATAAAAATGAAAAAGTTTATAAACCAAAAATAATGTTTGTTGCAGGAAAAACTACAGAAGCTGAAAAAGAAAAATCTTTCAGAAATCAAACGAATCAAGAATTCCTTGCTAAGAAGCAAGAGGACATGAAGAAGAAGGAAGATCCAAAGAAGGTTGAAAAGAGATCTTGTTTCCAGTGTAAAGCTGTGGGTCATGTTGCGAAAGATTGTCCAAAAACATTTCGACCAAAACAAGAAGTCTCAAGAAAAATGAAAGAAAAAGTTGTTGAAAAGACTGAACTGTCAACCCAGAAGTTTACTGGCTTTGAAAATTCAATTTTTCGAAAAAGGAGAATGTTCAAAGAGTGCTTCAAAAAGGAAAGAAAATGTGCCAAATCAGAAATGGGTTGTGAAAGGTTCAGGTAATTGTTCTGGTGATGAATCTGAAAAATCAGAGGAGCCACGTGTTGAGAAAAAGGTTGAAAAGAAAGTTCCGAAAGTGGATGATGTGAATTTTCCGCCACTAAGTGCTAAAAATTACAAATCTAAAATCGGAAAAGTTGAAATTTCAAATCAGTTTTATTCTGACAAGAAGAAAATTGATGTTGAAAAAACTTTTAACGGAAATGTAAAACGCATCTTTGGAAAAATGGTCAGTGGTAAGGCCCAGAGCATTAAAGATTTTTATGCTTCCAAAGGATGGGTTTACAAGTCGGTTGAAAGGAACAATGAAAATGATGAGGCTACACCCAAGGAAGGTCAGGTTGGGTGGATATATTTTTCCAAGAATAAAATCCTGACTTGCCGGAGATCCCAAGATGG
This sequence comes from Helianthus annuus, assembly GCF_002127325.2. Taxonomy (NCBI): domain Eukaryota; kingdom Viridiplantae; phylum Streptophyta; class Magnoliopsida; order Asterales; family Asteraceae; genus Helianthus; species Helianthus annuus. The sequence goes on from NC_035437.2 coordinate 60,249,012, forward strand.
TATTGTGGATCATGAATCGGCATCTTTCTAAAATCTGTTTGTGAGGTTTTTGCAGGACTTGCCGGAACTCCCATGTTTGTAAGCGAGGAGTAGGAATCGGTACTTTGAGAATTCAACCAAAAGATGGTAATTGGTTGAAAAACAGGTTTGATAAGCTTAACTACTAAATCTACAAGTGGTTGTATGGTAGTGATTGGTGTAAATCTTACAAGTGGTTAAATCAAGGTCATTAAATTGAACTTGATTTAACTATCATTCATGAAATTGGTAAACAATGTGATGATTTTGCCCCATTTTTACAAAAGGTAAAAGCAACTAAACTTATTTTCCGGAAAAACCATTCTGATTAAAACAAACTTAAGTGTTTTGAAATCATTATGGGCTAATAGTTTGTTGTGAGGGGAGTTCTGATTGTTTAAGCCAAACAGATGGAGAATTGAAGTATTTCGATATTAGTTGTCTTGTTTTGTACAGTTTGTTTTAAATTTTCTTTAAATGTATTTGAATTTTAGGGGGAGTAAGAATTTTTAGAAAATCCAAAAACATCAGAAAATTTGAAAAAACCAAAAACATGATAAAATAGAAAAATGAGTTTTTGTTGCATAAAAGAGGAAATGATAGTACATCAGTGGACTATCACAGCACGCTAAAGAATTGTAAAGTCAAAATGTGATAAGCAATCTTACTGCGGATGTGTCAGTAGATTTTCGCACATTTAGTAAATTGAAACGAGATATAAACCTAAATCACACTTACTTAATTCGTGGGTAACTATTCTTGAATATATGGGTAACCCCCGAAATCTTGTTTGAAAGGTCCCGTATTCTGAGATACTAGGTCTTTATGCTCAGTGATATCTGGGGTATTATTCCGGGACTTCTGCTGTATGGAAATACTGACCTAGTCCCCGAATAATATTTTCTGCTAAAACCTTTGAAACATAAGCTCGCCCTCAGCAATCTGATTAAACAATAAAATTGATAATCTTTGCTGTTGTAAAAAAGATCCTCTAAAGGGGACCCACCAAAAGTCGAGCCGTCATCTCTCTGCTGAACAGAAGTTCTGACCTGAGCTCTCACGGTTTCGCATCTACCCCTTTACAGATATCAGCTGTGGTATACTCACCTGTAAGACTGAATATTTGGGATCTGGATACGGGAGTATATTCAAGTGGAGTGATACACAGTTAAGTTTAAGTCTCTAAAACATTAATATCGTATCTCGAATCAATTGAAATTTGTGTAAAAATTGAAGTGGACAAACATACTGACAATCTAGGTAAATTATTTAGAACATAATATGTAATCAAGCTTAATGGTGTTAGTGATATGTTTCATAACTGATATGATCCTCTTGCACAAACTCACAAAAACCTTGTCTGTAAATATTTCATTTTCTGCATTTATTTTCATTCAGAAAATTCAAAAATATTTTTAGTGTGTTTTAGCATAAATTTTGAAAAAGACAAAAAGATTTTCGTCAACTAGGTGTTGAGATGCTGATTTTCGATATTCAAAGTGCTAAACTTGAAGAACTGGTTTGGGGAGTGTTTGTATGTAGATGGTTAAGTTGGTTTGATAAGAACCAGTAATAAATTCTTGAATGCAAAATCATTATTGTTTTGATTCGACATAGTTTTTAAATTGTTGAAAAGTTTTAATCTTTGTAGAAACTTATAGTTGGGTAGAGATTGTGCAGGACTTGAGCCAGATATTGATCCTAAGAGAGAATGGAGCCAGGTATCAATCTGGAACCTGATGAGAGCCTGTTAACGATCTTAGAACCAGTGAAGTTGTGAATTCCAGACTACGATCCCAGCTGTGTGAGAGGGGGAGTCTGAAGACACCGTGTAAACATTCAAGAGAGAAGAGTTTGTTGATGATGAAGATAGAGAACGAGGATTCTTGAAGCGACAGATATTTCAGAGGCAGAGTGTCGACTGATGAAGATTGTAGATTGACTTGTGCGAAGACTCTATGAAGACTCCGTCAACATCCGAGGGGGAGTCTGTTGGTGCACCTACGTCTGTCAACTACGTCTTACATCGAGTCTTCGAGATAAAGCGATCGGACATAGCACGGATACATAGAAATACATGTTGTATAGGGTTCGCTTATATGTCACTAAACTAGGTTCGCTTATATGTCCTAGATTAGATCAGGATCGTTCTTTAGGCAGTGTCCGGTTCGCTTATGTGAACTTGACTGGATCGCTTATATGGACTTTGATCAGGATCGCTTATATGGATGTCCATATAAGCGAACCAGGCTTGTCTATATATAGTAGAGCGATCCAAACACATAGTTAACGGTGTAATTTTCCGGTTGAGCCACGAAGTGCTGCCGAAGTGCTGTCAAATCTTGTAATCGAGATCAATATCAATAACACGGCAAGTTTAAAGTGAATACAGTTTGAATAGCACCGGATTATTAGTTTCCGCCTCTTAATTCGGATACGAACTTCTCTGAACGACTCAAACAGGTCTGAGAACGATCCTACAAGTTACTAACTTAGTTAGGAGGCTAAATATCTAGTTAGTGGTTTATGGTGGGTTATTAAATATATAGTGTGTTAGGGTGTTTGGGGACCCTAACTAGCTCAGAAAAAGGTAAAAACAATGTGTGTAACATTATTTTTGTGTCCCGGGTGATGTCCGGTTGTTCGGTTGGGTATCGTTCCGTTAAAGTGTTTAATTATGTACCGGGTATTTTATCTAGCGTTCAAATCCCGACTTATGGCGTTCTAAGTTATTTTTTTTATTATTCTATAAAGATAAACTCACCGAAATATACTGAAATAAATTTCAGTTGCCAAGACTGACTACGTTGTTTGTGTTTCGCAGTAAAAGCACTGTGTCGCGTAGAAACACACGGTACGCGCTTAAACTTGAAAAATAACGTTTTTAAGCGTTTTAATTTATTTTTCAACACGAACCTGATTAAAGTAAGATTTTAATCATAACAGAATATTTGTGGGATTTAAATATTATCCGGGCGGTCACCAACGTTCGTTTCGCAGTTTTGTCGTAATTAGTTCTTTAGCTCAAATAAACATGTTCTCGCCGTGCCGAATCCTTCGAAACTTATTTCTAAGTTACGTAGAGGATATTTAGGGTATGTTTAGCTTATGTCATAGTTCCGGAGTGTACGTCGCGTTAAACTAATTGCGTTTACGCACCGGTTTGCGTATAACCTTCCAGAAAGTGATTTAAAGCTTGAAATTGGAATCGAATCAATATTGCAAAATTAATAAACACTATTGCACATATAGTAACACCAAAACACATATAATAGCACCAAAGCATAATGTTTATTGATAACTGTCATTGTTTTACATTATACGATGATTACAGATCACAGTTGTCACAGTCTCCCTACTTTAGGAAATTTCGTCCTGGAATTTTATTTAGAGGAATCTTGTGAAAACTAATGGGGATATTTCGCCTTCATCTGGTCCTTATGTTCCCAAGTAAACTCGGGGCCACGTTTGGATTCCCAGCGAACTTTGCCCAAATGAATCCGTTTGTTCTTCAACTGTTTGTACGTACGGTCCACTATCTCCACAGGCTTCTCGACAAAGTGCATCGTTTCATCAATTTGAATCTTGTCACACCCCAACCGATGGCGGAATCATCGGGGCATGGCACGGAGCGAAACAGATTGTTCAAAGAAATTCTATAACAACTATTATTACCGAATAGTTTAAATATCACGTCCCATACCGTGACCCATAAGATAAATTTAGTTATTACAGACATAGATATTCTTCAAACAAAACATGTTCCGACAACTCAGATTTAAATACATAAATATAAATTATCTTGGTTTCTAGACTCTTTCCTAGCCTCTATTTCACAGCAGGAAGAGGAAGTAAGCATCCTAAACACCTGTCACATACGTTAAAATAAAGTCAATATATATAATGTAAAGGTGAGCATACAAGTTTGGTAATAGCATATAGAGTTCGAATAGTTTACGCATAACCAGCACGTACACAGAGAGAAAGGATGCATGTTAATTATCGACAAGGATCTATCGATACCAACGACTGCGGGTTGACTGTCCGAGACAGTTCGCAATACATGGTTACCACCGTAGTCCATTCAAGTAATTGTCCTTAACAACCCCCGTGAGAACGGGTGCTGAGTCCAAACTATAGTACTACGTTGCTAAGGCAGGTAGACAGCATTCCACGTGTAAACATAACAACAAGCATACATTTAGTCACGTAATACATGCAATCGGTTAGCGTTCAAATAGTTTGAATAGTGTATTCGATTGTGACTTTGATAAGTAACGTATGTAACACCCAAAAGTGCTAAGCAAAAAGGGATACGAGTATACTCACAGTGGTTGATTATGGATTGAAGGGAGCGCTGAGAGTAGGGTTAGCCTGAATAGTTTGATAGCACAATAATGAGTAACGCGGAAATGCAAACAAGTGTAAATGGATCGAATAGCCTGGTCGATCCAACAGCAGGTTCGATCGAACGGGCTGTTCGTTCGGTTTGAAAGTCCGTTTGAACAGTCCTGTTCGATCGGCCGGTAGGCTCGATCGGCTGGACCATTCGAGTGGATTGTTTCTTCCTCTGATGTGTTTGTGTATGATGGTTTGAACTTTTGAAGTTTTCGTTGTAGTATTTGAGAACACTGAAGTGTTCTTACCTTTCAGGTCGATCGATCGAACGGTCTGTTCGATCGGCCGGCTTACCCGATCGGTTAGGAACTTCAGAAGTAGTCCTCAGCAGGATGTCACTCGATCAAACAGCATGCTCGATCGGGTGGCACTCCATACTACGAACGAGTTGTAAAATTGATTAAGTGCTGAAGCATAGTATCTCATGATCCGAAGAGTAATGTTTACCAATCGATTAGCATATTCGATCGAACATCACTTCGTCAATAGCATACTTCGTGAAGTTTGAAAATTGTGGGACCATGTGCTAGCCGATCGGCTGGTGTGTCCGATCGGTTGGGCTGTTCGTTCGAACAGCCTAACCGTTCGGCCAGCGTTCTGACCTGGTCGGCCTTTCGTCTAACACTTGACTGTTTGGCGATTTACGTCATTTCGATATTCTTTGACAATGAGTTTTAAACAATAGAACCTTCGTCTCCCGTCTGGGCAGGAATCACCCAAGTCCGGCCGGTGAACGGCTCAGGACGTCGGTTTGATGTTTAACCCGAAAATCGGTGAATCTCGTGGGTGGAATCCGAATCTTGAACCACCCAACTGTTAAAGTGACTAGTGGGTTGGTTCGAGCTCCGTTTTCTACCGGTTTTGAGGCTTTGAGTGTAAAAGAGTTGAAAGAAAGTCGGAAAATCCGTCTTTCAATCTTTCACACCGTGAAATGTCTAGATCTATGATAGATTTTAGTTTGTCTATGTGGAAATCGGTTAGATATAAGCTATTCATGGTTGAATGAGGCCAAAGTATGATGTTCTTCAAGAACACCATGATGACATCATCCAAGAACACTTAGATCTTGGTGATTTCACGGTTAGAAATCAAGTTTTGAAAGATACAAAGGTGTAGAATCGTGTAATGATAAAAAACGTACAAGAATTAGAGTGAAAACTTACCGGAGTTGAGAGAAATCTGAGAAAGGTGAAGAATAAGGGCTGGTTCGGTCAGAGCTTTCCAAAAGTGGAAAAGGAGACAATGACAGCCCTATTTATAGGCTCCAAAAGAGGAAAGTGGTAACCGATCGGCCAGGGTCTCCGATCGGTTGGGCTGCACGATTGAACAACATGTTCGATCGGCTAGCCTGTTCGATCAGTGATTCATGTTCGATCAGGAACCCCTTTTTGAGTGTTTTGCGACGATTTTTGATATTTCGATTTCGATAGACGATGATACGAATACGATAGAGTCCCTAGTCAAATTACTTTCAGTCCCAACTACTATATCTAACATACAATCATCTGTAATTTCACCATTCGACGTCGGTTTTGATTGAGTTCGATTGAATTTCGAGTTTCGATTGATTCGATTTGAATACCACACATAACATAAAGTAAACACGCACAAGTAACACATAAGGCACACACACACGTAAATATTACTACACCAGTTTCGCATAGTTTGAGTCTCGAGTTCGATTGATGAGTCGATTAGCTTGATTATTGATTTATTAACTTTATCGCATTGTTACTTCCTACTATTCACAGTCGTAAATCGGTCGCATTGAGTAATCATTCGATCATTTTATTTAGACAACACTTACTCCACATAATACAAAAAGCAAAAAGAAACATTAACAGTCAAAGAAGTCAAAGTTGACTTGGACTTTGACTTTGACTTTGACATTCGAAAACACGGGGTGTTACAGCCTCCCCTTGTTTAGGGAATTTCGTCCCGAAATTAGGCTGAAAGCTACACCACACCATGCTTTACCAATTTGATGCTTCAGATCTTTATTTAAACAACTGCGGGTACTTGGCCTTCATGTCGCTTTCGAGTTCCCAAGTGAACTCCGCGCCTCGTTTGCCTTCCCATCGGACTTTCACGATAGGGATGCAAGAGCGCCTGAGTTGCTTGGTTTGGTGATCCATGATTTCAACAAGCTTTTCCACGAAGTGTAGCGTTTCGTTGACCTGAAGATCGTCGAGCGGTATGATTAGATCATGATCAGCAAGGCATTTTTGGAGGTTAAACACATGGAAAGTCGGGTGGACGTTACTGAGTTCTTCCGGTAGTTCGAGTCTGTAGGCGACTTTTCCGATCCTTTCCAGAATCTTAAAAGGTCTAACATATCGAGGCACTAGTTTCCCTTTCTTGCCGTATCTGACTACACCCTTTCAAGGGGATACCTTTAGGAGTACGTAGTCACCAATGTCAAATTCAAGGGGCTTGCGTCTTCTATCGGCGTAACTTTTCTGTCTATCCCGAGCTTTCACCAAGTTGTCTCGAATTCGGTGGATTTTGTCAGTCGTTTCTTGTAGAATCTCGGGACCGGTTAGTTGCGAGTGACCGATCTCGTGCCACACAATAGGCGCTCGACATCTCCTTCCATACAAAGCCTCGAAGGGTGCCATTTGGATGCTGGCATGGTAACTATTGTTGTACGAGAATTCGGCTAGTGGCAAGTGTTTGTTCCAACTACCACCAAAATCTATGACACACGCCCAGAGCATGTCTTCAAGAGTACGGATCGTTCTTTCAGTCTGTCCGTCGGTTTGTGGATGGAATGCAGTACTCAGATTAAGCGACGTACCAAGAGCCGCTTGAAAAGTTTCCCACAATCGAGAACTAAACCGAGCATCACGGTCAGAGATGATGTCGCGAGGCGTACCATGATTACAAATGATCTCGTTGGTGTAGATCTGGGCTAGTCTTTCCACCTTATAGTCTTCTCGTATCGGCAAAAAGTGGGCTGATTTGGTCAAACGGTCAACAATAACCCAGATACTGTCGTGATCAGATGGAGTGGTAGGAAGTTTGGTTATGAAATTCATAGCTATACTCTCCCACTCCCATATGGGAATTGGAGGTTGTTCGAGTAAGCCAGAAGGTCTTTGATGTTCAGCCTTGACTCTTGCGCAAGTTAAGCAATTTCCAACGTAAAGAGCGATATCCCGTTCATGCCTGGCCACCAGTACTTATAACGCAGGTCCTGGTACATCTTATCAGCGCCGGGATGAATAGAATATCGGGATTTGTGGGATTCATTCATGATAATCTTTCGCAAATCGGTCCGCTTAGGGATCCAAATTCGGTCCAGATAGTAGAAAATCCCATCTACTTTGCTTACAAGCTGAGCTCCATCGTGATAGATTCTCTCCTTCTTCAAAGTGCGTTCGTTAAAACAGGCATGCTGGGTTTCGCGGATGAGAGCTTCGAGATTGTGCTGGGATTGGGTATTGCAAATACTGAGCAAATAACTCTTTCTGCTGAGCGCGTCGGCAACCACATTCGCCTTGCCTGGGTGATAACGAATCTCACAGTCGTAATCGTTGAGGAGTTCTACCCATCAGCGTTGACACATATTAAGTTCCCTCTGATTGAAGATATGTTGTAAACTCCTTTGATCAGTGAAGATCGTACACTTGGTACCATACAGGTAGTGTCGCCAAATCTTTAATGCAAAGACAACTGCGCCTAGCTAGAGGTCATGGGTTGTATAGTTCTTCTCGTGGATCTTGAGCTGACGAGACGCGTAAGCTATAACCTTGTCCCGTTGCATAAGAACACAGCCAAGGCCAAGGTTGGAAGCATCACAATAGACAACGAAGTCGTCGCTTCCGTCGGGCAGTGTAAGAATCGGAGCGTTGCACAGCATTTGCGTGAGGGTTTGAAAGGCAGACTCTTGTGCGGTTCCCCACACAAAAGGCTTGTCTTTATGAGTAAGAACGGTAAGCGGCACAACGATCTTGGAGAATCCTTCAATAAATCGTCGATAATAGCCCGCTAGTCCGAGAAAAGAACGAACTTCAGACGGGTTCTTAGACGTAATCCAACTTTTGACAGCTTCAATCTTCGCGGGATCGACGTGTATTCCCTGACTATTCACGATGTGACCCAGAAACTGAACCTCCTCTAACCAGAATTCACACTTGGAGAACTTGGCATAGAGTTGGTTCCCCTGAAGTAACTCGAGAACCAAACGTAGATGTTGCGCGTGTTCGGTCTTCGATTTGAAATAGATCAAGACATCGTCAATGAACACGATGACGAAACGGTCTAAGAAAGGCTTACACACGCGATTCATCAGATCCATAAAGACCGCAGGTGCATTAGTTAGACCAAAAGGCATAACAACGAACTCATAATGGCCATATCGGGTTCGAAAAGCGGTTTTGGGGATGTCTTCCTCTTGAATCCGCAATTGATGGTAGCCTGAACGCAGATCGATCTTCGAGAAACATTGGGCACCTTGCAGCTGATCAAATAAGTCGTCGATTCGAGGCAAAGGGTATCTGTTCTTGATGGTTAGCTTCTTCAACTCCCGATAAGCGATGTACATCCGGAACGATTTGTCCTTCTTTTTGACGAAAAGGACCGGCGCGCCCCAAGGAGAGGTGCTCGGGCGAATAAAGCCTTTTTCAACTAATTCCTGGAGTTGTTTGAGAGTTCCCGCATTTCGGATGGAGCGAGTCGATAAGGAGCTTTGGCAACGGGGTTAGCTCCAGGAATAAGGTCAATACGGAAGTCGATATCACGACTTGGCGGTAGTCCAGGAAGTTCATCAGGGAACACCTGAGGAAACTCGCGGACCACTGGAACATCTTTGACTTCGGCTTTCTTTTTCTTTTCCTTCTCCGCTACTACAATGTTGGCCAAGAAGGCTCGGTATTCCTTGCGGAGATACTTGCTGGCTTGGATACACGACATAAGCTTGAGACCTTTCGAAGCTGTTTCACCGTACACACATAGTAGGTCTCCGTTTGCGAGCGAGAATAGAATCATCTTATTAAAACACACAATTTCAGCATGGTTTTCGCGAAGAAAGTCCATGCCTACTATGACGTCGAAACTTCCGAGTTGCATCGGAATGAGGTCGATTGCAAAGATGTGATTGTTGAACTCCAGAGTACAATCACGGAGAACAGAGTTAACGGCGACAGTTCTTCCAGTAGCGACTTCAACTTCGAATGACGAGGACAGATAAGAGCGCTTACGACTAAGGAGCTTCTCAAATTCAAACGACACAAAGCAGTTATCGGCTCCAGTATCAAACAAACACGATGCATAAATACCATTCACAAGGAACGTACCATTAACCACGTTGTTATCCGCCTGAGCCTGACGGGCATTGATGTTGAAGGTTCGAGCATGGGCTGCTTGCTGCTGTTGCTGAGGCTGCTGTTGTTGCTGCTGGGGCTCTTGCTTAACCACCCTGTTCGGGCACCTGTTTGCAAAGTGGTTAGGATCACCACATGCAAAGCAGACTCGAGCATTGACTGCAGGTGCTTGAGCTGCTTGTTGGCCTTGAGGGGCGGGGAGCAGAGCTTGGTTGGCAGTAGCTTGCACTGGGGCTTGACGGGGACCAAAGCGATAGTTTGCAGTGAAATGATCGTAAAGGTTGCAGTGAGCGCAAAAACGACAGGCTAGACCTACTGGATGATGATACGAGCATGCTGGGCAGAGCGGGTGAGGGCCTGTGTATGCACGCTTTGCTGGAGGTGCATTGATCACTGGAGCTGAGCGGTGGTGCTGTTGCTGCTGAGCTGGTACAGCTTGTAGAGGAGCAGCAGTTGTTGCGGCAGCACAGCTCTTGTTGCTAGAGCTGTTGTTGTTGTGCTTCTTCTTTCTTCTTGATGACTTAGAGGATTGAGCAGTGGCGGTGTCGGTGGATGCTGTTGCGGTGGCTTGGTGCAGAGACTTGGTTTGCTTATCCCAAAAGCCAGACTTCACTCGCTTGTCATTGACCTCAGCGGCGAGTAGGTAAGTCTCTTCAATCGTTGCTGGCTTGGTGGCGTGAACAAAGTCGGTTACACAATCGGGTAGAGCTCGAATGTACTTCTTGATGGTTTGATCTGGGGTCTTGACCTGATCGGGACATATGATGCTAAGCTGCTTGAAGCGAGCAGTGAGAGCAGTGTTGTCTCCATCCTTCTTCTTGATGGTCCAAAACTCGTCCTCCAGCTTTTGGCGTTCATGAGGAGGGCAGAATTCGTTGATCATAATTGCCTTCAACTCCTCCCATGTTAGCTCGTAAGCTGCATCATTTCCGCGCTTGTTCCGTTCGGCCGTCCACCAGTCTAGAGCACGGGACTGAAAGACGCCTGTAGCATTGAGAGTGCGGAGATTTTCAGGACATCCGCTTTGGCGCAGAGTGACTTCAACTGAGTCGAACCAATGGAACATGGCAGTAGGGCCATCTTCTCCAGTGAACTCTTTGGGTCCGCATGCTTTGAATTGCTTGAAACTGAAAGCAGCCTTGTTTGCATCTTTGGGAGCGCCTGTTCGCGATTCTTCAGACGACTTGCTGGCGTTTTCATAAACGTTGCTCACAGCCTTCGCTACACTTTTGGCGATGATGGCGGCGAGACGCTTATCTCTCTTCTCCTGACGAGTCAGGTGGTGTCGGGATCCAGACGACGACATGGTCTGCAACAGACATCGTCACATGACTCAACACAGCGAAATCGAATCTCACCTCACACGTCTAGACTACTAAAGCTCAGGAACACGAGCAAGGCACAACCACATATAAGCACATAGACACCCAACGCACAAAATCCACATAACCACAGAAGCACAGAAGGACATAAACACATACACATTTAAGCATAGAAGCAGTCAGAAAACAGAAACCTATCCTTCCAAGGTCGAGTGTCGTTCGTGTAGTGATCACATAGAGCATATCGGGTAGCATAGTATAATATAGCCTACCTTAGTCGTATAGCATAGCATAGTATGATATCGTCTAGCTTGCGGCAACCGGATATCGAATTGAGACAAAATGGCAATGCGAGTCATGTGTGTTGTTCGAAATGGTGGCAAAATTGAATAACTTCCCAGAGATGTAAACAGGTAAAGCACACATAAACATATAAAATCAAAGAGTCATCAGAGTACGCGATAGCATTTCTCAGAATCGAATAAAATCGAGAGATAGATTGTCTGCGGCTACTAGACATCGACTACCCAAAGCAGTTCGACTATTCACAGTGGACTTGTCGTCACTTTCGACTCTAGAGGTCGTGTTTCTGCCTCGATTCTTGGGCATTCTACACGCATTCCCTAGGTCATACTTGTGGGTTCAGGTCGTTGGAGTCCGTCGAAGCTTTGGTGAGATGCAATAAAGTTCGGAACAAATTGTCAAGGTTAGGGTTTCACCCCTGGCTTAACAATTCCTCCCTTGTTAGTGAAAATATCTAAGAAGAATTTTTCATCAAAATGGGGATTTTACTCCTGACTTGGGATAATTCTCCTCGTATGTTAGTGAAAATATCAGGATAAGCATGAATAAATGGATAAAATCATCATAAGTCAGGCAACTTAGTCGGGAGTTTGCGGTTTTCACACTTAATCCTGACTGAATTGCTTGACCTTAAACTGGAAATTCGGGTGCAGTGATAGCGAAGAATTGCAGAATAAGGCACATAAACTTGGCCTGATGGTTCCTAGCTAAAATCTAGGTCTCTATGACAGCGACCCGGACTAGGTCGTGTCTAGCCTAATTCCCTATAGTTATGGCTCTGATACCAATCTGTCACACCCCAACCGATGGCGGAATCATCAGGGCATGGCACTGAGCGAAACAGATTGTTCAAAGAAATTCCATAACAACTATTATTACCGAATAGTTTAAATATCACGTCCCATACCAAGACCCATAAGATAAATTTAGTTATTACAGACATAGATATTCTTCAAACAAAACATGTTCCGACAACTCAGATTTAAATACATAAATATAAATTGTCTTGGTTTCTAGACTCTTTCCTAGCCTTTATTTCACAGTAGGAAGAGCAAGTAAGCATCCTAAACACCTGTCACAGACGTTAAAATAAAGTCAGTACATATAATGTAAAGGTGAGCATTCAAGTTTGGTAATAGCATATAGAGTTCGAATAGTTTACGCATAACCAGCACGTACACAGAGAGAAAGGACGCATGTTAATTATCGACATCGATCTATCGATACCAACGACTGCGGGTTGACTGTCCTAGATAGTTCGCAATACATGGTTACCACCGTAGTCCATGCAAGTAATTGTACTTAACAACCCCCGTGAGAACGGGTGCTGAGTCCAAACTATAGTACTACGTTGCTAAGGCAGGTAGACAACATTCCACGTGTAAACATAACAACAAGCATACATTTAGTCACGTAATACATGAAATCGGTTAGCGTTCAAATAGTTTGAATAGTGTATTCGATTGTCACTTTGATAAGTATCGTATGTAACACCCAAAAGTGCTAAGCAAAAAGGGATTCGAGTATACTCACAGTGGTTGATTATGGATTGAAGGGAGCGCTGAGAGTAGGGTTAGCCTGAATAGTTTGATAGCACAATAATGAGTAACGCGGAAATGTAAACGAGTGTAAATGGATCGAATAGCCTGGTCGATCGAACATCAGGTTCGATCGAACGGGCTGTTTGTTCGGTTTGAAAGTCCGTTTGAACAGTCTTTTTCGATCGGCCGGTAGGCTCGATTGGCTGGACCATTCGAGTGGATTGTTTCTTCCTCTGATGTGTTTGTGTATGATGGTTTGAACTTTTGAAGTTTTCGTTGTAGCATTTGAGAACACTGAAGTGTTCTTACCTTTCAGGTCGATCGATCGAATGGTCTGTTCGATCGGCCGGCTTACCCGATCGGTTAAGAACTTCAGAAGTAGTCCTCAGCAGGATGTCACTCGATCGAACAGCATGCTCGATCGGGTGGCACTCCATACTACGAACGAGTTGTAAAATTGATTAAGTGCTGAAGCATAGTATCTCATGATCCGAAGAGTAATGTTTACGAATCGATTAGCATATTCGATCGAATATCACTTCGTCAATAGCATACTTCGTGAAGTTTGAAAAGTGTGGGTCCATGTGCTAGCCTAACCGTTGGGCTGTTCGTTCGAACAGCCTAACCGTTCGGCCAGCATTCTGACCTGGTCGGCCTTTCGTCTAACACTTGACTGTTTGGCGATTTACATCATTTCGATATTCTTTGACAACGAGTTTTAAACAATAGAACCTTCGTCCTTATCCATTTATCCCGTCCGGGCAGGAATCACCCAAGTCCGGCCGTTGAACGGCTCGGGACGTCGGTTTGATGTTTAACCCGAAAATCGGTGAATCTCGTGGGTGGAATCCGAATCCTGAACCACCCAACTGTTAAAGTGACTAGTGGGTTGGTTCGAGCTCCGTTTTCTACCGGTTTTGAGGCTTTGAGTGTAAAAGAGTTGAAAGAAAGTCGGAAAATCCGTCTTTCAATCTTTCACACCGTGAAATGTCTAGATCTATGATAGATTTTAGTTTGTCTATGTGGAAATCGGTTAGATATAAGCTATTCATGGTTGAATGAGGCCAAAGTATGATGTTCTTCAAGAACACCATGATGACATCATCCAAGAACACTTAGATCTTGGTGATTTCACGGTTAGAAATCAAATTTTGAAAGATACAAAGGTGTAGAATCGTGTAATGATAAAAAACGTACAAGAATTAGAGTGAAAACTTACCGGAGTTGAGAGAAATTTGAGAAAGGTGAAGAATAAGGGCTGGTTCGGTCAAAGCTTTCCAAAAGTGGAAAAGGAGACAATGACAGCCCTATTTATAGGCTCCAAAAGAGGAAAGTGGTAACCGATCGGCCAGGGTCTCCGATCGGTTGGGCTGCTCGATCGAACAACATGTTCGATCGGCTAGCCTGTTCGATCAGTGATTCCTGTTCTATCAGGAACCCCTTTTTGAGTGTTTTGCGACGATTTTTGATATTTCGATTTCGATGGACGATGATACGAATACGATAGAGTCCCTAGTCAAATTACTTTCAGTCCCAACTACTATATCTAACATACAATCATCTGTAATTTCACCATTCGACGTCGGTTTTAATTGAGTTCGATTGAATTTCGAGTTTCGATTGATTCAATTTGAATACCACACATGACATAAAGTAAACACGCACAAGTAACACATAAAGAACACACGCACAAGTAACACATAAAGCACACACACACGTAAATATTACTACACCAGTTTCGCGTAGTTCGAGTCTCGAGTTCGATTGATGAGTCGATTAGCTTGATTATTGATTGATTAACTTTATCGCATTGTTACTTCCTACTATTCACAGTCGTAAATCGGTCACATTGAGTAATCATTCGATCATTTTATTTAGACAACACTTACTCCACATAATACAAAAAGCAAAAAGAAATATTAACAGTCAAAGAAGTCAAAGTTGACTTGGACTTTGACTTTGACTTTGACATTCGAAAACACGGGGTGTTACAAATCTCGTCAAGAGGAATGTGAAGATCAGCATCAGCTAAACAGTTTCGCAAATTGGACACGTGAAAAGTCGGATGAACATTTCCAAGCTCTGGAGGTAGCTCTAGTCGATAGGCAACCTTTCCAATTCTTTCAACAATCTTAAATGGTCCAACATATCGTGGTGCAAGTTTCCCTTTCTTTCCAAATCTCACCACTCCCTTCCAAGGTGACACCTTGAGTAGGACACGGTCTCCGACTTGAAATTCTACGGGCTTGCGTCTCAAATCTGCATAACTCTTTTGACGGCTTCCAGCTGTCACAAGATTATCGCGAATTTTCTTGATTTTGTCTGTTGCTTCCAGAATGATCTCAGGTCCAGTAAGCTGAGCTTCACCGGTCATTCCAACAGACAGGTGAACGACATTTTCGACCGTAGAGAGCTTCGAATGGTGCCATCTTAATGCTAGCATGATAACTATTATTGTATGAGAACTCGATCAATGGCAAGTGAGAATCCCAATTACCACCAAAGTCTATCACGCATGCTCTAAGCATATCCTCCAAAGTTTGAATCGTCCTCAAATTGACCATCTGTTTGGGGATGATAAGCAGTGTTTAGATTCAGTTGGGTTCCCAAAGCAGATTGCATGGTCTTCCAAAAATGAGATGAAAATCGAGCATCACGATCGGAAATGATATCTAGGGGAACACCATGTCGTGATACAATCTCGTCTACATAGATCTTGGCAAGCTTCTCAGCAGAGAAATCCTCACAGATTGGTAAGAAGTGAGCTGATTTTGTCAAACGGTCAACTATGACCCAAATAGCATCGTGACCTTTAGACGTACGCGGTAACTTGGTGATGAGATCCATTGCAATGTTCTCCCATTTCTAAACCGGTATCTCTGGTTGTACAAGCAAACCAGAAGGTCGTTGATGTTCCGCCTTGACTTTGAGACAAGTTAGGCATTTCGATACATACAAGGCAACATCCTTCTTCATACCAGGCCACCAATACTGGGTACGAAGATCCTTGTACATTTTATCAGCACCAGGATGGATAGAATATCGAGACTTGTGAGATTTGTCCATTACTAAGGTGCGAAGATCGTCCTGATTCAGAATCCACAAAGGATTCTCAAAATAGAGTAAACCATCGTCTTTCCTTTCCAGTTTAAGCTTAAGTTGAAGCGGTAGTTCGTATTTCAATAAGTCTTTGATCACACAAGATCGTTGAGTTTGAAGAACACGAGATTGAATATCCGATAGAGTTTGAACAGAATGAAGCTTGACTCGTTCCTTTCAACTAAGCGCATCGGCTACGACATTCGCCTTACCAGGGTGGTAGCGGATCTCGCAATCATAATCGTTTAAGAGTTCAACCCAACATCGTTGCCTCATGTTCAGTTCCTTCTGATTGAGAATATGCTGGAGACTTTTGTGGTCTGTGAAAACCACACACTTCGTTCCATAGAGGTAGTGTCTCCAGATTTTAAGCGCAAAAACCACAGCTCCTAACTCAAGATCATGAGTCGTATAGTTCTTCTCGTGAATTTTCAATTGTCTAGACGCATAAGCTATGACTTTACCACGTTGCATAAGAACGCAAGCAAGTCCTAGATTCGACGCATCACAATAGACAACAAAATCATCGTTTCCCTCAGGCAGAGATAAAACAGGAGCATCACAGAGCTTTCGTTTCAGCGTTTGGAACGCTTCTTCTTGCTTAGGTCCCCACTCAAAAGGCCTATTCTTCTGAGTCAAAGCAGTGAGTGGAACCGCGATCTTCGAGAAATTAGAAATAAACCGCTGATAATAACCAGCTAGTCTAAGAAAAGAATGAACTTCTGTAGGTGTCATTGGTGTATTCCAATCCTTAATTGCAACATTCTTGGATGGATCTACATGAATACCCTGCTCATTGATAATATGACCCAAGAACTGAACTTCTTTAAGCCAGGATTCACACTTGGAGAGTTTAGCAAAAAGTTGTTCCTTCCTTAGGAGTTCCAATGTCAAACGAAGGTGTTGTTCGTGATCGGCTCGAGACTTTGAGTAAATGAGAATATCGTCGATGAACACAATGATGAACTTATCTGGATAAGGTTTACAAACCCTATTCATTAAGTCCATGAAGATAGCTGTGGCATTCGTCAAACCGAAAGGCATGACAGTGAACTCGTAATGCCCGTATCTTGTACGGAAAGCAGTTTTGGGAATATCTTCTTCGAAAATACGAAGTTGATGATACCCAGAACGCAGGTCGATCTTGGAAAAGCATGAAGCACCTTGCAGCTGGTCGAAGAGATCATCAATTCTAGGTAGGGGATATCAATTCTTGATGGTAAGCTTATTAAGCTCACGATAAACGATACACATTCGAAAAGATCCATCTTTCTTTTTCACAAAGAGGACATGAGCTCCCCAAGGCGAAAAGCTCGGACGGATGAATCCTTTATCAGACAACTCTTGAAGCTGTTTTGATAACTCTTGCATTTCCGACAGTGCAAGACGATAAGGTGCTTTCGCAATCGGGTTGGCATTGGGTACATGGTCAATATGAAACTCGACTTGACGAACTGGAGGCAAACCAGGCAGTTCATCGGGAAACACCTCTGGATAATCCCGAACAATCGGAGTATCCTGAATACTCTTGCTCTTGCCCTTCTCCTCGGTGACATGTGCCAGGAAAGCGACATATCCTTTTCGCAAATAACTTTGAGCCTTTGTACATGACATAAGCTTCAAACCACCAGATAGCTTCTCGTCACGAACTTCCAGAACATCGCCAGACGGAAGAGGAATACGAACAATCTTATCGAAACAAACTACCTCTGCATGATGTTTGGTCAATCAATCCATCCCTACGATAATATCGAAACTCCCAAGTTGCATCGGCGTGAGGTCAATGGGAAAAAGATGGTTATCAAGGTTTAACTGACAATCATGAATAACAGAATCAAGCACAAGGGGTTTACCAGTAGCAACTTCGACAATTAAGGGTTTCCTCAGTTTAGTTCTAGGTATCGCAAGCAAAGGCTCAAAAGATAACCAAACAAAACTTCTATCGGCACCAGAATAAAAAAGAATGGATGCAGGTCGATTGTTAAAAAAAACGTACCATTGACGACGAGGTTGTCAGCTCGCGCCTCGTTTGCATTCAGATTGAATACTCGTCCACGAGCGGGATTCGCATTCGCATTGACATTGACATTCACGTTCAGATTTGCATTCGCATTTGCCAACCTCGGGCAGTTGTTGCGGAAATGACCATACTCTCCACAGTTGAAGCATGAACCCGGTGGGAATCTAGCAGCATTCCCCTGAACTGGGACTTGAACCTGAGCAGCTTGATTCTGACCCAGTCGGCAGACTTGGCCTGATGCCCAAGTTTACCACACGTTGTGCATTGCCTACAAGCTTGTTGTGCAACATGATGACCGTTGCAGCAAGCACAATGAGGTGCGGTACCAGCATACGCTTTCTTCGCATAAGGTTGAGCTGGTGGGTTTTGAGGGTTCTGAGCATTTTGTGCAGTTACTGCAAAGTTCTGAGC
Source organism: Helianthus annuus (assembly GCF_002127325.2). Classification (NCBI taxonomy): domain Eukaryota; kingdom Viridiplantae; phylum Streptophyta; class Magnoliopsida; order Asterales; family Asteraceae; genus Helianthus; species Helianthus annuus. Next base: position 60,267,448 of record NC_035437.2, read on the forward strand.
ACCCTTTCGCTTTCTCGACTTCTTCGAAAACTCACCCTTCTTACCCTTACCCTTTTCCTTGTCTTTAGCAGAATCGGTTGACTTCTTCTTATCACCCTTGCAGGTAAGTTTACGCTTCCTAACTTGCGACTCAGTCAGGGTAGCAGATAACTCGATCACTTGACGAACAATAGCAGGGTTAACGCCAGTCACGATATCTTGTATGGAATCGGGTAACCCATCGATATACCTCTCTATCTCTTTCTCCAACGGGGTAACCATAGTAGGACACAAAAGACTGAGCTCCTCAAATCGATCTGTGTGCGCACGGTGTTCTCCCCCATCTTGTTTTAGATCGTCAAACTCTCGTTCCAAAGCTCGAATTTCGTGACGGGGACAAAACTCTCTCATCATGAGAGCTCGAAGCTCTTCCCATGTTTGTGCCACTACTTCGGCACCCCTATCGCGCATCACTCTGTTCCACCAAGTAAGAGCACGCTTCTCGAACACACTTGATGCAAATTCAACCTTACGCCCATTCGGACATTGCACATGTCTGAATGTGTTCTCGATACTTTCGAACCATTGAAGGAGTGCAGTCGCTGCTTGTGACCCAAAAAACTTTAGCGGCTTTGCAGAGTTGAAACTCTTGAAATTGCATTGTGCATTGTTATTGTTGTTGTACAGCTCGTGGATTTGGTTCACGACGCTTGGAAGCACAGCAGCCATTTGCTGAGTGACAAGGGCTGCGATTTCTTCAGCACTAAAAGATTGTGCATCACGTCGAGGAGGAATTGTCTAACAAGGAATTATGAGAAACGAGTGAGGTCGATAATTTGGAAAAACAAAAGAGGTATTGAAAATATTGACGAATCATAAGGGAGGCGATCATTTGTTTGTTATTTCGAACAAACAAACAGCACGCAGTGACTAATCAAAGTAATGAATCAAAATAATGTATCGCGAAGACATGCTCGCCTATAAGTGAACACTCACCCCAAGAGTTCCCAGGAAAGAGTGACTGGTCCGATTATGTGGATTTGTACGAACACTCCAGCCTTAGACAGAAAACTCAGGGTACAGGCATTCACTCTTCCAGTTTGCACGTGTTCACATTATTTAGACCCAAACTTCGACGAGATCTTGAAAACTCAATAGGCACCAATGTCAAAAATGTGTCAAACTGGAAGGGTTCAAAACTTTATAATGGAGGGTTCAGAACCTAGTAATCAATCATCCTAGAACGGATGATTAATTTTCGAAGCAGATTCGGATTTCGATTTTTTTTTAAATTCTAAACGCAAATCAACTTGCGTTGGGGGTCCTAGAAAGTTATAGTCTAGGTTGAAATTTTACTAATAACCTAATTCTCTATAACCATTGGCTCTGATACCAACTCTTCTGTCACACCTCGACCACGTAAAATAACAAATCATGGCGGAAACGTCGGGGAGTGTTGTAACAGAATTATTGTTTCAAACCATGGATACGAAGAGTTTCATTTTATTAAATATTAAACATTGTCTTAAATTTAAACAAGCAAATCAAACATAGTCTATCATCGTTATTCAATCACTAAGGCCTCATCCAGTTCTAAGTGAGCTTGCATCCTATTCGCAATCGACACTAAGCAACATCACCTGAAACATATGTAAAAACAAAGTCAGCAAAGAAATGCTGGCGAGTACATAGGTTTTGTGAGAGTGTCAAATTCATGGCTCGTTTATATGTAGTAATAACTCATTCAACTTTGTTAATCGATATTAGAAAACCTTGATTTGTAAAATATTTGTATTGTAAAATGAATAAACAAGTCAAACAGATTGGTTATAATTTATAAACCTCGATGCCATGAATCTTAGCCCAAAACATTTGTTTGTGTAAACCAAATCATAAATCATTCTCGTAATAAAACTCGTATGGTTTATATAGTTTGTAAACATCGTTGTGTGACATCGTTCAACTCGTACTTGTTATAGATCATCGTTCATTTGTTTAAATCGTTCAAATCGTACCAAATCATTCAAATCGTTCTCGTTTTAATTGTGAAAACTACTTTTGGTCGTCTTGCTAATAACATTCAAACCTTTGTGACTCGTCCATCGTTCAACTCGTTCTCGTATTAACAAACCTCCAAAGGGTAAGTTAACAATCATCAAATTCAGTCGTTATCTACCTAACCCACACATAACCATGGGTCCAGGTTGATAACGAGATTTGTCGGATCCTATGGTACCATAACCTAATACTGGTCGGTTCGGCCAAAATTAATGAATGCCATTCATTATTTAACTTCAACCAACAAGTTCGTTCATATTATCGAAATCGTTATTAATTTAGTATAAACCATCTTAAATCGTTTTTGAAATCATCGTTAAGATAATCGAAATCGTTTTGCTACATATGAATCACCCCAAAACAATTGAAAACAGTAAAATAGGGGAACTATGTACTCACCTTCGGGCGCGTTTTTAAATGTTAACACAATCCCTCAAATTGTTTATCCGCCTTAAATTAAATAAGAATGATATTTAATAATCAAAACCCACACTTTGACATGCAAAATACCACTTATGTCATTTCTGTTTTAATATATATGAAACTGGACTATTTCGGACATTTAAATAAAATGGTTAACTTATTCCAAAAATTCCCAAAGTTTTACAGAACGTCTAACACGAACCAATATTATTGTGTAAAAATATCGGGGTCTAGTTCATTACTAACATTTTATAAAAATTCATTTTCCCGGACTGAAGTCAGATTCATCTTTTTCTGACCGCAGTCCACGGAATAATTCAACTAAAATTTATCGTGAGTCCGTTTGACGTAATTCCAGTTGGAGGATCACGGCGACAACAGTGACCATCTACAATATAAATTTCATGATTTAATCCTACGCAGAATTCAAGTTATGACTGAAAACAGGACGCTTATTTTCAGCAGCAAAAATGCAGCTCTAGTTGCTGTTACAAAATGGAACTTTAAAAATCGTAAACGAAGTCCAAAAATTATGATTCTAGTGCCATTAGAACCGTATTTCATAATACATAAATCCAGACTTCAAAAAATACATTTTTCATTAAGTTAGCTTTCTGTTTTCAGTCTTTTAACATTATAAAGTGTGTTCGATTGATTCCGTCAACATGTTTAGCGATCACAAAGTACTTACAACAGATTATCACTTATATATTTCAGATTTATCATGCATTATCATATTTCATTCATCATTTTAACACTACCTTATCATATGTTAGATGGTGTTCAAGACTTGTTTAGTTCTTTAGACTTTCTATCTTTTTGATCTCTAAACATCATTAACCACTCAACAATCATGTAAAATGCAAGGATCTAAGTGCTTACCACTAGAACAAGGCTAGGAGAGTTCGAGTGTAGAAAAGTGGTGGATAAAAGAAAACGAGAGCGATTCTTGAACTTCCGAAAGCACCGAGCTTGTTTGTATGACCTCTTGCACCTTTGAGAGTATGGGAAATGGCTAGAACCAAGCTTGATGGTGGTGATTGGGTGGTGTGTGATGGCTGCCGAAAGTGGGGAAGGAGGGAGAGAAGAGAGCTTGCAAATGTTGTGAGTTGTGAATGTAAGGCTCATGTCCTAAGTGTTAATTTATAAACCATCTTTCTCTTTTATACATGTATTATGCCTTCAAGATATCCAACATTTTCAAATAAAATAATAAAACAAATCTAGGAGTGGGGGACATACCCTAACCGATTTTTTAGAAGGGTTTTAGTTTAGTTGGGTTCCAATTGTTAGTTACTAACTTAGTTAGGAGGCTAATATCTAGTTAGTGGTTTATGGTGGGTTATTAAATATATAGTGTGTTAGGATGTTCGGGGGCCCTAACTAGCTCAGAAAAAGGTAAAAACAATGTGTGTAACATTATTTTTGTGTTCCGGGTGATGTCCGGTTGTTCGGTTGGGTATCGTTCCGTTAAAGTGTTTAATTATGTACCGGGTATTTTATCTAGCGTTCAAATCCCGACATATGGCGTTCTAAGTTATTTTTTTTATTATTCTATAAAGATAAACTCGCCGAAATATTACTGAAATAAATTTCAATTGCCAAGACTGGCTACGTTGTTTGTGTTTCGCAGTAAAAGCACTGTGTCGCGTAGAAACACACGGTACGCGCTTAAACTTGAAAAATAACGTTTTTAAGCGTTTTAATTTATTTTTCAACACGAACCTAATTAAAGTAAGATTTTAATCATAACAGAATATTTGGGGGATTTAAATATTATCCGGGCGGTCACCAACGTTCGTTTCGCAGTTTTGTCGTAATTAGTTCTTTAGCTCAAATAAACATGTTCTCGCCATACCGAATCCTTCGAAACTTATTTCTAAGTTATGTAGAGGATACTTAGGGTATGTTTAGCTTATGTCATAGTTCCGGATTGTACGTCGCGTTAAACTGATTGCATTTACGCACCGGTTTGTGTATAACCTTCCAGAAAGTGATTTAAAGCTTGAAATCGGAATCGAATTAATATTGCAAAATTAATAAACACTATTGCACATATAATAACACCAAAACACATATAATAACACCAAAGCATAATGTTTTATTGATAACTGACATTGTTTTACATTATACGATGATTACAGATCACAGTTGTCACAAAAGGTAAGGACAATCAAAGACATGCTTGGAATGAATGAAGGGGTTCAGAAGGATATCCTGGCCCTTGGGGTTCTAATGGCCAACGATTGTGAAAGAACCAGAACTGTAATAAAAAGACTGAAGAGAAAATTTCCGGCAGAAGATGATGAAGATGATGATGATAGTGACGATACTCCTATACCAAAACTTAGAAGTTGGGTGATGCATGAGGAAGAAGGAACGCTTGAAGTGACTTATAAAAACCGGGTGCAATATTCATTGCCAATTGAAGAAATGTTGAATACAGGGTTGCTAACTATCATTGAACAACTTTGTGATTTAGCACCTTCAAACGATCCAAAATCCAAGGATGCAGTGATATTCAAGAATAAGCTGCAGCAAAGAAGAGACGAGCTAATGGCGTTATACGCAAATCTAAAATTTGATGATGATTAATCTGAAGAAAGTGATGAACAAAGCGATGGGTACATCTCTGATGTAATCCCACCTACGGAAGACTATTAGTTTATTTTGATTTCGTATTATTGTAATTTTATAAAATATTAATCTATGGTAATCAATTATTAACAAAAAGATACAAAACGCTAAAAATTGATATGGAAAAAGCCAAAACGCCTAAAAAAAATAACTATGTGACACAAAAAGAATTAATTCAACGAGAAGAATCTGAGAAAAACAGTAAAACGCCAAGTAATTAATAATTCAACATAACGCCAAAATTATCTTGCACGCAAAAAATAAAGCAGCATGTCCAACGCGAAAATCGGGAAAGGAGAAGAATACTAAAGACAAAAAAACCCCTCGGACCCTAATCATGTCTCGCGCCACGTGTTGGGCCAGGATGCGTTCTCATCGTTCTCACACTTTTTGCCGTTTTCTCCTGACTCCGTTTCTATATATATACTAGTAGGAAACCCGCACGATACAGCGGTGACAACAATTAAGACCGCGGTACTCAAAAGCTTGAAAATTTCATTGGTTTAATTATTGGGTGATTTAGAACACCCAACAATTTGCTAATTCGATTCACGTTTCTATCATTGTAAAATGTCATCGAATATTTCATCACCATAGCCAGAATCAAAAGAGCACGTGTTAGTTCGATCCGTTAAGCTTGTTATGTCCACATGCGTCATTGGATGACTGTATCACCAAACCTTTAAGAGTATGAATGGAAGGAGTAAGCAGCGACACATAGATGGGTTTAGTTCAGTCCAGTAGGCTCATCATGTCCCACACGTGTTACGTTAACCAAGGGGTTTGGGTGTGTGTATATCCTTCCCGCAACACCGGTGTATAATCTGAAATGCGTCTACACTCCTTGATAGAAGTGTTGACCAGCGTAGACCCCTCGTTGACTAACTTTGACCGAAAGGTAATAGCTTTTGAGTTGGAACAACCAATTATAGGTATTTGGACTTCAACTACCAGAATAATTTATATATTTGGGCGAAATATCAAATTATATGATTGTTTATACTCTTGATTCTTAATAATGTTATTTGGGGATAAAACATGGGCCCAATTTTATGGCTCACTAGTTGGGATGGGCTTAATTTTTTTTCATCAGAAAATTGTACTATGTGGTTCTATTTTGGACCAAAAATAACCCTAAGAAAGTGTTTGGCACTTGGCACTTGGCACTTGGCACTTGGCACTTGGCACTTTAGCGGGTATAATGTAAACACCGATTCAATTTTAAGACATGATATACACCGTAAACTCAATATAAATATTAATAATAATGTTTTAAAACTTTTCATAGACTATAAAAAGTTATATATCAAATGTTTTGGATTTACTATCATGTTTAATGCCATTTCAACCTGTTAAAACACTTATTATTTACCACTTAGCTTATAGCCTAGTAATCAAAGTTCAATCCTTGGGAGGTGGAACAATTTAAGTGGAAAAATTAGTCATTAAAAAAACACTTATCATTTAATTATCTAACGTTACAACACCACTAACATTTTGTTAAACTAAATCGTACCTCTTTATTCTCAAATATTTTTTTTTTAACGACAAATTTGGATCACTCATATCCATCTCCACTAGGCAATAATGCCTATACACCAATTCAGGAGGAAACCTAATAAATATGGGAAAAACCCCCTTTTTGGAAATCGAACCCATGACCTAAGGGTCATAAGCCTTATCCCACCACCAAAATACCACTAGGCTATAATGCCATGGGTTATTATTCTCAAATATTTACTTTCTAATAAAAAAATGTAATTCATATAGTAACTATGCTTATCATATTTTAATCATAAGAAAGAAACTACGTAATTAATTTAATTTCTAATGAACTTGCATCCACTTACTAGGGGTGAGCATAAATAGGTCCGACCCGATTAGAACCGAGAACCGAACCGAAAAATACCCGAAACCGACCCTAATATAGGATATAGGGTATTTGTTCGGTTCCTGTAAATCAAGTATGTTGGGTATCGGGTCGGGTCGGGTAGGGAACAACAAAGAACCGAAGCCAAACATGTGGAACCGAGATAAATTTATGGATTCTGTACAAACAACTAATCTAGGCCAAAGCCCATCAAAATGACTTAACCTATTTCGTGGTATATCAAACAGTAGGTAAAGGTAAGATATATCAGAACTAAATCCATACTTCAATAAATCTTCAATACTGTTCATAATTATTGCAGCTGCTTCACGAGGTTCAGGTATGATTAATGTTATTACCTTAGAAACCTATATAAATGTGATTATGTGAACATCAGCTAAGTAAATTTGTTTTCCATTTTTTTATTGTTTACTGAGTAATGATATCATAAGTTGTGATGCACCTACCAAAGTTTAGCAAACTATTGATGAATATGTGGCTGCCTACAATGGAAATCGAATGAAATGGATGATGGGGCTGAGCATTTGATAGTAAATCAGATTGTGAAAGCTAAGAGATACTTGAGAAGCACCCAAATAGATAGTAGTAACTCTGAAATGGAATGGATATAACTGTGATTTATCGGTTTCGGGTATTACCTAGGAACCGAGAACACCGAACATGGTAGGAACCGAGACCCGACTATCATATAGGGTACTATATTCGATTCCAGTTTTAGGCTGAAATCGGGTATCGGGTCGGGTCGGTTAATTCTCAGGTCGGTCCGGTTCCTGTCAAATGCTTAGCCCTACCACTTACTACTTTTAATACTTATCCATATCCTCTTATTTGTACTTACATACATTCATTAATATGTATATTCCATGAATATCCATACACATGATTAATAAAAATCATTTATACATACATTAGGTTATCATCTGGGGTCCATGGCTTTATAGCCTAGTGACATTTTAAGGGTGGGATAAGACTTTAAGACCAATATGTTCTGAGTTCAATTCCCACAAGGGGGTTTTTTTCCCATATTTATTGGGTTTCCTCCTGAATTGGTGTATACACATTATGCCTAGTGGAGATGGATATGATCGGGTGGTTTCGCTGGTGGCACGATGATACTCTAGTAGTCCGTCAATGATCCAGATTTGCCGTTCAAAAAAAAGGTTATCATCCGGGATTGCTTCCCGCGCTCAAGAAAGTTATTTAGATTAATTATTAAATTATTAATATATAAATAAAATAATACAAAAAAATTGATCATACGTGTATAAATAAAATAAATTCAAAACAAAGTGACATAATAAATTCAAAACGCTTACTTTTAGCCTTTAGGGCATAAATCTTAGCCGACATCTTTTTTTTGAATGACCAACTAAATCTTTATTAATATAGGGAAAGCCGAAAGCTAAACTGAAACACCAAAGTATTTACATCATACACATTGCATTCCACCTAACTATCACTTTGAGCGCTTTTTGTTCCTCCCAACCAAGTTGTATTCATTCTTGCTCAATTTCTAATCCATAGGAATCCAAGAACTTTGTCTTCATGGACTATTTTCTGCAAGGATGATTGCTTTTCGCTAAAAACCCATTCATTCAGGCTCTTCCACATTACCCACTGTTGGTGCATATGTCTGTTGACTTCGTCTTGTATTGTGTCTTGTATCTAGATTGGATAGAACAGAGCTCGGTAGTCAAAAAATAGGGTTTTAGAGTAAATTGTCCAGTTCTCACGAACTGGCAGAGCCAGTTCATAGGAAGTGGCCACTTCTCACGAACCGGTGATGTCTGGTTCATGGGTTCTGGCCTGCCTATAAATATGAGAGCTCATGTCTTCATTTGTAACTTTGTGATTCCGGAGCTGAGGTGCTGCCGAAGTGTCGAACGATCTGTAATAGCTTTCAAATCAATACTAACGACATTTAAAGTGATTCTAAGTGCATATCAAGCTGATTCAACATCAATACGTCTGGTTCCGCCTCTCGTATTGATAAAAAACTCTTCTGATCGACTCGTTTAGGTCGAATCTCGATCCTACAAGTGGTATCAGAGCTCAGGAGGAAGAGTTCTTACCGATTCAGCTTGTTTTCATCCGAAAATCTCATTTCTACTCACTTTCTTCACATTTTCTCAAAATTAACTGAGTTTTTACGGTTAAAATGGCCTGATTTTTACATATAACAAGCGAAATACTGTTTTAATCAATCCTTGAAAAAATCAGCACCTAATTCAACCTAAAACGTGATCAATTTTGATAAAATATCATCAGATCATTCGAACATGGCTCAGTTCGTTTGAAATTAAGGTTCCAGTTCGCATGGTTTGAACTCAGGTCGCACCAAAAGACCCTCAGTTCGTACGACTTGGCATAATCAGGTCGCATGAAGTGGCAGTTCGCATTAGTGGATCCAGGTCGCATGAGATTTGTTTCAGGTCGTGTGGTTTGATAAATATCCACTTCGCACGAAGTCATTACAAGTTCACACGGGTTGGAACTAGTTCAGTTCGCATGGATTGACAACATTACAAGTTCACACGAAGTGAACTCAGTTCGCGTGAAACTCAGGTCGCATAGTTTTGGATTTGATCTCAGTTCGTTTGAGATCTGAACCAAGTCGTTTAAAAGATCTCAGTTCGCACGAATAGTTGTCTAAGTCGCACAACGTGATCAAGTCACTTGATATTTAAGTTCAGGACATTTGGAAATCGAATTAAGTCACACGGATTGAACCTGATCTAGATTGTTTGAAAATTAATCAGTTTGTTTGATAGTTCGTACTGAAACATGGATAACGAATTTTATAATGCCTTTCCTACTGCTCCTGGTACTCCTGTTACCGTTGCTCAGAGTGTAACCATGGAAAATGAAACTGGAACGTTGCAGAAACCTCCAAAACTGATGAGCATTGAAGAGTATTATAGTTGGCAAGAGCGTTTTGAAAACTGGGTGCAAGCAAATCATCTAAGGTCTTGGGAGTGTATTGAAAAAAAGTAAGTTCGTCCTCGAAATAGCATGGGAGTTGTAAAGACTATTTCTGAATTTACGGACAAAGAGAGAGACATGTACAAGGCAGAAAAAATGATGATCAGTTTACTTCAACAAGCTGTGAAAGAAGACATTTTCATACTACTTCAACATGATGATAGTGCATATTCGATTCGGATAGCACTTCGTACAAAATTCGAAGGAAGTACGGAAATGATCAAGAATAAGAAGTCTCTATTAAAGAAAGAATTCGATTTGTTCTCAAGTTTGCCAGGCGAAACTACAAAGACTCTTATTGAGAGATATTGTCATTTAGTACGTTCAATGACCCGGTTGGATATCAAAAAGGATCGTGAGGAATGGGTTGAAAAATTAGCCGATGCTTTACCTCAAAAAGAATGGGGTACATATCTTATGATCTTGAAGAATACCGGAGAATATGATGGTTTGACAATTGCTCAGTTCATTGAAAAACTTGAAGGACAAGATCTTAAACAACAGAAGATTGCTAGAATGAACAATCCAAGTGGTCAACAAGATATCAATTTGTATTTCAAAGGTAATGTTCAAAATGTTGAAGCAAGTCCGAAGATCCAAACCGCTTTCAGCGCAGAAAACTCATCCGGATCACTCAATCAAAGCTCAAACAACAACGGTGGATTTTCTTCATATCTGAGTGTTAATCCAAATGTTTCAACCTCAAGTTATCAGTCTCAAAGCTCAAACAATGGTAATAGTCATGTGCTACAATGCAACATCGCGTTGCATCTTCAGAATGGTCAGAATTTCTCTAAAGAAGTCGCTAAAGGTCATATGGCATTACTTGTTACTGTGTTGGAATCATATGAGAGTTTGGTTGCGGGAAGAATCGGAAATCCTATGCTAACAAAAGAGGATTATGATCAGATTAATGCTGAGGAGATGGAGCTTATGGATATTAAGTGGTGTTTAGCAAGCGTGTTGAGAAGAGCTGAGAAATTGAAGCACATTACAGGAAGAGATGACTTCCGAGATGCTAATGTTTCTACTTTAGGTTTTGATAAATCTAAAGTTACTTGTTTTCGATACAGGGGAAAAGGACATTTTAAGAGGGAATGTGCCAATCGAGAAGCAGGAGGAGCTCAAAATCCGTTCGGGAACAATGATTATTATCGGAAAGCAATATATCACCAGGTTACTCAACAACCGTCATCATTCTGTGCTATTGAAGATGGAAAGAAGAAAGCTTGCATTACTATTCCAGATCAAGAAGATGAAAGTGTAACACCCCAGTGTTTCGAAAGTCAAAGTCAAAGTCAAGATTGAAGTCAAAGGAAGAAAAGATTGCTAATTTCAATCTGTCTCTCCTTGCTCAATTCCTGGTTTGATTTCTTTGACTTATAGTTAGTCTATTTTGTGTTTTACGTTAGTATTATGTGGAGTAATTGTTAAGAATCACAGAAATCGATGTATATTTATCGTTATGAATCGCTTTACAACTGTGAACAATAGGAAGTAACAATGTGACAAAGTCAATTAAACGCTAATCGAACTAATCTAATCATCATCGCGCTTGCAACTCTAATTACGCATTTTTGGTGATTGGTATACGTGTGTGTGTGCCTTAGGTGTTACTTGTGCATGATTATTTATGTTATGTGTGTTAATCAATCGAATCGCAATCGAACTCAATCGCAATCGAATCGCAAGCGCTAAACGAATACGAAATAAGGATGCTTGTTTGTAGATATAGTATGATAATTAGTGGAGAAGCGATAGCGCGAGATATGAGTAGTTGGGATTAAAAGTAATTTGACTAAGAAACTCTATCGGATCACAACACTCGCAATCGAAATCGAAACAGCAAAACTCGTCACGCCTAGCACTCGAACCAGGTGCCAATCGGCCGGATTGCTATCCGACCGGGCTGCCATCCGTTTGAAGGGTCATCCGACCGGGCTGCCACTCGGGCGAGATACCATCCGACCGGCCAGCCCTTTCCACTTTTGGAACTCTATAAATACCTCCTGTCACTCTCATTCTTTCCACTTTTGGAAACTCTCTGACCGAACAGCTCGTGCTCCTCACCTTTTCCTCGATTTCTCTCGATTCCGGTAAGATCTCATCCTAAATCTTGTACTTTCTTGATCTGCACGCACTCCTACACCTTTCTACCTTTTGAATCTTAACTTTTAACCGTGAAATCACCAAGATTCAAGGTGTTCCACGATGACGTCATCATGTGTTCTTGAAGAACTTCATGTTTTAACCTCAATCCACCAAGAATAACTTGAATCTAACCGATTTCCACATAAACAAACAAAGATCTTTAATAGATCTAAACATAACCGCGGTGAAAAGGATTGAGAGAATGTTTTCCAACTTTCTTTCAACACTTTTACACTCAATAAACTCAAAACCGATAGAATCGGAGCTTGTACCGACTTCCTACTCAATCTTGTGGTTGTGATTGGTCCAAGATCCGGATCCTATCAACGAGGGTTACCGATTACGAGTTATGTAGGATCGATTACGGACCCGAACGAGTCGATCAGAAGAGTTTATACTCAATACGAAAGGCGGAAACAGTCGTATTGAGGTCAATTCAGCAAGATATACTCATTAACTGTCGATATTATTGATTTGATGACAATTTACAGTGACACAACACTTCGGCAGCAGTTCGGCACTGAAACCGGAATAGTTACAACTGATTTCGTTTAAAGGGTTTATATAGGCAAGTAATTCCATTTGAAGATGTTCCAAACGAAATTAGATTCCAAGCGGAATCTAATTCCGTGCGGAATTACATGCTGCATACTTTCAAGCGGAATTACCCCTTACAAGCGAAATTACATAATATCTCGAACTACGTGCCCTGATCTAACAATCTTAGTATAAGACTCGATAGAAGACGAAGTCGATAGACGCATGCACTAACAGATCCCCCTCGAATGTTGACGAGTCTACAGTGTCGAGTCTTCGCATCTTCAGTCTTTTATCAGTCCTCTCGAGCTTCTTTGAAATATCTGACACTGTAAAGCATCCTCAAATCTCTCTCTCTCTCTACTTCTCTTTTATCATCAACAGACTCCCCTCGAACAAATCTTCCCTCGGATGTTGATCTTTAATGAATCAAGATCACAAACAGGCTCTCAAGTCTTCTAATGCTCTTGATCAGATCTCTTGATTCCTTAAGTTCATTAGCATCATCAACTTGCATGAATATCAGGCTTCCAAAATCATAACCTGGCTCTTAACATCTACAGACTCCCCCTTTCGATAAGCTGGGATCGCAGTCTGACTTCCACAGGTTCAAGATCGTCACCTGACTCACTTTTCTGCTCATGATTGAAACCTGGCTTTCTCTAAAGACAGAATCTTCAGGAATCAGAACCTGGCTCTTCTCAGATTTCATACCTGCACAATCTCTACCACACAATAAATTTCACAAATTTAAAATTCGACAAATTTATGCTTTCTTTCTACCTCTCGTAGAAGACAAATCAGAGAATGATTTAACAAATTTAAAACTCTGATGAACCATTTGTAGATATAGAATGATTTAATCATTTAAAAGCTTCTGATGATCACTTGTAGGCACACACACAAACTCCCCCTCACAAAATGTTCATCATGTTCAGCACTTGGAATTTTGAAAATCAGCTTTTCAACATTTGTTATCGAAAATCTTTTTGACTTTTTCAAAATTTTATGCTAAAACACACTAAAATCTTTTTGGATTTTAATGAAATGCAGTAAAGAAATATTTACATACAATATTTTTGTGAATTTGTGTAAGAGGATCATATCAGTTTTTGAGACAAATCACTAACACCATTAAGCTTTAATCATGTTAAGTTCTAAACAATTCACCTAGATTGTCAGTATACTGGTCCACTTAAATTTTCACACAAAGTTCAACTGTTTCGAGATACAAGATTAGTGTTTTAAGTAATTAAACTCATTCGCGTATCCCACCACTTGAATATACTCCCGTATCCAGATCCCAATATTCAGTCTTACAAGTGAGTATACCTAGATGATATTTGTTAAAGGGTTAAATGCGAAACCGTGAGAGCTCAGGTCAGAACTTCCGTTCAGTAGAGAGATGACGGTTTGACTTTTGGTGTGTTCCCTTTAGAGAATCCTTTCTTCAACAGCACATGATTAGCATTTTTCAATGTTTCATCATTTTTGTACTGAGGGCTAGCTATTTTTCAAGCAAATGCAAAGTATTATACGGGGACTAGGCCATTGCTTCCGCAAAATCAAAAGTCCCGGGATAATACCCCAGATATCACTGAGTATAAAGACCTAGTATCTCAGAAAGAGGGATCTTTCAAACAAGATTTCGGGGGTTACCCATATATCCAAGAAATGTTCCCTACGAGATAAGTAAGTTTGAATTTAGGTTTATATCTCGAAAACAATTTACTGAATGTGCAAAAACCTACTTGCACATCCATAGTGAGATCGTTTATCACATTTTGACTTTCCAATCCTTTAGCGTGTTGTGATAGTCCACTGATGTACTATCATTTCCTCTTATCACAACAAAACTCATTTTTTGAATTTTATCATGTTTTTGGTTTTTTCAATTTTCTAATGTTTTTGGATTTTCTGAAATTTCTTACTCCCCCTAATATTCAGAAACATTTAAAGAAACTTGAAAACAAACTATACAAGTAAAATGACAACTGTTGTGAAATACTTCAATTCGCCATTCACTCGGCATAAACAATCAGAACTCCCCCTTTCAACAAACTATTTTCCCACTATGATCTCAAAACACTTAAGTTTGTTTTAATCAAAATGGTTTATCCGGAAAATAAGTTTTGTTTTTAACCACTTGTAGGTTGGGGTCAATTCATCACATTGTTTTCAACCACTTGTAAATTCACCAACCAAACATACCATTTGTAGAAAATCAAGTGCAACTAAATGTCCTTGATTTACCACTTGTAGGTCAAACCAATTACCACTTGTAGGTATGCATAATCAAACCAGATATAAAGAATGATGCCGATTCCTGCTCCACTCTTACCAACCTGGGAGCTCTGGTAAGTCAGGTTTTTAATCAAAGAATATATCCACCCAAGCCTGACCAGCCTTGGGTGATTCCAAGTTTCCAACACTCGGTTTCTTACCTACCATCTTCTTCTCATAGAACTCTTTAACCCCTTTGACTTTTCTATCAATCATTTTTCCAAAGATGTGTTTCACTTTGGGGTTAAAGGCCTTTTCAACATCAAAAACCTTTTTATCAGAAAAAATTGGTTTGAAATCTCAATTTTACCAATTTTCTTCTTAAAATTTTCAGCCCGAAGTGGTGGAAAATTCACACCATCCACAGTCGGCACTGATTTTTCACCTTTTTCCTCAACCTGTGGCTCCTCTGACTTTGTGGAATCAGATTCATCGCCAGAAGATAGCTCCTCTGATTTTGATGAATCAGAATCATTGCTAGAACTATCATCAGACTTCTTAACAACCCATTTTTGATTGTCAAGATTAGCTCTCCTTTTGTAAAATCTGTTCGAACATTCACCAATTTCAAATTTTGAATTTTTGAAAAATTTAGTTCTCTCAATCGGTGGTTCTAACTCAATCACTTTTTCTTTCAGTTTAGAAACTCCCTGTTTGGTTTGATTTGCCTGTGAACATTTCATGGCAATATGACCACTTTTTCCACATTTGAAACAAGTTCGAGTTTCCTTCTTCTGATCAACAGTCTGCATCTCTTCTTGCTTCTTTGCAAGGAATTCTCTGTTCGACTGCTTTCTGAACAACTTTTCTTTTTCTTCTTCAGAAGATGTACCTGAAACAAATACTGTTTTTGGTTTTTAAATTTTCTCATTTTTATAATTTTCTGGTGGAATAAATCCAAGACCTTTCTTTTTGAAATTACCGTTATGGTTTGGTTTCTTTTGAAAACCAGAACCAGAACCGTAACCCTTTTTCTTGTTTTCTCTTTGTTTAACTCTTGAGGTGTATTTTTTAGGTTTTTCCGAAAGATTTACATCTTTTATTTCAGAAATATTAATTTCTGTTAGTTTGAAATCCTTTTTGATCATTTCTGGTTTAACACCTCTTATTGGAAATTCCTCATCAGAATGTAATTTGTCAGAATCATTCAAAGTATATGCCACTTTAAATGTTTCATCATTCAAATTAGATTTTGATAACAGTAATTCTTTATTGTAAACTATTTTGCCCTGTTTGTCAGTTTGACTCGGAGTGCTGGACTCAGACTTTGACTCTGACATAGACTCCGACTTTGACTCCTCAGTTTCATCATTATCTAACACATGATCCACCACTTTCTTCATCAATTGAGATTGTTGATCAGTGTCAGACGATGTGAACGTGACATCAATGTTTTCTGGTAGATTAACTGATGGTTCAGACTCCCACTTTAAGTTGGTTGCCTTTTTGACTCTTTCTGAATTTGGATTTCTTGGCGAATATCCATTTTCAAGCAGGGGTGGACACTTGTTGTAACTGACACCTTGTTTCTTACAAGAAACTTTCACGTTTGTGTCCTTCTTCTTTTCAGATGTTTTTTCTTCAGAGTTTTCTTCTTCAAAAGCCTTCATGCCTTCCACCGTCGGATAAATCCTGTCAATGACATAAGAAGTACATGAGTAACTTTTTAATAAATGATTAACTCTTTCTATTTCAATTCTTTGAATTTCCAACTTTTGTTCCAGAACAGCACACTTCTCAATGTAATTGTTCACCACTTTCTGTTTTGTCATGAAAGCTCCCTGAAGTGTCTTCATTGCTGTTTCTTGTTCATCACTCGTTTCATTGTACATATTCATGGCTTTGTTCAGCACATCATAGGACTCCTTCAATCTGTTCAAGTTGTGAATCAACGTATTGTTTTGTTTCTTTACAGCTTCACAGTTTTCACAAATCACTGGACTCTTCCTTGCATCAGCTTCCTCATCAATCTTGAAAGCTGGAACTTCTTTCACTTTTCTCTTCACCACTGGAACCTCTTCATCATCACTGCTGACTAGTGTTTTAATTTTCTTCTTTTTCTTTTTAGCTTTCTCATCTTCACTATCACTTTCTTCCATCATTTTCAAATGCTTTTCCATCCTTTTTACATTATACTCATTATCATCATCACTGTCTTCTTCAACTCGAGCTACAAAAGCTTTGTGATTTGAAGCTTTGTTTGGATCATAATCATCCCAATTGAAATTTACCTAGCTAAAACCTTCAGGCAACTTTTCATCATCTTGATTGATTAGGCATGCTTTATTGTCGGCTGGAATATATTTGTCCCAGCTGAAATTTTCTTGATTCATCAAACATGCTCTCTTTGATGATTCTTCAATCTCCTTTCTGCCATGAGCAGTTTTCATTTGTTGTTGATGTGGCTGTTGAGCAACTTGATGATAAATCGATTTCCGATAGTAATCGTTGTTGTTAAACAGATTTTGAGCTCCACTTGCTTCGCGATTAGTGCACTCCCTCTTGAAGTGTCCTTTTTCCCTGCAACAAAAATAAGTGACTTTAGATTTATCAAAGCCTAAAGTAGAAACATTTGCATCAAGTAAATCATCTCTTCCCGTAATTTGTTTAAACTTTTCTGCTCTTCTTAACACACTTGCCAAACACCACTTTATGTCCATTAATTCCATCTCTTCAGCATCTATTTGATCGTAATCCTCTTTTGTCAGCATTGGATTCCCGATCCGACCTGCCACTAAACTTCCATAGGACTCTAACACAGTCCCTAACAAAGACATATGGCTTTTAGCAATTTCTTCAGAATATTCCTGATCATTTTCAAGATTCAATACAATGTTGCATTGTAGCTTCTTGCCATTCTTGGTTGCTGAAATATTTGGATCAAAAGATGGATATGATGAAAAACTTGTGTTGCTGTTTGATCCTTTGGATGAACATCCTGATGAACTCTTTGCATTGAATGCTGTCTCAACCTTTGGTGACATGTTGGTGGTTTTGTCATTCAACCCTGCTTTGTAATAAAGCCCAATGTCTTGTTCACCATCAAAATCTTTCATTCTCGAAATCTTTCTTTGCTCCATCTCTTGAGCTTAAATTTTTTCAATGAACTTGCTCAATGTCAGATTGCTAAAACCTTTCTTGTTTCTCAACATCATGAGATATGTACCCCAAGTCTCATATGGCAACGCATCAGCTAGCTTTTCAATCAACTCCTCATTATCTTTGGTGATGCTCAATCTCTTCATGTTCGTTAGCAAATTGCAATATCTTTAAATAATTTTCTTTGTGCTTTCATTTTTCAAACCATGAAACAGATCAAACTCCTTCTTCAAAAGTGACTTTTTGTTTTTAACCATCTCTTGACTTCCAACAAACTTTGATTTTAAAGCTTTCCAAATCGAATAAGCACTACCATTATGTTGCAATAAAACCAAGATATCTTCTTTCACAGCTTGTTGTAGAAGACTTAACATCATCTTTTCATTTTTGTATTTCTTTCTGTCATCAGCACTCATATCTTTAATAGCAATCTCCTCTTCATCGTCATTCGTCGGTCTAACATATTTCGTCTCAACGCATTCCCAAGCATCCAAATAATTTGCTTGAAGCCAGTTTTCAAACCGTCCTTCCCAACCTTTATACTCCTCAATGTTCATGAGCTTAGGCGGTTTTTGCATAGTCCCCATTTCATTTTCCAACATTGTCTGCTGAGTAACTGTGATCGGGGTAGCAAAGGCGTTATAAAATTCCTCTTCCATGTTTTGGTTTTTCAAAGTTCACAAAACAGTTCTGTTCAAATGAGATTAACTTTCACACGGAATTCCATTCAAACGTAATTACGCAGTTCAAACGAGATTATCACTTTCGAGCGAAATTACCCAAACGAAATTAGCTTTTGAAACGAAATTATCCTAATTTCGTTCGAAATCAACACTCTTTCAAACGGAATTGCAATTCCGTGCGGAATTATCAAACGAAATCAAGACTTTCAAGCAAAATTATTAATTCCGCGTGGAATCACTCAAACGGAATTACGACTTCGAAGCGGAATTAGCTAATTCCGTGTGAACTCTCGAACGGAAATAACTTTTGAAGCGAGTTAACCCCCTAATTCCGTGCGGAATTAAGCTGACGTCATCATCTCGAAATGAAAATTGTCAAATTGATCTAGTTTTAAGCCGATTTTAGTTCTGAAACTTTCTAGGGTTTGTTAATACACAAATGCGTACATGATGTGAAAAATTCAAGACATTTTGACCGTAAAATCAAGTTCAATTTGAAAAAGAAGGTGTAGAAATCAGAAATTGCAGCTGAATTGGTATGAACTCTTCCTTCTGAGCTCTGATACCACTTGTAGGATCGATTACGGACCTGAACGAGTCGATCAGAAGAGTTTATACTCAATACGAAAGGCAGAAAAAGTCGTATTGAGGTCAATTCAGCAAGATATACTCATTAAGTGTCGATATTACTGATTTGATGACAATTTACAACGAGACAACACTTCGGCAGCAGTTCGGCACTGAAACCAGAATAGTTACAACTGATTTCGTTTGAAGGGTTTATATAGGCAAGTAATTCCGTTTGAAGATGTTCCAAACGAAATTAGATTCCAAGCGGAATCTAATTCCGCGCGGAATTACATGTTGCATACTTTCAAGCGGAATTACCCCTTACAAGCGAAATTACATAATATCTCGAATTACGTGCCCTAATCTAACAATCTTAGTACAAGACTCGATACAAGACGAAGTCGACAGACGCATGCACTAACAGGTTAAACATGGAACACCGTCTCGAACAGTTAACTGACCGGATTTGGGTGGTTCCTGTCCGATCAGGAATACTAAGTATTGACGAGGTTTCTGTTTCTTAACACGTTATCAAAAACACCTCAATAAAACGGCAAACAATCAAAACAACCAAGTGACAGATGAACGGAACGACCAGGACGGAACGCCGTCCGATTGGACCACCATCCGGTCGGACTGTCATCCGAACGGGTTGTCACCCGAACGATCTGCACCTTGGGTCCCACACTTAAACTATTCACCAACATTCGAAGTCTGATCATTGAACAAGTTGTTATCCGATCGGACTACCATCCGATCGGGTTAACCGCTCGAACATGTGACTATTAAACTTCAACACTTAAACAATTTTCAACATGTTCAATGCACTAGGAATGTCACCCGATCGAACTGCTGTCCGATCGAGTGACATCCTGCGGTGAACTTGTTCTCACTAAAGTGTCCAACCAATCGGGTTACCGGCCGATCGAACGACTGTCCGACCGACCTGAAAGGTAGAGATACTTCTATGTTTTCGAAATACTACAACAAAAAATTCAAAAGTCAAACCATCATACAAACATATTCTCCTCAAAGAAAGAAACAATCCACTCGAACAGCCATCCGACCGAACTACTGTCCGACCGGACCGTTGTCCGAACGGATTGCCATCCGAGCGACCGGCTGTCCGATCGGACTACCATCCGATCGAACTGCCCTTCGACCCACCAACACTTGCTTTCGTTTTACGTGCCACTTATCGTTATACTATCGTTCTACTTAGGCTAGCCACACTCTCAAGCGCTCCCTTATATTCATTCAACCGCTGTGAGTATACGCGATCCCTTTCTGCTTTCGCACTTTTGGGTGTTACATACGTTACCTATTCTAAATCACATCGAACATACTACGCAATACTTTTAACGCTAACCATTACCGCATGTTATACGTGACTTAATGAATGCTTGTTTGTTATGTTTACACATGGAATGCTATCTACCTGCCTTAGCAATGATAGTACTATAGTTTGGACTCAGCACCCGTTCACACGGGGGTTGTTAAGGACAATTATTTGCATGGATTACAGTGGTGATCATGTATTACGAACTGCCTTGGGCAGTCAACCCACAGTCATTGGTATCGATAGGTTCATGTCGATAACTAACATGCTTCGCTTTACTCAGTGTACGTGCTGGTTATGCGTAAACTATTTCGAACTCTATATGCTATTATCAAACTTGTATAATCGCCTTTACACTATGTGTATTGACTTTATTTTTAACGTATGTGACAGGTGCTTAAGGTGTCTATTTGCTTGGAAATCAAGGCTAGGAAAGAGTCTTAGTTACCAACAAATAGTTGTTTATACAATTGAAACCTGAGTTGTCAAAACAGAACAATTTGCCTAGATTTTTCTGTAATAATTTGTTTGCCTTTTAAGACGTGGTATGGGACATGTTATTTTAAAGGGGAATTGGCCTGTAATAATCCCACCTAGACCTTATTGGCCATTAATAATCCCACCTCAGAATATTCCATCCACCAGTCCCACATTTCACCTATTTTTTTCTACAGTGGTCCCCCGTTAAAAAAACTTAACGGAGTTAAGCTTTTTTTTTCCAAATTACAAACAGATTTTTAGGGCTTTTGATCAGAATAATGATATGAGTCCATTGATGTAAAACTTACTTCGAAATGGTGCTCCAAGTGACTTGATTTTAGTTAATTGGAAATTTAAACACCCGTACTAAAGCGCCATTTTCATCGTTTTGAGCACCGTTTCGAGGCAAGTTTTACACCAATGGACTCGTATCGTCGTTCTAATCAAAAGCCCTAAAAATCTATTTGTAATTTGGAAAAAAAGCTTAACTCCTTTAAGTTTTATTAACGGGGGACCATTGTAGGAAAAATAGGTGAAAGGTGGGACTGGTGGAGGGAATATTCTGAGGTGGGATTATTAATGGCCAATAAGGTTTAGGTGGGATTATTACAGGCCAATTTCCCTATTTTAAATTGATTGGTAATGATAATTGTTATGGAAACTTCTGGACAATCTGTTTCGCTCAGTGCCGCGCCCCGATGTTTCCGCCATCGGTTGGGAAGTGACAGGAAGATTGCTAGAGGGATTTAGCTGGGACAAATACATTCCGGCTGAAAGTAACTCAAAGTTTAGAGTATTTATTGCACAGATCGTTCAAGAGCCAGAGTTGATGAAAGAATGGATGGATGTGTTTGCAAATGATGAGAAAAATCAAGATGGAGAGTATGTTTCTTCAGAAGATAGTTCAGAAAAAACACAAGTGTTTGATCAATAATCAACTGATAGTAGCGATGATGAGGAAGAAATTAATCAAATTAACATTGGCAAAACTCATTTATCTCTTGAAAGTTTCAAATTTTATTTTGCAGATAAATTGGAGAAGCTAAAGGAGAGACGAGCAGCAAAAGAAAAGAAAGAGGTAAAATGTGAGAATGTTGCTGAGAATGAGATGATTGAACAGAGTAAAGAGGTCAAAGTTGTTGAAAAGATTGTAGAGGTCACAAAACCTTGTCTGAAATGTTTCGAACCATGCAAACATTGTGAAGAAAAAGACAAGAAGTATACTGAGCTCGATGAGATGAAAGAAAAACTGTTGTTCGATGTTAAGTACATGAAAGAGTCGTATGATGTGTTGAATAGAACGGTTAATAGTTTGGAAAAGACAAACTCTGAAAGGGAAGACGCTTTGACTATGATGAATGCAACAATGATGACTAAACAGAAGACCATCAATCACTATATTGAAGAGTATACAGAGTTGAAGAAGGAATTGGAGACTGAAAAGATTGAAAATGAAAGAATCAGACGATTGTTGTTGAGTTACTCAAGTTCTGATTATTTGATTGATAGAATTTATCCTACTGTTGCAGGTTTTGAAGCTTTTCAAGATAAGAAGACGGAAGAGAAGGATAATGGTAAGAAACAAAGTGCAAATTATAACAAGTGTGCGCCTCCGATCTGGGAAGGTTATTCTCCCAGAAAACCAAATGAGGAACAATTCAAAAAGGCAGTCAATATAAAGTTAAAGTCTGAAACAACTGATGAGTTACCAGACAACATTGACGTCACATTCACATCGTCTGACACTGATCATGAGTCTGAGTTAATAAAGAAAGTGATCGATCAGGTGTTGGATAAGGATGAGGAGTCAGAGTCAAAGTCTGAATCTGAGAGTTCAAGTTCATCAGTTGACAGTTCGAAATCATCGGTCAAAAGGGTTTACAATAAAGAATTTCTGTTATCAAAAAATAATTTGAATGATGAACCAATCAAAGTGGCATACACTTTGAATGATTCAGACAAATTATATTCTGATGAGGAATTTCCAATCAAAAATGTGAAAATTGAAAATATCAAAACAGTTTTTAAATTGATACAAATAAAGTTTTCAGAAATAAAAGATAAAATGGGATTTTCAAAACCTAAATATACTTCTAGAGTTCAACAACGTTTAAACAAGAAAAAAGGTTTTGGTCCAAATCATCAAAAGAAACCGAATCATAAAGGCAATTTCATAAAGAAGGAGTTGGGTTTTGATGTTGAAAATAATCAAAATGTTAAAGATTTTAAATCAAAAACTGTATTTGTTTCAGGGACAAGTTCTGAGGAAGAGGAAAAGAACTCATTCTGGAAGCAATCGAACAAAGTGTTTCTTGCAGAAAAACAGAAACATGAGAAGAATGAAGCTGCTCAGAAGAAGGAGACAAGAACCTGTTACAAATGTAAAAAAGTTGGTCACATCGCCTGGAACTGTCCAATGACAACCAACACAAAACAGGAAGTTGTTTCTAAACTCAAAGAAAAAATATTGATGAAACTCAACCACCAATTGAAAAATTCAAAGTGTTTAAAAATTCTACATTTGAGGTTGGTGAAAGTTCAAGAAGGTTTTACAAAAGAAAAGTGAATCTTAACAACCAAACATGGGTTGTTAAGAAATCAGATGTTAAATCTGGCAATGAATCTGATTCGTCAAAGTCAGAGGAGCCACAAGTTGAACTAAAACGAGAAAATTCAGTTCCGCCATTGGATGAGGTCAACTTTCCACCATTGCGAGCTGAAAATTTAAAATCAAAAGTTGGTAAAGTGGAAAGCTAGAATCAATTCTATTCTGAAAAAAAAGAATTTGATGTCGAGAAAGCGTTTAATGGGAAAGTGAAGCATATTTTTGGAAGAATGGTCGATGGTAAGGAAAAAAGGGTAAAAGAATTTTATGAAGCAAAAAGGAATGTTCAAACCTCGAGTGAAATAGAAAAGATCACACCCAAAGCTGGTCAGGCTTGGGTGTCTGTATTCCATACTTAAAAATCCTGACTTTCCGGAACTCCCAGGTTGGTAATTGGGGAGTAGGAATCGGCATATTTCTTGAAAAATTCAAAACTGTTATATTTCGACTTACAAGTGGTATTGCTGATAAGAACCTACAAGTGTCATATTTCTTGAGAAATGTTTTTGTGAAAATCTAAAAATGTTAGATCATACAAAGTGGTTGAAAGAACAAAATGATGAGTTAATCCCCATGATGTGTAAAATCAACAAAACTAATTTTCTGGAAAAACCATTTTTATTAAAACAAACTTAAGTGTTTTAAAATCATAATGGGAAAACAGTTTGTTGTCAGGGGGAGTTCTGATTGTTTAAGCAAGTGGATGGAGAATTGAAACAATTCACATCAGTTTGTCATTTAATTTGTACAGTTTATTTTCAAATTTTCCTTGAAAATCAAAAATTGAAACATATTTTTGATTTTAGGGGGAGTAAAAAATTAGAAATTTTGAAAATTTGAAAAAGCCAAAAACATGATAAAATCTAAAAAGCCAAAAACATTGAAAAATGCAAAATGAGTTTTGTTGTGAAAAAAAAAGGAAATGATAGTATATCAGTGGACTATCACAACATGCTAAAGATTTGGAAAGTCAAATGTGATAAACGGTCTCACTAACGATATGTCAGTAGGTTTTTACTCATTCAGTAGATTGTTTTCGAGATATAAACCTAAATATAATATCAGCTTACTTATCTCGTGGGGAACATCTCTCGGATATATGGGTAACCCCTGAAATCTTGTTTGAAAGATTTTCTATTTCTGACATACTAGGTCTTTGTGCGTGATGATATCTGGGGTATTATACCAGGACTTCTGATTTTGCGAAAGCAATAGCCTAGTCCTCGTATAATACTCTTCACAGCTTTAATCATAAAGCCCACCCTCAGCATAAAAAATGATGAAACATTGAAAAATGCTAATCATGTGCTGTTGAAGAAAAGATCCCCAAACGGGACACACCGAAAGACGAGCCATCATCTCTCTTTCTAGCCTGAGCTCTCATGGTCTCGCATTACCCGTTTACAAATATCATTAGCGTACATTCACCTGTAAGACTGAATATAGAAGTCTGGATACGAGAGTATATTCTGAGGTGGGACACGCGAATAAGTTAAGTCCCTTAAAACACTAATCTCGTATCTCAAAACAGTTGAACTTTGTGTGAAAATTTAAGTGGATCAGTATACTGACTGTGACAACCCTCATAATTCCATGTATCCGTACAATTTATTAATGATAATTAAAGTGCTTGATGACTGTGCTAAATCATTTAACAGCTTTCTGATTTCTATGCTATACTTACATGTGCTTGATAACATACTAGTAGTGTACGGAAAAGTTACTAAATAGTCCGTTATTCTTTCCTGAGTGTTGAAAACTGAAAATGTTACAGATATATATATATATATATATATATATATATATATATATATATATATATATATATATATATATATATATATAGGACACATTACGGATTAACTAAGCACTTTAACGGAACAACACCGAACCGAACAACCGGATTTTACCCGGAACACAAAATATTGTCAAACACATTGTTCTTATTTTTCTGAGCTAGTTAGGGTCCCTGAACACCCTAACACACTATATATTACTTAATGCACATGAACCACTAACTAGATACTTAATCTTCTAACTAGATTAGTAACTAAACAATTGAAACCCAACTAGACCAACCCCCCCCCCCCAAACCGGTTCTAGTAGTGGCTCCACCCTTTGATTTTCTTGAATTATTTATAGGATTGTGTATAGTACTAAGGAAACATAAGACACAATGGTTATTGGAGTGTTGGAGGTCTATATATAAAACCACAAGTCTAACATCCATTCATCACCTTCAACACACATCACACTTCACACACTCTTTCTTCTCTTCCTCTTGATCGGCCGAACCCAAGAGCACCACCACCACCATCACTTGAGCATCTTCAAGCATTCTAAGTGCACACATAGGTGTTAGAAGGCATACAACGAAGCTCGGTGTGTTCGAAAGTTGAAGGACCGCTCTCATCTTCTTTTATCCACCACTTTTCTTCACTTGAACTCTCCTAGCTTTGAGCTAGTGGTAAGTCTCTTAGATCTACTCATTTTACATTCTATGGAGGTGGTTAAGGTATGAAACATAATGGTAAATGTGAAGAACACCAAGAACACTAGAGAACATAAAGTTAAAACTTGAACATAAGCTTTAAATATGAAGAAATAATGTTGTTTAAGTGTTAAAATAATTGTTGATTATTGTTGGTTTGTAGAAATGATGTTGGTCATCATGTAATCTTGCTAGATCATGATTAAAAACATGATCTAGCAAGATGAGAAAGTAAGAATGATGTACGATGATGGAATCATCCACACATAAACTATGAATTTGAATGAATGGGCGATTTCTTGAAAAATAAAGAACAAAGTAGGTTATAATCATGTAGATCTAAAGATCCATGAGTGGTTTTATCAAAAGAACCAAGTTAAAAATATGAGTTTCACTAAAACTTGGATCTTACATAAACTAATCCCATTCTTGGTAAATAAACAAGTGTAGAAACACTTGTGTAATAAGAAAGGTTCACAAAGAAATATTTTTAGAAAATATGGTGGAAGTTGTAAACACTTAAAGTCTTTAAAAATAAAGTTTTTAAAGAACTAATCACATTTTAAAAGGTAACAAGACTCACTAAGTATGCTAGTAAGTTACTACATATTTTTATAAATTTTCAAGTTCATAAGTTTATAGTTTATGCTTGTTTTTGACAAGTTTGGTAAATAGAGATTGTATGTTGATGATTGGACACCTCCATTTACAAAGGAAACTCTGGCGAAATTTTCTAAAAATCCCAACACTTAGAAAATATTTTACTAAAACAAGCGTTACGAGTGTATTTTATAACTTGCTTTTCGAATATAAACTTCGCCATAATTTTTGTAACAAAACACCAAGTATCGGAGGTAGACTTTCGTAAATAAAATTTGATAAATATATGTTGGTGCATCCGTCTGTCGTCTTCGACGTGTATCAAGTCTTGTATAATAAGTATTAGATTAGGGCACGAAATTCGAGATAGCATGTTTTAGGGTGATTCCGCTTGAAATGTCACCTGGACAGTTTCAAGTGAAATCACATAAGTCCTGATTCCGCTCGAGAGATATTCACTGATTTCGCTTGAAGTGTAATGTTGTTATTCCGCTTGAAATGCACATGGCATGTTCAAGCGGAATCAAACCCCTATAAATAGGGTCTTTGGAGCGAAATCATGTAATCAGTTCATTCCGGTTTGCAACGAAGTGCTGCAGAAGTGTCGAGTAGCTGTAAAAGTCATTCAATCAATACAATCGACAGTTTAAAGTGTATTGCTTGCTGAATTGAACTCAGTTTCTTAGTTTCCGCCTCTAAAACTGAGATAAACTCTTCTGATCGACTCGTTCGGGTCTGAAAACGATCCTACAAGTGGTATCAGAGAACATGAAGAAGAGTTCTATACAATTCAGCTGCGAATTCTGTTTCTACACCATTCTTTTTCGAAATTCAGAAGTTTTCACGGTTAAAATTGGCTCAAATTCACACAGTACACTCGCAATTGTTGTTTAACAAAGCCTTAAAAGTTTCAAGTTACAATTCGAACTAAAACTGGTATTTTTGGCTATTCCGCTTGAAAAACAGCGAGTATTTTGATGATGTTAGCAGCACTTTGGGTCTGATTTCGCTTGAAATCACATTTCAGTCTTGATCGCGCTTGAAATTTGTGCTTGATTCCGCTTCAATTGAGGTTTCGCTTGAAATATCAGTTGATTCCGCTTGAACTTAAGGTTCCGCTTGAAAAGTGATAGGTGATTCCGCTTCAAATCAGGGGTTTCTCTTGAAATCAGTGACATTATTGGACTGGGTTATTCCACTTCAAATTAATTTGGGATTCCGCTTGAGTCTTACTAGTTATCCCGCTTGAACTGATATTCCGCTTGAACTTACTGTTTTGACAAATTCTTGAATTCCGAATCATAGACGAGGAATTTGATAACGCATTGCTACACCGGTTACCCAGATTAGTATGGCCAAAAACACGATGTTGGAAAATGAAACGGGAACGATGCAAAAACTGCCCAAGCTTATGAACATCGAAGAATATAAGGGTTGGGAAGGACGGTTTGAAAACTGGGTACAAGCTAATTATCTAGATGCTTGGGAATGTGTTGAGACAAAATACATTTGACCGACAAATGACGATGAAGAGGAGATTCCGATCAAAGAAATGAGTGTAGATAATAAGAGGAAGTATAAAAATGAGAAAATGATGCTAAGTCTGCTACAACAAGCTGTGAAAGAAGACATCATGGTCATATTGCAACATAATGGAAGTTCTTATTCAATCTGGAAAGCATTAAGATCAAAGTTTGTTGGTAGTCAGGAAATGATAAAGAACAAGAAATCACTTTTGAAGAAAGAGTTTGATTTGTTTCGTGGTTTAAAGAACGAGAGCACAAAGCAGATTATCGAAAGATACTGTAATCTGTTGGTGAATATGAAGAGGGTGAGCATCAACAAAGATAATGAAGAGTTAATTGAAAAATTAGCTGATGCATTGCCACACGAAACATGGGGAACTTATTTGATGATGCTAAGGAACAAGAAGGGTTTTAGCAACCTAACACTTAGCAAATTCATTGAAAAGATTGAGGCTCAGGAAATGGAACAGGTAAAGATTTCTAGAATGAAAGTGTTTGATGGTGAACAAGATATTGGGTTGTACTGCAAATCAGGGTTGAATGATAAAACAACCAACATGTCACCAAAAGTTGAAACTGCATTCAATGCAAAGAACTCATCTGGAAGTTCATCCAAAGGATCAAACAGCAATACAAGTTTCTCATCATTTCCATCATTTGATCCGAATGTTTCAACAACTAGAAATGGCAAAAAGCTTCAATACAACATTGTGCTGAATATTGAAAATGATCAGGAATATTCTGAAGAGTTAGCTAAAAGCCATATGTCTTTGTTGGGAACTGTTCTTGAATCTTATGGTAGTTTTTTTGGAGGTCGGATCGGGAATCTAATGCTGACTAAGGAGGATTACGATCAGATTGATGCTGAAGAGATGGAGTTGATGGACATAAAATGGTGCTTGGCAAGCGTATTGAGGAGAGCTGAGAAATTCAAGAAGATCACAGGAAGAGATGATCTCCATGAGGCTAATGTTTCTACTTTGGGTTTTGACAAATCTAAAGTCACTTGTTTTCGTTACAGGGAGAAAGGACACTTCTAGAGGGAGTGCACCAATCGCGAAGCAAGTAGAGCCCAGAATCCTTTCAAAAACAACAATGATTATTATCGGAAGGCTATCTACCGTCAAGTTGCTCAACAACCAACTCAACAACATCAACATCAAGCACAAACTGCTCATGGAAGGAATGTGATTGAAGACTCTTCAAAGAGAGCATGTGGGGTTAATCAAGAAGACAAGAAGCCATCAACAAGGTTCAATTGGGATAAATATATTCCATCTGATGCTAAAGCATGTGTGATTGATCAAGATGAAGAAAAGTTACCTGAAGGGTTTAGCTGGGAGAATTTTACTTGGGATGATTATATTCCTGATCAAGCTCCTGTTCATACAGCTTTTGTTGCTCGTATTGAAGAAGATAGTGATGATGATGATACTGAGTATTATGCTAGAAGAATGAGAGATCATTTGAAGAAGATGGCTGAAAGCGACAGTGAAGATGAGAAAGTTAAGCAGAAGAAGAAGAAGATAAAGACACCAGTGAGCAGTGATGAGGAAATAGTACCGGTGGTGAGAAGAAAAATGAAAGAAGTTCCAAAGTTCGAGATTGATGAAGAAGCTGTTGCGAAAAAGAGTCATGGAATGTGTGAAAATTGTGAAACAATGAAGAAACAAAATAGTTCATTGATTCACAACATGAACAGATTAATGGAGTCTTATGATGTGCTGAACAAAGCTATGAATATGTACAATCATACAGGTGAAGAGCAGGCTACAACAATGAAGACACTTCAGGGAACGTTCATGATTAAACAGAAAGTTGTGAACAACTATATCGAGAAGTGTGCTGCTCTTGAACAGAAATTGGAATTACAAAGAATTGAAACTGAAAGAGTAAACCGTTTATTGAAAAGTTACTCATGTACTTCTTATGTCATTGACAGGATTTATCCAACTGTTGAAGGCATGAAGGCATTTGAAGATGATGAAGTAACTGGAGAAAAGAATGCTGGAAAAGTTTCTGAAGAAAATACTCCAGAGAAAACGACTGAGAAGAAGAAAGACACTAAGAAAAAGGCTGACAAGAAAAATTCTGGTAAGAAACAAGGTGTCAGTTACAACAAGTGTCCACCCCTGCTGGAAAATGTATATTTGCCCAGAAATCCAAATTCTGAAAGAGTCCAAAAGGCTACAAACTTACAGTGGGAGTCGGAGTTGTCAGTCAATTTGCCAGAAAGTATTTATGTCACGTTTACATCGTCTGACACTGATCAACAATCTCAATTGATGAAGAAAGTGGTGGATCATGTGTTAGATAACGATGAAACTGAGGAGTCAAAGTCGGAGTCTAGTTCAGAGTCAAAGTCTAAGTCCAGCACTCCGGGTCAAAATGAAAAACAGGGCAAAAGAGTTTATAGTAATGAATTCCTATTATCAAAATCTAATTTGGATGATGAAACATTTAAAGTTGCATACACTTTGAATGATTTGGACAAATTATATTCTGATGAGGAATTTCCAATAAGAGGTGTCAAAACTGAAATGATAAACAAGGTTTTCAAACTAACAGAAATTAATATTTCTGAAATAAAAGATTTAAATCTTACTGATAAACCTAAAAAATACACCTCAAGAGTTAAAAAAAGAGAAAACAAGAAAAAAGGTTATGGTTCTGGTTTTCAAAAGAAACCAAATCAGAATTGTAATTTCAAAAAGAAAGGGTTGGGATTTACTCCAACTGAAAAACAGAAAAATGAAAAATATGTTCGTGATTTTAAATCAAAAATTACATTTGTTTCAGGTACATCATCAGAAGAAGAAGAAAAGAAAGCATTTTGGAAACAGTCAAACAGAGAGTTCCTTGAAAAGAAGCAAGAATAAATGAAGAATGCTAATCAGAGAAATAAAACTCGAACTTGTTACAAATGTGGTAGAATTGGACATCTTGCGGTGAACTGTTCGCAAGCAATTCAAACCAAACAGGGAGTTTCCAAACTCAAAGAGAAAGTGGTTGAGTTTGATCTGCCAATTGACCGAACCAAATTATTCAAAAACTCAAAATTTGAAATTGGTGAATGTTCAAACAGGTTTTACAAGAAGAGAGCTAAATCTGACAACCAGAAATGGGTTGTTAAGAAGTTGATTGATAGTTCTAGCGATGATTCTGATAAATCAAAATCAGAGGAGTTATCTTCTGGCGATGAATCTGATTCCACAAAGTCAGAGGAGCCACAGGTTGAGACAAATGATGAAAAATCAGTTTTGACTATGGAAGATGAGAGTTTTCCACCACTTCGGGCTGAAAATTTTAAGAAGAAAATTGGTAAAGTGGAAATTTCAAACCAATTTTATGATGATAAAAAGGTTTTTGATGTTGAAGAGGCCTTTAACCCCACTGTAAAACATATTTTTGGAAAAATGATTGACAAAAAGGTCAAAGGGGTTAAAGAGTTCTATGAAAAGAAGAGGAAAGGTAAGAAACCGAGTGTTGATGACTCGGTAACACCCAAGGCTGGTCAGGCTTGGGTGGATATTTTCTTTGAATGAAAAACATGACTTGCCGGAGATCCCAAGTTTGTAACCGTGGATCAGGAATCGGCATCATTATTAGTATTTTTTTATGTTTGTCGTACAAGTGGTACAGAGGTTTGTTTGTGCATACGTACAAGTGGTAAATCAGGGACATTAATTTGTACTTGATTTCCTACAAGTGGTTGAAGACAATATGATGAACCACATCCCCGTTCCTAAAATTGGTAAAATCAACTAAACTTATTTTCCTGAAAAACCATTTTAATTAAAACAAACTTAAGTGTTTTGAAATCAAATGGGAAAATAGTTTGTTGAAAGGGGGAGTTCTGATTGTTTATGCCAAGTGGATGGCGAAATTGATGTGATTTGATATCGGTTGTCAAATTTCTGTACAGTTTGTTTTCAAATTTCTTTATGTGTATGCATTTTAGGGGGAGTAGAAAATTTCAGAAAATCCAAAAACATGAGAAAATTTGAAAAATCAAAAACATGATAAAATCAAAAATGAGTTTTATTGAGAAAAGAGGAAATAATAGTACATCAGTGGACTATCACAACATGCTAAAGAAATGTAAAGTAAAAAATGTGATAAACAATCTTACTGCGGATGTGTCAGTAGGTTTTTGCACATTTAGTAGATTGTGATGAGATATAAACCTAAATTCAAACTTGCTTATTTCGTGGGTAACATTTCTTGGATACATGGGTAACCCCCGAAATCTTGTTTAAAAGGTCCCTCTTTCTGAGATATTAGGTCTTTATACTCAATGATATCTGGGGTATTATCCCGGGACTTCTGCTGAATGGAAATTCTGACCTAGTCCCCGTATAATACTTTCTGCAAATGCTTGAAACATAGCATCGACCTCAGCAAATTGATGAAACAATAAAATTGATAATCATTGCTGTTGTAAAAAAGATCCTCTAAAGGGGACACACCAAAAGTCAAAGCCGTCATCTCTCTGCGTATACGGAAGTATCGACCTGAGCTCTCACGGCCCTCGCAATCTAACCCCTTACAGATATCATCTGTGGTATACTCACCTGTAAGACTGAATATTGGGATCTGGATACGGGAATATATTCAAGTAGTGGGACACACGAATAAGTTTAAGTCATTAAGACATTAATATCGTATCTCGGAACAGTTGAACTTTGTTTGAAAATTTAAGTGGACCAATATACTGACAATCTAGGTGAATTGTTTAGAACTTAAAATGTAATGAAGATTAACGGTGTTGGTGATTTGTCTCACAAATTGATATGATCCTCTTACACAAACTCACAAAAATATTGTTTGTAAATATTTCTTTACTGCATTCCTTATATTCATAAATCCCAAAAAGATTTTAGTGTGTTTTAGAATAAAATTTGAAAAATCCAAAAAGATTTTCAACAACTGGTGTTGAAGAGCTGATTTTCAAAATTCCAAGAGCTAAACATGACGACAGTTGGCTTGGGAGAGTGTGTTTAAGAGTTTAAATCTTTCAAGTGGTCATCAGAAGTTTTTGAAAAAGATATTATTCCTACAAGTGGTTCATCAGAGACTAAATGTTAGATCATTTTATGATTTCTACAAGTGGTGTCTGAGTGAGTTAAAGGTTAATATCATAAAACTTATATTTGAGGTAGAGATTATGCAGATAACCTGAGCTGGAGGA
This sequence comes from Helianthus annuus, assembly GCF_002127325.2. Lineage (NCBI taxonomy): Eukaryota > Viridiplantae > Streptophyta > Magnoliopsida > Asterales > Asteraceae > Helianthus > Helianthus annuus. The sequence goes on from NC_035437.2 coordinate 60,300,973, forward strand.
GAGCCAGGTCACGATCTTGGAATGGATGCTGAACTTGTGAGAGCCAGACTGCGATCCCAGCTGATTGAGAGGGGGAGTCTAAATGATTCAACACTCAAGAGGGAGAATATGTTGGTGCTGATAAAGAGAAGAGATCAACATCCAAGGGAAAATTGATAGAGAAGAGTAGATAAGATTGAGGATGCTTACAGCGTCAGATACTTCAAGAAAGAGAAGCCCAAAGACTGATAAAGACTGAAGATGCGAAGACTCGACACTGAAGACTCCGTCAACATCCGAGGGGGAGATTGTTGGTGCATCCGTCTGTCGTCTTCGTCTTGTATCGAGTCTTGTATAATATGTATTAGATTAGGGTACAAAAATCGAGATAGCATGTTTTAGGGTGATTCCGCTTGAAATGTCACCTGGAAAGTTTCAAGCGAAATCACATAAGTCCTGATTCCGCTCGAGAGATATTCATTGATTTCGCTTGAAGTGTAATGTTGTTATTCCGCTTGAAATGCACATGGCATGTTCAAGCGGAATCAAACCCCTATAAATAGGGTCTTTGGAGCGAAATCATGTAATCAGTTCATTCCGGTTTGCAACGAAGTGCTGCCGAAGTGTCGAGTCGCTGTAAAAGTCATTCAATCAATACAATCGACAGTTTAAATTGTATTGCTTGCTGAATTGAACTCACTTTCTTAGTTTCCGCCTCTGAAACTGAGATAAACTCTTCTGATCGACTCGTTCGGGTCTGAAAACGATCCTACAATATATATTTAAAATATATATTGTATACTAAAACTCTTGTGTGAATATTTTTTTATTTTACCGTTATATTATTTTAGGGTAAAATAATATATAACTTAACAAAGTGCGTTGACGTTTAAATTGTGTGATATGTGATAAAAGTAATGAGTAGATAAACTATACGTGTTGTGCATGAGGAATTGATTGTTATCTGTACCTTATTAGGACGTGCTTGATTTCCTGATTATTGGAGAAACTAATCTAACCGAGCAAACCGGGGTGAGTTCACACTTTTCTACAAAGTATGGTAATTCCCGGTGGGAATGGGAATGGGTTCAGGAATAGGGATTCCTCGTCCTTGGGACGTGTTCAGGAATGAGAATTCCTCGTCCTGTTGGGACGGAATTAGACTTACTGGACTAGAACTCTATCAGCGAAGTCCCTCCCTTTATATCGACTTAATCGCCAAGGCTATGGCGAGCAGGTCATTAGTTAATAGCGCTATTAGGTTTAACAAACCTCACACCATGCCAGTCGGATGGGCGTGTACTAATGGACTATGGCACGCCGGTGATGATAGACACCGATGCTAGGGCACAAGATATTTTCGTTATTAGTCGATATGATAAACGAGTCTGGTATTTTAAATAATGTGGTATCCCCCACGGCCAGAGTACCGGGCTGGATAGCCAGGGAAGTTGGACATGGGATGGTTAACTAATAAACGTTTTTGAACTATGGGGTAACCCCCACGGCTGGATAGCTGATTAATATTAAACTAAGTTTTTTGGAAACAACTCTAAAATGGACAACCAACCGTGAACTCACTCAACTTTGTTGTTGACTCGTTGTTACATGCTTTGCAGGTCGCTAGATGCTATGGGGCTTGCACATGGAGGTGGTCGTTGTGGGATGCGAACTGTTATGTCCCGTACTCAATAAATAAACTTTATGAACTTATGAAACTTATGTTTTGGGTCTTTAAACTTATGAACTACGAACTTATGTTATGGTTTAACGTCGTATGCTTCCGCTGTTTAAATTGAACTTGGTTAACTTCCTTTTGGTCACCAATTGTATTGTGGTTGGTTTTATTTACTTAAATACGTTGTTCAATGTGATTGGTGGCTCGATCCTGGTCATGTCACGCCTCTAAGCGGTGATACTCCGCATGGTGGAGTTTGGGGGTGTGACAGATTGGTATCAGAGCCATTGGTTATAGTGAACTTGGTTTTAAAAAGGGAAAAGCATTTTGATAAAACCAGACTATAACCTGTACGGTGCTCAACGATCCACCACGACGCTTTGCTCCATGTGCAAGACTCGACACAATAGGTGGTATGATTTGTGTTATATTGTCGGCTAGATAGTTCACACTGTGCATTAATAAACGTGATAATTGCTATTTGAACCCTGTGTGCCTACTTTCTACTGTCTTCCTACACTTACGCACTTTCGCGACACTTTTCTCACTTTCGTTGCTTCGTTATGAAGATCATGAACGGGCGCGGAGGACGTATCAACCTAACTCAAGCCCAGCTGACGGCTTTGATCAACGAACGAGTTGCTGAGGCACTCCCAGCTGTCCCTGCAGGAGGTATAACCTGCCATATCAACCCACCTTAGGTCGTTTAGACCCTACCCTCGCAAACCAACTCTTGTGTTTAATCTTGTCTTTTCGCTCTCGCGCGACAGGTCAACCTGCACAGCCTCCTGTGTGCACGTTCAAAACCTTCATGGATTGCCGACCTAGTACTTTCAGCGGCACAGAAGGAGCTGTAGGTCTTCTTCACTGGTTCGAGAAGCTTAAGTCTGTTTTCAAGATGTGTGAATGCCCTGAGGATCGTAGGGTGAAATTTGCTACTGGAACGCTGGAAGGTGCTGCGTTAACCTGGTGGAAAGAACAGGTTCAACTGCTTGGGTTGTCGGTTGCTAATTCCACCCCATGGTATGACTTCAAGGAGCTGATCAAGGAAGAGTACTGCAGTCATGACGACATCCACAAGCTGGAGGTGGAATTTTTCTTTTTGAACATGACGGGGTCTGAGATCGAGGCACACACAAAGAGGTCAAACGAGCTGGCGATTCTGTGTCCTACAATGGTGTACCCTCCCATCAAACGTATTGAGCTGTACCTCAAGGGTCTTGTACCAGAGATTCAGAGTCACGTAACCTCAGCTAATCTTAGCACCATACAACAAATCATCAAGTTGGCTCATCGTCTCACTGATCAAGCAGTTGAGTAGAACAGGCTGCCCAAGCGTATTAGCGTTACTACTTCTGATGCTACCAATGATAACAAGCGAAAATAGGATCGAAATTTGGGCAAAGGCTCTACCTCTGTTCAGTCTCAGTCCCAGCAACGAAGGACTGAGGACCATAGGAGCCCCGGTCAGCAGCCTTCTGGAAATCAAGGGTAGGGTGGATACAAGGGAAATCACCCCAAATGTAATCGCAGTAACTTGCAACACAGCGGGCCATGTAGTAAAGGCAACTGTCATCGGTGCAACAAGCCTGGTCATGTTGCAAGGGATTGCAGGAGTCAGCGTCCAGCGAATCAGAACCGGCAGCATCAGCAAGCCCCACCGAATCAACGCCAGCAGCAGCAACAACAAGGTAACAACAAAGGGTGCTTTCAATGTGGTGCTGAGGGCCATTTCAAGAAGGACTGCCCCCAGCTAAATAAGAATCAGAACAACAACAATCAGGGGAATGGAAACGGCAATGGGGGAAACAACAATGGTAATGGGGCAAGAAACGATCCCAACGTTGTGATGGGTAAGTTTCTACTGGATGATTTCTTTGTTACTATTTTATTTGATTTGAGTGCCGCTACTAGCTACGTGTCTTTAAAAGTTAGTCAGATGCTTAAGCGTACTCCAACACTTTTGAACACCAAGCACATCGTAGAGTTAGCGAATGGTAGAAGCTTAGAGGCTACACATGTAGTTAAGGGTTGCAAGCTTGTCCTTGCCGATCAGACCTTTTCTATCGACCTCATTCCTATTGACCTCATTCCTATCGTTCTGGGTAGTTTTGACGTTGTCATTGGGATGGAATGGTTATCTCAACACCAAGCGGAGATTATTTGCAAGGAGAAAATCATCCGTATCCCTCGTTCTGGTAAAGAACCCCTCGTGATTCGTGGCGACAAGATTAGTGCTGTTGTAGGCATCATCTCCTTCCTTAAGGCCCAAAAGTGTTTGCGAAAGGGCCACACCGCTATTCTAGCCCTCGTTTCTGATTCATCCGCAGAAGAAAGGACGATAGAAGACATACCTATTGTACGCGACTTTCCTGAGGTATTTCCTGAGGATTTACCTGGTCTTCCGCCTCATCGCCAAGTTGAGTTTCAAATCGAGCTAGCTCCTGGAGCAGCACCAGTAGCTCGAGCACCATATCGTCTAGCTCCATCAGAACTCGAAGAACTGTCCACGCAACTACAAGAACTCTTGGAAAAGGGTTTCATACGTCCTAGCTCTTCGCCTTGGGGAGATCCAGTGTTATTCGTAAAGAAGAAAGACGGTACCTACAGGATGTGTATTGACTACCGCGAAATCAACAAGGTGACCGTGAAGAATCGTTATCCTCTTCCACGCATTGATGACTTGTTCGACCAGTTGCAAGGGTCGAGCTATTACTCTAAGATTGATTTGAGATCGGGATACTGTCACAACCCCCGATCCCTCTCTCCCAGGAACGGGCGGCCGTGAGCCAGTTGCGGTGGTATCACGTTATTAATTTATTTGGCAGCGGAAATTTCATCAGGACCGTAGTTAGGAAATGTTTAAATCAGAGTAAACCACCTTATTTTATAATATCAAACACATGGGTGAAACCCAAGTTTTTATTACACACTGAATTACAGGGATAAATCCCACTTTATTGAAATAAACGCTTTCTTTTATTTAGGTAACTTTTATAGCCACTTTTCCAAGCCTTCAGTGCTGTCCAGCTGGCTTCTAGTTTGGCTTTCACATTTTGTTACCTGAAACGCGTTTTAAAAAGGTTTTGTCAATGGAAAATACTGGTGAATGAATCTCAGTTTAATCAAGAATTATTAATTTAACTTTAAACAGTATTGAGGGCGATTACAATGTTTCCATCTACCCAATTACTCATTCAGTAGTGTCACGTCTGACTGAGGGTCATATTACCCATTGGCTAACTCTTCGTCCAATGGTAACGTTACTCACATTTTGTATACAAAACCCCAACATACCGGCAGTAATTGTAGAATTACAAAGACTCAATCACTGCTAAATTGCATTGTAAAAAGGTTAAGGTTTTGTAAAAACTGTTAACAAAAAGGAGATTACTCACATTGCTATTTTAGGGTTTTCCTTTATGATTTCCTAGTGAATATCTATAATTTACACAAATGCACGTGTGTTAGTATAATAACCCATTTTAACATTAGTAATACCCTCCCCGAGACGGCATTCCAACGACTACGTCGGGCAGAACCACGACAGCCGTTACGGAACCCTAGATCAATCGGGCAGCGTATCTAATACGTCTCCAGGGGTTATAATACTTACATCGTAGCAGAACCTCGCTAATTTAGGGGGTATTGGACTCGGGTATAATGCCCACTATTTAAAAGTGTAGAGAGACAGAAAGAAAATTGAACGAAACGGACTGAAGGCCGTTGCCTTCTATTTATAGTATCTGATCCGAGGTTTCTCGCGGCCCGCGTGAAGTTTGGCCAGGCCTTACGCGGCCCGCATTGACTTAGGTCAATGGCGTAGCTTGGCTGGGTCACCCTATAGGCTCGACACGAGTTGGACACGTGGCCGCACCGGGTTATGCCACAATTTGGGTCGCTCGCGGCCCGCATCAACTAGACCAAACATGTACGCGGCCCGCTTGGGCTTATGGTTTTGGCGATATCAGGTTTTCCTATTCGCGCGGCCCGCATGAACTTGAGGTGAGGCCCTACGCGGCCCGCCTCAGCTTAACAATTTTTGTTTTTATTTATTTTATATAGTATAATCTATTTTCGGGGCTCGGTTTTCACATATGGGGTTGATATATTTAAAAATATATTAGGGTGTCGGAATTATTATGATAGGTGTCGGTTTTACCGAGGGTTGTTATATCCTCCCCACCTTGTTTTAGAGCTCGTCCTCGAGATCTACTGGAACAAGTGTGGATATTTCTTTTTCATTTCCGATTCAAGTTCCCATGTGTACTCGGGTCCTCTTTTGGAATTCCATTTCACTTTGACCAGAACTAGTCTTTTATGTTTGAGATTCTTAATTTTCCTATCTTCAATTTGTAGAGGCCTCTCCACAAACTTGAGTTGCTCATTTATTTCTATATCTTTGAGAGGTACTACGAGTGATTCGTCAGCTAAACACTTTTTAAGATTGGATACATGAAACACATCATGTATTCCTGCCATTTCCTCTGGCAGTCGTAGCTGATAAGCTACAGGTCCTATTCTTTGGATAATTTTAAAAGGTCCAATATACCTGGGATTTAGCTTTCCTCTTTTGATGAATCTTACCACTCCTTTCCAGGGTGAAACTTTCAATAATACTTTATCTCCTTCTTGAAATTCTAAGGGTTTACGTCTGTTATCGGCATAACTCTTTTGTCGATCACGTGCTGCTTTCAGTCGTTCCTTGACTTGAATAATTTTATCGGTTGTTTCTTGTACTATCTCGGGTCCAGATAATTGTTTTTCCCCAATTTCTGCCCAACAGACTGGGGTTCTGCACTTTCGTCCATAAAGTGCTTCGAATGGTGCAGCATTGATACTTGTGTGATAACTGTTATTATAAGAAAATTCTATCAAAGGTAAGTGTTCGTCCCAATTACCTCCAAAATCAATTACACAAGCTCTAAGCATGTCCTCCATCGTCTGAATTGTTCTTTCGCTTTGTCCGTCCGTTTGAGGATGATAAGCGGTGCTTAGGTTTAGCTTAGTTCCCATTGCTCTTTGAAAACTTGACCAAAAATGAGAAGTAAAACGACTATCTCTATCAGACACAATTGATAAAGGTATGCCATGTAAAGAAACGATTTCATTTACATACAATTTGGCTAATTGTTCCATACTAAAGGTTTCCTTCATTGGTAAGAAATGAGCTGACTTGGTTAACCTATCTACAATCACCCAGATTGTATCATTTCCTTTCCTTGTTTTAGGCAATTTGGTAACAAAATCCATTGTTATCAATTCCCACTTCCAAACTGGTATTTCTAATTGTTGTAATAAACCTGAGGGTTTCTGGTGTTCAGCTTTAACTTGTGAGCAAGTTAAACATTTAGAAACATAAGCTGCTATATCTTTTTTCATTCCTATCCACCAGAAATTTTTCCTTAAATCCTGGTACATTTTATCATTTCCTGGATGCATCGTATACTTAGATTTATGAGCTTCTTCTAATATACGGTAACGTAAATTTCCTAATTTAGGTATCCACATTCTCTTTTTATGGAACCTCCAAATTCCATCCGTTCCTTGTTCTAATTCCTTAATCATTCCCTTTAATTTTTCAGTATCTTCCTTGATTACTGATTCTTGTGCTTTTCTAATCTGTTCGTTTAAATCAACTTGCAGATTTAATTTAAGAGAACGTATTCTTTTTGGCTTTTCATAATATTTTCGACTTAAAGCGTCAGCCACCACATTGGCTTTTCCTGCATGATACTGAATATCGCAGTCATAATCACTAAGCAATTCCATCCAACGTCTTTGTCACATATTCAGCTCTTTTTGCCCGAAAACATATCTTAAACTTTTATGATCAGTGAATATGGTAAACTTACTACCATAAAGATAATGTCTCCAAATCTTAAGGGCAAAAATTATGGCTCCTAATTCCAAATCATGGGTCGAATAATTTCCTTCATGACTCTTAAGTTGTCTAGATGCATAAGCTATAACCTTTTGACGTTGCATCAATACGCATCCATAACCTAACTTAGAAGCGTCACAAAAGATTACAAAGTCTTCAGTTCCTTCTGGTAATGCTAGTATGGGTGTATGGGTTAATCTTTGCTTAAGGATTTTAAAGGCTTCTTCTTGTTTTGGTCCCCATTCAAACTTAACAGATTTACAGGTTAACTTAGTTAAAGGAATGGCTATTCTAGAAAAATCTCGAATAAATCTTCTATAATAACCGGCCAATCCTAAGAAACTTCTAACCTCAGTTGGTGACTCAGGGGTTTTCCATTTAGTAATTGCCTCGATCTTTGTTGGATCTACATGAATTCCTTCATGATTTACTAAATGTCCGAGAAATTGTACCTGTTCTAACCAAAACTCACACTTTGAAAACTTAGCATAAAGCTTTTCTTTTCTTAATAAACTTAAAAGTAAGTGTAAGTGCTTTGCATGCTCTTCTTTACTTTTAGAGTAAATGAGAATATCATCTATGAAGACAATTATGAATTTATCCAAATATGGCTTACATATTCGGTTCATCATGTCCATAAATGCGGCTGGGGCATTGGTTAAACCAAATGGCATGACAGTAAATTCATAATGACCATACCTCGTTCTGAATGCGGTTTTAGGAATATCCTCTTCCTGTACCTTTAATTGATGATATCCTGATCTTAAATCGATTTTAGAGAAAAATCGAGCTCCTTGAAGTTGATCAAACAAATCATCGATTCTTGGTAATGGGTACCGATTCTTAATCGTGACTTTGTTCAATTCACGGTAGTCAATGCACATACGCATCGATCCGTCCTTCTTCTTGACAAATAATATTGGTGCTCCCCATGGCGATGAACTTGGTTGTATAAATCCATTTTCCAATAATTCGTCTAATTGTTTCTTCAGTTCTTGCATTTCAGCGGGTGCTAAACGGTAAGGTGCTTTAGCAATTGGTGCTGTTCCTGGTAATAGGTGAATTCTGAATTCGACTTCCCTGTCTGGCGGTAGTCCTGGCAATTCTTCTGGAAAGACATCTAAAAATTGGGATACTACTGGGATATCTTTTAATTCTTTTCCTTTAGTGTTAGTGATTATTGAAATCAAATACACTATAGATCCTTTTCTTATACAACTTGCAGTTTTCATCACAGAGATGAATTTAGTGGATCTAAAAGGTTTATCTCCTCTAATTGAGATCTTTTCACCTCTTGGTGATTTTAATTGAATTGTCTTTTGATCACATAAAATACTGGCTTTATTGGCTATTAACCAATCCATTCCTAACACAACATCAAATCCAGCCAGATTCATTGGGTAAAGGTTTGCAATAAATTTTTGATTAAAAATTTCTATTCTTGCTCCATGCAAGATTTCAGAAATCCTAACAGTTTCTCCATTTGCGGTTTCCACTAGACATTCTTGTGGTAGTTTAGTTAATGATTGATTTAGGAGTTTGCAAAACGAAGTATTAATAAAACTTTGGTTTGCACCAGAGTCAAATAATACTTTAGCAAAAATATCATTAACTAAAAACGTACCAGCAATGACGTCTGGGATCATCTTGGCTTCATCTGCAGTTAAAACAAATGCTCTAGCATTTCTAGGGTTCTTGTTATTTGCAGCTGGGGTCAATTTTGGGCAGTTTGTCTTGATATGACCTGGTTCCCCACAGTTGAAGCATACCCTGCTATTAGCTTTCTTCCTGCAATCTTCTTCCTTGTGACCTGAGATTTTGCAGAAATTGCAGTATATGGAGCATTTTCCAGAATGCTTCCTTTTGCAATACTTGCAATAAGGTGCAGATGTAGAACCTACATTTCTACGGTTGAAATTCTTAGAACGGAGTTCTTGGGTAAGCCTTTGGGATAAGTTTTTCCTCTGATCTTCTTCCCTAGTACGGATTAGTTCGTCTGTCAAGGTATTGGCTAGTTCTACGGCTTCTTCTATGGTTTGAGGTCTAGCTGCCTTGACTACATTCCTAATTTCTCCAATTAATCCCCAGATGTAACGGGAGATTAACACTGGTTCAGGTGATGCAAGGGTTGGTACCATCCTAGCATATTCAAAGAATGTGGTAGTGTAACCTTTACTGTCTACCCCAGTCATTCTAAGATTTAGGAACTTATTTGCTATCTGTTCTTTTTCATTGGGAGGGCAGAATTTCCTTTCTACCATATTCTTGAATTCTTCCCATTCCATATTATAAACCCTATCACTTCCTCTGGATAGGAGGATAGTGTTTCACCATTCTAAGGCTGCATTTTTAAACAGATTTGAAGCAAACATTATTTTATCTTCTTCAGCACACTTGCTTATTTTCAGAACTGCCTCAGTTTTCTCTATCCAGCGTAAAGCTGCAATGGGTCCTTCATTGCCCGAGAATTCTATTGGTTTGTAGGACCAGAATTCCTTGTAAGAACAACCATGTGGCATGGTTCTTCTTCTTTTGGGAACGGGCGCTTGAAGTATGGGTCCATTGTTCACGCTGTTTTCTGGTTCACTTGGTCGCTTACTGCTATGCTTACTTTTATTATTCGCTTCCTGAACTGTTTGAATAATAAATGGCATCGCATCTATAATTCCCTGTGCCACAATATGCTGAACGGCACTATTATCCATTTGGTTTCCGTTGTTATTATTGTCCGAATTCTCATTAACCACGTTAATGTTACTCTGGTTATCGTTATTCAGATTTTCTTGATTTCCCGCGTCGGCCATCTGAATTTTAGACATTTACCAAATATTAATATCACAAATAATATTTATATATATAGCCAATCACATGACACGCACTTTTTAACCAAAAGCGTCGAGCATTGCGACATTTACTCTATTTATATAGTATGCATCAATACACACCAGTACAGAAATTAAAATTACAGTACCGACTGAAATGTAAAGCTACAATACTAATAGTATGCATCCGTAGTTTTTTTTTTTTTTTTAACACATACACACATATATTATTATATTATTATTACTACTACCGTATTGTCATCACGTTCACTGATATGGATTCATCCAGAAATCCATATTGCGCTCGTCGTACTTCCAGACGAGACGCTCTCCCACCTGTCGCATTCGATCACTGCTTTCTAAAATTTCCTCCCCAAAAGTCCTAAGTTCCTGGATATTTTCTGCACTCATTGGGGGTGCAGGTTCTAGGACTGGGTTTGGAAACTGAGGTACGGGTTCCTGATATGGAGCCTGGTAAGGGTATGGGTTTTCTAAAATTTCCCTAACGTATGCATCACTAATGTTGTAGGGATCTTGAGGATCTAACCCTGGATAAGCTCCTAAGTTGGGCATTGGCACATTTTCCTGTATTGGGTTTTGTTGCACGTAGTCCCTAACATCGTCCCACCAGGGGTCGTAATTGTTTGGGTCTAGAGGATCAGGTGCAGGTATCCTAGGTATCTCCTCCGGGTTGAAATCAGGCATTTCTATCTGGTCTTCTACTTCCATTGGTTGGTCAGGATTTTGTGGTTGTGGTGCTAGCATTTGTTCCAGGTTTGGGTCGGCAGCAGTGGTTGCTAAAATATGGATATTAGCGATACCCCTATTGAGCATATCCTGATTATAAGCATCAGTTTCTCTTTTTGCTGCGGCTAACACTCGCTGTTCCTGCAACTTTTTCATTCTTTTCCTACGCTCGTGCGCTCCCCTACTGAACCATCCCCTCTTTTTCTGAGGAAATGGCTCTTCAGACTGAGCCTTAAATACAAAGATCCCTTCTTCTGTGTCAGCAGAATACCCTGAGAGGGCAGGCTGAGAAGAGGAGGTGCCTTCGCTCCTAGGCGAACCAGACAGTTGACGATAGGCGTCAGAAGGTCCTTGGTCACTCATACTGTAAACTAACAAATAGTCAGATAACACATAGCAAGAAATACAATTATACACGTATTGCCATAGTTTATTTCCTAACACTTTGAATTTTGATGTCAGCAGAACACTTCTGTGGCTGAATCAGTGGCATAGCTCTGATACCACCTCCTGTCACAACCCCCGATCCCTCTCTCCCGGGAACGGGCGGCCGTGAGCCAGTTGCGGTGGTATCACGTTATTAATTTATTTGGCAGCGGAAATTTCATCAGGACCGTAGTTAGGAAATGTTTAAATCAGAGTAAACCACCTTATTTTATAATATCAAACACATGGGTGAAACCCAAGTTTTTATTACACACTGAATTACAGGGATAAATCCCACTTTATTGAAATAAACGCTTTCTTTTATTTAGGTAACTTTTATAGCCACTTTTCCAAGCCTTCAGTGCTGTCCAGCTGGCTTCTAGTTTGGCTTTCACATTTTGTTACCTGAAACGCGTTTTAAAAAGGTTTTGTCAGTGGAAAATACTGGTGAATGAATCTTAGTTTAATCAAGAATTATTAATTTAACTTTAAACAGTATTGAGGGCGATTACAATGTTTCCATCTACCCAATTACTCATTCAGTAGTGTCACGTCTGACTGAGGGTCATATTACCCATTGGCTAACTCTTCGTCCAATGGTAACGTTACTCACATTTTGTATACAAAACCCCAACATACCGGCAGTAATTGTAGAATTACAAAGACTCAATCACTGCTAAATTGCATTGTAAAAAGGTTAAGGTTTTGTAAAAACTGTTAACAAAAAGGAGATTACTCACATTGCTATTTTAGGGTTTTCCTTTATGATTTCCTGGTGAATATCTATAATTTACACAAATGCACGTGTGTTAGTATAATAACCCATTTTAACATTAGTAATACCCTCCCCGAGACGGCATTCCAACGACTACGTCGGGCAGAACCACGACAGCCGTTACGGAACCCTAGATCAATCGGGCAGCGTATCTAATACGTCTCCAGGGGTTATAATACTTACATCGTAGCAGAACCTCGCTAATTTAGGGGGTATTGGACTCGGGTATAATGCCCACTATTTAAAAGTGTAGAGAGACAGAAAGAAAATTGAACGAAACGGACTGAAGGCCGTTGCCTTCTATTTATAGTATCTGATCCGAGGTTTCTCACGGCCCGCGTGAAGTTTGGCCAGGCCTTACGCGGCCCGCATTGACTTAGGTCAATGGCGTAGCTTGGCTGGGTCACCCTATAGGCTCGACACGAGTTGGACACGTGGCCGCACCGGGTTATGCCACAATTTGGGTCGCTCGCGGCCCGCATCAACTAGACCAAACATGTACGCGGCCCGCTTGGGCTTATGGTTTTGGCGATATCAGGTTTTCCTATTCGCGCGGCCCGCATGAACTTGAGGTGAGGCCCTACGCGGCCCGCCTCAGCTTAACAATTTTTGTTTTTATTTATTTTATATAGTATAATCTATTTTCGGGGCTCGGTTTTCACATATGGGGTTGATATATTTAAAAATATATTAGGGTGTCGGAATTATTATGATAGGTGTCGGTTTTACCGAGGGTTGTTATAGATACCATCAGCTGAGAGTCCGAGAGGAGGACGTCTCCAAAACAGCATTCAGAACTCGTTACGGCCATTACGAGTTTCTGGTTATGCCTTTTGGATTTACGAATGCACCAACGGTCTTCATGGATCTCATGAACCGAGTGTGCAAGCCTTACCTGGATAAGTTTGTCATAGTGTTCATCGACGACATCCTGATCTATTCTAAGAGTCAGGAGGAACATGAGCAACATCTGAGGCTTATTCTGGAACTTCTTCGAAAAGAGCAGTTGTATGCCAAGTTTTCGAAATGTGATTTCTGGCTTCGCGAAGTCCACTTTCTAGGCCACGTAGTGAACGAGGATGGGATTCATGTTGATCCATCCAAGGTGGACTCGATCAAGAACTGACCTGCACCCCGTAGAAGAACAGAAATCCACCAATTCTTGGGTTTGGCAGGATATTACAGAAGGTTTATCAAAGATTTCTCCAAGATTGCGCAACCTCTCACTTCACTGACTCAGAAAGGTGTCACCTATCCTTGGGGTGATGCACAAGAGTCTGCATTTCAGCACTTGAAGGATAGACTTTGTAGCGCGCCTATCCTCTCGTTGCCCGAATGCACAGATGATTTTGTGGTTTACTGCGATGCTTCCATCCAAGGACTTGGTTGCGTGTTGATGCAACGTGACAAGGTCATTGCCTACGCATCGCGCCAACTTAAGGTTCACGAAAGGAACTACACTACGCACGACTTGGAATTGGGAGCAGTTGTTTTCGCACTTAAGATATGGAGACATTACCTGTACGGTACCAAGTGCACCATTAACACCGATCACAGGAGTCTCGAGCATATCTTCAAGCAAAAAGAGTTAAATATGAGACAACGCCAATGGGTCAAACTCTTGAATGATTATGAATGCACTATCAAATATCATCCGGGCAAGGCCAATGTTATGGCTGACGCCCTCAGTCGAAAGGATACTACCTAAGCGTGTACGTGCGTTATAACTTACCATCCAATCTAACCTTCCCACTCAGATTCGTGATGCTCAGGTTGAAGCATTGAAAGCAGAAAACATCAGGGCTGAGTCCCTACGAGGATCGAGGCAACGGCTAGAACAAAAGGAAAATGGCGCCTACTATGTTAACGGACGCATCTGGGTTCCACTTTATGGAGACTTACGCGAGCTTGTGATGGATGAAGCACATAAGTCTCGTTATTCAGTACATCCTGGTTCGGATAAGATGTACCAGGATCTAAAGACTACATACTGGTGGCCTGGTATGAAAGCCAGCATAGCAACCTACGTCAGTAAATGTTTGACTTGTGCTAGGGTCAAGGTCGAATACCAGAAACCATTAGGCCCACTCCAACAACCAGAGATACCTAAATGGAAATGGGAGCAAATTTACATGGATTTCGTTACTGGCCTGCCTAGATCTCAACGCGGTAACGATAACATTTGGGTGATCGTGGATCAACTGACAAAGTCTGCACATTTCCTGGCTATCAAGGAAACGGATAAGTTTTCTACTCTAGTAGACATCTACCTAAAAGAAGTGGTATCAAGGCACGGAGTGCCAACCTCCATCATTTCTAATTGTGACGCGCGTTTTACCTCTGAACTGTGGCAAGCTATACACAAGTCTTTTGGCTCACGTTTAGATATGAGCACCGCTTATCATCCACAGACGGATGGGCAATCTGAAAGCACCATCCAGACCCTTGAAGACATGCTTCGGGCATGTGTAATCGAATTTGGTAATGGCTGGGAGAAGCACCTCCCATTAGTGGAGTTTTCGTATAACAACAATTACCACACCAGCATCCAGGCCGCTCTGTTTGAGGCATTGTATGGACGGAAGTGCCGATCACCTCTCTGTTGGGCAGAAGTTAGTGACAGTCAAATCACTGGCCCAGAACTCGTAGTTGATACAACCGAGAAGATTGCTCAGATAAGACAACGAATGGCGGCAGCTCGCGACCGTCAGAAAAGCTATGCTGATAAGCGAAGAAAGCCACTCGAGTTCCAGGTTAGGGATCGAGTGCTACTCAAAGTCTCACCTTGGAAAGGTGTAGTTCGTTTTGGCAAACGAGGCAAACTCAATCCGCGTTATGTCGGACCGTTCGAAATCATTGAGAAAATTGGAAAGGTCGCTTACAGGCTGAATCTACCGGCAGAACTCAGCGGAGTTCACAATGTCTTCTATGTGTCGAATCTGAAGAAGTGTCTGTCAGATGAGACCCTCATAGTTCCTCTCAAGGAGCTCACTATCGATGTCCAGCTGCGATTCGTCGAAGAACCAGTAGAGATTACGGATCGAGATGTTAAAATTCTCAAGCGTACTAGGATACCTCTCGTCCGAGTTCGTTGGGATTCCCGTCGTGGCCCAGAGTATACCTGGGAACGAGAAGACCAAATGAAACTCAAGTATCCCTAGCTGTTTAAGAAAAGTGCAACCACTACTGAGGCTGAAGCTACTACAGAATTTCGGGACGAAATTCCAAATCAACGGGGGGATGATGTGACACCTCAGGAAAACCAGGAAACCAACGCAACATAACTAGCTTCCTCAGTATCCACGTGCTAAATTTCGGGATGAAATTTTCTTAACAGGGGGAGAATGTGACAACCCTCATAATTCCATGTATCCATACAATTTATTAATGATAATTAAAGTACTTGATGACTGTGCTGAATCCTTTAACTGCTTTCTGATTTATGTGCTATACTTACATGTGCTTGTTAACATACTAGTAGTGTACGGAAAAGTTACTAAATAGTCCGTTATGCTTTCCTGAGTGTTGAAAACTAAAAATGTTACAAAAATATATATTAGGACACATTACGGATTAACTAAGCACTTTAACGGAACAACACCGAACCGAACAACCGGACTTTACCCGGAACACAAGATATTGTCAAACACATTGTTCTTATTTTTCTGAGCTAGTTAGGGTCCCCGAACACCCTAACACACTATATATTACTTAATGCACATGAACCACTAACTAGATACTTAATCTTCTAACTAGATTAGTAACTAAACAATTGAAACCCAACTAGACCAACCCCCCCCCCAAACCGGTTCTAGTAGTGGCCCCACCCTTCGATTTTCTTGAATTATTTATAGGATTGTGTATAGTACTAAGGAAACATAAGACACAATGGTTATTAGAGTGTTGGAGGTCTATATATAAAACCACAAGTCTAACATCCATTCATCACCTTCAACACACATCATACTTCACACACTCTCTCTTCTCTTCCTCTTGATCGGCCGAACCCAAGAGCACCACCACCACCATCACTTGATCATCTTCAAGCATTCTAAGTGCACACATAGGTGTTAGAAGGCATACAACGAAGCTCGGTGTGTTCGGAAGTTGAAGGACCGCTCTCATCTTCTTTTATCCACCACTTTTCTTCACTTGAACTCTCCTAGCTTTGAGCTAGTGGTAAGTCTCTTAGATCTACTCATTTTACATTCTATGGAGGTGGTTAAGGTATGAAACATAATGGTAAATGTGAAGAAGACCAAGAACACTAGAGAACATAAAGTTAAAACTTGAACATAAGCTTTAAATATGAAGAAATAATGTTGTTTAAGTGTTGAAATAATTGTTGATTATTGTTGGTTTGTAGAAATGATGTTGGTCATCATGTAATCTTGCTAGATCATGATTAAAAACATGATCTAGCAAGATGAGAAAGTAAGAATGATGTAGGATGATGGAATCATCCACACATAAACTATGAACTTGAATGAATGGGTGATTTCTTGAAAAATAAAGAACAAAGTAAGTTATAATCATGTAGATCTAAAGATCCATGAGTGGTTTTTTCAAAAGAACCAAGTTAAAAATATGAGTTTCACTAAAACTTGGATCTTACATAAACTAATCACATTCTTGGTAAATAAACAAGTGTAGAAACACTTGTGTAATAAGAAAGGTTCACAAAGAAATATTTTTAGAAAATATGGTGGAAGTTGTAAACACTTAAAGTCTTTAAAAATAAAGTTTTTAAAAAACTAATCACATTTTAAAAGGTAACAAGACTCACTAAGTATGCTAGGAAGTTACTACATATTTTTATAAATTTTCAAGTTCATAAGTTTATAGTTTATGCTTGTTTTTGACAAGTTTGGTAAATAGAGATTGTATGTTGATGATTGAGAATTGTTTGAATGAATTTTTGAAAAGAAAATGATATGCTAGTAAGCATGGACACCTCCATTTACAAAGGAAACTCTGGCAAAATTTTCTAAAAATCCCAACATTTAGAAAATATTTTTCTAAAACAAGCGTTACGAGTGTATTTTATAACTTGCTTTTCGAATATAAACTTCGCCATAATTTTTGTAACAAAACACCAAGTATCGGAGGTAGACTTTCGTAAATAAAATTTGATAAATATATTTAAAATATATATTGTATACTAAAACTCTTGTGTGAATATTTGTTTATTTTACCGTTATATTATTTTAGGGTAAAATAATATATAACTTAACAAAGTGTGTTGACGTTTAAATTGTGTGATATGTGATAAAAGTAATGAGTAGATAAACCATACGTGTTGTGCATGAGGAATTGATTGTTATCTGTACCTTATTAGGACGTGCTTGATTTCCTGATTATTAGAGTAACTAATCTAACCGAGCAAACCGAGGTGAGTTCACACTTTTCTACAAAGCATGGTAATTCCCGGCGGGAATGGGAATGGGTTCAGGAATAGGGATTCCTCGTCCTTGGGACGTGTTCAGGAATGAGAATTCCTCGTCCTGTTGGGACGGAATTAGACTTACTGGACTAGAACTCTATCAGCGAAGTCCCTCCCTTTATATCGACTTAATCGCCGAGGCTATGGCGAGCGGGTCATTAGTTAATAGCGCTATTAGGTTCAACAAACCTCACACCGTGCCAGTCGGACGGGCGTGTACTAATGGACTATGGCACGTCGGTGATGATAGACACCGACGCTAGGGCACAAGATATTTTCGTTAGTAGTCGATATGATAAACGAGTCTGGTAGTTTAAATAATGGGGTAGCCCCTACGGCCGGAGTGCCGGGCTGGATAGCCAGGGAAGTTGGACATGGGATGGTTAACTAATAAACGTTTTCGAACTATGGGGTAACCCCCACGGCTGGATAGCTGATTAAGATTAAACTACGTTTTTTGGAAACAACTCTAAAATGAACAACCAACCGTGAACTCACTCAACTTTGTTGTTGACTCGTTGTTACATGCTTTGCAGGTCGCTAGATGCTATGGGGCTTGCACACGGAGGTGGTCGTTGTGGGATGCGAACTGTTATGTCCCGTACTCAATAAATAAACTTTATGAACTTATGAAACTTATGTTTTGGGTCTTTAAACTTATGAACTACGAACTTATGTTATGGTTTAACGTTGTATGCTTCCGCTGTTTAAATTGAACTTAGTTAACTTCCTTTTGGTCACCAATTGTATTGTGGTTGGTTTTATTTACTTAAATACGTTGTTCAATATGATTGGTGGCTCGATCCTGGTCATGTCACGCCTCCAAGCGGTGATACACCGCATGGTGGAGTTTGGGGGTGTGACAGATTGGTATCAGAGCCATTGGTTATAGTGAACTTGGTTTTAAAAAGGGAAAAGCTTTTTGATAAAACCAGACTATAACCTGTATAGTGCTCAACGATCCACAACGACGCTTCGCTCCACGTGCAAGACTCGACACAATAGGTGGTATGATTTGTGTTATATTGTCGGTAAGATAGTTCACACTATGCATTAATAAACGTGATAATTGCTATTTGAACCGTGTGTGCTTACTTTCTACTGTCGTCCCACACTTACGCACTTTCGCGACACTTTTCTCACTTTCGTTGCTTCGTTATGAAGATCATGAACGGACGCGGAGGACGTATCAACCTAACTCAAGCCCAGCTGACGGCTTTGATCAACGAACGAGTTGCTGAGGCACTCGCAGCTGTCCCTGCAGGAGGTATAACCTGCCATATCAACCCATCTTAGGTCGTTTAGACCCTACCCTCGCAAACCAACTCTTGTGTTTAATCTTGTCTTTTCTCTCTCGCGCGACAGGTCAACCTGCACAGCCTCCTGTGTGCACGTTCAAAACCTTCATGGATTGCCGACCTAGTACTTTCAGCGGCATAGAAAGAGTTGTAGGTCTTCTTCACTGGTTCGAGAAGCTTGAGTCTGATTTCGAGATGTGTGAATGCCCTGAGGATCGTAGGGTGAAATTTGCTACTGGAACGCTGGAAGGTGCTGCGTTAACCTGGTGAAAAGCACTGGTTCAACTTCTTGGGTTGGCGGTTGCGATCCCGGAACAAAAGGGGGAGTCTGCTAGCAAAGGGGAGTCTGAAGACTTTAGTGCCAGGTTCGAATCCTGCAGTTAAGACAGCTGCTACTGATGAGCAAGAGAAAGAAGAAAGATAGAGATTAAAAGATGCTTACAGTGTTAGACATTTTAGAGAGAACAAGAAGACTGATCAAGACTAGACTCGTCATGCTGAAGACTCGTACCTAAGACTCGTCAACATCCAAGGGGGAGTCTGTTGGTGCATATGTCTGTTGACTTCGTCTTGTATTGTGTCTTGTATCTAGATTGGATAGAACAGAGCTCGGTAGTCAAGAAAATAGGGTTTTAGAGTAAATTGTCCAGTTCTCACGAACTAGCAGAGCCAGTTCGTACGAAGTGGCCACTTCTCACGAACTGGTGATGTCTGGTTCATGGGGACTGGCCTGCCTATAAATATGAGAGCTCATGTCTTCATTTGTAACTTTGTGATTCCGGAGCTGAAGTGCTCCCGAAGTGTCGAACGATCTATAATAGCTTTCAAATCAATACTAACGACATTTAAAGTGATTCTAAGTGCATATCAAGCTGATTCAGCATCAATACATCTGTTTCCGCCTCTCGTATTGATCAAAAACTCTTCTGATCGACTCGTTTAGGTCGAATCTCGATCCTACACCCACATCATAGCCAAAAGTAATAGCATGTACTCGCTTTCTTCTTCGACACTTTGAAGTACCTATTCATTTCTAACAAATCCTTCACACAAATAGCATAAAATGAGGGTATCTTGCACCACTGTAAATTTATTTGCCACACAAATAGCGCAAAACAAAGTGACATTATTATTTTTTCAATCAAATGCAACACATATTTTAATTACTTGAAATCAGCGAACGAAACGGCCAAGATAAATTCAAAAAGGAAAGAAGTACCCTTTCAGCAAGGATGCAGATCTTTTTAGGTTCAGTGATACCAATGAGCAATTTGCTTCACACTAACAAATTCAAACACCCCCTTTATCCTACTACACGATAATGAGCTCTACGTTTGAAATAAAAAACTTCCCGGGTTATAGAAAGGCTAAATTCAAACAATATTAAATAACAACAATACATGGTTTCTTGTGTAAATTGAAGTTGTATGGGAAGTACCCAATCTTTGCCGATACATAGCTCATCTTAACCCAAAACCGTAAGGTACAACTGAGGAGGGCGCTCATGTATTTTTCATATTTTTATGTAGCAAGTTGTTGTAAAACATGCTTTTTAGGTTGTTAATGTGTGTAATTTCGATACTAAAACATATATAAAGCTTTTTTTTTGTCTAATTATTGGATAAATGATGCTAGAAACCTATGTGAAATATTCAAGAATAATATACAACTATACGTATCGGGTACGAAAAGCGGTGCGCTTTTGCGCCTAGCGCTTCGCGCCTCGATTTTAGACCTTGTCGCTTTTCGCAACTCGGTTTTAGACATTGTCGGTTTTAGACCTTGTCGCTTTTGTGCGCTTCTCATAAAACCCAGTTCTTTTGTGCTTCGAATCCCCTTTTCATTGATAGGAAACTTTACATGTGTAGACTATAAATATAACAGCCATATAGCACAATATCTCCTAAAGGACCTAAACCCATGTTCGTTTGAACAACTACTAAACTACTTGGCTCAACTAACTAACAATGAGGAGGTGTATAATCTAATACCTGGGCATATGTGATAACATTAGCGCCCATATATACGAGGCTAACATCCCTTGTCATCATGAAGATCTAAAAGCATAAAAGCAAAGAAACAAAAGTTTAAAAGATTTTCAAGAAAATTTAAAATATAATAAATAACAAAGAAAAGGGAACCACCTTATACGGAAAATACTTCATAATAAGCCGTTGTACATAATTTAAACCATCTCTCCTCAGCCTTTAACCATCTTTCAGAACTTAACCATATACCAATGGACCAGCATTGGGCAATAGCCCATTTGGCAATTCGCGTAACCATCCAAATCCCTTTTTCTAAGACCTCGTTCATCCCATCATCACTATTACAATAAAAATAGAAACCTGTCATATTTTTGGAAACTTCGGCAATATCAAAATCACACCATGGTTTAAATGTCACCTAAATATATTCGTCGGGTTAGTATTTGTCACACCCCCAAAATCCACACGCAGAGTATCACCGCTTGGAGGCGTGACAAGACCAGGATCAAGCCACCAATCATATTGAACAATGTAAGTAGTAAACGTAATTCAACCAAACAATATGAAAGGCGTTCAAAACCAAAACATAGTTAAGTGTTTAGCGGAAGAATAATTGTAAAACCCAATGTAAGTATTAAGTACGAAATAAAGTAATGTATTTAGCATGGCACACACTGCCATGTCCCACAACGACCGCGCCTCCCTGTGAAAGCTCCATGAGTACCTAACGACCTGCAAGGCATGTAGCAACGAATCAACAACAAAGTTGAGCGAGTTCACAGTGGGTTGTTTAGTTATAGTATTCGTTTCGTAATTCGTATGTTCGTTTGTAACCCATGTATCGTGTTAATTAGTATCGCGGTCTCCCAGACATGTTGCGAAGATTAGTGGGGGCTTCCCATGTATTACTAAGACCACGAGTATCGACTGCTACGAAAATGTAAGAGGTGCCCTAAGTCAATGTCTATCAGCATTGACCATTTGCCCATAGTCCAGTAGTACACGCCCGTTCGGACGACACGGTGTGAGGTTTGTTAAACCTAATAGCGCTATCTACTAATGACCCGCTCGCCATAGGCCTCGGCGATTAAGTCGATAAATGAGGGACTTCAATTGATAGAGTTGATGGTCTTATGGTTGTGTACGTAGGTTTTACGTACGTGCCCTTCAATCCGAGGACAGTAGTAAGTAGTTTAATAGAAATGATAGTTCGAGTAGTTATTCAATCCAATTCCCAACCCCTGGGAATCCCATGCCTTGGAAAGAATGTGAACTCACCTTGGTTTGCTCGGTATGCTAAACTATGTTCTCAAAAATAATCAGTCACGACCTATAGTACGCACGTATACACAATCAGTTTCGTTCATAATGACTCGCATGTAAATCTAACATCATATATTGCTTGGTAGTTAACCTCATGTATCACGTAAGCAATTAATAAATTTCATGCAATTCATGCTTCACATTCACATAAGTGTCTTTCTCAGTTTGCTATAACATGGTTATTCATTAGTATGCTTGACAGGGTAAACAGTATTAACGAAGTTAGCAATTTAAGAGGATTTCCATACATATCAGGAATAATAAACTAACACAGCTAATTAACTAACAGAAATAATTAACAGAGTTAACAAAGGTTACCCACTTAACTGAGTGACATACATGAGTCCAACAGAGTTAATAAGGTTAACCGAGTTAATAAACTTAACTCGGTTAATAGGTTAAACATAGTTACATACTTAACAGAGTTATATACATAACTCAACAAAGTTAACAACTTAACAGGTTTAACCACTTAACAGACATAACAGTTGGGCCGAAATCAACTTTGTGAAGAAAACACTTGGGCCGAAATCCCTTGGGCCGAAATCCTTTGTTGGCGAAAACACTTGGGCAACGAAATCCCAAAGTGTTTTCGTCAAGGTAGCGTTTTCGTGGGGAGGTTTTGGTTTTCGTTGGTTATATCATCAACATCATCAACATTAACAGTTACAAACACCGAAGCCCTAATCATCAATAACAACTTCCACGGCTTCAACAAGAATCGTTCAAACATAACAGTTTATAAAACATCAATTTGAAATAAATATATTATCATAACAGAACCATTAAACTTCTACTCACGTAATATCTGATCACATATCCATCGGAATTTAATCTCAACATAACATTCAATACATGCAGATCTAGTTACTAATCATTTTATCATTCAGTATTTCAATTCTAAACAAATCTAAATCACAGTTAACACGTGATAATCAAACAGGTAGTACATGATGAAACAAAACAAATAGCTAATCAACAGTTGATTACTAACCTAAACAAAGAAGACAGCAAGTCGATCGGTGAATGAGACTCGAATGCTCACGTCTGCCGTCGGGTTTCAAAGGATATCGAGAGAGAGAGGA
This sequence comes from Helianthus annuus, assembly GCF_002127325.2. Lineage (NCBI taxonomy): Eukaryota > Viridiplantae > Streptophyta > Magnoliopsida > Asterales > Asteraceae > Helianthus > Helianthus annuus. The sequence goes on from NC_035437.2 coordinate 60,324,421, forward strand.
TGAGAGTTGTCTAGGGTTTGCCGATTAACAGTTCTTACGTAAATATTGGAAGTCAAAGCATAAAACAACTCGTAACTGGGCCAAGGCCCATTCTTGTTTTCGTTGGCCTCTTTGTAGACGAAAACACTAGAGTGTTTTCGTGGGATGTATTTTAGTGGGGTGTGGGTTTTCGGCTAGGGGTGTTAGGCAAAGGACTTTATTAACCCACATCACATTATTAATACAATACACATACATATATTTTGCTCATACACCCATATATTAACAAACATACAAACATATATCAACAAATACACTTATGTTACACATCGAATATAACATATCAATCACAACACGAATTAACATATTACAACCTTGTACAGTTATGAAACAAACGAGTCGTGAAAACAAACAACTTAAACAATTAGCGTGCAATCAATATGAAGATGGAATCTTGGAAACTCGAGTTGTCACATTATCCACAACTTGAAAGAAATTTCGTCCCGAAATTTAGCATGCGGTTACTGAGGAAGCTAGTTGTGTTGCGTTGTTTCCTGGTTTTCCTGGGGTGTCACATCATCCCCCCATTGATTTGGAATTTCGTCCCGAAATTCTGTAGTAGCTTCAGCCTCAGTAGTGATTGTACTGTTTCCGAACAACTGGGGATACTTGAGTTTCATTTGATCTTCTCGTTCCCAGGTAAACTCTGGGCCACGACGGGAGTTCCAACGAACTCGAACAAGAGGTATTCTGTGCTTGAGGACCTTAACGTCTCGGTCCGTGATTTCGACTGGTTCTTCGACGAAATGTAACTGTTCGTCGATAGTGAGTTCCTTCAAAGGAACTATATGGGTCTCATTTGACAGACACTTCTTCAGATTCGACATGTGGAAAACGTTGTGAACTCCCCCGAGTTCTGCTGGTAGGTTCAGTTTGTAGGCCACTTTGCCTATTCTTTCTATGATTTCGAACGGCCGACATACCGCGTGTCACACCCCGGCCGCGGTAAAACAACGAAAGCCGCGGCGGAAACGCCGGGGAGGTGAGTGGCGACAGAATTATTGTTTCAACAACCATGGCAATTAAAGTTATGTATTATTAAAATTAAAGTTACATTGTCTTTGAGTTCAAACTAAACTAACATAATAACTGTCTTTTAAAGTCACTAAGGCCCGAGTCCGCCTAAGTGAAGCACAAGCATCATCATGCATTAGCACCTGAAACACATGTAAAAATAGGTACGTCAGCATAAAAATGCCTGTGAGATACATAGGTTTTGTTTATGCAGATTCATGACTTGTTTTTGAAAGAAGTGTTTAAATAAAATGATGTCATGAATCTTGTAAAATGTTTTTCTTTGTAAAATCATGTGAAAATCGATATGAAAATCAAATGATGATGAAATGATAATGCATGGTTAAATGAATAACCAAGTAAAAGTTAATTTGGATAAAATATGTAATTTGTAAAACAATGTCATGTTTATGTATGAAATGTTTCATGTCTTGCCCAAGTGGTTTATATAACGCAACGATGTATAATACGATAAAAGCACTTATATATAGGAAGTACCAGCGGCGTATCCACCATGCTTTTATCATATAACACATAGCCCCGTTACATAAGTCACTTATCAATAACCAACCAAAATGTCTTGTTCCATGTCAAAATGTGTATGTGTAAACCGTGTACAATGTCATGTGTATCATGTATAACCAATGAAATGCATAGCAAGTAGGAAATCATCTACTTAACTATGTAATGATGTCTAATGTGAAAACAAATGTCATGTATGGTGAATAACTTAGAAGTTACTCAACCCATAGAAAATGTACAAAACATGTTTTTGAATAAACCTAAGTTTAAATCAAATGTTATGCTTTGCAGAAAAAAAAATGCTTTATGATTACAAACATTTATGCAGTAATGTTAATCGCATACATTCAAGCCTTCCGACTGTGGCGAAAAACCCTTAAACGAATTAAAGGTTCATCTAAAGTTATGTAGTCGGATTCTGTCATCCCCAACTTCCAAACAAACCCAGGAAGTCGGAAACGGGAGTTGTCAATTCCTATGATACCATTACATAAGTCCGAGCGGCGTGATCAATTTTAATGAATGTATTATTGTCCCGATTTAACATACCAAATGTCATAACCAATGTAGCATGTGAAAACCATGTACTAGGAATGCTAAGTAAACATGCCTAGTAGAAATGTTCATGTAAAACAATGTGCTAGCATGCTCAGTAAACATACATAGCAGAAATGTCATGTAAAACAATGTGTTCCATATGCTAAGTAAACATATGCAACAAATGTGTAACAAATCAATGTGCTAGCATGCTTAGCATACATAGCAAAACATAGTGAAAGCATGTACTAAATATGTACTAGATGAAACTAGCATGTTTATGTCATAAAAGCAAGAAATGCACAAAAGTAACATGTATGTACATGTGTATCACCCCAAAATATTTGAAAACGGTAAAAGAGGGGAACTATGTACTCACTTGGGATTGCTAATTAGTCTTGAGAATAAGACCAATTTAAGCTCCAAGGGTCACGGAATCAACCGGCACCTAGTATAGGTAACTATGTTAATAAATCGGCTCCTAAATCGGGAGATAGGATAGAATGAGGTTCTATCAATCGAATGAGTAATTGAACTCATATGGTATGATTTAATAGTCCCAACATTCTGATTGGAAGGCCTACCTAAGTGCTTTTGACCCGTTTCGACACATTATGGTAACATAAGCTACTATAAGGCGTCGTTATCGTAAAACTATATCCGGATAGTTAACTATGTGATATGTCAAGTCTTACATGCCCAATTATCCCTAAACATGTTGCTAAATCAGATTACAAGTCAAAAATATGTTCACATAGTCAATATACGGATTTATGCTTCAAAAGGGCATTTTGGTCATTTCCTATGGGCATACAAGCTAACTAGCAAATGACTAACCAATCCTATGTGATCATAAGGTTATAACCTCAGTGGTTATTCCCTATGAACTATGATCACTAACTAAGCTTGGTCGGATCCTAAAGATCGACCAAACGGGTCGGGTTCGGAAGTATAAGCGGTTGTTTAGACCGCTTACCTTACGACCCTAAACAAGCACTAAACTAATAGTGTCGAGTTAAACATGTCAAAACATGTTTAACCTACTGATTTGGTATCAAAACAAAGTGCTTTGATACCCTAAAGTAGTTCCGAGGCAAAATGCGTGCTAAAACGCATTTTGACCAAAACTTTGACTCGACACTACAACTAGCTAACGTGGTAATCAGCAGCTATAACCGGGAAGGATTATAACTATCGTGATTACAATCACGTTTCAAAGTTCAATTGAACTTTGACTTGACCAATTGATGGTCAAAACCGAAAGTCAAACCGTTGGCCAAACGTTTGACTTTCTGCACTACATAAGGAAAAAGGCAATAGAAATAATGAAAGAATGCTCACTAAGGGTCCTTGCTATCTTTTCAACAAGAAGACAAAGTCCCAAATCAGATTAGATAAGCTCCCAAGCAGATGAGAGAAGAGAATGAGAAGAATTGAGCAAAGAATGAAGGAGTTTGGCCAATTATTTATAGTAGAGCATGAAGAACAAGATCATTCCAAGTGTTTTTCTTGGTCATTAAGCATGAAATCCAAGCCTTACACTTGTTACAAGCAGAAGAGAAGCCTTGGAGAAGAGATAACTTGCTCCCCAAAACATAAAAATTGCAAACAAGGGCCTGATTTTACAAAACAGCAGCTAATTTCATGTTTCTGGTCGCTGGGCATGCTTTACAGTCCGCAAGGGGACCCTTACGGTTCGTAAGGACCCTGCATCTGATCAGCAACTTTCACATTTTGACAGCTTTGGCCCCTGCACTTGTTTGAGTCCATTTCAGGCACTTTTGACACCCGTTAAGCCATTTTCAAGGCTCCACAAGGTCAATAAAGTTTAGGGGACTCAAAATATGCTTGGAAAACTCACGGATGTCGGTTCGTTTAGTCGTACGGTTGCGTTGTTCGGCTAATTACGACAGAAATCGCAACGAGCGCGAAAACGATCCAAATTGCGAAACGAATGAAATTTTTGCATGCCGATCACTAAAATAAAAATATTTTAGTGTGTACAAAAATTTTTGGATGTCCAGATGTGTCCAGAACGTAAGATATGCGCGAAAATGCAAACTTACGCCATTTTTGACACTTTTAGTCCCTGTAAGATCATATAAGCATGTTTTCGCACACCGAACCTATCAAAGCTTATTTCTAAGCCATGTTTAGGTTATATATGGTATGTTTAACTTATGATCAAGTTCCGGACTGTACGTTGCCCTACGAAAAGGCATACTTTTGCAAGTTGACGTAAATAGTCCCTGAGAGCGAATAAACTTGTTTTTGCCATACCAAAGCCTTCAAAACTTATTTCTAAGTTATGTAAAGGTTATTTAAGGTATGTTAAGTTTAGGATGATGTTCTGGAGTGTTTTTCGCGTTAAACTGATCGTGTTAACGCATCAGTTCGCGTATAACTTTCCAGAAAGCGATATAGAGTTCAAAATCGATCAAAAATCAACACGGGCACAAAACCAAACATAAATGACAAACATTGGGATCAAAACACACTGTTTTATTAATATTGTATTGTTCAGAGTTTGTAAAATGATATCACAAGCACAGATGTCACACCGCGGATTGAGCTTGCCTCGTTTGCCACAACGAACTACACCCTTCCAGGGTGAGACTTTGAGTAGCACTCGATCCCCAACCTGGAACTCGAGCGGTTTCCTGCGCTTATCAGCGTAGCTTTTCTGATGGTCACGAGCTGCCGCCATGCGTTGTCGTATATGCGCAATCCTTTCAGTAGCATCAACTACAAGTTCTGGACCTGTGATCTGACTATCGCCCACCTCTGCCCAACAGAGAGGTGATCGGCATTTACGCCCGTATAATGCCTCGAATGGAGTGGCTTGGATGCTGGTGTGGTAAATGTTGTTGTATGAAAACTCCACTAACGCGGAGATGTTTTTCCCAGCCGTTGCCGAAGTCGATAACACATGCCCGAAACATGTCTTCTAGAGTCTGGATAGTGCGCTCAGACTGCCCATCCGTCTGAGGGTGATAAGCCGTGCTCATGTCCAATCAAGAGCCAAAAGATTTGTGCATCGCTTGCCAAAGTTCTGAAGTGAATCGTGCATCACGATCAGAAATAATAGAGGTTGGCACCCCGTGCCTCGAAACCACTTCTTTCAAGTAAATGTCTGCTAAGGTAGGGAACTTATCTGTTTCCTTAATAGCCAGGAAGTGTGCAGACTTCGTGAGTCGATCCACGATCACCTAAATAGTATCGTTCCCACGCTGAGATCTAGGCAGGCCAGTAACGAAATCCATGGAAATTTTCTCCCATTTCCATTGTGGTATCCTTGGTTGTTGAAGTAGGCCTGATGGTTTCTGGTATTCCGTCTTGACTCTCGCACAAGTCAAACACTTGCTAACGTAAGTTGCTATGTGGGCTTTCATGCTAGGCCACCAATACGTAGTTCTGAGATCGTGGTACATTTTATCCAAACCTGGATGTACCGAGTAGCGAGACGTATGTGCTTCATCCATTACAAGCTCGTGTAAGTTGCCATAAAGTGGGACCCAAATGCGTCCTGATACGTAGTAGGCGTCGTCTACCTTTTGTTCTAACCGTTGCCTTGAGCCGCGTAGGGCTTCAGCCCTGACGTTTTCTGGTTTCAATGCTTCTACCTGAGCATCTCGTATCTGTATAGGAAGATTAGACTGGATGGTAAGTTGTAATGCTCGTACGCGTCTAGGCGTAGTGTCTTTTCGACTGAGGGCGTCAGCCACAACATTGGCTTTGCCTGGATGGTACTTGATGGCACATTCGTAATCGTTCAAAAGTTCGACCCACTGATGTTCTACGCATGTTCAATTCCTTTTGCTTGAAGATATGCTCGAGACTCCCGTGATCGGTGTAGATGGTGCACTTGGTAACGTACAGGTAATGTCTCCATATCTTAAGCGCGAAAACCACAGCTCCCAGCTCTAAATCGTGCATAGTATAATTCCGTTCATGGATCTTAAGTTGTCGCGAAGCGTAGGCAATGGCTTTATCCCGTTGCATCAATACGCAACCAAGACCCTATATTGATGCGTCACAGTAAACCTCGAAATCTTATGTGCCCTCTGGCAATGAGAGAATAGGTGCGCTGCAGAGTCTATCCTTTAAGTGCTGAAAAGTTATTTCCTGTGTATTACCCCAACAATAAGTGACACCCTTCTGTGTCAGTAGTGTAAGCGGCTGTGCAATCTTTGGGAAGTCTTTGATGAACCTTCTATAGTAACCTGCCAAACCCAAGAATTGGCGAATTTCTGTGGGTGTGCGAGGTGCAGGCCAGTTCTTAATTGAGTCTACCTTGGATGGATCAACATGAATCCCAACCTTTTTTACCACGTGGCCTAGAAAATGGACTTCACGAAGCCAGAAGTCGCATTTCTAAAACTTGGCGTATGGTTGTTCTGATCGAAGGAGTTCCAAAATAAGTCGTAAATGTTGCTCGTGTTCCTCCTGACTCTTAGAATAGATCAGGATGTCGTCGATGAAAACAATGACAAACTTGTCTAGGTGAGGCTTGCACACTCTGTTCATAAGATCCATGAAGACTGCAGGCGTGTTTGTTAACCCGAATGGCATAACTAGAAACTCGTAGTGGCCGTAACGAGTCCTGAATGCAGTTTTGGAGACGTCCTCATCCCGGACTCTCAGTTGATGGTAGCCTGACCTCAGATCTATCTTTGAATAGTAGCTCGACCCTTGTAGCTGATCGAATAAATCATCAATACGTGGCAGAGGGTAGCGATTCTTTACGGTCACCTCGTTGAGTTCGTGATAGTCAATATACATCCTGAAGGTACCGTCTTTCTTTTTCACAAATAACACTGGAGCTCCCCAAGGCGAAGAGCTAGGACGAATAAAACCCTTATCCAAGAGCTCTTGTAGTTGTATGGATAGTTCTTCCAATTCGGTTGGAGCTAAGCGATTTGGTGCACGAGCTATTGGTGATGCTCCTGGAGCTAGCTCGATTTGGAATTCGACCTGACGATGAGGCGGTAGCCCAGGTAAATCTTCAGGAAACACTTGAGGAAAGTCGCGTACCACTGGAATATCCTCTAATCTCTTTTCTTTCGTTGATGCATCAGTAACAAGTGCCAAAATGGCAGTGTGGCCCTTTCGCAAACACTTCTGGGCCTTAAGAAAGGAGATGATGCCCACCACAGCACCACTCTTGTCACCTTGAATTTCGAGAGGTTCTTTACCAGAACGGGGAATACGAACGATCTTCTCCTTGCATAAGATCTCTGCTTGATGTTGGGATAACCAATCCATACAAATGACGATGTCGAAACTACCCAGAACTAGGGCTGTAAACGAACCGAACGTTCAGCGGACAGTTCGTGAACCGTTCGGCGGGAAGTTCGTTTATGTTCATTCGTTTAGTAAATGAATGAACACGAACAAGAAATTTCGTTCGTTAAGTTAAACGAACGAATATGAACAGAGGTTGCGTTCGTTCGTTTATGTTCGTGAACGTTCGGTAATGTGTTTGTTTATGTTCGTGAGTGTTCGGTAATGAGTTCATTTATGTTTGCTTGTTAATATTAATTTGTGTTAGTTCGTTAATGGTTTTTATATGTTGTATTTTGTTTTATTATTTCTAGTTTTTCAAATTTTGAAACCCTAGTTATCTTATATGCCTCTCACAATATCCCTCATTTCACTATTTCAATTTAAGTTTGTGTTAAGGCTTAACAAACTCTTAATTTTGTGTTTATCATGTTTTTGATAATCACGCCAACTCTGTTAGGATAATTATGTTAAGTGTTTATTTATTTTTTGTGGATTCTGCATAATGTTTGTGATGAAAATGCGGATTTTATTCTAAAATGAATTTTGTGTTCATAAACGTCATTTGTGTTCATTTATGTTCATAAACATTTGTTAGAGTTCATTAGCATATGGTAAGTGTTCGTGAACAGTTCACGAACATGTTCGTTTCCTTAATGAACGAACACGAACAAGAAATCTCATTCGGTAAGCGTTCATGAACAGTTAATGAACAAGCTTGTTCCTGTTAGTGCACGAATGTCTATCGCCTTCGTCAATCCAAGCAGTAGCGAGAAACCGAAGAAATCAAGGCTTACTGTAATGTTTAGTTAGAAATAGCAAGGTGGCGTTTTGGTAATTAATGAGAAGTCTCATTAATTCCAAGGCCTATAAATAGGAACTTTTTTTAGAAAGGATTTTTGAAGACTTTTCTCCATCTTAGAGATCTTGGTGATTCAAGTTTAGAGAGAGAAAGTCTAGAGAGAGAAAGTCTAGAGAGAGAAAGTAGTTGTAAACGTGATTCTTGTACCGGACTTGTCATATCTTGCAATGGATTCACGTTTCTAGTACGTTATTGTGTGTTCGGTCATGCACGTTCACGGATTCCGCACGTCGAACGTTCGTTACGCAATCGAACGGTGTCAAAACCGGTCCTACAATTGGTATCAGAGCTAGGAGCTCGATTGCACGATCAAAAACATTGTTTTCGTACCAGATTTCAACGATTTCAGAGCCGATTCAGATCCGATTTCATCTATTTCTTCATCTTCTACTTATTTCTCACGGTTTTTACGGAAATTCGGCAAATTGAACGTGATTTCACGGTCCGATTCGTCTGAATTTTTGATATATTGTGCGAACATCATTGAATTACAACCCTACCAAGTTTCAGATCCTAATTCCTAGCCGTTTAGGAGAAATTCGAGTTTTTTGGTCCGAAGTTCGTTTGAATCAGCTAGGTTTCGTTTGAAATTGACACCTATCATTTGAAATGTGGGTTTCCGTTTGAATTATCGTTTGAAACAAAGCTTCCGTTTGAAACATCGTTTGAAGCAGCATACCGTTTGAAATCCATAGTTTGAACATGAGCCTATCATTTGAAATTTTAATCATCGTTTGAACATTAGTCTACCGTTTGAAATCTGTCACATCGTATGAAACAGTGGTTTATGTCCGTTTGAAAAAAATATCGTTTGAAACACACCGTTTGAAAAATGCTTTGAAGTGTGTGAATCGTTTGAAAAAGGTCATCTTCTTCACGTGATTGACAGGTTATCGGCAGGTTGTTGAAATTGTTAGCAGGTTAATTGCAGGCCCTTGTTACACCGCCCACTTTTTAGACGGCCCAATCACGGTTAATAGACATTTAAACAAGCGGCCCAATCCAAGTTGTTTTTGTTACACCGCCCACTTACATTAAATTTGACCCAATCACATAATTGCACCGCCTATTGATTGTCGACTGTTATAGAGTTGATTTGCTGTTGTTGTGTAATTGTGAAGCCCAAAGCCGACACCCACTTGTTTACCGTCCCACATATATACAAAGCCCAATTACAATTTGATACTGTAAAGTGTTGACGGAAATTTGATATTGTTATTATTTGATTGCACCGCCCAATTACTTAAGCGGCCCAATCAAAGACTGTTTAGTGATTGTTGTCGGCTGAAGTGTGTTTGGCCCATAATTGCAACAGCCCACTACTTGATTGTCGGCCACATTTATGATTAGCCCATGTGCATGTGATAGTGGTTGTTGTTGTTGGGTGCATGTGAGGGTTACCGATTATCAATCATAAGTTGTAAACAATCATCGGTTGATAAGTGCACTGTCATTAATACAAAGGCCCGATCATAATTTTTGTGAAACAAATGTTGCAGCCCATGATTTGAGGAGTTTTAGGCCCTATCAGCATATTTGCACCGACCCATTAATTGTTCAAAAGTGGCACAATTAATTGATGTTCAGAAAATGCAGTTTAAGGCCCAATCTTTGTGGTGATTAAGTGTTTTTGAGCTTGGTGGTGTTAAGTGTTTGTGGTGATTAATTCTCGGATCAAATCATTCTAAGCTTATCAGTGTATCACAGCCTATTCATTTAGAGATTTTATCCGAACAATTTTGGATTGAATCGACGAATCTTCGACAACGAGTCTTAGATTGGGTTCATCAACACACTATTACGTATTCAAACTGTTTTGATTTGATCATTTACTTGATTGTTTGCAGGAAATCCAAGGTGATTTGTCAAGAATAGGATCCTCGCCCGAGAGAATCCTCACTCGATTTGTTGTTGCCTAATCTTTGATATTCAATCGAATAGTCGTTTGTTTGTCTGAATTTCATTATTGATTGAGAATTCGTCATTGTGAATCTTTTGATACCGAAGATGGATTCTAAAAGTTATGTTGCACTGAACAAGTTTGAAAATTTTACAGGTATCAAGGGAGAGTCGACGAAGCAGTTGATAGAAAGATATTGTCATCTGGTTGTGGAAATGAGAAGGTTGAATATTGATAAAACAGATAAAGAATGGATAGACAAACTCTGTGATGCGCTTCCCTATGACGAGTGGGGAACTTATCTGATGATGCTAAAGAATAGTTCTGACTTTGTGAACTACAATCTGAGTGTGTTTATCGAGAAGATTAAAGAGCGAGAACTTGAACTCCAAAAGAATAAAGCAGCAACTGATAAAGTAGAATTCAAATCTGAGGAAAATGTTCGAGAGGAAGAGGAGCAGGTTAAAGAAATTTCAGCTATCAAGGTGGAGAAGAAAGCTGAATATGTAAAAACGATCGAGAAGTGCTCAAACTGTGAAAATCTGAAATCTGAAAATGCCAAACTCTTGAGGGATTTAGAGAGTTTGACATTAGAAAACAAAAATTTTAAAAATTCAGAAAATGTTTTGAAAAATCAAAAACAAAATTTAGAAAATGAAAAATTAAAAATGGAAAAAGAATTTCAAAGTCAAATAAAAATTCTAGAAGATGGGAGAGATGTGTTTAGTAAAAACAACATCGAAAAGCAAAAAATGATCAATTCTCATCTTGAAAAGATTATTCGACTTGAAAGGGAAAGTGAGCAAGCTCGAAAGAAAATCAGTGAGCTTGAAACAAAATTGAAAGGTTTTGTGACTTCTTCAGAGTATGTGAAAATTCCATGTCTAAAACCGATCAATTCAGTTCCAATAAGTGACAATGTCACAAACTTTGACAATGTCAAAGTTGAAGATTGTGATGAGAAATCTGATGATGTAAATGAAAATTTTGAAAAACAAAAATTGTTTTTAAAATTAAAAGAAAAATTTAAAAATACTGTTTTGCAATCTACTGAAATAGGTGAATGCTCAAAGCAAAAACTTGTTAAGAAGATTGTAGAATAGAAACAAAAAATTCAAAATTCAAAAAATTTTCAAAATGAAAATAAAAGCTCATCAGTTCAGTCATCCAATCATTATGCAAAATCACAAAAATCTGAAAACAAAAACTCACAAAAAGTTGGTAATAAGTGGTGCAGGTTTGACCACAGTGCTCAAAAGACAAATCCAACAATCAAGAAGAGGAAAGAGTATCATCAAGCCAAACAGTGCTTTGATCTGAGCATTTGGTATGAAAATGGTGATTGGTATGATAACAGAGTGTGCTAGAAATGTGGTTATCAAGGACACATTGCTGTTAACTGCCAGAGACAAAGATTTGAGACGAGAAGATGTATAATTGTCAAATCAAAGGACACATTGCCAGAGATTGCCCAAGGAAATCAAGTGAAAGATTGAGGGTTAATTCTTAGAAATTGCCAAAGAAACCAGTCACTGTCAAGCCCAAGGAACTGAAAGTTTCAGACCAGAAAGTCAAAGAACAGAAGGTCCAAGGACCTAAAGTTCAAGAAATGGAAGTGAAGCTTTCTCAGGGGCAGAAAGACAGACTGCGAAAGAAGAGGAAGAAGGCGAGAGAGTATCTCGAGAAGATCTTGTCCTCGGGTACATCTGTTGGTAAAAATAAGAGTGCTGATGAATCAACTTCCTCGATTGCAAAGTCAAGCAAGATGAAATCATCAGATACAAATCTGAGGACGAAAAAGGAAAAGAAGAAGGTAACATTCTGTGGCGATGAATCTGTTTCTTCGGAAGCAAAGGAGCCACATGTCGGCGATGAATCTGGCTCGTCAAAGTCAGACAAGCCACATTCAGGCAATGATTCTGGTTCGTCAAAACCAGAAGAGCCAGTTGTTGAGGTAAAATCTGAGAATTCAGGTTTAACGATGGATGATGCAAACTTTCCACCATTGTTGAACAAGAATCCAAAATCACCCAAGGACTGTTAGGCTTGGGTGAAACTGTTTAAATGAAAAACCTGACTTGCCGGAGTTCCCAGGTTGGTAAGCGTGGAACATGAATCGGCACATTTCTTGAGAAATTTCACTCTGGTGATTTTTTAGTCTTTCAAAAGATAAATCAGGGACATTAAGTTGTACTTGATTCATCTTTCCTACAAGTGGTAATTTGAAAAACAAAGTGATGAAACCCCGAGTTTATGAATGACACACAAAACTAATTTTCCGGAAAAACCATTTTGATTAAAACAAACTTAAGTGTTTTGAAATCATAATGGGAAAATAGTTTGTTGTGAGGGGGAGTTCTGATTGTTTACGCCATGTGGATGGAGAATTGAAGCGATTCTCATCAAGTTGTCAAGTTTGTACAGTTTTGTTTCAAATTTTCTCAGAAAATCAAAATTGAAACATATTTTGATTTTAGGGGGAGAAAATTTTTAAAAAAATTAGAAAATCTGAAAATGTTAAAAACATTAAAAATTTAAAAATGAGTTTTGTTGTGAAAAAGAGGAAATGATTGTAAATCAGTGGACTATCACAGCACGCTAAAGAAATGTAATGTCAAATGTAATAAACGGTCTCACTGATGATGTGACGATAGGTTTTTGTACATTTAGTAGATTTATTCGGGATATAAACCTAAAATTTCAAACTTGTGAAATTCGTGGGGAACACTACTTGGATATATAGGTAACCCCTGAAATCTCGTTTGAAAGGTCTCGTATTCTGATATACTAGGTGTTTATACTCTATGATGTCTGGGGTATTATTCCGGGACTTCTGCTGAACGGTAGTTCTGACCTAGTCCTTGGCTAATACTTTCCGCAAAATGCTTGAAACATAGCATAAAGCCCTCAGCTGATTAGACAATAAAATTGATAATCATCTGTTGTAGCTGAAAAGATCCTCTAAAGGGGACACACTGCTAAGTCGAAGCTGATATCTCTCTGCTGAACGGAAGTTCTGACCTGAGATCCCTCAGTTATCGCATTTAACCCCTAATTTATGTACAGATATCATTGTAGTATTCTTGCCTGTAAGACTGAATATTGGGATTCTGGATACGGGAGTATATTCAAGAGGTGGGACACATGAATCGAACTAAGTTCATAAAACACTTAAATAGTATCCTGAATAGATTGAAAATTGTATGAAAATTTAAGAGGACAACTATATCGTCAATCAACGTGAATCGTTTAGAACTTAAAATGTCTAAAAGCTTAACGGTGCGTGTGATGTGTCTCAAAAACTGATATGATCCTCTTACACAAACTCACAAAAATATGTTTGTACATATTTCATTTCTGCATTTAATTTCTGTCTTTGCATTCATGTTTCTTATTTTGATAAATCTAAAAAGATTTTCGACAACTGATATTGAAAAGCTGACATTCAAAATCTCAAAGGCTAAACATGATGAACAGATGGTTTGGTTAATTGATTTGAAATGTTTAAGATGATTCATTCATTTGAATCAGATTTTAGAATGTTTCAAAGTTGATCAATTTTTAAATGTAAAAGAGTCTCAAATGTTTAGTTGATTCATTAAGTTGAATCACAACTTTATTGGTTTGTAATAGAGAGGTTGAGATGTGCAGGTTTCTTAATCTGTTGATACGCAAAGCCAGGCGTCGATCCCAAAAGCACTGAAGCTTGACGAAAGGGGGAGCCTGAAGAGCCTGAAAAAAGAGAGCAATGGAAGCTGAAGACAGATTCACCGGGATTCTGTTCAAGCAAGAAGACTCAAGAGAGAGAAAGACAAGTCGCTACGAGTTTCACTACGGATTGACTACGGCAATATCCAAGGGGGAGATTGTTAGTGCACGAATGTTTATCGCCTTCGTCAATCCAAGCAGTAGCGAGAAACCGAAGAAATCAAGGCTTACTGTAATGTTTAGTTAGAAATAGCAAGGTGGCGTTTTGGTAATTAATGAGAAGTCTCATTAATTCCAAGGCCTATAAATAGGAACTTTTTTTAGAAAGGATTTTGGAAGACTTTTCTCCATTTTAGAGATCTTGGTGATTCAAGTTTAGAGAGAGAAAGTAGTTGTAAACGTGATTCTTGTACCGGACTTGTCATATCTTGCAATGGATTCACGTTTCTAGTACGTTATTGTGTGTTCGGTCACGCACGTTCACGGATTCCGCACGTCGAACGTTCGTTTCGCAATCAAACGGTGTCAAAACCGGTCCTACAGTTCCTTAACGAACGAACACGAACATGGCCTTGTTCGTGTTCATTCGGTTCGTTTACAGCCCTACCCAGAACTATGGGGATTAGATCGATAGAGAAAGTCTGACTAGCGAGGATAAGATTACAACCCTGAACTATGTGTGTGGCCTCTAGACTTTTACCATTAACTAACTCTACGACATGCTTGGTGTTCAAAAGTGTTGGTGTGTGCTTGAGCATTTGACTAACTTTCAGAGACATATAACTGGTATCCACACCCGAATCAAATAAAACAGTAACATAAAAGTCATCGAGAAGAAACTTACCCATTACCACGTTAGGATCATTCCTTGCATCACCCTGACCAATCACGAACACGCGGCCCTGGGCGTCATTGTTTCCATTGTTTCCCCCGTTGCTATCCCCATTGTCGTTCCTGTTTCCATGGTCGTGGTTTTGATTCTGGTTCCAGTTCAACTGTGGACAGTGTCTCTTGTAGTGATCTTTAGCACCACACTGAAAACATCCTCTAAAACTCTGTTGTTGCTGCTGATTCTGTGGAGCTTGAGGCTGCTGTTGTTGTTCCTGGTTTGCAGGACGTGAGTTTCGGCAATCCTTGGCTTCATGACCAAGCTTGTTACATCTCTGACAACGATTTTTTGTGGCACGGCCCGCTGTGGTGCAAACTACACTGATTGCACTTAGGGTGGTTTCCCCTATATCCACCCTGGCTTTGTTTACCAAAAGACTGCCGGCTGGGGCTCCTGTACTCATCCGTCTTTCGTTGCTGGGACTGAGACTGAACCGAAGTGGAACCCTTGCTCAGGTTTCCATCCCACTTGCGTTTGTTGTCAATAGGAGCACAAGTTGTAGCAACATTAACACGTTTTGGTAGTTTATTTTGTTCTACCGCCTGGTCTGTGAGACGATGAGCAAGTCGAGTGACTTGCTGGATAGTGCCAAGATTAGCCGTGGTCACATGACTCTGAATTTCTGGCACCAGACCCTTGAGATACATCTCGATGCGTTTGTTGGGAGGGTCTACCATAATGGGATACAATATGGCTAATTCATTCGATCTCTTCGTATAAGCCTCAATTTCAGACCCCGTCATCTGTAAGTTGTGAAACTCCACCTCTAGTTTGTGGATGTCATCCCGACTGCAAAACTCTTCCTTAATTAGATCTGTTGGTGCACCTACGTCTGCTGACTACGTCTTCCATCAAGTCTTGAAGATTTAGGAGATCAGACATGGCACGGAATCCTAGAATAGCTTGTTTGTATATGGATCGCTTATTTGTACATAGTTCTAGGATCGCTTATGTGTCATGGTTTGTTAGGATCGCTTATTAGGCCATATACATGGATCGCTTATGTGTCACTGTGTAGGGTCGCTCATACGGACATGTCGTATGAGCGGTCCAGATTCTCTATATATAGGGGAGCGATCCACAACACATAGGAGATGGTTTTTTGTTCCGATATGTTGCCGAAGTGCTGTCAGATCTTGTAACTGAGTTTGAAATCAATACAACAGCAAGTTTAAAGTGTATACAGCTTCAATAGCACCGAATTATTAGTTTCCGCCTCTTAATTCGGATACGAACTTCTCTGAACGACTCAAACAGGTCAACGAACGATCCTACAAGTGGTATCAGAGCTCAGGAGGAGGAGTTCTTGCCATTTTAGCTGCAATTCTTCTGATTTTCTACACTTTCTTCACTTTTTCAAAATTTTTCACGGTAAAACAAGCTCAAAATCACTTAGTGCACTCGGAATCATGAATTAACAAATCCTTGAAGTTTTCAGATCTAAAATCGAAGTAGAAACCAAGATTTTAGGTGATTTGTTCATTCAGGTTCGCTCAAAAGATGACGTAAGCTTCTGGATCGATGATTGATACACTGTGTGAACCGCTCTTTTGACTGATTTTGGACCGCTTATCTATCAGTATCCGGACCGCTCGAACAGACACTGTGTGAATCGCTCGAACTAACATTGTTGGACCGCCTATACGAACAAAATTTTGGATCGCTCATTTGCTTGTTCGCTTGTACAGCTTGTATTGTTGGTCCGCTAATTTGACAGTCTTATTGGATCACTTGTGAAACAGTTTGTTTTTGTGAACAGATTGCTAAAACTTGAAAATTGTTGTGAATCTGTAAACATTTTGTGAAAGATGGATACGGAATTTTATAACGCTTTTGCTACCCCGGTCTCGATTACTCAGAATGCTTTGATTGAAAATGAAACCGGAACGTCTCAAAAACCACCAAAACTCATGGATATTGATGATTACAACGTGTGGTCGGAAAGACTCGGAAATTGGGTAGAAGCCTATCATCTTGATGCGTGGGAACACACCGAGGAACAATATGTTAAACCCACAAAGGATGACGTTGTGAATGGTACTCCATTAACACTTAGAGAAATGAGTGCAACAGACAAAAAGAAATATCGGGATGAGAAACTCATGGTGAGTCTGCTTCAGCAAGCTATAAAAGAGGATATCTTGATTCTGCTACAACACGATGGAACTGCATATTCAATTTGGACAGAGTTGGAAGCAAAGTTTATTGGAAGTGATGATATGCTTAAAAATAAAAAATCTCTTATGAAGAAAGAATTCGATTTGTTTCGTGGTTTAAAATCTGAAAACACCAAGCAGATTATTGATAGATATTGTAACTTGGTGAGAAATATGACAAAGTTAGGTATTAAGAAAGATACTGATGAGTTAATTGAAAAACTTGCAGATGCGCTTCCACACGAAACATGGGGAACATTTCTGATGATGCTAAGATCTAACAGAAAAGATTACAGAGCTATGACTTTGGGAGATTTTATCAAGCATTTGGAAGCCCAAGAGATGGAGCAGAGAAAGATCGCTAGGATGAAGAACTACGATGGAGAGCAGGATATCAGTCTATACTACAAGCATGGTGTTACTGATTCAACAAAGTTTTCTCCTAAGATCAAAACTGCTTACAGTGTTAAAGATTCTTCTGGAAAGACGGCATCTCAAGGATCAAGCAAAAATACAAGATTTTCATCTTTCGATCCTAACATCTCTGTAACAAAGAATGGTAGAAAACTTCAGTGTAACATTGTGTTAAGCCTTGAAAATGATCAAGACTACACTGAAGATATTGCAAAAAATCAAATGTCTTTGTTAGGGATGATTTTAGAATCTTATAGTTGTTTTGTTGCAGGAAAGATCGGAAATCCAATGCTCACGAATGAGGATTACGATCAAATTGATGCTGAAGAAATGGAATTGATGGATATAAAATGGTGTATGGCGAGTGTGATGAGACGCGCTGAAAAGTTCAAACAAATTACTGGCCGTGATGATTTTCGTGATGCAAACGTTTCAACTTTAGGTTTTGATAAATCTAAAGTTACATGTTTTCGTTGCAGGGAGAATGGGCACTTCAAGCGGGAATGTAAAAACCGTGAAGCTACCGGTGCCTAGAATCCTTTCGGAAACAATGATTATCACAAGAAAGCCATTTATCATCAAATCACACCACCAGCACAGCAGCAGGCACAAACAGCTCATGGGAGAGATGTGATAGATAATTCAAAAGGAGCATGTGTTGTTAGTCAGGGAAAATATGATAATTTTACCTGGGAAAAGTATCTTCCAAAAGATAGCAAAGTGTGTCTAGCTGAACAAGATGATGAAAAGATGGTTGAAGGTTTTACCTGGGATGATTTTTGTCCAGATCAAAATCTTATGTCCAAAGAGATGTCTAAAAACACTTCTCATGCTTTCTTTGCTAATGCTTATGATTTGAAATGTGTAGAAAGATGTAGAAAAGTCATGGAAGCTGCTGATGAGAGACGAAGAAAGCTCATAGAGGAGGCTGAAGAGGAAGAGAGATTGAAGGAAGAAGCAAAAGCTGAGAAATTGAGAAGAGCCCAATTTTTAAATTCAAGCAGGACAGTCAAAGAAGTTCCTGAATTTGAGATTAAAGTGGATGCTGAAACGGTCATGGTCCAAGAAAAATGCATGAATTGTGATTCGCTGATTAAACAGAACAATGAGTTGCTGCACAATATTCACAAGCTGAAAGAATCATATGATACTATGAACAGAGAAATCAACAAATATACTGATTCTGATGGTGAACAAGCTGAAGCTATGAATACTTTGAAGATAGCTTATCTGAGACAGCTTGATACGGCAAACTATAACATAAAGAAATGTGCAGATCTCGAGCTTGAGTTGGCAACACAAAAGATAGAAACTGAGAAAGTTAAGAAATTATTAGACAGTTACTCATGTTCTACTTTTGTTGTTGACAGGATTTATCCAGTGGTGAAAGATTTGAAGAAGTGAAGATATTTGAAGAAGAAAAATCCGTGACAAAAGATGAAGAAAAGTTGAAGACTTCTGGTAAGAAACCGAGTGTATCTTATAACAGATGTCCGCCCCCGGTCGAAAATGGATATTCACCTCGAAATCCAAATTCAGAAAGAGTCAATAAAGCGATCAATTTGAAATGGGAGTCTGGGTCGTCGGATAACTTACCAGAAAGTATTGATATCACATATACGTCATCAGACACTGATCATGAGTCAAAGTTGATAAAAAGTATGGTCGATCAGGTGTTAGACACAGATGACAATGAGGAATCAAAACCGAAGTCTAAACCCGAGTCAAAGTCTGGGTCCAGTGCGTCACAGCCAACAGTCAAAAAGGACAAACGGGTTTATGATAAAGAATTTTTACTTTCGAAATCTAATTTGAATGATGAATCAGTCAAAGTGGCATATACTTTGAAAGGTTCTGACAAATTATATTCAGATGAAAGCTTTCCAATAAGAAGTGTTAGACTTGAAATGATTCACAAGGTTTTCAAACTAACAGAAATTAATATTTCTGAAATAAAAGATTTCAATCTTAATGGAAAACCAAAACAATACACTTCAAGAGATCAACAGAGAATTAACAAGAAAATGGGTTACAATTGTGGTTATAGTTTCCAAAAGAAACCAAACCATGATCGTAATTTCAAAAAGAAAGGTCTTGGTTTTATTCCACAGAAAAACTATAAAAATGAAAAAGTTTATAAACCAAAAACAATGTTTGTTGCATGAAAAACAACAGAAGCTGAAAAAGAAAAATCATTCAGAAATCAAACAAATCAAGAATTCCTTGCAAAGAAGCAAGAGGATATGAAGAAGAAGGAAGATCCGAAGAAGGTTGAAAAGAGATCTTGTTTTCAGTGTAAAGCTGTGGGTCATGTTGCGAAAGATTGTCCAAAGACATTTCGACCAAAACAAGAAGTCTCAAGAAAAATGAAAGAAAAAGTTGTTGAGAAGACTGAACTGTCAACCCGGAAGTTCAAAGGCTTTGAGAATTCAACTTATGAAAAAGGAGAATGTTCAAAGAGTGCTTCCAAAAGAATAGACAATGCCACAAATCAGAAATGGGTTGTAAAAGGTTCAGGTAACAAGTCTGGTGATGAATCTGATTCCATAAAATCAGAGGAGCCACGTGTTGAGAAAAAGATTGAAAAGAAAGTTCAGAAAGTGGACGATGTGAATTTTCCGCCACTAAATGCTAAAAATTACAAATCTAAAATTGGAAAAGTTGAAATATCAAATCAGTTTTATTCTGACAAGAAGAAAATTGATGTTGAAAAAACTTTTAACGGAAATGTAAAACGCATCTTTGGAAAAATGGTCAGTGGTAAGGCCCAAAGCATTAAGGATTTTTATGCTTCCAAAGGATGGGTTTACAAGTCGGTTGAAAGGAAAGATGAAAACAATGAGGTTACACCCAAGGAAGTCCAGGCTTGGGTGGATATATTGTTTCAAGAATGAAAACCTGACTTGCCGGAGATCCCAAGATGGTATTGTGGATCAGGAATCGGCATCTTTCTAAATCTGTATTTGAAAAGTTGCAGGACTTGCCGGAACTCCCAGGTTTGTAAGCGAGGAGTATGAATCGGCATCTTGAGAATTCAACCAAACGATGGTAATTGGTTGAAAAACAGGTTTGAAAGTTTTTAGTTGAGAAATGGAGTTGATTTTACAAGTGGTTAAATCAAGGTCATTAAATTGGACTTGATTTAATTATCATTCAAGAATTGGTAAACAATGTGATGATTTTGCCCCATTTTTACAAAAGATAAAAACAACTAAACTTATTTTCCGGAAAAACCATTCTGATTAAAACAAACTTAAGTGTTTTGAAATCATTATGGGAAAATAGTTTTGTTGTGAGGGGGAGTTCTGATTGTTTAAGCCAAACGGATGGAGAATTGAAGTGTTTCGATATCAGTTGTCATGTTCTGTACAGTTTGTTTTCAATTTTCTTTAGATATATTTGAATTTTAGGGGGAGTGAGTATTTTTAGAAAATCCAAAAACATCAGAAAATTTGAAAAAGCCAAAAACATGATAAAACTGAAAAATGAGTTTTGTTGCATAAAAGAGGAAATGATAGTATATCAGTGAATTATCACAGCACGCTAAAGAATTGTAAAGTCAAAATGTGATAAACAATCTTACTGCGGATGTGTCAGTAGATTTTCGCACATTTAGTAAATTGAAACGAGATATAAACCTAAATCAAACTTACTTAATTCGTGGGTAACTATTCTTGGATATATGGGTAACCCCCGAAATCTTGTTTGAAAGGTCCCGTATTCTGAGATACTAGGTCTTTATGCTCAGTGATATCTGGGGTATTATTCCGGGACTTCTGCTGTATGGAAATACTGAACCTAGTCCCCGAATAATACTTTCTGCGAAAAGCTTTGAAACATAAGCGCCGCCCTCAGCAAACTGATTAAACAATAAAATTGGTAATCTTTGCTGTTGTAACAAAAGATCCTCTAAAGGGGACCCACCAAAAGTCGAGCCGTCATCTCTTTGCTGAACGGAAGTTCTGACCTGAGCCCTCACGGTTTCGCATTTACCCCTTTACATATATCATCTGTGGTATACTCACCTGTAAGACTGAATATTTGGGATCTGGATACGGGAGTATATTCAAGTGGAGTGATACACAATTAAGTTTAAGTCTTTAAAACATTAATATCGTATCTCGAATCAGTTGAAATTTGTGTGAAAATTTAAGTGGACAAACATACTGACAATCTAGGTAAATTGTTTAGAACTTATCATGTAATCAAGCTTAACGATGTTTGTGATATGTTTCATAACTGATATGATCCTCTTGCACAAACTCACAAAAATATTGTTTGTAAATATTTCATTTTCTGCATTTTATTTTCTTTCAAAAATCCAAAAAGATTTTTGGGGTGTTTTAGCATAAATTTTGAAAAATCAAAAATATTTTCGACAACTGATGTTGAGATGCTGATTTTCAAAATTCAAAGTGCTAAACTTGAAGAACCGGTTTGGAAAGTATTTGTGTGTAGATGGTAAAATTGTTTTGATAAGAACCAGTAATATTCTTGAATGCAAAATCATTACTGTATTGGTTCAACATAATTTCTAAATTGTTGAAAAGTTTTTATCTTTGTAGAAACTTATGGATGGGTAGAGATTGTGCAGGTATTAAAGAGCCAGGTTACGATCTTGAACCTGATGGGAGCCTGTTTATGATCTCAGAACCAGTGAAAGTTTGAACTCCAGACTACGATCCCAGCTGTGTGAGAGGGGGAGTCTGAAGACACCGTGTCAACATTCAAGAAAGAAGAGTTTGATGATGATGAAAATAGAGAACGAGGATTCTTGGAACGACAGATATTTCAGAGGCAGATTGTCGACTGATGAAGATTGTAGATAGATATGTGCGATGGCAGTCTGGAAAGATCTATGAAGACTCCGTCAGCATCCGAGGGGGAGTCTGTTGGTGCACCTACGTCTGCTGACTACGTCTTCCATCAAGTCTTGAAGATTTAGGAGATCAGACATGGCACGGAATCCTAGAATAGCTTGTTTGTATATGGATCGCTTATTTGTACATAGTTCTAGGATCGCTTATGTGTCATGGTTTGTTAGGATCGCTTATTAGGCCATATACATGGATCGCTTATGTGTCACTGTGTAGGGTCGCTCATACGAACATGTCGTATGAGCGGTCCAGATTCTCTATATATAGGGGAGCGATCCACAACACATAGGAGATGGTTTTTTGTTCCGGTATGCTGCCGAAGTGCTGTCAGATCTTGTAACTGAGTTTGAAATCAATACAACAGCAAGTTTAAAGTGTATACAGCTTCAATAGCACCGAATTATTAGTTTCCGCCTCTTAATTCGGATACGAACTTCTCTGAACGACTCAAACAGGTCAACGAACGATCCTACAAGATCCTTGAAGTCGTTCCAAGGGGTGGCATTAGCAGCTGCCAGCCCTAACATTTGAACCTGTGCTTTCCACCAGGTTAACGTGGCACCTTCGAGTGTTCCAGCAGCAAACTTTACCCTACGAGACTTAGGGCATTCACGCATCTCAAAGTCAGTTTCGAGCCTCTCGAACCAATGGAGGAGGCCTACAACTCCCTCAGTACCACTGAAGGTACTAGGCCGGCAATCCATGAAGGTTTTGAACGTGCCTACGGGTGGCTGAGCGTTCTGACCTCCTGTCTGAGCGGCTGCAAGTGCTGCCGTAACTTGCTCATTGATAAGAGCCGTCAACTGGACTTGAGTTAGGTTAACGCGTCTAGCCATGATCTTCATATCAAAGGCAACATAAATGAGAGAGGTTCGCGAAAAATGCGATGACAGAAGAGAATAAACACACAAGTGTTCTCAAGAAATAGTTATTACGTTTATCTAAGCATACCATGAGCAAAGTTCTATGTAATCTAGCAAGTAGGCAATGTAAACATGAACAGTATTACCTATAGTGTTGAGTCTTACACGTGGAGCGAAGCGTCGTTGTGGATCATTGAGCACTGTACAGGTTATGGTCTGGTTTTAACAAAAACTCATTCCCCTTATTAAAACCAAGTTCGCTATAACCAATGGCTCTGATACCAATCTGTCACACCCCCAAAATCCACACGCGGAGTATCACCGCTTGGAGGCGTGACATGACCAGGATCAAGCCACCAATCATATTGAACAATGTAAGTAGTAAACGTAATTCAACCAAACAATATGAAAGGCGTTCAAAACCAAAACATAGTTAAGTGTTTAGCGGAAGCATAATTGTAAAACCCAATGTAAGTATTAAGTACGAAATAAAGTAATGTATTTAGCATGGCACACACTGCCATGTCCCACAATGATCGCGCCTCCCTGTGCAAGCTCCATGAGTACCTAACGACCTGCAAGGCATGTAGCAACGAATCAACAACAAAGTTGAGCGAGTTCACAGTGGGTTGTTTAGTTATAGTATTCGTTTCGTAATTCATATGTTCGTTTGTAACCCATGTATCGTGTTAATTAGTATCGCGGTCTCCCAGACATGTTGCGAAGATTAGTGGGGGCATCCCATGTATTACTAGACCACGCGTATCGACTGCTACGAAAATGTAAGAGGTGCCCTAAGTCAATGTCTATCAGCATTGACCCTTCGCCCATAGTCCATTAGTACACGCCCGTTCGGACGACACGGTGTGAGGGTGTGAGGTTTGTTAAACCTTATAGCGCTATCTACTAATGACCCGCTCGCCATAGGCCTCGGCGATTAAGTCGATAAATGAGGGACTTCAATTGATAGAGTTGATGGTCTTATGGTTGTGTACGTAGGTTTTACGTACGTGCCCTTCAATCAAAGGACAGTAGTAAGTAGTTTAATAGTAATGATAGTTCGAGTAGTTATTTAATCCCATTCCCAACCCCTGGGAATCCCATGCCTTGGAAAGAGTGTGAACTCACTTTGGTTTGCTCGGTATGCTAAACTATGTTCTCAAAAATAACCAGTCACGACCAATAGTACGCACGTATACACAATCAGTTTCGTTCGTAATGACTCGCACGTAAATCTAACATCATATATTGCTTGGCAGTTAACCTCATGTATCACGTAAGCAATTAAACAATTTCATGCAATTCATGCTTCACATTCACATAAGTGTCTTTCTCAGTTTGCTATAACATGGTTATTCATTAGTATGCTTGACAGGGTAAACAGTATTAACGAAGTTAGCAATTTAAGAGGATTTCCGTACATAACAGGAATAATAAACTAACACAGCTAATTAACTAACAGAATTAATTAACAGAGTTAACAAAGGTTACCCACTTAACTTAGTGACATACATGAGTCCAACAGAGTTAATAAGGTTAACCGAGTTAATAAACTTAACTCAGTTAATAGGTTAAACATAGTTACATACTTAACAGAGTTATATACATAACTCAACAAAGTTAACAACTTAATAGGTTTAACCACTTAACAGACATAACAGTTGGGCCGAAATCAACTTTTTGAAGAAAACACTTGGGCCGAAATCCCTTGGGCCGAAATCCTTTGTTGGCGAAAACACTTGGGCAACAAAATTCCAAAGTGTTTTCGTCAAGGTAGTGCTTTCGTGGGGAGGGGTTTTGGTTTTCGTTGGTTATATCATCAACATCATCAACATTAACAGTTACAAACACCGAAGCCCTAATCATCATTAACAACTTCCACGGCTTCAACAAGAATCGTTCAAACATAACAGTTTATAAAACATCAATTTGAATATATTATCATAGCAGAACCATTAAACTTCTACTCACGTAATATCTGATCACATATCCATCGGAATTTAATCTCAACATAACATTCAATACATGCACATCTAGTTACTAATGATTTTATCATTCAGTATTTCAATCCTAAACAAATCGAAATCACAGTTAACACGTGATAATCAAACAGGTAGTACATGATGAAACAAAACAAATAACTAATCAACAGTTGATTACTAACCTAAACAAAGAAGACAGCAAGTCGATCGGTGAATGAGACTCGAATGCTCACGTCTGCCGTCGGGTTTCAAAGGATATCGAGAGAGAGAGAGGATGAGAGTTGTCTAGGGTTTGCCGATTAACAGTTCTTACGTAAATATTGGAAGTCAAAGCATAAAACAACTCGTTACTGGGCCAAGGCCCATTCCTGTTTTCGTTGGCCTCTTTGTAGACGAAAACACTAGAGTGTTTTCGTGGGATGTATTTTAGTGGGGTGTGGGTTTTCGGCTAGGGGTGTTAGGCAAAGGACTTTATTAACCCACATCACATTATTAATACAATACACATACATATATTTTGCTCATACACCCATATATTAACAAACATACAAACATATATCAACAAATACACTTATGTTTCACATCGAATATAACATATCAATCACAACACGAATTAACATATTACAACCGTGTACAGTTATGAAACAAACGAGTCGTGAAAACAAACAACTTAAACAATTAACGTGCAATCAATACGAAGATGGAATCTTGGAAACTCGAGTTGTCACAGTATTCATCATTCGTGCTAAGTTAGCCCTGACAATCTGAAAACATGCCCCATTTAACACACTTAGTTACAAATAATGTTTCACCCATACGATTTCTGATGCTCTACCTACAATCAAACAATAAACTTACAAATTCTCATATATGAAAGCAAGTACTATTACCATGATTAAGCTACATCATTGACTTAATGGCTTGCGACATAAACTATACAACGATTATGATGAACTTAGGTCAAACATAACTTTACTGTGTTGTCAGTACATTTAAGAACCGCCACAAGCCTTTGCAGCTTTTGTGCTACATGTTGTCATAAAGGACTCCCCACAGCCACATTGTCATTTAGAGTTCGGATCAAAGATACTTCATGATCGTCAGCTCTAGGAGTAAAAAATGGATTCACCTCATCTTTATTTTCTTTTTGTAGTGTAGAACAGCCCAACATAATTTAGATGAAAAAAGAGCTGCGGGTGGTATGGTAAAACTTGTTAACGGAGTACAAAATATGTAACATATAAAACGCCAAACCCACCTTGAACAGTGTGATCTTTTAGCTATACGCTTAGCTGATAAAGATTCGAATAATATGCTTTGCCAGTTTGGGTTAATTAAAAGGAGATATGATAGTTGTTTGGTATAGAACCTTATCTATTTAAGTAACAAAATATCTATATATGCGTCATGATATAACAACTCTATATTACATATACTGATCTACTTAAGAGAATCTGATTGAAAGCTCACCCAAAATAACAAATAGATTAACGCATGATTTATAAATTATAATATAAATATGCAACAGTACATCTTATACATCAAAAACATCAATAAACTCGATCAACATCTAACCTGTTTAACAGCAAGAAGCTCTCTAAAATCAAGATTCATTCCCATATACAGTTGACCAAGCGCCCCGCACCTCTCCGACATAGGAGAGTAGAAAAAAGAATTAAAATAAAGAGAGAATAACAAATATATACTAACCTTGATTGGTGTTTCAAGTGAATGGCTTGGTTTTAAAATGCGCGATGCGCTCCGATGCGTTTTGGTCCAAAAATCCGATGCGCAATGCGTAATGCAAGCGCATCACGTATGCGATGCGTTTCATATTAAAAAAATACTAAAAACTATGTATGCATAACAATTTTTATTGTCAACACTTACATATAATAATATACTTCTAAAACATTTTTTAAGTGTACTTATACACAAAATACATATAAAAAACACCAATAAACATCTATAAAAATCAAAGAAAATAAGGAAAAAGAAAATAAAAATAATTCAGTAAAAAGATGAGATTGTGAAAAACCAAAAAAAAAACAGAAAAAGGTAGCATGGCTTTACCTGTAACACAATACCATAACGGAAAAATACAAAAATCAGAAAAAGTATAGTTTTTTTTGTACTTTTTACTACAGCAACACACAAGCTCCCACCTATATCTTTTGACTTTTACAATTGGATCTCACACTCTCTTTTTTTCCTTCTTTATTCTTACCTACAATCCATAAACCTGCAACTCATTCCTTAACGATTCAAAGAAGCAAAGGTTGCAACGCAAAAATCCTACCAAGTTCATGTTGCGCGCAACAGGACACATCATGCAATAGGTCGCATTATGCAATTTCACTGCATCAAGCTCGCATCAGGTAATCTCAGCGCATCGCTACACCTGATGCGTTTTTAGCAGCGCATCACGCATTATGCGTGCATCATGCCCGCATTTTAAAACCAAGGTGAATGGAAGTGGCGATTGATCTTTAGGATCCCGAAACTCCATCTCCTACTCTTAATGATGCAATTTCGCGTGCAATCAAATGGCTCAAAATCGTAATGATTAGTTAAAGATGATAAAGGAACCGAAAGGTTCAAGAACAATGTTATTCAAATATTAATCAACCAAAAACTAATCATAAACATTCGATCAAGACCACTATTTATACTAGACCCTAACAACCATAGAGATAAATATGAATTAACTAAATAAATAAAAGATACGATAATTAATAATAGACTCTATAATTATGGAATCAAATATTATTCAAATCTTTAGATAATCTTCAACCTGGATCCCATTGGAACCCATTCCAGGACAGGTTCAACTTATGGGTCATCAACTGCATCATTCTCACCGTCTTCGAAAAAAACTCGTTCTCGAGTTTTACCTTTGGACAAAAGCCACCTGGATCAAAAGGAACATCAACCCGCTTCCAATTTACTATTACCACGACCTGCCTGAAGAGTCCAACTTCACATATCCCCTCGCCCAACTCTCGATTTGTACCACCTGGGTCGAATGAAGCATTAAACTGTTTCAAGTACACATGTGTTTTAGACTTGTACGACCGAGTAGCAATCGACAAGTATTGCTTCCATTGGTTGTCGCCTGTTGTTTGGTAAGGCCCGTCATTGAAACTACAAATTGGATATGCATGAGCACTAACCGCATGGATTACATTTATATTATTTAGCCAGACCACTAGTTGCAGTAGACCCACACGTAATTTTCTTAAGCATGGATTCCATGCATGTATCCACTACAGCATTTTTATTGATAGAAGGTCCACGTGGACTATTTTCATGCAATAAAACCATGCACTCATATTTTAAATCCATGCAATCTTCTCTCACACCCACCATAATATTGTCATCTTTAATAATTGAACCCATCATGTTGGGAAGAAACGAATAAGTGTTCATATTATCTATAAAAATATTTGCAAGTTTGGTAAGCAAAATATCATCCTTATTTTGAATTTTGAAATTGATAGATCCGAAAATCAGCGATTCGTCCATAATCGTAGGCTCAAAACTTGGAACTCCCAAAACCATTTCACCCCGTCTAAAAAACTCATCGCCAACGGTTGTCACCATACTACCACTATTAACCACCGAAGGGGCCTCCAAAAATTCATCAAAATTTCCGACCCACACTTGTACATACTCCGACAGCTCCCGGATCAATGGTCTTCTATTTAAACCCATTATTTCATCTATCTCGCAGTGATCCGATACACAAGTAGTTTTATGAAACGAATCAAACGAACCAGAAACTGATGAATTTCCATGCTCGTTGATAACCTCCTCTTCTTCGTCTTCACGATTGGCAAATCCGTTAATAGCTTGTTGCGCCCACCAATATTCTTTTTCGTCCACCTCAATTTCATCTTCGTCAAACACGGGTTCGTCTTCCAACATACCCTCTTGATAGATTGGTTCAAAGAACCAGTGTGGATGACCGCTAAACGGCTGCTGCTCTCCGTCGCCACCTTCATCCCCGAGGGTGGTGCTCGGCTCGGTTTTCATCTTGCGCATCTCCCGTGTCTTCAATCCGTGCAGACAATCACCCGCTCTGATACCACTTTTGGATTCGCTCCTTGGATCGATTCCTTAACCGTTGTATGCAATGAACACGTATCTTGTGCGGAATCCAAGTACGTGTGTGGATCAAACACTAAGATGTAATTATAAGTTGTTTTCTATTGATGTTTGATAATTACAAAACCACGAAAACAAGCTGACAGAGTTTCCCCTCTCAAGTCAGCAAAATTACAAATGAACAAGACCCAACACACACATATATATAGGACTAGTGGGTTCGTACGAAGGTGTATCTCCCTTCGTACGAAGGTGATACACCTTCATACGAAGGGACTCATCAACTTGTTTAGTGGGTTCGTACGAACCTGCAATTCTCAACATGTAATCTTCAATGTAACCATGTCTTGATCATTCGTCTCAGCTACGATACGTGATTGATGGAAGTGATAGACATTATGTACTCACACATGTCCAGTCACAAACTTGTTCTTAATGTCACAAATAAGAGTTTCATCACTTATATGGGTAATTCCATAAACCTCGTCATAATGTACAAGATTGTACTCGGTGACTTCTATCTTGAATGCGAAAACCTTTCCAACCATTAACTTTATGTCTTCTGGAACCATTAACTATATAACAACATATTGAAAGTATTGTAAATTGTTTGTGTAAGGTTTTAATATTTTAAAATGTTAAAAAAACATAATAACTTTTATATATAAATATATAAAAATAACCGTGGTGTTCTCTTGAATCAATTGTTTTGGAGACTTATTAATAAGCTGAACAGCCTGGTCGTGAAATAAGATCAGTTCAACCCAGAGTCATCAGCAACTTCAAGATTGATTTTAAACTTAGGAACAGGTTGGACTGTAGTCTCAGAACATTGGTAATTCGAACAGTTATAAACCTCGTACTGCTTTAAATCATCAAAACAATCAGGTGCAAACAGTTCTTCGACCTCCAGAGTGGCTTTGTTTGAACATGTAGGGCATGTCATATAGTACCAACCGTTGTTAATTATTTTTTTTATAGTAGCCAAAATAACATGTTTTGGCTGAAAAGATATAAAACAGAAATTCATTTAGTTGTTCACTGTATACATCCTTGAATTAGTTTTATAAATAATGTATACCTTTGATATCTATGAAAGTTGTATCTTTAAGAAATAAACTTGATGAAATATCTCCCTTTGGAGACATAATAACTGATACAAATCAAAGGTATGCATTATAAGTTATAAAATAAAGTTAATAATATTTCGAAACCCTTTATGTAGGATTAAAAAGAGAGAGAGAGAGAAACAATATTTTTAATGAAAAATACCTTGATGAAGAAAACTACAAGAAAAACAATCAAAGTTTGATGCAAATGATAACAAATTCAACGTGTATTTATAGAGTAACATTTATGTATTTTCGGATATAATTATAAAATAATATAAGATTTAACAAATATGTAAATATGTGATTGAAATTTTGGTTGTAATATAATCTATTTATTATAATTAAGGAAAGGATTTGGTAGTGATTAGGCATGATTTTAGAGAATCCTTCATTCATTTTTGGCGGGAAAGTATGCGGTTCATCTTTTTCCTTCCGGAAGCACCATTTATTGAGATTTGATTCTTAATATAACTATGGGATTTTTGAAATTTGAATGATAAAATATGTTACCTATGATTTCGGCTATAATCAATAAACTATAATATTCCATATTATTAATTTGTAATTAAAAGTACTTACTTGAAAAGGAAGAAAGGATGGTTTAAAATTCGAATTCTTTATATAGAAACTATTAACAACATGTTTTTGTAAACTTTGTATCATGTAAATCAGTAAATGATTGAATCATTTACACAAATTACGATAAACGGTTTATTCAAATTTTAAATGCATAAACGATTTATTCAAATTTAAAATGCTTTAAAATGAATTAGAAATAGAATAATTCTTGTATTACCTTTATAAAGGGTGGATTAGAATATTAGAAGCCAATAAATATTTGAATTAGTCAAGTGAAAAAATGGGGTATTTAAATTAGAATCATACAAAAAAATAACATTTGATATGATAATTAGGGTAAAGATCAAATAGGAAGTTAATTTTCTCTAGGAAGGATAGGAAGCCATAGGATTATGACATGTGGCAAATTTTAAAATAAAGAGAAAGGGTATTTTAGTCAATCCAACTCTTTCTTCTTCCTTTTTCAAAACCCAGTAAATTCAAAAACCCATCATTTTCAAAATCCACCATCTTCAACTATTTCTTCACTTTATATCTCAATAATCACTACATTATAGTGCGATTTTCATCACAAATCAATGATTCAGAACCCGATCAACGTGTTCTTCAGCTTTTTTTTTGAAGAAAACCCAGTTTAATTTCATAAAAAAATCTCGTTTTTTCCGGTGATTTTGGAGATAATCACTCGATTCGTTCGATTCGAGCGTTGATAAGTGTTTCTATCATTCAAATTCCGTCAATTGATGAAGAAATCGGCTTCGATCCATGTAAGAAATTCTTTAATTTCATTTTCATGATCTGGGTTTTTTATTTAGTCATTGCGTTTTACGATCTTTGCGGGGGTCCGGGGGCGGCAGCCCCCGGTAGCGGGGTCCAAGGGGCGGCAGCCCCTGGCGGGGTCCAAGGGGCAGAGCCCCTGGCTGGGGTTGAGCTGGCGGGGTCCAAGGGGAAATTTTTTTTTTCTATTAAATTGCTGTACTAAAAACGCATCAGAAAAATTAAATTTCCATAAATTGGCTCATTTCGAAGACAGTAATTCGTAGACAATTCAGACAGTTCACAGTGACAGACAGTTTTATGTGTCCATTGCGTTTTAGAAATAAGACAGTTCACAGTGACAGACAGTTCACAGTGACAGACAGCTATTGCGTTTTAGAAAAAAAAAACACATTTTTAAGTGTTTTTAGTCATTGTGTTTTAGGTAAAACACATTTTTTAGGTGTTTTCAGTCCATTGCGTTTTAGAATGAGTCATTTTTAAGTGTTTTCTGGCCATTGCGTTTTACATATAAGACATTTCTTTGTGTTTTTGGTGCATTGCGTTTTAGGTAAAACACTTTTTTATGTGTTTTCAGTCCATTGCGTTTTAGAAAACAGACATTTTAAGTGTATTCTGGCCATTGCGTTTTACAAATAAGTCATTTTTTTGTGTTTTTGGTGCATTGCGTTTTAGGTAAAACACATTTTTATGTGTTTTCTGGCCATTGCGTTTTACAAAAAAGTCATTTCTTTGTGTTTTTTGTGCATTGCGTTTTAGAAAAATGTCATTTTTTAGGGTTTTTTTTTCATTGCGTTTTACGATACTGGGGTTTTTTCTATTGCGTTTTACGCAACTGGGTTTTAAATTTTTTTTTTTTCAAAATATAGCAATAGTATACTCGTTTTAAAGATAAAAAAACACTCGTTTTTTTGGTGCAATTTTTATAAAAAAATAATGTCGTATGAAAGAGTTATTAACGTTTAAAAAATGGGGGGAATTGGAGGAGAGAGAAACTATTGGCTTGGATTGACTAGATTGCCCCTGAAAAAAGTCACGCGCCTCTTTTTTTACTTTCAATTTCCCTGATTTAATCTTAGCCCTTGATTAAGTAAATGGATGGTCAAGATCACTTCCTAGCCTTCCTAGCCAAATAAACTTCCTATTATATCTCCACCCATGATAATTATATCGTTTATATCAAATTCTATGATTATACGATATCATTATATTGTTCATATTAATTCGTGTAATTATATTATATGTGGGTAAATAAAATTAACTTTCGTCTTTATTACTTTTATTAGAATTAATATATGTTAGATTTAATAGATGGTTCTCACATGCAATGTTAACAAACACAATAATATAACTAAGAACAAAATCTATACAAAGGAAAATAATAAAATCATACATAACAATAAATTGATGTAGATGACAACGATTAACATTTTTAATTAAACCATATTACTCAAATCATTATTGTCTTACAACCATTCCAAAAACCATAAGAAACCGCGAAAAACATCCTCCACATAAATGACAACGATTAATATTTTTAATTAAACCATATTATTCAAATCATTATTGTCTTAAAACCACTCCAAAAACCATAAGAAACCTCGAAAAACACCCTCAACACGAAATAAAATAAAAACCAGTTGTCTTAAATTCAACACCAGCAAAACATACATCTAAGGACACACGCTACTTCTTGATTTTTGGAATGAGAAGCTTAGCGCCTTCCGAATCTTGGGCTTCATCTTTCGCATCACTAACACGACGTTTGGTTGAAGAACATCCCAGTGTGTAGTCAACATCATACACCTCATGTAGATTACGTTTAACGTCACCAGAAGAAGATGACTTGTGATACTCTCTAATACATTAGACAAAGGCGTTTCATTATCACTGGTGTATGAAACCTCATCCTGCAAAAAAAAAAAAAAAAAAAAAAAAAAAAAAAGAAGCTCATACATAAACAAATATGATATAAGTTCATATATTTAACTATAATAATATTTAAAAATAAATTGATTTATAAAAAATAAACCTTGGAGACATCACAAGGAATAGATTGAATTTCAGACGGTTGAACGTTGGATGAATCGGATTTCTCGTACTAAAACAATACCAAAAATAATTAGTTAGACTTGTAATACAACGTAAAACATGTATAAAAACGACTTGTCGTAATGATACTAGATTTTATACCTCATGTATTTTGAATTTAGCATATAGTGCTGAAACAATATCTGGATCTGATGTGAGCATTGAAATTCCATAATTCTCCACTTGATACTTACTGTTAAATTTAGACACAGTTATGATAAAAGCAAGTTTCTGGCCAATCAAAATGTCAAATACATCAGGATATGGTTTGGAGACACCACTAGAAGCCAACTCCTATCAAGTTAAAACAATTACGTATTAAAATCTATTAGAGCAACAAAATACATTATTCATAGAAAATAATAATAACAACAAATTTCATATTCTAAAATACCTCATCTTGCACTTGCACCAATTCTTTTGCAGTTTTTTTGAAAATCTTGTAAGCTTTGAAATCAAATAGTGTCAATGTAACGGTACCATATGAGTCTTGAACTCGAATAGGAATCTTGAATCCATTTATATTTATATTATAAACAAAACCGAATATAAATGTTTGAATGTTATAAATTAATATATTTATACAACAGTTTTATTTACGGTATTAAAAAATAACAAACCGAGCGAATGAGACAATATCCACTACATTACAATCAGCGTTGGTACACATTACAGTCTTCTTGTCCTCTAAACGACTGGAACTATCCTCTTTGTCAACGGTAACAAACGTTTCTTCAGCACAAGATTTGCAACGGTTGCAAGCATTGTAGTACCAGATTTTATCGGAGCAAATCGCGATTATTGTACTAGCCAAGATAACCTTCTTCAGCTAATTAAACAAAAAGCATTAACAAATAAAATTTATCAAACATCAAGTTGTTATCATACTAAATAGAATTATGTAAAAAAAAATTGAACCTTCGTTATGGCGCACTAAGATAAGCTGACAGAATAAAACTAGTGTTGTTCAAATATTCATCCTCAATAGTTGATATCATATAAGAGCCAATGTTGTCACTTGAAGATGGTGTTGATGCAAACTTCTCAATATAATTATATTATTTTCAATATGTAAAGATATTATTTAGTTTATACTATTGCTCAAAAATAGTTGGAAAAAATATAACAATTTGATAGTAATGTTACTTGAAAGTATCATAAATTAAATTTAAAATACTTCTTCTTGAAAGAAGTTATTTCATCCAATTCAGAGTTGATGAACATCTTACTGATATCGAATGAGCTTGACAAACCTTGTTTATCTAAAAAAAACACCAAAAAACGAAATACAACACACCATTACCAAATTTGGTGCTAAATAAATAAATGGATGAAAGTTTTATATTAGAAAGGAATACATTTCACAACATTTGTACCTCTGTAAAGATTCACGACACCAAAGTGAACCACCATGACGACATGCTTCTCTCGATTTGGATCATTAAAGTAGGCATGCATTTCAATGGCAAAATCATCCCACAAGGTACCAATAAGTTGCTGACCCCTATATATAGGGTCCAAATCTTATATACGTAAAGTATATAATATGAAAGTTTTAAATATTAAGTAAAAAACTCACTCAAGATCTTTAATGTTGATATTCAATCTTTTCCCTTTCGTTCCATCCTTTTTATTTGTGTCCTCTAGATTGAAGCAAATTTCAACATAGCCTATAAAGTCTATAAATGAAAAAAATTGTCATTAATGAATACTAAAAACAACATAAAACATAATTTACATGGATTATCACACTTTGAAGTAAATCACATACCAACAGTTGTACTAACTTCAACTCTATTTTGGACAACATCTTTGAAGTTGACGAAAGAGAAGTAATAGTTGGGCCCATTCCAATCAATACTTTTTTAGAATCTGGGTGTAAAAAATTAAATGTTAGCTTCTGCTTATTCTTCGTGTAGTTAATACTTGCATTGTTTGGTGCAAGAGAAGGCCTGTTGATGAGAAGAGATTCATCGACTTTGAAGTAATGCCTAAATCTTGCCAATATCCTATGGAGACAACTTACCAGAATCGTATGACCCTATAAGTAAACAATAATAATTAAGTTGTGTATTCAAACATATTAATAAGATCAGCAGAAATAAATAATACATAATACAATGTCTATAGAATAAACCTAATTTAATCATGCATCTTCATCCATACAAATCATATCGACACAGTATGTTTCAGTCTTACGATTGTGCGTCATCTTCCTCCATAGAGAAATGATCTTCAACTTGAGAGTATAGTTATTTGACAAAGCATTAAGATTAGACAACATCGTTATGTTCTGAGGTTCCATTTCGATAAGACTAAATCGATATATGGAACAAAAGTTGTTAAACAGGGTGATCATGTAAGATGCATATATAATAAAAAAATAGAAGATTTATTTAATCAAGATGTTTTTTACATTGAAATTTTATACATTTTCTTAAAATAAATCCTCTATTTTTTATTATATTTATTATATATACATCTTCACAACTTTCGTTCCATATATCGATTTAGTCTTTTCGAAATGGAACCTCAAAACATAACGATGTTGTCTAATCTTAATGCTTTGTCAAATAACTATACTTTTAAGTTGAAGATCATTTCTCTATGGCGGAAGATGATGCACGGTCGTGAGACTGAAACATACCGTGTCGATATGATTTGTATGGATGAAGAGGTATGATTAAATTAGGTTTATTCTATAGACATTGTATTATGTATTATTTATTTCTGCTGATTTTATTAATATGTTTGAATATACAACTTAATTATTATTGTTAACTTATAGGGTCATATGATTCTGGCAAGTTGTATCCATAGGATATTGCCAAGATTTAAGCATCACCTCAAAGTCGATGAATCTTTTCTCATTAGCAGGTCATCTCTTGCACCAAACAATGTAAGTTTCAACTACACGAAGAATAAGCAGAAGTTAACATTTAATTTTTACACCCAGATTAAAAAAAAGTATTGATTGGAATGGCCCCAACTATTGCTTCTCTTTCGTCAACTTAAAGGATGTTGTCCAAAATAGAGTCGAAGTTGGTACAATTGTTGGTCTGTGATTTAATTCAAAGTGTGATAATCCATGTAAATTAAGTTTTATGTTGTTTTTAGTTTTCATTAATGACATTTTTTTTCATTTATAGACTTTATAGGCCATGTTGAAATTTGTTTCAATCTAGAGGACACAAATAAAAAGGATGGAACA
The DNA here is from genome assembly GCF_002127325.2 of Helianthus annuus. Classification (NCBI taxonomy): domain Eukaryota; kingdom Viridiplantae; phylum Streptophyta; class Magnoliopsida; order Asterales; family Asteraceae; genus Helianthus; species Helianthus annuus. Next base: position 60,361,344 of record NC_035437.2, read on the forward strand.
AAAGGGAAAAGACTGAATATCAAGCTTAAAGATCTTGAGTGAGTTTTTTTACTTAATATTTAAAACTTCCATATCATATAGTTTTCATAAAGTTTACGTATATAAGATTTGGACACTATATATAGGGGTCAGCAACTTATTGGTACCTTGTGGGATGATTTTGCCATTGAAATGCATGCCTACTTTAATGATCCAAATCGAGAGAAGCATGTCGTGGTGGTTCACTTTGGTATCGTGAATCTTTACAAAGGTACAAATGTTGTGAAATGTATTCCTTTCTAATATAAAACTTTCATGTGTTTATTTATTTAGCACCAAATTTGGTAACGGTATGTTGTATTCCTTTTTTTTGATGTTTTTTTAGATAAACAAGGTTTGTCAAGCTCATTTGATATCAGTAGGATGTTTATCAACTCTAAATTGGATGAAATAACTTCTTTCAAGAAGAGGTATTTTAAATTTATTTTTTGATACTTTCAAATAACATTACTATCAAATTGTTATATTTTTTTCCAACTATTTTTGAACAATATTATGAACTAAATAATACCTTTACATATTGAAAATAATATAGATATATTGAGAAGTTTGCATCAACACCATCTTCAAGTGACAACATTGACTCTTATATGATATCAACTGTTGAGGATGAATTTTTGAACAACACTTGTTTTATTATGTCGGCTTATATTAGTACCATAACAAAGGTTCAATTTTTTTTTTTGCATAATTCTATTTAGTATGATAACAAATTGAAGTTTGATAAATTTTATTTGTTAATGCTTTTTGTTTAATTAGCCGAAGAAGGTTATCTTGGTTGGTACAATAATCGCGATTTGCTCCGTTAAAATCTGGTACTACAATGCTTGCAACCATTGCAAATCTGGTGTTGAAGAAACGTTTATTACCGTTGACAAAGAGGATAGTTCCGGTGGTTTAGAGGACAAGAAGACTGTAATGTGTACCAACGCTGATTTTAAAGCAGTGGATATTGTCTCCTTCCCTCAATTTGTTATTTTTTAATACAATAAATAAAAGTGTTGTATACATATATTAATTTATAACATTCAAACATTTACATTCAGTTTTGTTTATAATATAAATAGATTCAAGATTCCTATTCGAGTTCAAGACTCATATGGTACCGTTACATTGACACTATTTGATTTCGAAACTTACAAGATTTTCAAAAAAACTGCAAAAGAATTGGTGCAAGTGCAAGATGAGGTATTTTAAAATACGAAATTCGTTGTTATTATTATTTTGTTTGAATAATGTATTTTGTTTTTCTAATAGATTTTAATACATATTTGTTTTAACTTGATAGTAGTTGGCTTCTGGTGGTGTCCCTAAACCATATCCTGATGTATTTGACATTTTGATTGGCCAGAAACTTGCTTTTATAATAATTGTGTCTAAATTTAACATTAAGTATCAAGTGGAGAATTATGGAATTTCAATGCTCACATCAGATCCAGATATGATATTGTTTCTGCACTATACGCTAAATTTAAAATTCATGATGTATAAAATCTGGTATCATTACAACAAGTCGTTTTTGTACATGTTTTACGTTGAATTACAAGTCTAACTAATTCTTTTTGGTATTGTTTTAGTATGAGAAATCTGATTCATCCAGCGTTCAACCGTCTGAAATTCAATCTATTTTTTTAGTTAAATAAAAGGGAATTAGACACTTAAGTTTGGTGGGACACTTATTATTTTTTTACGTTAGTTTACATGATATGCTATTAACTATCGGCTTCTTCTGGAACAGACATGACAAACGGTTGCTATAAAGAAAATCCGGCTTGGAAATGCACCTAATGAAGCTCTAATGAAGCGACATGTGACCCAAATTATATTCATTTATTATCTACCTAATACTAATAAAGAAATACATATAATATAATGTCATGTGGCATTCTCTAATTTAATTTATTTATATAATGCCATGTAGCATTCTCTCGTTTAATTAATTTATTTCTATATGAAATTAATATTATATTAATATAGTAGATTAATCTCTAGTATTATTAGTTATTGTTATATCTAATTATATATATATATATATATATATAATTGTTATACATTATCCAACTTATCTTTATGTTAATTTTTTAAACCTTATTTTTAAAGATTACATGGATTTTGTCTTTGTTTTCTTTTTTTAATTAAAATATTTAAATTATAAACTAATAAATAATTAAATGAGTATTTAAATTAAACTGATAAATAATTAAATGAATATTTAAATTAAATTTAGATAATCCTTAACTTATATTTTAATTGATGATGACTAATAATTTTAAGTTGTTTCTAATTATTGTAGAGGACATTTATATAGCGTCTTCAGTTAAATTTGATAAACTAACTACACATATTTGATTTACTTTAGTTATTAACAATAACAAATATATAATTTGAAGAATAATTACTGAACCCCCCTGTGCGATTCGGTGGGAATTCAATTTCGATCGATATGGGTTTGGTTCATTACGGTAATGACACTCTGTATAACTACGAAAAGAAAAAACCAAAGAAATAAAGTCGTTAAACTTCAGAGTATAAAAATTTATTGGTCATTTTAATAAATGTTTAAACTCTAATATTCTTGTCACAAAAAAAAAAAAAAAAAAAAACTTTATATTAAAGTGAAAACCGTTTAATGAAATCTATACTCAAGCTAATGTTTTACATTTAGAAGTACTAGCATATTACTCATGTTAGCGTTCCATTTCAAATTATTTATAATTCAAGGTGTTAAAATTGTATGATTTAACTTATGTTTTTTTTAATGATAATTAGCAATAGTTATCCGTTATATATTAATTTTTTAATATGTGAAATTTATCTCAAAATTCTTATATTTTAAAGAAAAAACTAACATTTTCTTGATTATGGGCGATTTAATTTAAGTAATTTTTGTATGAGATTTATCATCTTTAACTTATGTAATATAATAATAGATATAGATTTGATGAATATTCATACACATGATTAATTTACTACAGTAGCACGTTAAACACAATTGTCTCATAAAAGGTTATGTTATCAAAACCTTTGAAAATGTTTTAAGCCTTTCAAACAAGATTACCTATCATCCTTCTTTGAAAATGTTTTATGCCTTTCAAACAAGGTGTTGAACAAATCTTGTTCGGATCAAGGTAGGATTGCTTTTTCATTTTTTTTTATGAAAAAAAAAACTCCATAAAAGTAGGGATAACTCAAGTAACTTGATTTGTATAAATTGTAGACACCAAAACAAAACGGAATAGAAGCTAAGGTTTAAAAGTACGGAATCATGCCACGAGGCGTTTTCCCTTCGCCTCATTAGGCGTACGCCTCGACAAGAAATTAAAAAATAAATATAAAAAATTATTCTATAAAAAATAAAATACTAAATAATTTCATCATCAGATTCATCAAAACATCAAAAACACAAATAAAATACTAACCTGCATCTAGTTTGATCAAAGCACACTCAGAGTGGAGCTCGCTAAAACCCAAAGGTCGTAAACCCATTCTGAGCCAAAGCAAACGATCTCTTTCTAAAACATTCCATTTCACCCGTACCCAGTTTGGTTGGAACCGCAACGACCAAATCCTGCTTCAACCCAATTAGCCGGCCGTCTGTAATTTCTGTATTAGTCATTTTGGTCGGAACCTTAAGACCATTTTCTAGAACGGTTTGTTTTGATCCGTTCCAGTTTGGTTGAAACTCCTCATTATGACCCGAACCCATTATGACCCGTTACCCTGCCGACCCGGTATACAACATACTAATTATATATAGAAGTTCTTGAAAATGTACCTATATATTGTTGTCACTTATGAACAGATCCTTGAAAGTGGCTCGAGGGCTGTTCCATTCATCAGATCCAATTTGGCCTGTTTTGAACGGGTATAACCAAGAAATGTAGCTAACCCAATCTGACCTGTTTTGAACCGGACAAATATCACCACAACCTCTACCGTGTGACCTCCAACTAATAAACACATCGATTTTCCAGGTACAGATGCAGTTAAGTTAAGACCGCTGAAACACTTTGACCAAGTGTAAAACTCATAGTTCATATAACAATTAAAGAGAATTGATGAATGTGCTGGAAGAAGGAAAGTGTGTGCCATATAATAACTACACCTAGCAAAACGGGCGGGTAAGTCAGGTGGTATGCCCTGTCAAACGGGTCGATTAATTGTTTTAGTTCGGGTCAGAACAGGTTGGGGTCATATAAGCTTTCGTGCTGGGTCGGTTTAAAAAATGATATCTTGATTCTCCATGAAGAATATTGAAGTATCAAATAAATAAAAAATATATATTATGTTAACAAAGAACGGATTTTGATGAAAATGACTGGGTCGTTTGCTAACGTTGAAACAAGGTTTTAAACTCTCAATTCACAATTAAATATACAAAACTGAACCTTTTGGTTATGTGGGAGTTTAAAGAACATGTGTACACTACAAGAAATTGGGATGTTTACCCACACATAATTTACCTACACATGTAAATGTGTGGGTATTTACCTACACATGTTTGTATATGTGTGGGTAATAGTTGATGATATATTTCCATAATGATTAACACTTAATATGTGTTGGTAGTACATATTAGCCACACTTGGTATTGGTGGAAAAATTTCCCCCCCAAAATTGCCTACACATGTAACAAATTTTTGTCATGTGTAGCTAAATTATCTACACATATGTAAAAAACTAATATATATGTAGGTAAATGATTATGTTTACCAACACATAATAATTTAAAAAAAAATATGTAGATAAACTAAGTTAATATATACTTATTTTTTTATGAAAATGACGTGGCAAATTAAATACCTACACATGATTAAAAATGTACAATATGTGTAAATATTACATACATATAAAGTAAGTAAATATATATTTTTTAATGATGTGACAAAACAAATATCTACACATATTGAAAAATGTACAATATGTGTAGATATTGAATACGTATAAAATAAATAATTAAATCTTTTTTAAGATGACGTGGCAAACAAATACCTACGTATATTTAGAAATATACAATATGTGTAGATATTGGACACATAAAAAATAAATTATGAGGGCTCCGCGCTTCATCTAAAGCTCAAGCTCGGTTCGTTGGTAGTTTTTCAAGCTCCGACTCGGCTTGTATTTTATTTATTAATTAGTTTATATTAATTATAATAATTTATTTTTTCAAACTTTTATACCTCACCAGAAAACCTAAAAAAACCTAACCCCTTTCCCCCCCTAAAAAAAACGTAAAAACAACCTAACCCCCCGCCCCCCCCCCCCCAACTCTAAAACCTAAAAAAACCTAACCCCCACACTCCCACCCTACAAAAACCTAAGAAAACCTTACCCCTCCATCTCTTAAAAACCTAAAAAAATCCTAAACACCCACTGGTGATGGGTGTTTAGGTTTTTTTTTTTTTGTGTAGTGGTTTTTTTAAGAGCCTTTATACCCTTCTTACAATTAGGAGGCTTTGTATTTGATCCTAATTAGGGCTGTTCATGAGCCGAGCCGAGCCGAGCTAGGGCAAGCTCGGGCTCGGCTCGATTATAAACCGAGCTGGCTCGGCTCGGCTCGGATTTGAAACCGAGCTGAAAATCTAAGCTCGGGCTCAGCTTAGTTTGGCTCGATTTTAAAAATAAAAATTAATACATAGCTTTCAAAATTCCGTATTCTAAAATATTATTCAATACTTTAAATGAACATATTAAAAATAAGTTCAACCTAATACATTATTAAAAGCCAATATCCCGTTCAACAACGCAAAATAAGTTTTATAATTCAAGTAAATACAATATTTGTTTATTAGCATGACAATCAACCTTTAAATATGCCATAGATATCAAACTACAAGCCTAAATACATGTAAATAATAATCACTTTTTTGTAATATATTATATGTATATAAAAATAAAATATATTATAAGTAAAATAATTCCAGCTAAGCCGAGCCGAGCTACCAAGCGAGCCAAACCGAGCCAATTTGGCTCGTCACGAACCGAGCCGAGCTAGGCTCACTTTCTAACCGAGCCCCGCCTCGGCTCACTTTCAAACCGAGCCATATCGAGCGAACTTTTTCCGAGCTAAATCCGAGCGAGCTTCAAGCGAGCTCCGAGCCACGAGCTTTTTGGACAGCCCTAATCCTAATCCATATATTCATATATACTTTAGTTTGATAAATAATAAATTTTTTCAAATTTTGGCTATTCCCGCTTTTAATATTGTTCCTCCAACTAGTTTAACTCCCTCATTAAAAACGGTACATTCACATATCTCATTCCAACTTCCCCAAGACTCTTCCTCTCCCCTTGAACCCTAACGCACGCGGCAAAACTCATGACGGCAAACCTCACGGCGGCAACCCCCACTTCTCACCTAACCGGCGGCAACCCTCTTCTGACCTAAGTGGTGGCTACAATTGATCCTTCTCCTCTCCTCTCCTCTCGAACCTTAATACCAGCTCTGATGGTGATGATGGCGAAATCGCCACAAACAAACAACGGTTATAGCAGTGGAAAACCGCCACAGGTAAACCTTTTCCTGAAATTGTTGAACCCTAAATCAATTCTTCATTTGCTATTGTTACAGATCCAGGAACCTAAAGCCAAAATCTCCCTTCACAAGAAACTAAAACGACACCGACCTTTGGTTTAGCGAACACAAGGTGTTGGATTTATGGTTCTGGTAAGTGGTTTTTATTATGTTAACTTCTAGAGTTTATGTTTATGTGTGTTTGGTTTTATTTGTATGTAAATTGTACATTTTATGTGTATTTAAATTGTATTGTCAAGGAACAGCTCCAAATTGAGCCCCAAAGATGGATGCAACACAGGGTTGGTGTTTTTATACTGGGATTAAGTAACAACATTATTCTTGTTTATGAATTGTGATTTTGGGGCTTTGTTGACATGAATTTGTTTAATAAAATTGCTTTGTTCATTCATGCACATCACATGTTTGATAATATGACTAACTGAGATTCCATGTAGTCATGTAGAGTTTTTTTTTTGTTTGCTTTTGTTTGATAATTTGTTATGAAACCAATCAATTTGTTGGAGTGAGCAAATATATGGAAACAGAAGACTAACCCTATGCAGTATACCGGTCTCGGTTTTGGTTCTAACTTGTGTATTCTTTCTTAACTTGTAGGTCACAAGTTAAGAAAGCATACCGTGAATCATAGATCAATAAAACGATTGACTGGTTAATGAACAAAGCTCTTATACCACTGGTTGGATCTATTACTTGATGTTTACTTAAATCTTGTTAATTGTTAAAGCATGAGAAGTATCAAACACAAATACGTTATTAATCAATCAAGAAGAATAGAGTACCCAAAAGGGTACTGGGGCCAGGATTCCCTCCACAATCCTTTCTTTATTGTCTTGAGTAAAAGGGATAATAGAGTTAGTTGCCCAAAGTAGACATCTAGCAAGTCTGTTCGGATACAAAACATTAGCAAATCATCTGTTGTCAAACATCACACTTTTCAAGGATAGAATGTTAGGCTCAATCGTTCATAAAAGAAGAGGACCATAACATCATATACATATAACATATAGGTAAAAGTACAAAACTAAATGAGCTTGTTTTTTAGGCTCGGGCTCGATAAGCGAAGCTCGGGCTCGGACTCGTTTACTAAATGAGCTTGTTTTTTAGGCTCGGGCTCGAGCTCGTTTAAGCTCGGCTCGTTCATATTTTATGGTCAACCCCCATGTATTGTTATTGTCTATGTACATAAACAATGGCATTTGGGTCCAAGAATTTTACAAATGTTTTCTTGTTTTCTTTCTTAGAATTTTGAGCCATTTGGTTACATTTCACAGCAAACAATAGCCCTTTGTTCCATTCTCTGGCCCCTCATTGCTTCTCTGGTTAATTTGTAAGTTATTAATGATTTTGTTTAAGGAATCTGATTTATTTTTTCCATTTTTCATATCATTTTTGGCCTTGCTTATCTTGACTAAATGAGCTATTATATATGCAGGTCATTAGTGGCCATTTGGGGTGGGTGAGATCTGTTACGTTTAGTCCAAATAACCAGTGGTTCTGCAGATCGAACGATTAAGGTAATTGTTTTATTCAATAATGAGTGGTTCTATACAGGTTCTCCATATTTTCTTGAAACTGACACTAAAGGTTTTTTTATATAATTTTGACAAATTTGGGATATACTGGATCAGGAAAGTTAAGGTTGACACTAACAGGGCATATAGAACAAGTTAGAGGTACAGTTATTAAACTAACGTATTCCCGGTTAGTTGGTTACACATTTTGACCCACTACATGTGCCACTCATTTCGCCACCTCAGATGATGCCATTGATTTTGTACACTTAGCGTCTGAAACACATATCGAATTTTTCATATTGCAGGTCTCGCTGTTAGTACCAGGCATACCTACATTTCTCTGCTGGTGATGACAAACAAGTTAAATGCTGGGACCTAGAACAAAACAAGGTTTGTTTCAATCACCGATCACCCGTATAGTTTTATTTTCTTTTATTTTCATGTGACACGTTCTGAAATTTGTTAGTTTTGTTCTAATAGGTTATTCTGTCATATTATGGCCATCTGAGTGGTGTTTATTGCTTGGCACTTCATCCCACTATTGATGTTCTTACTGGCGGTCGTGATTCTGTTTGCTGAGTATGAAATTAACATTTGGCAACTTAACATTTTCAGGTATGGGACATTCGCAGCAAGATGCAAATTCATGCTCTGTCAGGCCACGGCAATACAGTCTGTTCAGTGTTTACGCGACCTACTGTAAGTAATACAGCATTACAGCTAAACAGTACATCAATAAGTTCTTTCTTTAATCGTTAAAAAGCTTAACACGGTACACTTTCTATCAGGATCCTCAAGTTGTAATCGGCTCCCATGACTCCACCATTAAGTTCTGGGATCTTAGATATGGTAAATATATTTTCTATTCCTTTATAATACGTGTATTTATTTTTGTGATCTGGACTTAACATTTTAATCTATTGTTATGTTATGAGGATCAGAGTATATCCCGCTAATTGGATCGGATGATGCAAGATACACTTTGTTGGGAGTGCCCAACTTTGAATAATGAAGCGACTTCGTTTTTTGATCGAGCCGAGCTTATAAAAAAGTGAATTTGGATCGAGCCGGTGAGATATCGAAGGAGATTATGTCGGTTCGAAAGACGATCGAGCAGGTGAAGCTTGTGACGATGGAAGCTCAGATGGTTGAAAATTCTTTAGGCATACATGGAGATGAGATATTGTATGTTGGCGATCGTATATACCCAGATGTAAGCGTTTCTAAAGTACATCTTCATTGGCGGACTACCTTAATTTGTCTGCTAATTTTTCTGGTGTTCAGTGATGCAGGTGCTATTTCAGATCTTTACAATTATGAACCATGGAATCCTTTAATTCAAAAACTCTTCTCAAATATTTGTCGTCTTGCAGGTGATCGAATCGAACTGTTACCAAGGGTGAATAGCACTCATCGAAGGTGAATGGCAAATGATTTGGAGTTTACGGGTTGGTTTTTTACATGTACTTTTGGATAATGATAAAGTTAACTATTTGCTCATGTAAGAATTTTCTTTTATATCACTATTGAAGGGAAATTGAGACATTTAACACAATCCGTAAAATTATTTTTCTTAGATAGTCACAGGTAGTTGGATAGAGAATGCAGCCAATGCGCGATTAACACCCGGTCTAGCTGTTGAGAAGCTTGGAACAAGAAGGTATAATATTATCATTACGAGTTTATATGAAACCTCAATAAAAAAAGAAACACAGGATGATAAAAGATTTTTCAGCTGTTTAACGTGGTTTGAATAGTACCGATACATGCGTGTTATCTCGTAAAAAAAGCAAAACCTTATTTGGATGTTAAATTTGAAGTGTTGTGGCTTTGAACATTATAGATGGCGTGATGTTAAGTTACACCCGATGCAAAGCACAAGACTTACGTGAAGAAAGAACGCGAAGGTTAAGATTTTGTGTACTGTATGTACGTATGGACAATAATACCAGGTGTGTGTAATTGATCATTCGTAAAATAAAAGTCAGTTGGGAATTAACAGCTTTGAACTAGGGAAATTATGATCTTTGTCCATTCATATATGTTAAATTCCATTTGTATTTAATGCAATTGTTATGCCATTATCTCTGAGTTCATTAACTTCTGCTGCAGAGTTGACTTTGTCTCCATAACCACGTGATGGCCGATGAGCACGAAAAAGACTCGGTGGAAATGCTGGAAGAAAATCACCCTATTGATATCAGCAAATACGCTAAAACCGTCATCGGACCAATCTACGAAAAGTTTCAGGACGTTCCTTTGGACCTCTTGTAGTTTACATTTGTTTCATGTATTAATCAAATTGGCACTTTGTTTCATGTATTAATCAATGTTGATGTTTGTGACATTATCTATGATTTTAGTGCCTTTTAGTTTACATTTGTTTCAACACATATTAAGATCAATACCAACACATCTTTAACATTTACCTACACATAATATTACTTTTACCTACATATAACATTACTTTTACCTACACAAATATTCATGCCACGTCACCTGCCACGTCGGATGCCATGTCACTTGCCATGTCGGATGCCACATCACTTGCCACGTCACCTGCCACGTCAGATGCTACGTCACCTGCCACGTCATGCCACGTCACCTGCCTTCTAAACAAATTGTTGTACTTTTAACCACACATATAAATGCCTTTTAGCCACACATATATGTGTAAGTATAGCTTGCTATATACCTACACATAACTTATGTGTGGGTAATGGCCTATATCCACAGTCACGAGTCTACACATCATTACACTTAATTTATGTGTAGGTAAAGACAACTACCAACAAACTATATGCTTTTTCCCACACATACTTTGTGTTGGTAAAGCACCAAATTTCTTGTAGTGGTAAAAGTATATGTAATTCTTTGTTCATTTCACAATTTTATAGAGACTCATTATGGTAAAGTATCTGCAAGTATTTTTTTTTCTACCATTCTTTGTTAAATGAGGATCTGTCACTAACAAAAAGTATATAAAACAATACATGCTGCGGAGAATCATTAATCTCAAAATCTTAAAACTCTTTATTCAATAATTTTCAAAAGTCAAAAAATAACAAGAGATGGGTCAGAGAGAGCTAGTACATTGTTGCCAACATCATGTCGATATCAAATTTCAATTCCCACAATCCCACTTATGTCATATTGGGGTGGATATTGGGCAATGATGGTGACAAACCCACCGAGGGGGGTTCGATCCTGAGCCGCACCCCAGTTTTCATCCGGCATCTCGTGTGGAGGTGGTACGGTTTCCAGGGGAACGCCGTAACCAAGTCTGAACAACCCAGTGCGCGGGCTAGGTTAAGACAATGTAGTCTGGGCAGATCTTGGCTAGGGCAGACGTTTAGGTGGTGTGACATTGGGTCACTCAAAAAGAAAGTCATCGTTCAAAAAAAAAAAAAAAAAAAACCCAAATCAAACAAATTCATCTTCATCTATGTATGAATTTCATCTTAGGGATTTCTAACATGATAAAAAAAAATCAAATTGAACTAATTCACATAAATAAAGAAAACATCAAACAAAAATCTTGATGACAATATGGATACCATACCTAAAGAAATCAAACCCTAAAATTGAACTTCAAAGCAAATTGCTTAATATCAAAATCAAATATAGAAAAATAAGGGTAATAACTTGATTAAAATAAATCTAACCTTCACATCAGAAGCAGCAACTGCTTGGGTACAGACATCATCTTCATCCATGGCTTCATGTAAATCGATTTCCCAAATCATCATCAACACAACCTGCAAAATCGATTTGTGAAGATGTTATTGAACCCAAAAATAAATATATAACCTAGAGTTAAGTCGAGCCACCCCCATCTTACTGAGCGTATTTAAAAGCAAAATTAGTTTCAGTATATGATGCAATTAAAAACATGAACCTCGAATCTCAATGTTAGGCTTAAACCAGAACGAAAGAAAGAAACTATGAGAAGAGAATTTTACCAAATCTGATGTTTTTTTCATTGATACGTTCAAACATAAATATAGAAGAAATCTCATGCAAGTTACATTAACACCCCTTACTAAATGGAAAAGAACATAACAAACCTTAAACTAAAAATCAATATGCGCATATGGAAATAAACACAAATAACGTAACAATACTCCCCCCCCCCCCCCCCCCCCCTTAACCAATTTCTTGTCCTCAAGAAGTACGTTCCCCCGACTCGGGAAAACGCAGCTTCAGCTCATCATAATACTCCCACGTAGCATCTTGAACTGATTGGCCCTTCCACTGCACCTTAACCGCGGCCCGACTTCCCCTTTTAGCCATTTTCTTTTCTGACACCTTCATTGGTTGGAGAATGAACTTGGAGTCGACCGGTACTGGAATAATCTTCTCGGGAGGACCCCCTGCTTGTTTTAAGGACACATGAAAAACCAGATGGATTGGGACTCGTCTGGCAAGTCTAATCGATAGGCGACTTGCCCAATCTTTTCCACCACCAAAAACAGACGGAAATACTTTGGTGTTAGTTTGAATGCTTGTCGACTCTTATTGTGTTTTGCATGTAAGGTCGAAGCTTGAGATAGACCCACGTACCCGGTTCAAATGACCTCTCGGAACGATGCTTGTTAGCTTGTTGTCTCATGCGGTTCTAAGCCTTTTGTAATGATTGCTTCAAGAGTGTGAGGGTGGTTTCCCTGTCTTGCAAAAACTCATCTACCTCACCCACAGTGGCGTCTCGAGGAATGTATGGAATATGCAAAGGTGGTGAATAACCATACAACGCTTCAAATGGCGTTTTTCCCAGCGACAAGTGAAAAGTGGTGTTATACCACCATTCCGCCAATGAGACCCACTTAACCCATGTGTGTTGCCTCTCCGTTACCATGCATCGAAGGTACCCTTCCAAACACCGGTTAACCACCTCCGTTTGGCCATCGGTTTGGGGGTCGTATGCAGTAGAAAGATTCAACCCCACGCCTTGTAAAGACATGAACTCCATCCAAAATGCACTAAGAAAACATGGTCTCTATCAGAAACAATGGAATTCGGGCACCCATGCAACTTATAAACGTTGTCTAAGAACACTTGTGTCACACCCCGAAATTATCAGAGCATTGGCGTGACTGGACTGGTATCTTCATTGCACAGCGGAAGCAAATAATTTAAGTCTTTTAGAAAATGAACGCCACTAAGTACTCGACTCTTCATGGTCATCCTATTCCAACCGCGCCTTATCTTAGAATGCAACCTGAGAAAGAAACATGCGAAAAATCAACATAAAGTTGAGCGAGTTCATAGTTTGTTTGTAAAAGATCTGAAATAAATCTTTTGAGTTGTGAAAGATCTGAAATAAATCTTTGTAATAACCGGTTTTCGAAATGGTATTGAGAAAACGAATTTAAAAATCATTTTCTTGTCCAGTTATATGAGGACCTTGTATTTGTAACGATCTATGATCGTAAAACCATGTATTTGTAAAGTATGTATAACCGTCAATGCCCACCCTGACTTTGACTCTATGCCCGTATAAACCAATACTTTGAATTTGTATAAAACATGGTTTTTATTTTGTATAAATCAAGCGTTTTGTAAGTGTGTACGATAAAAATCCCTGGTATGTAGCAAATAAGGGAAAAGAGACCACCAATGGTTTGCAAGGCCATTAATACGTGTGAAGTGCAAGTAGGAAGACTCAAACCTAGCGGATTTATGCGTTGGGCACAAAGTCACCCCGAGGTCCGTTATGCTGGGCCTGGGGCTGGGCTCGCTACACCCAAGTAGATCTACCGCTCCTGTCCCTCGGTCCTACTCTGAGGATTAATGGCCTCAAGTTTCCGCCTACCCACTCACATGATCTAAGTAGTAAACCTCCTTACGCTAACCATACCATGTAAAAAGTATTCGTAATTACTATATTCCACCCCAGCCACCCTGGCTGAACCTCCCCAGCCACCCTGACTGAGCCTCCCCAGCCACCCTGGCTGAACCTCCCCAACCACCCTGGCTGAACCTCCCCAGCCACCCTGACTGAACCTCCCCAGCCACCCTGGCTGAACCTCCCCAGCCACCCTGGCTGAACCTCCCCAGCCACCCTGACTGACTCCCTAGTTACGAAAAATCCTTCACATTTCGAATATACACATTTGTTTGGTAAAAACTGGTATGTTTAGTATAAACCTTTCGTAAATTATTTGAGTTCCTCGAAATCCATTCGTGATATGATTTAGAAATACGAGTTTTGCGTTTGTTCAAAACTTTGTATGTTTCTGAAAATCGTGCATGTCTTTCCACCCCGAAAACATTTACAAAAAAAAATGTAAAACAGTAAAAAGTGGGGGTTATGAACTCGCCTGAATATTCCTGTGCAAAGCTAGCTAAATACGACTTCGTGATGTCGTTCCTAAGACGTGGCTTGCTAGCGTGCATTTTACAATATCCCTAACACGGAATATCTAATAAGTTTCTAATTAAATGCGGTAACTACACTACGTCACCGAGCTCTACCGAATCGTTAATCGAACGATTCAACGATAAGTTGTTAACTTAATAAAAAAGATTATGTTATACGTGTTAAGTCTCGTTTAACGTCAGTAGCAATTTAATAAGTCTTGAAAAAGACTTAGTTTCCGAGAGACTTAAAATGAGTAAATATTTATATAAAAATATAAATATATCGTTGTAAGTGTGTTAGCCGTCTTGAGTAGTCATACGTGTATAAAAGAATATTCGTATGAAAATAATATATAATAACTCATATTATCCGATGCGTCTCGTATGAAAATAATATATAATAACTTGTATTATCTATATCACGTCTTGTGTATATTTGCCAAAAATATACGTATATGCCGTTTAGGCGTTCGAAATAAATATATAAGTTATATTTATAAAAATTTCATCGAGTCGTTGTAAGTTTAAAATAAATATATACTATATTTATTTTTATGAAAGCGAATCCATGTTGTTCGATATCCGAAATAAATATATAACACTATGTTTATTTATAAAAGGATTTGTTTTGTTTGCTGTCGAAAATAAATACATAACTATACTTATTTTTATAAAAGGATTCGTCGAATTTCCGAAGTTCAAAACAACTATGTTTCTTGTTGTAAATAGTTTCCGCATCGTTGTTTTTATATAATAAAACGCGTTATTTTTACGGATTTTCTCAAAAAACGGGCAGAGTTTCCTCTATTTTTGGACGCCCCGACAACACAAGTTGTCTTTATATTTTCAAAATCAAATCAATACTCAACAATAATTACGTATCATCAATTTATAAAAACGAAATAATAAATCAAAGTACTCTTTAACTATTACTTTCGTTATTTTGCTTGGTTCGAGCTCGTTATCACGTAAGTACAAATCACGAAAATACTAAATGTGTCATTAGTTTTTACCAAGTCTTCATGTCGAAACGCGGACTAAGTTGACCCGGGTTGACTCGCTGAGTTGACTGAGTCAACCGGGTTTGACCCGAGTTGACCGAGTCAAAACTGAAGCTGACCGAGCCGCTTGACCCGAACCGTCTGACGTGACCCGGACCGATCTGTTGACTGAAGTTGACCAAAACTGATGCTTGACTTCTGTTGACCGGCGTTGACCGAGTTTGACCGAGTGTTGACCCGAACTACCATCTAACCCGAGCCGAACCCGTAACCAAGCTGACTCGCAACACCAACCCAAACCACATGTTTCCTTGCAAACTCAGACAAACGAGTACTTCACCACCACCTAAAACACCATCAAAATTGACCGGAGAAACCGAGATCTTCACAGATCTGAAACAAAAGAGAGGGAGTCATAGGGGTCTTACCGGTGTTTCTGAAATCGAACCAAGATCTGCAGCTGTTAACCGCCACCATCATCGTCGGTAAATCCATCGTCACCGCCGTGCCTTGCCGGCGACCACCCCTAACCCGAAACGCGGCTGTAACCCGAACCCGAGACGCCGAACCCGAGACCTGAACCGACCGGAGCCTGTTGACCAACGGATAAACGAATCGACCGGCGGTCCGAGCCTCCGACCGCCGGTTCCCTCTTTCTCTCTCGCCCCTCAGTCTCTCTCTCTTCGTCGCCGCACCACCACTGAACCGTGGTGGTGGTGGTGGTCGTTGAATCTGTAATACGGGGGGGGGGGTCTCGACGGTGGTCACCGGTTTCGTCGGAAACAGCGCCGGTTCCGGCTTTCCAGTCGAGCAGGAGAGGGGGGTGTGCTCGGTTATGTGTTTACACGGAGGAGGAAACGAGAGTGAGGAGAGGTAGGAGGCAAAGTTATGATGTTGTGGGTTAGAGAAGATAAATTCTCTATGTTATGTTTGTTGTCTGGTTCCATAACCGAGAGAGAGAGAGAATTCTTTGAGAGATATTTGTGGTTTGTGTGTGTACATCTGCATAATCAAGATTGGGTATAAATAGAGTGGGAAATTTTTATTGCCTTTTGAGTATATAAAATGTATTCAGGTCAATTGTTTTGTATATGGAGCTAAAATCTCTTGGATAGATTTTTCATAGATTTTGTATAGATCTTGTATATGTAGGTTTAGGCTTGTGGGTTTTGGGCTTGGGCCCAGGGCCCACAAGCCCATCTCATGTGTAAGCGGCCCGTAATTTCTACGAGACCCGATTTCGCGACCCAACTCCATGAGCATAAAAAATTCGTGTAACATCCATATTTGTCGGTGTCGTCTGTATTTTGCACGGTATTAGTTCGTTGTCGCGTAATATTCAGCAGATTTTCAGTAAATCACCACACGCGCACTGTATAGCTGAACAAACGTTCCTGGGCACTCCAAGGGTCTAACTAAGTTAATTAGCGTCGTAAACACTATTTATTATTGCGTTAATCGCCTATTAATCACGTAATTAAGGGCGTAAATTACCGGTTGTCACATTCTCCCCCTGTTACAGAAATTTCGTCCTCGAAATTTAGACTATGTTATCTCTTCAAAATTGTGTTTCAAAACTTGATGTCAAGGGAAACAAGCTGTACAGATACAGTCACTAGTGTGACTAAGTTAACAGGATCCAACAATGCACAGGAACTTCGACCAATCGAATTCCATATGAACGTTTATAACATGTAAACGAGTTCTAGAAGCAATAACATCCACTGGATGAACTTAAAATCAACAATCTTAAATATAATAGTTCACATGAAACGCTCGATCGTGATCAGCACAAGCTGCAAGTTATACCGACGCCTCAAGGTGTCGTAATGAAAGAAATAATTCAATAATACCGGTGATCGAACAAGTATCACTTGTGTTTTGCATGAAACGATCGGTCATGATTAGCCCAAGCTACAAGTTTGTACAAACACCACAAGGTGTCGTAATGATTTAAACAATCCAATAATAGCGGTGATCAAACAATTTCACCGTGTTTGAAGTCAAATGAATGCGCAGTAATGGGAATCTGAAAGTTTGTTTCAAATGACATCATAGAATTTTCAATTGAAAATGAAACATCAAAGAAATAATGTTCTCGATCGAAGATGAAGAAGCAATGAATATCGCAAAACATTCGATCGATGTTGAAAGGACCGTTAGGAGGTACACCGGAATATGAAATGAATTTTGTGTACCCTTGTCTCATCACACGATTGTGTTAAGACTATTCTAATTATGATAAATCAAAGCGGATTTAAAGCAATCGATAAGTAAATATTTAAATCCGTGCATGAGATGTCTAAACGAGTTTAGCGCAAGCTTCAAATAAGTGAAGGATACCACCACAAGGTGTCGAAATCAACAAACAATTTAGTGGAGTCGAATGTCAAACAAGTTTACTTCGACTCAGAACAAATAAAACATTTGTTAAAACGAATTTTGAATATGATGCCCTCAATACATCATATGATGCTCTGAAGTGAATATGTGTAATGGACAAGTTCAAACAATTGAACTTGGTTTTAGTGCAATCCGACAAAAATATATATGTTCCAAAAAGGAAATTTCGGCATGGTGACGACGAAAACCACGTGTGTAACTTGAAGAGAAAAGAAGTTTTCAAGAAAATGTGTTGACTTGTTAACAAATGAGCCAACATTTACACTAACGCGAGTCATTCGAATCACAAATCGGTAATTAGATTTATCAAAACAATATTTGAACTTTAATGAAACGCTTATTCGAAACGAAACCACATGCGTAACAAACGATGCATGTGTAACATATAAATTTTCCGAGAAATGAAGCAATTAGTGTTCGCTATACTGAAAGAAATGATCTTGACACAATGACCGTTAAGAGGAGTAGAGATACGAAAATCTACTTAGTAAGTGTGAAAGTCGAAATTTCAACAAAAGAAATTTGAGGACTTTACCTGGGGTTTCGTGTGACGACCAATTGTTAGGTGACATTACCATGGAATGTCGAACATAGCGTATTCGTCGTTAACCGAAATAGGGGGATGTGGAGACACACGTCTTTCCCTTGGAGTGATTCGTGTCGTTGCGGGATCGCATGACAAGTTGCCGTTTCCTGGCCGTTAGTTCTCCTGTTGACAGGAATCTAGCGTCGTCGTTGAATTGCGCCATCGCGTCTTTTCAAAGGCCTCGCCTCGATAGTCGTATGTGACGTACTTCAACCTCCGTTGATGTAAGCTTAAGTTTCACGTATACCTGTGCACTAGCGTCGTGTGCCACGTAGAAGGTGATGTACCCCGACATCCGTTGACGTAAAAATTGAGTTCCATGTATTCTCGTGCGCTAGCGTTTTGTTATGCGTAGGCTGCCTGTTCGGGAAGTTAAAATATCATAGACAATATGGATAATAGTGTGTACCCGAGTTAATATTCGTGGTTCCTACGTGATGACCATGCACAAATAATCGATCATATAATCAAATAAGCATGTTAGTCACCAATAAGCAATCAAGTAATTCCCCTAGTCCCACTAGTCTATCCTCCCAGCCTCTCAGACTGAACTTCCTAGTCCCACTAGACTATCCTCCCAGCCTCTCAGACTGAATCTCCTAGTCCCACTAGACTATCCTCCTAGCCTCTCAGACTGAATCTCCTAGTCCCACTAGACTATCCTCCCGCCTCTCAGACTGAATTTCCTAGTCCCACTAGACTATCCTCCCAGCCTCTCAGACTGAATTTCCTAGTCTCTCAGACTACCTTCCCAGCCTCTCAGACTGAATTCCCTTTTCCGAAGGTCTTAAATGCATGTTTCCTATACTCTCAGAGTGTTGTGTACTGTATGTAATTGTTTTATGCACCGTGTATGAAATACCATAATAGCGTATGTTTGAAAACAATATTCTGACTGTTTGTTTTTCGGCAACGGTTGGAGACCATACTTGAGTACTAGGCGTTCTGTATGTGTTCAATGTCTCAACGATCTAAGTCCCCAGGGGGAAAGGTGAGGTTAGAGCCTAGGTATCACAACAGAAACCTAATTCGCTGTAACCTATAGCTCTGATACCAATCTCTCACACCCCGAAATTATCAGAGCATTGGCGTGACTGGACTGGTATCTTCATTGCACAGCGGAAGCAAATAATTTAAGTCTTTTAGAAAATGAACGCCACTAAGTACTCGACTCTTCATGGTCATCCTATTCCAACCGCGCCTTATCTTAGAATGCAACCTGAGAAAGAAACATGCGAAAAATCAACATAAAGTTGAGCGAGTTCATAGTTTGTTTGTAAAAGATCTGAAATAAATCTTTTGAGTTGTGAAAGATTTGAAATAAATCTTTGTAATAACCGGTTTTCGAAATGGTATTGAGAAAACGAATTTAAAAATCATTTTCTTGTCCAGTTATATGAGGACCTTGTATTTGTAACGATCTATGATCGTAAAACCATGTATTTGTAAAGTATGTATAACCGTCAATGCCCACCCTGACTTTGACTCTATGCCCGTATAAACCAATACTTTGAATTTGTATAAAACATGGTTTTTATTTTGTATAAATCAAGCGTTTTGTATGTGTGTACGATAAAAATCCCTGGTATGTAGCAAATAAGGGAAAAGAGATCACCAATGGTTTGCAAGGCCATTGATATGTGTGAAGTGCAAGTAGGAAGACTCAAACCTAGCGTATTTATGCGTTGGGCACAAAGTCACCCTGAGGTCCGTTATGCTGGGCCTGGGCTGGGCTCGCTACACCCAAGTAGATCTACCGCTCCTGTCCCTCGGTCCTACCCTGAGGATTAATGGCCTCAAGTTTCCGCCTACCCACTCACATGATCTAAGTAGTAAACCTCCTTATGCTAACCATACCATGTAAAAAGTATTCGTAATTACTGTAACATATATTCCACCCCAGCCACCCTGGCTGAACCTCCCCAGCCACCCTGACTGAGCCTCCCCAGCCACCCTGGCTGAACCTCCCCAGCCACCCTGGCTGAACCTCCCCAGCCACCCTGACTGAACCTCCCAAGCCACCCTGGCTAAACCTCCCCAGCCACCCTGGCTGAACCTTCCCAGCCACCCTGACTGACTCCCTAGTTACGAAAAATCCTTCACATTTCGAAGATACGCATTTGTTTGGTAAAAACCGGTATGTTTAGTATAAACCTTTCGTAAATTATTTGAGTTCCTCGAAATCCATTCGTGATATGATTTAGAAATACGAGTTTTGCGTTTGTTCAAAACTTTGTATGTTTCTGAAAATCGTGCATGTCTTTCCACCCCGAAAACATTTACAAAAAAAAAAATGTTAAACAGTAAAAAGTGGGGGTTATGAACTCACCTGAATATTCCTGTGCAAAGCTAGCTAATTACGACTTCGTGATGTCGTTCCCAAGACGTGGCTTGCTAGCGTGCATTCTACAATATCCCTAACACGGAATATCTAATAAGTTTCTAATTTAATGCGGTAACTACACTACGTCACCGAGCTCTACCGAATCGTTAATCGAACGATTCAACGATAAGTTGTTAACTTAACAAAAAAGATTATGTTATACGTGTTAAGTCTCGTTTAACGTCAGTAGCAATTTAATAAGTCTTGAAAAAGACTTAGTTTCCGAGAGACTTAAAATGAATAAATATTTATATAAAAATATAAATATATCGTTGTAAGTGTGTTAGCCGTCTTGAGTAGTCATACGTGTATAAAAGAATATTCGTATGAAAATAATATATAATAACTCATATTATCCGATGCGTCTCGTATGAAAATAATATATAATAACTTGTATTATCTATATCACGTCTTGTGTATATTTGCCAAAAATATACGTATATGCCGTTTAGGCGTTCGAAATAAATATATAAGTTATATTTATAAAAATTTCATCGAGTCGTTGTAAGTTTAAAATAAATATATACTATATTTATTTTTATGAAAGCGAATCCGTGTTGTTCCATATCCGAAATAAATATATAACACTATGTTTATTTATAAAAGGATTTGTTTTGTTTGCTGTCGAAAATAAATACATAACTATACTTATTTTTATAAAAGGATTCGTCGAATTTCCGAAGTTCAAAACAACTATGTTTGTTGTTGTAAATAGTTTCCGCATCGTGGTTTTTATATAATAAAACGCGTTATTTTTACGGATTTTCTCGAAAAACGGGCAGAGTTTCCTCTATTTTTGGACGCCCCGACAACACAAGTTGTCTTTATATTTTCAGAATCAAATCAATACTCAACAATAATTACGTATCATCAATTTATAAAAACGAAATAATAAATCAAAGTACTCTTTAACTATTACTTTCGTTATTTTGCTTGGTTCGAGCTCGTTACCACGTAAGTACAAATCACGAAAATACTAAATGTGTCATTAGTTTTTACCAAGTCTTCATGTCGAAACGCGGACTAAGTTGACCCGGGTTGACTCGCTGAGTTGACTGAGTCAACCGGGTTTGACCCGAGTTGACCGAGTCAAAACTGAAGCTGACCGAGCCGCTTGACCCGAACCGTCTGACGTGACCCGGACCGATCTGTTGACTGAAGTTGACCAAAACTGATGCTTGACTTCTGTTGACCGGCGTTGATCGAGTTTGACCGGGTGTTGACCCGAACTACCATCTAACCCGAGCCGAACCCGTAACCAAGCTGACTCGCAACACCAACCCAAACCACATGTTTCCTTGCAAACTCAGACAAACGAGTACTTCACCACCACCTGAAACACCATCAAAACTGACCGGAGAAACCGAGATCTTCACAGATCTGAAACAAAAGAGAGGGAGTCATAGGGGTCTTACCGGTGTTTCTGAAATCGAACCAAGATCTACAGCTGTTAACCGCCACCATCATCGTCGGTAAATCCATCGTCACCGCCGTGCCTTGCCGGCGACCACCCCTAACCCGAAACACGGCTGTAACCCGAACCCGAGACGCCGAACCCGAGACCTGAACCGACCGGAGCCTGTTGACCAACGGATAAACGAACCGACCGGCGGTCCGAGCCTCCGACCGCCGGTTCCCTCTTTCTCTCTCGCCCCTCAGTCTCTCTCTCTTCGTCGCCGCACCACCACCGAACCGTGGTGGTGGTGGTCGTTGAATCTGTAACACGGGGGGGAGGGGTCTCGACGGTGGTCACCGGTTTCGTCGGAAACAGCGCCGGTTCCGGCTTTCCAGTCGAGCAGGAGAGGGGGGTGTGCTCGGTTATGTGTTACAGGGAGGAGGAAACGAGAGTGAGGAGAGGTAGGAGGCAAAGTTATGATGTTGTGGGTTAGAGAAGATAAATTCTCTATGTTATGTTTGTTTTCTGGTTCCATAACCGAGAGAGAGAGAGAATTCTTTGAGAGATATTTGTGGTTTGTGTGTGTACATCTGCATAATCAAGATTGGGTATAAATAGAGTGGGAAATTTTTATTGCCTTTTGAGTATATAAAATGTATTCAGGTCAATTGTTTTGTATATGGAGCTAAAATCTCTTGGATAGATTTTTCATAGATTTTGTATAGATCTTGTATATGTAGGTTTAGGCTTGTGGGTTTTGGGCTTGGGCGTAGGGCCCACAAGCCCATCTCATGTGTAAGCGGCCCGTAATTTCTACGAGACCCGATTTCGCGACCCAACTCCATGAGCATAAAATATTCGTGTAACATCCATATTTGTCGGTGTCGTCTGTATTTTGCACGGTATTAGTTCGTTGTCGCGTAATATTCAGCAGATTTTCAGTAAATCACCACACGCGCACTGTATAGCTGAACAAACGTTCCTGGGCACTCCAAGGGTCTAACTAAGTTAATTAGCGTCGTAAACACTATTTATTATTGCATTAATCGCCTATTAATCACGTAATTAAGGGCGTAAATTACCGGTTGTCACAACTTGTGCGACAACCTTAGCTGTGAACGGATGGCTAAGCACCATAAAATGCACGTACTTCATAAGTCGGTCGACCACCACAAAAATCGTGTCTTTTCCCCTCTCCTTCAGTAACCCACCTATAAAATCCATAGAAATGTCGGTAAAGATGGTGTCGGGAATAGGTAGGGGCTGTAGCAACCCCGGTGAAGCTATATTTTCGTGCTTGGCTCTCATGCACACGTCACAATTTCGGAGCAACTGGCGTACTGTTTTCGTGCTTGGCTCTCATGCACACGTCACAATTTCGGAGCAACTGGATTCTATAGCAATAATGGTTCCAAGGTAGAAACTGACATGGTGAATAAAGTGGTTCCTTGTACCCGTGATAATGCATCTGCCGCAACATTTTCTCGACCCTACTTCTACTCGATGGAATAATCGTAACCCATAGGCTTCGCCAACCATTTGTGTTGCAATGGGGTGGTAACCTTTTGGGTTAAAAGATACTTGAGGCTTCTCTGGTCGGTGAGAATTATAAAGTGTCCCACAATAAGATAGTATGCCATTGCTTGACGGCCAATAAGATAGCGAGAAGCTCCTTCTCGTACACCGACATGGTTTGTTGTTTCGGAGAGAGAGCCTTACTTATAAACGTGATCGGGTGTTTTTCCTGCATGAGTACTACTCCCAACCCGTAGGCTGGCGCATCCGTCTCGACTATAAACTATTTCGAGAAATTTGGGAGAGCTAAAACTGGAGTCGTCGAGAGGGCGTTTTTTAATTGTTCAAAGGCGGATTGAGCCTCCCTACCCCATCCAAAAGCATCCTTTTTTAATAAATCTTGGAGAGGCCTCGCGATCAGACCAAACGAGCGTATGAACCGCCTGTGGCACGCGGTTAAACCCAAAAACCCGCGTAGTTACTTTAGCGTTTTCGGGAGCGGCCAATGTTGGATCGCCTCAATCTTTGATGGATCCGTTTTCACCCCCTCCTTCGATATAATGTGGCCTAAGTATTCCACAGCTTCACCTCCGAACACACACTTAGATTCTTTTGCGAATAGTTGATGTTCCCTCATCAACATTAAAACTCTTCTAAGATGTTGCTCATGTTGATTCTTGTCCCGACTGTAGACGAGTATATCATCAAAAAAAAAAAAAAAAAAAACAACAAGTACTCCCTTTCTTAACAGTGGGCAGAAGACATGGTTCATTAATGCTTGAAAGGTGGCCGGAGCATTCGTGAGGCCGAACGGCATAACTACGAATTCGTAGTGCCCCTCGTGTTCGGAACGTCGTTTTGTGAATATCTTCAGGATTCATTCGAACTTGATGATATCCCGATCGTAGATCGAGCTTAGAAAAAATTGTTGCCCCTCCTAATTCCTCCAACAGTTCTTCAATGTGAGGAATAGGAAACTTGTTCTTTATGGTGGCTTCGTTTAACCGACGGTAATCCATAGACATCCGCCATTGCCTGTCCTTCTTCTTTACCAAGAATATTGGTGCGGCAAAATCGCTACTACTATTACGAATGATACCCGTGACTAATAACTCCTAGGTGGTTTGCTTAATAACATCTTTTTGCACGGTGGGATTAGGGACGTCGGCTAATGGCTTTCGTACCTTCCGTAAGTGTGATTTTGTGATCGAATGGTCTCACGGGAGGTAGCGATTTAGGAACCTGAAAAACATCTTCGAATTCTTTAATCAATCCTTGCCAACCTGAGTTTTCTTTCCTAGCTAAAACTCGCGAACCCCATGCATTTTTATGAGGGTTATTAGCTAATTGCATGCTAAATAAGTGGACCCCTCCATTAGCCGATTGTTTCTGTAACATGGAATCCATTTTCTCTAAAGGACACATTGAAACTTTATTATTTTGTATACCCCTCAGCACACAAATCTCACCATCAACAGTAAATTGCATTGTCATTTTTTGGAAGTTCCAAAGTATATCATTAAGAGGTCGAAGCCATTGAATCCCAAGAATCATATCATAGTTATCCAACGGAACGAGTAAAACCCTCGTGGTGAACCAATAACCTTGCATAGTCCACTGGAATTCAGTACAAATTTGATTGCACGTGAGATGTTTACCATTGGCCATGCTAACATGAATTGGTGGAGTATCACTTACCGGGCATTGAAGCTTCTTGGCTAGTTTTACATCAATAAAGTTATGTGTGGAGCCGGAGTCGATAAGAATGTGTAGCTGGCGGGTTCCCATCTCCGCTTGAACACGCATCGTAGAAAACGACGGTTGCCTTGTCATAGCATGTATTGAGATCAAGGGTTCCTTTTCGTCTTCGACTACTGGTTCGTCTTCCACTATTTCGTCTTCGTCCTCCACTTCAATGAGAAACAATTAATTACGACTGCATTTATGACCGGGCATGAATTTTTCCGTGCACCAAAAGCACTCACCTTTTGCACGTTTTTGTTCCAATTCTTTACTCGTGAGACGTCGGTGGCGCCCATCGGTTTGGTGGTTGTGGTCATAGTTCGGTTGGGGGTGGGTAGGAGTGGTAATTTTGTTGCATTAATCGGTGGTAAGACCCTAGCATGCTCGTTGCTTCCCTTTGAATAGCCGAACCCCCCTTTCACAGACTTGAGTTTTTTGTCAAGATTAGTGTTGTTAATGTCTTGAATTCTTGCTAGTCCGTACACTTTATGTAACGTTTAGGGTTGAAACATTTTAACCGGGCCCTTAATCTCCTCCTTGAGACCTTTAAGATATAGAGGAACAACTTGAGATTCACTAAGATTTACCTTATTAAGTAGGCAATCAAATGTAGCATTGAATTCCTGTAACGTGTCGGTTTGTGAGAGTGATGCAATCTCTTCCAATGGGTTTTCGTACATAGAAGTGGAAAACCAATTCGAGATAGACCGAACATAATCCTCCCATGGTAGTTCATCAACCATAACACCTCGAGTCCTCATAAAAGCTTGATGCCATTGTATAGCCTCCCCTTCAAGGTGAATAGCCGCATGCCTTACCTTCAATTTGTCGGGTGTTTCATCGATGGTGAAAAAATGTTCACACTGGTAGATCCATCCTTCAACATCCACCCCCGAAAACTTAGGGAACTCCACCTTTCCAATCGGCAGAGGTCGGGTATTCCGTGATTCAGCGTCGCTGAGCGAACCGAAAGAGATACCTCCTGAACTACTGATGATCGTTTGCTCCTTGACAACCTTCAGTATTTCTTCTTGTTGCTTCATGGATTGCTCTTGTTGCTTCATCATGGCAGCTAGGGTTGCTTGAAGATCCGAAATTGCTTTGTTATGCTCCTTGATGGTCTTTTTGACCTCCAGATTATGAGTGTTCGTCATGAGAGATCGGAACGGCTTTGATACCCTTGTTAGGGTTAAACCAGAATGAAAGAAAGAAACCGTAAGAGAGAAAGAATTTCACCAAATTTGATGTTTTTTTCATTGATACGTTCAAACATAAATATAGAAGAAATCCCATTCAAGTTACATTAACACCCCTTACTAAATGGAAAAGAACATAACAAACCATAAACTAAAAATCAATATGCGCATATGGAAATAAACACAAATAACGTAACACTCAACCTCTATGGTTTTCTCCTTTTCTTGTTCTTCAATTTGACACTTCAAGAATGAGAGAAGGACAAGTTTTGGGGAGCGAAGAAATTGATGGAACCAGGCTCTTTCTCTCTCTCCAAATGAAAATAAGACCATGGGGTATGGTTCCCTTGGTCACCTAGGCTCCACATCACCTTCTAGTCCACATCATCACTACTCCCCATATATGGGGTGTGGTTCCCCTTCATTCCGCTTACTCCTTCCATCCAACATCACCTTCATTCTCTTCGCGGCAATCGGGAAGGAGTTACCAAGTGCACTGATCACTGCTCGGGGGGGGGGGGGGGGGGGGAGGGGGTGTTCCCGATCAGGGAAGACCTCCACATCAGCCTCCCGAACCACACCCCCACGTCCAAGCATCAGTGATGGGGTGTATGGGATAAGCGGGAATTCAAAATTTGAGTGAAAGATTTGGCCGCCTAAAAATTGGAGAAATGTATGTGTTGCGAAAGTTTGGCAACATGATAGAAGCACTTATATATAAGAAGTACCAGCGGCGTATCCACCATGCTTCGATCATGCCACGTCCGTCTCGTCGTCGGTGTCATGCTTCGGCAACCATAACATAAGACTCCATCATTCTCACAAAATTTCCACATAGATCAACCAAGTAGTTTCAACAACTCCATCACGAGCCAGCAAAACTACGAATTTCACTTTGCACGTGGTACGAAAGTTCGGTAACATGCCAGAAACACTTATATATAGGAAGTACCCACGGAGTATCCACCATGTTTCGGACATATCACGTCCGCCTCGCCTTCGGTGCTAGGCTACGTTTCGTATTTTGCCACTCAAAACCACACATACGCACTAGAGTACACATAGATTACACAAATAGTTTCTCATAGCTTAGTGTTCACATTCTCATCACCGGTATGCAAAACACTAGATTTCGCATGGCACGTGTTACGAAAGTTGGTAACATGTCGGAAACACTTATATATAGGAAGTACCAGCGGCGTATCCACCATGTTTTGTCCATGTTACTTCTGTCTCGTCTTTCAGTGCCATGTTACGTATAGTGTTTTGCTACCTACACCGCACATAGATTACACAAATATTTTCACATATTATCACGTTCAATCATGTTTCGCATAGTTTAATCAAGATTCCACGTTGTTGCCAATATGAATAAAATATTATAAATTTAGTTTGATTATAAGAGATTAGGATTATCGTTTTAGATTGCAGACATACGTGCGATTTGTATAAAACGTCTCGAAACGAACAAAGAATCAAGTTTAAAACCACATAAAAAATCGAGATAACATAAAAGAGAGGCTCATAAAACATAGGATTGTCCCGGGTAGAGGAGCGTTGACTAACCAAAGTGATTCGAATCCCTTTTGAATTTAGGGCAACGTGTCTTGACTTACTTAGACAAATACGTCATCGATGTTAGGCCTACGATATTCGTCCTTTTGGTCATTTCACGTTCCTAATTGATTGGGAATTTCGAGACTTTGGCGAGACAGTAAAATCAAAGAGTGGGACTAGTTATCAAGGTGTGAGTTTCACCTCTAACTTGACAACTTCGTACCCTAATAGCGTTGGTACTTATCAAAAGATAAGACCCACTAGATTATAATATGGAAATTTCCCATCAAGGTTCGGATGTCACTCCTGACTTGAAGGTAAATCTCGTGCAAAATACAAACACTGCATAACAGCGTTTTTAAAGTATCCAAGTGTATATTGTGTCAGCCTTAGGAAAGGCAAGTAAGTTTAACAGGAAATGTGCTACTAGGAAGCAGATACGGTAGAATGCATAAGTCTTAAACAACAGATAAGAGTCAAGATTTCCGAGAACTATAGACTAGGCAAAGCATTCCTACTTTTCCTAATTCCCTATAGTTATGGCTCTGATACCAATCTGTCACATCCCAACCGATGGCGGAAACATCGGGGTGTGGCACTAAGCGTTCAAATTACTCAAAAGTTTCCATAACAGTAATAGGTTTCAATATAGATTAAATCAAGTTTCAAACATTGTCTAGAATCAACACTAACCACAACACATAGTATCGAAATATAAATCAACCAACATTGTTCAAAAGTATCTAATTTTACTAGATATGTTTCTAAGCAGCATCCTAGCAAATTCCTTGTTTCAGCATCCCATCAGCCTACAACATGTATTAAAATAAAGTCAATACAATAATGTACTGGCGAGTATACAAGTTTGAGTATATAGAATAATAGTTTAAAAGACTCATACCCGTCATGTAAACATATAAAATAGTTTCAGCCATGCTAGTTCACGCAGTCCGAGTGATAGCCCAAGTATCCCAATGCATTTACCACTTTCCCAAGTCTCAAGGAAAGCAAATAGAATTCTCCTAACAATACCCCAGAGAGTAATGGGGAGGTGCATTCTCCTATAGCGCTACTATTGTTAAGGCGGAACTACACACAAGGATTAAACGTTCACATAGCATAAAGAGTCAAGAATCAAGAATCCAAAAGTATCAAGTTTCAAATTTACAGAGGATAGAGTTAGGTTTCAAATAGTTTTAAGTTTCAAGTTTCATAGAATACATGTTGCATCCCAAAAATTTAAAACGAAAAGGGATCGAGTATACTCACAGTGGGTGCTAAGTATCGACACCTACTGATTGGATCAAAGGGAGCTCTGAGATTAGCCTGATTACTGTTTAACAGATAAGTGTCGGGCAGAATAACGAGTCGTGCAAAGTGTCGAACCAGCCTCCTGATCGGATGGCCATCTGGTCGGATGACTTATAGATTAGACGGATCACCATCTGATCGGATGGTCATCCGGACGGATGGCCATTCGATCAAATGGTCATTCGATCTAATTGGTTTATTTTCAAAGTGTTCAAGCTTTTGAAGTTTTCGCTGTAGTATAATTACAAGTCGTTCGATCGAATGATCATCCGATCGGATGATCGTTCGGTCGAATGACTGTTTGAGTGTATGATTCAAAGTTTAAAGTTATGATTCAGAATAGTTTAAGTGTTTGAAGTTCATTGAGATAATCCACTTGGTCGGGCGGTCATTCGATCGGACGGTCGTCCGATCGGATGGTCGTTCGTCCTAGGAGTTCTTGCCTCTTTGAAACGTTGTAAAATTTCTATGTTTGAGTTTAACGAAGGTGGTCTGGTAACGTATCAAGACAACGGAAACTCGCCAAGGCTCAGCCTGTCTGGTCGGGTGGGAATCATCCCCGTTCGATCGGACGGCTATTCTTGACTAAGTTTCATGTTTGACCTTAATCCTATCATCTTCTCCGGTGGGAATCCGTTATCGATCCGTCTCCAGACTAAGGAACCAGTACTAAGCCTGTTTCGGGCTCGGATTTCACTGATTTCAGTAAAAGTTTAAGAAAACTTGAAGAATTTGCATGAAATCAATCGAAAGTGTTTAGATTATGCTTAGGTTTGCAGAAAACGTGTAAAAATCTAGTGAAATCCTTTGGATTTGGGCTAACTTTGATGGAATGACGTCATACTCACTTAACTGAGACGACATCATCTTCAAAGAGCCCAGATCTTAGGGATTTCATGGTGGAAATCAGTGGTTTGACCGAGATTAAGATGAGGAATTGTGCATAGATTGAAGTTGTACAAAATTTATGTTGAAAACTTACAAGAATCGCCGGAAAATGGAAGAAAAGTGTCCGAGGATGGAGTGCGTGAGTCTAGGTCAGAGGAGATTGTCACATCAATGAAGAATGATGTGACAGCTCCTATTTATAGTTCAGAGTATGAGTAAGGCGGTGCAGAGGTTGGATCGGATGGCTGTTCGGTCGAATGGACCTCCGATCGGATGTCCATTCGGACAGTCCAATCCGTTTTGCTCCTTTTTTCGTCTTTGGTTCGTCTTGCGAGTTAGATTAAGTGTTGTGTATTATTGTGCAGTATTATTATAACAAGATTATTTGGTTAACACAAAAGTTTCCAAGTTTCCAAATTTACATAAGTGTCAAGCCTCTAGTTTCTCGTTTAACCAAGTCTCAAGTTTCACGAGTCTCAAGAGTCAAGAATCAAGTATCAAGAGTCAAGCATCAAGTCTCTAGTTTTAAGAATTAAGTATCTAGTATCAAGCATCAAGTATCAAGAATCAAGTATCGAGAATCAAGTCTCGGGAATCAAGTATCAAGAATCTAGCATCAAGAATCAAGTTTCTAGTATTAAGTAGCAAGTATCACCAAGATTTAAGTTTCATAGCATCAACATTCACAAAGAATCATAAGTGTCAAGTTCCACATAGTATAGGGACTAAAACTGACAAAAGCCAAAAGATCAGGGACGCATGGCGTTACACTTTGCATGAAACAAGCAGAGCTAGGAAAAGGGAATTGATGAAACCCTGAACATTCAAGCAGATGAAGAGGCTGCTAACAAAAAGACTATTTAGAACCAAAATGAAACAAAGGAGAGGATTTAGAAAAAAGGAACAAAAAGAATTGAAAAATTAGGAGATAAAAACAAAGGATCTTGGTACTTCTGACAGAAGAAAATAATACAAGCACAATAAACCACCTCTTGACACATACCCAAGATCATCTACACTACCAAAACAAACATCTGACAAACTTGAAAAGCAAACCACTACTGGTATAAAAAAGACATCCACTGGTACACCTAAACCAACACCACCATCACAAAAACAACCAGCCAAAAAGAAAACAAAACCATCCTCACCATTATCATCCTCCACTGCAACAAATGTTGACACTTCAACAGCTGTTAAGACAACAGTGGTTGAGACACCAGTTGTTTCAATAGTTGTTAGTCAAACAACCACTTCCACAACCTTCCAATTTCCTTCTCAAGCAATTTTCATTCCTATTTCCAATTCTCATACAAAAACTCCCTCTCCTAAATCTATTTATACAAGGAAAAGAAAGTTCCAAGTGAATGATGATGATATACTGTAACGCCCGTCTTTTAAATCAGGATTTTATTAATAAGATACACATTTTATAGGCTAAAATGTGACTTCACAAAAATATAAACTTGATATGCTAACATTCCCATAGTTTAAAACATTTCAAAAGTACATGTTTATAAATGTTTCATAATTCACTTTTAACAAACAACTCCAGATTTGATGCGGAAGCTTCATTTAGCGTGTGTTCGGTTCTTGCTCGCCACTTGATTTTCATCCGGGCACTCTTGACATTCACCTATGATCAAAACCAACTTAAAAGTTAGTTTTGATAGTTAAATAACAAGTTTAAATAAGTTATGAGGGTCAAACAAACAAATTTAAACAATTTTGGGATTCGGGGGGGCTAGACGCCACACCTAGCCCCTTTTTTGACAGCAAGTTCCTTTATTGTTGCTATACTTTGCCCAGCTACGAAAATTCACCAAATATTAACTTAGAACTTGCATACCTTTCATTATACAAGTCCGTTTTACGCGATTCTTTTTCCTACGTGTTCGTAATTAAATTCTCCATCATATGGAGTTAAAATCCAACATCCGGATTAACAAAATTTAAGACTTTTAAGTCTTCGGCTTATTACCCTTTTTACCAAAATTTTGACACGTTTGTGATTTTATCAAACAAACATGTTTATTTGATCTTTAGACTCATGAACTTCATAATTTCAATATCTCCTATCATATTAGGCTCAAAATCACGGGTTTATATACCTTCTTTAACCTGTTTTGACTTAGAAGCTTATTTTGACCCGTTAAGGGTATTTAAGTATATTTTAAACACGATTCGCTTTCATTTGTATCTAGCTTTATATTTCCACATTTCTTACCAAGTAATCTTCCACCACAACTATAGTTGTTGTGGATTTAATGTGGAGATCCATATATTCCGAGTGTTATCCCTCGGACTATCATTTTATGACAAAGACCCATATTGAGTCATTTGACCCAAGATTTACCCTTTTCACTCTTTATACTTATTCAAAGTATTTGCTTGATCATATAACTTGTTTTTAAACAACTCTTAAGGTTCATTTGCTCGATTTTGCTTATGAGGGCATTTTGGTCATCTTAAATCCTTTCTTTACAACAAAGACTTTTCATGTCGTAATTGACCAAAATTCCACTTTTTAAACTAGGACCTTGTTTAAATAGCCATCATGTTTTTAAAACAAAATGACTATAACTTAAATCATTCGGTTTATTTAAAAGATAACCAAATGTCCATTTTAACTTGTTTAGCCCTCATTAAACTTCGAGTTCAAATAATGAATTGACCAAATATACATACCTGGCTCGAATCAATATATTGATTCATTTTAATACCTTGCCTTAGTAGCCGCTAAGCGATAGCGATGTACATATCCATCTGGTATTTATTTCTATGATCATATAGCTCAAAAAACCATTAGTCGATATTGTCAAAGGCTGATAATTTCACCTTTTGACCCGTTTGGTCTAGAGGACCATGAGACTCTATGAGATGATATTTATTACCATCTTATCCATATGACTAACTCCGGTTTACACCGTATAGTCATTTTACTTGTAAATCATCTATTGATTTCTTTGACCTATTAAAACCCATGCTATAACGTGTCTTTCCCCAATTTAACGGTTATTGTCAACAAGTGTCCAAGGTACCATTTTACCCTTATTATTTGCAATGGTTTACCTTATAAGGTAACCATTTAAAAACTCGTTATCTTTTAGTCATTTCATGACTAATTAATCGTTTTAGCTCTTTTTAACCATTATACATGGTTTATTACCCTTGTCTTTTATTCCGAACCGCACATGTCGTGTCGGAACATCATAATTCAAACATGACTTTCTATGACTCATAACCTATAAAACAAATAGGTATTAAATAAAAGGTGTAAGTTTTGACTTACCTCGCATCCTAAATGCGCTTTCCTTCATACTTGACTCGTTTGACCCGCTTCTTTCCCCAAGACTCCATCTAGCTTGTCAAGAGTCAAACTAGCATCATAATTCGTGAGATGGTTAGATTAGTCATCATTATTATGACTATTTCATCTTACGGATCTTATGTCGAAACTTCTATTCGACTTCATCATAGGTTTGTTTGACTTTCTATAGTCAACTACCTTTAATCATATAATATGCACGATTAAGGCAAATCAACATTATGATTAGAACCCGTTTTATCCCATATCTCATGTAATTAGTCAAGCTTGCCAATTACGCGTTTCACTTGAATTTCAACACTTTACTTCTCATTTAGGCATTTTAACAAACACCTAATGGGCATAATTCTACACATTTGCTAACTAGTTCATAAATAGTCATTTTTTTACCAAGATTAACATCAAAATTCAACCGCTATCACTTATGATCAAATACTCAAACTTGCAAATTGTTTAAGCATTTCCTGATTACTTAAAACATGCATGATGATTCTAATCATAATCATATCATCAATTTCATCATAACATTAAAACCCACTTATCTAAGTGTGTTAATTTGTCACACCATGACTTTTGCGGAAGCGTGATTATGGTGTGACTTTCTTAATATCATTGCATTCAATCATAATATCAACTATATGATAAAACCACAGGATTGTCATCCATTAAATAAGTTTAAAAACATAACAACATCGTTTTAAAACGTAGACTTAAAATTCAAGTTTTACAAATCATACAAATGGTTTATAAGTTCATTAAAGACTCGTAAAAAGATACTAAATAACACCAAGGTTTGGATGACGTGTCTCGTTCAGGAATAAGACACACTAACCAAACTCAAAGTCCATGGATGACATCCTTATTTTTAACGCAGCATAAAAGCTTCCAACGCCCGCCAGATCCACTACAAATTCCCTGAAATACATGTAGTTTGAAAAACATCAACAAAAGTTGAGCGAGTTCATGTGTTTGTTTGTGTGTATGTATAAACCTTTGAAAATGTTGTAAGTATGTATGTAAGTCCCTAGTATGTAGCAATAAGGAAAAAGAGATCACCAATGGTTTGCAAAGCCATTGATATGTGTGAAGTGATGCAGGAAGACTCAAACCTAGCAGATTTTTGCGTCAGGCACATAGTCACCTCATGGTCCACTCGGCGGACTCAGGAGTGGGGCTCGCTACACCCGAATAGATATATCACTCATGTCCCTCGGTCCTACAACGAGGATTAATGGCCTTAAGTTCCACCTACCGACTCACATGATCTAAGTAGTAAAAACCCTCCCTCCGCTAACCATACCATGTAAGTAAAAGTTTGTAACAATTGTCACATGTATTTCACCCCCGAAGTATAAAACTGAAAACAGTAAAGAGAAAAGGGGGAACATGAACTCACAGAAGTGCGTATCCTGTAACGTCAATCTCAAACTCGAACTGCTGCGTGACGACCTACACGTACTAATGTCTATTAGATGGATGGGCCGTGCCTTGGCTTAGGGTTTAACGTTTTTGGAAAAATAGTTAGGCAACTATTTCGTATTCACACTTCTTAATTATTTTATAAGTGTATTTGTCACACCCTGGCTTTGCGGAAGCGTGGTTAATTTGGTGTGACTTCTTAATACCATAGCTTAATCATAACAAAGCTATATGAAATAAAAACCATGCAAGATCATCCATTGAATTAAGTTTTAAAACATAAGTAACATAACATTGTCTTAAGACGTTGACTCATGCAACGGAAACTACAACCTGATAACATAAAAACATTGTTTGAAAGAAATAAACACCAACATGAAATAAAAGCAGTTTAAGAACTGTGACTCATCCAGGAAAAAGTCACATCCCTTAAACTTGGATGACCTCGTAACTCATGTGCAGCGGGAAAACTTAACATACCGCACCAGATCTTTAGTTCCCTGAAATACATGTAAGTTGGAAAAATCAACAATAATGTTGAGCGAGTTCATGTGTAAGTGAGTAATAAAAACCTTTGTATGTATAAAATCCTGGTATGTAGCAAATAAGGAAAAAGAGATCACCAATGGTTTGCAAGGCCATTGATATGTGTGAAGTGCAAGTAGGAAGACTCAAACCTAGCGGATTTATGCGTTGGGCACAAAGTCACCCCGAGGTCCGTTATGCTGGGCCTGGGGCTGGGCTCGCTACACCCAGATAGATCTACCGCTACTGTCCCTCAGTCCTACAATGAGGATTAATGGCCTCAAGTTGCGCCTACCCACTCACATGATCTAAGTAGTAACCCTCCTTACGCTAATCATACCATGTGTAAAAGTACTCGTAATCATAGTAACATGTATTTCACCCCCGCAGTTTAGAAAACTGAAAACAGTTAAGAAAAAAGGGGGACATGAACTCACAGTGGTGCGTCTCTATCAAGAAAATCTCCTGATCAATCTGCAGTGCGACGACCTACACGTACTAACTTCTATTAGACGGACGGTCGTGCCTTAGCTTAAGGGTGTAATGTCTTTGGGAAATAGTTAGACAACTATTTCGTAATTACATTTTGCAAATATTTGGTAAATAAATTCCTTCCCAAGGATGGGGGTTTTAATACATGCGCGTTTCTGTATCTTCGGAATATATTATTAAGTCTCACTTAAAATATATTTTATTTCTAACTCCAAAATATAAATATTTTTCCCAAAAATATTATATTTTAATACATATAGTTTTCCCCAAAATAATACTCTTGTCAAAATACGCGTTCATTAATATTTTCTGAAAATACGTAAGTTACGTTGTACAGTTCGGGTGGTAATAATAATTACCGGTGTAACTTAAATAATTATTGTGAAGGCGTTCGCATTATTTTGGAATCGTTAACATTTGATAATATTATTTTTACCCTAAAAATAATATTTGTATAGTTCACAAAATAATCATAAAAATCTCACAAGTGTTGTTATGAAAAATATATACTAAATATATATTTATCAAGTTTTATTTTGTGAAAATCCCACCTCCGACACTTAGTAATTTTGTAATAAAAATTGTGGCGAAATTTATATTTTGAAAACAAGTTAAAAATACATTTATAACACTTGTGGTGAAAATATTTTCAAGTGTTGGGTTGTTAGAAAAATTTCACCAGAGTTTCCCCTGTAACTGGAGGTGGCCACGCTTTCAAGCGTATCATTTTCTTTTAAAATTCAAATCAACAATGTTCCCAGCATTATCAAACAATACTTCATCATTAAACTAGTCAAAATAGTTACAAATCGCAAAAATACATGAACTTGTGGTTTGTCCAAAATACGTAGTGACTTCCCATTATTTTAGTGGATCTTTGTATAAATCAATCCGGTTTCTCGAAAGTCTCGTTTTTAAAGAAGTTACATTTTTACAACTTCTTGCCAACATTTACAAAAATAGTTCTTTTGTCAAAACTTTGTGTTACACAAGTGTTTACACACTTGTATGTTTACGAAAATCACTCTTGTTTATGAAAGATCCGGTTTTAAAAGTATGTTTTCTTTTGACACTTGGTCCTTTGAAAATACCATTTGTAGATCCGTAGATCTACTAGTTTTGGGCACTATTTCATAAGTAAAATTGTTTTCACACAAGTTCATGTCTAATGTGTAGTAGTGTTTCATCATTTAACCCTTTTCATACTTTACATACTCTAGCCATGATTTATGAACATGACTAATCCGGGTTAGATGATGATCCGAGCTACTATTACCATAGATCGACACTAAATAATTACAACAAAACAAGTCTCACAAGTTTTACACAACTACATAGCTTTTATCCAACATATTTAACTTTCTTGTAAACTTTTCATATGACATTTTGTAAGTTCATGAATTTTAACCGACATAGTTCGTTTTAACCACTTTAGAATAGATCAAGAGGGTGTTTAAAGTCACTTACTACTAGCTCGAGGCTAGGGAAGAAACTAGTCGAAGATTGGGTGGATAAAAGCAATGTAACGAGGTCCTTCACGATCCGAATGCACCAAGCTTCCTTGTATGAGATCCTTGACCCTTGTATGTGTATGGAATGGCTTGTGGATGGTTGTGGGTGTGGGTGTTCGGCCGAGAGTTAGCAAGGAGAGGGAGAGAGAGCTTTTGTTCAAGTGTTGTGGTGAAATGAATGATGGATTAAGGTTTCTTCTTATAGACAAATCCTTCCTCATTAACCAAAGGGTTTAGTGTCTACTAGATTTTAGACACACATGATTATTATAATCAAATGAAGGACAAGGGTGTCCCCTTGGGGACGAGTTCGGTTAGGGGGGGGGGGTCTCCTAGTTCAATTCCAACTAAGTGTTAAGTATTAGTTAGGTGATTAGGAGGTGTAATGATTTACTAGTATGTTATGCGTTATAGCGGGTGTTAGGGTATTCAGCGACCCTAACTGGCTCAGAAAAAGAAAAACAATGTTGATGGCAATATTTTTATGTTCCGGGTAAAGTCCGGTTGTTCGGTTGGATAGTGATCCGTTAAAGTGCTTAACAAAGCTTTAAAGTGTCGTTACTACTATTTTTAGTGACACAACTTATTCCCGACACTTTGGAAAGTGTCTAGTAATATTTTTCTCATGTTTTGGCACTTTATTAGTTAGCTAAATGCTGAATTTTTAATTAAAGTGCTGAATTTGTACTTAGAGTACGTTTTAGGCACATCCGGTCACAATAACTTATACCTAGTGACGCAGTTCTACAACCCTCTTATCCCTACACTCTCTACTAGTGTAGTAAACTATCTTGGGCTCATACAGGCCTTAGAGGCAGTGTCTGCCTGATGCTGGCTATATCAGCATGTTTGATGGGTTATCCGTTTATTGTGCTACTGTGCTTTTGTGCATCAAGGTTGTCACTAAAGTTTTGTAAGCAAATCATGGAGTGACAGCAAGTAAAGTATGATGCAAATAAGTACATGTATCAGTATTCAAGTAGCAGTTTATCCATAATTTCAATCAAGCACAGTAATTAAGCAGTAATTAAATATTAATTAAGTCGTACGGATACCTGATTTAGTGAGGGTTGTCACAGTATTTCCTTCCCAAGGATGGGGGTATCTATACATGTACGCTTTATAATTCCGAAAAATATATTTTAAGTCCCACTTAGAAAATATATTTTAACCACTTGTCTAAAACATTTTAATTCCAATATATATATATATATTTTTCCCAAAAATATTATATTTTACCTCATACATTTTCCAAAATAACACTTTATCAAAATATACGTATGAGAGTATTTTCTGAAATATACGTAAGTTACGTTTTAGCATGTCGTAAAGCAACAATACTTGTGTAACTTAAATATTTATTTTGTGAGAGCGTTGATATTATTTTGGAGTCGTAATTTCATGGTATTTTCAAGTTATATTATTTTTACCCTAAAAATAATATATCTAGTGCACAGAATAACAAACAATCACACAAGCGTTTTAGTATAAAATATTTATTCTAAATATATATTTATCAAATCTTATTTACGAAAATCCACCTCCGGTACTTGGTAATTTTGAAATAAAAATGATGGCGAAGTTTATTTAGAAAAACAAAGTTAAAAATATTTTTGTAAACTCTTTTTAGAAAAATATTTCTAAGTGTTGAAATTCTAGAAAAATTTCGGCAGAGTTTCCTTTGTAAATGGAGGCGTCCATGCTTATTAGCATATCATTTTCTTTCGTAAAATCATTCAATCAATCATTATCCAACAATATACAATTTCTAATTACCAAACTTGACAAAAAAAAATAAGCATAAATCATAAACTTATGAACTTGAAAAATTTAAAAAAACGTGTAGTAACTTACTAACATACTTAGTAAGTCTTGTTACCTTTAAAAATGTGACTGGTTCTTTAAAAACTTTATTTTTAAAGACTTTGTATTTTCACAACTTATAGTCAAAATTTCTAAAAATATTTCTTTGTGAAATCTTCTTATGTAAGACCCAAGTTTTAACAAAACTCTTTCTTTTCACTCGGTTCTTTCGAAAAACCACTCGTAGATCTTTAGATCTACAAGTTTACAACCCATTTTGATCTTTATTTTTTTCAAGAAAATATGTATGTAATCAAGTTCATAGCTTATGTGTGGATGATTTCATCATCCACAACATTTTAAACCTTCACATCTTGCTAGTTCATGTCTTTAAACATGATCTAGCAAGCCTATGTGATGAACCATAAGATTTTTACTAACAAACAACATTCAATAAGCATAACAACATAAGAACAACATGGTTTCTTCATCAATATAACATTACTTCATCTCTAGTTAGTTTATACTTCAGGACTTTGATTATGTTCTTTGGAGTTCTTAAAATTTCACCATTCTTTTTGCTATTAACCAACAAAAATATGCACAAGATGAAGATCTAACGCACTTACTACTAGCACAAGGCTAGGGGAGTTTCAAAGCGTAAAAGTGATGGATAAAAGAAAACGAGAGCGGTCCTTGAGCTTCCGAACACACCAAGCTTACTTGTACGATCTCTAGCACCCTTGGATATGTGTAGATTGCATGAAGGAAGTTTGAAGGTGTTGAATATGGGTGTGTGGGTTCTCGGTCGATCACAAGGGGAGAAGGAGGAGAGAGTTTTAGTTGTTTGATGTTTGTGAAGATAAGAAGGCTATAACCCTTGTGCTTACTTATAAACCCATTTACATCTTTAACCTTTGGTTAACATGTTTCTAGATCCCCAACATAACTCAAATAAAATACTAAACAAAGCCATGGGTGGGGACACCCATGGTAACCGGTTCCTAAGGGGGGGGGGGTTATAGGGTTGGGTTGTGTAGGATCGGTTTCGGACCCAAATGAGTCAATCAGAAGAACTTTTCCTGATTTGAGCGGTGGAAACAAACAAATCAGGTTCAATTCACCAAGAATTCACTTTAAACTGTTGAATCTGTTGATTGAACGACGTTTACAATCGAGTCAACACTTCGGCAGCACTTCGTGGCTCACCGGAAGACAATCCCTAAAACTATGCTTAATTTCGCTCCAAATGACACCCTTTATATAGGTGTCCTGATTTCGCTCCAACATTAATGATCATCAGGAGCGAAATCAGCAATTACATCATGAGCGAAATCAAATCTAATCATTACGAGCGAAATTAGAACCTATGAAGTTTCGGGCGGAATCAGATTGTTGGGGTTTCGCTCCAAATGACAACATGTCATTTGGAGCGGAATCACATCTAAACACACATTTCTAGGATTCCCTGCCCTGAACTAACCTATTCTAAACAAGACTCGATACAAGACGAAGTCGACAGATGTATGCACCGACAGACTCCCCCTCAGATGTTGACGAGTCTTCAGTGTCGAGTCTTTTCAAACTTCAGTCTCTGTCAGTCTTCACCTTCTCTTTCATCTTCAATAAACTCTTTCCCTCGGATGTTGACATCTTTAAATTTATCAGCATCAACATATACTCCCTCTCAAATCAACAGAAATAATCTCTGGATCAAAACCTAGCTCTTTGTCATTCAGATTCCCCCTCTCAATCAGCTGGGATCACATCTGGCTTTCACAAAATTCAGGTTCCATACCAAGATCGTGACCTGGCTCTCCTCCAGCTCAGGTTATCTGCACAATCTCTACCTCAAACATAAGTTTTATGAACATTTAAGCATTCAAACTCCACTTGTAGATCCTATCACAAACTGATCTATCAATTAGACTTTGATGAACCACTTGCATAACTATATTTAAGTCTTTTGATGACCACTTGTAAAATTTAACTTTAAATGTTTCACATTCAACACTTCGAAACCAGTTCATCAAATTTAGCACTTGGAATTTTGAAACTCAGCTCTTCAATACCAGTTGTCGAAAATCTTTTTGAATTTTACAAAATTTATGCTAAAACACACTAAAATCTTTTTGGATTTTCTGAAAGAAGATAAATGCAGTAAAGAAATATTTACAGACAATATTTTTGTGAGTTCGTGCAAGAGGATCATATCAGTTCTTGAGACACATCACCAACACCGTTAAGCTTGTTTTCATTTTAAGTTCTAAACAGATCACCTAGATTGTCAGTATATTTGTCCTCTTAAATTTTCACACAAATTTCAACTGTTTCGAGATACACAATTAATGTCTTAAAAACTTAAACTTATTCGAGGATCATATCAGTTCTTGAGACACATCACCCACCACTTGAATATACTCCCGTATCCAGATCCCAATATTCAGTCTTACAGGTGAGTATACCACAGATGATATCTGTAAAGGGGTTAAATTGCGAGGGCCGTGAGAGCTCAGGTCGATACTTCCGTATACGCAAAGAGATGACGGCTTTGACTTTTGGTGTGTCCCCTTTAGAGGATCTTTTCTTACAACAGCAGTGACTATCAATTTTATTGTTTAATCAACTTGCTGAGGGCGGTGCTCTGTTTCAAGCATTTGCAGAAAATATTATCCGGGGACTAGGTCAGTATATCCATACAGCAGAAGTCCCGGGATAATACCCCAGATATCACTGAGCATAAAGACCTAGTATCTCAGAATAAGGGACCTTTCAAACAAGATTTCAGGGTTACCTATATTTCCTAGAAGCTGTTACCCACAGAATAAGCAAGTTTGAATTTTTAGGTTTATATCTCGTCACAATCTACTAAATGTGTAAAAACCTACCGACACATCCACAGTGAGATTGCTTATCACATTTTGACATTACATTTCTTTAGCGTGTTGTGATAGTCCACTGATGTACTATCATTTCCTCTTTTATGCAACAAAAACTCATTTTTCATTTTATCATGTTTTTGTCTTTTTCAAATTTTCTAATGTTTTTGGATTTTCTGAAATTTTTCTTACTCCCCCTAAAATGCAAATACATAAAGAAATTTTGAAAACAAACTGTACAGAAAAGTTTGACAACCGATATCAAATCGCTTCAATCCACCATTCACTTGGCATAAACAATCAGAACTCCCCCTATCAAAAAACTATTTTCCCATTTAGATTTCAAAACACTTAAGTTTGTTTTACAAAATGGTTTTTCTGGAAAATAAGTTCGGTTGATTTTACCACTTGTAGGTATATCAATAATAAGTTTGGGGATGTGGTTCATCATCTTGTCTCTCAAT
Organism: Helianthus annuus; assembly: GCF_002127325.2. Lineage (NCBI taxonomy): Eukaryota > Viridiplantae > Streptophyta > Magnoliopsida > Asterales > Asteraceae > Helianthus > Helianthus annuus. The sequence continues at coordinate 60,404,198 of NC_035437.2, forward strand.
CACTTGTAGGAAAATGCAAGTGCAAATTAATGTCCTTGATTTACCATATGCAAGTATGCACAATCAAATCTTCTCACCACTTGTAAGTAAAACACACACAAACCTTTTACCGTTTGTATGATGACATTTCCGAATAAATTTCTCAAGAAAGATGCCGATTCATGATCCACGATTACCAACTTGGGATCTCCGGCAAGTCAGGTTTTTCATTCAAAGAAAATATCCACCCAAGCCTGACCAACCTTGGGTGTCACCGAGTCATCAACACTCGGTTTCTTACCTTTCCTCTTCTTCTCATAAAATTCTTTAACCCCTTTGACTTTTCGGTCAATCATCTTACCAAAGATATGCTTTATCTTGGGGTTAAAGACCTTCTCAGCATCAAAATCCTGTTTGTCATTATAAAATTGGTTAGAAATTTCAATTTTACCAATTTTCTTCTTATAATTTTCAGCCCGAAGTGATGGAAAATCCTCATCATTCATAGTCGGAACTGAATTTTCAGCTTTCAACATAGTTTCACATTTTGAAACAACCTGTGGCTCATCTGACTTTGTGGAGTCAGATTCATCGCCAGAAGATAGCTCCTCTGATTTTGACCTATCAGAATCATCGCTAGAGTTTTCAAAAACTTTCTTAACAACCCATTTCTGGTTGTCAGATTTAGCTTTCTTTTGATAAAACTTGTTCGAACATTCACCAATTTCAAAAGTAGAATTTTTAAACAGTTTAGTTCTATCAATCGGTGGTTCAAACTCAACCACTTTCTCTTTGAGTTTACGAGATACTCCCTATTTTGGTGTTATTGCCTTAGAACAATCTCTGGCAATATGTCCAACAGTGTTGCATAGGAAACAGGTTCTCGTATCTTTCTTCTGCTCAGCCATCTTTTTCATTTCATCTTGCTTTTTTGCAAGGAACTCATTGTTTGACTGCCTCCATAATGCTTTCTTTTCTTCTTCTTCAGATGATGTTCCTGAAACAAATGTCATCTTGGATTTAAAATCACTAATATATTTTTCATTTTTCTGTTTTTCTGTTGGAGTAAAACCAAGACCTTTCTTTTTGAAATTACTGTTATGGTTTGATTTCTTTTGGAAACCAGAACCAGAACTGTAACCTTTTTTCTTGTTTAATCTCTGTTGAACTCTTGAGGTGTATTTTTTAAGTTTTTCATTAAGATATAAATCTTTTATTTCAGAAATATTAATTTATGTGAGTTTGAAAACCTTTTTTATCAGTTCAGTTTTGACACCTCTTATTGGAAATTCCTCATCAGAATATAATTTGTCAGAATCATTCAAAGTATAAGCCACTTTAAATGTTTCATCACTCAAATTAGATTTTGATAAAAGGAATTCTTTGTCATAAACTATTTTTCCCTGTTTTTCTGTTTGATCCGGAGTGCTGGACTCAGATTTTGACTCTGAACTAGACTCCGACTTTGACTCCTCTGTCTCATCATTATCTAACACATGATCCACCACTATCTTCATCAATTAAGACTGTTGATCAGTGTTAGATGATGTAAACATGACATCAATACTTTCTGGTAAATTGACTAATGACTCCGACTCCCACTGTAAGTTTATAGCATTTTTTACTCTTTCATCATTTGGATTTCTAGCCAAATATCCATTTTCCAGCGGGGGTGGACACTTGTTGTAACTGACACCTTGTTTCTTACCAAATGTCATCTTTCCAGTGTTTTTCTTCGTGTCACTCTTCTTCTCAACGTTCTTCTCAGGAGCCTTTTCTTCAGAAACTTTCTTTTCTTCGGTTACATCATTGTCCTCAAATGCCTTCAAGCTTTCAGCTGTAGGATAAATCCTGTCAATAACATAAGGCGAACATGAGTAACTTTTCAATAAACGATTTACACGTTCAGTTTCAATTCTCTGTAGCTCAAGTTTCTGTTCAAGAGCAGCACACTTCTCGATATAGTTGTTCACAACTTTCTGCTTGATCATGAACGCTCCCTGAAGTGTTTTCATTGCTGTAGCCTGCTCTTCACTTGTATCATTGTACATATTCATCGCTTTGTTGAGCTCATCTTATGACTCCTTCAACCTGTTCATTTTGTGAATCAACGAACTGTTTTGTTTCTTTACAGTTTCACAATTTTCACAAGTTACTGGACTCTTTTTCGCAATAGCTTCTTCATTAATCTCAAACTTTGGAACTTCTTTCACTTTCATTCTAATCACCGGAACTCTTCATCATCACTACTCACCTGTGTCTTTACTTTTTTCTTTTTCTTCTTTGCCTTCTCATCTTCACTGTCGCTTTCTGCCATCATCTTTAGATGTTGTGCCATTTTTCTAGCATAGTACTCAGTTCCATCATCATCACTAACTTCTTCAATTCTTGCAACGAAAGCTTTGTGAGCTGTATGAGCTGTAGCTTGATCAGGAATATAATCATCCCAAGTGAAATTCTCACAGCTAAAACCCTCGGGTAGCTTTTCATCATCTTGATCGATCAAACAAGCTTTTCCATCAGCTGAGACATATTTATCCCAGCTGAATGGCTTCTTTTCATCTTGATTGACCGCACAAACTTTCTTTCCAGAATCTTCAATCACATTTCTTCCATGTGCAGTTTGAGCTTGATGTTGATGGTGTTGAGATGGTTGTTGAGCAACTTGATGATAGATGGCTTTTCGGTAGTAATCATTGTTGTTGTTGAAAGGATTTTGAGCTCCACTTGCTTCGCGGTTGGTGCACTCCCTCTTGAAGTGACCTTTCTCCCTGCAACGAAAACAAGTGACTTTAGATTTGTCGAAACCCAAAGTAGAAACAGTAGCCACACGAAGATCATCTCTCCCCGTGATCTGCTTGAATTTCTCAGCTCTCCTTAACACGCTGGCCAAACACCATTTTATGTCCATCAGCTCCATCTCTTCAGCATCTATTTGGTCGTAATCCTCCTTTGTTAGCATTGGATTTCCGATACGACCTGCAACAAAACAACTGTAAGATTCTAAAACCATTCCCAATAAAGACATTTGATTTTTAGCAACTTCATCTGAATAATCTTGATCATTCTCAAGATTTAATACAATATTGCATTGAAGTTTTCTCCCATTCTTTGTTGCTGAAATGGTCGGATCAAATGATGAAAATGAAGAGAAACTGGTGTTGCTGCTTGATCCTTTTGATGAACTTCCGGTTGAATTCTTGGCGTTGTAAGCAGTTTCAATTTTTGGAGATAAATTTGTAGATTTCTCATTTACCCCTGTTTTGTAGTACAACCCAATATCCTGTTCACCGTCGAAATCTTTCATTCGCACAATCTTTCTTTGTTCCATCTCTTGAGCTTCCAATTTCTCAATGAATTTTCTCAAGGTTAACGTGCTGAATCCTTTTTTGTTCCTAAGCATCATCAGATATGTGCCCCATGTTTCGTGTGGCAATGCATCTACTAGCTTCTCTATCAGTTCTTCATTGTCTTTGTTGATGCTTAATCTCTTCATATTCACCAACAAATTACAATATCTTTCGATGATTTGCTTTGTGCTCTCATTCTTTAACCCTCGAAACAAATCAAACTCTTTCTTCAAAAGTGATTTCTTGTTCTTGACCATCTCCTGACTACAAACAAACTTTGATCGCAACGCTTTCCAAATTGAATTGGAACTTCCGTTGTGTTGCAACAAGACCATAATGTCTTCCTTCACAGCTTGTTGTAGCAAACTTAACATCATTTTCTCATTTTTGTATTTCTTTTTGTCATCTGCACTCATATCCTTAATCACAACTTCCTCTTCATCATCATTTAACGGTCTCACATACTTCGACTCAACACACTCCCATGCATCTAGGTAATTAGCTTGTACCCAGTTTTCGAAACGACCTTCCCATCCCTTATATTCTTCTATGTTCATGAGTTTGGGTGGTTTTTGCATTGTTCCCGTTTCATTTTCTAGCATTGTGTTCTGTGCAATAGTGATCGGGGTAACCGGAGTAGCGAATGCGTTGTAGAATTCTTCGTCCATTTTCAGATTTCAAAAACTACACAAACAGCTTAGGTTCGAGCGAAATAACCAATTTAGTGAGATTCCTGTTTGGAGCGAAATCAAAAATTTCAACCTGGAGCGAAATCAGGAATTGTCCTGGAGCGAAATCAGAATGTACTCAGGAGCGAAATCACCAATTATCCTTGGAGCGAAATTACAATGTATTCTTGAGCGAAATCACAATACAGTCTGGAGCGAAATTACGTTTTGGAGCGAAAGCAAGATCAAACTTCGAGCGAAATTAGAAATGACGTCATCGTTTCTAGAACACGTTTCAAGTGAAATCACAATTATGTCCAGTTATAATTCTAATTAGCTGATGAAACTTCCAAGGCTTTGTTAGATTACTATTCTGAGCATACTGTGTAAAAATCAGAACAATTCAATCACTTTTTCTCAGTCAAAAAGCAAAAGACAGTGTAGAAGGTGTAGAAAAACAGAATTTTCGGCTGAATTGGCAAGAGCTCTTCCTCCTTAGCTCTGATACCACTTGTAGGATAGGTTTCGGACCCAAATGAGTCAATCAGAAGAACTTTTCCTGATTTGAGCGGTGGAAACAAACAAATCAGGCTCAATTCACCGAGAATTCACTTTAAACTGTTGAATCTATTGATTGAACGACGGTTACAATCGAGTCAACACTTCGTGGCTCACCGGAAGATAATCCCTAAAACTATGCTTAATTTCGCTCCAAATGACACCCTTTATATAGGTGTCCTGATTTCGCTCCAACATTCATGATAATCAGGAGCGAAATCAACAATTACATCATGAGTGAATCAAGTCTAATCATTACGAGCGAAATTAGAACCTATGAAGTTTTGGGCGGAATCAGATTGTTGGGGTTTCGCTCCAAATGACAACATGTCATTGGGAGCGGAATCACATCTAAACACACATTTCTAGGATTCCGTGCCCTGAACAAACCTATTCTAAACAAGACTCGATACAAGACGAAGTCGACAGATGTATGCACCAACAGGTTGTAATGGTAAAGTTACAAACTAGTTAGATTTTAAAGGTTAGGTTAGTGTGTTAAGGTGTGTTGTTATTTATATAGTGTGTTAGGGTGTTCGGGGACCCTAACTAGCTCAGGAAAGTAAAAACAATGTGTTTGGCAATATTTTTATGTTCCGCGTAAAGTCCGGTTGTTCGGTTGGGTGTTGTCCGTTAAAGTGCTAAATTAATCCATAAAGTGTCTTTTATATTATTTTTAGTGACACATTTAATTCCCAACACTTTGGAAAGTATCTAGGACTATTTTGCTAAGTTTTTGCACTTACTAGCATTATTAAATGCTGAATTTTGGTTATTTAGTGCAGAATTCTGCATTTAAAGTATGTTTTAGGCACTTTCCGGCACTATAACTATCACCTAGTGACGCAGTTTTATGGTCCTCAATTCCCTACACTCCCTACCAGTGTAGTATTCTATCTCTGGCTCATACTGGCCTCAAAAACATTGTCTATCTAGGTGCTGGCATTGTCAGCATGTCTCTGGGTTATCCCCTCACTGTGCTAACTGTGCTTTGTGCATCAAGTTTGTCACTAATGTTTGTGTGAAATAAATGGAGTGACAGTGTAAAATGTGATGCATATGTATGTATGTAACAGAAAGCAGAAAGCAGTTTAATCACAGTTGAAATTAAGCACAGTCATTAAGCACAAATTAAATATTAATTAATTGTATGGATACCTGTAAATGTGAGGGTTGTCACATTCTCCCCCTGTTAGAAAAATTTCGTCCTCGAAATTTGTACTACCTTAACTCTTTATGGTTACGTCACACGTGTATGCATATGACTAATACCGAGGTAGATAATCACTAAACCGCATTAAACCCTACTCACCTCAGGTGAGTCCAAGAATATATAACAATCCGAATCCTATGGTTAAAAGGTATGTACTTTTGACCTTTGATGTCAAAGGTACAAGAGGTAATTGACGTATAGCCTAGTGTAATCCAGCCAGCAGGGGGTTTTGCAAAAGAGGAGTTTTGGCTAATAAGATTCTCAAACGATCGATCGCAATATGCAAACGAGTTTTCACAAACCATAGCATCCGCTATATGGATTCAAAATCAATAACTCAAATGTGATAGTAACATGAAAAAGGATCTGTCAACTTCCGAAGGAGTTTTGGCTAATAAGATTCTCAAACGATCGATCGCAATATGCAAACGAGTTTTCACAAACCATAGCATCCGCTATATGGATTCAAAATCAATAACTCAAATGTGATAGTAACATGAAAAAGGATCTGTCAACTTCCGAAGAAATGAATGGTAAGGTTTAGTATGTTGACATTCTTAAATTTTTGAAGGTACACCGAATGAAGTACAAGCGAATCTGGTGTATTATTGTCGTGATTCGTAGTTGCATCAGAAATGTTTAAATGACAAGTCAAACGAAAGTATATGCAGTTTTGCGTGAAACGGTTGACCATGATTAGCACAAGCTACAAGTTTGTAATGACACCACGAGGTGTCATAATGACATAATTCAAGTATAGTGGTGACTGAAACAATTTCACCGTGTTGGAAATCAAGGGATTATGTACCGAACAAGCCTGAAGATTTGATTTACACAATGTCATAGTGTTTTCAGTCGAATATGGAACATCAATGAGCCACTATTTTTGGTTGAAGGTGGGAAAACAATAAGTACCGCAGGGTGTTCAATTTAGAACGGAAGAATCGTTCGGAGGTACATTGGGATATGAAATGAATCTATGTACCATTGTTTTGACACGCAACGGTGTTGAGATCGTTTTAATCGTGTTGAACGGAATGGATCTAGAGCAAGTCAATAAACAACTAAATCCGTATATATATATAGGGTGTGTAACTTAAATTAGCGCAAGCTTCAATTCTGTGTAAGTATCACCGCGAGGTATCGAAATCAATCAAACGATTTAGTGGAGTCGTAGATCAACCAAGTCTACCACGACTCGATTAAAGGGTAGTAAACGCCATTCTTGTGTACGCTTAAAACAAGTTATTGTCCCACAATCTTCTCCCGGTATACTTTCTTCCTGAAGTTACAGCTGCTCGATCATCGATTGGTCGGGAAATACGGGTTGGATCCTCGCAGTTAGTCCAATGAGTAGTTCGTCAATCCTTAGCAAGAGTCGCTGACTCTCGTTGGCTAGCTCGTCCGGCTTCTGGTAGTTTGATGTTCATTTGGGAGTCGTCGTCCTTTCATTTGACAAGCAGAACTGGGGTTACCCAAAACGAGAATTTTTGGTCTGTTATCTTCCTTCTATATCCACTACTGAAACTACACTGCCAATTCTTGCATTTCCGAAGGTGTAAGTCTCTAGAGTGCATTTACTACAGATGCGGCGCCTCGAATCGAATCGATGCGAAGTTCGACCTGTCGTTGAGGAGATATTTCTGGCATGTATTTGAGGAAGACTTTAGGATATTTCCTTATCACAGGAATAACTTCGTGTTTTGGTTCTTCGACTCCCTTGTCCACGACATGAGTCAAGAAAACAACACATCCTATTCGCAAACGACTTTCGTGCCTTCAAGCAACTTGCAATTTGTAAAGGCGTATCCTGTTTCACGACCATTTCTTCGTTCGCCCTTGGGGTGTGGATATCAATCTCCGCTCGATCGCTTGACAGCCAATCCATCCCACTTACCTTGTCGAAGCTCCCCAACTCGACTGGCAGTAGCTCAAGCGTAAACTCACGCTCTCCGGGTTCTATCATGCCGTTTCCAGTTACTTCGTTGGCTCCTACTAGCTTTCCCACTAGCTAGTACTTTCATGTGCGAATTATCTAACTTACTTGTTACTAAACCAAGTATACTCTCAAACTTTAGAGATGCAAAGCTAAAATTTGCAACAGTATCTAGCAGCACGGATGCATAACGTTGAATAATATGGGACATACCGATATCCACGCTTGGATTCCTGGCATGCTCCCCTAGCTCGGCTACTGAACTTTTATCCTTGTGCCTAATTCTTCTTAGGAAAGTACTTTCTGAAATGCTTCCTAGCTCGGCTACCTTGGCCTTTATTTCCACGTTCAATGCCTTGCCTACAGGTCTCCTTGGGATGCCCCCTCTTACCAAAGTTATCACACTTTCCATATTTACATCGCCCAACATGATAACGTAGACAATTGTCGCATTTAGGTAGGATACCCATGAAGTCTTTTCCCTTTTTGGCCTTCTTCTCATTACCTTCCCGAGTAACCTTCTTGAAATTTACGAGTTTTCTCTTGTTATCCCCAAATGACTCTGCAGGAGTCTCATTTTTCTCGTCCGGAGTGGAAAATTTTCCTTGTCTAATTGCTTCTTCAGTAAGCGCCACACTCATGTCGATTGCTTCGATGATTGTTGGAGGCTTAGATGTTGTTACCAGGCTTAGAATTTGAGGTGCCACTCCCCCGATGAAACATTCGATCTTCCTAGATTCTGGTTCCACCAAACGTGATGCAACTTGATAATTCGCCAAATCTCTGCACATATTCAGCTATCTTTGGACCTTACATTTTCAGGTTCCACAATTCTGTTTCCAATTTCTGGACTTCCGCCCTAGAGCAATATCTCTTGCGCATTAGTTCCTTCAGTTCGTCCTACGTCAAAGCATATGCAGTAGTTTCGCCCATTGTTTGAACCTGAAGGTTCCACCAAGACAGAGCCCCATCTACAAATAGTGCAGCTACGTACGTGACCTGATGTTCTGGGGCACATTTGCTCAACCGTAAGACAGAATCTGTCTTCTCAACCCAGCGCACAAAGGCTAGGGCACCCCCAGTGCCGTCAAATCCTCGAGGTTTGTGGTTCAAGAACTGCTCGTAAGTGCAGCCGTTGGGTGGGTTATTTCCTGAGGTACCTCCGTCGTGTTTGGGGCGAAGGGCCTCGAGTTGTGCGATGGCCACTTGTAGTTCTGACTCTGCTGTTGTCGGCAGAGGGTTGTTGGTATTGACGTTCCATGGTATCGACATCTTATGAGAAGAAGTTTGGTTAGGTCAGGTCTTATTCGTTCGGGGAGTGCATATCGTTGTTTAGGGATCATATGCACATACACCTATTTGGTTATCATACCAACCAATCAAGTAGTAGTATAATCATAGTATAACCAAGTAATTTGGTAATTATGTTTAATGAGAGCATAGCAAGTAAGCACGTAGCATTATAATTATAGCACACACATATAGATCAATAACGTGCTTAATGAAGACATAGCGACTGAGCTTTCGTTGGTCATTGGTCACAAAGTATTGTCGCATGTTTAATGACGATTGACTTCTCATTATTCCCTGGTCCTAATTGTATTGTCTTCCAAAATGTATCGCTTCAACAGGGAGACAGGGTCACCCTACCCTTGTCCATTAAATATATTTAGTGTATCGAAATTACGTAGTCAGATGTGGTCTTCAAAAGTCTCCACAATCTCGGCTTATCATAAATGTCCTATCCAAATGTAATGCAATCCGTATAATCCAGAAACCAACTATACTGGTGACTGAGGTGGAGGAAGAAAGAAAGGTAAACTGTCGACATGCGTGAATTCCTCCTCGAGCTTGTATATACGCCGAAGTAATTAACTGATTTGTCGCTCGACAGTAAAGAAACGAGCATCAAAAACCTGGGAAAGGTGTAATAGAAGCAGGCGAGAGTTCAAAAGGGATCTTTGATACATGTGGGGGAACATAGTATACTGGCAATAGACAGGGCGGGGGACGTGGTGTTAGCTCAAGCTACAAAACTCTGCAACTTATATCCTCAACCTGTAGCTGATGTTACAGGATGACTCATCCCGTGTGCAAACTCCATAATGTGAGGGATGGTAAGGGTCCAATATCAGCATAGTGTATCATACGAACAATCGAAACGGTTCGTCCAATGATGTAGAGGTGAATGTATCAGACGGTGCGGCCTGTGAGGTCGTAGAAAATGCTGCTGTAGCAAAGGGATCGTTCCGCGGATGACGACCTGGAGTACCTTTCCGGGGTACGGTAAGTCCCAAGATAAAGCGATAAACATGCCTAGCGCAGTGGACGTCGGTCTCCATAGGGGAAAAGGAGCAACGTCAGCGGTTGTGGGTGCAAAATCAAACGTCTCAGCTGATAAGGAGGTCGTCAGGTGCAGGTACTGGGTTAGATATAAGGGGTGTAATGCCTGGTAAATCAAAAGAAACAGGGTCATGATCAAGTAAGGGTGCATGTTCAGCAGGTGCAACATCAAGCTGACCCAAAAGGTGCAGAAGCTAGCTCAGGAGCAGGCTCTGGGTCATGTAACGGTGTGGTGCCTTGAGCAGGTGATAGTGCAGCAGTCATGTCATCATCGTATGCATTAGTAGTAGAAGGCTGTAATCCGACTGTCTGTAAGGCTGCAGATGTCACAGACTCAGAGGAGTCTGAAATCGAATGCATGCTAGAATCAGAGGATAGCTTGTTAACAGGGGTCTCAAAATGTGAAATTAGTAGCAATGTTCTTGTCTAACTTTCCATCATCATGGGTGTTATCAGAAGGGCCATCAATAACATGTCAACGTCATCATCAATTATTGTTGAGTAGCCAACCTTCGGAAGGAATGTCCACAGGAGGCGCATTGTTGGGGTTTGGAGTCAAGAGGTGCTCTCCACCGAAGTGTCCAAATTGTAAGGCGGTCGTGGACCGAATCAAGAATGACAGGAAGACTCTCATCAAGGAAACCATCAGCAAGGGTAATTCATCACCAAAGTCTGGCAGCGTGGACGGTTAGAAATTGTCCTCGTCCTTGGTCAGCATGTCAGGGTCACTCTCAGTGTCTGTCATAAATATCTTCGGCGCAGGTATAGTCTCATCATCTATGGCGGTGGCTGTAGGGTCATCATTATCTAACAATTCGTTCCCTGAGGATGGTGATGTGTGTGCCGGTACATAGTAGTCATAGCACGTATATCGGTATTAATCATTAGAAATCAGCGAATGCAAATAAGAGTAATTTATCACATAGTCATGTATTCACATTATCTTTCTTAGTCTCTCAGACAAATCTCCTAGTCTCTCAGACTAAACCACCCAGTCTCTCAGACTAACACATCCCGTTTCTCAGACCAAACCTCCCCAGTCTCTAAGACTAACACATCCCGTCTCTCAGACTAAACCTCCCCAGTCTCTAAGACTGAACTCCCTAGTCTCTAAGACTAACTCCCTAGACCCTAAGACCAAACCTTCCCAGTCTCTAAGACTAATTCCCTGGTCTCTAAGACCAACTCCCAGTCTCTAAGACTAACTCCCTGGTCTCTAAGACCAAACCTTCCCAGTCTCTAAGACTAATTCCCTGGTCTCTAAGACCAACTCCCAGTCTCTAAGACTAACTCCCTGGTCTCTAAGACCAAACCTTCCCAGTCTCTAAGACTAATTATCCCCAGCCTCTATGGCTAATCCTCCCTCGGCCTCTAAGACTGAACCTCCCTCAGTCTCTAAGACTGAACCTCCCTCAGTCTCTAAGACTGAACCTCCCTCAGTCTCAAAGACTGAATTATAAATACGAATTTTGAAATGTGTATTTGTGCCTTTTGTTTGTAAAAATGTTTGTTCCCTGGATCGGGACGTTTTGTGTATGCAATGAAAAACAAGTCGTGAAAACATTTTCGTGAGAGCCCTAATGATCATAGTCTAGACTCGAGAAAGAATCCTAGTTCGCTACGATCGAAGCTCTGATACCAATCTGTCACACCTTGACTTTTGTGGAAGCGTGATTATGGTGTGACTTTCTTAATATCATTGCATTCAATCATAACATCGACTATATGATAAAACCATAGGATTGTCATCCATTAAATAAGTTTAAAAACATAACAACATCGTTTTAAAATGTAGACTTAAAATTCAAGTTTTACAAATCATACAAATGGTTTATAAGTTCATTAAAGACTCGTAAAACGATACTAAATAACACCAAGGTTTGGATGACGTGTCTCGTCTAGGAATAAGACACACTAACCAAATTCAAAGTCCATGGATGACATCTTTATTTTTAACACAGCATAAAAGCTTCCAACGCCTGCCAGATACACTTACAAATTCCCTGAAATACATGTAGTTTGAAAAACATCAACAAAAGTTGAGCGAGTTCATGTGTTTGTTTGTGTGTATGTATAAACCTTTGAAAATGTTGTAAGTATGTATGTAAGTCCCTGGTATGTAGCAATAAGGAAAAAGAGATCACCAATGGTTTGCAAAGCCATTGATATACGTGAAGTGATGCCGGAAGACTCAAACCTAGTAGATTTTGGCGTCAGGCACATAGTCACCTCATGGTCCACACGGCGGACTCAGGAGTGGGGCTCGCTACACCCGAATAGATTTATCACTCATGTCCCTCGGTCCTACAACGAGGATTAATGGCCTTAAGTTCCACCTACCCACTCACATGATCTAAGTAGTAAAAACCCTCCCTACGCTAACCATACCATGTAAGTAAAAGTTTGTAACAATTGTCGCATGTATTTCACCCCCGAAGTATAAAACTGTAAACAGTAAAGAGAAAAGGGGGAACATGAACTCACAGAAGTGCGTATCCTGTAACATCAATCTCAAACTCGAACTACTGCGTGACGACCTACACGTACTAATGTCTATTAGACGGATGGGACGTGCCTTGGCTTAGGGTTTAACGTTTTTGGAAAAATAGTTAGGCAACTATTTCGTATTCACACTTATTAATTATTTTATAAGTGTGTTTCCTTCCCAAGGATGGGGGTATCTATACATGTACGCTTTATAATTCCGAAAAATATATTTTAAGTCCCACTTAGAAAATATATTTTAACCACTTGTCTAAAACATTTTAATTCCAAAATATATATATTTTTCCCAAAAATATTATATTTTACCTCATACATTTTCCAAAATAACACTTTATCAAAATATATGTATGAGTGCATTTTCCGAAATATACATAAGTTACGTTTTAGCGTGTCGTAAAGCAACAATACTTGTGTAACTTAAATATTTATTTTGTGAGAGCGTGGGTATTATTTTGGAGTCGTAATTTCATGGTATTTTCAAGTTATATTATTTTTACCCTAAAAATAATATATCTAGTGCACAGAATAACAAACCATCACACAAGCGTTTTAGTATAAAATATTTATTCTAAATATATATTTATCAAATCTTATTTACGAAAATCCACCTCCGGTACTTGGTAATTTTGAAATAAAACTGATGGCGAAGTTTATTTAGAAAAATAAAGTTAAAAATATATTTGTAAATACTTGTTAGAAAAATATTTCTAAGTGTTGAAATTCTAGAAAAATTTCGTCAGAGTTTCCTTTGTAAATGGAGGCGTCCATGCTTTTTAGCATATCATTTTCTTTTGTAAAATCATTCAATCAATCATTATCCAACAGTATACAATTTCTAATTACCAAACTTGATAAAAAAAAATAAGCATAAATCATAAACTTATGAACTTGAAAAATTTATAAAAACGTGTAGTAACTTACTGACATACTTAGTAAGTCTTGTTACCTTTAAAAATGTGATTGGTTCTTTAAAAACTTTATTTTTAAAGACTTTGTATTTTCACAACTTATAGTCAAAATTTCTAAAAATATTTCTTTGTGAAATTTTCTTTTTACACAAGTGTTCCTACACTTGTTTATCCACTAAAAATGCGATTAGTTTATATAAGACCCAAGTTTTAACAAAACTCTTTCTTTTCACTCGGTTCTTTCGAAAAACCACTCGTAGATCTTTAGATCTACAAGTTTACAACCCATTTTGATCTTTATTTTTTTCAAGAAAACATGTATGTAATCAAGTTCATAGCTTACGTGTGGATGATTTCATCATCCACAACAGTTTTAACCTTCACATCTTGCTAGTTCATGTCTTTAAACATGATCTAGCAAGCCTATGTGATGAACCATAACATTTTTACTAACAAACAACATTCAGTAAGCATAATAACATAAGAACAACATGGTTTCTTCATCAATATAACATTACTTCATCTCTAGTTAGTTTATACTTCAAGACTTTGATTATGTTCTTTAGAGTTCTTAACATTTCACCATTCTTTTTGCTATTAACCAACAAAAATATGAACAAGATGAAGATCTAAGGCACTTACTACTAGCACAAGGCTAGGGGAGTTTCAAAGCGTAAAAGTGATGGATAAAAGAAAACGAGAGCGGTCCTTGAGCTTCCGAACACACCAAGCTTGCTTGTACGATCTCTAGCACCCTTGGATATGTGTAGATTGCATGAAGGAAGTTTGAAGGTGGTGAAGATGGGTGTGTGGGTTCTCGGCTGATCACAAGGGGAGAAGGAGGAGAGAGTTTTAGTTGTTTGATGTTTGTGAAGATAAGAATGCTATAACCCTTGTGCTTACTTATAAACCCATTTACATCTTTAACCTTTGGTTAACATGTTTCTAGATCCCCAACATAACTCAAATAAAATACTAAACAAAGCCATGGGTGGGGACACCCATGGTAACCGGTTCCGGGGGGGGGGGTATAGGATTGGGTTGTAATGGTAAAGTTACAAACTAGTTAGATTTTAAAGGTTAAGTTAGTGTGTTAAGGTGTGTTGTTATTTATATAGTGTGTTAGGGTGTTCTGGGACCCTAACTAGCTCAGGAAAGTAAAAACAATGTGTTTGGCAATATTTTTATGTTCCGGGTAAAGTCCGGTTGTTCAGTTGGGTGTTGTTCGTTAAAGTGCTAAATTAATCCATAAAGTGTCTTTTATATTACTTTTAGTGACACATTTAATTCCCAACACTTTGGAAAGTATCTAGGACTATTTTGCCAAGTTTTTGCACTTACTAGCATTATTAAATGCTGAATTTTGGTTATTTAGTGCAGAATTATGCATTTAAAGTATGTTTTAGGCACTTTCCGGCACTATAACTATCATCTAGTGATGCAGTTTTATGGTCCTCACTTCCCTACCCTCCCTACCAGTGTAGTATTCTATCTCTGGCTCATATTGGCCTCAAAATCATTGTTTGTCTAGGTGCTGGCATTGTCAACATTTCTCTGGGTTATCCGCTCACTGTGCTAACTGTGCTTTGTGCATCAAGTTTGTCACTAATGTTTGTGTGAAATAAATGGAGTGACAGTGTAAAATGTGATGCATATGTATGTATGTAACAGAAAACAGAAAGCAGTTTAATCACAGTTGAAATTAAGCACAGTCATTAAGCACAAATTAAATATTAATTAATTGTACGGATACCTGTAAATGTGAGGGTTGTCACACAATTCATCAAGTCCTTCAATTCATAGCATGTTATGTACGATTTTCACTTAGGGTTTCGTTCCTAAGCAAGTATACATCACTAATCTAGCCATAGCTTCTCTAATCCATGCCTAATTCGCGATTAGGATGATTATCAAATTTTTACAACTTCACCAAATGTCAAGATTTTACATACCTTATGATCCCCTAGCTTGGGTGATCACTAATATACGTTCGTGCTTCAATTCGGGTCTTGAATTCTCCTTGATTTTGAGCAAATTATTGAGTCTAGGGTTTGAAGATGAGAGCTCCCTGGCTCTTCTGGAAATCTCGACCAGAACACACACTTAGAGTGTGTGTTTTGGTGTTAGTATTTTATTTAATCAAAACATTTTCCCCTTTTTGCCTCTTTTAGTCCCTTTTGTTTCATTTATTATAAAAGAAGCTATATTTCATAGCTCTTCATTTAATTACCCATTACTAACTAGGTTAACTATTCCTAGTTAACTTGGTGGGTGTGGGGAATCATAACCCGTTTTATTTTTAACTCCCGTTAACTCGGGTTCCTAATAAATCATGTTTTCTCAGAGCATTTATTCCTCTTTTTTATTAATTCAGGATTATTTATTCAAATCCTAATATTCACCGGGTTACTATTACCCTTAACGGTAATTTATCCGTCTTTTAGTATTAACGGGGTTTGATTACCAAACCCGTTTTCGGGGTGTTACATATACCCGCACCTACTCCTTTATCATCTTCACCATTCATCCAAACCAATCCTGAACCATTCATCCCTCCTCCATCACCAACATCAAATCCACTTATTCAACCACAATCACCCATAGGTCATAACCCTTCAAGAGACATTCCATTGGCAATAACTTATCCTCTGGAATTGCATGCTTTGAAAGAAGAAATGAGACAATTCTATACAGAGGATGATCCATCCAAGAGAACCTCCCCATCTCTTCATGGCTTCAGAACTCCAAGAAACATGGATGAGTATCTAAAACTAAAAGCCAAGCAAGCTGAATATATTGCCAAGCAAGAGAGTAAAGGGAAAGGTGACACCAACTTCTCAAGTTGAATGCAGCATGGGTTAAGTAAAGTCAGGAAACTAGAAGACTTTGCAAGAGACTTGAGCAAGGAAATGTCAAATATACCAACAAATGCTGATCTTCAAAAGAAGCTAAGGAAAGATCTCTTAGAGCTTATCATGAGAGACAAACCATACCCTTCCAAAGAACATCAGTTCAAAGACTGGCCTCACATAGCTCTCAAAGAAAAAGCAAACACAATTGAAAGAATAAAGAATGATCCTCAGATGAAGAAGACTGCACCAAACTGGAACAAGGTCAAGAAATCTAGCGCAGAGCTTACTTTAAAATACAAGAGGAAGAGAGCTGAGTTGGTTGCAGCCAAGTATGGGTCTGCAAGGGCCATTTCAAGATGGTCTAGGCAGTATATTGATCAAGTGTATGATAAGCTGGAAAAACTAAGAGAAACTGATCCAACAGCTCCAAAGAAGCCAGTATACAAAGACAAAACCACTAACACACCACAACAAACCCTCTCTCTTAAAACACTGTTCACATCCTCTGACTTATCCACCCAAGTCTTGAATCAAAGAAAAAGACAGAAGCATATGGATGAGGAAGATGAAAAGAGAGAAGCTGAAATCATGAAACAGGCTATCAAAAATCAGATCTTGTATGGCTTGGATGATGCCTCATTAAAGCTTCAAGCTCATCTTGCTGAAACAGTTTAAAGGCTGACAAGCAAACCTCCATCTCTAAACTCTCAAACAAATAAAATATCCCCAAGAAACCTATTGAACTCAGAAAATACTAAAGTGGAAGTCTGATAAAAAGACCTACGTATTGACTTTGCTAAAGTCCAATGGTAGAGTTGAACACATTTCAAGGGAGGATGCATTAGGTCTGGATGCAGCTGACCTCCTAGATCTTTTGGAACTTCAACTTCACAGGGATGAGGATGATGAAAATTCCTGAACTTTGAATTGCAATTCAAAGGGAAAATCAGGGAAAAGCTGATGAGAGAATAAAGATCAAGAATAAAGAAGTGTTTTGGCATCATCTGTTCTAGGGGGAGATTGTTGGCCCATGTAATCAAACTAGAAGAACAGATGATACTGAAAGCCAAAACTAGTTCTCAAACAATTGATCCTCAATAAGCAATGCATGTTCTAAGTTCCCTCCAATGGCAGTGCTTCTATCAGCTGATTACTCTAAGGACTGATCTTCTCAACAACTGTTCATCTAAGCACTGCTGGCTACAAAGACTGAGAAAGCCTAACAACTGCTAATTGTCAAAGACCTATGAAGACTAAGCACTGCTGATTCAAAGGACTAATCAACCATTGAAGAAAGCACTGATCTGCAACATTAGTGCTTGGGCATCAACAACGGATAGGATTATTAGTGTTTTACTTATAAGTTGTTTAATTTAACAGTGTTTATCTGTATCAGTGTTTAGAGGTTGTTAGTCTGTTAGATGACATTGTCTAGGTGACGTCAACATTAGATGCTCAGTGGTTAGGATTGTACTATAAATAAGAACAGTACCTGTACTGTTCTATTAGATCTCTTTCACCATTCATCTTGTACGAACTAACTATGAGCTCAGGCTGAGGGGGAGTTTAGTAGTGCATGCATGCATAGTTGAATCATTGTAATTCATATGATCATTTGACTTATGAAATCATGTTTGCTGAAAGCTATTCTTCTTTGATTGTGTTATAAAGTTTATCTTCAATATTCCGCTGCAATTCATCTCTGGTTTACCTTCTTACATTATTCACTTAATTAAACAACACAATCAAACAAACTTAGATCCTAACATAATCACTTAAGTACGAAAACGCGTGGAATCGTTAATAGATCTATTGGGTTGACTGCCATGTCATGATCGGTCCCTCCGATCTACATAGCGGCGTATTTGAATTCTTTAATTATCTCGCATGGATTAAAACCTCAACCGTCTTATGTAGCTCGTAACGTCTTGCAAACTTACGAAACTGAAGCTATAACAAAAATTTAATATCAAACTTAAATCATGGAAAACAGTTTTCATATGGAATACGGTGGTAGTGCGGATTCTAATGATTTCAACCATGACATTTTACAAAGGAAATAAATGGTCCTTCTTAAACATATGTGAATCTTTTTAAATCATTAAAGGGTTGTATTAAGAAAGTTCTCCTTAAACAAATTGTTATGAAATTATAGAGTAAATTACAAGTTTTGTCCTTTATGTTTGTACCATTTTGCAGGCGGTGTCCTTTGGCGTAAAAGTTTACAGGCGGTGTCCTTAACCTTTCAAAATTTTGCACGTTATATCCTTTAGCCCTAACTCAATCAGATTTTTTGGTTAAATATGGTCATATGCCTTGCACATGAGGGCATTCTTATCATTTAACCTTCCTAGGGGCTATTTTGTAAAGAATTATTAATCAAGGACTAATTATATAAAATTGAAAAAATAAAAATAAATATATTTATATCTTAGTTCAGTTTCAGCGAAATTCCCAAATTACAAATGAGATGAACCCTAATCTGACAAACTGCAAAACTAAGACGATCAAGCCCCTATAATGCCCAATTGATAGAGGGCTTTTGATCTTCAGTTAAAACCGATAGAGAGACACAAAGGAATCACTTACAATGACGACGAAATGATGAAGAGCGAGATGATCGGAGTTACGAGGTGTTCGACCATCCAGTTCCGGCCATCACAGGAAGAGCCGAGCGAAAGTTTGAGATGTAAAGGGTCTGCGGAGTCATCCGAGGTCTCAATTTATACCGATCATGCGGTTACAGTTCTAGTTGTTCTTATGTTTCAAGGTCGGGCTTAAACGGACGATCGGGCCAAGATATACGGAGGCGGTAGCCGGCTCACGGCGGTTCAAGAGCTGGTTAACAGAAATCATAGATCAATGGGTTCTCTTAACAATTCTGCGTGCTCCACGGTTATTCATGGTAGACTAGTAGTTTCTTTTGTGCTACGTTGTTTTATATCTGAAATGGTTGTAGATTTGAGTTATGATTGGTGCAGATTAAACTATACCAATCTGGTTTGTGGTTTTTTCTTCCTTCATGATTCTCTTGAAGTTATTTTATTTGCTGGATTAGGAGGTGTTTAGTAAATCATTAAATGGTGGTGGGAGGTGGTGGTGGTGGGAGGTGGTGGTGATGGTGGGTTTCTATGAGAGAGAGAGAGAGATAGTGTGTGTGAGAAAGAATTTATATTAATATTTTTTTTATTTTCAGTTTTATACAATTAGTCCTTGATTAATAATTCCTTACAAAATAGCCCCTGGGAAGGTTAAATGACAATAATACCCTCATGTGTAAGGCACATGACCATATTTAACCAAAAAATCTGACTGAGTTAGGGCTAAAGGATATAACGTGCAAGATTTTGAAAGGTTAAGGACACCGCCCGTAAACTTTTGCGTCAAAGGACACCGCCTGCAAAATGATGCAAACATAAAGGAAAAAACTTGTAATTTACTCGAAATTATATGTAAACTCATTCTTATTTGTGTTGATACTTGATTTTTACGTGTTCTTCAGGTACATGAGTTCGGCTTCAGAGAATATTGGCTCGCGTTGTCATGTGGTTGTGTGATGATTATGTATTAAAATAATGTTTGGACACTTTTAAACTTTTGGGACCCTGTGTAATAAGACCCCTAAGGGTCAAACAACTATGACTTGTTCGTGATGAATGTGTTAATCTTAAACGATGTTTTTAAAATAAACAAAATATCCAAAATAACTATAGCATCGACCACAAAGACTTTTATGGGTACCAACCTCCGTCACCGGCACGTTTGTATTTCCGTTGCGATGTTTTTGGGGTGTGACACCAATATCGAATAAGTTTTTTTCTTAACACACTGATATAAGTTTTATTTGAAATGAAATTGTATTTAAAAAAGTGATTTTTTATTATCATAAACTATACTCGGTACATGTACCGTAACTAATTAAGTTGATACCGACCGTAAACATGCGTTCCGATATCAATATTCATTTGCATAAACACGTTTCATTATTTTTTTGGGAGACAACTTTTATGTAATTAAGGGTAATACCATTCTAAATATTTTTTATTTTGTAATATTGTTATACATTTTCTCATTTCAATTGCACCGAGTCGACTAGTTTTTCATTATAATTGAATGTTTCTTGCATCCGTTGTTAAAAAGACTTGGTTATATTTAAAAGTATAAATTGCCAAAATCTGTTTGTCAGTTACATCAAAACCACTAACTCAATTTACTTTTTCTATAAAGTTGAAGAATATTTGGATGAAACTTGCAAATAAAAAACCTCATGGATGATTTTGAAAATTTACTCAGGATCTTTTTAATTTCTTTTATTTATTTAGTTTTGTCACATATATATAAAACAAAATATATATATACAGTTTTGTATAAAAAAAATATTAGTTTTGTCACATAATCTTTATAAATTTTCATCGAACCACTAATTTACTTTATTTTATGTATTAAGTGGAAGAATATTTTAAATTTTATAAATTAAGATAAAAATTAATTTCCAGTTTTTTATATAGACCAGTTTATAAAAATAAAATCTACTTCAACCTCTAAATTTTATAAAACTAATATGCTGGGGACCTTATAGAAAAATGTCAAATAAACAAATCTTATCATATGTACCAAGTTTGTAATTCATATTCTACTCTTTTAGCTTCACTTCTAACGAAAAAAGAAGCCAGTGCCCCCCACCCCCTCCCCCCATCAAACAACATATCATTACGAAACCTTCAAATTACCAACCAAATATTTAGTATAATGACATGAACCAAAAGTTTATTTACTTAAATCACTCAGAATAAATATTATTCAATTACCCTCGTAGTCGTAATTAAATAAAGAGTAAACTACAATTTTACTCCCTGGGGTTTAAGCCAATTGGCACTTTGACCCCACCCTGAAAATAACTGCAATTTACCCCCCCCCCCCAACGATTCACTTCATTCCTTAGATAGAATACAATTTTTTTCCCCAACTAATGGAAACGCTGCACTCTTAGCCCCTAGCACCCAACTCTGTCAAGTTAACGTTTGTTTAACTGTTAATAACGTGTGAAAAGTTGTTTTTGCCCCTATCTTATTAAAATTATATAAAAAAATCAAGAATATCACATCAAGTTCATCATCAGTTCATTCTTCATTCCCAGTTCTTCAAGTTCATCACCACCACCACCTCCTTCTCCTCTTCTGACCACCACCACCATCAACTCAACCACCACCTCCTTCCTATTCCAAACCCTAACCCTAGCCGCCTACAGTGGTGAATCTGCCACCATCCACCACCACCACCGAAAAACTGAATCAACAAAATACTCATCCCACCACTCTCCCCCCCTCTCTCTCTCTCTCTCACTCACTCACACCTCCGCCCTTGCTCACCTCCGCCAACGCCGTTCACACCTCTCTGCGGCTCTGCCCCTTCCCCACCGTCGCCATTGTCACTCACACCACCACCACTCTCTCTCCCCTATCTCTCTCTCTCTCCCTCTCTCTCTCTCTCTCATACATACACTAACAAGGCAGAAACCCTAATTTAACAAGGCAGAAACCCTAAATTGAATTGTAAGAATAATAAGACATGAAATCGGTTACCAGAACTTCAACATATTTGTCAGAGGCTGTCGATTTTCAGATTGAATAGATAGTCCGATAGGATGAGATGCAATCATAGTGACGAAGGGAGATAGTGGAGAACGACACTAACAAATCAAGATTACACTAAAAACCCAACCTTTTTTCTTATCTTTATCTTGATCTGTGTGGACCGGCGGGATAGGGCAACGAGGAGAGGCTGGAGATGTTCGTCGGAAATCCGAGTCAGGTGAGGTGGGGGTTATGTGGTGGGTGGTGGTTGTGATAGGTGGTGAGTGTGGCAGGGAGTGGTGGATGTGCAAGTGATTGTCGTGGGGTGATGGTCTAGAAAGAGAGAACTGCGAAGAAAGAGAGAGAAGATATTGAAATGGATTTTGTGAAGATGATAACTCTTTAAAGATGATGATTTGTGAAGATGATGTTTAGGTGAAGATGATGATTTGTTATTTTAGAATAATAATAATAATAACAATAATAATAATAATAATAATAATAATAATAAAAATGGGGTAAGATTACCAAAATACCCTTACCTATAATAGTCAAACAGCTGTTGACTGACGGCAGAGTGTAATTTTGCGACAGAACAACAATGTTGGGGTGGGGGGGGGGAGGGGCAAATTGCAATTATTTCCAGGGAGGGGGTCAAAGTGTCAATTGGCTTAAACCACAAGGGTAAAATTGCAGTTTACTTTTAAATAAATATTTTATCTCTGCCAAAATATTTCCTAGGCGCTCGACACATTTAAAAAACATGTAACGTTTTACAATTGATTAAATACTAAAAGTTGTAATCGATTTTATATATCAATTGTTATGTTTCGCACGATCGTTTTCTCTTTATAAAACTGATATAAAAAACTGAATATTAATTTCTGTCTTAATTTATAAAATTTAAAACATCCTTCACCTTAAAAAAATTAATCTGATTTAGTAGTTTGGATGAAAATTTATAAAAATTATGTGACAAAAATATTAATTTTTTAATAAAAATTGTATGTATGTTATGTTTATGTGACAAAATTAATTAATAAAAAAAAACTAAAAATGGTCCCTGACGTTTTATATTTGCCAATTCATCCAAATATTAGTTGAACAACAAAAAAAGTAAACTGAGTTTATGGTTTCATATACTAACATATATAATGTCCAAACTATAAGTCTCTGTGTAATTACAACTGTCATCTTTGTCATTTTAGAAAACCAAAGAATACGAATAATTGACTAAGCCAAACTTTGTGCTATGTTAACCTTTGTTTAAGGGTATTGACTCATGAGATCCGGTTTTGACACTTGCATATATGGTTAAATTTGTGGTACTTCAACCAATAAATAAACGAGGGTACAATATTACAACTCACTCTCTTATTTTCATGATCCCTGACTTTAATCTCTAGCAGTCGTAGATTTATAAAATCTTTATAAGGGCAACGTTAAAAAACTAACGAAATCAAAAAAGTCAATTTTTTTTCTAAAATTTACAGTATCGCCGGAGCGTCAAGGGGTAACAGAGGCTGCCCTATTAACAAGCTAGGTCCGCCCCAGGTCTTTAGTTACATGTATTTGTGTATATAAATATGGTAATTTAATTCCATATGTGCACACACGCATTAATTTTATTGAAATTGTACTAATTGACTTCTCATTTCATATATTCGTCATTATCAAACATTACATAGACATTATAAAGGCAACTACAGTTGCTCTTTTGTTGGCAAGGAACTGTGTAAATGCCAAAACAAATACACTAATATTTCAATTCTGAGTATCGTTAAAGGAGTTTCTTCTGGCCGTTTTCAGAATGGTCTTATCTGCAACTATGAAATATGCAGCTCCTGCCACTGCATGCAGTTTTACAACATTTATATATCTGAAACCCTTAGAAGAAAAATGTAAAGTTAGTATTAGTTAACTAATGTACCTGTAGAGACGATGAGAGCTTGGGCTGTGTGGTTAAGATGAGCTTTTGCCCATGGCACCATTCTTGCACTTGCCACCTACAGATACATATACATGCATACAGTTACTTCATTTGTAAGTGTCTATGCTCAATACCCTTCAAGATATAAGTCGCAAATAACCAATTAACAAGTAAAGATGAGTAGAGTACTAACAGTTGGGATAGCAGTGGCAATGGTGGCCAACACAGCGGCTTTAGCTCCTGCAATAACTCCTTCTGTACGATGATCACAACCCAAAAGATACAAAACTTAACCAGATTGATCATATGCATAAATTAAGAAACTGCATTATGGTAAAAATGTTTATGATAATTACCATGAGAGCAGCGTTTGGCCATGGCTAGCTTTTGGTCAAATGAAGCCATTAGTTTTATGCAGCTATAAATTTGCACACAAACTTAGAAATGGAGGGGGATGATCGATAATATATGAAGTGGGATTGCTGATTTGGATGAGGAATATTGTGGAGTATTTAGACCAAGCGTAATGGGGCGTTTTTTTTGAAAATTTTTTGCTTTATAACGCCCTATAACGCCCCGCCTACCATTACGGTAGGCGTTATAGGGCGTGATTTTTGAAAAAAAATTCCCCCCGGCGTTTAAATTAAAACGCTCCTCAACACTTGAACCAACCAATCAACGGCTAGTTCTCCCAACGGCTAGTTGATTTAATTTTTTTTTAAACCTATTAAGTATATATATATATATATAAACCACCAAAACTCATCCATTTTCAACAAAAACAATCTCAAAACCTCTCTAAAAAATCCCTGTTGATTATATCATAAGAACAAGGGTAAAACATAAACCCTCATGATGTAAATTCAATCATGAACAATAAAATAAGAGGTGTGTACCTGATTATTTGTCCCCACACCAGAGAGGGAAGTAGACGTCATGTTCGTCAGATTGGTCTGGTTCCCCTTTAGGATGTATCTTCTTGATGGTAGTACCGAGTTCTTTAGGGTTGAGGAACTCGTAGTAATGGAGAGAGAGAGGAGGGGCGATTTTAATGTGATGTTATGAATGTCTAACCCTAATCCCTCTCTTGTAATCTCCTTATATACACCCAAGGGGAAACCCAATTAGTTAATTAGGGTAATCTGGCCCATCAACAATTACCAACTAATTTATTATAGGTTTTAATATATTTTGATCCATATTATATAAATGATAATGATGGCTACTAGATTAAATATATAAATAAAATATTTAATCTTACATTCTCCCACTTAGCCGAATAATCATTTATCATGAGTATTAGATTAGTCTGATCAGAAGTTAATACTCATTTTAGCCTTAAACAAGTACTATAGCAGAAAAATACAGCCGTTGAATCATTATGCGACTCAGGACCCCCATTAGTCATACTATAGCCTTAATTTAAAACCTAACAGTTATGATCAAAATACAAACAAGCCCTTTAGCGTTTGATTTGTATTTATAGTTGTCTATATGTCATTACACCGGCAGAACATATGTAAGAGACATACAAAATCAAACTGATGAGGAATATTAAAAGTTAATCATTCATAGTACGATATGCAGTTGTACATAGTCATCAATAAACCCGTGATTATTATAAGCGCTTACATAATAGTTATGGGTGATAGACTTTTAGTTATAGGATCCTTAAGCATATCATGAATGCATTCGATACAAAGATTTAGTTTCCTCAATTCGTTCATAAACGAATAATTAATTATGTATCGAAATTCAATGCAGCACCTCTCGAACTGTTACTGTTCAAGGAGACATGGTAGCTGACTTTATCACAATAAGTCTTCAATATATTAATTATATGAGTTAATAAACTTATGAGTCCACTGATAAATTCAACAACATTTAGTGACTATTCCTTTGTGATCAACAATATATTATATCGTCATAACTTAGGTTGTTATTATCAGTTTATTATGACTCCTCCATAAGATAGGTTTTGTCTGCTGACATAAAGATATACCCGAAATTACATTTTGTCATCTTTGAATATTACAAAGTTAGAGTAATAAACCGGTTTTAATTCTCACTTCTTCTTTAAATTATAGTCTCTCGTTTCTTTTAAAGATATTGTAATACTCTATTAGATGCTTCACATTAATTTAGACATATCTAGTGTGTTGCAATGTGAGTAATATCTAAACGAGTATAGACTTAAACTTACATAAGGCTTCTAATTAATGAAGCGTAAGAAATAATCTCATTTATCCTATTATCCTCTAAAGGAGAGCAGTATTTTGTTACATACGTAAGGAACCATTTAATGTTAAACTTATGGAACGATACTATTGTCCCATTGGGTCTATCTCGGTATGTTATGATATCTATTACATAAGAGATATCTCTGAGATCTATTATATCAAAGTTTGTGTTAACAATGCTTTGACTTATGTAACATATACTAGTTAAAAGAATTTCATCTATATAGACAAGTTTATCTTAGTTGCTCCCACTCATTTTGAGGTAGGTACATTAATCCACTTGGTTGTTTATGAAAATAATTGCGTTAAGATTTCATCACATTATGATGTTTGCATTAACCCATACATGGATTTTATTGGCTTATAGACAAACTGTTCTTTAACCTTAAGTTTAGAACTTTCAAGTTGTTTTATGAACATGTAAATATGTCAGCCAGTTGTTAGGGAAAGTTGTTTTAATGTTCATTTAATGTAGCCTTAAACTATTATAAGCTACTAGAACAGTGATGATCCTCAAAGAAATCTTTGATAATTTATCTCTTCCTAAGTATAACCTTTGACAATCAATCATGCTTCTTAGGGTCTGTTTGGTATTGCGTAATGGAATAGACGGGTGAATGGAATGTACAAGGTAATGGAATGGACGATGTAATGGAATGGATTATTACCATTCTATGTCTTGTTTGGTTACCATGTGAGAATGAAATGAATCATTACTTTGTGTTGTTTGACAGGAAAGAATAGACGAAGTAATAAAATCGGTGATGAGTGACGCTAGTCGGTGGTGATAGGTGGCAATGATAGCGATGGTCGGAGGTGGCAGAAGTGGGTGGCGGCGGTGGGTGGTGGGTAGTGGCGAGTGACGGCGGGGGCGGAGGTGTGGATGGTGGGTGACGGTTGGTAGCGGCGGAGGTGGGTGACGACTGGGGTTGAGGTTGGTGGTGGCGGTAAACAGTTGGGGTGGAGGTGGGTGGTGGTGGTGGTGGCGGCAGAAGTGGGTGACGGCGGCGACGGTAGTCACGGCTGCAGCTATGGCAGTAGTGGTGTCGCTCGTGAGTGAGTTATTAAAACTAATAAGAATAATAATAATAAAAAATATAATAATAATAATAATGGTAAAAATATAATAATAATAATAATAATAATAATAATAATAATAATAATAATAATAATAATAATAATAATAATAATAATAATAATATATCTTTCCATTCCTTGAAGGAATG
The DNA here is from genome assembly GCF_002127325.2 of Helianthus annuus. Classification (NCBI taxonomy): domain Eukaryota; kingdom Viridiplantae; phylum Streptophyta; class Magnoliopsida; order Asterales; family Asteraceae; genus Helianthus; species Helianthus annuus. The sequence continues at coordinate 60,431,479 of NC_035437.2, forward strand.
AAAAAAAACACTACCTTACCAAGGAATGAAAATTATTATATTTGGAAGGTTTACATTCCTTATGGAATGCTCCATTCCATTGCAACTTTACAACCAAACATGTTTTTTTTCATTCCAATAGAATGATTCATTCCATTCCGCCTTCTATTCCTTCGTACCAAACGCTACCTTAGTGTCTTAACGTTTATATATTAGGATTTGGTTTAGTTATGAACACTCTTAAGTAATTCAATCAAATCCCAAACGTTATGCGAACACATAAAATCAGTTTTACTAGAAAACTGTTTTATTCCATTCAGAAGATTGATTGACACTAATGGCTTAATTAGAAGAGATAGGATCAGTAAACTTTTCCAAAATCCATTTCAACTCCAATTAGGGACGTTTTGTAATCATCAAAGTTAGTAGGCTTTTAAACCTAGATGATCTCCTGAGTTGATTATTTGGTTTGTTAGAAGTTTCAGTTTTATGGATTAGCTCTTGGTTAAGTTGCTATCATTTTCAGGGTTCTAAGTCTATAAGAGTTGGTGCAGTATGGTGTACAAGAGGTGTAATCGGAGTTAAATTCGGAGTAAGATTTAATGACACTCTTCCCCCCGCCTCTTGTATTCCTTGCAAGTCATGATAAGGACTTTGACTGCTCCCACTGACCTTAGAAATCTTTAGGAACTCAACATGCTTAGGGTCAATATTTAACGGCCAAACAAATTCTAATAGAGAAAACATATTAATGAACATATTAGTGACGTTAGTCATTGTAGTTTCTCTTGTTGAGGATTATGTTATGTTAGACAAGATATCTAAGTGTGCCCACAATTAAGCAACAATGAAACTTTTGTAAGAGTGGCATTAGATTTTAAGGAGACAAGTTTTGATGGAACAGTGTCGTGATGGAGCGGTGTCTTGTACAAGAGGTGTAAATTGAAGTAATATAAAGTATTCACTCCCCCACCTCTTGCAACTTTTTACAAGTTATAATTAAGACACTTAATGCTCCCATTGATCTATGATATCTCTATAAATGCTACAAGATAAGTTTCAATTAGGTATGTGACGTGGGAACCTATCATATATATGTTAGACTTTACTTGATTTCCTTAATGTCCAGATATCATAGGAAACTTTAGGGACATATTTAATAGAAATCTTATTAAGTACATATATGAATAGATTTCTTCTAATATCGTGGGCCGTATGCGACAAAGTTTAGATACAAGTAGATGGTCTTTAAATGATAAATGAATTATGTCTGAATATTCCATTTGGAATAAGTTCCATGAATGTCAATGAATGACTTATGATGGACCCATACTTATTTCTTAAGCCAAATCATATTTTAGGGCTTTGACGTCATGATTTAAAATCATTTAGAATGAGATTAGATAAGAAATCATCCTCATTAACCATGTCATGATTTCTCATGATTTTTGGTTATAGTGGATGGAATTGATAGGTCTCATTTTCCTTTTGTCAAATTCTCATTTACATGATGACAAAAGTTGTGAAAGTGTAAGGTATCATCTAGTTTTATCTTAATAATGTTTCAATCCAGATATTTAGAACAAATAAGATGAGAGTTTAAGATAAGTGTGACTTTATGTTGACTATGCAAACCTCACAACCTTCATAACATTGCTTAATTATGATACTATATTCTGATTAGTACTCAGAATATATGTACGGTATCGAAAAACGTTGTTAGAAGACTGCTTATTATTGTTCTTATAGCCTTAACATTTAATCATGTCACTAACTCTCATGTTAGTTATTTGTTAACTTTTGGTAAGGAAACGTTTAAAACTAGAGTGAAGTGATCATGTGTTAATAGGAATATTATAATTAGTAGACTTAAATATCTTTAATAAGTGACTATCTAATTAATTCATCCAACTGTTCTTTAGAAAAATGGATAGTCTCGTTGCTTATGTTAATTAGTCTAATGACATAATTATGCAGTGAGATTTTCCTTTGAAGAAACTTAGAGTTGGGATTTTGTACTTTTATTTTGTCAATGGACCTTAGAACAATCCTCTTTTAAAGTTTAAGTGGTTGTAGGGTGAGTAACAATTTATTTTCCAGCTTCAAACATTTATTTGTCTTGTACATATGTTGCTTATCAACACACTCATTATACTTTGGTACTTCTGAGTGTCATAGTTGATTTATAAGGCATCAAATTGTACAAGTGAAAATCTTAGTATGTAATGTACTGGAAAAATGTACTTATTTCCATGCGTAAACCCTTAACTTTATGGGTCATGGTATTGTACATTATTATGTATTCACATATACCACTTAACTTTATAGTTTAGAATTTTAAAAGAAGGCATGCATCTTAGGAGTTCTAGTGATTATTCCATATATAAGAGATTAGCCTTAGGAAAATCTTAATCTGAAATAACTTTAGTGATAGCATTATGTTAGAGAGTTCTTGATTATCATAAGAGACATCATGTCGATTTGTCCTGATCATCATGCTCTAATTTTCTTCTTTATAATCTTTATCAGAAGAGAGCAACAGGATTATCGTGTCTTAAGAAATAATCAAGGATTTAATTTAAGAGCTAATTCCAATAGAAACTTTAAATAAAGCAAACATTTTGGGTTTAGGAATTAGAGTGGATGAGATATATGTAGAAGTAAATTATAGTGAGTAAAATTATGGGTACTTAAAATAAGGCAGACGAAATGATCATAAAATTAAGTAAGGATCATTAATATAAGGATCATTATGTGAAGAGATTGTGATATGTCTATTACTAACATCAAAATAATAGACTTAGTAAAGTCCTACTTAAACAAAGACAAATCAGCTTTGGCCAGAAGTGTAATCATTTAAGTATGTGTGCAAAGTAATCGTGACAAATCAGCTTTGGCCAGAAATGAGACAATCACTTTAGTTATGCACTTGTCAAGCATGCTAAACATAAATGAATCAAATCAGCTTTGGCCAGAATTAAGACATTTCACGTTTGTAATGCATACTTAACATAGCTTTTATAATACTTGAACAATAAATAGATGCATCAAATCAGCTTTGGCCAGAAGTGATACATCAGAAGCTCATTCAAGTTAAGCCATTTTGGTTTTGTAAAAGATTATTTGATCCTTATTAATTAACTAAGTATTTACAAAACCAATCATTAATTAGCTAAGTCTTAGTTCACATTAAAAAGCCTAAAATAATGAGGTTTCGAGTGAGATCTCGACTCAGTTATGAGATCTCGAGTGAGGTCTCGAGTCAAGTCTCGAGTCAGGTCTCGACTGAGTTATGAGATCTCGAGTCAGTTATGAGGTCTCGAGTCGCAACCTTGGTCTCGAGTTGTAGCCTTATGGTCTCGAGTCGCAACCTTATGGTCTCGAGTTATGAAGATTTTAAGACCCTTAGTCGAAACCTCAGTGGTCTCGAGTCGAGACTGTTGTCTCGAGTCATAAAGTTTTGAGAACCCTTATGATTTCGAGTCGAGACATGATGGTCTCGAGTCGCAATCTGATGGTCTCGAGTCCACTGTTAACAGCTGTTATTGTGATAAGTTTGAATCAGCTAATTTTAAGGGATTTTGATCATAATTCTAAAAATCTCATGTGTATCTATCCATGTTAATTATTCGATTATAATTAAAATTATATTTTATTCGAAACTTGGAGATAAAGTTACACAACTTTAGGAAATATAATCAAACTTAATTTTATCACAAAATTATGAAATTTTAAAAGAAACAACCATGGCAATAGCGTGAATAAGGCAAGTTAATTTTCAACATGATAACTGATTAATATTTGAAAGAATTATACGATAAAAAATCAGTGTAATTGGATTCCACCAATTCTAATTTAAATGCACGCATTAATATATATGTGAACATGACTTATATGAACACATAAAATGAGAAACCTCAATTTAATATTAATGAAGTGCAATATTAATAAGAATTCATTGAATTAATTATGGTCTCAAACTTCAAAACCAATATGTACTATAATAATTAATCAGTTGTGGGAACTGATACCGTAAAAGGTTTAAATGAGTTCGATTATTTAAGAAAAACGATTTAGTAATCATCAAAGAAAAAAAAAATAATTTTTGACTGATTTTAATTTCCAAATCGATTCATTGAATTCCTTGATTGAATTGATACAATCAACATCTGCTCTGATACCACATGTTGATTATATCATAAGAACAAGGGTAAAACATAAACCCTAATGATGTAAATTCAATCATGAACAATAAAATAAGAGGTGTGTACCTGATTAGTAGTCACCACACTAGAGAGGGAAGTAGACGTCATGTTCGTCAGATTGGTCTGGTTCCCCTTTAGGATGTATCTTCTTGATGGTAGTACCGAGTTCTTTAGGGTTGAGGAACTCGTAGTAATGGAGAGAGAGAGGAGGGGCGATTTTAATGTGATGTTATGAATGTCTAACCCTAATCCCTCTCTTGTAATCTCCTTATATACACCCAAGGGGAAACCCAATTAGTTAATTAGGGTAATCTGGCCTATCAACAATTACCAACTAATTTATTATAGGTTTTAATATATTTTGATCCATATTATATAAATGATAATGATGGCTACTAGATTAAATATATAAATAAAATATTTAATCTTACAATCCCACCAGTTTTTAAAAAACTTGATGGATTCTCCTAGTTCTTCATCCATGATAAATTTTTACTACAACGAGTATTTTGCGGATGGCGATGGTTTGACCGATGAGGAGCTTGAGCAAGAGGCGGTTACGAGTGCATGTCAACTAGCGGTGCGATATGTCAAGCATTCTCGTCAGCCCCAAGCACAAAAAAATAAAAGAGGCTATGTTGAACGATACCGACGCCCGGCACACGATCGTTTGATGAAAGACTACTTTGACGAGGCACCGACATTTTCAAACGATTTTTTTAGGCGTCGTTTCCGAATGAGTAAGCGGTTGTTTCTACGCATAGTCAACGACTTGGAAGCCAACTACGCTTATTTTAAACAAAAACCGGATGCGAGAGGGGCACTTGGATTTACCGGTATCCAAAAGTGTACGTCGGCATTACGAATCCTTGCTTATGGTAACACTACCGACATCAACGACGAGTATCTAAAAATGGCGGAGAAAACAACACGAGATAGCTTGGAACATTTTTGTCGCGGTACAATTCTTATACTTTACTTTTATTTTTTTTAAACGACGAGTGTGCTTAGAATTTTTTTTTTTTTTGAATCTTATGTTTGTCTATATTTTTTTTATAAAGGTATAATTGATGTGTACGGTGCGCGTTATCTTAGAACGCCTACATGGGAGGACCTTCAAAAGATCTACGAGGTACATAATGCCGAGCATGGTTTGCCTGGTATGATCGGGAGCATAGATTGCATTCATTGGCGTTGGGATAACTGCCCGACTGCATGGCGAGGCCAACACACACGTGGTGACCAAAAAGGACCCACTATTATTCTTCAGGCGGTTGCTTCACAGGACCTTTGGGTTTGGTCGGCTTACTTTGGCGTGGTCGGGTCATGCAATGATATCAATGTTTTTGAACAATCGCCGTTGTTAGAGGAGTGGATTTCTGGCAAAGCTCCAAAAGCGTCGTTTTACGCAAATGGAAACTACTACCCTCATGGATATTATTTGAGCGACGGAATTTATCCTAGGTATTCGATTTTCGTGAAGACGTATAGTGATCCTATTGATGAGAAAAGAGCATACTTTAAAAAGGTTCAAGAGTCTTCACGAAAAGACATTAAGAGATGCTTTGGGGTTCTTAAACAACGCTGGCAATACTTGAGAAATCCTTGTCGTGCATGGAGCAAGCAAAAAATGAGAGATGCTATGTACGCTTGTATAATCATGCACAACATGATTTTGGAAGACGAAGGAAAGGCGATATGCCAGAATTATGTGCCAGAAGCCGTTCAACAAGAGCATCCACAGGCGTCAATGGAAGAAAGAGTGAATAATGCGCGAGAGTTGCGTTACGAACCGTACCATTCCCAATTAATGGTTGATTTGGTACACCACGCATGGTCGGTTCGGTATGTACCACCTGAGGGAGAGGAAGAAACGGAGGACGAAGAAGACGAAGTTGGCGAGGGTGAAGAAAGCGAAGACGAAAACTAGTGTTTTTTTTATTTATTTTTCTGTTTTTTTTAAGTTTATTTTTTCTGTTTTTTTTTTATTTTCTGTTTTTTTATTTTTCTGTTTTTTTTTCTATTTTTCAGTTTTTTTTTTTTCAGTTTTTTTTGTTTTCTGTTTTTTTTTTCAGTTTTTTTTTATTTTTATTTCAAGTAATGTAATTTTATTTTTAAATTAATGAAGTTTTTTTATGTTTTAAATTAAAAAAAATAATTGTGAAATGATTGAATGGGGGTTATTGGCATAATGCCCCACTACGCCACTTTTGCTATAATGCCTCCTTGCTGACTAGGACGCCACATGTCGGATAATGCCCCATGGTAGGGGCATTATAAGGTGTTACCACTACACATGGTCTTATAGGCATGTAAAAGTGGGGTGAGTGTGCCAAATTCAGTGGGTGTTGGGTTTATGTTTCGAGGTTCAAGATTAGGCTTTGATGGTTTTTTTTTTTTTTTTTTTTTTTTTACGGCAAATTTGGATCACTGACGTACCACTGGAGTATCATCATGCCACCAGTGGAACCACCCGATCATATCCATCTCCACTAGGCATAATGCCTATACACCAATTCAGGAGGAAACCCAATAAATATGGGAAAACACCCCTTGTGCGAATCGAACCCAGGATCTATTATCTCAAAGCCTTATCCCACCCCAAGATACCACTAGACTATAAAGACATGGTTTTCATTCATTTCACCTGGTTTCTAGTCAGTTGTTTCATAAAAGTGTCATTTTTCCTTTCTTTTACTTAAAAATAAAAAATTGCTACACTAGGTACTCAGTATCAGCTGTTAAAAAAAATAATTTAATAATAATAAAAGGAAACTCAGGATCTATCAAAATTATTGTCGGGTTCTGTATAATCAGATACCATTAAACCAGATGTGAACAATTACGTATAACTTTTAATTATCAATTTCAAAGAACATATACAGTTTTTTTTTTTTTTTTACCTTTTCTTCTTTTCTTCTTTTCTCTTAATTATTTTTCATTAAATTTTTTACTTTTTTAACGTTCAGTGTTAACAATTGCAAACTCTTAACTTTATAAAAATTTTGTAATCAAGTTTTGCGTGTTTATTTTTATGAACGCGTTTGTATAAATTTAAATTGGTTTACGTTTAAACGTAAATTTTTGCTGATAATAAGTTTGGTCAAATATAACATATTCCTTATGCTTATTATTATATACATTTTCTGTTGGTCTACGTTTTGATGTAATTTTTTCTCTATAAATGAGTCTGGTAAAATATAATACGTTTTATGCTTATTTTTATGTACGTGTTCAAATGGTGTACCTTTTGATGTAAATTTTGTTCGGAAACACGTCGAGTAAAATATAATACGTTTCCATTAAACGCTATAAATTCGATTCACTTTACGTTACGACACCGCCATAACTATTTTCTTATGTGCTTATTTTTCTAAACGCATTGGTATAAATTTAAGTTGGTTTACGATTCGACGTAAATTATCTTCGGAAATATGTGTCAAATATAATTCGTTTTCATGCTTATATTTATGTATGTTTTCGGTTGGTTTAGCCTTTAATGCAAATTACAATTAGCAAGTTATGTGGATAGTGCTTTTATCCTATAGGCTTTTTTGTTTCTTTCTTGATTTTTTTTCTAGACTTTATTATTTTTATTTTTTGGTTTTATTTATGTTTGGTGTGTTAGTTTTAGGTTCCTTTATATTAAATCTATATTTAAAAAAAATATTTACGTTTATATTTACAATTAATTTAAAATCCCGCTGTCCAATTTAAATTTACTTTTATGGTTTTTGGTCGATGTAAAATATGTGTCGATATTATTTTGAGCATATTTCTTTCAGTTGATAGTTGATATACTGAACCCCCCACAGCGTAGCGCGGGTAATTTACTAGTTTGAATACAATTATAGATTGTAAGTTTGAGTGATTTTCAAATTTTAAAAATTATGATACTTGTTTTTTATTTTAAGAGTTAGGTTTCGATACAAATGAGTCTTAACATACAAATTGGATTAACGTAACACGTGAATGAGAGATTCTTTTTTTTAAATTATTTTCTTATATTATTAAGCATGTATTTTAGTCACAAAATCTAAAAAAAAATTGATTTTACACTAGTAGAGTAAAGCAATTATAATTGCTTTACAAAAATTACATAATTACATACTAGTGTAAAATTATGAATTTTTTTTATTTTTATTTTTTTACAATTTCTAATTAAACATCATATTTAAATAGATGGTAAAAAAATAAAATAAAAAAGAAAAAAAAGTTTCTTTTACTTCAAGATTCTAAATTGTGCTCTTGTGGTTTTATTATAATCAACACTTTTTCTTTTGTATCTATTTGCAGATGGTAGTTGTATACGAACATGTGCTTGAGAAAATATTGTGACTAATTTATAAGTGAGAATTGACGCTTGTTAAATACGTCTCCCTAAATTAGTTGTTTCTAAAAGTTGAACACTGGTTAACAGTGGTCAAATCCAGCTATAACTGGTAAAAAATCGATGACAATCTCGCGATTTCTACATGTTGGGTTATATAAGATTTGCTGTTAGCAAATTGCTGATAAGGAATGCCAAAACCCAAGGGAACCATCTTACATGTTTGATAGAATAAGTGAAAGTACAAACTTTGGTCTAGACCCCCCCCCCCCCCCCCCCGAAAGCTTCTCAAACAACCACCAAAAGTGTCGGAACACAGATCTGTTGCCACAAAAAATAAAGAGAACAAAAGTATAAGTGCTTGATTGTCAAAGTGTTGGTCATCTTATAACAACCCTCCTAGAACCCTTAACATGACCCTAAACATTCCTATCATACCTCGTATACGCGTTAAACGGACCTAAATACCTTAATATTTATAAGAATAAAATAAAGACAAAGACACAAGGGTCTCGCGGGCCGCGACCCGATACCCTTTGTCTTACGCGGGGCGCGAGCCTCTTTGCTTGGTCGACACTGCATTGCCCCACGTGTCCGGTGACTCAACGAAGCTAGGCCAATGACTGGCCAAAGCTATAACGGCCACGCATGTTCTCGCGGGCCGTGAGAGCATTTGAAAGGGGTTACGCGGGCCGTGAGCCGCCTTCGGATCTTCCTATAAATAGGAGTCGGGAGCTAATTTGTTCACCGTTCAAAATTCTGATTCTCTCACAATCTCTAATAATCTAATCTCTCAGGAAATAATACCCTATAAAGCGAAGCTCTACCTCGTTTTAAGTATTATAACCCTGCTTGTTACCCTACACGATCGATCTAGGGCTCCGTAACGCATGTCAAGTCTCTGCCTGACTCAGTCGTTGGAATTCTTTCTGGTGTTACACCCGATTGATCTAGGACTCCGTAATGCATGTTAAGGCTCTGCCTGACTCAGTCATTGGAGTTTTGTCTCGAGTTGTACGGTTAATATGATTTGGGTTATTTTACTAACACGTGTGCATTGTTTAATTTTAATAGATAATAACCAGGAGATTCACCAGGAAACTTTAGTTTTACCTAAGTACACAATGTGAGTACATCTGCTTTTTGCCACCTCTTTGTAAATTAGTTCGTGAGTCCAAATGTTTTACCAAAAGCTCAAATATTTTAAATGAACACATAACAGTAATTGAGTATTTGTGATTCTATCATTACTGCCGGTATGTTGGGGTTTTGTATACATTACTTAAATACGTTACCATTGGACAAAGAGTTAGCCAATGAGTAATATGACCCACAAATCAGGTGTTGACAGTACTGAATGAGTAATTGAGTAGATATAAACAAATGTAATTGCGGATGCCCTCAATACTGTAAAGTTGTAAAACTATTTTGATTAAACTGGGTTGCACTCGCCAATATTTCTTGCTGATAAAACCTTTTTAAACGCGTTTCAAGTAACTTAATGTGAAGCTAATATAAGTCAGCTGGAGAGCACTGAAGGCTTGGAAAAGTGGCTATAAAAGTTACCTAAATAAAAAGGAGTTTTGTCTTTCGATAAACTAGTGTTTATCCCTATAAACATATTGCAATGGAAACTTGGGTTTTATCCCATTTGTTTATTATCAAAAGTTTGGTGTTTTAACTCTAATAAAATATTTCCTAACTACGGTCCTGATGAATGTTTTCCGCTGCCATATTAATAAACACCGGTACCACCCGCTCTGCGTGCTCTCGCGGCGCCCGCCTCCCCGGGCAGGGGGTCGGGGGCTGCGACAGAAGGTAGTATCAGAGCTACAGCCACTGGTTTAAGCCAATGAAGTGTTCTGCTGACACTTAAATTATATTTTTGGGAATAATTTATGTGATTATGTGTAAATATGTATATTATTGTTTTGTGTTATTTGACTATTGTTAGTTTACAGTATGAGTGAGCAAGGTACATCAGACGTTTATCGTCAATTAGCTAGTTCACCAAAAGATGAAGGAACCTCATCTCAACCAAATCTCTCAGGTTACTCAGCTGACACTGAGGAAGGAATATTTATTTTTAAGGCACAGTCTGAGAAACCTTTCCTTTCTAAAAAGAGAGGATGGTTTAGTAGAGGAGCACACGAGAGAAGAAAGAGGATGAAGAAATTACAACAACAAAGAGCGATAGTAGGAGCCAATAGGGAATTGAATGCCCAAACTCAGGAAGCAATCAGTAGACCACCATGGGAAGAGGAACTAGATAGACAGTTGGCAGATTTCCATATGCTAGCCACTACAGCAGTACGCTCTAAACTAAACCAAATAGCCGAACCACCACTGTTACCCTTATTCCTAGACCAACAGATGCTAGAACCAAACTAGGATAACCAATTCCCGATACCTGCATTCGATCCCAATGAGTTGCCTAGAATCCTAACCCCAATCTCTTCAGAATATGATCCATGGTTAGACGACAATAGATTGTACTCAGCCCTATATACTCCCGAAGAACTAGTACCAGAACCACCACTAAACCCACCAATGAGTCAAGAATGTGTGAAGGAACTCCATCAGTATGGCGAAAATTTAGTGAACGAAGGAAATATAATTTGACAGATAAGGGAGAAACTAGTTTGGAAGTATGATGAGAATGAAATGCAGTACTGGATGAATGACACCTAGAATAATGCCTAGATATATGTGTAATTTTGTATTTTGATAAAAAAAACTAGATAGACTAAAATAGATACCGATGCATAACTAGCGTGTTTAAATTCCAGTTGTAGTCTGTAATCGACGCATATATACATACACACACACACACACACACATATATATATATATATATATATATATATATATATATATATATATATATATATATATATATAGGGTAGGGATCCTAAGAGAAGTCCACCCTATTTGAGAAACTTGAGAAGCATTCTGGACCACACATTTTTCTAAGCTTTTCGTAATATACACATATGTATAGTTTAAAATTGAGTATATACATATATGTATATTGAGTATATATATATATATATATATATATATATGAAAAGAGTAAAAGTCGCAATGTTCGATGTTTTTGATCAATCTGTTTGTATGATTGTTTATATCAATATCTTATTCCACGATAATTAAAACTTGATAAATGTTCACTATTCAGATGGACAACGAAGTAAATCAGGAAAACCAGAATAATGAGAACAACGAAAACCAAATAGATAACAGTGCCATCCAACACATAGTAGCACAAGGGATTATAGATGCTATGCCTTATATTATCAAAACTGTTAAAGAAGTAGAAAATAAATCTACAAATGGGAGTAAACGCCAACACACTGAACCAAGTCACAGTGTGAACAATAATAACGGACCTATAATCCAAGCTCCAATTCCTAAAAGAAGAAGAACCGCCTCTTACGGTTGTTCTTATAAAGAATTCTTGGCCTGCAAACCAATAGAATTCTCAGGCAACGAATGATCCATTTCAGCCTTGCGATGGATAGAAAAGACAGAAGCAGTCATAAAAATAAGTAAATGTACAGATGAAGATAAGATTATGTTTGCTTCTAATCTTCTCACAAATGAAGCCTTAGAATGGTGGAATACTATTCTCGAGTCTAGGGGAAGTGACAGAGTTTATAATATGGAATGGACTAACTTTAAAGAAATAGTTGAAAGAAAATTTTGTCCTCCTCATGAAAATGAACAAATCGCCAATAGATTCCTAAATCATAAAATGACTAGAATAAACTGCAAAGGTTACACTACCATATTCTTCGAATATGCTAGAATAGTGCCAACCTTAGCCTCACCTGAGCCGGTATTAATCTCCAATTACGTTTGGGGATTAATTAGCGAGATAAGACACGTAGTCAAGGCAGCTAGGCCGCAAACCATAGAAGAAGCAGTAGAACTAGCCAACACCCTGACTGATGAATTGGTATGCACACAAGAAGAAAACCAGAGAAAGAACCTAGCTCAGAAGCTTACCCAAGAATTTCATTGTCACACCCCAACCGATGGCGGAAACATCGGGGTGCGAGCACTAAGCGTTCAGATTGCTCATGAAGTTCCATAACCCTAGATATTTCAATAGAATTTAAATAGATTTCATGCATGATAGTCTAAAATGAATATCCAACACAACAAGTACCAAATTACATCAAAACCAAATATTGTTCAAAGTTTTATTAACTACGTGACGTTTCTAGGCATCATCCTAGCTTGACTTCCATGTGTTCCCATAGCAACCAATCAGCCTGCAACATGTATTAAAATATCAATACAAAAGTATTGGCGAGTATACAAGTTTGATAATAGAATAATAGATTAAAACAACTCATATCCACAATGTAGGTAAATAAAATAGTTTCAGCCGTGCTAGTGTCGCAGTCCACGCAGTGGTAGCCCAAGTATCCCGATGCTTTAGTGTTTACCCAAGACTCAAGGTAAACTAGAATCCTCCTAACAATACCCCTACTGCGCTACTATTGTTAAGGCGGAACTACACACCCTGGATTAAACGTCACATATCACCAAATAGAATACTAGAATGCACAAGTTTTCACATACACGTAGGATAGAGTTTAGGTTGCAAAATCACAAGTTTCGTAGTTTATATAGAATACATGTTACACCCCAAAGTTTTAAAGTAAAAAGGGATCGAGTATACTCATAGTGATTGCTTAACAGTATAAACTGTTATTGGATCAAAGGGAGCTCTTTTAGAATTAGCCTGATTAGATTACAACATATAAGAGTCGGGCAGAATAACGAGATCACACGAAGTGTCGGAATAGTCACTGGATCAGATGGTTGTTCGATCGGACTCGGATTGCCAGTCGATCGAGTGGCTAATGTGTGAGGGAAACGGATGACTGCCCGATCGGATGTCTGTCCGATCGGGTGATCACTCGATCCAAGTATCAAGTTTAGTGTGTTGGTCACCTCGATCGGATGGCGGCTCGATCAGATGGCTATCCGATCGGGTTGCCACTCGATTGAGATTTCCAAAGTTCCAAGTTTCTGAAAAAGTTCTAAGTGTTGTCCGATCGGGTGGCTATCCGATCGGGTTGCCGTTCGATCGGGCAGTCCTTGTTCTGTTCACCTTTTGTAAAATTTCTATGTTTCGGGATTAATGATGTCAGTAGGGCACGTATTGAGACAACGGTAGACTCGTCGGCACACAGTCGTCCTGATCGGATGGAAACCACCCCTGTCAGATCAGTTAACTGTCCGCGATAGTGTTAATGTCAGAATCCGTACTCCGGACATCAGTTTCCGGTAGAAATCCATCTCTAAGCCGGCTCTAGACTAATCATCAAGTCTACAGCCTGTTCTAAGCCGGATTTCCCCCGTATAAGGTAAGAGTTTGAAGAAAAGATGAAGATAACTCAAGTTTTATATGAAAAGTCTAGATTTAGCTTGGATTCAGTGTAAAAACGTATGAAATTCCTTAGACCTGAGCTAGATCTTGGCAGAAATGACATCATTCAACAGGTTGTACAAACCGCCATGATGACATCACCTTCAAGAGCTCAAATCTCGGGGATTTCATAGTGAAAAGTGCGATTTCAAAGATGAATCACGTAGAGAATGAAGTGTAGATCAAGGAAGTACAAGGATCTAGTGTAAAACGTACCAAAATCGTCAAGAATATGAGGAAAAAGGAGAGTGCGTGCGTCTGGTCGGGTAAGGCTGTCACATCAGTGAGAATGGTGATGTGACATGCCTATTTATAGTGTCAGAGTGTGTGAAGAGGGGCGGTGTGCACGGATCGGATGGTGGTCCAATCGAGTGACCATCCGATCGGGTGGTCATCCGATCGGGTGGCTATCCGATCGGGTGGTCATCCGATCGGATTACCACTCGGCCAATCCATCCTTTCCGCATTCCCGTCCTTGATTCGTTTTGCGAGTTAGATTTAAGCGTTGCGTATTATTTGGTAATAGAACAACTAGATTACATCATAAACACCAAAATTTTTCAGGATTAATAGATTCCGCCAGTGACAAGGCTCTAGTCTCTCGTTTAACCAAGAATCAAGTTTCACGTGTCTCAAGAGTCAAGCACCAAATAGATTTAGACACTCCAACATAGATTTAGGCATTCCAACATAGATTTAGGCATTCCAACATAGATTTAGGCATTCCAAGTTATCAAGGTATCACACATATAAGTACAGGGACCAGACTCGCCACATTGATAAGGTTCAGGGACTAAATCTGACCAAAGCCTAAAGTTTAGGGACGCTGGGCATTACAGTCTCCCCTCCTTTAGGAGATTTCGTCCCCGAAATCTTAGAAGAAGGCTGCTCGAAAAGCTGCGGATACTTGGCCTTCATATCACTTTTCAATTCCCAAGTGAATTCGACGCCATGCTTTCCTTCCCATCGAACCTTAACAATGGGAATTTTGCTGTGCCTCAAACGCTTGACAGCTTGATCCATGATTTCGACCGGTTTCTCCACCAATTGAACAGCTTCGTTTATTTGCAAGTCTGCGAGGGGAACCCGCAGTTCCTCGTCGGCTAGGCATTTCCGTAGGTTAGATACGTGGAACACTGGATGCATGTTGTTTAGTTCTTGTGGCAACTCGAGTCTGTACGCCACCTTGCCAATCCTTTCGAGTATCTTGAAAGGACCCACATAGTGAGGAGCGAGCTTTCCCTTCTTTCCAAAACGAACTACTCCCTTCCAGGGAGATACCTTGAGAAGCACTCAGTCACCAACATCAAATTCCAGAGGCTTTCGCCTAACATCAGCGTAGCTCTTTTGTCTGCTCCTAGCCTTGATCAAGTTATCACGGATCTGATGAATCTTATCCGTTGTCTCTTGAATGATTTCAGGGCCAGTAAACTGCTTGTCACCAATCTCATGCCAGCTGAGAGGAGATCGGCACTTGCGGCGATACAAAGCTTCGAAAGGAGCCATTTGAATACTGGAATGATAGCTGTTGTTGTACGAGAACTCAATCAATGGTAAATGTACATCCCAGTTAACACCAAAGTCGATGACACAAGAACCGAGCATATCCTCTAGGGTTTGAATAGTACGCTCAGTCTGTCCATCAGTTTGAGGATGAAAGGCCGTGCTAAGATCCAAGTGTGAACCCATAGCGGACTGAAACGTTTGCCAAAGACGCGAAGTAAAATGACCATCTCGGTCGGAGATTATGTCAGGAGGTATGCCATGACGACATATAATCTCATCAGTATAGATTCGAGCTAGCTTCTCCACTTTATAATCCTCACGAATAGGAAGAAAGTGGGCCGATTTGGGCAAACGATCAACTATCACCCAGATACTATCGTGACCGAAAGGCGTGCGGGGTAGTTTGGTAATAAAGTCCATAGCGATGCTACCCCATTTCCAAACTAGGATCTTAGGTTGCTCCAAAAGTCCAGAAGGACGCTGATGTTCAGCCTTCACCTTCGAGCAAGTGAGGCACTTAGAAACATACACAGCAATATCCTTCTTCATGCCCTGCCACCAATAAGTCATACGCATATCCTGGTACATCTTATTGGCACCTGGATGTATTGAGTAACGAGATTTGTGAGCCTTATTCATAATGAGCTCACGGAGGTTATCACGATCTGGCACCCAGATGCGATTGAGATAGTACTGAAGACCACCAGATTTAGTTTCGAGCTAATTGACGTTAGCATCAAGCACTTCAACAGATAGACTTCCCTCATTAGCGAACGAATACTGCGCTTCACGAATACAAGCATGCAGATCACTAGATATATGAATAGCTTTAAAATGAGTTTTACGACTAAGAGCGTCGGCCACCACATTCGCCTTGCCAGGATGGTAGCGAATTTCGCAGTCGTAGTCGTTCAGTAATTCCACCCAACGCCTCTGTCGCATGTTCAGTTCTTTTTGGTCAAAGATATGTTGAAGACTCCTTTGGTCAGTGAAAACCACGCACTTGGTACCATACAGGTAGTGTCGCCAAATCTTTAACGCAAAAATAACCACACCAAGCTCCAGATCATGAGTACTATAGTTCTTCTCATGTACCTTGAGCTGACGAGAGGCATAAGCAACAACCTTGTCCCGCTGCATGAGCACACAGCTCAATCCACGGTTCAAGGCGTCACAATATACCACGAAGTCGTTGTTGCCGTCAGGAAGAGTCAAAACAGGAGCATTGCATAACAAGTCCTTAAGAGCCTGAAAGGATTCCTCTTGTTTGGGACCCCAAACAAAAGGTTTCTCCTTTTGGGTTAGAGTAGTAAGAGGAACAACGATTTTAGAAAAATCCACGATGAACCGGCGGTAATAACCCGCCAATCCTAGAAAAGAACGAACCTCAGACACAGATTAAGGCGTACACCAATTCTTCACCTACTTCGATCTTAGAAGGGTCAACATGAATACCTCAATGTTGCAGAAATCGGCCTAGGCGGCTGATTAATCGGCGCCTATGCACTAGTCGGTGGGTTACTGCCTAAATTTAAGCTAGTCGGTCAAAAAAATCGGTTATGGTCAAAGTCGATGAAAGTCGGTAAAAATCGGTCAAAATCGGACAAATCGGGCCCATGTTTTTTGACCCCAAAACCCAATTTTTGAAACCTAGCCCATGGTTTAAAGCCCAAATTTTAGTTATAAACCTATTTTAACATTTAAGTTTAGGTATTTTAACATTTAACCTCTCTATCTTTCACTAGTTTACATATGGTTCCTAAACTTTTAAATCTATTAATAAAAAGTATAAAGTTATCTCCTAAACTTGTAAATTTATTAGTAAAAAGTATAAAGTTATCCATATATATATAAATTTGTAAAATTATACTTAAAAAAGTCCAATCCGATTAATCCCGATTAATCCCTAGACGGTACCTCACTGCCCGACTAGCGCCTAGCGCCTTCTACAACATTGGAATACATTGCTTACTAACGACATGACCGAGAAACTGGACCTCATCAATCCAGAATTCACACTTAGAGAATTTGGCGAGAATTTGGCATAAAGGCGTTCACCACGTAGAAGTTCAAGCATAAGACGTAAATGGCGAGCATGATCAGCTTTAGACTTAGAATAAATAAGAATATCATCAATAAAGACTATCACAAAACGATCCAAATAGGGTTTACAAACATGGTTCATAAGGTACATGAACACTGCAGGCACGTTGGTCAAGCTAAAAGGCATGACTACGAACTCATAGTGTCTATATCGAGTACGAAAAACGGTTTTAGGAATATCATCTTCTAGAACACGCAATTGATGATATCCTGATCGAAGATCGATCTTAGAGAAGCAGGACGCGCCTTGTAGTTGATCAAATAGGTCGTTGATCAAATAGGTCATCAATGCGAGGTAGCGGATAGCGGTTCTTCACGGTAAGCTTATTTAGTTCGCGGTAGTCGATACACATACGAAAGGAACCATCCTTCTTCTTGAAAAATAATACGGGAGCACCCCACGGAGAGGTACTTGGACGAATAAAACCCTTATCGAGTAATTCCTGAAGCTGACTTGATAACTCTTGCATCTCGGAAGGTGCAAGACGGTAAGGAGCCTTGGCGACAGGAGTCGCTCCAGGTACGAGATCAATACGAAAGTCAACGGTTCTAGGAGGAGGAAGACCAGGAAGATCTTCAGGAAAGACATCAGTGAAATCACACACCACGGGAACGTTACTTATGTTCTTCCCCTTGCCCTTTTATTCCACCACGTGGGCCAAGAAGGCAAAGTTCTGTTTACGTAAGCATGTGCTCGCTTGTGTGCATGACATCAGCGTCAGTCCTTTTGAAGGTCGGTCTCCATAGACATTCAAAGTATCACCAGATGGAAGAGGAAGGCGAACGAGCTTATCATGACAAACAATTTCGGCATGATTCTTACGCAACTAATCCATACCGATAATGACATCAAAGCTACCTAAACGCACGGGTATGAGATCAATAGAGAAAATGTGATCGTTAAGAGTCAGGGAACAATCACGCACAATAGAATTGACAAGAATCGACTTACCATTGGCGACCTCAACAGAGAACGACTCGGGTAACTTAGAGCGTGTACAGTTTATCAAAGACTCGAATTCCACGGACATAAAGCTTTTATCAGCACCAGTATCAAACAGGATCGAAGCATAAAGGTTATTAACGAGAAACATACCAGTCACCACATCATTGTTGTTGCGAGCCTGATTAGCATTGAAAATGAATGCTCGTCCACGAGCGGCTGCTTGTTGATCTTGGTTCAGCTGGGGGCAACGGTTACGAAGATGAGTAGTATCTCCACACTGGAAGTATGCACGAACAACGTTGACCGGTTTGGGGTTCTATAGAGGAGCTAGAAGAGCTGCTTGATCTTCCTGTGCTGGGGCTTGCTGAGCTGGCTGTGCAGGGTTAGCTTGAGAACAGTAGGGAGTCGTGTGACCATAGCGGTTACAGTTGGTACACAAACGACATGCAGAAGTAGCAGGGTGATGAAAGTTGCAAGTCGTACACTTGGGGTAAGACCCAGTATACTGTTTCTTAACTTCTGGGGCAGCAGGGTTTGCAGCAGCAGTAACAGGAGCAGGTTTAACAACAGGGTTTGTAGCAGGAGTAATTGCATTGCATCCGGAACCCTGAGATTTCCTTTTCTTGTTTTCGCTGCCACTTAGCTGCTGGGTAACTTGGTTTGCAAACTTGGAAGTAGTAGGAGTAGAGTTAGCAAACTGCTTATCACGGATGCGGTTGTTGTTCAAACATACTGCCAAACGATAGACTTCTTCAATTGTGTCAAGCTGAGCTGCTTCAATAGAATCGCGCATAGCAGGAGGTAGACCATTGATATACTTGGTTATCATCCGCTTGGAAGTAGAAACCAAGTGAGGAACGATCAGACTAAGCTGCTTAAAGCGAGTAGTATAAGTCAGATTATCATCGCCAATCTGCTTAAAGTGCCAAAATTCTTCTTCAAGCTTCAACTGCTCATGAGGAGGGCATAACTCAAGCATCATGAGTTCTCGTACCTCAGCCCATGGAAGAGCATAGGCCTCTTCATTCGATCGGATGTTTCTCTCATTCGACCACCACTCCAACGCTCTGCCTTGGAACATTCTAGTCGCACTCCTATTCTTTAAATGATCTGGGCATTCGCTGTTAATGAAGGTAACTTCGATGCTGTCGAACCACTCGAGCATAGCAGTCACCCCATCACTGCCCGTGAAAGGCTTAGGGTTGCAAGAGATGAAATGTTTGTAGTTCAACTTAGTAGGCTTCTGCTTCTCAGCCTTTGAGTCCACAGAGGATGGAGGAGTGTTTGATCCTTGGAGCTCAGAGACAATCTGGCACGACTCGAGCGATCTGGTCGGCCATGAATGACATCATCTTTTTCTGAGACTTTTCCCTGGACCTCTTGAGAGTGTCGGATAGTGTCACACCCCCAAAATCCACCTGCGGAGTATCACCGCTTGGGAGCGTGACTGACCAGGATCAAGCCACCAATCATATTGAACAATATAAATAATTAAAGAAATTCATAAACCCAATTCAATACAATTGATGTTCCAACAAACATAGTTTAAGTAGCGGAAGCATGTAAGTAACCTAACATAGTTAATAGTTTTAAATGTCATAACAGTTCAACATAGTAATCACAATCCTTGTCCACAACGACCGCGCCTCCAGTGCAAGCTCCATAAGTACCTAAGGTCCTGCAAGGCATGCAGCAACGAGTCAACAACTAGTTGAGCGAGTTCACAGTTAACAGTTCAGTAATAGTATAGTGTGAGTAGTAGTATGTTCGTTCGTTATGTCATGTATCGTATTAGTTTCCATCGCGGCCTCCCAGGCAGGTATGCGAAGATATTAGGGGATGTTCATCCCGAGTATTCTAGACTAGGTTTATCTGTATCGCGGCCTACCAGGTAGGTGTGCGAAGATTAGTAAATTTCAGTTCGCGGCCTTCCAAAGGCAGGTGTGCGAAGTCAGTCATAATATCGCGGCCAACCCTTGGCAGGTGTGCGAAGATCAGTTCAATAAGTGTTACTAGTCTAGTCGTAGTTCTATCAGCGGAGTATGTACAATTGTTCATCAAATCCCATTCCCACCCGGGAACCCCATGCCTTGGCTGTGTGAACTCACCTTGGTTTGCTCGGTATGCTAGGTTATGCACTCACAAGTAATCAGTCAAGTCATATTGTATGCACGTATAATAAATCAGTTCAAGTTTGTAAAGTTTCACGTGCAATCTAATACCATAGAGCATGTTTGACAATCGATATCATGCATCATCCATCAGTTAATTACATTCGTACAGAATCCACGTTTCACATAAGGGCTTTCTCAATTCAATCTAACCATATCATCCGCACTTAACTGGATTTATGCACTATGCATGACAGAGTTAAATCAGAACCATATTAGAGTTAATTCACGCAACGTGGTTAACATGTGGAGTTGATCGTATTTAACATACATAGCATATTTAACCGCGTTAGTGGCTTAGCAACGTAACCTTCATATCCTAACAGATTCAACATGTTATGGCATATACTCATAGCTTCAATTTAATCATGCAACCTTAACAGATTCCACATCAATTAACAAGCAACTCACGGCTTCCCATTAAACATCACACAAGGGCCTTGCCCTACTTAAAAACTCGGACAGTGTGGGGGGGGGGGGTTTCCCCTGTTTGAAAGTCGGATAGCACATGAGAAACATATCACAAAACTAGGACAATAACATCAATACAAAAGTCGGACAACTCATTTGTCTTGAAAGAAAACTCTGATAACATGTTGCCTTACAAAACTCGGACCATGGGTAAGGGTTTTGGGCCAAGAACTCGGACCAAACAAGTGGGAATGGGGCCTCAAAAAGTCGGACAAGGGTTGAGGTTAAAGGTCGGACCAAGGGGGCAAGGGTTAAAGCTCGGACCGTACATGACAAAGAACTCGGACCCTTGCAACATTAATCAAAAGTCGGACTATAGTCTGCTTAAAAACTCGGACCAGTTTGGTCTTTACAAGGTCGGACCCCTTTAGTTATTTATAAAACTCGGACTCCTCTTCAAACTTAAAGGTCGGACAACAATAAACAAGCAAACTCGGACCCCTTCTCATTTGTTTTAAAACTCGGACCCTATATAAAAGATTCAAAGCTCGGACCTTATGAAATTCATAAAACTCGGATCCTTAGTCTGATAAAAACTCGGGTCCTCTCGCATTACATAAAACTCAGACTCTTATTGTCTTT
Organism: Helianthus annuus; assembly: GCF_002127325.2. Lineage (NCBI taxonomy): Eukaryota > Viridiplantae > Streptophyta > Magnoliopsida > Asterales > Asteraceae > Helianthus > Helianthus annuus. The sequence goes on from NC_035437.2 coordinate 60,453,215, forward strand.
ACAAACTTCGGACTTTATTCATGATTCAAAAAACTCAGACACATATATCAATCCAAAACTCTAACTAATAAGTATGCGTGAATTCCAATCATTGCACAGAATCAAAAGGATCAGAACAGTTACGTTTCTACAAGGTTACGTTTCAATGATCATTCCAAACCCTAGTTCATGATTTTCACAGTGCAAGATCATATCAATCAACCGATACTTAACAACAACAATCATCATAAGAACAATCTATCAAACATATAACTAATCATCATCATCATCAATAATTCATAATCAAATCAAAATCACAGAAGTATCATATGAGAGCTAGGGTTTACAAGTGTTCTAATAATCATGAATTGATACAATCAAACAATCAATAAACAATAATCATTTACCTTGTGTTGATTCTAGAGAAAATGTGAAAATCGAAAGTGATGAATAGCTTGTCAATGATGATGTGATGATTGCCAGAGAAAACCAAAGAATGAAAGTACGTGCCTTGTTTCTTGTGTGAGGTTTAGTGAATGATTTAGGGTTAAGTATTATTTATGTTTCACTAATGACTCTTTACACCCTCTATTGTTATATTTTACACAAGTACACCATCTCACAACAATTTCACAGTTTCATCACCAAGTTATATATATGACAAATCTTTCGTAATTAACAAACAACCATGTACAATCACACACTACGATTTATTGCACCAAAGCGTATACAATTCCATAGCAACTAGTTGTGCAAATAAACAACTAACAATAAATAAACGTGCAATAAATGCGAAATATGAATCTTAGAAATTCGAGTTGTCACATTATCCCCAACTTGAAAGAAATTTCGTCCCGAAATTTGGTATGCACTCACTGAGGAAGCTAGGTAAGCCGTATCATTTACTGGTTTTCCTGGGGTGTCACATCATCCCCCCGTTGATTTGGAATTTCGTCCCGAAATTCTGCAGTAGTAGCTTCAGCCTCAGTAGTGGTTGCACGGTTTGCGAATAACTGGGGGCACTTTTCTGTCATCTGGTCTTCACGTTCCCAGGTGTACTCTGGGCCACGTTTGGAGTTCCAACGAACTCGGACAAGAGGGATTCTCTTGTGTTTGAGGACCTTAACATCCCGGTCCGTGATTTCAACTGGTTCCTCGACGAACTGCAACCGCTCGTCGATAGTGAGTTCCTTAAATGGAATTATGAGGGTCTCATCTGACAGGCACTTCTTCAGATTCGACACGTGAAATACATTGTGAACTGCACCGAGTTCAGCTGGTAGGTTCAGCTTGTAGGCCACTGGGCCTATTCTTTCAGTGATTTCAAACGGTCCAACATACCGCGGATTTAGTTTGCCTCGCTTACCAAATCGAACCACACCCTTCCAGGGTGAGACTTTAAGTAAAACCCGGTCCCCGACCTGAAATTCCAATGGCTTCCTACGCTTATCCGCGTAGGCTTTCTGACGGTCGCGTGCTGCCGCCATGCGTTGTCGTATTTGTGCAATCTTTTCTGTGGCGTCCACTACAATCTCTGGACCCGTAATCTGACTATCCCCCACCTCTGCCCAACAGAGAGGTGACCGGCATTTACGTCCGTACAATGCCTTGAATGGAGCGGCTTGAATGCTGGTGTGGTAACTGTTATTGTACGAAAACTCCACTAAAGGGAGGTGTTTTTCCCAGCTGTTGCCGAAATCGATAACACATGCCCGAAGCATGTCTTCTAGGGTTTGTATCGTTCGCTCAGACTGCCCATCCGTCTGAGGATGATATGCTGTGCTCATGTCTAATCGTGAGCCAAAAGATTTGTGAATCGCTTGCCATAGCTCTGACGTGAATCGTGCATCCCGATCCGAGATGATGGAGGTGGGCACCCCGTGCCTTGAAACAACTTCTTTAAGATAAACGTCTGCGAGGGTGGAGAACTTATCCGTTTCCTTAATAGCCAGGAAGTGTGCAGACTTGGTGAGTCGGTCCACGATCACCCATATAGTATCATTCCCACGCTGGGATCTGGGTAGGCCTGTAACAAAATCCATGGAAATTTCTTCCCATTTCCATTGCGGTATCCTGGGTTGCTGAAGTAGGCCCGCTGGTTTCTGATACTCCACTTTGACTTTTGCACATGTCAAACATTTGCCGACGTAGGTTGCAATGTGGGCCTTCATGCTAGGCCACCAGTATGTAGTTCTGATGTCGTGGTACATTTTATCCGACCCTGGATGTACCGAGTAGCGAGACTTGTGAGCTTCGTCCATTACAAGCTCTCGTAAGCCGCCATAAAGTGGGACCCCAATACGCCCCGTTACATAGTATGCACCGTCTTCCTTTTGTTCCATTCCTTTCCTTGAGCCGCGTAAAGCTTCAGCTTTGACATTTTCGGGTTTCAATGCTTCTATCTGAGAAGTTCGTATCTGTGTAGGAAGACTGGACTGGATAGTGAGCTGCAAGGCTCGTACGCGCCTAGGTAAGGTGTCTTTTCGACTGAGAGCGTCAGCCACAACATTAGCTTTGCCTGGATGGTACTTGATGGCGCATTCGTAATCATTAAGTAACTCGACCCATCGTCCTTGACGCATGTTCAATTCCTTCTGCTTGAAGATATGCTCGAGACTCCTGTGATCGGTGTAAATTGTGCACTTGGTACCGTACAGGTAGTGTCGCCATATCTTGAGCGCAAAAACAACAGCTCCCAGCTCTAAATCGTGCATCGTGTAATTCCGTTCATGAACCTTGAGTTGCCGCGAAGCGTAGGCAATAACTTTATCACGCTGCATCAATACACAACCAAGCCCCTGTATCGATGCGTCACAATAGACCACAAAATCATCCGTGCCTTCTGGCAATGAGAGAAAAGGTGCGCTGCAAAGCCTATCCTTTAAGTACTGAAAAGCGTTTTCCTGGGAATCTCCCCAACGGTAGGTGACACCTTTCTGTGTCAGTAGCGTAAGCGGCTGTGCGATCTTCGAAAAGTCTTTAATGAATCGTCTGTAGTACCCCGCCAAACCCAAGAATTGGCGTATCTCTGTTAGTGTACGCGGTGCAGGCCAGTTTCTGATCGAATCTACCTTGGATGGATCGACATGAATCCCATCCCTGTTCACCACATGGCCTAGAAAGTGGACTTCACGAAGCCAGAAGTCACATTTTTAAAACTTTGCGTACAGTTGCTCCTTTCGAAGAAGTTTCAAGATAAGTCGTAAGTGCTGCTCGTGTTCCTCCTAACTCTTGGAGTAGATCAGAATGTCGTCGTTGAAAACGATGACGAACTTGTCTAGATAGGGTTTGCACACCCTGTTCATAAGATCCATGGAAACTGCAGGCGCGTTCGTAAGCCCAAATGGCATGACTAGGAACTCGTAATGGCCGCAGCGAGTTCTGAATGCTGTCTTGGAGACGTCCTCATCCCGGACTCTCAGCTGATGATAACCAGACCTTAGATCAATCTTGGAGTAGTAACTCGACCCTTGCAACTGGTCGAATAAGTCGTCAATGCGTAGAAGAGGATAACGGTTCTTCACTTGACCTTGTTCAGTTCACGGTAATCAATTTCACATCCTGAAGGTGCCATCCTTCTTTTCCACAGATAATTGGTATCCAAGAGTTCTTGTAGCTCCCCAAGGCGAAGAGATAGGTCAGATAAATCCCTTATCCAAGATTTCTTGTAGCTGCGTCGATAGTTCTTCCGATTCTGGTGGAGCTAAGCGATACGGTGCTCGAGCTATGGGTGCTGCTCCTGGAGCAAGCTCGATTTGAAATTCTACCTACGATGAGGCGGTAGACCAGGTAAATCTTTAGGAAACACCTAAGGAAAGTCGCGTACAACTGGATGGTCTTCCAACTTCTTTTCTTTCGCTGATGCGTCAGTAACGAGAGCCAAAATTGCGGTGTGGCCCTTCCGCAAACATTTCTGAGCCTTCAAGAAAGAGGTGATGCCAACCACAGCACCACTCTTGTCGCCTTGAACTTCGAGAGGTTCTTGACCAGAACGAGGAATGCGAACAATCTTTTCTTTGCATAGGATTTCTGCTTGCTGTTGCTGCTGGTGATTCCGATTTGCAGGCCGTGGGCTCCTGAATCCTTAGCTTCATGGCCCATCTTGAGACACCTCTGGCAACGTCCCTCGTTGCACTAACCACCGTGGTGTCTGTTGCATTAGTTACACATTGGGTGAATTCCCCGATATCCACCCTGCCCCTGACCACCAGAAGTTGGCTGACTCGGCTCTGGTGATCACTATTCTTGCGCTTCTGCTGTGCTTGAGACCGAATGGTAGCTGAACCCTTGCTGGAATACCCATCCCATTTCCGCTTGTTGTCACTATGAGTAGCGGGAGTAGCAGAAGTGGTAGCGGTAGTAACAGCGCTGATACAACTAGGCAGCCTGTTCTGTTCCACTGCCTGATCCGCGAGGCGATGAGCAAGACGCTGAATGTCTTGGATATTGTCGAGGTTAGCCGATGTAGCATGGCTCTGAATCTCTGAGGCTAGACCCTTGAGGTACAATTAGATACGCTTGCTTGGAGGGTCCACCATGGTTGGACACAAGATGGCCAGTTCGTTCGACCGTTTCGTATAAGCATCAATTTCCTGACCCCGTCATTTTCAAATGGTAAAGCTCCACTTCCAACTTGTGGATGTCATCACGCGTGCAGTATTCCCTTTTAATGCGTTCTTTGAATTCGTTCCAAGGGGTGGCGTTAGCAGCTGCCAACCCTAATATCTGAACTTGCGCGTTCCACCAGGTTAGCGCGATTCCTTCCAACGTAACAGTGGCGTACTTGACCCTGCGAGCCTCAGGGCATTCACACATCTCGAATACCGACTCGAGCTTCCCAAACCAATGGAGTAGTCCCACTGCTCCTTCTGTGCCACTGAATGTGCTTGGACGACAGTCCATGAAGTTCTTGAATGTGCAGACAGGTTGGTGTGCGTTCTGACCCGTTGCGCGAGAAAGATAGGTCAAGGTTAAGCGCGAGAGTTGGGTCACGAGGGTAGGATCTAACATCCTAGGATAGGTTTGGAATTGCAGGTTATACCTCCTGCTTGTGCGGCTGCAAGCGCCGCAGCAACTTGTTCGTTAATGAGAGCCGTCAACTGGGCTTGAGTCATGTTAACACGTCCAGACATGATCGAACAGTAAAGGTAGCATAAGTATGAATGGTTCGCGAGTAGTGCGATGACAGAAAAGTGTAGGCACATAGGTGTTCTCAAGCAGTAACAAGTAGTGAGCAAAGTAATGTAAGCATACTACGAGCAAAGTTCTATGCAATTCTAGCATGTAGGCAATAAACATAAACCTTATTACCTAGGATGTCGAGTCTTGCACGTGGAGCGAAGCGTCGTTGTGGATCGTTGAGAGCACTGTTCTGGTTATAGTCTGGTTTTAATAAAAACGTTTTTCCCATATTAAAACCAAGTTCTCTATAACCAATGGCTCTGATACCAATCTGTCACACCCCCAAAATCCACCTGCGGAGTATCACCGCTTGGGAGCGTGACTGACCAGTATCAAGCCACCAATCATATTGAACAATATAAATAATTAAAGAAATTCATAAACCCAATTCAATACAATTGATGTTCCAACAAAACATAGTTTAAGTAGCGGAAGCATGTAAGTAACCCAACATAGTTAATAGTTTTAAATGTCATAACAGTTCAACATAGTAATCACGATCCTTGTCCACAACGACTGCGCCTCCAGTGCAAGCTCCATAAGTACCTAAGGTCCTGCAAGGCATGCAGCAACGAGTCAACAACTAGTTGAGCGAGTTCACAGTTAACAGTTCAGTAATAGTATAGTGTGAGTAGTAGTATGTTCGTTCGTTATGTCATCTATCGTATTAGTTTCCATCGCGGCCTCCCAGGCAGGTATGCGAAGATATTAGGGGATGTTCATCCCGAGTATTCTAGACTAGGTTTATCTGTATCGCGGCCTACCAGGCAGGTGTGCGAAGATTAGTAAATTTCAGTTCGCGGCCTTCCAAAGGCAGGTGTGCGAAGTCAGTCATAATATCGCGGCCAACCCTTGGCAGGTGTGCGAAGATCAGTTCAATAAGTGTTACTAGTCTAGTCGTAGTTCTATCAGCGGAGTATGTACAATTGTTCATCAAATCCCATTCCCACCCGGGAACCCCATGCCTTGGCTGTGTGAACTCACCTTGGTTTGCTCGGTATGCTAGGTTATACACTCACAAGTAATCAGTCAAGTCCTATTGTATGCACGTATAATAAATCAGTTCAAGTTTGTAAAGTTTCACGTGCAATCTAATACCATAGAGCATGTTTGACAATCGATATCATGCATCATCCATCAGTTAATTACATTCGTACAGAATCCACGTTTCACATAAGGGCTTTCTCAATTCAATCTAACCATATCATCCACACTTAACTGGATTAATGCACTATGCATGACAGAGTTAAATCAGAACCATATTACAGTTAATTCACGCAACATGGTTATCATGTGGAGTTGATCGTATTTAACATACATAGCATATTTAACCGCGTTAGTGGCTTAGCAACGTAACCTTCATATCCTAACAGATTAAACATGTTATGGCATATACTCATAGCTTCAATTTAATCATGCAACCTTAACAGATTCCACATCAATTAACAAGCAACTCACGGCTTCCCATTAAACATCACACAAGGGCCTTGCCCTACTTAAAAACTCGGACAGTGGGGGGGGGGGGGGGGGTTTCCCCTGTTTGAAAGTCGGATAGCACATGAGAAACAGATCACAAAACTAGGACAATAACATCAATACAAAAATCGGACAACTCATTTGTCTTGAAAGAAAACTCTGATAACATGTTGCCTTACAAAACTCGGACCATGGGTAAGGGTTTTGGGCCAAGAACTCGGACCAAACAAGTGGGAATGGGGCCTCAAAAAGTCGGACAAGGGTTGAGGTTAAAGGTCGGACCAAGGGGGCAAGGGTTAAAGCTCGGACCGTACATGACAAAGAACTCGGACCCTTGCAACATTAATCAAAAGTCGGACTATAGTCTGCTTAAAAACTCGGACCAGTTTGGTCTTTACAAGGTCGGACCCCTTTAGTTATTTATAAAACTCGGACTCCTCTTCAAACTTAAAGATCGGACAACAATAAACAAGCAAACTCGGACCCCTTCTCATTTGTTTTAAAACTCGGACCCTATATAAAAGATTCAAAGCTCGGACCTTATGAAATTCATAAAACTCGGATCCTTAGTCTGATAAAAAACTCGGGTCCTCTCGCATTACATAAAACTCAGACTCTTATTGTCTTTACAAACTTCGGACTTTATTCATGATTCAAAAAACTCAGACACATATATCAATCCAAAACTCTGACTAATAAGTATGCGTGAATTCCAATCATTGCACAGAATCAAAAGGATCAGAACAGTTACGTTTCTACAAGGTTACGTTTCAATGATCATTCCAAACCCTAGTTCATGATTTTCACAATGCAAGATCATATCAATCAACCGATACTTAACAACAACAATCATCATAAGAACAATCTATCAAACATACAACTAATCATCATCATCAATAAATCAGAATCAAATCAAAATCACAGAAGTATCATATGAGAGCTAGGGTTTACAAGTGTTCTAATAATCATGAATTGATACAATCAAACAACCAATAAACAATAATCATTTACCTTGTGTTGATTCTAGAGAAAATGTGGAAATCGAAAGTGATGAATAGCTTGTCAATGATGATGTGATGATTGCCAGAGAAAACGAAAGAATGAAAGTACGTGCCTTGTTTCTTGTGTGAGGTTTAGTGAATGATTTAGGGTTAAGTATTATTTATGTTTCACTAATGACTCTTTACACCCTCTATTGTTATATTTTACACAAGTACACCATCTCACAACAATTTCACAGTTTCATCACCAAGTTATATATATGACAAATCTTTCATAATTAACAAACAACCATGTACAATCACACACTACGATTTATTGCACCAAAGCGTATACAATTCCATAGCAACTAGTTGTGCAAATAAACAACTAACAATAAATGAACGTGCAATAAATGCGAAATATGAATCTTAGAAATTCGAGTTGTCACAGATAGCTTTCGAGAAGACATCTAAAGATCCGACAAAAGGATCGTATAAGTCTAGATTAACATAGATCAACATAGATTTTACACACTATAGGCTAAAACTCAAGATTCACAAGGTTCTCATAGATACCGCAAATCCACGACCTTCGCATGGCGCATTGTATGGAGCTTGGCAACAAGTCAGAAACGCTTATATATAGGAAGTACCAGCGGCGTATCCACCACATTTCGGGCACATGGCTTCTACCCCGTACTCGGCGTCATGTTAAGTGTCGTAATTTCCAAACAACACACTCAGCATTATCACAATACACACGTAGACTAATCCGATAGATTTCAATAGATTTAACACCACAAACCACGACCTTCGCATGGCATGTTGTACGAAGCTTGGCAGCATGTCAGAAGTGCTTGTATATAGGAAGTACCAGCGGCGTATCCACCACGCTTCAGACACAATACTTCTACCTCGTACTCGATGTCATGTTACGTGTCGCAATATACACTCATCATCATTATCATAGATTTTCATAGATTTCAATAGATTACGATAGATTTCAAATAGTCTTTAATAAATTCAATAGACTTCAATAGATTGCCATAGATTTTAATAAATTTCCATAGACTTCAATAGATTTACATAGATAAGTGTTAACGGTCCACAAACCATGAAATCTCGCATGGCACGTGCTATGAAAGTTCAACGACATGACAGAAGCACTTATATATAGGAAGTACCAGCGGCGTATCCACCATGCTTCGATCACGCCACGTCCCCCTCGTCATCGGTGTCATATTTCGCCAACCACAACATTAGACTAATCAATTAAATAGCATAGATTGACCCAACTGTTCCACATTGGTTGACCAAATAGATTTACAAAATAGATTTACCCAAATAGACTTCACAACTTCAACCCGAGCCTGCAAAACTACGAACTTCACTTAGCGCGTGGTACGAGGGTTCGAGAACATGCCAGAAACACTTATATATAGGAAGTACCAGCAGCGTATCCACCATGTTTCGGACATGCCACTTTCCTCCTCGTCTTCGGCGCTAGGCTACGTTTTGTATTTTGTTTCTCAATCCACACATACGTAGTTTACACATAGATTTCACTAGAGTACACGATAGATTTCACATAGGGTTCACATAGGATACGCAAATAGTCCTTCCATAGTGATAGATTTCAACGACAGACACTAAGTTTTGCATGGCACTTGGTACAAAATGTCGCAACCCCTGATCCCTAATCCCCGGGAACGGGCGGCTGCGAGCCAGTTTCGGTGGTATCACGTTATTGTCTAATTTGGCAGTGGAATTTTTCATCTGGACCGTAGTTAGGAAATATTTTATCAGAGTAAAATACCACATTTCCAATATATTAAACACATGGGTAAAACCCAAGTTTTCAGTATTCACACGTCATAGGAATAAATCCTATTTTTATTTAAGAAAAACATCTATTTCTTTTAGGTAACTTTATTGCCACTTTTCCAAGCCTTCAGTGCTGTCCAGCTAGCTTTTATTTGGCTTTCACATTTTGTTACCTGAAACGCGTTTTAAAAACATTTTGTCAGTGGGAAATACTGGTGAGTGAATCCCAGTTTAATCAAGTTGATATAACAATCATTTTACAGTATTGAGGGCACATCCGCAATTACATTTGTTTCCAAGATATAACAATTAACATCAGTGGTACTGTCATACTCAACTTGTGGAAATGTTACCATGCCAGTAACAAATTTTGTATACAAAACCCCAACATACCCACTATAATTGTATTCTTACAAATACTCAATATCTGCTTAGTATATATTAATTTAAGTTAGGTTTTGTAAAAACATTTAACAAAAAGAGGATAACTCACATTGCTGTTTTAGGGTTTTCAGTAAGGATTTCCTGGGAAAAATCTATAAATTACACAAATGCACGTGTGTTAGTATAATAACCCATTTTAACATTAGTAATACCCTCCCCGAGACGGCATTCCAACGACTACGTCGGGCAGAACCACGACAGCCGTTACGGAACCCTAGATCAATCGGGCAGAGTATCTAATACGTCTCCAGGGGTTATGATACTTACATCGTAGCAGAACCTCGCTATTTAGGGGGTATAACACCTGCGTATTATCTCTACTATTCAGAAATTGAGATTGAGAAATGAATTTTGAACGATTTCGACTGAGATCCGAGGCCATCTATTTATAGTTGCTGAATCTGGTCCTCACGCGGCCCGCATAACACAAGCACAGGGCCTACGCGGCCCGCGTTGACTCCGGTCAACTGCGTACCTTAGCTGGGTCATCAACTAGCTTGTCCGGGTGTTGGGCCATCTGGCGGCCTCGGGCCGTGCCAGATTTTGGGACCCTCGCGGCCCGCGTTAACTAAACGAAAATCTTACGCGACCCGCCTAAAGTAAAGAAATCAACGAAATCAGGTTAAAACCTCTATACCGCCTGCGTAAGGTTGAGGTGGGTTCTACGCGGCCCGCCTCAGCTTATGTTTCAGATTTTTAATTTATTTTTAATGCGGGGTATATTTAAAGTCATATATGAATATTTTAAAATATATTAGGTGTCGGGAAATAATCGAGGGTGTCAGGTTTCTTGAGGATTGTTACACGAAAGTTGGTAACATGCCAGAAACACTTATATATAGGAAGTACCAGCGGCGTATCCTCCATGTTTCAGACACGTAACTTTTCCCTCGTACTCCATGCCATGTTACGTCTAGTGCCTTACAATTACATTATCACATAGATTGATCGGATAGATAAACTCCTTAAATTTAGTTTGATCCTGAGGGATTAGAATTAACGTTTTAGATTGCGGACATAAGTGCGATTTGTGTAAAAGTATTCAAAAATGATCGAAGAATCGAGTTTAAAAACCACATACATAAAATCGAGATAACATAAAAGATAGGCTTATAAAACATAGGATTGTTCCGGGTAGAGGAACGGTGACTAACCAAAGTGATTCGAACTCCTTTCGAATTGAGGTAACGTGTCTTGACTTACTTAGACAAATACGTCATCGATGTTAGTCCTACAATATTCGTCCTTTTAGTCATTTCACATTCCTAATTGATTGGAAGTTCGAGGCTTTAGCGAGACATAAAAATGAAAGAGTGGGACTTGTCACACCTTGGCTTTTGCGGAAGCGTGGGTTTAATTTGGTGTGACTTCTTAATACCATGGCACAATCATAACAATGCTATATGAATTAAAACACATGATAGTCATCCATCAATTAAGTTTTTAAAAGTTACCAAAACAACATTGTTTTAAAAGTCGACACATGAAACAAAATACAATCATGACATAATTCAAAACATGTTCATACGACACGACAAAAGACTTGACTAGAAATACGGTTTAAGCCTTGTAACCCCTCCAGGCAAGGGTCACACCTCCTAAACCTGGATGACATCATTATTCCCTACGCAGCTTGACGCGATTGCATACCTTGCCAGATCCACTAATTTCCTGAAATACATGTAATTTGAAAAATCAACAAAAAGTTGAGCGAGTTCATGTAAAAGTGAGTATGTATAAACCTTTCATGTATGAATAAAAGTCCCTGGTATGTAGCAATAAGGAAAAAGAGATCACCAATGGGTTGCAAAGCGACTGGTATGTGTGAGAAAGTGCAGGAAAACTCAAACCTAGCAAATTTGTTACTGGGCTTCGGCGGTAAGACACAGTCACCTCTATGGGCCGCCCCGGCCTCACGGGTGTGGGCTCGCTACACCCAAATAGATCTATCACTCTTGTGTCCCTCGGTCCTAACAACGAGGATTAATGGCCTTAAGTGTTGTACCCACCCCTCACATGATCTAGTAGTAAACCCTCCCTACGCTAACCATACCATGTAAATAAATGTTTGTAATAATTGTCGCATGTATTTCACCCCGAAGTATAAAACTGAAAACAGTAAAGAGAAAAGGGGGAACATGAACTTACAGAAGTGCGTATCCTGTAACGTCAATCTCAAACTCGATTTGCTGCGTGACGACCTACACGTACTAATGTCTATTAGACGAACTGGTCGTGCCTTGGCTTAGGGTTTAGTGTTTTGAGTTGCGTTACTTTGATATTATACTTGTTAAAATAATATTAATTATTTTAACTTAACTTTTGTATTTAGGAAAATAGTTAGGCAACTATTTCGTATTCACACTTCTTAATTATTTTATAAGTGTATTTCCTTCCCAAGGATGGGGGTATTTATACATGTACACTTTATAATTCCGAAGAATATATTTTAAGTCCTACTTAGAAAAATATATTTAAATTACTTTTCTAAAACATCTTAATTCCAAAATATATATATTTTTCCCAAAAATATTATATTCTACTTCATAAATTTTCCAAAATAATACTTTATTAAAAATATACGCATGAGAGTATTTTTCTGAAATATACATAAGTGACGTTTTAGCGCTTCGTAATACAACAATACTTGCGTAACTTAAATATTTATTTTGTGAGAGTTTTAGTATTGTTTTGGAGTCGTAATATCCTGGCGTTATAAGTTATATTATTTTTACACTAAAAATAATATAACTAGTTCGCAAAATAAGCAAATAATCACACAAGAGTTTTAGTATAAAATATATATTCTAAATATATATTTATCAAATTTTATTTACGAAAATTAACCTCCGGAATTTGGTAATTTTTATAATAGAAATCATGGCGAAGTTTATTTCGAAATAAAGTTAAAAATATTTTTGTAAACACTTACTAGAAAAATATTTTCTAAGTGTTGAAATTCTGGAAAAATTTCGCCAGAGTTTCCTTTGTAAATGGAGGTGTCCATGCTTACTAACATATCATTTTCTTTTCGAAAATTCATTCAATCAACCATCAATTAACAACATACAATCTCTAATTACCAAACTTGTCAAAAACAAGCATATACCATAAACTCATGAACTTGAAGATTTATAAAAACATGTAGTAACCTACTAGCACACTTAGTAAGTCTTGTTACCTTTAAAAATGTGATTGGTTCTTTAAAAACTTTATTTTTAAAGAGTTTGTATTTTCACAACTTCTAGTCACATTTTCTAAAAATATTTCTTTGTGAATTTTCTTATTACACAAGTGTTTCTACACTTGTTTATCCACTAAAAATATGTTAAGTTTATGTAAGATCCAAGTTTTAACAAAACTCATACTTTTCACTTGGTTCTTTTGAAAAACCACACATAGATCTTTAGATCTATAAGATTATAACCCACTTTGATCTTTATTTTTCAAGAAAACATGTATTTATTCAAGTTCATAGTTTATGTGTGGATGATTTCATCATCCTACACATCTTTAACTTTCACATCTTGCTAGTTCATGTCTTTAAACATGATCTAGCAAGACCATATGATAGTCCATATAATTTCTACTAACAAATAACATTCAACAAGCATAACAACACAAGAATAACATGATTTCTTCATTATTTTAACCATACTTCATCACTTGTTAGTTTATGTTTCAAGACTTGATTATGTTCTTAGTGTTTCTTGATATTTCACCATTCTTTTCACTATTAACCATCAAAAATATGAAGAAGATGAAGATCTAAGAAACTTACTACTAGCACAAGGCTAGGGGAGTTCAAGAGTGTAAAAGTGATGGATAAAAGAAAACGAGAGCGGTCCTTGAGCTTCCGAACACACCAAGCTTACTTGTACGATCTCTAGCACCCTTGGATATCCTTAGATTGCATGAAAGAAACTTGAAGATGGTGATGGTGATGGTGGGTGTGTTGGTTCTCGGCCGATCAAGGAGAAGAGAAGGGAGATAGTTGCAAGTTTGATGTTTGTGAATGAATTCTCTTAAGACCCTAAGTGCCTTCTTATAAACCTACCTTCATCTTTAACCATTGTATATCATGTTTCATTACCCACTAACAATCAAATGAAATAATGAAAAGAATCATGGGGGGTGTCCCCACTTCCCATAACCGGTTTCGAAGGGGGGGGTATGGGGTTGGTTTTCAAATGGATGGTTACAATCTAGTTAGAGAAACAAGTGTTTAGTTAATGGTTATGGTGTGTTATATAATATATAGTGTGTTATGGTGTTCGGGGACCCTAACTAGCTCAGAAAAATAAAAACAATGTGTTTGCCAATATTTTTATGTTCCGGGTAAAGTCCGGTTGTTCGGTTGGGTGTTGTCCCGTTAAAGTGCTAAATCAATCCATAAAGTGTCTTTTATATTACTTTTAGTGACACATTTAATTCCCAACACCTTGGAAAGTATCTAGGACTATTTTGCCAAGTTTTTGCACTTTACTAGCATAGTTAAATGCTGAATTTTGTGTATTAAGTGCAGAATTCTGCATTTAAAGTGTGTTTTAGGCACTTCCCGGCACTATAACTATCACCTAGTGACGCAGTTTTAGGGTCCTCACCTCCCTACACTCCCTACTACTGTAGTACCCTATCTCTGGCTCATACTGGCCTCAAAAACATTGTCTGTCTAGGTGCTGGCATTATCAGCATGTTTTCTGGGTTATCGGCTCACTGTGCTAACTGTGCTTTGTGCATCAAGTTTGTCACTAATGTTTGTGTGTAATAAATGGAGTGACAGTATAAAATGTGATGCATGTGTATGTATGTAACAGAAAACAGAAAGCAGTTTAATCACAGTTGTAATCAAGCACAGTCATTAATCACAAATTAAATATTAATTAAGTGTACGGATACCTGTAAATGTGAGGGTTGTCACATTCTCCCCCAATTAAGAAAATTTCGTCCTGAAATTTTAGGCTCTGCTTCTAGTTGCAGGGATCTTGGGAAATAAGTGGGGGTATTTCTCCTTCATACGATCCTCACGTTCCCACGTGAATTCTGGCCCGTGTCTTGCATTCCATCGAACTTTGACGAGCTTGACACTACTCCGGCGTGTCTTGTTTATCTTCCAATCAGTAACCTCAACTGGTTCTTCAACAAAGTGGAGCGTGTCGTCGATATGAACCTCGTCAGCAGGAATGACAACTGTCTCTTGAGTTGGACTCGTTTCCAAATTTGATACATGGAATGTGTCATGCATGCCATTAAGTTCAACAGGTAGGTCCAACTTGTATGCTACCAAACTAACCCTCTTCAGAATCTTGAATGGACCAATGTAACGCGGGTTTAACTTTCCACGCTTCCCAAAGCGTGCCACACCCTTCCAGGGTGAAACCTTCAGTAAAACCATATCTCCTACCTCAAACCCCAGAGGTTTCCTTCTTCGGTCCGTATAACACTTTTGTCGATCGCGAGCCGCTTTGATGCGTTCTCGGATCTGTGCAATCTTGTCTGTCGTCTCCTGGACCAACTCCGAACCAACTAGCTGTCTATCACCCGCGTCAGCCCAACAAATCGGTGATTGACATTTGCGTCCATAAAGAACTTCGAACGGTGCGGCTTGAATACTTGCATGGTAACTGTTATTGTATGAAAATTCGACTAATGGTAGGTGAGTGTCCCAACTTCCACCTAAATCCATTACTCAACCTCGCAGCATGTCTTCTAATGTCTGAATTGTTCGTTTACTCTGTCCGTCTGTTTGCGGGTGAAAAGCTGTACTTAGGTTCAATTGAGAACCGAATGCTTCTTGAAAGGATTGCCAAATCCTTGACACGAATCTTCCATCTCTATCAGAGATGATTGAGAGAGGCACTCCATGTCGTGCAACAATCTCTCTCATGTATATCTCAGCTAGTTTGCTCGTGTTGTCTTTTTCCCTGATTGGCAAGAAGTGCGTAGATTTCGTTAGACGGTCTACTATCACCCAAATCGTATCGTGACCTTTTGGCGTTCTTGGAAACTTTGTTATGAAATCCATTGAAATCTGTTCCCATTTCTATTTGGGTATTTCAGGTTGCTGTAGAAATCCTGAAGGCTTCTTGTATTCAACTTTCACTTTAGCCTAAGTTAAACATTTACCAACGTATACCGCAACATCGCCTATCATCCTTGGCCACCAATAGAAATCCTTAAGATCTTGGTACATCTTATCCGCACCGGGATGACTCGAGTACTGTGACTTGTGAGCTTCATCGAAAATAACCTTTCTCAAACCACCAAACAGAGGAACCCAAATTCGTTTCATGAAGCACAAAGTTCCTTCCTCGTTTGGTACCAACTGCTTCTCCATCCCACGGAGATACTCGTCCTCAAAATTTCTTTCTTTAAGAGCTTCTCTCTGCGCGACACGAATGCGCAATGACAGGTCCGTCTGGACAGTCATTTCCAAAGCCCTAACCCTTATGGGCTTGACCCTTTCCTTTCGGCTCAGGGCATCGGCGACCACATTCGCCTTCCCTGGATGATACTTGATCTCACAGTCGTAGTCGTTCAATAGTTCGACCCAGTGTCTTTATCTCTTGTTTAGCTCCTTCTGGTCAAATATGTGCTGCAGACTCTTATGATTAGTGAAGATTGTACATCGCGTACCATACAAATAATGTCGCCATATCTTCAACGCAAATACCACCGCGCCTAATTCCAAGTCATGCGTGGTATAGTTTTTCTCGTGAATATTCAACTGGCGAGAAGCATATGCTATAACTTTCTATCGCTGCATCAACACGTAACCCAAACCTTGACGCGAGGCGTCACAATATACCACGAAGTCGTCTGTTCCTTCGGGTAGTGATAAGATCGGTGCATTACAAAGCTTGTTCTTCAACAACTGAAACGCTTCCTCTTGTTTGTCTCCCCAATCAAACTTCTTGTCTTTCTGCGTAAGGGAAGTCAAAGGTTGAGCGATTTTTGAGAAATCCTCAATGAACCTTCGATAGTAACCAGCCAAACCTAAGAACTGTCGACTCTCGGTCGGCGTTTTTGGAGTTTCCCAGTTCTTTATCGCTTCGATCTTTGTGGGATCCACATGGATTCCATCTCCATTAACCACATGTCCAAGAAATTGGACTTCGCGTAACCAGAACTCGCACTTCGAGAACTTGGCATACAACTTCTCCTTTTTAAGTAGCTCCAAAATAGCTCTTAAATGTTGTTCGTGCTCATCCTTCGTCTTTGAGTAGATTAAAATATCATCGATGAACACAATCACGAACTTGTCGAGGTACGGCTTACAAACTCTGTTCTTCAAATCCATAAAAACGGCTGGCGCGTTTGTCAACCCAAACGACATCACCAGAAACTCGTAATGTCCATACCGAGTTCTAAAAGCAGTCTTAGGAATACTTTCCTCTTGTATCCTTAGTTGATGGTAACCTGATAACAGATCGATCTTTTAGTAAAAACTCGAACCTTGCAGCTGATCGAACATGTCATCAATTCTCGGCAGAGGATATCTGTTCTTGATTGTCAACTTGTTCAGTTCTCGATAGTCGATACACATACGAAAACTACCATCCTTCTTCTTAACAAACAAAACTGGGGCTCCCCAAGGTGAGAAGCTTGGTCTGATGAATCCCTTGTCTAACAACTCTTGAAGTTGCGTCAACAACTCCTATATTTCCGAAGGCGCAAGTCGGTAGGGTACCTTAGCCACAGGCGCGACGCCTGGGACTAAGTCAATGTGGAACTCGACTTGTCTTTGTGGCGGTAATCCTGGCAAGTCTTCTAGAAAGACTTCAGGATATTCCTTTACAACTGGAATGTCTTCGATCTTTGGCTCAGCAGCTTCTTTATCCACGATGTGTGCCAAGAAGGCAACACATCCCTTCTGTAAACACTTTCTAGCTTTCAGACAGCTAATGATTCTTAGAGGCGTATCGTGCCTCTCTCCGTGAACCACAATCGTTTCTCCATCTTCTATTGGGATGCGGATGGTCTTTTCGTGATAAACAATCTCGGCTTTGTTGCTTGACAACCAATCCATCCCTAGTACCACGTCGAAACTTCCCAACTCGACCGGTAGTAAATCCAAAGTGAACTCACGTTCTCCCAACTCAATTACGCAACCTCTGACGACTTCATTGGTTTCAACTAGCTTCCCATTAGCCAGTTCAATTGAGTACGGGATGTCTAACTTACTAGCAGTTAACCCAAGCCTATTCTTAAATTCTAACGATACAAAGCTATAGTCGGCACCAGTATCAAACAAAACAGATGCAACGCGTTGGTTTATAAGGAACGTACCAGTGACAACATTTGGATCCTGGCGCGCTTCCCTTGCTCCAATGTTGAATACTCTCCCACGGGCTTGATCTATTGAAGTGCCCAACTGTAGGATCGATATTGACGATCTAGTGTGTCAATCAGAGTCAAAATACCACTGTTTGAGTGGCGGAAACAAACAGACAGTTTGAATCAGAGAGAAATGAGTAGAAAATAGAAGAATATCACTTTTAACACTTGTTTCTCATTAATATTCATTTGAAAATCCGGCAGTAGTTCAGTACACACTTTCTGATTCCGTGCCAAATGAGAAACAATTACACATATATATACTGATCTAATTCCGCTTGAAATGACATGCTATCATTTCGAGCGGAATCACATGCTAAAACCATAACATTTACATTTTGACCCCTGCACTATACATAAATGACATATCAGACCCCTAGACCCTATACAAGCATGACTAAGACTAAGACGTAGGCTTTAGACATCATGTACTAACAAACTCCCCCTTGGATACAGCCAGAGTCTTCAGTCTTGGTCTTCGGTTCTTCAGATCTTCACATCGACTTAAAACTTTCTTCTCTTGGCTTTGGCTTTTTCCTCAGCAAGTTCCTCAGCCTTTCGTTTTCTTTCTTCGCTTTCTTAGCTTCATCAGCTTGTATCTTCAACCACTTTCCTCTGTTCTCTTTAAAATCAAACGAAAATTCATCTTCATCTACATTAAACATCTTCAGGACTTCATCCAACGTGTAAGTATGCCTGATTTCACCTTCTTCAACATGAGGCTCTATTCGAAGAATTAACTTTTCAACTTGATCAACATTCTGATCATATTCATGCTCCCCCTCTCCATTAGCTCCCTCTGAAACTTCATTCGCATCATCATTCATTAAATCATCACCATTTCGTTCTCTTGAAGCTTCAGTCACAGTAACTCCTGTACCACCCGGATTATCATCGTCATCATTGTCATCATTAGAACTGTGACTACTTGCAGAAAACACTTTCTCTTCTTCATCATCATCTTCATCATCATCATTCCCATCATCATCCTCCTCATCATCTTCTTCATTGTCATTCCCAGCAAGATCTTCAAGTGATACATCTTCCTCAAAAATAGCTGATACAGAAGATATAGGAACAGGATTCTCAACAACTAGTGATGGAACAACTGATCTTTCAGGCACTGCAACACTGCCTTCAGCACCATTGCCCTTATCTCTCAACTGAGCTTCAATTTCAGCTTGGCGTTTAGCCCTGACCTCTTCAACTTGGATTTCCTCAGTTTTTTGCTCTATCTACTTTCCGAGCATACTCTCTATCACCTTGTTCATCATATAAAATTCATGTTCCTTCAATGCCTTCGCAGCTTCAAGTTCTTTGTTCTTCAATTCAAAGTACTTGTTTTGTTCATCTCGGTGAGTCTTTTCTTCCTCTAACTCTGCCACTCTAACCTTCAAGACATCAATTTCAAACTGATCTGTATCTATCTTCTTCAATAAAGACTTGTTTTCAGATTCTAACTTCTTTACACGCATTTCAAGAATCTTTTCATGATCAGCCACTCTTTTGCTTTCAGCTGCAACAGCATCAATTTTACTCTCCACATTTTTCACTTGAACATTACTTGCAAAATCAAAGTCTCCAATCTCATCTAGAAGCATACTCAAGTTCGGAGGAACGGGTGGAAAACCTTTGTACCCCGAAGAACCAGGTGTGGTTTCAATGGGTGGTTGTGCAAGTGGTGGAGTTTGAATGATTGGTTGAGATGTAAGTAAGGTTGTATCTTGTGGTGGTCTAATGGTATGAATTTGTTGCGAATGAGGTGGTGTGAGATGGAATGGTGATGGTTGTCTTGGTGGTGTTGGTTGTTTTGGAGGTGATTAATGTGGTGGTGAGTGTATAGGTGAATGATGTGGTATTGGTTCAGGTGGTGGTGATGGTGGTTTACTCGGTTCTTGGGAAGGTTTCTTCTTTAGAACAATCTTCGTTGGTTTCTTGATCTTTGGAGTAACTTTCTTTATCTTTGGAGAAACAATCCTTTTTCTAGCTCCAGCTTTCTTCCTTCCACCTGAAGGAGTTGATTGAGATTCAGATACATGTTCAGGAGATGGGATATATGCATCATGATCCTTCTTCTGTCTTTTTCTCTTTCTTAACTGCCTCTCTTTTGCAATCTCTTCTTGAATTCTCTTTTCACGTTCTACCTCATCAATTTCATCTTCAGAAGAACTCGAAGAACTTGTTGTACTTTTGTTCACGTCATCACCTTCTATATCATCAGCAGCTTTTCCTTTCTGAGCATCAACAGCTGCTTTGTCTTTCTGTGCATTAAACGCCTTAAGTTTCTTCAGTAAACTCTCAGAATTAGGCGATAAACGAACATCAACTTCAATATTAGCTTCAGCTTCAGTCTCAGTTTCAGCTTCAACATCAAGTTCTACTTCAACCTCAGCTTCTGGTACTGGTTCTTCCACATCAGGTTCATCAATAAGTAAAGTCTTTGCAACTTTCTTTTGACGTTTCTTGGGCTGTGAAGACGAACCCTCTCCCTTTTGTGCTTTGGGAGTAGCTTTCTTGCCTCTCTTCCTCGGTTCTTTCACAAACCAATTGTTGCGAGTGCTTTTAAATTCTACAAGAGCTTTTAACTCATCAGCATAAGCAGCTTCTTTCATCTCCTCTTCATTCCTCCAGTTTTGGTGATTCACTGGATCTGGATCAACATAGTTTACATCCTTGATGAATCCGAAAAATTCAGCTATCTTCTTTGGCTCAGGATGATTCGGATGATATCTGGCTAGCTGCTTCAGAGAATCATTGCTCATGTGAAATAATACCAACAAATCATTGTTTACATCTCTTTCAATATCAGAATAAGCGTGATCTATCAACATTTGCACAAATCTTGGATAAAGCCAAGTCCTACTCTTCGTTGTAATGTTCTCAGCCATGTAATGAAACATGATGTGAGAAAAATTGTACTTCTTGTTCAGAACCAACGCTGTAACCATATTCATCTGATAATCCCTCATGGCGTCATAACCTCCTTTGCAATGGCTTAGAACCGGCAATACTGAATGAACAATAAACTTGTACGGCTTTTGAAACTTTGACTTCAAATAATTTGCGTTGTTCAATGCACCATCATATCCCATCCTCAGCATACAGCCCTTGACCATCCTCTCTGGGAATTTAGTTGGTGAATCTGCATCATCTGGAAAATTCAAAACTTCACGAACAAGTGCCTTTGTGACAATAATTGACTCTTTCTCATCATACTGCTTCACAACTGAAAGGATCACTTTGTTTGCTTCGTCATAAGTTGCATGCTTCCAGAAACGTTTCACATGTGATCTATACACCAGATGTTGATCCGTTAGTGCTTTCTGAATTGGTACTCTCCTCATAAACTCCAAAATGCTACTGAACTCCGACAATTTTGTATTCTTATCCTCGTCAAAGTCACAGCAACTATTGTGCAACGGATCAAAGATCACATTCGAAGCCTGCAACACAACACAGTGCACACAAATCAAAAACATCGAAAAATTTCATAATCAAACACCTTCAAGCGAAATCACTTGAAGTAACAAGACATTCCAAGCGAAATCACATGAGGTAGTTTGAAGCGAAATCACTAAGTTAGTTTTGAAGCGGAATCAGTTTTTGAAGTTTGAAGCGGAATCTGATAAGTCACTTGAAGCGGAATTACACAACATCAGTTTCAGGCGGAATCATGAAACATCACAGAACATCATCTGAAGCGGAATCACATGATACCTTTTGAAGCGGAATCTCAGATTCAAGCGGAATCATGTTTAAATATTCAAAACATTTCAGATGAGGAAATTGAACATGTTAGATTGTTACTTAGTGAATTCCGACCATAGGGTTATGTTTTAATTTCATTTTCACCATTAAAATCCGCCTAGATCTAAGATTGTTCAAATTGGTTATCGTCAATCATACAAAACCTAGATCTGGTACAATCATCACTCAAACACATGATCTACAACACAATCCGACATCACTACGATGATCTATGTTTATTTTAATCAACAACAAAGCCCTAAATCTAAGTTTTGAGTTAAGAACATTGCCGACAATCAAAATATACAAGATCTGATTCAAATTGACCCGTAATCCTACCTTTCCCATGTTCCTAGATGAGCCAACCAACTAGAAACAACAAATCTGATTACAAACGAGCAGCAATTCGGCTGTAAAATGAAGAGTTTGGGATTTCGCTTGAATCGCCCGGAGAAAATACACGTTGAAGCGGAATACGAGTAATGAGGTTCAAGCGGAATCAGATAGCTATTTATAGGCTATCTGATTTCGCTTGAAATGGTCATAGAAGCTTTCAAGCGGAATCACTTATGAAGCATTCAAGCGGAATCACATAAGAAGCAGCTTCTAGTGGAATTACAATTTAAAACTCAAATTTTTTATTTTTTTTTTAAACTTTTTCTGATTTTTTAACGACACACCCAATTAACCAAGTCCAAGTTAATGACCTTGGTCAACTGTTTAGCCTACCAGGTCTAAATTAATGACCTTGGTTGACCAGATTATGAAGTATGCTGACTTTTTGATCTTGAAATCCCCTCAAATTAATGAACTTTCAAACTTTTCAAACTTTCAAACATATACCAGTCACTTATCAGAAACTCCTGCTTACCCAAACCTCATGAATCAGACATGTTCTGCACAAGACTTTGATCATCTGATCCCCAACGTCTGTTGTCGAAAATAAGATGAAAATAAAATCTTTTTGGATTTTAGAAACAGATAAGCAAAAATCTGTACACACAATATTTTTGTGAGCGTGTTAAAGGATCATATCAGCTGCCGACATAACACAAGTACCGTTAAGCTTATATTTCATACTCAGCTTTAAACAGTTCGCTTAGATTGTCGATATACTGATCCTCTTAAATTTTCACACAACTTTCAATCTGTTCGGGATACGAATTTAGTGTTTTAGGACTTAAACTTTTACATGTGTCCCACCTCAGTATATACTCCTGTATCTAGATCCCAATATTCAGTCTTACAGGTGAGTATACCTAGATGATATCTGTAATGGGGTGAATTGCGAGGCCGTGAGAGCTCAGGTCAGAACTTCCGTTCAGCAGAGAGATGACGGCTCGACTTTCGGTGGGTTCCCTTTAGGGAATCTTTTGTACAACAGCACATGATTAACATTTTGCAATGTGTTATCATTTTTTATGCTGAGGGGAGGTTTTACGAGTAAAGCATTGCGTAAAGTATTATACAGGGACTAGGTCAGAATTTCCATTCAGCAGAAGTCCCGCGATAATACCCCAGATATCACTAAACATAAAGACCTAGTATCTCAGAAAGAGGGACCTTTCAAACAAGATTTCGGGGGTTACCCATATATCCTGGAGATGTTCCCCACGTAAAAGCAAGTAATTTTTATGTTTATATCCCAAACAAATCTACTAATTTTGTAAAAACCTATCGGCACATCATCAGCGAGACTGCTTAACGCATGTTAAACATTACATTTCTTTAGCGTACTGTGTCTGTCTAGCTGATGTACTATCATTTCCCCTATTATACACAAACTCTTTTTCAATTTTCTAATGTTTTTGGATTTTTCAAATTTTATCATGTTTTTGTATTTTTCTGCAAACGTTCTCCCCCTAAAAATAAAAACATATTTTTGTGTTTTTGTTTTTATCGAAAAGCAGGAAAATAAATTGTACAAACAAAGTTGACAACACGACGTAGTTCACATCTGATCACCGCCCTCCTCGGCTTCACATTCTTCGACCCTCCCAGAACGCAGATTTTTCATCCCATTCAATTTTAAAAGATAATAAAATCTCTTTTTATCAAACGGTTTTGTATAGAAATCAGTCTTCTGATCATCGGTGTGTATGTGTTCAATCCGTATCAACTTCTTCTCGTGACAATCACGAATGAAGTGATGACGGATCTCTATATGTTTCGTTTTAGTATGGTGAACCAGGTTTTTAGTTATATTGATGGTTGCTTCATTGTCCACGAATATCGGTGTATCCAAGAATTGCAAACCAAAGTCGCGCATTTGCTGTTGGATCCAAAGGATCTGAGAACAACAGCTGGAGGCTGAAACGTATTCAGCCTCACAAGTAGAAAGCGCCACAGAGGTTTGTTTCTTGCACTGCCAGGTAACAAGTCGAGTTTCGAAGAACTGACACCCAATAGTGGTGGACTTAGTGTTCTGCTTGCAGCTTCCAAAGTCAGAATAAGCAAAACCTGTTAGACATAAGTCACCGGAGCGAGGATACCACAAGCCGATGCTTGGGCAGCCTTTCAAATACTGTAAAATCCTTTTGACAATTGTCAGGTGTGACTGCTTCGGGCTCGACTGATATCTGGCGCAAAGACATGTTGGGTACATGATGTCCGGTCGGGAAGCAGTGAGATACATTAAGGATCCGATGATTGACCGGTACAATGTCTCCTCCACCTTTACTCCACTCTCGTCAGGACAAATACCATGATTCTGTGCTAGGGGGGTTGCTGCTGGACTGCATTGAGCCATA
The DNA here is from genome assembly GCF_002127325.2 of Helianthus annuus. Lineage (NCBI taxonomy): Eukaryota > Viridiplantae > Streptophyta > Magnoliopsida > Asterales > Asteraceae > Helianthus > Helianthus annuus. The sequence goes on from NC_035437.2 coordinate 60,477,933, forward strand.
TCAAACTTTTCAAGCATGTCCTTCACATATTTTGTTTGGTGAATGAAGATTCCATCGGGCATCTGCTCCACCTGCAGCCCAAGGAAGAACTTCATCTCCCCCATCGAACTCATTTCGAACTTCTTCTTCATAACCTTCTCAAACTCTTTACACAACTCGTCATTGGTCGAACCGAAAATAATGTCATAAACGTAGATCTGCACGATTAGGAGATGGCCTGCAACTTCCTTTATGAACAATGTGTTATCAATTGTACCTCTGGTGAACCCGTTGGCCAGCAGATGTTGGGAAAGCGTCTCATACCAGGCTCTCGGGGCCTGGTGAAGTCCTAGAGCGCCTTATCCAGCAGATAGACCTTGTTCTTGTGTAGTGGATCTATGAACCCCGGTGGTTGTCCCACATACACTTCTTCTTTAATCTTTCCGTACAGGAAGGCAGATGTAACATCAAGCTGGTACACTTTGAAGTCTTTCCATGACGCAAACGCCAGGAAGATCCGAATAGCCTCAAGTCTAGCAACAGGTGCGTAAACTTCATCATAGTCGATGCCTTCTAGCTGACTAAACCCTTGTACCACTAATCGTGCTTTGTTTCGAACCACGACTCCTCTATCGTCTCTTTTACACTTGAACACCCACTTTGTTTTGATCAACTTTTGATTCTCCGGCAGATCAACTAATCTCCAAACACCCAGTTTCTCGAATTGCTGCAGCTCTTCCTGCATAGCATTCACCCAGCTATCTTCAGTCAAAGCTTCTTTATATGTTCTGGGTTCGATCTGCAAGATATAACATTTCGGTGAGAATTCTTCCTGTAAATGTGCAACAGACGAATAAAAACATGTAAGAGCTTTATTGATTTGATCTCTTGTATTAACACCACTTTGTAGGTCACCGATAATCTGCTCTGAAGGATGATAAGACAAGGTTCGAGGCATAACGGTGTCAGGCACGTCAACTTTCGATTGCAAGCTCGTTATGTCAATATCACCGGTGTGATCCTCAGCTTCCGTCATAGTAACGTTTGGTTCCTCGTCAAAAGTAGGAGCGGGTTCCTCTTCTGAGTCATCAGAGTTGTCAAACGTTGGAGCTGGTTCCTCTGGTGGTCCGTAGGCTGTTCCACTTGGACCGGCTTCGTGATCGTTTGTGCCACCTGTAGGAATGCTTGTATCCACCTCAGGTTGTGAAACTACCAAAGGCCTTGGCACTTGATCTTGTGAACTAGATTGTCGCTGTTGGTATAGCAGAACAAGTTCTTCAATAGTTGGCTCGGTCGGAAGATAAAACGACTCCCAGAGTTTGTCATAATCGAACAGGAATCTTTGTCCGGGAAGTTGTGGTGAAGCAGTGTGCTTCTGACAATCCACATGCTGAACTTGTATTACTTTTCCCAGGCACGGTACAAACACCCTCTTCAACGGGCTCGCGTAACCTACAAAGAAACCATCATTAGAGTTAGCACCGAATTTACCATTTTCATCAATAAAAGTACATGGAAACCCAAACGGCTCAGAAACTCTAGATTTGGCTTGTATCGGTGTAGCAACTCAAAACTTGTTTTCTTGTACTTCTTGACGGTGAGCACATGGTTCGAAGTGTAACAAGCTGCAGCCACTCCTTCACTCCAGAAGAAAATCGGTAACTTGGAATCGGCTAACATCGTTCGAGCAGTTTCTATTAGGGTCCGATTCTTTCTTTCAGCAACGCCGTTCTGTTGTGGTGTATATGGCGCGCTGAATTCATGAAGAATCCCTTTTTCATTGCAGAACTCGAGCATCTTGTTATTCTTGAATTCCGTTCCATTGTCACTTCATATTCTTCGGATAGGCAGCTTATACAGTGTCTCCATCTTTTTGAACAGAACCATCAGCGACTCAAACGTCTGATCTTTTCTTTCCAAGCACACTACCCACAAAAACCTTGTAAAGTCATCAGTGACTACCAAGCAGTATAAATCACCACTGATGCTCTTCCCATTGACTGGCCCGAAGAGATCCATGTGGAGTCTCTCAAGTGGTACTCTGATCGAATTCAGTAACTTCTGTGGGTGTGACTTCCTAGTCTGCTTTCCCTTCTTACAAGCTACACAATCATCAGACAAATGAAAATTCTTTAAATTTACACCTTCGACTAAATCGTTATGCACCAGAAAATTCATTTTTCTAACATGAATGTGGCCCATCTTTCGATGCCACATAATAGACTCTTTTTCTGTTGCTTTCGTTTTAGACACAAAACATTGTTTTTGATGATTTGTTGGTGTTGCGGCACTCATATCAAGAATATACAAGTCATTTTCTCGTGGAGCGTGCAACAGCACCATATCATCAGGGATTTTAAGCCCAGGTTTTAAAACCAGACATTCGTTTTTCGTAAAATGTACAGTAAACGATTTATCACATATTTGAGAAATACTAAGCAAGTTGTTTTCCAATTCTATGATGTAATTCACTTTCTCAAACGAAATGACCCCATTTGTCAGGGTTCCTTGGCCCACAATCCTGCCACCCTGGTTTCCGGCAAAAACCCACGTAACCTCCATTGATTATTTTACGTCATAAAGCAGTGCCAGCATCCCCGTCATATGTCTTGAGGCCCCGCTGTCCATTATCCATTTTGAAATTATAGACCTAGGCAGCCCCTGCAAACATTATAGCAACTCATTCAAACAATGATACCCAAGACTTTTTAACTGTTGAAACACTTCCAAACACCAAATCACATGGCACATCAATCTTTGGAAAGTTAAACGTGACATTCGGAACATCAGTTTTTACTTATGGTTTGACTTCATTTTTTATTGGTGGAAACTCTGCAAGAAACTTATCAAACTCAGACTCAAACTCAACTACATCGTTTTCCAAACCTTTTGTTTCATTTTTCAAAATGTTTTCCATATTTTTCTCCTCGACCAATGGTTTTGATTTCACAATCCATGATTGGTTTTCAAAGACTTTTGTTTTTGGATAAATCTTTGAAGTCTTGTGAGACTTTGAAGATTCGCCAACCTCAAAGGTCGATTTCGGCTTATCTTCCGACTTCAAAGATTCACCCCTCTTTAAGATGCGAATTTGTGAAACCATTGGTTTTTTACCCTTTTTGTCAATTGGTGACTTAGGTCGAGGTTTTTGAACAACAGGTTTTACGACAGGTTTTTCAAAAACTTTCTTGCATTGTTTAGCCATGTGTCTGATCTCATTGCAGCGATAGCAAACTCTTTTGTCATACTCGACAAAAGTTGATTTGACCGTCTCTTCTTTTAGTTTCTTCGCCGCATTGAAATCGTCAATGGCTTTCTGAGTAAAAATGTACTCTTTCTCCTCATCAACACTTGGTCCAACAACAAAGATATCATTCATTTTATCTTTTGACTTTACAACCTTCTTAGCCATCTTTTTCTCAAAACCAATTCCTTTGTTTTTAAAGTTGTTACCATTTTTCTTGTTGTTACCATTCCCTTCCCACTCTTTTTTACCCGAGTTGTTAGAACGTGATGTAACAAACGACTTTTTCGGTTTCGAAAAGAATTCTTTGTTGTTTACTTCAGCAATGTCAATTTCAACCAATTTGAAAACTTTCTCAACATTTTCAATCTTTGCGTTCTGAAGCGGATACTCGAAATCAGAGTAAAGCTTGTCAGTTCCAATCATAGTGTAAACCACCATGATGACATCATTCGCACCTTTGTCTGATTTCGGTATGAAACGGTCTAAAATGTTACCCTCGTCTTCAGAATCACACACAGACTTCTCAGAATGAGATTTCATGACTTCAACCTCAGAGTTATCACTCTCTTCATCTAATACCTGGTCGACAACAGTCTTGATGACCTGTGACTCGTTGTCTGTGTTAGACGGAGAGAATGTAACGCCAATGCTCTCTGGCAAATCATCCTCAATTTTCCTCAGCTTGAGGTTCAATGCAGCTTCCACCCCATCTGGATACTTTTGAGTATAATGATTCCACATTGGGGGTGGAACGCTGTTAAAGACCGGTGTTGCATTGGGCTGTTGTGGAACATAGCTCATCAATTTCTTATCGATTTCTTATCGATACGCTCATTTTCAATTTTAGTTAATTCTAACTCTTTCTTTAATGATGCGATTGTGTCAAGATGAAAATTAACTTCCACTTGTTTATCAAAAAGTGTTGCTTTTACTAGTTTCGTGGCTTTATCATTTTCGACACTTTCTTTTTTAATCATTTTAATTGATCTGGCCAATGTATCATATGCCTCTTTGACTTGACCTAGATCAAATTTTAACATGTCAGCGTGTTGTTTCAATTCCTGAAACTTAGCGTCTTTTTCAAGACACTCCATGCAAGGTTTTAAACAGTTTTGGCATGGGGTTTCAGTCATTGAATTCAATTTCTCAACAACCTCTGCTTCATGAGCAATTTTCACTTCCTGTTTACCGACATCTTTCGACTCTGACTTAGACACTTTCTCAGATTTGACCTCCTCAATTCCTGACTCCTGATCCGACTCCTTTTGAACTGACTTGGTACCGACAGACTCGGGTTTCACAAGTTCTGTGTCTACCTCTTTCAGTTTCGCCATGAGAGCCCTGTCAGCAATTTCCTTCAAAGTGTCTTCGGTCAACTCTTTAGTCACATCGATCATTTCTTCGACAGACTCTATCTTCTCCTCATATCATGGACACAATCCAGTTGTCGGTTCTTCAAAGAAACCTGCAAAAGATTCAAAAACTTTAGGAGGCATGATAGATCTCAAAGAACTGGCTAATACCTCCTGCTCAGACTGATAGTAATAAACTTCTGTAGCTAACTCCTCAATGTCAGCCACACTATCCACAGTAATATCTTCAACAACCACTTCAGGCTCCACAACAATCTCTGGCTCTTCTACTATCACAGCCATCATAGCCTGTCCATCACTTCCATGGATGTATTTATCCCAGCTGAATCCCTCGGCTACTTTCTCATCATCCTGGTTCACAATAAGAGCTTTCTCTGGTTTGTTCTCGATTTGTGGTCTTTGAACTACAGGTTGTTGATTTGGCCGGTGATAGATTGCCTGCATGTAATAATCATTCGTGAACGGATTCTAATGATTATTCACTTCTCTGTTCGGGCATTCTCTTTTGAAGTGGCCTCTCTCTTTGCACTTGAAACAAGTTACTTTGGACTTGTCAAAACCTAACTTCTGATCAGGTCCAGAAAGACTGTTTCTACCAGTGATCTCCATAAAGCGCTGTGCTCTCCTCACCAGACTAGCCATACCCCATTTAATATCTATCAGCTCAAGCTCCTCCGGGTCAATTTGATCGTAATCCTCTTTCGTCATGTCCGGATTCCCGATCTTACCCGCTACCAGAGATTCATACGACTCTAACACGGAAGCCAACAATGCAATATGCTATTTCGCAGCCAATTCAGTGAACTCATTCCCGTTCTTGATAGTAACTGCAATGTTGCATTGGATCCCAGAAACATACGCCTGATTGTTTGAAGTAGACGAACTTTGTGGTGACGTCTGTTCAGTAGCTTTGACGATTCGCTCGAAACTGGCAAATGGCGAAGGCTTGTTTGTTTGTGGAGTATTTGATGAAGCATTTGATGTTGTGTCAGCACTGAAACCAGTTTGTATCTTTGGACTCAGATTTGTTTGTGCTGGAGTATTGCCTATGTAGTACAGAGATACATCCTGTTGAACATTCGCTGAGTTCATCTTTTTGATCTTTAGTAACTCCAACTCATGCGCTTCAGTTTTCTTTATGAACGAGCTGAGATTCAGATTCACAAAATCTGAATTGTTCTTCAACATCATCAGATAAGTGCCCCACTCATCATATGGTAATGCATCAGACAACTTATCAATCCATTCTTCATTGGTCTTTGTGATTTCTAATCTCTTCATCTCAAGTACTAAATGGCAATATCTTTCGATCAGTTGCCTTGTAGTTTCACCCTTCATGCCGGTAAAAATATCAAACTCCTTCTTGATCAAAGCCTTCTTGCTCTTGATCATGGACACACTACCTTGAAACTTTAACTTCAATGACTGCCACATAGATTGAGCATTGTCCTCATGTTGCAACAACACTAAAATATCCTCTTTGATAGCCTGCTGGAGGATACTAATCATCTTTTTCTCGGCTTTGAAATCATTTTGTTCTGTCTCTGTCAGACTCCAATACCCTTCTCCATACCTAAACCTTCAACCGGTGGAACGTACTTCTTCTCTATCTTTATCCAGCATTCGAAGTGGTTAGCCTGGACCCAGTTCTTAAATCTGCCTGACCATCCTGCATATTCATCTAGGTTCATCAGCTTGGGAGGCTTTTGCATCGTTCCCAATTCGTTTTCCATGTTGACGTTCTGAACAATACTCGTTGGACTCTGTCCTGCTGTCATACCACTGCCCGCGAAGAAGTTGTAGAAATCTTGGTTTTCCATTTTAGATGACAATTTACTGAAAAATTTTCAACTTTTGAAAAAACAGGTGACTTTTACTGAAAATACTTTCTACACAAACTGAACTTCGAAAGAAATATCACGAACGAAATGGACTTTCACAACAAACCCTAATTTCAAGTTAAAATAGGTTTCAAGCGGAATCAAGTTATAATTTTCAAGCGAAATATGAACTGTAAGATTCAAGCGGAATCTGTAATTTGAAGCGGAATCAAAGAATATCTCAAGCGGAATCAAGGCTCAAGTGGAATCAGGTGATCACACGAGCGGAATCACCCAATTCAAGCGGAATTACTGATTTCGCTTCAAATGTTCAAGCGGGATTACAACTTTTCAAGCGGAATACCTGATTTCGCTCGAATTTCAAGCGGAATCACACAAGCTTCGTTCAAGAGGAATCAGGTTTCAGGCCATTTTTTACCACTTTTAAGCTGAATTTTAAGCTGATACTTTCAAGGGTTTGTTAAAACTCACTTTTACACAATATATCAAAAACTCAATCCATTTTGTCCGTCCAAACGTCCAGAAATTCAAAAAGTGTAAGAAAAATGCTCTGATTCAGGTATTTTAGCTCATAACTTGCTCTGATACCAATTGTAGGATCGATATTGACGATCTAGTGAGTCAATCAGAGTCAAAATACCACTGTTTGGGTGGCGGAAACAAACAAACAGTTTGAATCAGAGAGAAATGAGTAGAAAACAGAAGAATATCACTTTTAACACTTGTTTCTCATTAATATTCACTTGAAAATCCGGCAGCAGTTTAGTACACACTTTCTGATTCCGTGCCAAATGAGAAACAATTACACATATATATACTGATCTAATTCCGCGTGAAATGACATGCTGTCATGTCGAGCGGAATCACATGCTTCTGATTTCGCTTGAAATGACAACATGTCATTTCAAGCGGAATCACATGCTAAAACCATAACATTTACATTTTGACCCCTGCATTATACATAAATGACATATCAGACCACTAGACCCTATACAAGCATGACTAAGACGTAGGCTTTAGACATCGTGTACTAACACCAACATCTCCACAATTGAAACATCCCGGTCCTAGACCATTTCCATTCCCATTTCCATCTTGTGTGTTGTTTTGGTTGCGATTTCCATTCCCAGCTTCATTTGCAACATTTCCACAGTTTCCATTTCCGCCATTTCCTCCTTGTTGGCAGTTTCCATTACCATTCCCATAACCTCGATTACCAACACGCCCAGCACAGGTTCCGGCCCAACATGTATCCTTCGTGTGGCCGTTCTTTCCACATGATTCGCACTTCCTCAATCTGCACTGACCAGAATGATGGCGCTGGCACGTATCACACTTGGGCAGAGTACCTATGTAACCCTTTCCTTTGTTTTCAACACCGGTTGTGGCTCTGGCCGGTGTGCTCGACTCACCCTTCTTGCTCCCATTGCTTGTACCTTGCTTGAAGTTGGAAAATTTCCGTTTGTTTTCACCAGACGACTCCACATGAGTCTCCTTCTTTGGTTCAGATACTGAAAATTGTTCAATCTAATAGCTTCCTCAGTAAGTGCCACACTGAGATCAATGGCTTCCGTGATCGTTACAGGCTTGGACGTGGTAACCATGCTCATGATCTGAGGTGCCAATCCCCAGATAAAGCGCTCAACACGTTTGAACTCGGGTGTGACCATGTACGGCACTACATGGGACAAATCATGAAACCTTTGAACATATTCTGCAATCTTGGGACCTTCCATTCTTAGGTGCCAGAACTCCGTCTCTAGCTTCTGTATTTCAGCACGCGAACAATACTTCCTTCTCATGAGCTCCTTCAGCTCATTCCAGGTTAACGCATAAGCTACCGCTTCTCCTAAAGTTTGCACTTGTAGATTCCACCACGATAGGGCTCCATCCAGGAACAGCCCTGAGATGTAGGTCACTTGTTGCTCGGGAGCACACTTGCTCATCCTTAGGACACAATCTGCCTTTTCAGCCCACCTGACAAACGCAACAGCACCTCCAGTGCCATCGAAGTTCACGGGCTTACAGTCGAGGAATTGCTTGTAGGTGCACCCTGCACATACGTTAGAATTTACAAATGGTATTAGCAGATGTGCTAGTAATATCCAAATGTATCGTAATATATTTCAAATGACTTAACATTACCATTGAGTGGATTGTTATTGTCATTGTTGTTCGAGATATTTCCGCTTGTTTATGCATGAGAGGCCGCATACTGAGCTATAGTCGCGACGATTATCCATTGGAGTTCCGCCTCAGTAGTGGGCATGAGCGGGTCGCGTCTTGGAGGCATCTTCTAAAAGACGATCATGTAGGTCAGGTCATAGTAAGTAAATAATATGCGTACGTAATAACATTCATCAATCACATAACATCACATGTTATAAAATTAAAACCTATAATTCAACAAAGCATGTAGTGAGAACGTTGCCATTGAGCTTCATTAATCACAACCACAATATTGTTTTACATGTTTAATAGTACATCACATATCAAAATAAGATCATGGGGCTACATCACCCCCAAAAATACAAGTCTGTCTACACATATCATATACAAAAAGTGTGATCTCTCAAAAGTCTTCGTAAGCTGGCTCAATCGCGACTTTCTCACCAAAATGATCGACCTGTATCAAACCAAAAATACCTATGCTGATGGCGGAGGAGGAGGAGGAGGAAAATGAGAGAAAAGCAAGCGACGCATGTGTAACCAGCCCTCCTCTAAGGCACGACAGCCGCGCATCAAATATGCAATCTGCTGCTCAGATGTCAAGAAACGAACGTCTGAATTAGGGGAAAGTGGACGTAGAGTGTCTGGTGCTGCAAAGGGGGTCTGACAGTGACAAGGCAGACGTGGAGCTCTCTCCAACTCCTGAATACGACGGCTCAGGGCGTCCTGCTGTAGCTGCAGCGACGCAAGTATATCCTCCGTAGTGTACCCCACGTGAAATGGGTGGTACGGGTCAGATCATGGCATAACAGGGGGCGTAGTCCATAAAAATGGCTCGCTCGATGGGATGAAATATGGTGCAGTAGGTGGTGCAACATGAGGAAACTGAGACGTGAACGGAAAAAGATGATGACAATACGGGTGGAACAGAAACAAACGGCTGCCACGATGAACCCTCTTCAGGACGAGGTGGCGGTATGTCCTGGAGGAATGTGATGGGAAGATCAGTACGATGAACGTCTGTGGTGTGTGGGGGAAACAATGGGATATCAGTGGGTGTAGAAACCGGTGCTACGGGAGGAGTGACAGGTAGCACAAACGGTGGGTAATCGTCATCATCATCGATCCACCCGTTGTGGGTGTTGGCATAACGAGGATCTATGTGAGCGGCGAATGGTACACGGTCAATCAAAGCCGGCACGGGATCAGGTAAAGGTACGTCGACAACAGGATCATCCACCACTGGTGGAGCAACAACAGGAAGGTCAGCAATGGGTGGTACAAAGGCTGGTGCATCATCAAGTACAGGGTCGTGCTCCGGTGCAGGATCAGGAGCAACAACAGGCTCTGGGGCCATGACAGGCTCGGGGTCAACAAGGTCCATATCAAAATCAGCAGGAATGTCAAACAACGGATCAATGGGAGCTACGGGCGCCTCTAAGGGCTAGTCCATATGAATAAACTCGATCTCCTGGTTAGGATCGAAGTCAGGAGGAAAAACTGGATCAAAATCGTCATCGATCTCGTGGTCAAACTCGAACTCGTGTGATGGACCAGGTGCAGCTGACATCGCCATGTCGGGGTCGGTGTCAGGAAAGTGATGCTGCACACCCTGGTCGTGCAGGGACGCAGATGCCACAGACTCCAACGAGTGTGGGACAGGTGAACCAAGAGGAAGCTCCTCTACAGGGCCTCAGCAATAGGAAGGACAGCATCAGCATCAATCGGGGCCCCGCCCTCATAGTCGTCCTCAGACTGACCCTCCTCGAACAGATCAATGTCATCATCAGATACGACATTCAGTGGCACATCCGCCAGGGGGAAAGCAACAAGCGGAATGGGAGCATGGATCACCGCAAGAGGTAGATCCCCAGCAGGAATGCCATCAGCAGGCTGTATCTGAACTCCGATGTCTGGCAGAGCGAACGGCTGAAAATCATCATCATCAGTGCTAGTGGTGTCTGATGTGTATACGTCTCCCTCTTATGTTATCTCGTCGTCTGACACAATCGCCATGGGGTCCACTGTGTCTGATACTCCTGTATCTGAAGATGACGGCAAGGTGTCTATAACACAACCACACATATGCACATATATCAACATGAAATCTAATAAACATATAAGTCACAATAATGCAAACAAGTAATTCTCTTAGTCTCCCTAGACTACCCTCCCAGTCTCTCAGACTGAACTCCCTAGCCTCTCAGACTAACTCCCTGGTCTCTAAGACCATCCTCCCAGTCTCTAAGACTAAACCTCCCCAATCTCTAAGATTGAACCCTTTAGTCTCTAAGACTGAACCTCCCTCAGCCTCTAAGGCTGAACTCCCTCAGTCTCTAAGACTGATACATAATTTTTGAAAAAGTGTATTTGTGCCTTTTATTTGTAAAAATGTTTTGTATCCTGGATCTGGACGTTTAGTGTATGTAATGTAAAAATGTTTTCGTGAGAGCCCAAGTGATCATAGTCTAGACTCGAGAAAGAATCCTAGTTCGCTATGATCGAGGCTCTGATACCAAGCTGTCACACCCTGGCTTTTGCGGAAATGTGGGTTTAATTTGGTGTGACTTCTTAATACCATAGCACAATCATAACAATGCTATATGAATTAAAACACATGATAGTCATCCATCCATCAAGTTTTTAAAAGATACCACAACAACATTGTTTTAAAAGTCGACACATGAAACAAAATACAATCATGACATAATTAAAAACATGTTCATACGACACGACAAAAGACTTGACTAGAAATACGGTTTAAGACTTGTAACCCGTCCAGGCAAGGGTCACACCTCCTAAACCTGGATGACATCATTATTCCCTACGCAGCTTGACGCGATTGCATACCTTGCCAGATCCATTAATTTCCTGAAATACATGTAATTTGAAAAATCAACAAAAAGTTGAGCGAGTTCATGTAAAAGTGAGTATGTATAAACCTTTCATGTATGAATAAAAGTCCCAGGTATATAGCAATAAGGAAAAAGAGATCACCAATGGGTTGTAAAGCCACTGATATGTGTGAGAAAGTACAGGAAAACTCAAACCTAGCAAATTTGTTACCGGGCTTCGGCGGTATGACACAGTCACCTCTATGGGCCGCCCTGGCTTCATGGGTGTGGGCTCGCTACACCCAAATAGATCTATCACTCTTGTGTCCCTCGGTCCTAACAACAACGATTACTGGCCTTAAGTGTTGTACCCACCCCTCACATGATCTAGTAGTAAACCTTCCCTACGCTAACCATACCATGTAAATAAATGTTTGTAATAATTGTCGCATGTATTTCACCCCGAAGTATAAAACTGAAAACAGTAAAGAGAAAAGGGGGAACATGAACTCACAGAAGTGCGTATCCTGTAACGTTAATCTCAAACTCGATCTGCTACGTGACGACCTACACGTACTAATGTCTATTAGACGAACTGGTTGTACCTTGGCTTAGGGTTTAGTGTTTTGAGTTGCGTTACTTTGATATTATAATTGTTAAAATAATATTAATTATTTTAACTTAACTTTTGTATTTAGGAAAATAGTTAGGCAACTATTTCGTATTCACACTTCTTAATTATTTTATAAGTGTATTTCCTTCCCAAGGATGAGGGTATTTATACATGTACACTTTATAATTCCGAAAAATATATTTTAAGTCCCAGTTAGAAAAATATATTTTAATTACTTGTCTAAAACATCTTAATTCCAAAATATATATATTTTTCCCAAAAATATTATATTCTACTTCATAAATTTTCCAAAATAATACTTTATTAAAAATATACGTATGAGAGTATTTTTCTGAAATATACATAAGTGACGTTTTAGCGCTTCGTAATACAACAATACTTGCGTAACTTAAATATTTATTTTGTGAGAGTTTTAGTATTATTTTGGAGTCGTAATATCCTGGCATTATAAGTTATATTATTTTTACCCTAAAAATAATATAACTAGTTCGCAAAATAAGCAAATAATCACACAAGAGATTTAGTATAAAATATATATTCTAAATATATATTTATCAAATTTTATTTACGAAAATTAACCTCCGGTATTTGGTAATTTTATAATAGAAATCATGGCGAAGTTTATTTCGAAATAAAGTTAAAAATATTTTTGTAAACACTTACGAGAAAAATATTTTCTAAGTGTTGAAATTCTAGAAAAATTTCGCCAGAGTTTCCTTTGTAAATGGAGGTATCCATGCTTACTAGCATATCATTTTCTTTTCGAAAATTCATTCAATCAGCCATTAACTAACAACATACAATCTCAAATTACCAAACTTGTCAAAAACAAGCATAAACCATAAACTCATGAACTTGAAGATTTATAAAAACATGTAGTAACCTACTAGCACACTTAGTAAGTCTTGTTACCTTTAAAAATGTGATTGGTTCTTTAAAAACTTTATTTTTAAAGAGTTTGTATTTTCACAACTTCTAGTCACATTTTCTAAAAATATTTCTTTGTGAAATTTCTTATTATACAAGTGCTTCTACACTTGTTTATCCACTAAAAATATGTTAAGTTTATGTAAGATCCAAGTTTTAACAAAACTCATACTTTTCACTTGGTTCTTTCGAAAAACCACTCATAGATCTTTAGATCTATAAGATTATAACCCACTTTGATCTTTATTTTTCAAGAAAACATGTATTTATTCAAGTTCATAGTTTATGTGTGGATGATTTCATCATCCTGCACATCTTTAACTTTCACATCTTGCTAGTTCATGTCTTTAAACATGATCTAGCAAGACCATATGATAGTCCATATCATTTCTACTAACAAATAATATTCAACAAGCATAACAACACAAGAATAACATGATTTCTTCATTATTTTAACCATACTTCATCACTTGTTAGTTTATGTTTCAAGACTTGATTATGTTCTTAGTGTTTCTTGATATATCACCATTCTTTTCACTATTAACCATCAAAAATATGAAGAAGATGAAGATCTAAGAAACTTACTACTAGCACAAGGCTAGGGGAATTCAAGAGTGTAAAAGTGATGGATAAAAGAAAACGAGAGCGGTCCTTGAGCTTCCGAACACACCAAGCTTACTTGTACGATCTCTAGCAACCTTGGATATCCTTAGATTGCATGAAAGATACTTGAAGATGGTGATGGTGGGTGTGTTGGTTCTCGGTCGATCAAGGAGAAGAGAAGGGAGAGAGTTGCAAGTTTGATGTTTGTGAATGAATTCTCTTAAGACCCTAAGTGCCTTCTTATAAACCAACCTTCATCTTTAACCATTGTATATCATGTTTCATTAGCCACTAACAATCAAATAAAATAATGAAAAGAATCATGGGGTGTGTCCCCACTTCCCATAACCAGTTTCGAGGGGGGTATGGGGTTGGTTTTCAAATGGATGGTTACAATCTAGTTAGAGAAACAAGTGTTTAGTTAATGGTTATGGTGTGTTATATAATATATATAGTGTGTTAGGGTGTTCGGGGACCCTAACTAGCTCAGAAAAATAAACACATTGTGTTTGGCAATATTTTTATGTTTCGGGTAAAGTCAAGTTGTTCGGTTGGGTGTTGTCCCATTAAAGTGCTAAATTAATCCATAAAGTGTTTTTTTATATTACTTTTAGTGACACATTTAATTCCCAACACATTGGAAAGTATCTAGGACTATTTTGCCAAGTTTTTGCACTTTACTAGCATAGTTAAATACTGAATTTTGTGTATTAAGTGCAGAATTCTGCATTTAAAGTGTGTTTTAGGCACTTCCCGGCACTATAACTATCGCCTACTGACGCAGTTTTATGGTCCTCACCTCCCTACACTCCCTACTAGTGTAGTACCCTGTCTCTGGCTCATACTGGCCTCAAAAACATTGTCTGTCTAGGTGCTGGCATTGTCAGCATGTTTTCTGGGTTATCTGCTCACTGTGCTAACTGTGCTTTGTGCATCAAGTTTGTCACTAATGTTTGTGTGTAATAAATGGAATGACTGTATAAAATGTGATACATGTGTATGTATGTAACAGAAAACAGAAAGCAGTTTAATCACAGTTGTAATCAAGCACAGTCATTAAGCACAAATTAAATATTAATTAAGTGTACGGATACGTGTAAATGTGAGGGTTGTCACAACCAAGATCTGAGTTTCACCTCTAACTTGACAACATCGTACCCTAATAGTGTTGGTACTTATCCGCAGACAAGACCTACTAGAATAATATGGAGATTTTCCCATCAAGGTTTGGATGTCACTCCTGACTTGAGGGTAAGTCTCGTGCAAAATATAAACACTGATTAACAGTGTGTTCAAGCATTAAGTGTATGTTGTGTTAGCCTTAGGAAAGGCTTGTAAGTTTAACAGGAATATGTGCTGCTAGGAAGCAGATACGGTAGAATGCATAAGTATTAAACCACAAATAAGAGCCAAAGTTCCTAGAACTATAGACTAGGGCAAGTATTCCTACTTATCCTAATTCCCTATAGTTATGGCTCTGATACCAATCTGTCACACCCCAACCGATGGCGGAAACATCGGGGTACAAGCACTAAGCGTTCAGATTGCTCATGAAGTTCCATAACACTAGATATTTCAATAGAATTTAAATAGATTTCATGCATGATAGTCTAAAACGTATATCCAACATAACAAGTACCAAATTACATCAAAACCAAATATTGTTCAAAGTTTTATTAACTACGTGACGTTTCTAGGCATCATCCTAGCTTGACTTCCATGTGTTCCCATAGCAACCTATCAGCCTGCAACATGTATTAAAATATCAATACAAAAGTATTGGCGAGTATACAAGTTTAATAATAGAATAATAGATTAAAACAACTCATATCCACAATGTGGGTAAATAAAATAGTTTCAGTCGTGCTAGTGTCGCAGTCCACGCAGTAGTAGCCAAGTATCATGATGCTTTAGTGTTTACCCAAGACTCAAGGTAAACTAGAATCCTCCTAACAATACCCCGTGAGAATAATGGGAGAGGTGCACCCCCTATAGTGCTACTATTGTTAGGGCGAACTACACACCCTGGATTAAACGTCACATAAGACCAAATAGAATACTATAAAGCACAAGTTTTCACATACACGTAGGATAGAGTTTGGCTTGCAAAATCACAAGTTTCGTAGTTTATATAGAATCCATGTTATACCCCAAAGTTTTAAAGTAAAAGGGGATCGAGTATACTCATAGTGATTGGTTAACAGTATAAACTATTATTGGATCAAAGGGAGCTCTTTTAGAATTAGCCTGATTAGATTACAACATATAAGAGTCGGGCAGAAAAACAAGATCACACGAAGTGTCAGAATAGTCACTGGATCAGATGGCTGTCCGATCGGATGGCTATCCGATCGGATTGCCAGTCGATCGAGTGGCTAATGTGTGAGGGAAACGGATGACTGTCCGATAGGATGGCTGTCCGATCGGGTGGTCACTCGATCCAAGTATCAAGTTTAGTGTGTTGGTTACCTCGATCGGATGGCGGCTCGATTGGATGGCTATCCGATCGGATTGCCACTCGATTGAGATTTCCAGAGTTCCAAGTTTCTGAAAAAGTTCTAAGTGTTGAAAGGTTTCAAGGCTAGAGGGCAAGTGTCTCCTGATCGAGTGGTTGTCCAATCGGGTGGCTATCTGTTCGGGTTGCCGTTCTATCGGGCGGTCCTTGTTCCGTTCACCTTTTGTAAAATTTCTAAGTTTCGGGATTAATGATGTCCGCAGGGCACGTATTGAGACAACGGTAGACTCGTCGGCACACAATCGTCCTGATCAGATGGGAACCACCCCTGTTCAATCAGTTAACTGTCCGAGATAGTGTTAATGTCAGAATCCGTACTCCGGCCATCAGTTTCCGGTAGAAATCCATCTCTAAGCCGGTTCTAGACTAATCATCAAGTCAACAGCCCGTTCTAAGCCGGATTTCCCCCGTATAAGGTAAGAGTTTGAAGAAAAGATGAAGATAACTCAAGTTTTATATGAAAAGTCTAGATTTAGCTTAGATTTAGTGTAAAACGTATGAAATTCCTTAGACCTGAGCTAGATCTTGGCAGAAATAACATCATTCAACTGGTTGTACAAACCGCCATGATGACATCACCTTCTAGAGCTCAAATCTCGGGGATTTCATGGTGAAAAGTGTGATTTCAAAGATGAATCACGTAGAGAATGAAGTGTAGATCAAGGAAGTACAAGGATCTAGTGTAAAACGTACCGAAATCGTCAAGAATATGAGGAAATAGGAGAGTGCGTGCGTCTGGTCGGGCAAGGCTGTCACATCAGTGAGAATGGTGATGTGACAGGCCTATTTATAGTGTCAGAGTGTGTGAAGAGGGGCGGTGTGCATGGATCGGATGGTGTTCCGATCGAGTGACCATCCGATCAGGTGGTCATCCGATCGGGTGGCTATCCGATCGGGTGGTCATCCTATCAGATTGCCACTCGGCCAATCCATCCTTTCCGCATTCCCGTCCTTGATTCGTTTTGCGAGTTAGATTTAAGCGTTGCGTATTATTTGGTAATAGAAAAACTAGATTACATGATAAACACCATAAGTTTTCAAGATTAATAGATTCCGCCAGTGACAAGGCTCTAGTCTCTCATTTAACCAAGAATCAAGTTTCACGAGTCTCAAGAGTCAAGCACCAAATAGATTTAGACACTCTAACATAGATTTAGGCATTCCAACATAGATTTAGGCATTCCAACATAGATTTAGGCATTCCAAGTTATCAAGGTATCACATATATAAGTAAAGGGACCAGACTCACCACATTGATAAGGTTCAGGGACTAAATCTGACCAAAGCCTAAAGTTTAGGGACGCTGGGCGTTACATTCATTACCGTGGAAAAGGTACAGGTTCTTCCTCTACACCCTACTATAAGTATTGCAAAAGAAAGCACTCTGGAAGGTGCTTCATATACTGCAACTTTTGCAAAATGTCTGGACACAAGGAAGAAGACTGTAGA
The DNA here is from genome assembly GCF_002127325.2 of Helianthus annuus. Classification (NCBI taxonomy): domain Eukaryota; kingdom Viridiplantae; phylum Streptophyta; class Magnoliopsida; order Asterales; family Asteraceae; genus Helianthus; species Helianthus annuus. The sequence goes on from NC_035437.2 coordinate 60,495,504, forward strand.
AAGAAACCTAGCAATAGGGTATGCTTCAATTGTGGAGAGAGTGGGCACATTAGAGTAAACTGTCCAAAACTAGCTCTAGCAGCAACCAGCAAAGCTAAGATAACTGAAGGACCCGAGAAGAATGCCAGCGCATTCATTCTGACAGCTGAAAAAGCCAAGATGATTCCAGATGTGATTGCCGGTACGTTTTTAGTTAACGATATTTTTGTCAAAGTATTATTTGACTCTGGTGCAAACCAAAGTTTTATCAATACTTCCTTCTACAAACTTCTCAACCAACCCTTAGCTAAACTTCGACAAGACTGTCTGGTAGAAACGGTAAACGGAGAATCCATTAAGATTAGTGAAATCTTGCAGGGAGCAAGAATAGAGATCCTGAACCATCATTTCTTTGCTAACCGTTACCTAATGAATCTAGCCGGATTCGATGTTGTATTAAGAATGGATTGGTTGGTAGCCAATCGTGCCAGTATTTTATGTGATCAAAAGTCAGTGCAAGTAAGTACCTCAAGTGGTAAAAAGATCACAATTAAAGGAGATAAGCCAACCAGGTTGACAAAATTCATCTCTGTGATGAAAGCTGCGAGTTATGAAAGGAAAGGAGGAATAGTATATATGATTTCCGTAATCATTAACACCAAAGGAAAAGAATTAAAAGATATTCCTGTATTATCTAAATTCTTAGACGTTTTTCCAGAAGAGTTACCTGGATTACCGCCTGATAGAGAGGTTGAATTTAGAATTCACCTAATACTAGGGATGGCACCGATTGCCAAAGCACCAAATTAACTAGCACCCACAGAGATGCAGGAATTGAAGAAACAATTGGACGAACTTCTTGACAAAGGTTTTATACAACCAAGTTCATCACCGTGGGGAGCACCAGTATCGTTTGTTGGATCGATGCGTATCTGCATTGATTACCGAGAATTAAACAAGGTTACGATTAAAAATCGGTACCCACTACCGAGAATCGATGATCTGTTCGATCAACTTCAGGGAGCTCGATTCTTTTCAAAGATCGATTTACGCTCAGGATATCATCAATTGAAACTACAGGAAGAGGACATTCCTAAAACTGCTTTCAAAACAAGGTACAGTCATTATGAATTTACCGTCATTTCATTTGGTCTAACCAATGCCCCAGCCGCATTTATGGACATGATGAATAGGATATGTAAACCATACCTGGATAAATTCATAATTGTTTTTATAGATGATATTCTAATTTACTCTATGAGTAAAGAGGAACATGCAGCGCATCTGCATACACTTCTGACATTATTGAGAAAAGAGAAGCTTTATGCTAAATTCTCAAAATGTGAATTTTGGATACAAGAAGTGCAATTCCTTGGACATCTGGTTAATCATGAAGGAATTCATGTGGATCCCACAAAGATCGAGGCGATTACCAAATGGAAAGTCCTGAGTCGCCAACGGAAGTAAGATGTTTTCTTGGACTGTCAGGATATTATAGACGGTTTATCCAAGATTTCTCTAGGATAGCCATTCCATTAACTAAATTGGCCTTCAAATCAGTTAAGTTTGAATGGGGACCAAAACAGGAAGAAGCCTTTAGAATTCTTAAGCAAAGGTTAACCAACGCACCTATACTCGGATTACCAGAAGGGACTAAAGACTTTATAGTCTATTCTAATGTGTCTAAGTTAGGATATGGATGTGTGTTGATGCAACGTCAGAAGGTTATAGTTTATGCCTCTAGACAACTTAAGAAACATGAAGAGAATTACAAAACCCATGATCTAGAGTTAGGAGCCATAGTTTTTGCCCTCAAGATTTGGAGTCACTATTTATATGGAAATAAATTTGTTGTCTTCACAGATCATAAGAGTTTAAGGTATATTTTTGGGCAAAAAGAATTAAATATGAGACAGAGACACTGGATGGAAATTCTTAGTGATTATGATTGTGATATCCAGTATCATGCTGGAAGAGCTAACGTAGTAGCTGATGCTTTAAGTCGAAAGTATCATGTGAAGCTAATAGAAGCCAGCTGGAGAGCAATGAAGGCTTGGAAAAGTGGCTATAAAAGTTACCTAAAAAAGGAGTTTTGTCTTTCGATAAACTAGGGTTTATCCCTATAAACATATTGTAATGGAAACTTGGGTTTTATCCCATTTGTTTATTATCAAAAGTTTGGTGTTTTAACTCCGATAAAACATTTCCTAACTACGGTCCTGATGAAAGTTTTCTGCTGCCATATTAATAAACACCGATACAACCCACTCTGCGTCCTCTCGCGGCGCCCGCCTCTTGGGGCAGGGGGTCGGGGGCTGCGACACATCTAGTCAACAATCAAGTTAACATAAGTCAAGGCTAAGTCCAAAAGATCAAGTCAAACAAGACCAAAAGTACAGGATTCTGAAAGTGTTGACCTTGTCTTTTGTAACTATCCAACAATTTTATTAACTGCTGATAGTTACACCATTAATTAGTTTATTTAGGGTCGCTTTCATGGGGACGTCACCAACAGTTCTCTCCTTCTATATATAGTTCATGTTTGTCATTGTATTTGTTAACACTAAGAGCCAAAAGGCATAAGAACTTAGTAAAAGAGAGATCTCATCTGGCGAGTGCGAGTACACTATGTACCTTTGATTGTATTGTAAACATTTGATTAAAAGAAATCATTATGTAATCATCCTAAAAATCCAACCGTGTTGATGATATGTTTGTTTTAACTGTTTAGCCTAAATTTCTATATTTGTTCAAACTGTTTAGTAAACAACACACACTACACTCTCTCAGATCCAACAATTGATATCGGAGCCTGTTTCACTAAATTGACTTCACCATTAATTCTGAAGATAACCAGCTCATATTGATAACTAACTGAGTGATCAAAGGGCTTGAGAAGAATTAGACCAGTCAAAACATTCAATTGTGTTGATACTCTTTTGTCTAAGAAAAACTCATTATATAATTCAAAAAGATGTTAATCACTCATGATCCTCACAATACTGGATCAGCAAACAAGCCTCCGGTACTTGTTGGTGATGAATTTAAGATATGGAAACGAATGATGGGTCACCATTTATCCTAGCAGAACACAGGTTACTGGAGATCTATGGTGTATGCCCCTCATGGTCCTTGTGTGTACAGTACCAAAAGACAATATGTCAATATTCCTAAGAAACCCACCAATTACTCTGAGCAGGATTTCCAAAAGTTAGATGGATTGCTCCATTGTGAGAATAGCATAGTGTTGTGGGATGCTTTAAATGAATAATTTGGTGGTATATATTGTGACACCCTCAAATTCCACATGCGGGGTTTTTACCACGAGGGTTTTTATACAATCCCGTAAATAAAACACAAGGTTTCATTGATTATAATATTGTTTGGGATTGTATAATGATAACTGAAGGCACAGTTGTCACAGATCAACGTTGATCCGCTCCTAGGTTCGTACGAATAGGCAATTTCTATATATAGGAGTGTTGGGGTCTTCATTTAGATAAGCTTTGGTTCCCAGAGGGGAGATGCTGTCCAATTGGTTTCGCGGGTATGTAACTTCAAATCATTGAATAGAAACTAGTTTAAATTAACTTGTTTGGTGTCGATTCTTATTCTACTCCTTTCTTATCAATAATACTCCACCAAACCGGTTATCTCGGGGCCAAAACTCCGTCAAACCTGCCGGATCCTGGAATCTCAAAAATAAACACATTTGTCGCACTCATTTCTTTTGAAACCATTGTCAATCATGACATAATAAATTTTTGGTACCATTGTTTTGGAGCTTGCTTTAAGCCATACAAAGACTTGACAAGTTTACATAGTTTACCCTCTTGACTTGGGCGGAGAAACCGTCAGGTTGCTCCATGTAAATCTGTTCTTCTAAATCACCAATTAGGAATGCGGTTTTAACATCCATTTGGTGAACTTCCAAATTTCTTAAAGCTGCCATAGCAAGAACTGTTGGATCGTCGTTGACCCTGAATGAGTCGATCAGAAGAGTCTTTTATCTAATTCAAAGGCGGAATCGATGAATCAGACGCTCAAACTAAATATAATGCTTCTTGTATTAATTCTGACAATGTTTACAACCTGGAAGCAAATCAGCAGCACTTCGTTACACAATCAGGTCCGTGCCAAATGAACTAACCAAGCACCTATATATAGGGATTCTGGTTCGCTTATGTAGTCTGTCCTAAAAGCGAACCTGTTATGATGAGAGTGGTTCGCTTTTATGGACAATGTCCATAAAAGCGGACCTCAATGCTAATTCATCACATTTCGTTTCTCGAACCTCGTGCACAAAATATTCGAACCTATCCTAATCTATTACATGATACAAGACGAAGTCAATAGACGTAGTGCACTAACAGACTCCCCCTCGGATATTGACGAAGTCTTCAGTGACCATTTTCTGTTATACCACCTCTTCAGTCTTGATCATCTTGCCATCTTGTTCAGATTGTAACAATGTAAGTATCCTTCAATCTTTCTCTTTGATCATCTTTACAACTTCATCATCAGTAGGCTCCCCCTCTCATCAAGCTTCCGTGCTTGTAGAGATCGACACCTTGCTTTTCAGCTACAAGCTCTTTCAGAAATGATATCTGGCTCTTTGCAAACTTTCGTTTTCTTTGAGCTCATCTTCAGACTCCCCCTTAGTCTCTGCTCTCGGGATCGTAGTCTGGATCTTCCCTGTAATCCTGCAGTCACTCAACCACTGTATAAGTAACAACATTTAAAAATTATCAATCAAATTCTCTAATACACTCCCCCTATCAAGCAACTCAACAAATATAGCAGCATTAAAGAATCCAATACCCTCGCAGTTTATCATCCAAGTCCAAATTAATGACCTTGGAGATATCACAAACTGTTTTTGAACTTTTTCTAGTAATTTCAAGTTTCAAATTAATGAACTTGTTTTATTTTCAGAAACACAAACAGCTTACTTAGATTTTGAAACTCAGCAACTCAGACATCGGTTTATAAAAAATAAAGCAGAAATCAAAATCTTTTTGTATTTTCTGAAAATATAAAGCTAAAAAAATATGTACAAATATATTTACATACAATATTTTTGTTTTGAATATGCGACAGAGGATCATATCAGTTTTTGACAAGTCACAAGTACCGTTGAGCTTAGTTACACATTAAGAATTAAACAATTCACTTAGATTGTCGATATACTGATCCATTTAAATTTTCATACAAATTTCAACTGATTCAGGATACGATTTAGATGTTTTAAACTTAAACTCATTCATGTGTCCCACCTCTTGAATATACTCCCGTATCCAAATCCCATATATTCAGTCTTACAGGTGAGTATACCACAGATAATATCTGTAAGGGGTAAAATGTGAAACCGTGAGAGCTCAGGTCAGAACTTCCGTTGAGCAGAGAGATGACGGCTCGACTTTTGGTGTGTCCCCTTTAGAGGATCTTTTAGCATTACAACAGCAGCGACTATCAATTTTATTGTTTCATCAGCTTGCTGAGGGCGATGCTGTGTTTCAAGCATTTTGTAGAAAGTATTATTCGGGGACTAGGTCAGTACTTCCATACAGCAGAAGTCCTGGAATAATACCCCAGATATCACTGAGTATAAAGACCTAGTATCTCAGAATATAGGACCTTTCAAACGAGATTTCAGGGGTTACCTATATATCCAAGTAGTGTTCCCCACGAAATAAGCAAAGTATTTGAATTTAGGTTTATATCCCGAAAAAGTCTACTAAATGTATAAAAACCTATCGGCATATCATCAGTGAGACTGTTTAACACTATTCAATCATTACAATTCTTTAGCATACTGTAACTATCTACTGATGTACTATCATTTCCTCTTTTTACGCAAAACTCAAATTTTTGAATTTTATCATGTTTTTGACTTTTTCAAATTTTCTAATGTTTTTGTATTTTCTGACAATATTTCTCCCCCTAAAATGCAAAACCATTAAAGAAAATTTGGCAAACCGATACCGATAGCTTTGTTTCGCCATCCATTTTCTGCTTAAAGTGCTCTGATTTGCAGAAAATCCAGCATATAGTACCCCCATGATTTACAACCCATTGATTTTGATAGTTAAAAAACCGTGCTTCAATCTGTGACAGTAATCATGCTTGTTCAGTCGTGAGGGTTTCGACGTAGTCCATCACCACTTATTTAAAGTAAACTAACATCAAACATCACAATCATCAACCAAACAAACAAACAACCAACAAACAAACAGCAAATCATCAAACACAACACAAATTTATACAAAACAACAAACAAACTCCCTGTCTGACCAAAACCAGGGATCTTCAACCTCTTCCTGTGCAACACTCTCACAATCTTCAACAGCATTTAGCACCTGCACATTCAAACTTTATCAAATACTCAAACAATTTGACATAAAAATTTCAATCAATAAATATAGATGCCGATTCATGCTTCGCGATAAAGGAAGCTCCGGCAATTCCAACCGCTTAATCAAACATGGTGTCCACCCAGGCCTCAGCAGCCTTAGGTAACCTTGATTCTAGCAACCTGAATTTTAAAGTTTTCAGCCTTGAGCGGTGGAAAATTTGCATCATAGGCAACCAAAACTGAATCCTCAGACGTTTTCACCGCAGAAGTTGAACTTATTGTTTCAGTTTTTGGTTTCCAAATTTGTTGCTGTTTCTCATTTTTTATCAAATCAACACATTTCTTAACCGACCACACTTGACCTCCCAAAGTACCTCTTTTGTAAAAATTTGTTTCTTTCTGAACCTTTTGAGTTTGAACATCATTTTTAGGTTTCCAAGTCGCTTGAAGTTTTGTCACACCAACCGATGTTCTCATTTTAGATGTGTGAGAATGCCAACTCTGTCTTGAATCGAACCTGTTCGGGTTTGATTTCCAATTCTGATTTGAAATAAACTTGTTTGTGTGAAACCTCCAAGTTTGTCTCGAATCAAATCTGGTTGACCTAGGTTTCTCATTCCCAGATTTCTGTTTTTCAACATCAACAGACTTTGGATTTTGACACTTCCGTACAACATATCCAATTTGATCACATTTAAAACAAACTTTCTTTGACACATCTTTTGGTTGTTGTTGTTTTTTTTTTCATGGTCTCAAACTCTGCATTAGATTGTTTTCCAATTTTGAGTTTTTCTTCTTCGGTAAAGCTTTTTCCTTGAACAAAAGTCATTTTTCTCTGAAAATTGGACCTTTCAGTTCTGTTTCGATTATGTTTCTTCTTATACCCCAAACCAGACTTCATGTTTTTCTTCTTAGAACCAGGTTTGTTATAAGACCCTTTGAAACCTTTACCAGCAAACTTCGACATTTTAGACTTCTCAATTTCAACCATCTTGAAAACTTTGTCAATTTTCTCTGAAATCACATTCTGAATCGGGAAAACAACATCTAAGAATAGTTTGTCCGATCCAATCATGGTATAAACCAATCCTTTTGAATCATCATTCAAATTCTTCTCGGATTTTGTGTCTTTCAGATATCCATCATAAAGATTTCCTTCATCTTCATCCTGTGATTCAGATTTACCTTTTGTAGACTCATCTTTCAAAACACTATCAACCACCTTACTCACCACCTCTGTATCATTAGTATCATCAGTTTTGGTGTAAATCACATCGATACTTTCAGGTAATTGGTCAGCTATGTTCAAACCCTTTGCCACCTTTTCCTCATCATAAAAAGTATAATTGTCTCTCAATGGTGGTGGTACCTGATGATATTCTGAACCAATACCCTTTTTACAATCATTAGTATCTTTGTCATCTGGTGTGATATTGAAAATACGTTCGAGAATGTACGAAGAGTTATGATAACTTTGAAGTTTTGTAACAATCTTTTCTTTTTCAGCCAAGACTTGAAATTTTATCAACACGCTTGTTTAATTCAATTTGCTTTTCTTTAAACTGTCTTTCATACATTTCTTTGGTTGTTAAAGTTTCAGATAATCTTTGATCAAAACTTTTGACTTGGCTCTTCAAAGTATCATAAGCTTCGTGTACTCTCTGACTTGACCATTTTAAAGAATCATATTGTTTTTGTAACTCTAGAAACTTAGATTCTTTCTCAATGCAATCAACACATTTTGTGTCACATTTTTCTTTCAAAACCTTATTTTCTTTTTCAAAATCATGACATTTCTGAGTTAATTTCTCAACTTTTAATTTTAAACTTTGCTCTGTGTCAATCCTTTCTTTACATTTCAATTTTAAGGCATTTTCAAGTTTATTCATTTCATTATCTTTTGTTTTTATTATTTCTTCTTTTTCAGTACAAGCTTTGCACTTTTCAATGCAATTCATGCACTTGTTTTCTTTTTCAAAACCAATTCAACATTTGATAGTTCAGAAGATTTTATTACCTCAGTGATTGACACCTCGGCGTGCTCAGCTGCCTTTGTCTCCTGTATCTTCTCAACTTTTTCTTCCATCTCTTTCGGCTTCTGTTCTTCCTCAGCTTTTTGATTCTCTTCACCAGCAAGCTTTGCAACAGTCTTTACCTCTTCAATCATCTTCTTCAACTCTTCTTCTTTTCTCTTCTTCATCTCTACCACCTTCGGTAGACTTGCTTCAAAGACTTCTCTCAACTTGTTCATCAACTCTGGCAGATAGCTTTTATCAGGAAGCCTTTTTGTGTTGAAAATACGCTCACTTGGAAACACATTGGTTACAGCATCAAAATCAACTTTTGACGGATCTACCACTGGATTACCCTGTGGATCCAAGTAACACTCCAATTCTTCATTCCATCTCTTGGCTCTCTGTGCTTCTTGAAATGGTTCATACAGCTTGCCAATCTCCCATCTTGCACTATCTCTTCTCCACCATGTATCATGATCATCTTTTGCAACGAATGCATAACCAACAGCATCTTATTCTGGAAGAACTTCTTTGCTCCAGTCATAACCTTCATCATCATAAATGACTGCAAGAGCCCTTGATTTTTCTTCCTGCTGTTTCAACCTTGGTGGTTCAGACTTATTTTGATGGTAAATCGCTTTCTTGTAATAATCTTCGTTAAACGGGTTTTCAGAATCATCAGCAACATACGAATTTCTGCACTCGCGCTTGAAGTGACCTTTTTGTTTGCATTTGAAACATGTCACTTTGGATTTATCAAAACCCAGTTTGGTAGATGGCCCTCCAATTGACTTCCTCCCCGTAATCTCCATGAACCGCTGTGCTCGACGAACTGCACTGGCCATGCACCATCTGATATCCATCAGTTCCATCTCCTCGGGGTCTATTTGATCATACTCTTCTTTTGTCAAATTGGTATTTCCAATCTTCCCTGCGACGAGGCCTTCATACGATTCCAGTACAGATGCTAAGAAAACCGTCTGTTGTTTTGCTGATTCTTCACTGAAGTTCTGCCCATTCTTCAAATCGATTGCGATATTACACTGAAATACATTCTTTGAAGCAGATTGGTCTGAAGTGTTTGAAGAAGAACCACTGTGAAAACCACTGTGAAGACTTTCATTGTTGACTGAGTTCGAACTTTCTGCAGAAAATGCTGTTTTTGGAGAACCAGCATTTGGTATATTTCCTCTGTAATAAAGCTCCACATTCTGCTGATAAGCTAGACTGTTGACTTTAGATCTCTTTAACTCCAATTCATGACTTTCAAGCCTTTCAATCAGCAAATCAATCTTTAACTCATCTGGCTTGATTGTATTCTTTAGCATAAGAGCGAAATATTGCCATTCTTGATCATTTGGCAATGAATCAAACAATTTATCCACCATCAAATCCTCATCATAATTGATTCCATGTCTGGTCAACTCCATTTTCAGATGTCCGAATCTCTCTAGCATTTTACAAAACAGATTCATTTTCATACAACTGAATAAATCAAACTCTCTACGCAACAACTTCTTCTTGTTTTTGACAATCTCATTACTCCCAGTACACTTTCTCTCCAATGCTTCCCACAATTTCTTTGAGGTTTTTTCTTGTTCAAGCAATGAAATAATATCCTCTCTCACTGACTGTTTGATCAACGTTATCATTCTGTATTCAGCAACAACATTCTTTACATCTTTTTCTGAAAAATCTTTCTCCTCGATTAACTCTCCTCCTGCTTTCTCTGGTGCTTGATATTCAGTTACTAACTTTAACCAGCTCTCAGGAGCGAAAGCTTTCACCTATCCTTCAAATCTGTTTTTCCACCAATTATAATCTTCGACTTTCATCAACTTTGGTGGCTTCTGTTGGCTTCCGTACATGTTTTCGAACTTCAAAATATCCAAAATCTCTTTTGAATATTCTTTCAACTCAGATCTTCTATCTGACGATTCGGAAGTGAACGCATTGTAGAATGTATTGTAGAATTCTTCACCGTTGTTTGACATTTTTGATCACCTGAAAATCAATAACCTGGAAGCAAAACAAACAAACTTAATCAGTTCAAACAATATCAAATAATTTGAAATGTGCTAACACTCGATTGTCGTGAAATAATCTTGACACTTGGGCGAAAATCAGATTGATCGAATGAGCGAAAACAGATTGGTCAAATAAGGGGACCAATAACTCTGACCGAATAAGCGAATCTCGATTGGACCAAATAAATGAACTAGATGATGTTGTTCGAGCAAATCAAGAATGGATCAGAAAATGTCATTCGAGCGAACCATAAAATGTCATTCGAGCGGACCAAAAAGTTTATACGAGCGGACCAGGATTGTTCATACGAGCGGACCAGTTATTGTCGTACGAGCGGACCAGATGTTGTATGAACGGACCGGATGTTGTATGCTCGAGCGGACCAGGCTTGTTCGATTCGAGCGGATATACCTGAAAAGCGGACCTACTGTGCAATTTCGAGCGGACCTAGGCTGTTTTTGGAGCGGACCAGAGTCACAAAAGCGAACCGAACATGTTAAAACGAGCGGATCTCCGATTAACCGTAAAAGCGGACCTCAGTTTTTAAACAATTTTGACCATTTTTAATCCGAATTTTAACTCGAAACTTTCAAGGGTTTGTTATTGTCCACTAATACATGTCGTGTGAAAAATTCGTCCGATTTTAACCGTGGAAACTTGTCCGAATAGGAAAAGAAGGTGTAGAAGACAGAAAACGAATCAAATTTGAACTGAACTCTTCCTCCTGAGCTCTGATACCACTTGTTGGGTCGTCGTTGACCCTGAATGAGTCGATCAGAAGAGTCTTTTATCTAGTTCAAAGGCGGAATCGATGAATCAGACGCTCAAACTAAATATAATGCTTCTTGTATTAATTCTGACAATGTTTACAACCTGGAAGCAAATCGGCAGCACTTCATTACACAATCAGGTCCGTGCCAAATGAACTAACCAAGCACCTATATATAGGGATTCGGGTTCGCTTATGTGGTCTGTCCTAAAAGCGAACCTGTTATGATGAGAGTGGTTCGCTTTTATGGACAATGTCCATAAAAGCGGACCTCAATGCTAATTCGTCACATTTCGTTTCTCGAACCTCGTGCACAAAATATTCTAACCTATCCTAATCTATTACATGATACAAGACGAAGTCAATAGACGTAGTGCACTAACAAGAACCAACCTTATGGAGGTTATGTGTGTCACAAGCGAGTAAGTATCAAAGTAATCTAGACCTTCTTTTTGTCTAAATACTTTAATCACCAACCTAGCCTTGTATTTATCAATATGTCCATCTTCCTTTTGTATATCCAACGATATCTAAGTGGTTTGCAACCAGGTGGAAGATCTACTAGCTCCCAAGTATGATTTTGCAATATAGAATCAATTTCGTTCTTTATCGCTTCTTTCCATTGAGGTCCTTCCAAAGACGAAACCGCTTCGCGATAGGTATTGGGCTCGCCCTCAACCGTATAGCTAACAAAGTCTGGACCAAAGGATTTTTCAACCCTTGGCCTTTTGCTTCGCCTATGATCACTCTCGTCAACCTCAGGTCGTTCATGTGTCTTATCATGAATTACCTCATCAACTAGTGTAGATGAGCTTTCACCTACTTGCAAATTAGGTGTTGCTGATGTTGCGTTTGTTTGTCCTCGCAAAGGGAACACGTTTTCAAAGTACGAGACAACGTTAGGATTCGCCTCCATGATAGTGTGTTCCTGTACATCTGGATTCATGGACTCATGTACAAGAAAGCAATGCGCACTACTTTGATGTGCATACCCAATGAATATGCAATCAACAGTTTTGGGTTCTATCCTAAGAGGCTTAGGAGGTGGTATAATCACCTTTGCTAGGCACCCCCACACTTCCAAGTTTTTGTATGAAGATTTTCTTCCTTTCCATAACTCATATGGAATTTCGTCCTTCGTTTTGAGTGGTATCTGGTTTAAAAGATAATTGGCCGAGAGAATGGCTTCCCCCCAACATGTCCTGGCTCACCCCAGAATTGATCAACATGGCGTTCATCATTTCTTTCAATGTACGGTTCTTTCGTTCTGCCACGCCATTTGATTGTGGAGAATAAGGAGGTGTACACTCATGTATAATGCCATTTTTTGCGCATAATTTAGCAAAAGGTGCAACATATTTGCCTCCTAGATCGCTTCTCACAGCTTTTATCTTTATTTTGAAGTTGATTCTCAACTTCATTTTTATACAAGATAAATTTATTTATTTCTTCGTCTTTACTTTTAACTAAATATACATAGCAATATTTAGTACAATCATCAATAAACATGATAAAGTAGTTATTTCCTCCTCTTATGAGTACCGCTTTTAAATCACAAACATCGGTGTGAATTAAATCAAGGGGTTCGATTATTCGTTCAATCGATTTTGATTATGATCTTGTAAGTTTGGATTCTACACATGTTTCGCATTTTGAATGTGAATCAATATGGAATATTGGTATACATTTTAAATTAGTTAAACGACGTATTGAATTAAAATTTACGTGAGCTAGTCTACCATGCCATTTATTCGAATCGGAAAACTCAAGCAAATAAGTAGAAGTAGTAGCAACTTTATTCATGTCTTTCTTGATAGCCATTACATTCAATTTAAATATCCCATTGCAGGCATAGCCCTTACCAACATACATGCCACGTTTAGTAAGAACAAACTTGTCACTTTCAAATACTAAACAAAATCCAAACTTATTAAGCAACCATCCTGAGACTAGGCTCTTGCGTAAGTCCGAAACATATAACACGCTGCTTAGAGTGAGCTCCTTCCCGAAGTCCACTTCAAAATCACCATGCCTTCACCATTGATGCCCGTGGTGGTTGCATTTCGCATGTACAACTTCTCATCTCCCGCAAGCTCTTTGAATGTACTAAAGAGGCTCTTGTCTGGGCAAACATGATGGGCCGCGCCCGTATCAACCCACCATCCTTTTGGAGTGTTGGTCACAAGATTGAACTCGTCCATCAAGGCAGTTTTGTTAGAAATCACTGCCATCAAAGGCATTCCGTCTTCATCTACCATGTGGCACGCTCACGCTTTGGTTTCTTGCATTGGTTAGCGTGATGCTCTGGCTCGTCACAGTTGTAACAAGTCCCTTGGAACGCTTGAGGCTTCTACTTCACAACCCCTTTGGTTCAAGCTTGCTAGCCTTTGCTTTCTCTTTGTCCTTCTTCCCCTTAACCTTATTGCCTTTAGAGGATTGCCCATGTTCAGCCATATTTGCGCTAGCAGTTGTTTGCGCAAGGCTGCCTTTTTAGGCAATTCTATTGTCATCTTCAATCCGAAGACGAACAATAAGGTCCTCTATAGTCATCTCCTTTCGTTTGTGTTTAAGACAATTCTTAAAATCCACCCAACTAGTATATAACTTTTCAATCATTGCTGCCACTTGAAATGTCTCGCTTAGTGTCATGCCTTCTGCTAGGATGTCATGCATTATAATTTGCAACTCTTGGACTTGATTCATAACGGTTTTATTATCAACCATTTTGTATTCCAAGAAACGGGCTACCACAGATTTCTTTCTGCTAGCATCCTCCGTTTTATACTTTTTGTCCAAGGCATCCCATAAATCTTTGGAAATCTTGACATTGTAGTACACATTATACAATGCATCCGAAAGGTCATTTAACAGATTACCTTGACATATGAAATTTGAATGCTTCCAAGCATCTACCGCGCACTGAGTTTAGGTGTCAGTCTCCCCTTCCTCAAGTTGGGGAGCGGTTTCAGTGAGGAACCTCGCAAGGTTCCTCGTGGTCAAGTAGAAGAACATCTTCTGTTGCCACCTTTTAAAGTGTAGACCCGAGAACTTCTCGGGTCGTTCAGCATGATTGGCCATTGTGGACGCTCCCACAGTGTTGGCATTCAAAGAGGTTCCCGTCACAACATTGTTGTTGTTGACATTCACGTTTTCTGAAGTAGACATTCTGAAATTAAAATTATTAATGTTTAGTTCAAACGTTACTGTTCAACAGAAGTAACTAAAATTTTAATTTAATGTCAAGTGGGGTACACCTCCAAGGTTTTGCACGCTGATTTAACAATCAGAGACAGCCCGCGGGTTAGGTCTAGTGCAAACAACCAAGGCGTTTATTAGTCAGATTTACCACAAATTTATTCTTTGACTTCTAAGTCTAACTTTGAAAACAAAACCGAAAATTTTTGTGAGTTTTTAAGACAAATTTAAAAGTAATCAAATGTTTTCAACGAAAGTCGCTCCTTTGAAGATGAAAATAGAAATAAAATCTATTTTTAAAACACAAACTGTGTGAAACAAAACTAGTTTGAATCATAAACATAATGGTTTTGAATACACGAACGGTATTTTAAAAAATTGTTTTAAGATTATAGGAACCGTTCGCGTATAAATAAAATAAAAACAATTTTATTAGATGAATACAATACAAAAAATTACAACTGAAATAAACAGATTACAAGAACAAAGATGAAACAGAAATAAAACGTAGCCGAGGGTTGTGTTTAACAAAGCGCCATTAAAACAAATTCCGAGTCTCCCAGGAGAACTCGTTTATTTCCCAGGGTACAACAGCCGGAGTAGTATGTACTGCCGGAGCTGGCTCGAGGACCCGAAGACTACCTTGAGACAAGAAAAGAAGAGAAAAGATCAGAAGTTAAGTATGCTGAGGGAAGTTTGCATAAGCCGTTGGTGTTGCTGGTGTCTTCTACAGTGGATGTGATGCTGTATTTATACAGCATCTGAGAAGAAACAACAAAAACGAATTAAATGAGAGAATTAAATTGCATTAAACGTATTCAATGCACTTTAATTCGTCATTTAATTCTCAGGAATTCTCAGTCAAAAGCGTTGACTCGTCTTCAATGCAGCTTTTCTGCTTCAGCACACGCGCGCGGTCAACAATACAAGTGCGCCATCGAAACGCCACATTGTGCCACGCAGCGCGCGAGTGCGGGGAGCACCTTTTGCGAGTACCCTAGTGTGTGGTTCCATGAAAGAATAGGAATGGAGTGTTCCCACTAAAATATCTCTTTAAGTTTCATTTCTCCTCCTATGTGGAACAAGGTGTCACTTTCCCATTATTTCAATATTCAATATTTCAAACACCAAACATCTCATTCATCTTAGCTCTGTTTTGGACGCGGTTTAGTTCGTTTCGAAGCTCTTCCAACATAGAACACAAACCCACAAATAAATATATGAAATCCTATTTGTTTCCTATATTTATTTCTAGCCCAAATATTGAAAAAATACATTTCCTATATTTGTGAAAATTGTTATTTTCATCAAATTTCCAACAGTATTCACTCATGAGATCCGGTTTTGACACTTGTATACAGGGGTGGACCCACCTTATGGGGTGGGTGGGCGGTCGCACCCCTTGAAAAAAAAAATAGTTGTATTTTTCGCGAAAAATTTGGAAATTTTCGTCCGCACCCCTTGGAAAATACAGATCGTACCCTTAGAAATTTTCGTCCGCACCCCCTAGAAAAAAAACTGTTAGGAATTTAAATAATAAATTTGTGAACACGGATTGAAACCCGATCAAATTATGTAAACAAGTTAGCTCACTAACCCCTTTAATAAAACTTGAATTCAATCCATCAAGCCCAATAATTTAATACCCATTCAAGCCAACCCAACTACTAGTTTTGTTAAAGAAAATCAGTCCACATAATAAAAAAAAAAAAAACCCCCAAATCGCTACCACTTGCCAGTGACTCTCGCCCTCCCTCTGCCTCACTTTAGCGCCCAGCGACAGCATAATTCTGGCCAGCGAATACAAAATTCTGGCTGCAAACTGGTTAATTCTGGACGCCCCTGACAGGTACATGTTTTTTTTTTTTTTTTTGTTATTTTGATGTTTATGCGATTTTGTTCAAGAGTCATGAGATAATAGGATTTTTGGATGGGTTAAAAAAGTTTAAACTTTTATGTGTTTTGAGGTAATTTGGGGTTGTTCTAGTCTTTGTAGGATGGGTTTGTTATTTCTTAATCTCTTATTGATTATATGATTCTACTATAGGGTTTGAAAAGATGAAATTCAAAAATTGAACTTAAATAGGTAATAGGTAATTCGATTTGTTTTGATGTATTATTGATCTTTTAAGAAGATCCATGTTTATTTTGTATGTGATAGGATTAGGAAAGAACAATGAGTATGGAAGTTATGCCACGATTTCTCAAAAGTAAAGGGGTTGAACCACTTTTTTTCGCTGGATTCTTCTAATTAAAAGACCAATGTATGTTTTAGATAAGTTTTTTTATTCTTTTATTTAATGATTAAGAGAAACAGAAGTAGGGATGGTTTGAACTTTGATGTTTTTTTGTTTGTTAATGTTATAGAAAGTTAGAAACTAGTGTTTGATTGTTTGAAAATTGAAATGGACCCAACCCGATCTGATTCGACCCGCTATGAAACTTTGTTTGTTTGTGTTTACTTGTTTTACATGAACCAACCTGATCCGACCCACTATGAACCGATTTTTTTATATAGCTAAGAGTCTAAAATCTTTAAAAAATTTCCACACCCTGAGGAAAAAAAAAACCCGGGTCCGCCACGCTTGTATATATGGTTAAATTTGTGGTACTTCAACCAATGAATAAACGAGGGTACAATGTTACAACTCACTCTCTTAGTTTCATGATCCCTACCCTTTAGTCTTTAGTTACATGTATTTGTGTATATACATGGTGATTTTAGTTCCATATATGCACACACGCATTAATTTTATTGAAATAGTACTAATTGACTTCTCATTTCATATATTCGTCATTATCAAACATTACATAGACATTATAAAGGCAACTACAGTTGCTCTTTTGTTGGCAAGGAACTGTGTAAATGCCAAAACAAATACACTAATATTTCAATTCTGAGTATCGTTAAAGGAGTTTCTTCTGGCCGTTTTCAGAATGGTCTTATCTGCAACTATGAAATATGCAGCTCCTGCCACTGCATGCAGTTTTACAACATTTATATATCTGAAACCCTTAGAAGAAAAATGTAAAGTTAGTATTAGTTAACTAATGTACCTGTAGAGACGATGAGAGCTTGGGCTGTGTGGTTAAGATGAGCTTTTGCCCATGGCACCATTCTTGCACTTGCCACCTACAGATACATATACATGCATACAGTTACTTCATTTGTAAGTGTCTATGCTCAATACCCTTCAAGATATAAGTCGCAAATAACCAATTAACAAGTAAAGATGAGTAGAGTACTAACAGTTGGGATAGCAGTGGCAATGGTGGCCAACACAGCGGCTTTAGCTCCTGCAATAACTCCTTCTGTACGATGATCACAACCCAAAAGATACAAAACTTAACCAGATTGATCATATGCATAAATTAAGAAACTGCATTATGGTAAAATGTTTATGATAATTACCATGAGAGCAGCGTTTGGCCATGGCTAGCTTTTGGTCAAATGAAGCCATTAGTTTTATGCAGCTATAAATTTGCACACAAACTTAGAAATGGAGGGGGATGATCGATAATATATGAAGTGGGATTGCTGATTTGGATGAGGAATATTGTGGAGTATTTATAGGCATGTAAAAGTGGGGTGAGTGTGCCAAATTCAGTCGGTGTTAGGTTTATGTTTCGAGGTTCAAGATTAGGCTTTGATGGTTTTGATTCATTTTACCTGGTTTCTAGTCAGTTGTTTCATAAAAGTGTCCTTTTTTCCTTTCTTTTACTTAAATATAAAAAATTGCTACAGTCTATGAAAACCAGTGAAACACTTGATTAGGACCAACGTGTTCAATCAAGTGCCTATTCTCCTTCATTTTCCTACACTAGATACTCAGTATCAGCTATTAAAATAATAATAATAATAATAATAATAATAATAATAATAATAATAATAATAATAATAATAATAATAATAATAATAATAATAATAATAATAATAATAATAATAATAATAATAATAATAATAATAATAATAATAATAATAATAATAATAATAATAATAATAATAATAATAATAATAATAATAATAATAATAATAATAATAATAATAATAATAATAATAATAATAATAATAATAATAATAATAATAATAATAATAATAATAATAATAATAATAATAATAATAATAATAATAATAATAATAATAATAATAATAATAATAATAATAATAATAATAATAATAATAATAATAATAATAATAATAATAATAATAATAATAATAATAATAATAATAATAATAATAATAATAATAATAATAATAATAATAATAATAATAATAATAATAATAATAATAATAATAATAATAATAATAATAATAATAATAATAATAATAATAATAATAATAATAATAATAATAATAATAATAATAATAATAATAATAATAATAATAATAGGAAACTCAGGATCTATCAAAATTATTGTCGGGTTCTCTATAATCAGATACCATTAAACCAGATGTGAATAATTACTCTATAACTTTTAATTATCAATTTCAAACCATTTGAGTACAATTATAGATTGTAAGTTTGTGTAATTTTCAAATTTTAATTATCCCAAGTGGTCTCTGTTTCATGTTTCAAAATTCTAGATTTTGCTCTTGTGGTTTTATTATAATCAACAGTTTTTTCTTTTTGTATTTATTTGCAGATGGTAGTTGTATACAAACATGTGCTTGAGAAAATATTGTGTGACTAATTTATAAGTGAGAATTTACTCTTGTTAAAAACGTCTCCCTAAATTAGTTGTTTCTAAAAGTTGAAAATCAAACAAATTTACTCTCCACAATTATTTTCACTAGGTAAATTTATCTAATCGGTCAACTAATCAGTAAGTGGTCAACAGTGGTTATATCCAGTCCTAACTGGCAAAAAATCGATGACAGTCTAGCAATTCTTGCATGTAGCAATTCCTGCATGTTGGGTTATATAAGATCTGCTGATAATGAATGCCAAAACCCATAGGAACCATCTTACATGCTTGATAGAATAAGTGGAAGTACAAACTTTGGTATAGAAGCCCCCGCCCCCCCCCCCCCCCCCCCGAAAGCTTCTCAAACAACCACCAAAAGTGTCTGATCACATATCTGCTACCACAAAGAATAAAAGTCAAGGCTAAAGACCAAAAGATCAAGTCAACAAGTCAAACAAGACCAAAAGTACAGGATTCCGAAAGTGCTGACATTGTCTTTTATAACTATCCAACAATTTTATTAACTGCTGATAGTTACATCATTAATTAGTTTGTTTAGGGTCGCTTTCATGGGGATGTCACGGGCAGTTCTCTCCTTCTATATCTAGTTCATGTCTGTCATTATATTTGTTCATACTAAGAGCCAAAAGGCATAAGAACTTAGTGAAAGAGAGAGATCACCTAGTGAGTGAGAGTACACTATGCACCTTTGATTGTATTGTAAACATGTGATTGAAAGAAATCATTATGCAATCATCCTCAAAATCCAATCGTGTTGATGATGATGTGTTTAGCTTGAATTTCTATATTTGTTCAAACTATTTAATAAAAAACACACATTACTCTCTGAGATCCAACAATTGGTATCAGAGCCTGTTTCACCGAATTGGTTCACCATTAATTCCGAATATAAACTAGCTCATATTGATAACTAATTGAGTGATCAAATGACTTAAGAAAAATTAGACCAGTCAAAACATTCAATTGTTTTGATACTCTGTTTTCTAAGAAAAACTCAATATAATCAGCTGACTTCGGTTCTGGTTTCTTTATCAACCCATTGATGAACCCACTTTTCTTGGCAAACAAGAAATTTAGCATCTCTTGAGACTAGTCTATGTAGTTCCTATGGCTTAACGGGTTATTCACATGCATCTGCCTCGGGTAACCTAAGGCATGAATGTTAAACGAAGAGTTGTGATCAAGAAAAGCTCCATCAGTTTAGTTTGTTTATCGCTAGTCATAATGATAGGCGATTAGGGTTTTATATTTGTGTTTAGGTAGGATCTTTTCTTATGATTGCTCTTATACGATAATAATTTCTTATGGCAAAGAAATAACAAAAAAGAAGGCTACGTATTAATCAATATGTGAATATGAATTAAAATAGAGAGCATCCTTAGGGAGGGCGGGGCACCAAGCGTGTAGGCCTCCCCGGGTAGGAACCTGAGCCAGCACACCGCCACCACCCCCCCACGGGTAGGCATGGCGGGTTGTGTTGGGCAGCTCCCAAACCCGCTCGAGATTAACCAATTTGACCGTTGACCCTTCACTTCAACGGTCATATGACGGTTTAATTTAAAAAAAAAGTATTTAATTTTTAAACTCTATAAAATAACAATCTCTTAACCCATTTTCATTTCCATCTCATTTCTTTCTCCATCTCTAAAACTTTATACTCAATTTCATTCTCATGGCTAATCATTTATACGAAGAGTTGGGTATTTACCTACCGCCAAACGATTTCGAAGATGATTTTTCAACCGATAGTTGCCTAGCAAATTTCGTGGAGAAGCTAGAGGAACTCGAAGCAGAAGACACAACAACTTTGTCGGGCGTTCCAAAAAAAATAGTCAAACCTGATCGCATACAAGGTAATCAAAATCCTCTGAACGATTATTTGCTGATGAACCAATGTATGATGAAGAAACATTCAAATACCGTTTTCGTATGTCGAAAAGTTTATTTTTTTTTTTTAAAAAAATTGGTGATATTGAAAGTCAATATCCTTGGTTTCAAGAAGGATATGACGTGCGGTTGAAAAAAAGTTTTACTGTAACACCCCAAATTCTATGTGCTAATTAATAAAGGTTAGTGGTGAATGTGTAAGAAATAAATTGTTAGCCATTAATAATGTAAGCACCAAACCTGAGGGACCAATAATGAAAAAAGATGAAAGATGAATTTATAAAACTCAATTAAAACACAAAAACACACATCTTGTGTGTGTGCCGACTAGAACTGTGTGAAGAAGAAGAGAACCCTTAACATCACAAATCTACAAAATTGAAAGGAAAATTGAAGTTTAAATCCGTGCATGAACTAAGATTCATGATCATCTAAGTGCCCTTAACGCCAAGTAAGTCGACTTTTATGTTTTAGTGATGTTTGATGAAGTGGGTTATGTATAATCCGTGAGTATATTATGAAATTTAACATGAATGTTAGATAATATCAATGTGAGGAAGTTGTAATATGCTTAATTTTGATTGTATTGATAAGTTGGGATAAAACCCACTTAGAATTGGTAGGAAGATGAAGTCTAGTGAGGTTATTTGTAAATTTGTGTAAATGTTGATTTTAAAGTAGTGTTGTAGAAAGTATTTTGATGAATAATTTGATATAAAACTTATGATACATGATTCTGATGATGACTTGTGAAGATTGAATGATCATATTAATCCATGGAGAAACTTGGAAGAATGTGTTTTAATTACTTGTACATTATGCTTTGTTAATGGTAAGCACACAACGTGTTTGATGAAATTCCTTGATTTGGTTTAGTTGGATTTTGACACCGAAACTTGATGAATTAGCATGGAAATGGAATTATATGCGGATAATTACCATTATAATTGATACTTGAAGTGTGCGTATGTAGTTGATATAGTGAAAGCTAAACATGTAATGTTGCACCTTATAGGGGTGAAGAAAGAAGAAGGTACAAGTCAATCGAAGGCACTTGGAACGCAAAATCAAGGTAAGTTCATATAAACTTTGTCTATCTTGTAAGTAAATCAAGATAATAGTCTTATTTCGTTGTCTCTAGTTTGAAGTTGTAGTGTAGAGAATGTTAAGTTGATGTGTTGAACATTAAAGTAAAGTTTAGAAAGATGAGAAAGTAAAGGATGCGTGTTGACCCGTTGAGAACGGGTCAAAATGAGTGGAAAGTATGATGATGGAATAGTGCAAGTAGAGACTCGTTGAAAACGGGTCGAACTGATGAAATCATGTTGATAATGTTATCGAATGAATTGACCGCAATGGATGGGTCATATGAGACTTGCACAATGAATTATGATGATGGATAAGCTATGGCTCGTTACGGAGAGGTCGGATGTTTTCGATGCTTGAATGTCAAAGGAATGCTAACAATAAATCTGTGTAAATGGATTAGATGCAAGTATGGGATAAATGATATATAAGGATGATGTTATTAAATTTTGATCTTGTTAATGGGTCAAGTAAAGACTAAAAGGAAAGTTGTAGATTTTGATAAGTAAAGTATACTAATAAAAGTTTTGGTGTTGTGTATGCTAGGTAAATCAAAATCTTGAAAAAGGCGAGCTTGGAATGAACACACACACATCTCGGTCGTATGCGCTTCCGGACAAGTTGTCACAAACGGGTAAAAAATACTTTTTGGGTTCTAAATGTCATTTTCGTACTTATGGTTTGTAAGTAAGTAGGATGTGGTTGTACTTGTTACTAGCACGGTTAATGTTTGTTAAACACCTTTGATGGTTGTGTTGTTTCGACCAACCATAAGGGCATTTTGGTAAAAATCTAAAATATGCTATGGAAGTTTTTAAAAGTTGTCATTTTATTTGTCTTTTTGACCGTTATATAAAATGGGCGTTTCATTTACGGCGATACAAAAAGTTACATCCGCAATCAAACAACTCGCGACAGGTAATACTCCCAATGAGAACGACGAGTGTTTACAAATGTCCGAAAGGACTTCGTGAGAGTACTTTCAATTTTTTTTTTTGCAACGCCGTTAACCAATTATATGGTGATGAGTTCATGCGTAGGCCGACAAGGACTGACGTAGCCAATTTATACAAAAACCACTAGGAAAAAACACCACATTCCAAGGATGCTAGATAGTATTGATTGTACGCATCTTGTTTGCAGGATGTGTCTCACGGTGTTACAAGGCCAGTATATGAGAGGTGATCACGAATAGCCAACATTCATGGTCAAAGTGGTCGTGTCACGAGATTTATGGTTTTGGCATGCACATTGTGGACCGTCCGGTTCACTAAATGACATCAATGTTCTCTGGCAGTCTCCAATATTCGTCACTAAACGGAATGGAACCGCACCTAAGTGTCCATTTCAATTGAATGGACATACACACAAACGACGATGCTATTTAACCAAAGGGATCTACCTTACATAGTCAAGGTTTGTTTAAACATTTCCGTATCTAGTTGATCCGAATGAAAAAATGTTCAAGAAATTGCGCGAAGGGCAAGAAAAGATGTGGAGCGGTCATTTGGTGTCCTAAAAGGAAAATGGGGCATACTTAGGAGATCAATGTGTGCTACGGTGGTGAACAAGATTATTAGCGAGACGTATACGTGCATGATACTTCACAATATGGTCTTAAAAGACGAGGGGCATGCGTTCTCACCGGTCCACATTAGGGATCCAATTGTCGAATCCGTTTTTGATGACGTAGCGCTTACAGAGTTAATGGACCCCGATACGCATTATCGACTTAAAAATGATCTTTTCATCCATATTGCAGATCCATATTGTAGCCCAAGATCTACCATACCTGGAGGAGGAAGACGATGTTTAGGATTTAAAAATATTTTTTGTTCGTTTGTTTGAATTATATATTTTTATTTTCAGTTAATGAAATTATTTTCTTTTTAACGTTTGACTATATTTAAATGAAAAAAAGTTTGTGGCTCGGGTAGACGTCTCCACCACTTACTAGTTAATCGGTATTTAATGCACTTTTTGAGTTGACAAGTGATGATTGGTTAGCGCTAGGGTACCTAAGCTAAAATGCCCCTTGCTCCTTTATAAATACAAAGGAGCTAAAAAAAGAAGACCTATAATTAAGGCTGGAAACTAGGAAAGGTAAATGGTAAGTAATAAAAATAAAGTATCATCCAAATCAATGTTTGAAAATAAGTAAAGCATATGTTATTTCTCACTACTATTAAATATTTTAGATATCTTAGTATTAGGCTACTCGGTGTGGGGGCGTTCTAGGCCAGTCGAGCCCTGGCGCCGCCCCTCAACACCATTTCCATGGGTGCATGGTCGTCGTGACCGTCTTCCCGAAGACGTTGAGGCCGGGCCTCCCCTTTCTCACACACACATATACATACAACATACACACACACATATATAGGCCCATCCTTCATTTCCCCTGATCCATCCTTGGAAGGGCATTCTCCTTAGATGTTAACGTAACGCTGAGATGGTGAGGCATCCTCCAAGGACTTGCCTCCTCCTACACCTAGTAGTCTTACAAAGGGACGCATATGAAAACTAATAGTTTTTCTAATTATAATTAATTTTTTTTCTTATAACTTTTGTTCGTTAACAAAAGAAAAATTATATATAAGGTTGTGTTTTCAACAGTAAAAAGATATAAATTTTATTGAAATCAAATCACATTCAAAAGAAAGTATATTTTTGTAAAAGCGAAATGATACTGGTGGAACAACATCAACACCGGTATCAATATTGTTTTTATTGCTTTCTACCTCGATAAGAGTTGGATTCGGTATTTTCCAACATTCTTGCGTAATTACCGATACCGAACCGGCATTGTACAACCATAACTAGTATAATGTTTAGTTTGTGTTTTTACTCATTTTTTATTTCGGTATTTTCACTACCAATATCGAATAATTTTTTTTTTCTTAACACACTGATATATGTTTTATTTAAAACGAAATTGTATTTAAATTTAAGTGTTTTTTTTATTATCATAAACTATACTCGGTACATGTACTGTAACTAATTAAGTTAATATCTACCGTAAACATGTGTTCCGATATCAATATTGATTTGCATAAACGCATTTCATTATCTTTTTAGGTGACAACTTATATGTAATTATACGTAATATCATTCTAAATATTTTTTTTTTATTTTTTAGTTTTGTTATATATTTTCTCATTTCAATTGCACTGAGTCGACTAGTTTATTATTACAATTGAATGTTTCTTGCATGTGTTGTTAAAAAGACTTAGTTATATTTAAAAGTAGAGTAAATTGTCAAAATCGTCCCTAAGGTTTAGGCTTATTTGTCAGTTACATCTAAAATGACTTTTTGTGCCAAACTACCCTTCACTTTTGGCATTTTTTGTCATTTTCATCGAAACCTTTAAACTACCCACGAAATATTAAATATAAGGCCATGAACCAAAAGTTTCTTTACTTAAATCACTCAGAATAAATATAGTCGTAATTAAATATATATCTTATTTCTACCAACATATTTTGTAGAGGCTCAACACATTTAAAAAATATCATTTTAGATTAAGCTAGCAAACAACCGTAAAACTCTGACAATTTACTTTTAAAAGTATCTTTAGAGAAGACTGATCTTCTACATATATTCAAATTTATGTTCGGTTGCTTTTCATATACTCACATATATAATGTCCAAACTATAAACCTCTGTGTAATTACACCCGTCATCTTTTTCATTTTAGAAAACTAAAGAATACGAACAATTGACTAAGCCAAACTTTGTGCTATGTAAACCTTTGTTTAAGGGTATTGACTCATGAGATCCGGTTTTGACACTTGTATATATGGTTAAATTTGTGGTACTTCAACCAATAAATAAACGAGGGTACAATATTACAACTCACTCTCTTATCCCTACCCTTTATTCTTTAGCAGTGTAAAATCCTTATAAGGATAAGGCTTAAAAAAAGTAACGAAATCTAAAAAACGTCAATTTTTGTTGGAGGAAGCAATTGATCTTCATATTCATTATTGTGAGATTTTGGAGGTTTGTCATGAAACAGTGGGTTATTGCAGGATTTGGAAGACATGATTATAAACGTGTGAGTGAATGAACTTGAATCGAATGTGGACAGACAATAACAAGAGTTATGAATGTCTTGGTGCCAAGGGTTGTTCCCGGCAACCAGATTATATACTAGATAGATAAGCGGTTATTAGGTAGTTTGGTTTTGGCGGGAGTAACCGTCAAGTTTGAACCGTTTAACCTACCGTCACAACCGCTGGTTTACATCGTTACATACATACACATACGAATGAGCATATAGTTACAGTAATAACGTTTTAATACATATAATTATGTTTATATCTATATAAATATATATATATAAAACTAATAATTTTGAGTAACGGGGCTGCCCCCTATTAACAAGCGAGGTCTAGGTCTTTAGTTACATGTATTTGTGTATATAAGTATGGTAATTTTAATTCCATATATGCACACACGCATTAATTTTATTGAAATTGTACTAATTGACTTCTCATTTCATATATTCGTCATTATCAAACATTACATAGACATTGTAAAGGCAACTACAGTTGCTCTTTTGTTGGCAAGGAACTGTGTAAATGCCAAAACAAATACACTAATATTTCACTTCTGAGTATCGTTAAAGGAGTTTCTTCTGGCCGTTTTCAGAATGGTCTTATCTGCAACTATGAAATATGCAGCTCCTGCCACTGCATGCAGTTTTACAACACTTATATTTATGAAACCCTTGGAATGAAAATGTAAATTAAGTTAACTAATGTACCTGTAGAGACGATGAGAGCTTGGGCTGTGTGGTTAAGATGAGCTTTTGCCCATGGCACCATTCTTGCACTTGCCACCTACAGATACATATACATGCATACAAATTAACCAATTGGACATAATAAGAATTGAATCAGACGAAAACAAATTAACAAGTAAAGATGGATACTGACAGTTGGGATAGCAGTGGCAATGGTGGCCAACACAGCGGCTTTAGCTCCTGCAATAACTCCTTCTGTACGATGATCACAACCCAAAAGATACAAAACTTAACCAGATTGATCATATGCATAAATTAAGAAACTGCATTATGGTAAAATGTTTATGATAATTACCATGAGAGCAGCGTTTGGCCATGGCTAGCTTTTGGTCAAATGAAGCCATTAATTTTATGCAGCTATAAATTTGCACACAAACTTAGAAATGGAGGGGATGATAGATAATATGGGATTGCTGATTTGGACGAGGAATATTGTGGAGTATTTATAGGCATGTAAAAGTGGGGTGAGTGTGCCAAATTCAGTCGGTGTTGGGTTTATGTTTCGAGGTTCAAGATTTGGCTTTGATGGTTTTGATTCATTTCACCTGGTTTCTAGTCAGTTGTTTCGTAAAAGTGTCCTTTTTTCCTTTCTTTTACTTAAATATAAAAAATTGCTACAGTCCATGAAAACCTTTGCTACACTTAATTAGGACCAATGTGTTCAATCAGTGCGTATTCTCTTTCATTTTCCTACACTGATACTCCGTATCAGCTGTTAAAATAATAATAATAATAATAATAATAATAATAATAATAATAATAATAATAATAATAATAATAATAATAATAATAATAATAATAATAATAAAAAAAGGAAACTCAGGATCTATCAAAATTATTGTCGGGTATAATCAGATACCATTAAATCAGATGTGAATAATTACCGTATAACTTTTAACGGTGAGAATCAAACAAAAAGTTTATTTTAGCTAGGAAGGATAGGAAGCAATAGCATTATAAGACAAAATTTAAAATAAAGAGTATGTGTATTTTAGTCAATCGTATCCAATCTTCTTACTTATTCTCCCAAGTAACTTCAAAATCCACCATCTTTAACCTTTTCTTCACTTTCTATCTCAATAATCACTACATTATAGTGCAATTTTCATCACAAATCAATGATTCAAACACCCAATCAACGTGTTCTTCAACTTTTTTGAAAAAACCCAGTTTAAATTCATATAATATCTCATTTTTTTCCCGTGATTTTGAAGCGAATCACTCGATCCGTTCGATTCGATCGCTGATAAGTGTTTCTATCATTCAAATTTCGTCAATTATTGAAGAAATCGGCTTCGATCCATGTAAGAAATTCTTAAATTGCATTTTTACGATCTGGG
Source organism: Helianthus annuus (assembly GCF_002127325.2). Classification (NCBI taxonomy): domain Eukaryota; kingdom Viridiplantae; phylum Streptophyta; class Magnoliopsida; order Asterales; family Asteraceae; genus Helianthus; species Helianthus annuus. The sequence continues at coordinate 60,523,670 of NC_035437.2, forward strand.
TTTTTGAGTTGAGTCATTGCGTTTTACGATCTTGGCGGGGGTCCAAGGGCAGCGCCCGTGGGAGCAGGGTCCAAGGGGCGGCAGCCCCTGGCTGGGGTCGACAGTTTTTTAACTGTTTCGTAGACAGTTTTTGATCTCTTACTTCCTGGTTCAGACAGTTTTTGAAGTATTTTTAGTCATTGCATTTTAGGTAAAACACATATTTATGTGTTTTCAGTCTATTGCGTTTTAGAGAGAACACTTTTTTTTCTGTTTTTAGGCCATTGCGTTTTAGAAATAAGACAGTTTTATGTGTAATCTGATCATTGCGTTTTAGAAAAACACATTTTTGAAGTGTTTTTAGTCCATTGTGTTTTAGTTAAAACACATTTTATGTGTTTTCAGTTCATTGCGTTTTAGAAAAAAAGTATTTTAAGTGTTTTCTGGTCATTGCGTTTTAAAAATAAGACATTTCTTTGTGTTTTTTGTGCATTGCGTTTTAGGTAAAACACATTTTTATATGTTTTTAATCCATTGCGTTTTAGAAAAAAAAAAGACTTTTTTAAGTGTTTGCTGGCCATTGCGTTTTAGAAATAAGACATTTTTTTGTGTTTTTTGTGCATTGTGTTTTAGGTAAAACACATGTTTTATGTGTTTTCAATCCATTGCGTTTTAGAAAGTACATTTTATTTTGTATTTTTAGGCTATTATGTTTTAGAAATAAGACATTTCTTTGTGTTTTCTGGCCGTTGCGTTTTACAAATAAGAAATTTCTTTGTGTTTTTGATGCATTGCGTTTTAAAAAAGGTCATTTTTACGTTTTTTTTTTCATTGCGTTTTATGCAAATGGGCTTTTTTCCATTGCGTTTTATACAACTGGGTTTTCGAAAAAAAATCGAAAATATAGCAATACTATACTCGTTTTAAAGATAAAAAACGCTTGTTTTTTTGGTGCAATTTTTTTAAAAAATAATGTTGTATGAAATAGTTATTAACCTTTAAAAAATGGTGGGGGGGGGGATTGGAGAAGAGAGAAACTATTGTCCTGGATTTTTTTTTGAACGACAAATTTGGATCACTGACGGAACACTAGAGTATCATCGTGCCACCAGCAGAACCATCCGATCATATCCATCTCTACTAGGCAATAATGCTTATACACCAATTCAGGAGTAAACCCAATAAATCTAGGAAACACCCCCTTTGTGGGAATCGAACCCATGACCTAATGGTCATAAGTCTTATCCCACCGCCAAGATACAACTAGGCTATAATGCCATGAGTATTGTCCTGGATTGACTAGAATACCCTTACACAAACCTACGCTCCTCTTTTCTCCTCTTCAATTTCACTCATTTAATCTTAGCCCTTTATTAAATCAATTGATAATCAAAATTACTTTCTAGCCTTTCTAGCAAAAAAAAAAAAAAAAAAAAAAAAAAAAAAAAAAAAAACCTCCTATTATATCCTAACTCTAACTTTTAATTATCAATTTCGAAACCATTTGAATACAATTATAGATTGTAAGTTTGTGTAATTTTCAAATTTTAAAAATTATGATAGTTGTTTTTATTTTAAGAGTTAGGTTTTGATACAAATGAGTCTTAACATAAAAATTGGATTAACGTAAGAAGTCAAGGAGAGATTCTTTTCTTTTGAATTTTTTTTTCTTATCTTATTAAATATGTATTTTAGTCACAAAATCTAAAAAAAAATGATTTTACACTAGTAAAATAAAGCAATTATAATTACTTTATAAAAATTACTTAATTACTTACTAGTGTAAAATTACGAATTCATTTTTTTAGCAATTTACAATTAAACATCATATTTAAATAAATGATAAAAAATTAAAAAATAAAGAAATAAAAGAAAGTTTCTTTTACCTATGTTCACTTTATATTAAAACTTATTTATATTTGATTCTTACATCTTATTTTTTAATTGTCATAAGTGGTCTCGGTTTCATGGTTCTAAGATTCTAGATTGTACTTTTGTGATTTTATTATAATCAACAGTTTTTCGTTCGTATCTATTTGCAGATGGTGGTTGTATACATATTGTCACGGGCCAAATGTTTGAAGATCGCAATGCTATGGGCTGTGCTTGAACGCTTGGGTTACTGGCTAGTCCTGGACTTTATCGGGGGACGGAGTCAGTGTCAATGAAGAGGTGTACGTGCCTAGTCGTGCAAACGACGAACGCACCACTGGTCGAGAGCTGGCGCCGCTCTCCTGATGAGTCCAAGGCAGGACGAAACCAGTGACCCACACAAAGAAGCGGGATGGATTGGCTTGTCCCCGGGGACTTGGGGACGCCACACGGGGGTCGGAAACTAACCCCGTGACAACGTGGTATCAGAGCCAGGTTCACGTTGTCACGGGGTTAGTTTCCGACCCCCGTGTGGCGTCCCCAAGTCCCCGGGGACAAGCCAATCCATCCCGCTTCTTTGTGTGGGTCACTGGTTTCGTCCTGCCTTGGACTCATCAGGAGAGCGGCGCCAGCTCTCGACCAGTGGTGCGTTCGTCGTTTGCACGACTAGGCACGTACACCTCTTCATTGACACTGACTCCGTCCCCCGATAAAGTCCAGGACTAGCCAGTAACCCAAGCGTTCAAGCACAGCCCATAGCATTGCGATCTTCAAACATTTGGCCCGTGACAATATGCTTCAGAAAATATTGTGTGACTAATTTACAAGTGAGAATTGACACTTGTTAAAAACGTCTCCCCAAATTAGTTGTTTCTAAAAGTCAAAAATCAAACAAATTTACTCTCCACAATTATTTTTACTGGATAAATTTATCTAATCGGTCAATTAATTAGTAAGTAATCAACAGTGGTTAAATCTAGTTCTAACTGATAAAAAATCGGTGACAGTTTAGCGATTTTAATGAATGTCAAAACCCAAGAGAACCATCTTACATGTTTGATAGAATAAGTGAAAGTACAAACTTTGGTCTAGAACCCCCAAACCACCCCCCCCCCCCCGGAAAGCTTCTCAAACAACCACCAAAAGTGTCAGAACACAGATCTGCTGTCACAAAGAATAACGAGAACAAAAGTACAAGTGCTCGATTATCAAAGTGTTGGTCAACTAGTCAACAGTCAAGTTAACATAAGTCAAGGCTAAAGACCAAAAGATCAAGTCAACAAGTCAAACAAGACCAAAAGTACAGGATTCCGAAAGTGCAGACATTGTCTTTTGTAACTATCTAACAATTTTATTAACTGCTGATAGTTACACCATTAATTAGTTTGTTTAGGGTCGTTTTCATAGGGACGTCACCAACAGTTCTCTCCTTCTATATATAGTTCATGTCCGTCATTGTATTTGTTAACACTAGGGCTATCCAAACTACTCGACGATCAACGATCGCTCGAAAAATGCCCAAAAAATGCTCGTTCGATTCCCGCTCAGTTTATAAATGAGCCGCTCGGCTCGGTTCGATTTGAAAACGAGCCAAGCATGAGCAAAGGTCCGCTCGTTCGTCGATCGCTCGGTTTTGCTCGAATTATTTTTATTAAATAATTAAGCCCAACAAACATACTAGCCCAACTCAATATCAAAACCTAACCCTAATTCCTAAAAATTCAAATCACTAATCAGCACCTAATCTTCTACAGTCCTGCTACATACCTCCTGCTAGTCTGCTACATACCTCACCAGGGTAACTTCTGTTACATACTAACTAGTTGAATACTCAAGTTCCAAGTATTCAACTCATACGGATTACGGATACGGTACAATCTTCTGCTACATACCTCACCGGCTACTTCAAATTAGTAGAGGTAACTTCTGTTTGATTGTTGAGGATCCAATTTCACAGTTTGCTCCATACCTCGCTGCTGCTCAAGATCTAGTAATTTTGCATGACCGTGCGGATCAAGTGCACTGTCGTGCGGATCGTGGATTGCAGGGTTGTGCACTTCAGGTGCGTGATCATGCGGATCGCAATGTGCATGGCCGTGCGCCTCAGTTGCATGGCCGTGCACTACCTTCAGAATTTACTAAACTTTCTAGAATTGCACTTTGTCCCCTAGAGTTTGATAATTCTATTATTTTATGCTAGAAACTCATAATTAAGCATGTTTTATGGTATTCCAAGTGTATCAGAGTAACGTATGAGTATAATGCATGTATAATTGATAATTCTAAGTATTTCAAGGTCGATTTTTGCGTATAAACATGTATTCGAGTTTGTACGGAATAACACAAGTATGTAACATGTATAAGTATAAAAATGAATTTAATTATGATCAAAGCACTGAATTACAAGATTGAGAAGAGAGTACGAATGGGATATGATTATAAGTTTCCGAAAATAGAGTTACAAATACACTTTCTAAATTAGGAAGGTACGAAAAATGCAAAGCGTTATAGTCTCCCCTACTTTAGGAAATCTCATCCCAAAATTTATTTAAGAGGAAAACTTGGGATAAGACGGTATATGGGTGGTTTGATACAAGTGATAATCGGTTTAACATTTGGCCAAGGTTGAAAATTTGAAGTCTAGTGTTTATGTAGAGTTTGTGTATAAGCGTGTTAAAATTTTATGGTTCAGAAGTGTTGGTTAAATTGGTAGTTTATGGTTGATTGGGTGTACGTAGATAATTTTGAGTGATAAAGGATAGGTTTGTAAAAACAACTCGTTTTGACAAGGCGGATTGGGACATCAACCGTAAGTAAGTGTAAAAATAATAAGTAGAATGTGTATGTGTGTATGTAGGCGATGCGAAGCTGACCGAATTTGGTCAACTCGGTAAAAGGGGCGTTTTTGAAAACGTGACCTAAGGAGTGAAAAAGTTTTAGGTTGAATAAAGATTTAATTTGATGTAAGGTGGCGGCCCGCACCATAGTTTGTAAGAAAAGTCTTATCGGTTCTAAGGCATATTAGTAAAATCATGAGTCATAGGAAAAATGTTTATTGGTGAGAAAATAGGATGGTAAACATTTATGGTTTTTTCTAAAGGTTTTGGCGATGAATGGGCCGACTAGTTGGTGGTTGAGTGTAATAAAGAATGAAATAAAATTTCCAAAATATATTTGGATGAATCGAGTTTGTGAGGATATTCGATAAAATGGATTCGAGTGTTTAGGCCAAATTACTATATATAAGATTTAGATGGAACATTGAGTGAATAGTTGGGGATGATTATGGCATAGGAGTGAATGAGTAATTTAGTGGCTATGCGCGAGAGGTAAAAATAGCAAAAATACTGGATGAAATGTGAATGTAATGCGTTAAAGGATCTTAGTGATAGTTGTAGCCGTTGCGGCTAACGATTCTGGGAATGAGATTTGATATAGGTAAATCGAGTATTAAGCGTTTCAAAGTGAGTTTGGGGGTAACCAAAGAAAGGCTTGTGAGGCACCATAGTTTGTTAAACAATAGTATTTATTAAGGTCTGAATAACACCAAATTTCATACGGCACGTTTCACGAAAGTTTGTTAACATGGTATGAACACTTATATATAGGAAGTATCGGCGGCGTATCCACCATGTCCTAACCATGTTACGTCTGTTTCGCTTTTCGGTGTCACATTACATTCCGTGTTACGACACACAGTAGAGCCTAGTATGGTTTTCATGCGCCTACCATTATAATCTCGTGTGCGTCCGTGATTATCCTGGTCACTACATGATCCGCATAGTCTATACTAATAGTGTATCGGTTAAGGGTACATTTAGCACTAAAAGTGATGATGTCTGTGTGATAGGGTATGAAAAATTAAGCCCATGTTCATATCCATCCTTCTCCCATACTTATCACTCCAAGCTTCAAAGTTGGGGATGCGGGTTCGGGTATATGGATTCGAAGTGTGGCGTTGCAAGACATTGGCCAATTTGTTAAGAAATGACTCCGAAGTTGTACTGTGCGCATGCCACGTAAAAGAAAAAGAGAGTGGATTTGACATGCTAACTACCGAGTGTATGTTGGAAACTCGGTAGGCAAATGTTCACTTCGACCACCATGAGAGGCAAATCAGGTATGATTGTTGTAGAGTTTGTATTATTATTCTTTTTATTTTATTTTCCTAGTTAAATGAACGTTGTGGGTGTGTTCCCTATATAACCCTCACGAGACCTACTCGTCCTCCTGAGCTATTGGGAGGTTTAAAAAGGGCTTGTTGCATACGCTAAATGCAACCGTGATTCCTACGAAAGTGAGTTAGGTTTATTTTTAATGTACATTATTGAACCACATAAATCAAAGTAAATTAACGTATGGTTTGGTAATATTTTCATAAAAGTGGTACAACTAGGTAACTAACAAATTTTAATGGTTGTGAGAAGCATGCTTCTACATAAGGGTTAATATTTGTTGGTACATGTTGGTGCATGCATCTGTCGACTTCGTCTTGTATCGAGTCTTAGTCTTAGAATGTTAGATCAGGGCACATTGTACGAGAATATAGAGTAGTAGTGGTGATTTCCCAAGAACGTGATTTCACATATTTGGACATGTCACTATGTGGGAAATCACATTGTCTGATTTCACATATATGGACATAACACTATGTGGGAAATCACATTGTTTGATTTCACATATATGGACATGTCACTATGTGGGAAATTAGTGATTTCGCTTTTATGGACATGTCACTATGTGTGAAATCAGTGATTTCGCTTTTATGGACATGTCACTATGTGGGAAATCAGTGATTTCGCTTTTATGGTCATGTCACTATGTGGGAAATCTCAGCACTATATATAGCCCATGAACGAAATCATTTGTAACAGTTGTACGATTCCATACCGAGGTGCTGCCGGTGTGAAGATTGCATGTAATTGACTTCTAATCAATACAATTAGCAGTTAAAGTGGAGAATCAACTGTTTCTACCTTTGTTTCTTGTTATTCCGCACCTGAAACAGAGTAAAACTCCTCTGAACGACTCATTCGGGTCAGATCACGATCCTACAGTACATTATGTTTGTGAGATGACCGCTTTGTTGAAAAGATGAAGGGCACACAAGGAACTAGCGAAAAAGCAGGTGCATACGTTTCTTTTTATCTTTGATTTTTAGTTATCAAATAAGTGGAATGTAATTTGTATTTTATTTCTGGGGTGAAATTTTGGGGAAGTTAGCCGTGTCACATCCCTTGTGTGTTTTAAAAACTCTAGTTCTTACACATTGAGGACAATGTTTACCTCAAGTGTGGGGATGGGGGAGTAAAATTTTTTCAATTTTTGACCCGTTCATTTAAGCACTACACATTGAGGACAATGTATACCTCAAGTGTGGGGATGGGGGAAAATTTCAAAATTTTTCAAAAATGTCGTTGTTTGAAGCGATCTAAAAAGCACAAGTAACTAAGTTAACGAGGGATGACACAACTCATTTGGTCTTTTATCATGGTCAAGTTCAAGTTAATAGCATGACGGGTATTTAGCGGGTGGTTATTTGGGAGTAATTCGCCTAAGAAACTAGCACATCATGCATGTCACATACCATACCCTTTATATATGTGAGGTTTTGAGCCACTTTTACACCATAGAATTGCATATTTATGTTTCTTTGTTTGAGTGGACCATTAGTCATGTATCGTAGAACTTGCATCTTTTGATACATTTGAGACCATAGACCGAATACAAGCACAATGATTAAGGCATTAGGTGACCTTTTTCCTTTAAAACCATTTATCCATCCTTACCCAAATAAATCCCCTAGTCGCCCACTTTGAGCCTAAACCTTTCGTTTGATCACCCCATTTAGCCCTTGACCATTAAACTTCTTTGTTTTAACCCGTGTGATGGAAATTCGATGTTAGGTTTAGTTGTTTGTAAAGTTGTGGTTTTGTAAAAAAAAAATCAGAAAATACCATGAAAAACATGAGAAAAATCATTGAGAAAAGTACAAAAAGATGTACAGTAATTGTTGAATAAAAGGCGAACACTTTTGCCTAGTAATTGTTGATTTTTATTTAGTCGGTTTAGATTAGTTGTTGTAATAAAAATCGAATTTTAATCACCTTAGCCACTTTCAAACATCCTATTCCACACCCTTAGCTTAGCCTAGCCCGTTACAACCCTTTAAAGACCTTTTGACTTGTGCATCGTATTCGTGTTCGGTGGTGGAGAATGATTGAGTTGCAAGCCTATGCGGGTACGTGTTATATTCAGTTTTGAGTGATTACTTTAAAAGTGCTAATACATCATTGTAATAGCCAATTTGTAAACCGAGTGAAGTGAACATTGTGAGGAATGTATATGACTTGTGAGTTTCAAGGGCGGGTTAATCTTGGATAATCATCTTTATATGAATTGTCATTTATCGCTAAATATTTTGAAAATTGTAAAAAATATGAACCGAGTATGACTTTAGACCTTAACTTACGTCTCAAGAATGGGAAGTGTGTTTCTCGTTTGACTCACGTGAAAGTGAAAAACAGGTTTGCTTGAGGGCAAGCAAACGACAAGTGTGGGGATGTGATACGTGGTCGAAAACCGGTGTTCGTTAATGTTTAAGTTCATGTATTTGCTTAACTTTTAATCTCGAATAGCCTACTTTTAATGGGATTTGTGTTTTTCAGGTCTTACGGAGTTTAAGGAGCTATTTGGGAGCTTTACGGAGCACCGGGAGCGAACGGGATCAACCGGGGATGTGAAATGAACAAAACCGGGTTAATCACAAAGATTAGGTGTGTTTTGGGGGATGTTAATGGATTTAAAATGAATATATAGGAAGATGACATGATAAAGGGCTGAATTACGAGTACGTGGGCGAAAACGGTGAGTAAAACGGAGCTATAACGAGGAAGTTATGAATAAAACAGTTTTCGGAGGAAACCAGCAAAACTAGGAAGCGTCAGCGACGAATGGGGGGCATCGGCGACGTCCTGCAGAACCCTCTGTCGGCAAAAAATGTTCGTAGGCAGTGGATTAGCGCGTCAGACGAACTTGGAACATCTAGGGGCCGTTGGGGACGCCCTAATGGCGTCGGCGACGCCCCCTAGTTTCTGCTATCGCGAAATTTGAGTTTCTTGGTTGTTGTGACGAATTAAAACCATCTTTGACCAAGTTTTCAGGGGTTACAAGTTGTGAATGATAAACACACCTCTTGGGAACCATTATTGGGGATCTAACTCATTCCAAAAACATCTAACAAATATCTCTTCACCTCTAATCATCCCTAACACTATCCTAATCACCTGTAACCTCTAACCCATCACCATCCACACTTCAAAAATCTAGTTCACCATCACCATCATCTTCATCCATTCTCCACCATCCAAACCCTAACCCCTACCCTTCAACTCTCCCCCAAGACTCAAGGTCGTGGCTCGGAGTTCGTGCTCGTCATCCGGTGATCGCGTCCATTCAACCATGAGCGGCTAGTCTCTTCGGTTTCACCCCGGTGTAGATTTTTGTAAGTTTTCTAGGGTTTATGCATTTGTATTATAATTTGATTTTGTGACAAATTGTTTCGTACTTGAAACCTTTGATAATTGACTTTGCGAAATGGTTATGAGCAATTATGCCTTATCTTAGGTTAGGATTTACATGTCCGAGGTAATGAAGTGCATTGTGGTCAGTTGTTTATAACGTAGATAGCAATTGGCACCTAAGTTTCGTGATAGAAATCCGTTAATCACTATATGCAATTGAATCAAGTCAAAACATGTAGGAACCCTAGGTCTTACAATTATCGAACCGTGTGTGAACCCTATTCTAATTTCTTATTTCAACCATTTAGTTTAGTTTACAATCTTAGTTAATCACACGTTGCTTTAAGAATAACATCGATTTGTCGGTTCACTCCTATTTATTTTCAAAACCAAACAAACGATTAAAATTAGCAAACTTCATAATCACAGTGTACAATTTTTTATTTTTGTAAATAGTCTAACTAATCGAACAAGTCGTGCGATACTGGCCACATGCTCTTCGTGGATACGATATCTGACTTACCCTAGCTACCTGGGTTAATTGGGTTTTTGTTGGTCCATACTTTCAAGCCTAGAAGAACAGATGATAAGGAAAGCCAAAACTGGTTCTCTAACAGCTGACCAACAATTGCTGCTTATCAAAGTACTGATGAAGACAAAGGACTGCTATTCCTAAGGCCCGATTAACCTATGAAGAAAGCACTGATGAGCAACATTAGTGCTTAGGCAAACAACAGTGGAAGAATCATCAGTGTTTATGTATCAGTGTCTAATTGTAATCAGTGTTTGTAATAGATCAGTGTTTAGAGGTTTTTAGGTTTTTAGATGTCACTGTCTAGGTGACGTCAGCTAAGATGCTCAGGGGTTAAATTTGTACTATAAATAGAACAGTACCTGTACTGTTCTGTTAGCTCTTTTGCACACACTCATTTTATACGAACTAACTAGTGAGCTCAGGCTGAGGGGGAGATTAGTTGCATGCATGCAATTTTTTTGATTATTGTAATTTGATACAATCATTCGACTCAATGGAAATCATGTTTGCTTAAAGCTTTTCTTCCGTGATTGTGTTTATAAAGTTTGCTTATTATTATTTCCGCTGCAATTACTACATCTCTATCCTACCATTTTACATCAATTAATTCAAACAAACACAACCTAAAGAGATTCAGATCCTAACAATTGGTATTAGAGCTTTGGACAGTCAAATTTGATCTAACAATTATTTTGACGTAAAAGTTTAGCTCGAATTCATTGATACTTTCAGTTGTTCATATTTAGTTGAAAAGAGAGTAAGGTATAATCACGTATAAAAGTTGATTATTCAAGACCTGTAAAACAACCAGAATGGCGTCACATTCACTAGACACTCACAACACTAGCACACTCTTTAAACCACCTATGTTGGTCAGATCCGAGTATAACATCTGGCAGCCTAGGATGGGTCATGTTTTGGCTCAATAAAATACCGGATGTTGGAAGTCGGTTACCTTTGGACCACATGTTCCGATGGTGCCGAGTACTGAAGATCCAAAAGGCTTTGTGCCCAAAAGCATCGAAAATTATTCTGAACAGGATTATCAAAAAATTGAATTAGATGTAAAGGCATTCAGCATAGTAGCTTCAGCACTCCCCAATGATATCTATGCTGGGCTGTTACATTGTAACAGTGCCAAGGAATTGTGGGATGCACTTAAGGAACAATTTGGTGGTACTGAAGAAGTAATTGAAAATAACAGGGAGGTTTTGAATCAATAGTATGAAACCTTTTGTCCTGTCAAGGGTGAATCATTAACACAACAATTTGAACGTTTTAGTTGTCTTATAAGTGAATTGAAACTTGTTAATGTTGAATTTGCTAAATCAACTCTAAATAGTAGGTTTCTAAGATCACTTCCTAAAAAATGGGACACAATTTCTTTTGTAACCAGAAACTCTGTTGGGTTCAAAGAACTTAGGCTGACCCAACTTCATGGTCGACTCCTCACCTATGAGAGAGAGTTGAACCAGAAAAAGAAGTTACAAGAGTCTGGGAAGGTAACTGATGATTACACTTTTGGTAACACATCTCTTCTGGGTCAGGAAGAATCTGCTGGTAGTAAGGATCAGGGTTATGATCATTATATTGACATAACAGCTGGTGGAGCTTTTAACAACTCTGATTCTTACTCATCCAATTATGCTTTTACAGCTAATGGACAAAACCATAATTCTGATAATATGTCCTTTGAACTCAATGATCTCCAGCACTTTGATCCAACTGATCTGGAGGAAATGGATATTTTGCACTAACTTGCACTACTGAGTGTTAGAACCAGCAAGTTTTATAAGAGAACACAGAGAAAATTTCTAGGGTTACATGGGAACTTGAAAGTGGGGTTGGATAAATTAAAGATAAAATGCTACAAGTGTAATAGGCTAGGTCATTTTGCTAGTGAGTGTAGGAGTCAAAATAATGGACCAATCATCACACATCCTAGCCCTAGACCTCAAAATACCCAAAACACTGTGCATTATTCCCAATATGCCCCTGCTACTCATGTAAACACTGCTCATTATGCACACCCTGTAACACCTGTTCCTGTGCACTATGTCCAATCCCCTATTCCACATATACAGTATGTCCAGGCCCCAGCTCCTCAGGTTCAGGTGCAACAAGCTGCACCTCAATAAGCTACCCAAACATCTGCTCAAGCAGACCAGCAAAGCTTCTTTACCCAAGGCTTTGTTGATTAGAGTAGCTTGCCTGAAGATTTAGGTGATGAAAACTTTGCTCTATATGCTAAGAATGATGTTTCTAGTGATGAATTCTGTTTTGCAGCATTAGAGTCTTTCCTAGAAGGGCTGGAAACTGAAGAAGGGGAATCCAGTGTAGAAACAGTGGATGCAATTGCTGAAACAGTGGTTACTGCTGATGGAGCCACTGTCTGATCCATGGTCTATTAAAGAAGAAGAGAAGAAGCCCAAAGAATGTGAGAGTGTCTGTGACTGTGCCATGATGGTTGCAGCTAAGGTATCACCTCAGGTCCTCAAAAACCTATGTTCAGACAAATGCATCATAGCATTTGCTAATGTTAAAGAGGTGAATGAAAACCTTAGAGATAAAATTTTGAAAGATGAAGTACAATTTGAAAAGTCTTTAAAAAAATCTAAAATCAAATTGTCAGAAAAGCATAATGAAATTTGCAACCTCAAGCATGAGCATAGCATAACCAAGGACCAACTCCAGGCCATGATAGAAAAATATCAAACCTGTAAAAAGGAGTTGGAATTCACCCAAATCACATGTGAAAAATGGGTGGAATCCTGCAAAGGTTATGAAGTGATTCTAGAAAAACAGATCAAAAACAATGTAAAATTTGGCATAGGTTTCAGGAAAAATGACCAAGTTGAAAACACTGCTGTAAATGAGTCTGTTCAAAACACTGTTGAGATAATACCAACAAACAAGGATGGTCAAGAAATAAAAATAACTGATAAAAATGGTAACAAAATCACTCTTGAAAGACAAGAGGGGTCCTCGACCTTTGAGGAGATTGAAAAATACCAATTCAAACCCACTTGGTCAGATGAATGTGACATCCTTGAGAATTTCAAACCCATGAATTTTTCCACAGTGGATGGTGTGAAAGCACCAAAGGCAAAGGTAATTCCTGTTAAGGACATCCCAACAGTGGTTCAAAACCGTGTTGCAAAGGAGTTTGAAAAGAGGAAAAAGAGAGAAAAATTTAAAAATTTATTTTATGACTTTTGTGTAAAGAAAAATCATTTAACAAAAGATTGTTTTCACTTAAAAGCCTATGACATTAACAAAACAAGCACCATCGAGTCTTCAAAAAGCTGCACCATTTGTGGAAAATCAAACCATCTCACTCATGAGTGTATGTACCTCAAAACCTTTAAGGTTAAAAGAAAAGAACACACTTCAAAAACACCCATGAGTTCATCAAATCAACAAATCATGAAACAACAACCATTTGTGTCTGTCCAAACAGCTGTTACAAAACAGCTAAACAAAAATTTTGTTCCAAGAGATGTTCAAGTGACAGATGCACCTCCTGCTAACCAATTTCATAGAGGAAAAGGTCAGCCTCCATACCAAAGGGTCCCACATGTTCATGAGGTTTACAAAAAGTCTTCTAAACCAAAAGTAAACAGGCATCCCTTTGGATATCAACACCTGATAGGAAATGGCCCACAGTAGTGGTTAGAGAGAAATGCTTCAAAAGCTGTTCAAACCCCTGAGCTAACCACTGTCCATGTTCCTGGACTTGACTCTAACATTGTTGTGACCCCATCCAAAGCCTTATTGGCTTTGGAGACCCTACTGAACAAATTATTTACTTGATGTGCAGGGAGCTTCTGCATGCTTAAATAGTGTTTGGTATGTAGATAGCGGAGGCTCCAGGCACATGACTGGATGTAGAGCGCTACTCAAAGAATTCAAAACTCATGGAGGGGGTGATATATCTTTTGGTAATAATAGTAAGGGAAAGGTGTTGGGGTCTGGAACAGTTCAGTCTAGAAAAGTCAAGTTTGAAAATGTCAATCTCATTGACAATCTAAAATTCAACCTCCTTAATGTCTCACAAATGAGTGATAAAGTCTATAGGTCACATTCTTTACTAAGGAGTGTTGCAAGATTGTTGGACCAGAAATGGTTAAAAAGATTGAAGAAATAATAAAAATTGGAAAAACTCAACTTGTTGCGCAAAGATGTGGCAATATTTATGTAGTTGATTTGTCAAAAGAGATCCCTATGACTGATGCCTGTCTGTTCTTAACTGCCTCTAACAAAGAGACAGAGTTATGGCATAGAAGATTGGGGCACACAAATCTCAATACAATCACTGCTTTGTCAAAGCAAGGCCTTGTAAGAGGTCTTCCACAAAAATTGTTCACCTGTCCTGAGCATTGTGTATCCTGTTTAAAAGGAAAACAACATAAAAGCTCATTCAAGTCCATTGAAGAGTCCAAAACAACCAAGTGTTTGCAAATGCTGCACATGGATTTGTTTGGCCCAGTAAAAATCATGAGTCTTAAAAGGAAAAGATATTGTTTGGTTATTGTAGGTGATTTTTCTAGGTTTACATGGACTTATTTCTTACATTCTAAAGATGAGACTGCAAGCATTTTGCGAGACTTTGTCAAACAGGTTGAAAAGCAATTTAACTTGCCAGTAAAAGTCTTTAGGAGTGACAATGGCACAGAATTCAGAAATAGCGAGTTGGATGAATTTTGTGTGTCAAAAGGGATTGTAAGGCAGTACAGCATCCCAAGAACACCAGAGCAAAATGGGGTGGTTGAAAGGAAAAATAGAACTCTGATTGAAGCTGCCAGAACCATGCTCGCAGATTTAGGTTTGCCATTAACTTTCTTGGCAGAGGCTGTAAACACTGCCTGCTATGTCCAGAACAGAGTTTTGATCAACCCCAGGCATCAAAAGACTGCCTATGAAATTCTGTATCAAATCAAACCACTGATCTCATATTTTAAAATCTTTGGCTGCCCATGTTTCATTTTAAACTTACAAGATTCAATTTCAAAATTTGCAGCCAAAGTAGATTATGGTTATCATCTGGGATACTCAACCAATGCCAAGGCCTACAAAGTGTTTAACACTAGGACTAAGTGTGTGGAAAAGACTTTGGATGTTAAGTTCAATGAACTTTCATCTCTGAAAATCCCAGCAAACCTTGATGAATTGTTTAATTTCGATAAATTCACTTTTGAAGATGTGTCTGTCAAGAGTAGCCATGCAGGTACACCACAATCTTCACCATCAGACAATGGATATGAAGTTGTAATTCCACAAAAAAATTCACATCCATCACCAGCACAACAGATGTTCAAAACTGCTGTCAAAGCTCAGCCACTGCTACATCAACAGTTGTTGACCAAAGTAGCCCTCAAACCTCTGCTTCCACATCCTCAAACACTGTTGATAAAAATCTGCCAACAGTGGATAAAAATCATCATGGTGACACACCAATTCCTCCTATCCCTCTACCTCCATTTCAAACAGTTGTTGGATCATCAAAGTCACCAACAGTTGTTAGCTCAGATGATTCACATCTGCAGCCCTCACCCTTTAATGCCATCGTTCCATACAAGGGAGATCTAATCTTTCTGAAGTCCTATCCACCAGATCAAATCATTGGCAACATCAATGAAGGGTTCTCACCAGAAGTCAAACCCAAAACATTTGTCTTTTTGCTGGCTTTCTATCACTCCAACAACCAGTCAAGTACCAAGAGGCACTAAAAGACAATAGTTGGGTAGAAGATATGCAAGAAGAGCTCCAACAGTTTAAAAGACAACAAATATGGGAACTTGTACCACTGCCAGAAGGTGTGAGTCCTATTGGCACAAAGTGGGTCTTCAAAAATAGAACTGATGAAAGGGGCATTGTTGTCAAGAATAAAGCAAGGCTTGTGGTTCAAGGTTTCAGACAGGAAGAAGGCATTGTTTATGATGAAACTTTTGCCCCTGTAGCAAGATTGGAAGCTATTAGACTGTATTGGCCTTTGCTCTCAACCACAACATCAAGATGTTTCAGATGTATATCAAATGTGCATTTCTCTATGGGAAGATTCAAGAAGAGGTATATGTTTGTCAACCTCCTTGTTTTGAGAATCCATTTAATCCAAATCATGCCTACAAGCTAAATAAAGCTCTATGGCCTGATACAAGCACCTAGAGCCTGGTATGAAACTCTTTCCACCTTTCTACTCTCTATTGGCTTCACAAGAGGCAAAATTGACAAAACACTATTTTTAAAATGGAGAGGGAAAGATCTGATGATTGTCCAGATTTATGTGGATGACATCATTTTTGGAAGCACATGTAACAAAATGTGTGAAGAGTTCAGAAAACTCATGACGGCTGAATTTGAAATGAGTACAATAGGTGAACTACAGTGCTTTCTTGGAGTCCAAGTAAAGCAACTGCAAAATGGTACTTTCATTCATCAAAGCAAATATGCTAAAGAACTTTTAAACAAATTTGAATGAATGATTGCAAACCATGTAGTACACCCATGGCAACCACCAAGCTAGTCATGACTGATGAAAAGGATGATTTGGTTGATCAAACCTTATATAGAAGCATGATTCGGTCTTTATTGTACCTAACTGCATCTAAGCCAGACATTATGTTTGCAACATGTGTTTGTGCAAGATCCCAATCAGCCCCTAGGAAGTCTAACCTCATAGCTGTGAAAAGGATATTCACATACATAAAAAGTGCTCCCACACTTGGTATCTGGTACCCTGCTAATGGGAATGTTAAGCTTTTAGGTTTTTCAGATAGTGACTTTGCTGGCTGTAACACAACAAGGAAGTCCACATCAGGAGGGTGCCAATTTCTAGGTGATTGCTTAGTATCTTGGCAAAGCAAAACGCAAGCAGCTGTTTCAATATCCACTGCTGAGGCAGAATATATTGCTGCTGCAAGCTGCACAGCCCAACTGTTATGGCTTCAAAATCAACTGCTAGATTTTGGTATCACTGCTTTAAAGACACCCCTCATGTTGGATAGTCAAGCAGCAGAAAATATCATCAAAAATCCAGTTTCACATTCAAACACCAAGCACATTGACATCAGACACCACTTTATGAGGGATTGCTATGAAAAAGGTTTGATTTCTCTCCATCATGTTACAACTAAGGATCAGCTGGTAGATGTGCTAACAAAAGCATTAGACACATCCACCTTTGAAACTCTGATCTCTAAAATTGGCATGCTTAACATGGAATTACAAGAAAAATCTTGTTTTTCTATGAATAAAGCATCAAAATGTTTTCAGAAAAATAAAAAATCCATCCTTAAAAATAGTTAAAATGAAAGTTTTCATTAATCCTTAAAAGTCTGTCATAACCACTGTTTGGTTCAAACATCTAATTGTTGAAAATTATCCACTACTGAAAGACAACATCTGTTTCCTCATTTTCCTTGATTAATCACTGTTGATCAAACATTAGTGTTTTAATCACTGATGGCTACCCACTGATAGTTAAAATCACCCACTGTTCTCATTTTTCACTATTGACAACCACTGATATTGTCTATCAGTGGTTTCCTAAACAACTGTCTTCCACCTTCCATCAGAGGTTATCACGTGGACAGTTTTTAGCCGTCCGATCTTTGTAACCGTTGCCGCGTCAGCATTCACTTTTCACCCTTATAAAAACCCTGATAACCCCAAAACAAAGTTTTTGCTGCTGAATCGAATTCAAAATTCCTTCAAAAGCGGTTTCCATCTTTCATTCATCTTCTTCTTCCACTCGCAAATTTCTCAAAATCATCATGGCTCTTGCTCTCAAAAACCCACACAACTATCTTTGCACACTTGAGAAAACAAGTAAAAACAAAGATTTCCACGAAATCATCGATGCTCTCTCATCTTCAAAGTATAAAACTTTGTTGACCTGTAACGCACCCATCTACCAAGAAACCCTAGGAGATTTCTGGAAAAATGCAAAATTGGAAGTTCAAGACAAAAAGCCTTGGGCTATTACTTCTAAAGTAGGAGAAATTCTGGTTTCAATCACACCCCAATCCATATCCGAAGTCTTTGAGATGAATGATCTCACAGGTAAAAATTCTTTCTGTAAAGATGAGTATCAAACTGATTTGATCGAAAGAGGGTATGTGGGGCAAATGACAAAAGCTACTTTGCAAAAGGGAGATTTTCCACCTCCCATGAAGTTCCTATTTCATACCCTGCTCATCTGTGTGTCAAATAAAACAACAGCTTTCAATGAAATTCCATTGAAAATTCAATACTTGGGATATGCTATAATGGCAGAAGTTGATTTCAACTACTCCCAAGAGATTTTCAATGATTTGGTTAAAAATGTTAATAATATCAAAGAAAAGAAGAAACCAATTTTGTTGTTTCCAAGTTTTTTGAGCTATTACTTACAGCAGAAAGTACCAAAAGACAGTGCACAAGTGCTTGTCCAAGGTGCTTCTTTTCAAATAAACAGTCTTTCTGCTGAAACATTTACAAGATTGTCAGAGTCAAAACCTTCCAAAACACAAACAGAGGAGCCTGAGCAAAATTTAGATGAGTCCACATCTGCTCCTCAGGTTTCTGCTGTTGAGCCCACTGCTCATGGTGACCACAGCAGCACAACCACTGCTGTGCAACCCCCACCAACACTTCCTAAAAAGACCAAAAAGAAAATATCCAAAAAGCCCACCAAACCCTCTAAAAAGGACCTTCTAGAAGATGAGATCCCAGTAGTTAATCCAGTGACAACACAAAAGTCACCAATAACCACTGTTGCTACTTCCTCACAACAGTTGGAAAGATCTCCACCCAAAACCTTAACTCATGCTGCTTCCTCACAAAAGGAACAGGTTGTAAGCACATGGACACCACAAAATGAAGCATATACCTCACTTGAGGATATGTTTAATAGCCATTCTCCCTGGGCAAATTCTCTTTCAACTCATATCCCCTCATCACAACTACCACCATCCATTATACCTCTGTTTGATGCAATTGAGCTTCAGACACAAAACAACCCCTCTCACCAAGACATTACTGAGAGTACAACCACAACAATGGTTGTGTCTGAAATACCTCAATTGGTTATCCCACAAATAGTTGAGGAGGTTACACCATAGGAGTTTCATGAAATTCCTGTTGGTAGTTCAAGTGGAGCAGCTACTACAGGTGTTGGATCCACTGATCTACACCAGGACAGTAGTTTCATAAGTCAGACTCCCTTAAATGCAATTTCTTCTTTGGGAACCAAGGTATCCACTGGTTTGTTCAAGTTAACCACTGGTGCGATTACTAAGGTAACCACTACTGAAGAAAGAAGTCCCCAGTACCAAGAAAAAGGGGCATCAGTGGATGAACCATTGGAGACTCCTCCTGGTTCAACTGCTGATACAACCACTGCTGGTGGGAAATCAAATGATCCCATTAACTTGGGTGACGGTTTAAGATATCAAGAATTGACGGAGAGGCTTGATACAATTGAAACAATTGTCAACAATATGCAAAATATGGTCAAACAGTTGGCAGAAGTTTCCAAAAGTCAACCAACTCCCCAACTATATTCCTAAGAGCTATGGAATGCAGTTCAGCCAATTATTACTGGTCAAAGGGAATTGGCAGAAACTCAACACAACCATTAAATGGCACTACTCAGAAATATGGTTAATGCAAGATACAAGAATACTCAGGCTGAGATCAAAGCCATCACGGAGGCCTTGGTTAAAATTACTGGCACTGCCCCTACATCCATTTACAAAGATGATGATGATCAAGATGATGATGCCAAAAAGGGGGAGAAACATGACATGA
Organism: Helianthus annuus; assembly: GCF_002127325.2. Classification (NCBI taxonomy): domain Eukaryota; kingdom Viridiplantae; phylum Streptophyta; class Magnoliopsida; order Asterales; family Asteraceae; genus Helianthus; species Helianthus annuus. The sequence continues at coordinate 60,543,368 of NC_035437.2, forward strand.
AGAAGTTTGACAGACCTACTCCAAAGCAAAAGCCAAATCAAAAGCCAGAATCTAAAAAGAAGTCTTCTGAAACCACTGCTGAAACACCTATCAAAGAAAAGAAAAAGGGAGTTGATGAAACCCTGAATATTCTAGCAGATAAAGTGGAGAAAAACAGAAAGACAATTCAAAATCAGAATGAAACAAAGGAAAGACAGTAGAGAAAGGAACAAAATGCATGGAAAGAATGTGAAATGAAAACAAAGAATGTTGGCACTTCCACTAGGAAGAAATCTTTCAAATATAACAAACCACCACTTGCCAAATTCTCAAAACCACAAACACCCAAGAAGCCAACAACTACTAGTCTCAAAACCACAGATGGTTCAGGAAAACCAACCCCTGACACACCCAAAACTACACCTTCACCACAAAAACCACCTGTCAAAAGGCAGAAGACAACTGTTGACACTTCAACAGTTGTTATGACAACAGTGGTTGAGACACCAGTTGTCTCAACAGGTGTTAGTTAGCCATCCACCACTTCCAACATTCCTTCCCAAGCTATAACCATTTTTGTTTCAAAATCCCAAACAAAAATCCCTTCTCCCATAAAGGTTTACACCAGAAAAAGGAAGTTTCAGGTGCATGATGATGACATACCAGCACCTATTCCTATATCATCTACACCTTTCAATCAAATCAAACCTCAACCATTCATTCCTCCATCATTATCAGTCCCAATCACTGACCCAAAAACACTTGAAGGACATGATCCTTCAAGAGTTGTTCCATTAGCAGCAGACTATCCTCTGGAATTGCATGTAGTTAAAAATGAAATGAGGCAATTCTATATAGTTGATGTTCCTACAAAAAGAAAATTTCCTTCCTTTCATGGTTTCAGACCTCCCAAGAACATGGAAGAATATCTGAAACTTAATGCCAAGCAAGCTTAATTACATGCCAAGTATGAAGGTCAAGGGGAAAGTGATAGTAGAATCTCAAGTTGAATGCACATTTGTCTTAGTAAAGTAAAGAAATTGGAAGACTATGCAAGAGACTTAAGCAAAGAGATGTCTAATCTACCACCAAATGCTGATCTACAAAAGGAGATGAGGAAAGATCTCTTAGAACTTATCATGAGAGACAAGTTCTATCCTGCCAAAGCTGAACAATTTAAAGACTGGCCACTCATTGCACTCAAAGCTGAAGCAAACAGAATTGAAAGGGTAAGAAATGATCCCAGTATGAAAAGGTCTGCACCAGATTGGAATAAGTACAAAAAGACTATTGTAGAACTTACCCTGGAATACAAAAGAAAGAAGGCTGAGTTGGTTGCAGTCAAGTATGGTTCAGCAAAGTCTATATCAAAGTGGTCTAGGCAGTACACTGACATGGTGTATGAGAAGCTTGAAAAACTAAGAGAGACTGATCCTAAAGCTCCAAAGAAACCAGCATACAAGAACAAGAAAGTTGATGAGCCAAAGCAGCAGGCCCTCTCTTTAAAAACATTATTCACAACATCTGACACCTCCATCATTGCCTTAAATCAAAGAAAAAGGCAAAAGCAGATTGATGAAGAAGAAGATGCACAAAGAGAAGCTGACATCATGAAAGTGGCCATCAAGCAGATGATTCAAGAGAATCCTGACTCAGCAAAGTTACATGAAATAGCCAAAAGATTCATGAGTAGGCCTCCATCACCAAACTCATCAAAAATAAAAACTCTCCCAAGAAACCCACTGAACTCAAAAAATGCTAAAGTGGAAGTCTGATCAAAAGACCCATGTATTGACCTTGCTCAAGTCCAGTGGAGTAGTTGAACACATATCAAGGGAGGATGCACTAGGTCTGAGTGTAGCTGACCTCCAAGATCTCTTAGAACTTCAACTTTGGAGGGATGAGGATGAGGATGATGATGATTCCCTTAACTTTGAACTTCAATTCAAGGGGCAAGTTAGGGAAATGTTGATGAGACAATAAAGATCATGAATAATGAAGTGTTTTGGCATCATCTGTTCTTGGGGGAGATTGTTGGTCCATGCTTTCAAGCCTAAAAGAACAGATGATAAGGAAAGCCAAAATTGGTTCTCTAACAGCTGATCACCAATAAGCAGTGCATGTTCTAGTTTCCCTCCAATGGCAGTCCTTCTATCAGCTGATAACACTAAGTGCTGATCCACTCAACAACTGCTATACAACCGCTGATCCTAAGGACTAAAGACCCAACAACTGCTGCTTATCAAAGTACTGATGAAGACAAAGCACTGCTATTCTCAAGGCCTGGTCAACATATGAAGAAAGCACTGATGAGCAACATCAGTGCTTAGGCAAACAACAGTGGAAAGATCATCAGTGTTTTTGTATCAGTGTCTAATTGTAATCAGTGTTTGTAATAGATCAGTGTTTAGAGGTTGTTAGGTTGTTAGATGTCACTGTCTAGGTGACGTCAGATAAGATGCTCAGTGGTTAGATTTGTACTATAAATAGAACAGTACCTGTACTGTTCTATTAGCTCTTTTACACACACTCATTCTGTACGAACTAACTAGTGAGCTTAGGCTGAGGGGGAGATTAGTTGCATGCATGCAATTGTTTTGATTATTGTAATTTGATACAATCATTCGACTCATTGGAAATCATGTTTGCTTAAAGCTTTTCTTCCGTGATTGTGTTTATAAAGTTTGCTTATTATTATTTCCGCTGCAATTATTACATCTCTGTTCTACCAGTATAAATTCGAGTTGTCTTACATTTTCATACAAACATTTTTTAAACAAGTCAGCTAAAAAATACTACATTTTCGTGCTTATTTTATAAACGTTTTCAGGTGGTCTATGTTTTAACGTAATTTTTGTTCCAACACGAGCAGGGTTAAATATAATATATTTGAGTTACTCTAAATATCAAGCCCTCGCAACCCAAGACGGGTAAATTTACAAATATTTTATTATTATATATCTATACTAAAAACCAAAGTCGTTGATGTTTACACCTCCTGACTTTGGTCCTTTCACTTTACAAAACAGTCATGTTCGCCTTTTAATGTGAATGCATTTTCTTTTTTTTTTCCTTTTGTTGTTTCTATTCACGCTTTATTTTTTTGTTACGTTACATTATAACTATACGGTATAAATTCAATTTACTTTATGTTTTGATTCAGTTGCAATACTTATATAGGTTACATTGAGTTGAATCATATACGTTGAAACATGCATTTTCATATCGTTAATGTATGATGCAATACTTTAACTAACTATAACTTTTAAAAATATATTGTAGAATTTTAAATTTTAAATATATCGTTAACTTTTAAACACACTTGTCCCCAAATTTTAAACGACAATAAGTTTTATACATTAATATTTTTTTAAATTATACCATAAATAAGTATATTTTCTCTTTAATTTGAGTATGGTATTACTACAATCTTAGTTATAACTTTAAAAAATAAATTAACATGTTACGTAATTACTAGTATCTTAACTTTTAAACACACTCGTGCCCAAATTTTTAAACGACAATAACTTTTTATACGTTAATATTTTTTTACATTATACCATAAAAATGAGTATTTTTTTCTCATTAATTTTATTTTTTTCTCATTAATTTGAGTACGGTAGTACTACAATCCTAGTTATAATTTTAAAAGAAAAAATTACAGGTTACGTAATTACTAGTATTTGTGTTTCCATCAGATCAATATTCACGTTCAATTAAGAAACAGAAATTTTTAAACTTGTATATATGGTTAAATTTGTGTTACTTCAACCAATAAGTAAATGAGGGTATACGTTATATGTATTTGTGTATACATTGATTTTGATTCCATACACGCACACATGCTTTGTTTTGCTGAAAACTGGTTTGATAATTAACAAATTAGATAAACACAATTAAAATTTCATATAAAAAGTACTAATGTACTTTTCATTTTATATATTCGTCATTATCAAACGTTACATAGAAATTATAAAGGCAACTACAGGCAGTTGCTCTTTTTTGGTCTAGAAATGTGTACATGCCAAAACAAATACACTAATATTTCACTTCTGAGTATCGTTAAAGGAGTTTCTTCTGGCCGTTTTCAAAACGGTCTTGTCTGCAACTATGAAATATGCAGATCCTGCCACTGCATGCAAAGTTTATAACAGTTAATAAAAAGCTAGCCATAGAAGTAATATATCAAAGAGAGTATTAATTAATTAATTAATTAATTAATAATAATGTACCTGTAGAGATGATGAGAGCTTGGGCTGTGTGGTTAAGATGAGCTCTAGCCCATGGCAACATTCTGGCACTTGCAATCTGAAACATATATGCATCAAGGCTTAATTTTTTTTTTTTTTTTGTTGGATTAGGATTAAAAAAAAAAAAAAAAAACCAACTCGATAAATAGATTGAGAGAATGAGAGGAAGGTGATAAAAAAGGGTTATTTAATTATTTAAATATAGTTTGAAGAGTGTTACGATTCCTACGAATTTCCGACTAATGGTTAAAATGAAAACGGATTTCGTCGGAGATCTGTTGGAATTTTCCTACATTTTTCCTACGCAAACCAATTTGTCGTTTTTGTCGCTTTTTTTTTTTTAACAAAACTAAGACCCTTTCTAATACGTTGTAATTTTGTAGGAAATGTGTCGCCATTTTCGTTTGTAGGAAATGCACAGGAAATTTTGGTAGGAATAATAACACTTTTCTAGTAGTGATATGATGAGCATAAATATAGATATGTTAGGCATCAAATCCAGGTTTACACCAATTAACAGTAGAAAGTAGAGCTACTAACAGTTGGAATAGCAGTGGCAATGGTGGCCACAGCTGCAGCTTTAGCTCCTGCAACTACTCCTTCTGCACAAACAACAAGCCAAAACTAAGTTACAAAACATGCATGAAGTAGATGATAACAGGAGCATGCAATATATATGATAATGATTACTAATTACCATGAGAGCAGCGCTTAGCCATGGCTAGCTTTTGGTCAAATGAAGCCATATGGTTGTGGTTGTTGCAAATTGTTTCTTGCTTGTGGTTGTTGCAAATTGTTTTGTGAGATTGAAGGGTTGGATGAAGATGGTATTTATAGAAATTTAGAAGTGGGGTGGGTGAGGCAAATTCAGGTGGTGTCGGTTACAAGTTTCAAGATTCGAGATTAGGCTTTGATGGTTTTATTTCAACTTCACCCGGTTTTATTAAGTAGTCAATTGTTTTTCTTTTGTACATATTTGCTGATGGTAGTTATATACAACCACGTGCGGGAGAAAATATTCTTTTATTTTAATCCATAAACCTACAGTCTCCTAAAATTATTAGTGACATCAATATTTGAAGGAAAAAAGAAAATCCTACTTCTTTAGATAAACTAAGAGTTCGTTCTTGTAACAACCTGACTTTCCGGGTCATTACTGTTATCTGTCATTCCTTGCTTAATTACTTGTACTCTTGAGATTCCGATTATCGCTAAAGGGTTTAAACTATGTTTTCAAACGCATTTCCACGCATTTTAAACGCTTATTTACAACACTCATTCAAAACGCAGTTATCGCATTAAACGCAGTTTACAACGCATACTATTTAACACATTTTATCGCTTGTTTAGACTAAACGCTATCACAACGCACTCTCAACGCAAACGGAACGCAAACTCAAAACGCAGATTTACTTGTGTTATGTGTGTTACTTGTGTGATTATTTGTTTAATGTTATGTGGTTATCTCAACGCAACGCTTACACGCTCAAACGCATACTCGCAACTCATTTAAACGCAACGCAATGCTTAACGCACGAAACGAAAGTTGGAAAACTAACTCGCACAACACGGCTGTCCGAATGGACATTCGGTCGAATGGACATCCGTCCGGAAGACCATCCGATCGGATGGCCATCCGACCGGACACCCATTCGACACCACGCACTCTCCACCGACTTAACCCCCCCTCTCTCTCTCTCACTATAAAAAGCACCCGTACACTACTGTTCACTGATGTGACATCTCTATCCGACCAACTCGCTCCCAAGTCATTCTTAGTCACTTTTCTCTCGATTCAAGACTATTTCGTAAGTATTTCTCCTCAAATCTTGTACAATCTTCATCATTAAACACTTCTACATCATCTTCTCCATCAAAATCACATCAAAATCACATACATCTTCTCCTTGAAGGTGGTTCTTGCACAGTTGCTTATGCAAACTGTTGTGTGACATCATCTCATCAAGATTGGTTCAGATCTAAAGGATTTTCACACATTTAAACACGAATCTCAACAAGATCTCAACATTTTTCAAATATTATCTGTAGGATCGATATTGACGATCTAGTGAGTCAATCAGAGTCAAAATACCACTGTTTGAGTGGCGGAAACAAACAAACAGTTTGAATCAGAGAGAAATGAGTAGAAAACAGAAGAATATCACTTTTAACACTTGTTTCTCATTAACATTCACTTGAAAATCCGGCAGCAGTTCGGTTACAACTTCGTGATTCCGTGCCAAATGAGAAACAACTACACATATATATACTGGTCTAATTCCGCTTGAAATGACATGCTGTCATTTCGAGCGGAATCACTAGCATCTGATTTCGCTTGAAATGACAACATGTCATTTCAAGCGGAATCACTACCTTAAACTATAACTTTTACATTTTGACCCCTGCACTATACATAACTGACATATCAGACCCCTAGACCCTATACAAGCATGACTAAGACTAAGACGTAGGCTTTAGACATCGTGCAGTAACAAACTCCCCCTTGGATACAGCCGGAGTCTTCAGTCTTGGTCTTCAGGTCTTCAGAGCGACTTAAAACTTTCTTCTCTTTGCTTAGGCTTCTTCCTTAGCAAATTTCTCAGCCTTTCGTTCTCTTTCTTCGCTTTCTTAGCTTCTTCAGCTTGCACCTTCATCCATTTTCCTTTGTTCTCTTCCAACTTCTTTCTTTCTCGTTCAGCTTTCTTCTTTTCTTTCTCTTCAAGCGACCACCATTTTGAATTCCATTTACTTTCAGAATTTATGCCTTTCTGAAAGAAAATAGTTACTACTTTCTGGAACTGCATTGCTTGCTCTCTATCTTCAGATTTGAAGCGGATTTTGTTCACAAACAAGCATTCTATATCTTTTATTGAACAATTTACCAACCACATCGGGTCGTAGACAAATATCTCTCTGATCTCCTTCCCAGCTCTATAAGTGATCACAGCCTCAGTAGAGATACAACTGTACACCCAGCCCATGAAACCTTTATAGAACTCCTGTTCCATCTTGGGCACTTGTATGCTTTTCATCGCTTTCGGCTTTTTCACGTTCAAGATAATCTCTACATTACCAGTTTCAGGATTCACTCTTCTAACTTTCTTAGGGTAATGCGGCTTCCAATGCTTGAAGTCTTTCAGAGCTTCAAACTTTATCAAGCCCCACATAGCTGCATCATTTTTCCTCACTGGATACCCTAAGGTTCTCACCTTCGATAACTCCTCTACATCCTACCATGGCAGGGACATAATATCATATAAACGTTCAAAATACTGCACGCCGCATTCTCTTCTAATCGCATATGCATTAACATGAGGTAGAAAACCCCAGCTAATGATATCTCCTAGTGAAATACTCCTATCTCTTTTATAATACTTCAGCGGGCGCTTGAATTTCCTTTCATGACTATCTTTGAACCACTTTTTACGTTCCTCTTTCTGAAGATCTTTTGGAGTACCATCGAAATTCTTATCTTTCAGTATCTCAGCAACTTTTCTTCTAAGTTCATCCCTGTTTTCTTCACTAAAGAATTCCATCAGTGTTGGAAATTCAAAAGTGTCTTCATTCAGATTCTCTTCATCACAACAGTCTTCAATCTCAACCCTGTCATAAACATCTGCATCCTCAACATACTTGTATTCATACTCCGGTTGATGATTGATATCGAATGCGTTTAGCTCTTCTTCAAATTCAAACGAAAATTCATCTTCATTTACATTAAACATCTTCAGGACTTCATCCAATGTGTAAGTATGCCTGATTTCACCCTCTTCAACATGAGGCTCGATTCGAAGAATTAACTTTTCAACTTGATCAACATTCTGATTATCTACATGCTCCCCCTCTCCAGCAGCTCCCTCTGAAACATCATTAGCATCATCATTCATGCAGTCATCAACAGTCTTTTCATTTGAAGCTTCATTCACAGTAACACCTGTACCTCCCTGATTGTCATCATCGTCATTGTTATCATCAGAACTATGACTACTTGCAGAGAAAACTTTTTCTTCTTCATCATCCTCTTCATCGTCATCATTTCCTTCATGGTTATCCTCTTCGCTATCATTTTCCTCATTATCAACAGCAATATCTTCAAGTGATACATTTTCTTCAAAGATTGCTGACACAGAATATATAGGAACAGGATTTTCAACAACTAGTGATGGAACAATTGATCTTTCAGGCACTGCAACACTGCCTTCAGCAACCTTACCCTTATCTCTCAACTGAGCTTCAATTTCAGCTTGGCGTTTAGCCCTGACCTCTTCAACTTGAATTTCTTCAAATCTTTGTTCTATCGACTTTCCGAGCATACTCTCTATTACTTTGTTCATCATATAAAATTCATGCTCTTTCAACGCCTTCGTAGCTTCAAGTTCTTTTTTTTTTCAGTTCAAAATACTTGTTCTGTTCATCTCGGTGAGTCTTTTCTTCCTCTAACTCTGCCACCCTCACCTTCAAGACATCAATTTCAAACTGATCTGTATCTATCTTTTTCAATAAAGACTTGTTTTCAGATTCTAACTTCTTTACACGCATTTCAAGAATCTTTTCACGATCAGCCACTCTTTTGCTTTCAGATGCAACAGCATCAACTTTACTCTCCACATTTTTCACTTGAACAATACTTGCAAAATCAAAGTCTCCAATCTTATCAAGACCCATACTCAAGTTCGGAGGAACGGGTGGAAAACCTTTATACCCCGAAGAACCAGGTGTGGTTTGAATGGGTGGTTGTGAAGGTGGTGGTGTTTGGAATATTGGTTGTGATGTAAGTAAAGTATGTTGTTGTGGTGGTGTAATAGTATGAATTTGTTGTGGTGAATGAGGTGGTGAGAGATGTAATGGTGATGGTTGTCTTGGCGGTGTTGGTTGTTTTGGAGGTGATTGAAGAGGTATTAGTTCAGGTGGTGGAGATGGTGGTTTACTTGGTTCTTGGGAAGATTTCTTCTTTAGTACAATCTTTGTTGGTTTCTTGATTTTTGGAGTAACCTTCTTTATCTTTGGAGAAACAATCTTCTTTCTAGCACCAGCTTTCTTCCTTCCACCTGAAGGAGTTGATTGAGATTCAGATACATGTTCAGGAGATGGAATATATGCATCATCATCCTTCTCCTGTCTTTTTCTCTTTCTTAACTACCTTTCTTTTGCAATCTCTTCTTGAATTCTCTTTTCACGCTCTACCTCATCAATTTCATCTTCAGAAGAACTAGAAGAACTTGTTGTACTTTTGTTCACATCATCACCTTCTATATCATCAGCAGCTTTTTCTTTCTGAGCAACATCAGCTGCTTTGTCTTTCTGTGCATTAAATGCCTTATGTTTCTTCAGCAAACTTTGAGAATTAGGCGATAGACGAACATCAACTTCAATATTAGCTTCAGCTTCAGTTTCAGCTTCAGCTTCAACATCATGTTCTACTTCAACCTCAGCTTCTAGTACTGGTTCTTCCACATCAGGCTCATCAATAAGTAAAGTCTTTGCAACTTTCTTTTGACGTTTCTTGGGCTGCGAAGACGAACCCTCTCCCTTTTGTGCTTTTGGAGTAGCTTTCTTGCCTCTCTTCCTCGGTTCTTTCACAAACCAATCGTTGCGAGTGCTTTTAAATTCTACAAGAACTTTTAACTCATCAGCATAAGCAGCTTCTTTCATCTCCTCTTCATTCCTCCAGTTTTGGTGATTTACTAGATCTGGATCAACATAGTTTACATCCTTGATGAATCCGAAAAATTCAGCTATCTTCTTCGGCTCAGGATGATTCGGATGATATCTGGCTAGCTGCTTCAGAGAATCATTGCTCATGTGAGATAATACCAACAAATCATTGTTTACATCTCTTTCAATATTAGAATAAGCGTGATCTATCAACATTTGCACAAATCTTGGATAAAGCCAAGTCCTACTCTTCGTTGTAATGTTCTCAGCCATGTAATGAAACACGATGTGAGAAAAATTGTACTTCTTGTTCAGAACCAACGCTGTAACCATATTCATCTGATAATCCCTCATGGCGTCATAACCTCCTTTGCAATGGCTTAGAGCCTGCAGTACTGAATGAACAATAAACTTGTAAGGCTTTTGAAACTTTGATTTCAAATAATTAGCATTGTTCAATGCACCATCATATCCCATCCTCAGCATACAACCCTTGACCATCCTTTCAGGGAATTTAGTTGGTGAATCTGCATCATCTGGAAAATTCAACACTTCACGAACAAGCGCCTCTGTAACAACAATTGATTTCTTCTCATCATACTGCTTCACAATTGAATGAATCACTTTGTTCTTTTCATCGTAAGTTGTGTGCTTCCAGAAACGTTTCACATGTGATCTATACACCAAATGTTGATCCGCCAGTGCTTTCTGAATTGGTACTCTCCTCATAAACTCCAGAATGCTACTGAACTCAGACAACTTTGTATTCTTATCCTCGTCAAAATCACAGCAACTATTGTGCAACGGATCAAAGATCACATTCGAAGCCTGCAAATCAACACAGTGCACACAAATCAATAACTTTGAAAAATTTCATAATCAAACACCTTCAAGCGAAATCTCTTGAAGTAACATGACATTTCAAGCGAAATCACATGAGGTAGTTTGAAGCGAAATCACTAAGTCAGTTTTGAAGTGGAATCAGTTTTTGAAGTTTGAAGCGAAGTCTGATAAGTCACTTGAAGCGGAATCATGAACTCAAGCGGAAACATGATTAAACTATCAAAACCTATCTGATGATGAAATTGAACATGTTATACTGTTAATCAGTGAATTCCGACCATGGGGTTATGATTTAATTTCAATTTAACCCTCAAAAACCACCTAGATCTAAGTTTGTAAAACCAGTTCATCGTCAAACATACAATTTTCTCAGATCTGGTACAATCAACACTCAAACACATGAATTACAATACAATCCGACAACACACACATGTTCTTTGTTCATTTTTTATCAACTTTAAACCCTAAATCTACATTTTCGGTTGAGTTCATCTCTGACAGTCAACAATAAACCAAATCAGGGTTAAATCGGACCAATATCTCACTTTTCCCATGTTCCTAGTTGAGTACACCAACTAAAAACAAGAAATCTGATTACAAATTGGCAGAATAACGACTCAAATTCAAAGGTGTTAGGGTTTCGCTCGAAATCGCCGGGTGCAAACACTTGAAGCGGAAACAGAAGATAAGTGATTCAAGCGGAATCAAATTTGCTATTTATAGCCAACCTGATTTCGCTTGAAATGACCCTCGATGCTGTGTCAAGCAGAATCACTAGAGAAGCAGCTTCAAGCGGAATTACACAACTTAATGTGAAATCTAGTTTTCAAGCGGAATCAGAATTAAACATTTCAAAATTTTAACTTTTTGATATTTTCTGATTTTTTACCTACACACTTAGTTAACCAAGTCCAAGTTAATGACCTTGGTCAACTATTCAGCCTAGCAAGTCCAACTTAATGACCTTGGTTGACCAGATTATGAAGTATGCTGACTTTCTGAAACTGAAATTAGATCAAGTTAATGAACTTTCGAACTTTTCAACTTTTTAAGCATGTACCAGTCACTATTCAGAATCTCCTTCTTACCCAAACCTCATGAATCAGACATGATCTGCACAAGACTTTGATCATCTGCTCCCCGATGTCTGTTGTTGAAAATAAGATGAAAATAAAATCTTTTTGGTTTTTAGAATATGATAAGCAGAAATCTGTACACACAATATTTTTGTGAGCGTGTTAGTGGATCATATCAGCTGCTGACAAGACACAAGTACCGTTAAGCTTATATTTCATACTCAGCTTTAAACAGTTCGCATAGATTGTCGATATACTGATCCTCTTAAATTTTCACACAACTTTCAATCTGTTCGGGATACAGATTTAGTGTTTTAAGACTTAAACTTCTACATGTGTCCCACCTCACTATATACTCCCGTATCCAGATCCCAATATTCAGTCTTACAGGTGAGTATACCTAGATGATATCTGTAATGGGGTGAATTGGAAGGCCGTGAGAGCTCAGGTCAGAACTTCCGTTCAGCAGAGAGATGACGGCTCGACTTTTGGTGGGTTCCCTTTAGGGAATCTTTTTTACAACAGTACATGATTTGACATTTTGCAATGTTTCATCATTTTTATGCTGAGGGGAGGCTTTACAAGTAAAGCATTGCGTAATGTATTATACGGGGACTAGGTCAGAATTTCCATTCAGCAGAAGTCCCGGGATAATACCCCAGATATCACTAAGCATAAAGACCTAGTATCTCAGAAAGAGGGACCTTTCAAACAAGATTTCGAGGGTTACCCATATATCCTGGAGATGTTCCCACGTAAAAGCAAGTAATTTTTATGTTTATATCCCAAACAAATCTAATAATTTTGTAAAAACCTATCGGCACATCATCAGCGAGACTGGTTAACGCATATTAATCATTACATTTCTTTAGCGTACTGTGTCTGTCTAGCTGATGTACTATCATTTACCCTATTATACACAAACTCATTTTCAATTTTCTAATGTTTTTGGATTTTTGAAATTTTATCATGTTTTTGTATTTTTCTGCAAACTTTCTCCCCCTAAAAATAAAAACATATTTTCGTGTTTTTGTTTTTATCGAAAAGCAGGAAAATAAACTGTACAAACAAAGTTGACAACACGACGTAGTTCACATCTGGTCGCCGCCCTCCTCAGCTTCACATTCTTCAACCCTCCCAGAACGCAGATTTTTCATCCCATTCACTTTTAAAAGATAATAAAATCTCTTTTTATCAAACGGTTTCGTATAGAAATCAACTTTCTGATCATCGGCGTGTATGTGTTCAATCCGTGTCAACTTCTTCTTGTGACAATCACGGATGAAGTGATGACGGATCTCTATATGTTTCGTTTTAGAATGTTGAACCGGGTTTTTAGTTATACTGATTGCTGCTTCATTGTCCACGAAAATCGGTGTATCCAAGAATTGCAAACCAAAGTCGCGCATTTGCTGTTGGATCCAAAGGATCTGTGAGCAACAGCTGGAGGCTGAAACGTATTCAGCCTCACAAGTAGAAAGCGCCACAGAGGTTTGTTTCTTGCACTGCCAAGTAACAAGTTGAGTTCCAAAGAACTGACACCCAGCAGTGGTGGACTTAGCGTTCTGCTTGTAGCTTCCAAAGTCAGAATCAACAAAACCTGTTAGAGAAAAGTCACCCGAGCGAGGATACCACAAGCCGATGCTTGGGCAGCCTTTCAAATACCGTAATATCCTTTTGACAATCGTCAGGTGTGACTGCTTCGGGCTCGACTGATATCTGGCGCAAAGACATGTTGAGTACATGATGTCCGGTCGGGAAGCAGTGAGATACATTAAGGATCCGATGATTGACCGGTATAATGTCTCCTCCACCTTAACACCACTCTCGTCAGGACAAATCCCATGATTCTGTGCTAGGGGGTTGCTGCTGGACTACATTGATGAATGAAGATTCCGTCGGGCGTCCGCTCTACCTGCAGCCCGAGGAAGAACTTCATCTCCCCCATCGAACTCATTTCGAATTTCTTCTTCATAACCTTCTCAAACTCTTTGCACAACTCGTCGTTGGTCGAACCAAAAATGATGTCATCTACGTAGCTCTGCACTATTAGGAGATGGCCTGCAACTTCCTTTGTGAACAATGTGCTATCGACTGTCCCTCTGATGAACCCGTTTGCCACCAGATGTTGGGAAAGCGTCTCATACCAGGCTCTCGGGGCCTGGTGAAGTCCGTAGAGCGCCTTATCCAGCAGATAGACTTTGTTCTTGTGAAGTGGATCAGTGAACCCCAGTGGTTGTCCCACATACACTTCTTCTTTAATCTTTCTGTATAGGAAGGCAGATTTAACATCCAGCTGGTACACTTTGAAGTCTTTCCATGACGCAAACGCCAAGAAAATCCGAATAGCCTCAAGTCTAGCAACAGTCACGTAAACCTCATCATAGTCGATGCCTTCTTGCTGACTAAAGCCTTGTACCACTAATCGTGCTTTGTTCCAAACCACGACTCCTCTATCGTCTCTTTTACACTTAAACACCCACTTTGTTTTGATCAACTTTTGATTCTCCGGCAGATCTACTAATCTCCAAACACCCAGTTTCTCGAATTGCTGTAGCTCTTCCTGCATAGCATTCACCCAGCTATCTCCAGTCAAAGCTTCTTTATATGTTCTGGGTTCGATCTGCTAGATATAACATTTCAGTGAGAATTCTTCCTGTAAATGTGCAACAGACGAATAAAAACATGTAAGAGCTCTATTGATTTGATCTCTTGTTTTAACACCACTTTGTAGGTCACCGATAATCTGCTCTGAAGGATGATAAGACAAGGTTCGAGGCATGACGGTGTCAGGAACGTCAACTTCCGATTGCAAGCTCGTTATGTCTAGATCACCGGTGTGATCCTTAGCTTCCGTCGTAGTAAGGTTTGGTTCCTCGTCAAAAGTCAGAGCAGATTCCTCTTCTGAGTCATCAGAGTTGTCAAACGTAGGAGCTGGTTCCTCTGGTGGTTCGTGAGCTGTTCCACTTGGACCAGCTTCGTGATTGTTTGTGCCACCTGTAGGAATGCTTGTATCCACTTCAGGTTGTGAAACTACCAAAGGCCTTGGCACTTGATCTTGTGAACTAGATTGTTGCTGTTGATATCGTAGAACAAGTACTTCAATACTTGGCTCGGTCGGAAGATGAAACGACTCCCAGAGTTTAACATAATCGAACAGGAATCTTTGTCCAGGAAGTTGTGGTGAAGCAGTGTGCTTCTAACAATCCCCATGCTGAACTTGTATTACTTTTCCCAGGAAAGGTACGAACACCCTCTTCAACGGGCTCGCGTAACCTACAAAGAAACCATCATTAGACTTATCATTTTCATCAATAAAAGTACATGGAGACCCAAACGGCTCCAGAAACTCTAGATTTGGCCTGTAGCGGTGTAGCAACTCAAAACTTGTTTTCTTGTACTTCTTGACAGTGAGCACACGGTTCAAAGTGTAACAAGTTGCAGCCACTGCTTCGCTCCAGAAGAAAATCGGTAACATGGAATTGGCTAACATCATTCGAGCAGTTTATATTAGGGACCGATTCTTTCTTTCAGCAACGCCATTCTGTTGTGGTGTGTATGGCGCGCTGAATTCATGAAGAATCCCCTTTTCATTGCAGAACTCGAGCATCTTGTTATTCTTGAATTCCATTCCATTGTCACTTCTTATTCTTCGGATAGGCAGCTTGTTGGTGCACTACGTCTATTAACTTCGTCTTGTATCATGTAATAGGATAGGATAGGTTAGAATAACCAGTGCACGAGGTTCGAGAAACGAGAACTGGTGAATTAGCAATGTGGACCGCTTATATGGACATTGTCCATATAAGCGAACCAGATTAACTCACCTGGACCGCTTATATGAACATTGTTCATAAAAGCGAACCACATCAACTTATCTGGATCGCTCATAGAGCATGTCCACATAGGCGATCCAGAATCTCTATAAATAGGTGCAAGGTTGTTTCATTTGTAACGGCTTGGAACTTGTAACGAAGTGCTGCCGAATTGCTTCCAGGTTGTAAATGTTGTCAGAATTAATAAAGTGAAGCATTATATTTAGTTTGAGCGTCTAATTCACTGATTCCGCCTTTGAATTGGATAAACTACTCTTCTGATCGACTCATTCAGGGTCAACGACGATCCAACAAGTGGTATCAGAGCTCAGGAGGAAGAGTTCAGCTCAAATTTGATCCGTTTTCTGTCTTCTACACCTTCTTTTTCGATTTAGACAAGTTTCCACGGTCAAAATCGGACGAATTTTTCACAGAACGTGTATTATTGGACAATAACAAACCCTTGAAACTTTCAGACTAAAACTCGAACTAAAAATGGACAAAACAGCCTTCGAATGTAGGTTCGCGTTTTTGAACAGGGTTTAGGACCGCTCATTTGTACATTATTGTGTCTAGTTCGCTCCAAAATTCAAGCCTGGACCGCTCTAGTAAACATCATCTAGTCCGCGTTTTCGAACAAGTATGGATCGCTCGTATGACATATCCTGGTCCGCTCGTATGACATATCCTGGTCCGCTCGTATGACATTTCCTGGATCGCTCATATAAACAATTTTGGTCCGCTCATTTGTCAAAAAGTTGATTCGCTCTTTTGGTTAAAGTTGCTGGTTCGCTTATTTGTCCAACCAGTTTCTGTCACACCCCCAAAATACCACCTAGGGAGTGTCCCTGTTAGGCGTGTGACGTACCAGCAATGAGCCACTAATCACATTGAACCCATACAAGTTTCTAAATAAAGTTCTCAATTATTAATAAAATACCATCAATGTATTTAAACGAAAACCAATATGTTCAGCGGAAGCAAATAGTAAACGAAGTTAAACTGTTTCAAAACCAAAGTATAGTATCAAGAAATCAGTCACATAAATCCTTCCTGTCGACCCATGACCACTCCAGCTACTCCAGACAGCAAGTTCCCCAAATCCAAGATACCTAACGACCTGCGAGCATGCAACAAGTGTATCAGACAACGCTGGTGAGTTCATAGTTTTACAAAAACATTGGTTACCAAGTGTTTAGTTAATCCATTGAATTTAATTCCGAAAGTAATGTTGAAAACAATGTTGATAATACCCCAATACAAGACGGCTTCTGATTATTCTGCCCTTTCTCCAATGCTCCTATCAAAGCATTGGTCATGACTAGGTCATTAGTTCAACACCCGTCCTCCCAGGAACAGGGTGAGGTTGCCAAACCTAAGTAGCGCTACTAACTAATACCATGTTACCTTCCCGGTAACCAAACAACACGGAGGGACTTTAAAGGTGATAGGAAGAGTATATTATCCAACATTCCCGATTTTACCCAAAAGACTTATCCCTCCTCGGGATACCCACTGACTGTCCCAACCACCGGGACGCATGCTCAAGAGATGAACTCACCTTGGTTTGCTCGGTAAGATTAATTATATGATCCCATTTCAATCAACCGACACTAATGTCGTTATCATAGTTGACCACCCGTACTCAGTCTGTATGTAAATGAACTAGTCATGCACTTATCTTATCACCAATCCGAATTAACATGTAACACAACTATGTAGACAAACAATATTAAAGTGCACATGATATACCAACACACTCAATTCAACATACTGTATCAAATCGGCCCCCTTGAAAGGGGTCTTCGGCCCATGTACAGTTTAGTCCACAAACCACACCAAACTCATTTAACATATTAGGGTCAACATATATGTGTTTAATTGTATAACAACTATTCTGTAAATCATTAATTGTCATATGTTTTAGCGGTCCAATGAAATGGTGTGTTGTCACAACCATCACTTGATTCGATAATAACCAATACTTGTCAGAGAGGTCTCATGCAATAGTTAGGCTCAATCATTTTTCAGTTTGATGATTTCAATAAGATTCAAGTTAATAAGTGTTGTTGGTCAAATTAAAACTAAAGTGGCGGCCCAATACATTGTTTATCACTATCACTCAATTCCTTATTTTGTTAATCCATGCACTTACTATCATCAAATAACTTAACAACCACATACACAGCCATGTCACGCTATCATCATCAACTAACTCAAAAACATAATTCAATATATAGGTTGTCATATATCATCAATGTCATTAACCGAGTTCAGTTATATGTGTTTTCTTTTATCAACATCCTAGTTGTAATACACTCTTACATTAATATCACTAAAGTATAACAATCCATGATCGTCCAAGCATGTTTCTCATAACATCAGATACACAAACTCATATCCTTGCAAATCTAAATATCAACAAAAATATATCGACACGCATGATAGTATACGAGTTCTTCTTTGGAACCGAGGTCGAAACGGAACTTGTTTATACACGTACACCGTCACATATCACAGATTACACAGATTCGGTCACGGGTTTTATGGCTTTAAACGGAGTCGAGTCGGAACTCTTATATACTCGGTCCTATGGCACGAACTTCACAATCATGGTCTAATATCTCTACTAATCTAATATGCAACATCATATACTTCACAGTTTACATCTAATCGCATCTATTATTCTGACAACTTTTATGCGCAAAATCATACCCCACCTATCCTCTACATACACGAGTATATATATATATCATCGTAGTATCGTACAGGTCTTTCATCAACAACCACATGTGCAAGAATAATCACCTATCATCTACACATATATGCACATAATGAAAAACAGACATAAAACGATGCTAACATCGAACCGAAACCGCGACGAGTCTATTAACTAGAACTATGGACGAGAGAGATCTTACCGGTGTTCGTCGGAGGCTGAAATCGCCGGAGAAGAAGGTGATGGTAGCCGGTTTCGTCGTGGGATTTCGGGTGAGAGGATAAAGATTGCGACTGTGAGAGGGGGTCTTGTTCTGCCGTAAGGTTTGTGTGTTCTCCGTGAAGGTGAACATACGTAAATATATATATACGTACAACCCTGACATTGTGGCTTGAATATTGGCGGTGGGGATTCCATGTGTGTGTGGGCCGAGATAAGGGTTAAGGTGGGTTGGGGTTAAGGTCTCGCAAAGGTTCCACCAACCAAATAATTCTGATATCAAAATTTACTTGCACGCATTGCCATTTTGGTGAATCTATTGTTTTATATATATATAAAATTATTTATTTAAATATTTATGTACATGTATATATATACCTATATATATATATTTTTAACCAAAAACAACATGTTCGGACAAAGAGTTAGCAAAGTCGCGCATAATATCCACACAATGTTTTGACCGATAAAGGTTTCAGGTTGCGTAAGGGGGTTGGGTCGACTAAGGCGACAACCATAATTAATTTATCAAATAAAATACATATGGGATTCGATTTATAAAGGCGAAACAAACGGTTTGTACCTAAAAGTTACGGGTTGTCACATCATCCCCAAGTTGAAAGATATTTCGTCCCGAAATTTAGCAAACAGTCACTGAGGAAGCTAGTTTTGTTAAGCGTTTTCGCGGGGTGTCACATCATCCCCTACTTGAAAGAATTTTCGTCCCGAAAATTGATCTAAAACAATGGCTTGAAGTGAGTTCCGACGAACTCGATCTATAGATACCTTACAACGCTTGGGGGGCTAATCTTGTGATCGGTGGAAATCATGGTATGGTTGTTAGCGTTTCGTTATATCAGTTGCCAATCAAAGAAACAGGGAATTAATGAGGTTCGTACAAAGAATCGAGCGAAACAGGGGTCCATTAAACATCCGAAGGATTTGGCCAGCAAATTTATTGTCTAGAAGTAATTTCCAGTAGTGGTGCATGGCGGCATGGCACAACAGGGAAGTTCGTTACATTGCGGTCGCGCGAGTTAGGGTTGTTCATAAAGCTCGCGACTCGTAGCTCGGCTCGTGGCTCGCTCGAAAGAAGCTTGAGAAAAACTAGCTAAAAAACTCATTTTGAGATGACGCGAACCAAGCTGGCTCATTTTGTAACCAAGCCCAGCTCGAGCTAAGCTCGGCTCGGCCCATGGCTCGGCTCGTTGGCTCGTTCTTAGGCTCGTTTAACTCCAACGTAAAGCTCAAGCCAAGTTTAACCGCCTGAATTAATTTCGAGCTTGAGCTCGACCCCACCCTGGCTCGACTCGGCTCGACTCGTTTACAGCCCTAGCGCGAGTGTATCATTTGTCCAATACAGAGTTTGGTGGGTAAAGATTAGTGTTGCAAAACGACAAACGCGTGTAACTGTGACTGCTTCACTTCTAGCGGCGATGACAAGTGAAAGTGATAAGGTTCGTCTACAGGGATGCGTGGGTATAGTTCTCCTAATCCCGTGTTCGTTCGGAAGTTCCATCTAGCGATGCCATCACATGGTTAGCTCTATTGAAACAAGGGTGCACTGGAGGCCCTTGTGATCGGTCTAATTGGTGCATTCGGTACCGTCCAAGTAATGCCTCCAATTTAAAATCCAAGGACTACGGCTCCCACCGTAGTCCGTGAATCGAGCAGTTCTTCCTGTAAGTCCACCACGTGGGTCATCTCCTTCTCGTGTTACATCGATGTGTAACTCGGACTCTGATTCGAACCATCACGGTATACCGCCAAATCGTCGGTTCCCTCGAATAGAAGTGATGCTCAATGCGTTGCAGGGTAGGGTTTCAAAAGCTGAAGAAACATTTCCCTGTTTTGATTTCCCATGAATTCATAGCTCCCCGCTGTGCTAAGGAGGTTAAAGTTGCGCCATCTTCGAAAATCTCATGATGAATCTGTGATAGTATCCAGCGAACCCAAGGGATTGCTGTATCCCAGAAGGAAATCAGGATTAGCATAAGGTCTATTCTGAAATTCCACCTAACGATGTGGAAGTAAACCAGGTAACTCTTCAGAAGACACGTCAGGAAATTCACGAATAACTGGAAGATACTCGATCTTCCTTTCTTAAAGTGGCGAACCAGTGACAAGAGCTAGTATAGCAGAGTAGCCCTTCCGTAGACACTTCTGGGCTTTCACGATTGAGACGATGCCAACAATGGCACCACTACGGTGATCTTAAACTGATAAGGATTCCCCCTTGGGAGAGGGATACGCACGATTTTCTTTTTGCAAAGAATTTCTGCTTGATACATAGATAACCAAGCCCATGTCAACGACCACGTCAAAACTTACAAGAGCATTGGGAAGTAGGTCAATGTCGAACACTTGACCCACGAGATCAAGTTTACAACCAAAAAGGACATGAGAAGCTTCTATCGATTTACTATCAGTTAATTCTACTTCATGCTTATTCACAAGAAGGGTGGGAGTCAGTCCTAACTGGCGACTTAACCCCAAAGACACATAACTCCAAACGGCACAAGAGTCGCTTAAAACAGAAGCAAAAAGATCGTTCAAAGAAGACGTACCGGTCACAGCATTGCCATCATTGCGAGCTTCCCCCAGCGCCAATCGTAAATACTCTTCCACGTGCTCCGTTCCCACCATTGTTCCCATTGTTGTCATTCCCAGTATTGTTGTTGTTGCTAGCATTCTGATTAAGCTGAGGGCAATCCCTCTTGAAATGACCCTCATCACCACACTGAAAGCACCCCTTTTGATTTCCCCGATTCTGTTGAGGCTGTTGCCTCTCCTGTTGTTGCGGCTGCTGCGGCGGCTTTGGGAGCCAGACCCTACAATCCTTGGCCATATGACCCACCTTGTTGCACCTATGACATACCCGGGTGCACGGTCCGCAATGGTGGAACATACACTTATCACACTTTGGTAGCTTTCCCGCGTAAGAACCCTGATTTGAATTGTTGCTCTGATTCTGGTTCACAGAAGACGACTGGCTGAAACTACGATGGATGCTGTTGTCTGCCCTTTTCTGAGATTGGATGGCACTGGTTGCTTTGTCAGTATCGTTCCATTTTCCCTTGTGATCACTAGCAGGTGTGGTAGCTGTAGCAGTCGGGGTAGTAGCAGAAACGCGTGGCGGCAAGTTGCCACGTTCGACCTCTTGGTCAGTAATCTTATGTGCCAAACGGACGATACGGGGCAGATTGTCTAGGTTTGCAGCAGTAACGTACCCCTTAACAGCTGGTGCTAAACCCTTTAGATACAACTCAATTCGCCGAGGTGGGGGTCGAGACATGTTAGGGCACAGAGTTGCTAAATCATTAGACCTCCTAGTGTATGCTTCAATCTCAGATCCCTCCATTTTCATATTGTAGAACTCGTTCTCCAGTTTCTGAATCTCATCACGAGGGCAATACTCCTCTCGCATCAACTCCTTGAAATCATCCCAAGTAGTGGCATTCGCCATCTCAATACCCAACATCTGAACCTGGGCATTCCACCATGTAAGGGCACCATCCTCGAGTGTGCCCGTAGCATACTTCACTCTGTCCCCAGCTGGACAGTTACACATTGCAAATACCGATTCCGCCTTCTCAAACCATCGCAGGAGCCCTACAGCCCCTTCAGTCCCACTGAATGTCTGCGGCTTACAATCCATGAACATCTTGTACGTACAGACAGGTGGAGCAGGTGGATTGTTTTGATTTGCGGGTTGACCTAAAACGTAAGAACGTACAACGCACTGGTAAGACTCGAGTATACGACACAAGGATAGAAAGTATTTGGCACATATCGTACCAGCCTGGTAAGCCGCTAGGGCTTCAGCTACACGAGTGTTGATCAGGTTGGTCAGCTCAGCTTGGGTCATCGCGATGTGACCACGTCCATGTCCTCGTCCACTCATGATTCTATAGGAGAAGAGGGAAAAGGTTACGAGTCGAAATGAGGTACAGGTCAAGTATCACGTTGAAATCTACAATCTACCAAGTTTACACACAATAGGGCAGAACCCTTCTCACGCTCGTTAAGCCTCACTGGGACTTGCATGCACCCCACATTATTATTATGTGTGCACCCACAATAATAAGGCAATTTGCATGCTTATCTCAGTGCCTCTTAACTCCCGCTAAAAGGTTCCCCGAATTCAAGCAATAAGACAGATGACGCCACAACATAGATCATGAAAGTTCAAGAAGAGTCGCACTCTTAAAACACGTAACATGGGTTGGTAACATAGAAGTTCATACTGCGGTGCTAAGTGTGCATTCACATGTGATGTTATTCATAAGCGAACACTAGATATACTATGCAATAATAAACGAGAAACGAACCTTGCAGTCTGGAGCTGAGTGTCATGGTCGATTTCGGTACTGTTCGGTTATAGTCTGGTTTTATAAAAACGCTTTAAAACCAAGTTCACTATAACCAGTGGCTCTGATACCAAACTGTCACACCCCCAAAATACCACCTAGGGAGTGTCCCTGTTAGGCGTGTGACGTACCAGCAATGAGCCACTAATCACATTGAACCCATACAAGTTTCTAAATAAAGTTCTCAATTATTAATAAAATACCATCAATGTATTTAAACGAAAACCAATATGTTCAGCGGAAGCAAATAGTAAACGAAGTTAAACTGTTTCAAAACCAAAGTATAGTATCAAGAAATCAGTCACATAAATCCTTCCTGTCGACCCATGACCACTCCAGCTACTCCAGACAGCAAGTTCCCCAAATCCAAGATACCTAACGACCTGCGAGCATGCAACAAGTGTATCAGACAACGCTGGTGAGTTCATAGTTTTACAAAAACATTGGTTACCAAGTGTTTAGTTAATCCATTGAATTTAATTCCGAAAGTAATGTTGAAAACAATGTTGATAATACCCCAATACAAGACGGCTTCTGATTATTCTGCCCTTTCTCCAATGCTCCTATCAAAGCATTGGTCATGACTAGGTCATTAGTTCAACACCCGTCCTCCCAGGAACGGGGTGAGGTTGCCAAACCTAAGTAGCGCTACTAACTAATACCATGTTACCTTCCCGGTAACCAAACAACACGGAGAGACTTTAAAGGTGATAGGAAGAGTATATTATCCAACATTCCCGATTTTACCCAAAAGACTTATCCCTCCTCGGGATACCCACTGACTGTCCCAACCACCGGGACGCATGCTCAAGAGATGAACTCACCTTGGTTTGCTCGGTAAGATTAATTATATGATCCCATTTCAATCAACCGACACTAATGTCGTTATCATAGTTGACCACCCGTACTCAGTCTGTATGTAAATGAACTAGTCATGCACTTATCTTATCACCAATCCGAATTAACATGTAACACAACTATGTAGAAAAACAATATTAAAGTGCACATGATATACCAACACACTCAATTCAACATACTGTATCAAATCGGCCCCCTTGAAAGGGGTCTTCGGCCCATGTACAGTTTAGTCCACAAACCACACCAAACTCATTTAACATATTAGGGTCAACATATATGTGTTTAATTGTATAACAACTATTCTGTAAATCATTAATTGTCATATGTTTTAGCGGTCCAATGAAATGGTGTGTTGTCACAACCATCACTTGATTCGATAATAACCAATACTTGTCAGAGAGGTCTCATGCAATAGTTAGGCTCAATCATTTTTCAGTTTGATGATTTCAATAAGATTCAAGTTAATAAGTGTTGTTGGTCAAATTAAAACTAAAGTGGCGGCCCAATACATTGTTTATCACTATCACTCAATTCCTTATTTTGTTAATCCATGCACTTACTATCATCAAATAACTTAACAACCACATACACAGCCATGTCACGCTATCATCATCAACTAACTCAAAAACATAATTCAATATATAGGTTGTCATATATCATCAATGTCATTAACCGAGTTCAGTTATATGTGTTTTCTTTTATCAACATCCTAGTTGTAATACACTCTTACATTAATATCACTAAAGTATAACAATCCATGATCGTCCAAGCATGTTTCTCATAACATCAGATACACAAACTCATATCCTTGCAAATCTAAATATCAACAAAAATATATCGACACGCATGATAGTATACGAGTTCTTCTTTGGAACCGAGGTCGAAACGGAACTTGTTTATACACGTACACCGTCACATATCACAGATTACACAGATTCGGTCACGGGTTTTATGGCTTTAAACGGAGTCGAGTCGGAACTCTTATATACTCGGTCCTATGGCACGAACTTCACAATCATGGTCTAATATCTCTACTAATCTAATATGCAACATCATATACTTCACAGTTTACATCTAATCGCATCTATTATTCTGACAACTTTTATGCGCAAAATCATACCCCACCTATCCTCTACATACACGAGTATATATATATATCATCGTAGTATCGTACAGGTCTTTCATCAACAACCACATGTGCAAGAATAATCACCTATCATCTACACATATATGCACATAATGAAAAACAGACATAAAACGATGCTAACATCGAACCGAAACCGCGACGAGTCTATTAACTAGAACTATGGACGAGAGAGATCTTACCGGTGTTCGTCGGAGGCTGAAATCGCCGGAGAAGAAGGTGATGGTAGCCGGTTTCGTCGTGGGATTTCGGGTGAGAGGATAAAGATTGCGACTGTGAGAGGGGGTCTTGTTCTGCCGTAAGGTTTGTGTGTTCTCCGTGAAGGTGAACATACGTAAATATATATATACGTACAACCCTGACATTGTGGCTTGAATATTGGCGGTGGGGATTCCATGTGTGTGTGGGCCGAGATAAGGGTTAAGGTGGGCTGGGGTTAAGGTCTCGCAAAGGTTCCACCAACCAAATAATTCTGATATCAAAATTTACTTGCACGCATTGCCATTTTGGTGAATCTATTGTTTTATATATATATAAAATTATTTATTTAAATATTTATGTACATATATATATATATATACCTATATATATATATATATTTTTAACCAACAACAACATGTTCGGACAAAGAGTTAGCAAAGTCGCGCATAATATCCACACAATGTTTTGACCGATAAAGGTTTCAGGTTGCGTAAGGGGGTTGGGTCGACTAAGGCGACAACCATAATTAATTTATCAAATAAAATACATATGGGATTCGATTTATAAAGGCGAAACAAACGGTTTGTACCTAAAAGTTACGGGTTGTCACATCATCCCCAAGTTGAAAGATATTTCGTCCCGAAATTTAGCAAACAGTCACTGAGGAAGCTAGTTTTGTTAAGCGTTTTCGCGGGGTGTCACATCATCCCCTACTTGAAAGAATTTTCGTCCCGAAAATTGATCTAAAACAATGGCTTGAAGTGAGTTCCGACGAACTCGATCTATAGATACCTTACAACGCTTGGGGGGCTAATCTTGTGATCGGTGGAAATCATGGTATGGTTGTTAGCGTTTCGTTATATCAGTTGCCAATCAAAGAAACAGGGAATTAATGAGGTTCGTACAAAGAATCGAGCGAAACAGGGGTCCATTAAACATCCGAAGGATTTGGCCAGCAAATTTATTGTCTAGAAGTAATTTCCAGTAGTGGTGCATGGCGGCATGGCACAACAGGGAAGTTCATTACATTGCGGTCGCGCGAGTGTATCATTTGTCCAATACAGAGTTTGGTGGGTAAAGATTAGTGTTGCAAAACGACAAACGCGTGTAACTGTGACTGCTTCACTTCTAGCGGCGATGACAAGTGAAAGTGATAAGGTTCGTCTACAGGGATGCGTGGGTATAGTTCTCCTAATCTCGTGTTCGTTCGGAAGTTCCATCTAGCGATGCCATCACATGGTTAGCTCTATTGAAACAAGGGTGCACTGGAGGCCCTTGTGATCGGTCTAATTGGTGCATTCGGTACCGTCCAAGTAATGCCTCCAATTTAAAATCCAAGGACTACGGCTCCCACCGTAGGCCGTGAATCGAGCAGTTCTTCCTGTAAGTCCACCACGTGGGTCATCTCCTTCTCGTGTTACATCGATGTGTAACTCGGACTCTGATTCGAACCATCACGGTATACCGCCAAATCGTCGGTTCCCTCGGATAGAAGTGATGCTCAATGCGTTGCAGGGTAGGGTTTCAAAAGCTGAAGAAACATTTCCCTGTTTTGATTTCCCATGAATTCATAGCTCCCCGCTGTGCTAAGGAGGTTAAAGTTGCGCCATCTTCGAAAATCTCATGATGAATCTGTGATAGTATCCAGCGAACCCAAGGGATTGCTGTATCCCAGAAGGAAATCAGGATTAGCATAAGGTCTATTCTGAAATTCCACCTAACGATGTGGAAGTAAACCAGGTAACTCTTCAGAAGACACGTCAGGAAATTCACGAATAACTGGAAGATACTCGATCTTCCTTTCTTAAAGTGGCGAACCAGTGACAAGAGCTAGTATAGCAGAGTAGCCCTTCCGTAGACACTTCTGGGCTTTCACGATTGAGACGATGCCAACAATGGCACCACTACGGTGATCTTAAACTGATAAGGATTCCCCCTTGGGAGAGGGATACGCACGATTTTCTTTTTGCAAAGAATTTCTGCTTGATACATAGATAACCAAGCCCATGTCAACGACCACGTCAAAACTTACAAGAGCATTGGGAAGTAGGTCAATGTCGAACACTTGACCCACGAGATCAAGTTTACAACCAAAAAGGACATGAGAAGCTTCTATCGATTTACTATCAGTTAATTCTACTTCATGCTTATTCACAAGAAGGGTGGGAGTCAGTCCTAACTGGCGACTTAACCCCAAAGACACATAACTCCAAACGGCACAAGAGTCGCTTAAAACAGAAGCAAAAAGATCGTTCAAAGAAGACGTACCGGTCACAGCATTGCCATCATTGCGAGCTTCCCCCAGCGCCAATCGTAAATACTCTTCCACGTGCTCCGTTCCCACCATTGTTCCCATTGTTGTCATTCCCAGTATTGTTGTTGTTGCTAGCATTCTGATTAAGCTGAGGGCAATCCCTCTTGAAATGACCCTCATCACCACACTGAAAGCACCCCTTTTGATTTCCCCGATTCTGTTGAGGCTGTTGCCTCTCCTGTTGTTGCGGCTGCTGCGGCGGCTTTGGGAGCCAGACCCTACAATCCTTGGCCATATGACCCACCTTGTTGCACCTATGACATACCCGGGTGCACGGTCCGCAATGGTGGAACATACACTTATCACACTTTGGTAGCTTTCCCGCGTAAGAACCCTGATTTGAATTGTTGCTCTGATTCTGGTTCACAGAAGACGACTGGCTGAAACTACGATGGATGCTGTTGTCTGCCCTTTTCTGAGATTGGATGGCACTGGTTGCTTTGTCAGTATCGTTCCATTTTCGCTTGTGATCACTAGCAGGTGTGGTAGCTGTAGCAGTCGGGGTAGTAGCAGAAACGCGTGGCGGCAAGTTGCCACGTTCGACCTCTTGGTCAGTAATCTTATGTGCCAAACGGACGATACGGGGCAGATTGTCTAGGTTTGCAGCAGTAACGTACCCCTTAACAGCTGGTGCTAAACCCTTTAGATACAACTCAATTCGCCGAGGTGGGGGTCGAGACATGTTAGGGCACAGAGTTGCTAAATCATTAGACCTCCTAGTGTATGCTTCAATCTCAGATCCCTCCATTTTCAGATTGTAGAACTCGTTCTCCAGTTTCTGAATCTCATCACGAGGGCAATACTCCTCTCGCATCAACTCCTTGAAATCATCCCAAGTAGTGGCATTCGCCATCTCAATACCCAACATCTGAACCTGGGCATTCCACCATGTAAGGGCACCATCCTCGAGTGTGCCCGTAGCATACTTCACTCTGTCCCCAGCTGGACAGTTACACATTGCAAATACCGATTCCGCCTTCTCAAACCATCGCAGGAGCCCTACAGCCCCTTCAGTCCCACTGAATGTCTGCGGCTTACAATCCATGAACATCTTGTACGTACAGACAGGTGGAGCAGGTGGATTGTTTTGATTTGCGGGTTGACCTAAAACGTAAGAACGTACAACGCACTGGTAAGACTCGAGTATACGACACAAGGATAGAAAGTATTTGGCACATATCGTACCAGCCTGGTAAGCCGCTAGGGCTTCAGCTACACGAGTGTTGATCAGGTTGGTCAGCTCAGCTTGGGTCATCGCGATGTGACCACGTCCATGTCCTCGTCCACTCATGATTCTATAGGAGAAGAGGGAAAAGGTTACGAGTCGAAATGAGGTACAGGTCAAGTATCACGTTGAAATCTACAATCTACCAAGTTTACACACAATAGGGCAGAACCCTTCTCACGCTCGTTAAGCCTCACTGGGACTTGCATGCACCCCACATTATTATTATGTGTGCACCCACAATAATAAGGCAATTTGCATGCTTATCTCAGTGCCTCTTAACTCCCGCTAAAAGGTTCCCCGAATTCAAGCAATAAGACAGATGACGCCACAACATAGATCATGAAAGTTCAAGAAGAGTCGCACTCTTAAAACACGTAACATGGGTTGGTAACATAGAAGTTCATACTGCGGTGCTAAGTGTGCATTCACATGTGATGTTATTCATAAGCGAACACTAGATATACTATGCAATAATAAACGAGAAACGAACCTTGCAGTCTGGAGCTGAGTGTCATGGTCGATTTCGGTACTGTTCGGTTATAGTCTGGTTTTATAAAAACGCTTTAAAACCAAGTTCACTATAACCAGTGGCTCTGATACCAAACTGTCACACCCCCAAAATACCACCTAGGGAGTGTCCCTGTTAGGCGTGTGACGTACCAGCAATGAGCCACTAATCACATTGAACCCATACAAGTTTCTAAATAAAGTTCTCAATTATTAATAAAATACCATCAATGTATTTAAACGAAAACCAATATGTTCAGCGGAAGCAAATAGTAAACGAAGTTAAACTGTTTCAAAACCAAAGTATAGTATCAAGAAATCAGTCACATAAATCCTTCCTGTCGACCCATGACCACTCCAGCTACTCCAGACAGCAAGTTCCCCAAATCCAAGATACCTAACGACCTGCGAGCATGCAACAAGTGTATCAGACAACGCTGGTGAGTTCATAGTTTTACAAAAACATTGGTTACCAAGTGTTTAGTTAATCCATTGAATTTAATTCCGAAAGTAATGTTGAAAACAATGTTGATAATACCCCAATACAAGACGGCTTCTGATTATTCTGCCCTTTCTCCAATGCTCCTATCAAAGCATTGGTCATGACTAGGTCATTAGTTCAACACCCGTCCTCCCAGGAACGGGGTGAGGTTGCCAAACCTAAGTAGCGCTACTAACTAATACCATGTTACCTTCCCGGTAACCAAACAACACGGAGGGACTTTAAAGGTGATAGGAAGAGTATATTATCCAACATTCCCGATTTTACCCAAAAGACTTATCCCTCCTCGGGATACCCACTGACTGTCCCAACCACCGGGACGCATGCTCAAGAGATGAACTCACCTTGGTTTGCTCGGTAAGATTAATTATATGATCCCATTTCAATCAACCGACACTAATGTCGTTATCATAGTTGACCACCCGTACTCAGTCTGTATGTAAATGAACTAGTCATGCACTTATCTTATCACCAATCCGAATTAACATGTAACACAACTATGTAGACAAACAATATTAAAGTGCACATGATATACCAACACACTCAATTCAACATACTGTATCGAATCGGCCCCCTTGAAAGGGGTCTTCGGCCCATGTACAGTTTAGTCCACAAACCACACCAAACTCATTTAACATATTAGGGTCAACATATATGTGTTTAATTGTATAACAACTATTCTGTAAATCATTAATTGTCATATGTTTTAGCGGTCCAATGAAATGGTGTGTTGTCACAACCATCACTTGATTCGATAATAACCAATACTTGTCAGAGAGGTCTCATGCAATAGTTAGGCTCAATCATTTTTCAGTTTGATGATTTCAATAAGATTCAAGTTAATAAGTGTTGTTGGTCAAATTAAAACTAAAGTGGCGGCCCAATACATTGTTTATCACTATCACTCAATTCCTTATTTTGTTAATCCATGCACTTACTATCATCAAATAACTTAACAACCACATACACAGCCATGTCACGCTATCATCATCAACTAACTCAAAAACATAATTCAATATATAGGTTGTCATATATCATCAATGTCATTAACCGAGTTCAGTTATATGTGTTTTCTTTTATCAACATCCTAGTTGTAATACACTCTTACATTAATATCACTAAAGTATAACAATCCATGATCGTCCAAGCATGTTTCTCATAACATCAGATACACAAACTCATATCCTTGCAAATCTAAATATCAACAAAAATATATCGACACGCATGATAGTATACGAGTTCTTCTTTGGAACCGAGGTCGAAACGGAACTTGTTTATACACGTACACCGTCACATATCACAGATTACACAGATTCGGTCACGGGTTTTATGGCTTTAAACGGAGTCGAGTCGGAACTCTTATATACTCGGTCCTATGGCACGAACCTCACAATCATGGTCTAATATCTCTACTAATCTAATATGCAACATCATATACTTCACAGTTTACATCTAATCGCATCTATTATTCTGACAACTTTTATGCGCAAAATCATACCCCACCTATCCTCTACATACACGAGTATATATATATATCATCGTAGTATCGTACAGGTCTTTCATCAACAACCACATGTGCAAGAATAATCACCTATCATCTACACATATATGCACATAACGAAAAACAGACATAAAACGATGCTAACATCGAACCGAAACCGCGACGAGTCTATTAACTAGAACTATGGACGAGAGAGATCTTACCGGTGTTCGTCGGAGGCTGAAATCGCCGGAGAAGAAGGTGATGGTAGCCGGTTTCGTCGTGGGATTTCGGGTGAGAGGATAAAGATTGCGACTGTGAGAGGGGGTCTTGTTCTGCCGTAGGGTTTGTGTGTTCTCCGTGAAGGTGAACATACGTAAATATATATATACGTACAACCCTGACATTGTGGCTTGAATATTGGCGGTGGGGATTCCATGTGTGTGTGGGCCGAGATAAGGGTTAAGGTGGGCTGGGGTTAAGGTCTCGCAAAGGTTCCACCAACCAAATAATTCTGATATCAAAATTTACTTGCACGCATTGCCATTTTGGTGAATCTATTGTTTTATATATATATAAAATTATTTATTTAAATATTTATGTACATATATATATATATACCTATATATATATATATATATTTTTAACCAACAACAACATGTTCGGACAAAGAGTTAGCAAAGTCGCGCATAATATCCACACAATGTTTTGACCGATAAAGGTTTCAGGTTGCGTAAGGGGGTTGGGTCGACTAAGGCGACAACCATAATTAATTTATCAAATAAAATACATATGGGATTCGATTTATAAAGGCGAAACAAACGGTTTGTACCTAGAAGTTACGGGTTGTCACCGTTTCGCTCATTAGTTCAAATTAGTGTTCGCTCATACGATCAATCTTATTTCGTTCAAGTGTTAAGATTATTTCACGACAATCAAGTGTTAGTGTATTTCAAAATTACTT
This sequence comes from Helianthus annuus, assembly GCF_002127325.2. Lineage (NCBI taxonomy): Eukaryota > Viridiplantae > Streptophyta > Magnoliopsida > Asterales > Asteraceae > Helianthus > Helianthus annuus. The sequence continues at coordinate 60,575,492 of NC_035437.2, forward strand.
GATATTGTTTGAACTGATAAGTGTTTGTTTGTTTGTTTTGTGTGATTGTCTTCCAGGTAATTGAAAAGCATCATGGCTGAGGAATTCTACAATACGTTTTTCAACGCGTTCACGTCTGAATCGACCGAGATTGCAAATGTTACCCCGAAAACCATTACGAAAGCCATCAACGAGAATATCAAGCATGATAACTTCTATGGAACGCATTTAAAGCCACCAACTCTTGATAGCATTGAAGATTATATCTGGTGGAAAGAACGTTTCATTAATTGGGCAAAAGCGTATGCGCATGAAAGCTGGTTTTGTCTGGAGTTTGGATACGAAAGGCCAAAGAATGACAAAAACGAAGAACTACCATTCAAGAATTTTACAAAGGATGACAAAGCAGAATTTGCTGCCGAACAAAGAATGATTGCATTGATCTAGTCAGCAATCAGAAATGATATATTCGCATTGCTCACTCATGATGGATCGTCAAATTCGGTTTGGGAAGCTTTACGAGTTAAAGCTGAGGGGGGAAAACAGATTCGGAAAAATAAAATTGCTTTACTAAAAAAGGAATTTGATCTGTTTGATAACATAAAAGGAGAGACAGTGAGATAAATGATCGAAAGATTCTGTCACCTCAAAATCGAACTTGAACGTTTTAAAATTGACAAAACAAGAGAGGAACTTATTGATAAAGTCATTGAAGCGTTACCACGAGCAGATCAGTGGCAAACGTTTGTTTTTATCTTAAAAAATGATGCTTCATATGATGAAATTTCTCTTGATTCTTTATTTGAAAAGATTGAAAGTCATGATCTGGAATTACAAAAGCAGAGCAAGATGACTGGTTCTTCACATCAACAGAATGTGGGTTTGTATTACAAAGGCAGTGTACCTTCTGATAAAGGCGTTGGTTCACCAAAAACAGCATTTAGTGGTGAAAAGATGAAAGAACCGCCAATAACGTCAACAAGTCATCATTCTGGATATCATTCATCTTCAAAGACAAATTCTGAGGAAACAGAAGAAATTTTGTGCAACATTGCTCTTAAACTGAAGAATTCTCCAGCAATGAGCATCAATGCAGTGAAGCAGCAAATGAGTTTTCTCGCATCTGTTCTGGAGTCATATGAAGGTCTTGTAGCTGGTAAAATTGGAAACTCCGAATTGACCAAAGAAGACTACGACCAGATTGATCCGGAAGAGATGGAACTCATTGACATCCGTTGGTGTTTAGCTAGTTCCATTCACAGAGCTCAGAGGTATATGGAGATTACCGGAAAACAATCGCTTGGAGGTGCATCAACAAAGCTTGGATTCGACAAATCCAAAGTGACCTGCTTTAGATGCAAGCAAAAAGGTCATTTCAAAAGAGAATGCAGAAACTCTGAAGTTGCTGAAGGAAATGAACGTCCTTTCAATGATGACTATTATCGAAAGGCGATTTACCATAGAAGCAGAGAAGAGCCAAAGTTGATTGAAGATAAACCGAAAACAATTTCAAGAGCTTGTCCTGTGATTTACGAGGATGAAGGCTATGATTGGTCTCAAATTTGTCCAGAAGAAGATCGTTTGGAGAATGTTCGTAAAACAGCTCATGGGAGAGCTATGACAGAACCAAGAAAGTTTGTGTACGTTGCTGAGATTAAAGACGAAAACAAAGAAAAAGACACTGCTGAAATCCATGAAGAAAAAATCGAGATTAAAGAGAGAACTCGAGAAGAGATCTTGAGTGAGAAAACTTATAGAGAAAGAAACGTTGTTTACAACAGAATGGATGAGATGCAGGAAGAGTATGAAAATGCTGTTAACAGTCGAAGATGGGATAAGAAAAGAGAATGTTACTACAACAGAGAAGGAGAACCTGTTGTTCCAAAGAAAGAAATAATTTTTGATGATGTTCTTCTTGCTGTCCCGTTGAGAGCTGAATACTACAGAAGGGTGATGAAAGATGATGCATATGTTAAACAATATGAAAAAGATATCAGATATGCTATGCTGTCATGTTTGAGAAAAAGGGATGAGGAGAGAATGAAGAAGAGTGTTGAAGAGATGGTGAACAATCTGAAGAAGGTTGTTGAAGAGGTTGAAACAGAAGTTGTTACTGAAGAAGTTGTGAAACAGCAAATTGAAGAAGAAGTAAAGAAAGAAGAAAAGAATGAGAATGAGAAAGATGGTGATGATGGTGATGAAGTCAATACAGAAGTGACGCAAGATGATGCTGAGATGAAGCAGCCAGAGGCAGCTGAAAACACCGAAGTGCCAATCACTGAGGTACATTCTGATTCTGAAGCTTTAAAACCATTTGAACAGTGCAAGAAATGCATGGAACCGTGCAGAGCTTGTACTGAAAAAGATGAGCAATTCAGAATAAGAGAACTTGAATTCATAAAAATTGAAAACATTTTCAAAGAAAAATGCAAAGAGATGTTAGAAAAAGAAAAAGTTTTTAACGAAAATGATGAAAAACTTTCAGGAAAATGTTCAAAGTTAGAAAAAGAAAATGAAGTTTTGAAAGAAAACATTTTGAAAATGAAAAATGAATGCGAACGAAAAGAGATTGCTTGTCAAGAAATGGAAAAGGAATATGACTCAATGAAGTTATCATATCATGTTACGAAAGAGTCATATGATAAAGTAAAAGATGAAATGAAATATGCTCAATCTAGAATGAATTATCTTTCTGAAACAACCAAAGAGTTTAAACGAATATATGCTATAAAACAAGATGTTGTTAATTCCTATATTGAAGATGTTGTTAAGCTAAAGCGACAGATTGCTAATTTAGAGCAGGATAATAACAAGTTAAAAAGTTACCACGTGTCGTCATATGTGCTTGAACGAATTTTCAATATAAAACCGGGAGATGGTGAGTCTGAGCAGAACAAGAAAGGCATTGGCTCAGAGTTTCATCAAGTTCCACCACCGGAAAAGTTTGCATTTTATGATGAGGAAAAGGTCGAAAAAGCTTTCAACATGGTAGACCAATTGCCAGACAACATTGACATAACCTATTCCAAATCTGATGATTCTCATGATTCAGAGGTGGTAGGTAAAGTCGTTGAAAGTGTGTTGAAAGAAGAGTCGGTTGATACAGGTAAATCTGAATCACAGGATGAAGATGAAGGAAATCTTCATGATGCATATCTGAAAAACATCAAATCCGAGAAAAATTTGAATGATGATTCAAAGGGATTGGTTTATACCATGATTGGATCGGACAAATTATTCTTAGATGTTGTATTCCCGATTCAGAATGTGATTTCAGAAAAGGTTGATAAAGTTTTCAAAATGGTTGAGATTGAGAAATCTGAGATTTCAAAGTTTGTCGGTAAGAGTCATAAAGGTTCTTATAACAAACCTGGTTTCAAAAAGAAAAACATGAAGGCTGGGTTGGGTTATAAGAAGAAACAGAATCGAAACAAAAATGAAATGCGAAATTTTCAGGCAAAAATGAGTTTTGTTCAAGGAAACAGTTTGGATGAAGAAAAAGAACTCAAATTGTGACAATCTAATGCTGAGTTTGAGGCTCAAAAGAAAAAGCAACAACCACAGGTCAAAGATGTGTCCATGAGAACATGTTTCAAATGTGATCAAAAAGGACATCTTGCACGCAAGTGTCCAAATCCAAAACCTGTGGATGTTGATCAAAAGAAGATTGATGCTGAGAAACAGACATCTGAGAATGTGAGACAAAGGTCAACTAAATTTGATTCGAAACAAACTTGGAGGTATAACACAAACAAGTTTGCTTCAAATCAAAATTGGAAATCAAACCAGAACAGGTTCGATTCAAGACAGACCTGGAATTCTCCCACACCCAGATTCAGAACAACACAAAGTTGGAAAACTTCAGTTGATATGACAAAACCACAACAGTTTTGGAAACCACAAGTTGTTGTTCAAAACCAAAGTGTTCAAAAAGATTCACATTTTTACAAACGTGGTACACCGAAAGGTCAAACATCGAGTGTTAAGAAACATGTTGATTCGGTAAAAGATGAGAAAGTTGAAGTTAAAATTGAGAAAGTTTTTGTGAAAAATGACAATGAATTTCCAGCATTAAATGAAAACTATTGTGTTGAAATGCCTAAGGTCCAACAGACCTGGGCTAAATTGTTCAAGTAATTCAATTAGTTGAATGTGCAGGTGCTCAAGGAAACTGAAGATTGTGAGATTGAAAGTTGGAGCAGCCTGGCACATGAAGAGGAAGCAGAGGTTGCTGGACCCTGTGTTGGTTGAAACAGGGAGTTTATGTGTTTTCTGTACATAAATAAACATTATTTCAAAACCCTAAAAATTTGAAAAATTAAAAACCAAAAATATGTTTTTAGTTTGTTAAACTTGAAAAACCAAAAATATGTTTGTTTTTAATTTTTGTCAAAAATAGAAAATTTCAAAAAATATGTGTTAATTGAATACGCCGAAACCCTCACGGCTGAACAAACATGATTACATTCATCAGATTGAAAAACGGTTTTTACACTGTAAAAATCAATGTGTTGTACATCATGGGGGTACTTTATATTAGTTTTTCTGTAATTCGGTACACGAGAAGCAGAAAATGGATGGCGAAACAAAGTTATCTACATCGGTTATCAAATTTCTTTAATGATTTTGCATTTTAGGGGGAGAAAAATTGTCAGAAAATACAAAAACATTAGAAAATTTGAAAAAGCCAAAAACATGATAAAATTCAAAAATTTGAGTTTTGTGTAAAAAGAGGAAATGATAGTACATCAGTAGACAGTTACAGTATGATAAAGATTTGTAATGATTAAATAGCGTTAAACAGTCTCACTGATGATATGTCGATAGGTTTTTATACACTTAGTAAACTTTTTCGGGATATAAACTTAAATTCAAACTTGCTTATTTCGTGGGGAACACTACTTGGATATATAGGTAACCCCTGAAATCTCGTTTGAAAGGTCTCGTATTCTGATATACTAGGTTTTTATACTCTATGATGTCTGGGGTATTATTCCGGGACTTCTGCTGAATGGAAGTTCTGACCTATTCCTTGGATAATACTTTCACCGAATGCTTGAAACACAGCATAAACCCTCAGCATGCAGATGAAACAATAAAATTGATAGTTGTTAGTGCACCTACGTCTGTTGACTATGTCTTCTATCAAGTCTTGAAGGTTGATCAGATAGGAAATGGCACAGAATCCTAGAATAGCTTTTTTGTATATGGATCGCTTATTTGTACATAGCTAGGATCGCTTATGTGTCAGGTATATGTTAGGATCGCTTATAAGTCATATGCTGGATCGCTTTTATGGCACAATGTGGACCGCTCTTATGTACATGTTGTATGAGCGGACCAGAATGCCTATAAATAGGTCTTAGGGGCGATCCAAAACACATAGTTGATGGTGTATAGTTCCGGTACTCTGCCGAAGTGCTGTCTGATCGTGTAATCGCGTTTGATATCAATAAAACAGCAGGATTAAAGTGAATACAGCTTGAATAGAACCGAATTATTAGTTTCCGCCTCTTAATTCGGATACGAACTTCTCTGAACGACTCGAACAGGTCAACGAACGATCCTACAAGTGGTATCAGAGCACAGGAGGAGGAGGAGTTCTTGCCATTTTAGTTGCTATTTTTCTGATTTTCTACACTTTCTTCACTTTTTCAAAATTTTTCACGGTAAAACAAGCTCAAAATCACACAGTGCACTCGGAATCATGCATTAACAAATTCTTGAAGTTTTCAGAACTAAAATCGACCTAGAAAGTTGTTTTTTAGGTGATTTGCTTTTTCAGATTCGCGTAAAAGGTGACATCAGCATCTGAACCGCTCCAAATTACGCGTCTGGACCGCTCCAAGGATCAATTTTGACTTCTGGATCGCTCGAAATTTCAATTTGGACCGCTCTTTTGACTGATTTTGGACCGCTTATCTATCAGTATCCGGACCGCTCAAAATTTTAAGCTTGGATCGCTCGAAAACTTAAGACTAGATCGCTCATTCGTACAAGGTTGAACCGCTCGAACGAATAACAAGTGGACCGCTCGATCTAAAACTGTTGGACCGCTCGAACTGACCCTTGTGAACTGCTCGAATGAACATCTGTTGAGTCGCCCGAACGAACAGTGTTTGGCTCGCTCATCCAGTCAAGTATTTGGATCGCCTATTTGGTCGGATCGCTCGAACGGACAGTGTGTTTTGGACCTCTTATTTGGACATTTAGTCATTTCATTGGTTCACTCTTCTGAACAGTTGTCTAAAATTTGGAATCTTTGTGAACAATTGTGAACAATGGATACTGAATTTTATAACGCCTTTGCTACCCCGGCCTCGATTACTCAAAGTGCTTTGATTGAAAATGAAACCGGAACGTCTCAGAAACCATCGAAACTCATGGATATTGATGATTACAACGTGTGGTCGGAACGATTCGGAAATTGGGTAGAAGCCTATCATCTTGATGCGTGGGAACACACCGAGGAACCATATGTTAAACCCACAAAGGATGATATTGTGAATCGTACTCCGCTAACACTTAGAGAAATGAGTACTCAAGACAAAAAGAAATATCGAGATGAGAAATTAATGGTGAGTCTACTTCAGCAAGCTATAAAGGAAGATATCTTGATATTGCTTCAACATGACGGAACTGCATATTCTATTTGGACGGAATTGGAAGCAAAGTTCACGGGAAGTGATGATATGTTAAAGAACAAAATGTCTCTCATGAAGAAAGAATTTGATTTGTTTCGGGGATTGAAAAATGAAACCACCAAACAAATTATTGATAGATATTGTAACTTGGTGAGAAATATGACAAAGTTAGGTATTAAGAAAGATACTGATGAGTTAATTGAAAAACTTGCAGATGCTCTTCCATATGAAATATGGGGAACATTTTTGATGATGCTGAAGTCCAACAAAGTGGAATATAAAAAGATGAAACTAGGAGACTTCATAAAGCATTTGGAAGCCCAAGAGATGGAGCAGAGAAAGATCGCTAGGATGAAGAACTATGATGGAGAACAGGACATCAGTCTGTACTACAAGCATGGTGCTACTGATTCAACAAAGTTTTCTCCTAAGATCGAAACTGCTTACAGTGTTAAAGATTCTGCTGAGAAGACAGCATCTCAAGGATCAAGCAACAGCACAAGATTTTCATCTTTTGATCCTAACATCTCTGTAACAAAGAATGGTAGAAAACTTCAGTGTAACATTGTATTAAGTCTTGAAAATGATCAAGACTACACTGAAGAGATTGCTATAAATCAAATGTCTTTGTTAGGGATGATTTTAGAGTCTTATAGTTGTTTTGTTGCAGGAAAGATCGGAAATCCAATGCTCACGAAAGAGGATTACGATCAAATTGATGCTGAAGAAATGGAATTGATGGATATAAAATGGCGTATGGCGAGTGTGATGAGACGTGCTGAAAAATTTAAACAAATTACAGGCCGTGATGATTTTCGTGATGCAAACGTTTCAACTTTAGGTTTTGATAAATCTAAAGTTACATGTTTTCGTTGTAGAGAGAAAGGGCATTTCAAGAGGGAGTGCAAAAACCGTGAAGCTACCGGTGCCCAGAATCCTTTCGGAAACAATGATTATCACAAGAAGGCCATCTATCATCAAATCACTCAACCAGCACAGCAGCATCAGGCACAAACGGCACATGGGAGAGATGTGGTTGATAAAAAGGCATGTGTTGTTAGTCAGGGAAAATATGATGATTTTACCTGGGAAAAGTATCTTCCGAAAGAAAGCAAAGTGTGTTTAGCTGAACAAGATGACGAGAAGATGGCTGAAGGATTTACTTGGGATGATTTCTGTACAGATCAAGACTTTATGGCCAAAAATACTTCTCATGCTTTCTTTGCTAATGCTTATGATCTAAAATGTGCAGAAAGATGCAGAAAAGTCATGGAAGCTGCTGAAGAAAGACAAAGAAAGAACAGAGAGGAGGCAGAAGAGGAAGAGAGATTGAAAGAAGAAGCGAAAGCTGAGAAATTGAGAAGAGCTCAATTTTTAAATTCAAGCAGGACAGTCAAAGAGGTTCCTGAATTTGAGATTAAAGTGGGTGATGAACCGGTCATGGTCCAAGAAAAATGCATGAACTGTGATTCACTGATTAAGCAGAACAATGAGTTGTTACACAATATTCACAAATTAAAAGAATCGTATGATACTATGAACAGAGAAATCAACAAATACACAGATTTTGATGGTGAACAAGCTGAAGCTATGAATACTTTGAAGATAGCATATCTGAGACAGCTTGATACGGCGAACTTTAACATAAAGAAATGTGCAGATCTCGAGCTTGAGTTGGCAACACAAAAGATAGAAACTGAGAAAGTTAAGAAATTATTAGACAGTTACTCATGTTCTACTTTTGTTGTTGACAGGATTTATCCGGTGGTGAAAGATTTGAAGACGTTCAAAGAAAAGCAGACATCGGATGAAGAAAAGTGTGTGACAAATGAAGAAGAAAAATGGAAAGCTTCTGGTAAGAAACCGAGTGTATCTTACAATAGATGTCCGCCCCAGGTCGAAAATGGATATTCACCTCGAAATCCAAATTCAGAAAGAGTCAATAAAGCGATCAATCTGAAATGGGAGTCTGGGTCGTCGGATAACTTACCAGAAAATATTGATGTCACATATATGTCATCAGACACTGATCATGAGTCAAAGTTGATAAAAAGTATGGTCGATCAGGTGTTATACAGCGATGACAATGAGAAGCCAAAACCGGAGTCCAAACCCGAGTCAAAGTCTGGGTCAAATACGTCAAAGCCGACAAATAAAAAGGACAAACGGGTTTATGATAAAGAATTTTTATTTTCGAAATCTAATTTGAATGATGAATCAGTCAAAGTGGCATATACTTTGAAAGGTTCTGACAAATTATATTCAGATGAAAGTTTTCCAATAAGAAGTGTCAGACTTGAAATGATTCAAAAGGTTTTCAAAATAACAGAAATTAATATTTCTGAAATAAAAGATTTCAATCTTAATGGAAAACCTAAACAATACACTTCAAGAGAACAACAAAGAATCAACAAGAAAATGGGTTACAATTGTGGTTATAGTTTCAAAAAGAAACCAAATCATAATCGTAATTACAAAAAGAAAGGTCTTGGTTTTGTTCCACAGAAAAACTATAAAAATGAAAAAGTTTATAAACCAAAAACAATGTTTGTTGCAGGAAAAACTACAGAAGCTGAAAAAGAAAAAAACTTTCAGAAATCAAACGAATCAAGAATTCCTTGCTAAGAAGCAAGAGGACATGAAGAAGAAGGAAGACCCGAAGAAGGTTGAAAAGAGATCTTGTTTTCAGTGTAAAGCTGTGGGTCATGTTGCGAAAGATTGTCCAAAGACATTTCGACCAAAACAAGAAGTCTCAAGAAAAATGAAAGAAAAAGTTGTTGAAAATACTGAACTGTCAACCCGGAAGTTTACTGGCTTTGAAAATTCAACTTTCGAAAAAGGAGAATGTTCAAAGAATGCTTCTAAAAGGAAAGAAAATGTGCCAAATCAGAAATGGGTTGTGAAAGGTTCAGGTAATTCTTCTGGTGATGAATCTGATTCCATAAAATTAGAGGAGCCACGTGTTGAGAAAAAGGTTGAAAAGAAAGTTCCGAAAGTGGACGAGGTGAATTTTCCGCCACTGAGTGCTAAAAATTACAAATCTAAAATCGGAAAAGTTGAAATTTCAAAACAATTTTATTCTGATAAGAAGAAAATTGATGTTGAAAAAACTTTCAACGGAAATGTAAAACGCATCTTTGGAAAAATGGTAATTGGTAAGGCCCAAAGCATTCAGGATTTTTATGCTTCCAAAGGATGGGTTTACAGGTCGGTTGAAAGAAACAATGAAAACGATGAGGTTACACCCAAGGAAGGTCAGGCTTGGGTGGATATATTTTTTCAAGAATAAAATCCTGACTTGCCGGAGATCCCAAGATGGTATTGTGGATCATGAATCGGCATCTTTCTAAATCTGTGTTTGAGAAGTTGCAGGACTTGCCGGAACTCCCAGGTTTGTAAGCGAGGAGTAGGAATCGGCACTTTGAAAATTCAACCAACAGATGGTAATTGGTTTAAAAACAGGTTTGAAGAAGCTTAATTGCTAAACCTACAAGTGGTTGTATAGTAGTGATTGGTGTAGATCTTACAAGTGGTTAAATCAAGGTCATTGAATTGGACTTGATTTAATTATCATTCAAGAATTTGGTAAACAATATGATGATTTTGCCCCATTTTTACAAAAGGTAAAAACAACTAAACTTATTTTCCGGAAAAACCATTCTGATTAAAACAAACTTAAGTGTTTTGAAATCATTATGGGAAAATAGTTTGTTGTGAGGGGGAGTTCTGATGGTTTAAGTCAAACGGATGGAGAATTGAAGTGTTTCGATATCAGTTTCATGTTTGTTTTCAATTTTCTTTAGATGTATTTGAATTTTAGGGGGAGTAAGAATTTTTAGAAAATCCAAAAACATCAGAAAATTTGAAAAAAACAAAAACATGATAAAATTGAAAAATGAGTTTTTGTTGCATAAAAGAGGAAATGATAGTACATCAGTGAACTATCACAGCACGCTAAAGAATTGTAAAGTCAAAATGTGATAAACAATCTTACTGCGGATGTGTCAGTAGATTTTTGCACATTTAGTAAATTGAAACGAGATATAAATCTAAATCAAACTTGCTTAATTTGTGGGTAACTATTCTTGGATATATGGGTAACCCCCGAAATCTTGTTTGAAAGGTCCCGTATTCTGAGATACTAGGTCTTTATGCTCAGTGATATCTGGGGTATTATTCCGGGACTTCTGCTGTATGGAAATACTGACCTAGTCCCCGAATAATAGTTTCTGCAAAAAGCTTTGAAACATAAGCGCTGCCCTCAGCAAACTGATTAAACAATAAAATTGGTAATCTTTGCTGTTGTAACAAAAGATCCTCTAAAGGGGACCCACCAAAAGTCGAGCCGTCATCTCTCTGCTGAACGGAAGTTCTGACCTGAGCTCTCACGGTTTTCGCATCTACCCCTTTACAGATATCATCTGTGGTATACTCACCTGTAAGACTGAATATTTGGGATCTGGATACGGGAGTATATTCAAGTGGAGTGATACACAATTAAGTTTAAGTCTTTAAAACATTAATATCGTATCTCGAATCAGTTGAAATTTGTGTGAAAATTTAAGTGGACAAACATACTGACAATCTAGGTAAATTGTTTAGAACTTAAAATGATTAGAAGCTTAACGGTGTTTGTGATATGTTTCATAACTGATATGATCCTCTTGCACAAACTCACAAAAATATTGTCTGTAAATATTTCATTTCTGCATTTATTTTCATTCAGAAAATTCAAAAAGATTTTTGGTGTGTTTTAGCATAAATTTTGAAAAATTAAAAAGATTTTCGATAACTGGTATTGGGATGCTGATTTTCGAAATTCAAAATGCTAAACTTGAAGAACTGGTTTGGGGAGTATTAAAATTGTTTTGATAAGAACCAGTAATTATTTCTAGAATGCAAAATCATTATTATTTTGGTTCAACATAGTTTCTAAATTGTTGAGAAGTTTAATCTTTGTAGAAAATTATGGTTAGGTAGAGATTGTGCAGGTATAGGTGTTAAAGTGCCAGGTTACGATCTTGAACCTGATAGGAGCCTGTTAACAATTTTAGAACCAGTGAAAGTTTGAATTCCAGACTACGATCCCAGCTGTGTGAGAGGGGGAGTCTGAAGACACCATGTCAACGGCTGAGAAAGAAGAGTTGGGAGTTTAAAGATAGAGAACGAAGATTCTTGGAACAACAGATATTTCAGAGGCAGATTGTCGATTGATGAAGATTGTAGATAGTCATGTGCGAAGACTCTATCAAGACTCCGTCAACATCCGAGGGGGAGTCTGTTAGTGCACCTACGTCTGTTGACTACGTCTTCTATCAAGTCTTGAAGGTTGATCAGATAGGAAATGGCACGGAATCCTAGAATAGCTTTTTTGTATATGGATCGCTTATTTGTACATAGCTAGGATCGCTTATGTGTCAGGTATAGGTTAGGATCGCTTATAAGTCATATGCTGGATCGCTTTTATGGCACAATGTGGACCGCTCTTATGTACATGTTGTATGAGCGGACCAGAATGCCTATAAATAGGTCTTAGGGGTGATCCAAAACACATAGTTGATGGTGTATTGTTCCGGTACTCTGCCGAAGTGCTGTCTGATCGTGTAATCGCGTTTGATATCAATAAAACAATAGGATTAAAGTGAATACAGCTCGAATAGCACCGAATTATTAGTTTCCGCCTCTTAATTCGGATACGAACTTCTCTGAACGACTCGAACAGGTCAACGAACGATCCTACAATAGTCGCTGCTGTTGTAACTAAAAGATCCTCTAAAGGGGACATACTAAAAAGTCGAAACTGATATCTCTCTGCGCATACGGAAGTATCGACCTGAGATCCCTCAGTCTTCGCATACCTAATTTATGTACAGATATCATTGTAGTATAGTTACCTGTAAGACTGAATATTGAGATTCTGGATACGGGAGTATATTCAAGAGGTGGGACACATGAATGAGTTTAAGTCTTAAAACATCTAATTCGTATCCTGAATCAGTTGAAATTTGTATGAAAATTTAAATGGATCAGTATATTGACAATCTAAGTGAATTGTTTAATTCTTAATGTGTAACTAAGCTCAACGGTACTTGTGACTTGTCAAAAACTGATATGATCCTCTGACGCATACTCAAACAAAAATATTGTATGTAAATATGTGTGTACATATTTGTTTACTGCTTTATATTTTCAGAAAATACAAAAAGATTTTGATTTCTGCTTTATTTTCGATAAACCGATGTCTGAGTTGCTGAGTTTCAAAATCTGAGTAAGCTGATTGTGTTTCTGAAAAATAAAACAAGTTCATTAATTTGTTACTTGAATTAAAATCAAAAATTTCAAAAACAGTTTGTGATATCTCCAAGGTCATTAATTTGGACTTGGATGATTAACTGTGAGGGAGTTAGATTCTTTAACACTGCCAAATCTATAAAGTTTGTTGATAGGGGGAGTGGATTAGAGAATTGATTAAAATGTTCAAAATGTTGTTACTTAGCATTTGTATGAGTGATTGCAGGAAAGATCCAGACTACGATCCCGAAAGCCGAGTCTAAGGGGGAGTCTGAAGACAGGTTCAACAAAAACGAAAGCATGCAGAGAACCAGGTATCGTTCCTGAAAAGCTTGTAGCTGAAAAGTAATGTGATGATCTCTAAAAGCACGGAAGCTTGACGAGAGGGGGAGCCTACTGATAATAAGTTGGCTAAGATGATCAAGACTGAAGAGGTGACATAACATAGAATGTTCACTGAAGACTTCGTCAATATCCGAGGGGGAGTCTGTTGGTGCACTACGTCTATTAACTTCGTCTTGTATCATGTAATAGGATAGGATAGGTTAGAATAACCAGTGCACGAGGTTCGAGAAACGAGAACTGGTGAATTAGCATTGTGGACCGCTTATATGGACATTGTCCATATAAGCGAACCAGATTAACTCACCTGGACCGCTTATATGAACATTGTTCATAAAAGCGAACCACATCAACTTATCTGGATCGCTCATAGAGCATGTCCACATAGGCAATCCAGAATCTCTATAAATAGGTGCAAGGTTGTTTCATTTGTAACGGCTTGGAACTTGTAACGAAGTGCTGCCGAATTGCTTCCAGGTTGTAAATGTTGTCAGAATTAATAAAGTGAAGCATTATATTTAGTTTGAGCGTCTAATTCACTAATTCCGCCTTTGAATTGGATAAACTACTCTTCTGATCGACTCATTCAAGGTCAACGACGATCCAACACAGCTTATACAGCGTCTCCATCTTTTTGAATAGAACCATCAGCGACTCAAATGTCTGATCCTTTCTTTCCAAGCACACTACCCATGACAACCTTGTAAAGTCATCAGTGACAACCAAGCAGTACAAATCTCCACTGATGCTCTTCACATTGACCGGCCCGAAGAGATCCATGTGGAGTCTCTCAAGCGGTACTCTAATCGAATTCAGTAACTTCTGTGGGTGTGACTTCCGAGTTTGCTTCCTTTCTTACAAGCTACACAATCATCAAGCAAATGAAAATTCTTTAAATTTACATCTTAAATCGTTATGCACCAGAAAATTCATTTTTCTAATATGAATGTGGCCCATCTTACGATGCCACATAATAGACTCTTTTTCTGTTGCTTTTGTTTTCAACACAAAGCATTGTTTTTGATGATTTGTTGTTGTTGCGACACTCAAATTAAGAATATACAAGTCGTTTTCTCGTGGAGCGCGCAACAGCACCATATCCTCAGGGATTTTAAACCCAGGTTTTAAAACCAGACATTCGTTTTTCGTGAAATGTACAGTAAACGATTTATCACAGATTTGAGAAATACTAAGCAAACTTTTTCCAATTCTATGATGTAGTTCACTTTCTCAAACGAAATGACCCCATTTGTCAGGGTTCCTTGGCCTACAATCCTGCCACCCTAATTTCCGGCAAAACCCACGTAACCTCCGTTGATTGATTTTACGTCGTAGAGCAGTGCAAGCATCCCCGTCATATGTCTTGAGGCCCCGCTGTCCATGATCCATTTTGAAATGATCGACCTGGGCAGCCCCTGCAAACATTACAGCAACTCATTCAAACAATGATACCCATGACCTCTTAACGGTTGACACACTTCCAAACACTAAATCACATGGTACATCAATCTTTGGAAAGTTAAACGTGACACTCGGAACATTAGTTTTTACTTTTTATTTTACTTCATTTTTGATTGGTGGAAACTCTGCAAGAAACTTGTCAAACTCAGACTCAAACTCAACAACATCATCTTTCAAACCTTTTGTTTCATTTTTCAAAATCTTTTCCATCTTTTTCTCCTTGACCGATGGTTTTGATTTCACAATCCATGATTGGTTTTCAAAAACTTTCGTTTTCGGATAAATCTTTGAAGTCTTTTGAGTCTTTGAAGATTCGCCAACCTCAAAGGTCGATTTCGGCTTATCTTCCGACTTCAAAGATTCACCTCTCTTTAAGATGCGAATTGGTGAAACCATTGGTTTTTTACCCTTTTTGTCAATTGGTGACATAGGTCGAGGTTTTTGAACAACAGGTTTTACGACAGGTTTTTCAAAAACTTTCTTGCATTGTTTAGCCATGTGTCCGATCTCATTGCAGCGATAGCAAACTCTTTTGTCATATTCGACAAAAGTTGATTTGACCGTCTCTTCTTTCAGTTTCTTTGCCGCATTGAAATCGTTAATGGCTTTCTGAGTAAAAATGTACTCTTTCACCTCATCAACACATGGTCCAACAACAAAGATATCATTCATTTTATCTTTTGGCTTTACAACCTTCTTAGCCATCTTTTTCTCAAAACCAATTCCTTTGTTTTTAAAGTTGTTACCATTTTTCTTGTTGTTACCATTCCCTTCCCACTCTTTTTTACCCGAGTTATTAGAATGTGACGTAACAAACGACTTTTTCGGTTTCGAAAAAAATTCTTTGTTGTTTACTTAAGCAATATCAATTTCAACCAATTTGAAAACCTTTTCAACGGTTTCAATCTTTGCATTCTGAAGAGGATACTCGAAATCAGAGTAAAGCTTGTCAGTTCCAATCATAGTGTAAACCACCATGATCGGATCATCATTCGCACCTTTATCTAATTTTGGTATGAAACGGTCTAAAAAGTTACCCTCATCTTCAGAATCACATACAGACTTCTCAGAATTAGATTTCATGACTTCAACCTCAGAGTTATCACTCTCTGCATCTAACACCTGGTCGACAACAGTCTTGATGACCTGTGACTCGTTGTCTGTGTCAGATGCAGAGAATGTAACGTCAATGCTCTCTGGCAACTCATCCTCAATTGTCCTCAGCTTGAGGTTCAATGCAGCTTCCACCCCATCTGGATACTTTTGAGTATAATGATTCCACATTGGGGGTAGAACGCTGTTAAAGACCGGTGTTGCATTGAGCTGTTGTGGAACAATCTGCTCAAGGACATAGGACGATGCAACATAGCTCATCAATTTCTTATCAATTCGCTCATTTTCAATTTTAGTCAATTCTAACTCTTTCTTTAATGATGCGATTGTGTCAAGATGAAAATTAACTTCCACTTGTTTATCAAAGAGTGTTGCTTTTACTAGTTTCGTGGCTTTATCATTTTCGACACTTTCTTTTTGAATCATTTTAATTGATCTGGCCAGTGTATCATATGCCTCTTTGACTTGTCCTAGATCAAATTTTAACATGTCAGCATGTTGTTTCAATTCCTGAAACTTAGCGTCTTTTTCAAGACACTCCATGCAAGGTTTTAAACACTTTTGGAATGGGGTTTCAGACATTGAATTAAATTTCTCAACAAACTCTGCTTCATGAGCAGTTTTCACTTCATGTTTACCGACATCTTTCGACTCTGACTCAGACACTTTCACAGATTTAACCTCCCCAATTCCTGACTCCTGATCCGACTCCTTTTGAACTGACTCGGTACCGACAGACTCGGGTTTCACAAGTTCTGTGTCTACCTCTTTCACTTTCGCCATGAGAGCCCTGTCAGCAATTTCAATCAAAGTGTCTTCGGTCAACTCTTTAGTCACATCGATCATTTCTTCGACAGACTCTTTCTTCTCCTCATATCGTGGACATAGTCCAGTTGTCGGTTCTTCAAAGAAACCCGCAAAAGATTCAAAAACTTTAGGAGGTATGATAGATTTCAAAGAACTTGCCAATACCTCCTGCTCAGACTGATAGTAATAAACTTCTGCAGCTAACTCCTGAATATCAGCCACACTATCCACAGTAACATCTTCAACCACCACTTCAGGTTCAACAACACTTTCAGTCTCTTCAACTATCTCAGCCATCATAGCCTGTCCATCACTTCCAGGGATGTATTTATCCCAGCTGAATCCCTGAGCAACTTTCTCGTCATCATGGTTCACAATGAGAGCTTTCTCTGGTTTGTTCTCGATTTGTGTTCTTTGAACTACTGGTTGTTGATTCGGCGGGTGGTAGATTGCCTGTAATAATCACTCGTGAACGGATTCTGATGATTATTCACTTCTCTGTTCAGGCATTCTCTTTTGAAATGGCCTCTTTCTTTGCACTTGAAGTAGGTTACCTTAGACTTGTCAAAACCTAGCTTCTGATCAGGTCCAGAAAGACTATTTCTACCAGTAATTTCCATAAAGCGTTGTGCCCTCCTCACCAGACTAGCCATACCCCACTTAATGTCTATCAGCTCAAGCTCCTCCGGATCAATCTGATCGTAATCCTCTTTCGTCATGTCCGGATTCCCGATCTTACCCGCTACCAAAGACTCATACGACTCTAACACTGAAGCCAACAATACAATATGTTGTTTTGCAGCTGACTCAGTAAACTCATTCCCATTCTTGATAGTAATTGCAATGTTGCATTGGATCCCAAAAACATACGCCTGATTGTTTGAACTAGATGAACTTTGTGGTGACGTCTGTTCAGTAGCTTTGACGTTTGTCTCGAAGCTGGCAAATGGCGAAGGCTTGTTTGTTTGTGGAGTATTTGATGAAGCACTTGATGTAGTGTCAGCACTAAAACCAGTTTGTATCTTTGGATTCATATTTGTAGTTGCTGGAATGCTGCCTTTGTAGTATAGAGATACATCCTGTTGAACATTCGCAGAGTTCATCTTTTTGATCTTTAGTAACTCCAACTCATGAGCTTCAATTTTCTCTATGAACGAGCTGAGATTCAGATTCACAAAATCTGAATTGTTCTTCAACATCATCAGATATGTGCCCACTCGTCATATGGTAATGCATCAGACAACTTATCAATCCATTCTTCGTTGGTCTTTGTGATTTCTAATCTCTTCATCTCAAGTACTAAATGGCAATATCTTTCGATCAGTTGCCTTGTAGTTTCACCCTTCATGCCGGTAAAAATATCAAACTCCTTCTTGATCAAACCCTTCTTGCTCTTGATCATGGACACACTGCCTTGAAACTTTAACTTCAATGACTGCCACATAGATTGAGCATTGTCCTCATGTTGCAACAACACTAAAATATCCTCTTTGATAGCCTTCTGGAGGATACTAATCATCTTTTTCTCGGCTTTGAAATCATTCTGTTCTGTCTCTGTCAGATTTCCAATACCCTTCTCCATACCTAAACCATCAACCGGTGGAACGTACTTCTGTTCTATCTTCATCCAGCATTCGAAATGATTAGCCTGAACCCAGTTTTTAAATCTGCCTGACCATCCTGCATATTCATCTAGTTTCATCAGCTTGGGAGGCTTTTGCATCGTTCCCAATTCGTTTTCCATGTTGACGTTCTGAACAATACTTGCTGGACACTGTCATGCTGTCATACCACTGCCCGCGAAGAAGTTATAGAAATCTTGGTTTTCCACTTCAGATGACAATTTACTGAAAATTTTTCAACTTTTGAAAAACAGGTGATTTTACTGAAAACACTTTCTACACGAACTGAACTTCCAACGAAATGTCATGAACGAAATGGACTTTCACAATAAAATCCTAATTTCAAGCTGAATTAGGTTTTTCAAACGGAATCTGAGTTTTAAATTTCAAGCGAAATTAGCTTTTAACTCTCAAGCGAAATCAGCACTTGAAGCGGAATCAAGATGATTACTTCAAGCGAAATAACAACCACAAGCGGAATCAGTGATTACTCAAGCAGAATCAGAAAACTCAAGCGAAATCACAGATTTCGCTTCAACTGTTCAAGCGGAAACACAATTTTTCAAGCGGAATACCTGATTTCGCTCGAATTTCAAGCGGAATCACACAAGCTTCGTTCAAGCGGAATCAGGTTTCAGGCCATTTTTTACCACTTTTAAGCTGAATTTTAAACTGATACTTTCAAGGGTTTGTTAAAAGTCACTTTTACACAGTATATCAAAAACTCATTCCATTTTGTCCGTCCAAACGTCCAGAAATTCAAAAAGTGTAAGAAAAATGCTCTGATTTAGGTATTTTAGCTCATAACTGGCTCTGATACCAATTGTAGGATCGATATTGACGATCTAGTGAGTCATTCAGAGTCAAAATACCACTGTTTCAGTGGCGGAAACAAACAAACAGTTTGAATCAGAGAGAAATGAGTAGAAAATAGAAGAATATCACTTTTAACACTTGTTTCTCATTAACATTCACTTGAAAATCCGGCAGCAGTTCGGTTACAACTTCGTGATTCCGTGCCAAATGAGAAACAACTACACATATATATACTGATCTAATTCCGCTTGAAATGACATGCTGTCATTTCGAGCGGAATCACTAGCATCTGATTTCGCTTGAAATGACAACATGTCATTTCAAGCGGAATCACTACCTTAAACCATAACTTTTACATTTTGACCCCTGCACTATACATAACTGACATATCAGACCCGTAGACCCTATACAAGCATGACTAAGACTAAGACGTAGGCTTTAGACATCGTGCACTAACATTATCAACTTTTCTTCAACATTCAACACAAAAACAGATGGAATCCACACTCATTCAGACTCTGTACTCATTTCCTAGTTGAGAGCCGGTTTGAAAACGGATTTCCACTGGAGAGATGACCGAATTCACGGGTTGAACATGAAACTCCATCAAGAACAGTGAACCTGATCGAATGGGGTGATTCCCATCCGATCGAATGAACTGAATCTTGGTATGTTTCCGTTGTTTGACACGTCATCGCGCCGTCTCCGTTAAGGCAAAACTTTTTGACATAGAAAATTTCAAGTTTCAAACAACAGATCGCCCACTCGAGTGGCCATCCGATCGGATGACCATCCAATCGGAGGACCATCCGATCGAATGACCATTCGGTCAGGTAACCTATCCTTGTTCAAAACGATTTGATTAAACTTCAAACTACCAGTTTCTCGATCGAATAGCCATCCAATCGAATGGCCATCCGTTTGGATGACCATCCGACCAGATGACTTAGCATCCATACTTTACATTGTTTAAATGCTACAGCAAAAACTTCAAACTTTCAAAACGATTTACAAACACCCACACCTCATTCGAATGGTCATTCGCTCGGATGACCATCCGCTCGGATGACCATCCGCTCGGATGACCATCCGCTCGGATGACCATCCGATCAAATGGGTACTCAACCGTTCAGATCACCATCCGAAAACCCTACCATTCGACACACTATGTTACGCGTTGTTCAACGCTTACGCTACTGTTCTATGCTCAGGCTAATCTCCAACGCGCTCCCTTCAATCCACTCAAATTTGTGTTTACTTGTTTAAACACGCACTGTGAGTATACTCGAACCCATTTTCGTTTAACGCATTTTTGGTGTTACATACGTTCTATATCAAAACACAACAACACATAACGCAAACACTTTACAACGCTAACCGCTCCCGCATGTTATACGTGTACTTTGAATGCTTGTACTATGCTTATACAGTGTTACACTATACCGTCTCTAGCAACGATAGTACTATACTTTGGACTCAGCACCTGTCGTGGACAGGGGTTGCTAGGGATCACATCACTTTACTTCATGTGTCCGCTAGACA
Organism: Helianthus annuus; assembly: GCF_002127325.2. Taxonomy (NCBI): domain Eukaryota; kingdom Viridiplantae; phylum Streptophyta; class Magnoliopsida; order Asterales; family Asteraceae; genus Helianthus; species Helianthus annuus. The sequence goes on from NC_035437.2 coordinate 60,596,109, forward strand.
TGTGCCGCGCATACTCTACAACGCAGTCTTGTGGTTAAGTGTGAACATAGTTTAGATAGTTACTTGCTTCGCCCGTTACGTTATACATGCTGGTTATGCGTAAATGCTTTCTCATACTATATGCTACTCAAACTTGTGTACTCACCATTACATTTTATGTATTGACTTTATTTTAACGTATGTGACAGGTTGATAGGATGCTATGTTTTGCTATGATGAACAAGCTAGGACGTCTAGAAACACGCTAAATAAAAATTTGAGTTGTCGAACAGTATTTTGTTTATGAGACTTATATCTGTAATAACTGTTATTGCTTTATATGTTAGTGGTATGGAATATTAACGTTAAATATACCGTCACTTAATAGTTGTTGTGGATTCTCTTGGACAATCTGTTTCGCTTAGTGCCACGCCCCGATGATTCCGTCATCGGTTGGGGTGTGACAGATTGGTATCAGAGCCATAACTATAGGGAATTAGGAAGAATCGACCTAATCCGGGATTCTGAGTCTTAGGATTGACCTAGTCTATAGTCTAAGCACCAACAGACCAGCTCTGTGCTGACCCAGTAGGGGTTTTGTGTGAGCTACCTTTGATACTCTCGTTTGAACTCTCAAAGGAAAGGTTGTCTTTGTTCGAAATTGTCAAACTATGTACGAACATGCTATACCCTATCAGCTTTTCCATATACGCTACTCGCTGTCTCCCATTTGTGGCATGTAGGAGTATGAGATCCTATATGCAATGATATGCTGCACGCTACACTCTAACGCTCACAACTCTCAAACGTACTATGCAGCTTTGAAAGATAGGTGAATACGTGCGAAATACGTAGGTGGATACGTGCAAAATATAGGTGAATACGTGCTTATGTGCTTCCGTGCTTATGTGCTTACGTGCCTATGTGGTTTATGTGCCTACGTGATTGTGTGCTTATGTGCCGACGTGTTCCTGTGCTTTACGTAATGGTAATAAAGGATGTTTACGATATGCTAAACTATTCAAAACCCGATATAATCGAATCTCATCAGAATCCTATGACGATGTCTGCTGCAGTCAATGTCGTCATTTGGATCCCATACTTCACGAGCCGCTCGACGCAACCATACTGACAAACGCATCGCTTCACTGGTAGCCAAGGAAATGGCTAAAGTCATACCTCAGATCGTCATAGAGATCAACGATGTCAGCAGCAAGACCTCTGTTGAATCAAAGAGTGACTCTCCGAAAGCTCCTTTCAGCTTTAAGCAATTCAAGGCATGCGGTCCTGCTAACTTCACGGGTGAAGACAGACCCAGTGCTATGTTCCAGTGGTTTGACTCTATCGAAATCACCTTCAGGCAAAGCGGATGCCCAGAAAATCTGCATATTGTTAATGCTACTAGAGTTTTTCAGTCCAGGACAGGAGGTGGACTTCTGAGCGCAACAGGCGTGGTAGTGATGCAGCTTACAGACTTTCATGGGAAGAACTCAGGGAGCTTATGATGAAGGAGGTCTGTCCTACTCATGAGGTGCAAAAGCTGGAGAATGAATTCTGGCATATCAAATAAGAAGGAGGTGATAACGTTGGTCTCACTGGTCACTTCAAACAGCTCAGTATCATCTGTCCTGGTCAAGTGACAACACCTGATATTACGATCAAGAAGTATATTCACGCTCTACCCGATTGTGTAGCTGACTTTGTGCAAGCAGCTAAACCTGCTACCATTGAGGAGACTTCCCAACTCGCAGCTGAGATCAACGACAAGCGAGTCCCTCAGCTGGGTATTTCAAGACCTCAACTAAGCCACTGCTACTCCCGCTACCGAAACTGCAGCATCACCAGTTTCAAAGTCTTCTCGCCAGAATCGCAAGCGCAAGGGCAACAATACAAGAACTATGCTACTACCGTCGCTCCTCTCAATGTTGTCCCCGTACAACCCAACAACACCCAGAACCGACCAGTTGCAGCTCCTAACACCAACGCACCGCCTGCTAAGCGTGCGTATACTGGTGTTAATCCTCTCTGCCCTACTTGCACCTACCATCACCCGGCAGGGACGAATTGTCGTTTCTGTGCCAATTGCAACATTTATGGGCACTTTACTTGTGACAACTGTCAAAATTCCAGGTACCCGTACAACTATTAAACCATGATTAGTGCTTAATGACTGTGCTGAATTATAATTAATGACTTGCATTGCCTTTTGATTATTGCTATGATACATACATGTGCATCACATATTGCTTAATGTCATATCATTATTACATGAGAACTTTGTTGATTCAACTGATGCACGAAACACAGTTAGCACAGTTATCCGATAAATCAGAAATATGTTGATGGAGTTCAGTACATAGACAGACGTTGTATTGAGACCTAGAATGAGCCAGAAACCAAGTATTACACTAGTATAGTGTGTAGGAAAGTAAGGATCACAAAACTTCCTTCCTAGAGATAATTTCAGTGCCGGAAAGTGCCTAAAAATCACATAAACTGCAGAATTCTGCAGAAAATCAACAAAATCAGCATTTAAACAATCTAATAACATGCAGAAATACGGTTAAATGGTCCTGAATGCTTTCCTAAGTGTCAGGAATCAAAACTGTCACGAAACGTAACATAAAGCACACTAAACTGCAAAGTTTAGCACCTTAACGAACCGGTAACCAACCGAACAACCGGACACTACCCGAAACACTAAATTTTCACTAGAAGCATTGTTTTAACATTACCAAGCTAGTTATGGTCCCCGAACATCATAACACACCATATAAATATCTAATAACTAAATCCCTAACCAAATACTTGAAATCTAACTAATAACTAACTAATTGGTTTAAACCTAGACCTATACGCCCCCCCCCACCTATGATCGGCCAACATGAGGCACCACCATTCGATTTTATTTTGTTAAAATATTATATCTTGTTTCTCCATAATAGACATAAGAACCAATGGTAAATGTGAAGTTAGTGTATTATAAGAATAACCTTAGAGTCTTAACTTCTCATTTCTCGTTCACAAACTCCACACCACTCTTCTTCTTCCTCTCTTCTTGGGTTCGACCGAGAACAACCACAAGCACCACCACCATCATCATTCATCCTACATACTTTCTACATATACTCAAAGGTGTTAGAAGGTGCACAAAGAAGCTAGGAGCTTTCAGAAGTTGAAGAACCTTCACCATTTGCTTTTATCCACTTCTTTTCTTCTCTTGATCATCCCTAGCCTTGAGCTAGTGGTAAGAACACTATACTCTTCATTTTACATCACATTTTGTTGGTTAAAAGATGATACATGATGTTAATCTTGAAGAACACTAAGAAACTTGAAAATGAAGCATGCATAAGCTTAAAATCTTAAAGAAATCATGTTGTTTAGTTTTGTTATGATACCTGATTGTTTATGTTAATAATGCATATCATCATATGATCTTGCTAGATGATGACTAAAAACATAATCTAGCATGATGAGAGGATGAAAATGTTAGAGATTAATAGATCATCCTCATGAAAGACATGAACTTGAAAGAATAAAATTGTTTTCTTGTAAAAGGATGATTAAAGTAAGGTGTAAGTCTTGTAGATCTAAGATTTCAAAGATGATTTTTCAAGAAATCAAGTTAAAAATACAAAGTTTACTTAATCTTGGTTCTTAAAGAAATCAGCCATGTTTTTAAAGGTTAAACAAGTGAAGAAACACATATGAAACAAGAAAAATCCAAGAAGAAATATTTTTAGAAAATGTGATTATAAGTTATAAAGAACTAACTTCTTTAAAAATAATGTTTTTAAAGAAACAACCACACGTTAAAGGGTAACTAAGCTTACTAAATACACTAGTAAGTTACTACAAATTTTTATAAATTTTCAAGTTCATGAAGTAGTAGTTTATGCTTGATTTTGGCAAGATGGTAAGTATAAATTGATTTGTTGATTGATTGTGGTGATTTACAAAATAACATGATATGCCTTGAAGGCATGGGAACCTCCATTTTTAGGGGAAACTATGGCAAAATTTTTCTAAAAATCTAACACTTAGAAAAATATTTTTTAAACAAATATTTACAAATATATTTCAAACCATGAATTTTCATGTAAAGTTTTCCATAATTTTTATTACAAAATTTATAAATATTGGAGGTTAGTTTTTACAAATAAAAGTGACTAAATATGTATTTCGGAAAATATATATTTAGAAGTCACCACGTGTGAGATTATTTGTATATTATGTGTATTAGTTATATTATTTTAGGACTTGAAATAATATAATTCATCAAAATACCAAAAATTACAATCCAAAATATTTCCAAAATCCCAAGAATATTAATATACAAAGAATACACAAATTATTGGTGAAACCGAACAAAAGAATATAACTTACAAAATATTCCGGAAATTTATTCATAAGTATATTTTGGTAATAAGTATTTTGGACACAAAAAGAACAAAAATATGATTTTTACAATTATTACAAGATTATATCATATTTTTGACAAGGAGAAAATATATTATTTTTGGGCAAGTAAAAATATATATTTTTCTTGGAATTATTAGAAGATATATTATTTTTGGAAGAAAATATATATTTCTCAAACAAACATGAAATACATTATTTTTGGGAGAAAATGCATTCTCTTAAATAAACTTGAAATATATTATTTTGGATGAAAAACGGGTTCATATATATTTTCAAAGTTAGACTTGAAAATATATTATTTTTGAGACTTGTGTGAAATTTATAAATATTTTTGCCAAGGGAAAAATTATAAATAATTTTTCTAAGTAAATATTTCTTAAAATATATATTTTGGAAATATATATATTGATGTATTTTTATTAAAGATATTATTCCGGAAAAATTAATACAAAATTTAGTATAAGAATACCTAGCAGTTACAAGAAAATACGTCTTTTTGTACGTATAAATACACTCCGGAATACGACACCAATACATGGCAAAAATATACAAGTATAAGAAAACGAATACAAATACACCCATCCTTGGGAAGGATATTCATGTATAAATACATAAAAAGTAACAAGTTAAAATATTTATTATTTTAACAAATAATTATATAACTTGGAATAATATTGAAGACACAAAGAAAAGTAACTCAAGGACACTAATTAATTCTAAGTCAAGGCATGACCCGCTCGTCTGATAGATCATAGTACGTTGTAGGTAGTCGTGTACACCCGAAGGAGCTTTGAGTTACAGTTGATTACGAAGAACGCAAAACCGTGAGTTCATGTCCCCCTTTTCTTTTACTATTTTCACTTTTATAACTTCGGGGGTGAAGTACATGTTACAAACTGTTTACAAACATTTATATGTGGTATGGTTAGCTAAGGAAAGGTACTGCTAGATCATTAGAGTGGTGGGTACAACGCTTAAGACCATTAAACCTCGTAGTAGGACCTGAGGGACATGAGTGATAGATCTATTTGGGTGTTGCGAGCCCCACCCATGTGGACCAAGGTTTGGCCCATGAGGTGACTATGTCTTACAGCCAGAAGCCCGGTGCAAAATCTGCTAGGTTTGAGCCTTCCTGCATCACGTCACACATATTAATGGCCTTGCAAACCATTAATGATCGGTTTTCCTTGTTGCTTTCATACCAGGGTTTACAAACATGCATTGCTTACAATGATTTCAAAGGTTTATTTGTGCACATACAAACACATGAATTCGGTTAACTTTTGTTGATGTTTTCAAACTACATGTATTTCAGGGAATAAAATGTGGATCTGGAGGGCGTTTGGAGGTTTCAAGTGATGTTAAGAGTAAAAGATGTCATCCATAGTCTAAGGGTTTGGATAATGTGTCTTATCCTAGGTAAGACACATCATTCAAAGCCGAGTTTTATTTAAAGTCTTTTGGTCGAGTCTTTATGGAACTCTAAAACAATTTGCATGGTTGGTACTTCTAGATTCCAAGTCTGTGTTGGGATTTTAAAACAATGATGTTTGTAATATTTTAAACTATTTTAATGGATGATCATCTTTAGTTTTATCATATAGTTGTTTGTTATGGTTGAATGCAATGATATTAAGCAAGTCACACATAATCACGCTTCCGCAAAAGTCAGGGTGTGACAGTTTGGTATCAGTGCTTCGATTGTAGCGAACTAGGATTCCTTCTCGAGTCTAGACTACAATCATTAGGGCTCTTACGAAGATATTTTTACAACATGTTTTCATTGCATACACGAAACGCCCAGATCTAGGGAAACAAACATTTTTTATAAACGAAAAGACAAGAAACACGATTGCAAAGTTTACGTTTGTGGTTTAGTCTGGAAGACTAGGTGGTTTAGTCTGGGAGACTAGGAAGAATGGAAAGGAATTGTACGGATACATGATTTCATGATACATTGTCTTTGATTGCATGCTAAATGATAGTGGTTAATATATGTGCATATGTTATGATTGTTCTGTTACAGACACTATGTCTTCATCCGAGAGCGGATTGTCCGATTCTGATGACCCTATGGCTATTGTGTCCGATGACGAGATCGCACCAGAGGCAAAGATCTTTACATCTAATACTGAGAGCGACCCAGATATGCTGTCAGACGACGAGGACGACTTTAAGCCGTTTGCGTTTCCTGATTTGGGAGATGACTTACCGCTTGCTGATGGTATTCCAGACGAGGATCCTTTCATTGTTCCCATTCTAGTCCATGATCATCTTATCATCGGGCATCCCAATGGTGAGTATATCGTGGCACCGATCCTCACTCCTGTTTCTTTAGTGGTCATCCCCTCTGAGGATTGCCTTTTGATGATCTGTTTGATGATGACTTTGATCTGTTTGTTGATGGTCCTCCCGATGGCGCCCATGGTGATGGAGAGCTAGATGAGGACGTTGTTGCTATTCCACTTCTTGAGATCCCTGTTATCGAGATATCCACTGTTGCTAGTTTGCACTCTCTCTTAGATTTCTTTGAGACTGTGACATCTTTCGCCTTACAGGCAGTTGGATTACGATATTATGCCACTGATTCTGATGATGATACGGCCATGTCAGCTGCACCATCTCTTCCACATGACCCCGAGCCTGGTCTTGAGCCAGATTTTGTTCCTGTTGATCAGCCCGATGTTGCACCTGCGGATCCTGAGCCCTTGCCTGATCATGACCATATTCCTTTTGGCATACCTGATATTGCACCCCTCATACCTGATCCAGTTCCTGCACCCGTCGACCCTCCTGTTGTTGAGCCACATATTCCTCCACCTGCACCCACACCCACTGATGTTGTTCCTTTTCACCCTATGGAGTCTGATGTTCGTCGTGTTGATTTACCTATCGTTTTCTTGCAGGACATACCCGCACCCCGTCCAGGGGAAGGTACTTCAGGCCAGCAGCCTAGTCATGACCCTCATGTTTCAGCAGCTTTTCCACATATCCCTCAGTCTGCACCTTTTGCTCCTTCTACTTCTTCACCACTTGATGAGCCATTCCGATGGTTCCCACCGTACACCATGCCGATTTTAGATCCCTACCATCCCTTTCATTTTTTGGCTATACACGGGATGAGCTACTTTTATCACTTCAGCTCCAGTTTGAGGTTATGAGTCATAGGATTTTGGAGCTTGAGATGACACCGCGTCCTTTACCATGTCCTTGTCAGCCTGCTTTTGTTCCCCCTCATTCATCACCGTCTCTATTTTCACAACCACCTGCTCCTCTTACTCCATTCCTAGAGTTTGATGCTCGATTTCTCACCGTCGAGCAGCAAATCAGTTATATGTTGTGTCATGTCTATGAGCTTGAGGATGAGCTTGCGCATGTGCGCAACTTGCTTTTCTTTCCTCCACCTGCTCCTCCACCACCATCAGCATAGTTGGTTTTTTGTTTTATGTAGGTAGCATTGCTTTTGATGAGAGCACCACTATTGAGCTGAGCTTGTGAAGCCTTTTGGAGATCACCTTTTGACTGTATGACTTTTGTAGACTGATAGACTTGTTGGACAAGGGTAGTGTGACCCTGTGTTCCTTTTGATATGATACTTTTGTAAAACATGTAACAATACCTTGTGGTCGATGATTAATGAAAGCTCAATCGTCATGTTCTCATTAAACATGTGAATCAACAACGTGCTTGCTTGTTAAGTCCTCATTATATATGTTCCCATTTACATGCTTGTGCTATGATTGTGATGTTATATGCTTACTTGCTAGGATAAACACTATTATGTATACGTACTATCAATTATACGATTAAGACCTGACTGTCACACCCCGACCACGTAAAACAACAAGACGTGGCGGAAACGTCGGGGAGTGTTGTAACAGAATCATTGTTTCACAACCATGGATAAAATAATTTTGTTTTATATAATAAATGAACTCATTGTTTTAATACAATCAAATAAGTACAACTATTATCTTTCAAGTTTTAAAGTCGCTAAGGCACGAGTCCATCCTAAGTGTAGCATATATCATCAATCATCACAGAGCAGTACCTGAAACATGTGTAAAAGTAGGTACGTCAGCATAAAAATGCCTGTGAGATACATAGGTTTTATTGATTTAGGATTCATGACTTGTAAGTTTAAGGAAAAGGTTTTAATAAAAGTAGTCATGATCCTTGAAAAAGGTTTTCTTTTATAAAACATACTAAAATTTATAAGAAATCAGATGATACAAAATAATAATACACAGGGAATTAAATAATTAAGTAAAATGAGTTTGTATAAAATATATTGTTTGAAAAACAACATAAATAAGTACTATTCCAACAATTAATTTTATAATCTTTAAGAAAAATTTAGAGTTTAAACCATAAATAATCATTCAGTTTGTAAGAAGATAAGTATAAATATGTATAATCAATTATACTTTTGAAAACATGAAAATAACATATAGGTACACATGCTTCACCCCAAAACAGTTTGAAAACAGTAAAAGAGGGGACTATATACTCACTTCAAAGTGCTTAATAGTCTTGAACAACTACCAAGCAAAGCTAGAGGAGCACGGAATCAAACGACACCTAATATTGATAACTACATAAATAAACCGGACCTAAATCGGGAGATCGGATAGTATGAGGTCTCGTGAACCAAATGAGCGTGGGAACTCATATGATATGGTCTAACAAGGCCTACATACTAAAATGAAACCTATCCTAAGTGCTTTCGACCCATTACGATCCATTAAGGTAGCTTACGCTACTTTAACGCGTCGCGAGCGCAATGCGCGTTCGAGACGTCTAACTAGCCCTATGACAAGTATTATATGCCAAAACATGTTTAAATATGTTACATAATCAGTTATGTGACAAAAATTTAGGTTACATATGCTTAATTACCAATTATGTATGAAAAGGGCATTTTGGTAATTTACCTAAGGCATATAAACTACTTATCATACAACTACTTAAACTAGGTGGCCATAAGGTATAACCTCGGAAGGTTATTCCCTATGCAACTATGGTCACTAAACATGTTTGGTTGGATCCTAATGATCGACCAAACGGGTCGTGTTCGAAAGTCTAAGCGGGTGTTTAGTCCGCTTGACTTACGACTCTACACAAGCACTAAACTAAAAGTGACGAGCTAAACATGTCGAAACATGTTTAACAAAATTAGAAAACAGGTTTGGTATCAAAACAAACGGTTTTGTAGGATCGTATGTGGACCCGAACGAGTCGATCAGAAGAGTTTATCTCAACACGAAAGGCGGAAACAGTCGTATCAAGTTCAATTCAGCACACAAATCACTTTAAGTGTCAATTTGATTGATATAATGACGTTTTACAGCGTGAAGACACTTCGGCAACACTTCGTTGCTCTGACCGGAAAATTCTTATCTGATTTCGCTTGGAATGGCCTATATATAGGCGTTGTGATTCCGCTTGAACATGACCATGTTCATTTCAAGCTGAATTAACATAAATGATTCAAGCGAAATCAGCATTGTCAACTCAAGCGGAATTAGAGCATTTTGATTTCGCTTGAAATGACCTGGTGCTGATCTAACTAGTTCTATACAAGACTCGATACAAGACGAAGTCAACAGACGAATGCACCAACAGACTCCCCCTCGAATGTTGACGAGTCTTTAAGTGTCGAGTATTCGCATCTTCAGTCTTTATCAGCCTTCAGGCTTCTCTTCGAAGTATCTTACACTGTAAAGCATCCTTCAAATCTCTCTCTTTTCTCTTCTCTATTAGCACCATCAGACTCCCCTCGAACAAATACTCTCCTCCTCAAATGTTGACTCTTTAAATTCATCAGCAACTTTCGTGTTCTACAAGCTTCCAGAAATAAAACCTGGCTCTTAGCATCTTCAGACTCCCCCTTTCAATAAGCTGGGATCGCAGTCTGGCATTCACAGGTTCATGATCGTTGCCTGGCTTATACTCTACTCAGAAACGAAACTTGGCTTTCTAAACTCAAGCTTCTCAGGATCACTTAACCCAGCTCTTACTCAAACCTGCACATTCTCTACCACAAACATAAGCTTTTTATGATAAAGATTTAACAGTCTTAGACACTACTTGCAGATCTCTGACGAACCACTTGCAGAAAAGATTTTAAAACCTTCTAAACACAATCTTCCCTTCAAAATAATGTTCATCATGTTTAGCACTTGGAATTTTGAAAATCAGCTCTTCAACACCAGTTGTCGAAAATCTTTTTGAATTTTTCAAAAATTTATGCTAAAACATACTTAAAATCTTTTTGGATTTTTTAATAATATGAAATTCAGTAAAGAAATATTTACAGAAAATCTTTTTTGTGAGTTTGTGTAAGAGGATCATATCAGTTCATGAGACAAATCACCAACACCGTTAAGCTTGATTTCATTTTAAGTTCTAAACAATTCACCTAGATTTTCAGTATACTGATCCATTTAAATTTTCACACAAAGTTCAACTGTTTCGAGATACGAGATTAATGTTTTAAGAACTTAAACTTATTCATGTGTCCCACCACTTGAATATACTCCCATATCCAGATCCCAATATTCAGTCTTACAGGTGAGTATACCTAGATGATATCTGTAAGGGGTTAGATGCGAAACCGTGAGAGCTCAGGTCAGAACTTCCGTTCAGCAGAGAGATGACGACTCGACTTTTGGTGTGTCCCCTTTAGAGGATATTTTCTTCGACAGCATATGATTTAGCATTTTGCAATGTTTTATCATTTTTATGCTGAGGGCGACGCTATATTTCAAGCAAGTAGAAAGTATTATACGGGGACTAGGTCATTGCTTCCGCAAAATCAGAAGTCCCGGGATAATACCCCAGATATCACTGAGTATAAAGACCTAGTATCTCAGAAAAAGGGACCTTTCAAACAAGATTTCGGGGGTTACCCATATATCCAAGAAATGTTACCCACAAGATAAGCAAGTTTGAAATTTAGGTTTATATCTCGAAAATAATTTACTAGATGTTTAAAAACCTACCGGCACATCCATAATGAGATTGTTTATCACATTAAACATTCCATATCTTTAGCATGTTGTGATAGTTTACTGATGTACTATCATTTACTCTTTTCACAACAAAACTCAATTCTTGATTTTATCATGTTTTTGATTTTTCCAAATTTTCTAATGTTTTTGGATTTTCTTGAAATTTCTACTCCCCCTAAAATGCAAACACATTTAAGGAATTTTGAAAACAAACTATACAAGAAAAATAACAACTGTTGTGAATTGCTTCAATTCGCCATCCACCCAGCATAAACAATTAGAACTCCCTCTCTCAACAAACTATTTTCCCATTATGATTTCAAAACACTTAAGTTTGTTTTAATCAAAATGGTTTTTCTGGAAAATAAGTTTAGTTGATTTTACCACTTGTAGGGAATGAGATTCATCATACTGCTTTTCAACCACTTGTATGAGGATTACATCAAGTTCAAACTAATGACCTTGATTAATCACCTTGTCAGAACAAACCTCTGTACCACATGAAAGTTTATCAACCAAATACAAAGAATGATGCCGATTCATTTTCCACACTTACCAACCTGGGAACTCCGGCAAGTCACACTTAACCATTTTAAAAACATTTCAATAAAGATGCCGATTCATGCTCCACGATTACCAACTTGGGAGCTCCGGCAAGTCAGGTTTTTCTATTCAAAGAATATATCCACCCAAGCCTGACCAGCCTTGGGTGTTACCGAGCTACCAACACTCGGTTTCTTACCTCCCATCTTCTTCTCATAGAACTCTTTAACCCCTTTGACTTTTTTGTCAATCATTTTTCCAAAGAGTGTTTTACTTTGGGGTTAAAGGCCTTTTCAACATCAAAAACCTTTTTATTAGAATAAAATTGATTTGAAATCTCAATTTTACCAATTTTCTTCTTAAAATTTTCAGCCCGAAGTGGTGGAAAATTCTCATCATCCACAGTCGGAACTGATTCTTCACCATTTTCTACAATCTGTGGCTCCCCTGATTTTGTGGAATCAGATTCATCGCCAGAAGATAGCTCCTCTGATTTTGACCTATCAGAATCATCGCTAGAACTATTACCAGACTTCTTAACAACCCATTTTGGTTGTCAGATTTAGCTCTTTTCTTGTAAAACCTGTTTGAACATTCACCAATTTCAAATTTTGAATTTTTGAATAGTTTGGTTCTATCAATTGATGGTTCAAACTCAATCACTTTTTCTTTCAGTTTATAAACTTCCTATTTGGTTTGAATTGCCTTTGAACACTTCATGGCAATATGACCATTTTTTCCACACTGGAAACAGGTTCGAGTTTTCTTTTTTTGATAAACAGCCTTCATCTCATCTTGCTTCTTTGCAAGGAAATCTCTGTTAGACTGCTTTCTGAACAACTTTTCTTTCTCTTCTTCAGAAGATGTACCTGAAACAAATGTCATCTTTGATTTAAAATCTCGAACATATTTTTCATTTTTCTAATAATCTGTTGGAGTAAAACCAAGACCTTTCTTTTTGAAATTACCGTTATGGTTTGGTTTCTTTCGATAACCAGAACCAGAACCGTAACCTTTTTTCTTGGTTTCTCTTTGTTGAATTCTTGATGTGTATTTTTTAGGTTTATCAGTAAGATTTAAATCTTTTATTTCAGAAATATTGATTTCTGTTAGTTTGAAAACCTTTTTTATCATCTCAGTTTTGACACCTCTTATTGGAAATTCCTCATCAGAATATAATTTGTCTGAATCATTCAAAGTATATGCCACTTTAAATGTTTCATCATTCAAATTAGATTTTGATAACAGGAATTCTTTATCATAAACTCTTTTTCCCTGTATTTCATCTTGACCCGGAGTGCTGTACTCAGACTTTGACTCCGACATAGACTCCGACTTTGACTCCTCAGTTTCATCGTTATCTAACACATGATCCACCACTTTCTTTGTCAATTGAGATTGTTGATCAGTGTCAGACGATGTAAACGTGACATCAATACTTTCTGGCAAATTGACTGAGGACTCGGACTCCCACTGTAAGTTTGTAGCCTTTTGAACTCTTTCAGAATTTGGATTTTTGAGCAAATATCCATTTTCCAGCGGGGGTGGACACTTGTTATAACTGACACCTTGTTTCTTACCAGAATTCTTTTTGTCAGTCTTTTTCTTTGTGTCATTCTTTTTTCCGTTCTTCTTCTCGGAAGTCTTTTCTCAGTTTGTTCTTTTGTCACCTCATCCTCTTCAGATGCCTTCATGCCTTCAACAGTTGGATAAATCTTGTCAATGACATAAGAAGTACATGAGTAACTTTTCAACAAACGATTAACTCTTTCAGTTTCAATTCTTTGAGCCTCCAGTTTTTGTTCTAGAACAGCACACTTCTCGATGTAGTTGTTCACAACTTTTTGTTTGATCATGAAAGCTCCTTGTAGTGTCTTCATTGCTGTTGCTTGTTCTTCGCTTGTGTCATTGTACATATTCATTGCTTTGTTCAACATCATAAGATTCCTTCAACTTATTCATGTTGTTGATCAACTCATTGTTTTTCTTTTTTATAATTTCACAGGTTTCGCAATTCACAGAAATCTCTCTGGCATCAACCTCTTCACTAATCTTGAACTTTGGAACTTCTTTAACTTTTCTTCTAACCACCAGAACATCTTCATCATCACTGTTGACCGGTGTTTTGATCTTTTTTCTTTTTCTGCTTAGCTTTCTCATCTTCACTGTCACTTTCAGCCAGCATTTTCAAATGATCTCTCATTCTTTTTGCATAATATTCAATGTCATCATCACTATCTTCTTCAATTCGGGCAACAAAAGCTGTGTGAACTGGAGCTTTGTTAGGATCATAATCATCCCAATTGAAATTCTCCCAGCTAAACCCTTCAGGTAACTTTTCAACATCTTGATCAATCACACATGCTTTACCATCAGCTGGTATATATTTGTCCCAGTTGAATCCTGTTGATGGCTTCTTTTCATCTTGATTCACCATACAAGCTCTCTTTGAAGATTCTTCAATTACATTCCTTCCATGTGCCGTTTGTGCCTGTTGTTGAGTTGGTTGGTTAGCAACTTGATGGTAGATGGCCTTCCGGTAGTAATCATTGTTGTTTAAACGTATTTTGAGCTCCACTTGCCTCGCGATTGGTGCACTCCTTCTTGAAGTGTCCTTTTTCCCTGCAACAAAAACAAGTGACTTTAGATTTGTCAAAACCTAAAGTAGAAACATTAGCCTCACGAAGATCATCTCTTCCTGTGATCTGCTTGAATTTCTCAGCTCTCCTCAACACCATTTTATATCCATTAACTCCATCTCTTCAGCATCGATGTGATCGTAATCCTCCTTGGTCAGCATTGGATTCCCGATCTGACCTGCAACAAAACTTCCATACGATTCTAAAACAGTCCCCAACAAAGATATGTGGCTTTTTGCAACTTCTTCTGTGTAATCTTGATCATCCTCAAGATTCAAAACAATATTGCACTGTAATTTCCTGCCATTCTTTGTTGTTGCCAAATTCGGATCAAATGATGGATATGAAGAAAAACTCGTTTTGCTGCTTGATCCTTTAGATGAACCTCCTGATGAACCCTTTGCATTGAAAGCAGTTTCAAATTTCGGTGACATGTTTGTCTTATCAGTCAATCCTGCTTTGTAGTACAAACTGATGTCTTGTTCACCATCAAACACTTTCATTCTTGAAATCTTTATCTGTTCCATTTCTTGTGCTTCAAGCTTCTCAATGAACTTGCTCAGTGTTAGATTGTTGAAACCTTTTTTGTTTCTTAGCATCATCAAGTATGTACCCCAAGTCTCATGTGGTAATGCATCAGCCAGTTTCTCAATCAACTCTTCATTCTCTTTGTTGATGCTAACTCTCTTCATGTTTACCAACAGATTGCAGTATCTATCAATTATCTGCTTTGTACTTTCATTTTTCAAACCACGAAATAAATCAAACTCTTTTTTCAGAAGTGATTTCTTGTTTTTGATCATCTCTTGGCTTCCAACAAACTTAGATCGTAATGCTTTCCAAATCGAATATGCACTCCCAGTGTGTTGTAATAAGACCAAGATATCCTCTTTAACTGCCTGTTGTAGTAAACTGATCATCATTTTTTCGTTTTTGTATTTCTTTTTCTCCTCGGCACTAAGATCTTTGATAGGAATCACATCTTAGTCATCATTTGTTGGTCTAACGTATTTTGTTTCAACGCATTCCCAAGCATCCAAGTAATTAGCTTGCACCCAGTTCTCAAAACGTTCTTCCCAACCTTTATACTCCTCGATGTTCATGAGTTTGGGTGGTTTTTGCATAGTGCCTGTTTCGTTTTCCAACATTCTCTGCTGAGCAACTGTGATCGGGGTAGCAAAAGCGTTATAAAATTCCTCTGCCAAGTTTTGGTTTTCAAGAAATTCTTAAACAGTCAGTTCAAGCGAAATAACAAACTTCAAACGAAATCACTGTTCAAGCGAGATCAACTCTGAAACAAATCACCAAGTTCAAGCGAGATTACTGATTTCGCTTGAACACACACACCTCTTTCAAGCGGAATAAAGATCTTGAAGCGGAATTAATGATTTAAGCGGAAACACTCAAGCGAAATAACCCAACTGAAGCG
Source organism: Helianthus annuus (assembly GCF_002127325.2). NCBI lineage: Eukaryota > Viridiplantae > Streptophyta > Magnoliopsida > Asterales > Asteraceae > Helianthus > Helianthus annuus. The sequence goes on from NC_035437.2 coordinate 60,612,137, forward strand.
GAATAGCACGTTTCAAGCGAAATCAGCAGAAATTTTCAAGCGAAATAAGGGTTTCAAGTGGAATTAACCAACTAATTTCGTATGAAATGTTGCTAATGTCATCATTCTCAAGTTGTTTTAAAGCGAAATTATGAAAATTACAAGTTTTAGATTAGGCCTGAAACTTTCAAGGCTTTGTTAAAACACTATTGCGCACATTCTGTGAGAAATTTAGCCAATTTTAACCGTGAAAAATTTTGAATTTTGAAAAAGAAGGTGAAGAAATCAGAATTTGCAGCTGAATTGGTATGAACTCTTCCTCCTGAGCTCTGATACCACTTGTAGGATCGTATGCGGACCCGAACGAGTCGATCAGAAGAGTTTATCTCAACACGAAAGGCGGAAACAGTCGTATCAAGTTCAATTCAGCACACAAATCACTTTAACTGTCAATTTGATTGATATAATGACGTTTTACAGCGTGACGACACTTCAGCAGCACTTCGTTGCTCTGACCGGAAAATTCTTATCTGATTTCGCTTGGAATGGCCTATATATAGGCGTTGTGATTCCGCTTGAACATGACCCTGTTCATTTCAAGCGGAATTAACATAAATGATTCAAGCGAAATCAGCATTGTCAACTCAAGCGAAATTAGAACATTTTGATTTCGCTTGAAATAACCTGGTGTCATTTCAAGCGGAATCACCTCTAATTCACACTTTCTTGTTTTTCGTGCCCTGATCTAACTAGTTCTATACAAGACTCGATACAAGACGAAGTCGATAGACGCATGCACCAACAGGTTTTGATACCTATAAGTAGCTTGGTTACAAAATACGCGAGAATACGCATTTTGACCGAAGCTACGACTCGTCACTGAGAGTAGATAATGTGGTAATCAGTAGGTATAGTCACTAGGGACTATGACCATCGTGATTACGCTCACCTTATGAAGTTCAAACGAACTTCGTATTGACCATAAACTGGACAAAGTAGAAAGTTAAACGCAGTTTAACTTTAACGCTAAAACGAAAGAAAAGCACGAAAGAATACTTACAGAAGGTCCCCGCAAGATTTGAATCCGATTTACCCTCAGGTATGAAGTATGAACTCCAACTTAGAGGGCCAAAATCAGATTTCAAATTGTGGGTTTTGCAAGTGAATGAAGGGGGTATTTATAGGAAATCAAGAACCGTTAGGATCGTTTCTTGCTAAGGAGGGAATGATATAGGCCATACACTTGTCAAACTCTGATTGGGCACCTTGATGGGCACACAAACGAACCCACATATTAAAAAATGACAGTTTTGGCCCTGTGCGCGATTCGTCGCGTATTGGCACTTCTAACACCCGTCAAACCCATTTTTAAGCTCCACGAGGAAGTTAAAGTGTAGGGAACATGAAATATGTTCAAAAACATCTCGGATGTCGGCTCGTTTGGTCGTACGATTGCCTTGTTCGCTTAATTACGACGGTAGTCGTAACGAACACAAAAACGATCCAAATTAAGCGATGAATGGAATTTTATCATGCCAAACACTAAAATAAAGTATTTTAATGCTTACATAAATTTTTGGGTGTCCGGATATATTCAGAACGTAAGATATGCGCGAAAATGCAAACTTGTGCACCTTTTGACGCTTTTAGTCCCTATTGATCAATAAAGTTTGTTTTTGCGGACCAAACACCTCAAAGCCTATTTCTAAGCCATGTAAAGGATATTTAAGGCATATTTAACTTATGATCAAGTTCCGGAAGGTTCGTTACTATACAAATTGGTATAGTTTCACAGTTTGACACAATTAGTCCCTGCGATCGAACAAACTTTGATTTCAACACACCAAACCCTCCAAAACTTGTTTCTAAGTTATGTAAAGGCTATTTAAGGTATGTTAAGCCTATTTCACTATTCCGGAGTGTTTGTTGTATTAAACTGGTTATATTTACGCATCAGAGCGCGTATAACCTTCCAAAAAGCGATTTAAAGCTTGAATTCGAATAAGTGTTGATATGTGCAAATGATACACATATTTTTACAAATCCCAAGTATGAAATACAATATTTCATTGGTTTGGTATTTGTTTGATGTTTGAAGTGACATAGCTGTCACAGTCTCCCCTACTTTAGGAAATTTCGTCCCGAAATTTAATTTTAAGGGAAACTTGTGAAGATGACTGTGATGGTTTCGCTTTCGAATGAATCCTTCGAACCCTAAGTAAAACTCTGGGCCATGTTGGGATTCTTAGTGAAATTGTCAACTATCAAAGTGAAGTCCTTGTAGTAACAAAACATGGGGTTTTGAACTACGGACAGAAGAATGTTTCTTATGATGACTATCATAGGAAACTTGTGTGTGCTTGAAATCAAAATTGGGGAGCGTAAGATAAAAAGACATCGATCAAGGTCCAAGACTTCTCCTGTATCATTACTCTTGTCACTATAGGTCTTAACACATGACAAAACTTCTTGTGGTTTCTGTACACTGAATTCCATAATTATGTAGGCCTCCATAATTACGTAATTCCTTGCACAGTCCGCACAGTTCATTTCATAATGCGTAGGGGAAAAAATCAATTGAATAAACATGAAGCGACTTGACTAGACCACCAAAGGATCTTTTTAACTAGATCAACAAACGACCCTTTTAACTAGATCAACACATGATCTTCTTAACTAGACCGTCGTACGATCTCCTTAAATAGACCACTTAAGGGATCTTTTCAATTATATCATCACATGATATTCCTAACCAGATTTTCAAATCAATCTGTTTAACTAGACCACTCAAGGGGGGTCCAATTATAGAATAGTACTTTAAAACCCAAGGGACTTTAACTACAACGTAGAAGTCCATTAAGGATTCAAGATAGTACCTATAGATATCCTACTATGAATCCCTCATATGAGATATGGAAGATTCTACGAGGATTTGGATGGATCACACAAAACATATAAGAAATCACATAATCACATAATTGATTAAATTAATTTGTTATCTTTGGACACAGATATTTAAAGCACACCAGGAATCCAATTCGTGGATTTCATTTGGCACTTTAAACATAAGAATCTAACTATGGAGATAGAAAGATCTTTAATAGGAATTCGGATTTATCCTTGTTGAATCGTAATATACGTATTAAGGCATACGAATAATTCAATTAAGGGCTCTGATTTGAGCGATAATCATCCATAAAGATCTAATTGTGAAGATAAAAAGATCCTATATGGATTTTGGAATTTGTGTAACAAGAGGTGTTTCGACACCTTGCACTAGGCGTGCTTAAGTCGATACACAAGGTAGAAAGTTCATGAGGTTGAGGCGCTAGATATGCCAGGAGACATATGAAGCAGAGTTTGAAGGTTGAGCAGCAGCAGGATTTGTAACAGCTTTGCTTTGGATTGCAAAGCGACACATGTTAACCAAATGTCCCCATCATCCAGCGTGGGTACATTTGAAACAAGGTATTTGATTCGGATGATAACGGTGGCATTGATTGTTCTAAGGAGCGGTTCCCTTGTATGGCTTCATCCCTGAGACGAGTCACGGTGATAGCTAAATCAACAGCCTTCTGGTAGTACGACGCCTAATTGATGAACAATTGCAGCACCTAGTTCGGACATTGTTGTTGCGATGAAGAGGCACCATGAAGAAAATGGGAGAAATGGGAGGAAACAAGGGAAATGAAAACAGAATAACAATGCATATAATGGCGATCATTTGTTTGTTACCTAATGCAAACAAATGAGGCGGTGACTAATCAAAGTAAATGGGTCAATATAATGTATCGTGAAGACATGCTCGCCTATAAGTGGACACTCACCCCAAGAGTTCCCAGGTAAGAGTGACTGGTCCGATACTGCGGATTTGTACGAACACTATAGCCTTAGACAGAAGACCTAGGGTACAGGCACCCACCCTTCCAGTTTGCACGTGTTCACATTATTTAGACCAAACTTTGACGAGATTTTGAAAACTTTGAAGGTTCAAAACCTAGTAATCAATCATCCTAGAACAGATGATCAGTTTTCAAAGCGGATTCAAAATTTGTGCTCTTATTGTGGTTGTCACCTAAGGATAAGTGACGGTATTGTTTTAAGACTAAACACGAGATAACTCGCGTTAGGGTCCTAGGAAGGTTATAGTCTAGGTCAAAGCATCACTAATAACTTAATTCCCTATAACCATTGGCTCTGATACCAACTTTTCTGTCACACCCCCACCACGTAAAACAACAAGACGTGGCGAAAACGTCGGGGAGTGTTGTACCAAAATCATTGTTTCACAACCATGGATAAAATAATTTTGTTTTATTGAATAAATGAACTCATTGTTTTAATACAATCAAATAAGTACAACTATTATCTTTCAAGTTTTAAAGTCGCTAAGGCACGAGTCCATCCTAAGTATAGCATATATCATCAATCATCACAGAGCAGTACCTGAAACATGTGTAAAAATTGGTACGTCAGCATAAAAATGCCTGTGAGATACATAAGTTTTATTGATTTAGGATTCATGACTTATAAGTTTAAAGAAAAGGTTTTAATAAAAGTAGTCATGATCCTTGAAAAAGGTTTTCTTTTATAAATCATACTAAAATGTATAAGAAATCAGATGATACAAAATAATAATACATAGGTAATTAAATAATTAAGTAAAATGAGTTTGTATAAAATATATTGTCTGAAAAACAACATTTTGATAAAAAGATTTATAGTGTATATAAAAATAAACTTCGGTTTTAAGAAAGTTGAATAAGTAATATATTAAAATATATTTCAGTTCCAAAATCGTTAACCTAAGTGTACTAAATAACGCCACGGTATGGAATGTGATGAAAACACTTATATATAAGAAGTACCAGCGGCGTATCTACCATGTTTTCATCATATTACACCCATCCCGTTATCTAAACACTAACCAAAACCCAATTGTAAAACAAATAGTATATTAAATATACTTTAGTTGTTAAAAATAATAATTTTCAGTAGTATATTAAAAGTATACTTTGGATTTATAAATAACATATTAAATTATGTTTTGGTTTGAAAATAACATATTAAAACTATGCTTTGGATTATGAAGATAACATATCAAACTATGTTTTAATGATTAACAAAATATATGTTGGTTTTTGTACAATATCCCATATGAGAGCATATCAAACTATACTTTTAGGAGTATAACTTAATATACAAAAATAATGTGATTTAAGAATTCATTCAGACCTAGTGCATCAAAATACACCTTTGAGACTATAGAAATACGACAAAGGCAATCCCTATTTGGATGGAGCAACAAATTGGTTTCAGACATTCCATGACAACAGGAACGGGGTGTGAAATCCTATAGCGCTCTATCATACTACCAACCGGTCTAGTGAACAAAAATAAGTACTATTCCAACAATTAATTTTATAATCTTTAAGAAAAATTTAGAGTTTAAACCATAAATAATCATTCAGTTTATAAAAAGATAAGTATAAATATGCATAATCAATTATACTTTTGAAAACATGAAAATAACAGATAGGTACACATGCTTCACCCCAAAACAGTTTGAAAACAGTAAAAGAGGGGACTATGTACTTACTTGAGAGTTCTTAAGAGTCTTGAACAACTACCAAGCAAATCTAGAGGAGCACGAAATCAAACGGCACCTAATATTGATAACTACATAAATAAACCGGACCTAAATCGAGAGATCGGATAGTATGAGGTCTCGTGAACCAAATTAACGTGGGAACTCATATGATATGGTCTAACAAGGCCTACATACTAAAATGAAACCTATCTTAAGTGCTTTCGACCCATTATGATCCATTAAGGTAGCTTACGCTACTTTAACGCGTGCAATGCGCGTTCGAGACGTCTAACTAGCCCTATGACAAGTATTATATGCCAAAACATGTTTAAATATGTTACATAATCAGTTATGTGACAAAAATTTAGGTTACATATGCATAATTACCAATTATGTATGAAAAGGGCGTTTTGGTAATTTACCTAAGGCATATAAACTACTTATCATACAACTACTTAAACTAGGTGACCATAAGGTATAACCTCGGAAGGTTATTCCCTATGCAACTATGGTCACTAAACATGTTTGGTTGGATCCTAATGATCGACCAAACGGGTCGTGTTCGAAAGTCTAAGCGGGTGTTTAGTCCGCTTGACTTACGACTCTACACAAGCGCTAAACTAAAAGTGACGAGCTAAACCTGTCGAAACATGTTTAACAAAGTTAGAAAACAGGTTTGGAATCAAAACAAATGGTTTTGATACCTATAAGTAGCTTGGTTACAAAATACGCGAGAATACGCATTTTGACCGAAGCTACGACTAGTCACTGAGCCTAGATAACGTGGTAATCAGTAGGTATAGTCACTAGGGACTATGACCATCGTGATTACGCTCACGTTATGAGGTTCAAACGAACTTCTCATTGACCATAAACTGGTCAATGCAGAAAGTCAAACGCAGTTTGACTTTAACGCTAAAACGAAAGTAAAGCACTAAAGAATACTTACAGAAGGTCCCCGCAAGATTTGAATCCGATTTACCCTCAGGTATGAAGTATGAACTCCAACTTAGAGGGCCGAAATCAGATTTCAAATTGTGGGTTTTGCAAGTGAATGAAAGGGGGTATTTATAGGAAATCAAGAACCTTTAGGATTGTTTCTTGCTAAGGAGGGAATGATCTAGGCCATACACTTATCAAACTCTGATTGGGCACCTTGACGGGCATACAAACCAGCCCATAGATTGCTAAAACAAGCAAAGAAAACAAGCGCAAGCTGCTGGGTTTTGCAAAACTGGTTTCTGCTGATTTGGGAATGGCTTACGGACCGTAAGCAAGGCCATACGGTCCGTAAGGGACCTGCAGACCAGCCAAAATTGAAAAATGACAGTTTTGGCCCCTGTGCGCGATTCGTCGCGTATTGGCACTTCTAACACCCGTCAAACCCATTTTTAAGCTCCATGAGGAAGTTAAAGTGTAGGGAACATGAAATATGTTCAAAAACATCTCAGATGTTGGCTCGTTTGGTCGTACGATTGCGTTGTTCGCTTAATTACGACGGAAGTCGTAACGAACGTAAAAACGATCCAAATTAAGCGACGATATGCGCGAAAATGCAAACTTAATTTTTCATGCCAAACACTAAAATAAAATATTTTAATGCTTACATTAATTTTTGGGTGTCCGGATATATTCAAAACGTAAGATATGCGCGAAAATGCAAACTTGTGCACCTTTTGACGCTTTTAGTCCCTATTGATCAATAAACTTTGTTTTTGCGCACCAAACACCTCAAAGCCTATTTCTAAGCTATGTAAAGGATATTTAGGGCATATTTAACTTATGATCAAGTTCTGGAAGGTTCGTTACTATACAAATCGGTATAGTTTCGCAGTTTAACAAAATTAGTCCCTTCGATCGAACAAACTTCGATTTCAACACACCAAACCCTCCAAAACTTGTTTCTAAGTTATGTAAAGGTTATTTAAGGTATGTTAAGCCTATTTCACTATTCTGGAGTGTTTGTTGCATTAAACTGGTTATATTTACGCATCAGAGCACGTATAACCTTCCAGAAAGCGATTTAAAGCTTGAAATCGAATAAGAGTTGATATGTGCAAATGATACACATATTTTTACAAATCCCAAGTATGAAATACAATATTTCATTGGTTTGGTATTTGTTTGATGTTTGAAGTAACACAGGTTTCACACTAACCTATACAATCTTCTTTTAGAAGATGCCTCCTCGAAGGAACACTCAGTTGCCCACAACCGAGGCAGAATTGCAAGAACGAATTTCACAGGCAATCGCACAACATGAGGCCCTATGCTCCAAACACAGCGGAGGTGCCTCAGGGAATAGCTTACCTCACGGTAATGTTTAAGTCACCTAAGACACATTACAATACGTTTGGACAGTTCCATGTGCGTTTGCTAATGCTTTCTATGAATGATGTTGCTTGTATAGGCTGTACGTACAAGCAGTTCCTTGACTGCAAGCCTCTGAACTTTAACGGCACTGGAGGTGTCGTAGCGTTTGTAAGATGGGCTAAGAAGACAGATTCTGTGCTGCGAATGAGTAAGTGTGCGCCGGAGCATCAAGTCACTTACATGTCTGGACTATTCCTAGACGGAGCCCTGTCGTGGTGGAACCTTCAGGTTCAGACCCTAGGTGAGGCGGCAGCGTATGCTATGACTTGGGAGGAGATGAAAGAGCTGATGCGAAAGAAGTACTGTTTAAGGGCATAAATTCAGAAGTTGGAAACCGAGTTTTGGAATCTGAAGATGGATGGTCCTAAGATAGCTGAGTACGTGCAGAGATTCCATGATTTGTCTTGTGTTGTCCCTACATGGTAGAACTAGAGTTCAAGCGAGTTGAATGTTTCATTTGGGGATTGGCACCCCAAATACTGAGCATGGTGACTATTTCTAAGCCTCCAACGATTACTGAAGCCATCGACCTGAGCGTGGCACTGATAGAGGAAGCCATTAGATTGGGCAAGTTTTCGAATTCTGAGAGAAAGAAGAAAGAGACTCATGTCGAATCGTCTAGAGAGAACAAAAGGAAGTTCTCAAATTTCAAGAAGGGTACCCATGGAAACAACAGCGGTACCAACAAGCATAGAGATGCTAACCCAGCAGCCGAGGTCAGGACTGGTGCTGCTACTGCTGAGAACAAAGGAAAAGGATACATGGGCACCCTGCCCAAGTGTGATGTATATCAGTTTCATCATGCCGACTAGTGTAGGTTTAGGAAATGTGAATCCTGTGGAAAGAATGGTCATTCGAAGGAAACATGCTGGGCTGGTACTGGTCGTGGAAATGGTGGTCAGAGAGGAAATAGAAATGGTAACGGCAATGGTAACCGTGGTGGAAACGGTTATGGGAATAGAAATAACCAGGGAAGTAATTGAAATCGGAACGGAAACGGAAACCAGGCGGGAAATGGAAATCGCGGAGGAAATGATAATCACTGCAACCAAAATGAAATGGGAATGGTCGCGGCCAAGGTTGCTTTAGCTGTGGTGATGCCGGGCACTTCAAGTGGGATTGCCCAAAGAACAACCAAGCCCAGGGAAGAGTCTTCAAGATTGGAGCTAGGGAAACTCGTCAGGATTCGAACGTAGTCACTGGTACATTCCCTATCAATCAACATTTTGCATCCGTGCAATTTGATACTGGTGCCGACTATAGCTTCGTATCTCTAGAGTTTTAAAATATACTTGGGTTAGTTGCCGGTAAGTTAGATATTCCGTATTCAATAGAACTAGCTAATGGAAAACTAGTAGAAGCTAGCGAAGTGATTAGAGGCTGTGTGATAGAGCTTGGAGAACGTGAGTTCTCGATAGATATGTTGCCAGTTGAGTTGGGAAGCTTTGACGTAGTGGTTGGAATGGATTGGTTGTCGAATAACCGAGCTGAGAGCGTATGCCATGAGAAGACTATCCGTATCCCGATGGCGAATGAGGAGACGATCGTGATTCATGGAGAGAAGCAAGATACGCCTCTACGGATTATCAGTTGTTTGAAGGCACATAAGTTTTTGCGTAAAGGATGTGTTGCCTTCTTGGCTCACATCATTGATAAAGAAGCCAAAGGACCGAAGCTCGAAGATATCCCGGTGGTAAGGGAATATCCTGAAGTCTTCCCCGAAGAGTTGCCAGGATTACCGCCCCAACGACAAGTCAAATTCCATATTGATTTGGTTTCAGGCGTTGCGCCTGTAGCCAAGGCACCTTACCGGCTTGCGCCTTCAGAGATGCAAGAGTTATTGATGCAGCTTCAAGAGCTTCTGGACAAGGGATTCGTTAGACCAAGCTTCTCGCCTTGGGGAGCTCCAGTTCTGTTTGTCAAGAAGAAGGACGGTAGTTTTCGTATGTGCATCGACTACTGAGAGCTGAAAAAATTAACCATCAAGAATCAGTATCCTTTGCCAAGGATTGATGATCTATTCGATCAACTTCAGGGTTCGAGTTACTACTCCAAGATCGATCTTCGATCAGGTTATCACCAGCTGCGGATTCAAGAAGAGAGTATACCGAAGACTGCCTTTAGAACTCGTTATGGACATTACGAGTTTCTAGTGATGCCATTTGGTTTGACAAATGCACCGGTAGTGTTTATGGACTTGATGAACCGAATTTGCAAGCCATATCTCGATAAATTCATGATAGTATTTATCGACGATATTCTGATCTATTCGCGGACAAAGGAAGAGCATGAGCAACACCTTAGAGCCATCTTAGAGCTGCTAAAGAAGGAGAAGCTCTATGCTAAGTTCTCGAAGTGTGAATTTTGGTTACGCGAAGTGCAATTCCTCGGTCACGTGGTAAACGAGGATGGTATTCATGTGGATCCCACCAAGATCGAGGCAATTAAGAATTGGGAGACTCCGAAGACGCCAACCGAGATCCGACAGTTTCTGGGTTTAGCAGGATATTATTGCAGATTCATTGAGGATTTTTCCAAGATTACTCAACCGCTGACCTCCCTTACTCAGAAGGAAAAGAAGTATGAATGGGGAGATAAACAAGAAGAAGCTTTTCAGTTGCTTAAGAATAAGCTTTGCGATGCACCTATTTTATCCCTACCCGAAGGCACTGACGACTTCGTGGTATACTGTGACGCCTCGCGTCAGGGATTGGGTTGTGTGCTGATGCAGCGGTAAAAGGTTATCGCTTATGCTTCGCGCCAATTAAAGGTTCATGAGAATAATTACACCACACACGATTTGGAGGTAGGCGCAGTGGTGTTTGCCTTGAAGATATGGCGACATTATCTGTATGGTACTCGGTGTACAATATTTACAGATCACAAGAGCCTACAGCACATATTCAATCAGAAAGAGCTTAATATAAGACAACGACGTTGGGTTGAGTTGTTAAATGATTATGATTGCGAAATCAAATATCATCCAGGAAAGGCGAATGTGGTGGCAGACGCCTTGAGTCGAAAAGAAAGGATCAAGCCCATAAGGGTTAGGGCTTTGGAGATAATTGTTCAGACAGACCTCTCAGTGCGTATTCGTGCTACACAGAGAGAAGCTCTTAAGAAAGAGAACTTAAACGCTGAATATCTCCGTGGGATGGAGAACAAGCTGGTACCCAACAAGGAAGGAACCTTGTGTTTTATGGGATGAATTTGGGTTCCGCTTTTTGGTGGTCTGAGAGATGTTATTTTTTATGAAGCTCATAAATTGAGGTACTCGATCCATCCAGAATCCGACAAGATGTAGCAAGATTTGAAGGATTACTATTGGGGGCCAAGACTTAAGGGCAATGTGGCTACTTATGTTGGAAAGTGTTTGACTTGTGCCAAGGTAAAGGCCGAGTATCAGAAGCCTTCAGGTCTTCTACAGCAACCTGAGATACCCATGTGGAAATGGGAGCAGATCTCAATGGATTTCATAATGAAGTTGCCCAAGACTCCCAGAGGTCATGATACGATTTGGGTAATCGTGGATCGTTTGACAAAGTTTGCGCACTTTTTTCCAATCAGAGAGAAGGATAACACAGGTAAGCTAGCTGAGCTATACCTAAGAGAGATAGTCGCACGTCAGGGAGTGCCTATCTCGATTATATCGGACAGAGATGGAAGATTTGTGTCAAGGATTTGGCAATCCTTTCAAGAAGCATCTAGTTCTCAGTTGAATCTGAGTACTGCTTTTCATCCACAGACGGACGGTCAAAGTGAGAGAACGATTCAGACGCTAGAAGATATGTTGTGCTTGCATAATGGACTTGGGTGGAAGTTGGGATATTCACCTACCTTTGGTAGAGTTTTCCTATAACAACAGCTACCATACGAGCATTCAAGCTGCACCGTTCGAAGCTCTCTATGGACGCAAGTGTCGATCACCGTTATGCTGGGTAGATGTAGGTGATAGACAGTTGGTTGGTCCCGAACTGGTCCAAGAGACGACTGATAAAATCATGCAGATCCGAGAGCGCATCAAGGCAGCTCGTGTTCGTCAGAAGAGCTATGCAGACCAAAGACGAAAACCTTTGGAATTTGTAGCGGGTGATATGGTTTTGTTGAAAGTTTCACCTTGGAAAGGTGTGGCACGCTTTGGGAAGCGTGGTAAGTTAAACCCATGGTTTATCAGACCGTTTAGAATTTTGGAAAGGGTTGGTTCTATAGCATACAAGTTGGAGCTACCAGCAGAACTTAATGGTGTTCATGATACATTTCATGTATCTAATCTGTAGAAAAGTCCAACTCAAGAGACAGTGGTCATCCCAGCTGATGAAGTTCACATTGACGACACACTCCACTTTACCGAAGAACCCGTTGAGGTCACTCATTGGAAGGTTAACAAGACTCGGAGGAGTAGTGTTGAACTCGTCAAGGTTCGATGGAATGCGCGTCACGGCCCAGAGTATACTTGGGAGCGTGAAGACCGCATGAAAGCTAAATACCCGCATTTGTTCGCCGGCTCCCCTGCAGCTAGTAGTAAAGCTTAAAATTTCGGGACGAAATTTTCTTAACAGGGGGAGAATGTGACAAGTGTCAAAATTCCAGGTATCCGTACAACTATTAAACCATTATTAGTGCTTAATGACTGTGCTGAATTATAATTAATGACTTGCATTGCCTTCTGATTATTTCTTTGATACATACATGTGTATCACATATTGCTTAATGTCATATCATTATTGCATGAGAACTTTGTTGATTCAATTGATGCACGAAACACAGTTAGCACAGTTATCCGATAAATCAGAAATATGCTGATGGAGTTCAGCACATAGATAGACGTTGTATTGAGACCTAGAATGAGCTAGAAACCAAGTATTATACTAGTATAGTGTGTAGGAAAGTAAGGATCACAAAACTGCCTTCCTAGAGATAGTTTAAGTGCCGGAAAGTGCCTAAAACTCACATAAACTGCAGAATTCTACAGAAAATCAACAAAATCAACATTTAAACAATCTAATAACATGCAGAAATATGGTTAAATGGTCCTGAATGCTTTCCTAAGTGTCGGGAATCAAAACTGTCATGAAATGTAACATAAAGCACACTAAACTGCAAAGTTTAGCACCTTAACGAACCGGTAACCAACCAAACAACCGGACACTACCCGAAACACCAAATTTTCACTAGAAGCATTTTTTAACATTACCAAGCTAGTTATGGTCCCCGAACATCATAACACACCATATAAATATCTAATAACTATATCCCTAACCAAATACTTGAAATCTAACTAATAACAAACTAATTGGTTTAAACCTAGACCTATACCCCCCCCCCCACCTATGATCGGCCAACATGAGGCCCCACCATTGGATTTTATTTTGTTAAAATATTAGATCTTGTTTCTCCATAATAGACATAAGAACCAATGGTAAATGTGAAGTTAGTGTATTATAAGAATAACCTTATGAGTCTTAACTTCTCATTTCTCATTCACACACTCAACACCACTCTTCTTCTTCCTCTCTTCTTGGGTTCGACCGAGAACAACCACAAGCACCACCACCATCATCATTCATCCTCCATACATTCTACATATACTCAAAGGTGTTAGAAGGTGCACAAAGAAGCTAGGAGCTTTCGGAAGTTGAAGAACCTTCACCATTTGCTTTTATCCACTTCTTTTCTTCTCTTGATCATCCCTAGCCTTGAGCTAGTGGTAAGAACACTATACTCTTCATTTTACATCACATTTTGTTGGTTAAAAGATGATACATGATGTTAATCTTGAAGAACACTAAGAAACTTGAACATGAAACATGAACATAAGCTTAAAATCTTAAAGAAATCATGTTGTTTAGTGTTGTTGTGATACTTGATTGTTTATGTTAATAATGTAGATCATCATATGATCTTTCTAGATGATGATTAAAAACATAATCTAGCAAGATGAGAGGATGAAAATGTTAGAGATTAATAGATCATCCTCATGAAAGACATGAACTTGAAAGAATAAAATTGTTTTCTTGTAAAAGGATGATTAAAGTAAGTTGTAAGTTGCATTCCATCGAACTTTGACGAGTTTGACACTACTCCTGCGTGTCTTGTTAATCTTCCAATTAGTAACCTCTGCTGGTTCTTCGACAAAGTGGAGTGTGTCGTCAATATGAACTTCATCGGCAGGAATGATAACTGTCTCTTATGTTGGACTCTTTTTCAGGTTTGATACATGAAATGTATCATGAACGCCATTAAGTTCAGCAGGTAAGTCCAACTTGTATGCTACAAGCCCAATCCTTTGCAGGATTCTGAATGGGCCAATTATAATAAGACACGATTTGGTTTTATGGATTTTCTCGAAAAACGGGCAGAGTTTCCTCTGTTTTTGGACGCCCCAGACAACTGAGTTGTCGTTATTTTTATCAAACTTCAACAATATTCAATCAACATATGCATTTTTCGTAAAAATGCCGAATTATAAACTAACGCTAAATTAAATTGGTTCGAGCTCGTTCACGTAAGATTAAATCTATATAAAACACAAATATTAAACGCGTCATCAAATTTTTTTTACCAAGTCTTCACGCCGAAATGTCGAGCCGCCTGACTGAGTTGACCGGGTCAACTGAGCTGACCGAGTCAGCTCTTGTTGACTGAGTTGAGGCGAGATGAACCGAGTTGAGCCGAGTTGGACCGAGTTGAACCGAGTCGGACGGAGTCGAGTCCCGAACAAGCTACTGATTCTGGCCGTCTTTGATGAGTTTTGACCCGGTTGCCTTTGTTGACTCGAACCCATACCGAAACTGAACTGAATCGACTGGAGAGAAACCCGAACACTCGAACCCGTGACTGGCCAGTTGCTTCCAAACTCATTCTGAACTGAGACCAAACATAACTCGAAACAAACAAAAAAAATCAAATCATCATCTGTTTTTTAGAAGCAAAACAAAAGAAGTGTTGTTTTACCGTAGCTTTCGTCAGAGAACAAGCATCGACCACCGGATAACAGAACCGACTGGCGGTCCGAGACTCCGACCGCCGATTCTCTATCTCTCTCAGTCTCTCTCTCTCGGTGTCTCTATTGGTGCACTACATCTGTTGATTTCGTCTTGAATCGAGTCATTCATTGTATTGTATAGATTAGGGCGCGTTTTACGAGAAAACATGAGATTGTATGTGTTTAGATTAGGGCTCATATGGACATAGGGTGAAGGTTCCGCTTTTCTGTCATTGTAAAGGTTCCGCTTATGTGTCATGTACACATAAGCGAAACCATTGGGCCTATATATAGCTGTCATTTTGAGCGAAACTAGGATAGGTTGTAATCTTGTATTCCACGCCGAAGTGCTTCCGGTGTGAAGAACTGCGTGTAATCGATTGGAAATCAATACAATTCGCAGTTTTAGTGAAGATTCAGCTGTTTCTATCTACATTTCTTGTAATTCCGCACCTGAAACGTAGTTGAACGCCTCTGAACGACTCAATCGGATCAGAACATGTTCCTACAAGTGGTATCAGAGCTTGGGAGGAGGAGTTCTACAGAGATTAGCTGGATTTCAACATCATTTCTTACTTCTACACCTTCTTTATTCAATTCAGAAAATTTTCACGGTCGAAATCTGCTCAAAATTTCACAGACTGTGCGCAATTGAACATAGACAAATCCTGGAAAGTTTCAGATCAAAATACGGACTAAAAATGGATAAAATCACCTTCGGATTTGGTTTCGCTCTTTCGGACATAGTGTAGTTTCGCTTATTTGGACACATAGTTTCGCTCCTGTGTCACATTTTTGAGAGGTTCCGCTCCAAATTACTTAATAGTTTCTCTCTTGAGTCACATTAAGTGTGGTTTCGCTCCAAGAGTATCTTTGAGGTTCCACTTTTAAGACACATCAGTAGTTCCGCTCTTGTGAACTTAGTAATTTCGCTCCAGTGGACAACTTTGTTTGTAGTTTCGCTTATTAGGTCATCTGAAGGTTTCGCTTTTAGTGCACATCACTTAGTTTCGCTTATTTGTCACAGATTTTGGAAAACGTGCTAAGTCGTCATGGATACCGAGTTCTACAACGCATTCGCGACACCGTCTGGTCCAGCCGCCGTTGTTCAAGCCATAAACATAGAAAACGAGACGGGAACCACCCAAAAGCCCCCGAAATTGATGAGTATCGAAGAATATTACGGGTGGAAAGACAGATTCGAGAACTGGGTTCAGGCAAACCATCTTAGATCGTGGGAATGTATCTTGAAGAAATACGTGTTGCCTCGAACAGAATTGCAGACTACCAAAAATTTATCAAAATTCACGGAGCAGGAACGGGTTATGTACAAAGCTGAGAAAATGATGATAAGTCTGCTTCAGCAAGCGATCAAAGAAGACATCTTCATTTTGCTACAGCATGACAAAACTGCAAAGTCAATCTGGGATGCACTTAGAGTCAAATTTGAGGGAAGCGAGAACATGATAAAGAGCAAGAAAGCGTTGCTTAAGAAAGAGTTTGATTTATTCAGCAGTCTACCAGGTGAAGATACAAAGAAGCTGATTGAGAGATGCTGCCACCTTGTGTGATCAATGTCGATGTTAAGTATTGAAAAAGATCGTGAAGAGTGGATAGACAAGCTTGCTGATGCACTACCACAGAAAGAATGGGGAACATACTTGATGAGTCTGAAAAACACAGGTGTTTATGATGGGTTGACTATTTCTCAGTTTATCGAAAAGATCGAGAGTCAGGATCTGGAACAGCAGAAGATCGCCAGGATGAACAGTCCGAGTGGTCAACAGGATGTTAAGATATATTATAAAGGTAGTATTCCGGTTCCCGAAGCTGAGAGAAGTCCAAAAATCCAAACTGCATTTAGTGCTGGAGATTCATCAGAAAAAACTGATCAGGGTTCTAGCAAAAGCAGCAGCGGATTCTCATCATTTCCGAGTGTAAATCCTAAAGAGTCAAACACAAGCTTTCAGTCTCAAGGCACAAAGACAGGAAATGGTTATGTGATTCAGTGCAACATAGCTCTAAATCTTCCTGAAGGTCAAAGTTTTTCTGAGGAAACTGCGAAAGACCACATGGCTCTACTCGGTTCTGTGTTGTTATCATATGAAGGTCTTGTAGCTGGTCGGATCGGAAATCCTATGCTCACCAAAGAGGATTACGACCAAATAGACGCCGAATAGATGGAATTAATGGATATCAAATGGTGTCTTGCAAGTGTACTCAGACGTGCTGAAAAGTTCAAAACAATCACCGGGAGAAATGACTTTCTTGATGCTCATGTATCTACTTTAGGTTTTGATAAATCTAAAGTTACTTGTTTTCGATGCAGGGAGAAAGGCCATTTCAAACGAGAGTGCAAGGGTAGAGAAGCTAGTGGTGCTCAGAATCCGTTCGGAAAAGACGACTACTACCGGAAAGCCATTTATCAGCAGGTTGGTCAATCACAAGACTCACAGACGGCTCATGGTAGGAAGATTGAGGATTCCAAAAGAGCATGTTTGGTGGACTTCAACTGGAGCAACTACATATCTCCTGATAGCAAAGTCTGTTAGTTGATCAACATGATGAACAACTACCAGAAGGCTTCAGCTGAGATATGTTTGTTGATGAAAAGGGAGAGTTCAAAGCTTTCATTGCAAAAATTGTCAGAGAACCAGACATGTTTACCACATGGATGAAATCTATTGGTGATACAGTAGAAAGTGTGGAGGAACAGTCTGTTACATCTGATGAAAGTTTAGAAAGTACTAATGAAGGATCACAAAGTTCAGATGAGAGTGTACAGAATGATGTTAGTTCAGAAAAGGAAGTTGTATTTGATGAAACATCGTCTGATTCTGGTGTATCAGATGCTGATTCTGAAAAAACTGTATAGTTTGATCAATCACCAGTTGATAGCAGTAGCGATGATGAGGAAGAGAAACATATTAATATTGCTAAAACTCATCTTTCTCCTGAAAGTTTTCATTTCTATTTTGCAGATCGCATGAAAAAGTTGAAGGCAAAAAGAGTTGTAAAAGAACAAATGGAAATGAAGATTAAAAGTGTGGCTGAGGAGAATGAGAAGACTGAGTTGGTGAGTGAAGAAAAGATGTCTGAAGCTGAGAAGGTGATAGAAACAGAAAAAGTGGTTGAACTAGTGAAAACAATTGAAGTTGAAAAGATTGTTGAAATTGTAAAGCCTTGTGAGAAGTGTTTGGAAGCTTGCAAGGGATGTGCAGCAAAAGACGACATAATTGCTGAATATGAGAAGAAAAAGGAGCAGTTACTGTTCAACCTCAACTATGTAAAAGAATCTTATGATGTCTTGAACAAAACAGTAACTGGTCCCCAAAAGACAAACTCAGAAAGAGAACAAGCACTGACGATGATGAATGCAGTCATGATGACAAAGCAAAAAGCAATCAATTTCTACATCGAAGAAAGTGCTAAATGGAAGCAAAAGTTGGAGACTGAGAGGATCGAGAATGAGAGAATTAGACGTTTGTTACAAAGTTATTCTAGTTCTGATTATCTCATTGATCGTATTTATCCAACTGTTGCAGGTATGGAAGCTTTTCAAGATGAGAAGCCAAAGAAGAAGAAAGACTGTGGTAAGAAACCGAGTGTTAGCTATAAAAAGTGTCCGCCTCCAATTTGGGAAGGGTATTCTCCTAGAAAACCAAATGAGGAGCAACTTGAAAAAGCAGTCAATATAAAGCTAAAAACCAACACAACTGACGTTTTACCAGATAACATTGATGTCACGTTTACCTCGTCCGATACTGATCATGAGTCTGAGTTAATCAAAAAGGTGGTCGATCAGGTGTTGGATACTGATGAGGATGAGTCAAAGTCTGAGTCTGGAAAGTCAAATTCATCAGTCAACCAGTCCAAAATCGTCGGTCAAACGGTCTTACAGTAAAGAATTCTTGTTATCGAAAGCAAATTTGGATGATGAAACATTTGAAGTTGCATACACTTTAAATGATTCTGACAAATTATATTTTGACAAAGAATTTCCAATAAGAGGTGTCAAAACTGAATTGATAAAAAAGTTTTTCAAACTAACAGAAATTAATATTTCTAAAATAAAAGATGAAAATCGTAATGTAAAGCCTAAACCTTACACCTCAAGAGTACAACAACGTTTAAACAAGAAAAAAGGTTACCATTCTGGTTCGGGTTCTCAAAAGAAACCAAACCAAAATCGTATCTACAAAAAGAAAGGATTTGGTTTTATTCCACCAGAAAATCATAAAAATATGAAAAATTCTAAAACAAAAACAGAATTTGTGTCAGGTGGAAGTTCAGAAGAGGAACAGAAGAAACCATTCTGGAGACAGTCAAACCAAGAGTTTCTTGCTGAAAAAAGAAAGAATGGAACTGAAGTGTGGCAACTAAAAGAAACTCGTACATGTTATAGATGCAATGAAGTTGGTCATGTTACATGGAACTGTTCAAAAAATGCCAAATCAAAACAGGGAGTTTCTAGGAAATTGAAAGAAAAGGTTGTTGATGTTGAACCACCAACCGAAAAACTTAAAGTTTTTGAAAACTCAACTTATGAGGTTGGTGAGTGTTCGAAGAAGAATTTTTATAAAAAGAATGAAAAAGACAACCAAGTGTGGGTTGTTAAGAAAGCTGATGTGAATGTTGGCAATGAATCTGGTTCCACAAAGCCAGAGGAGCCACAAGGTGAGGTGAACATTTCAGTGAATGATGGAGAATTTCCATCACTGAAGTTTGAAGAAGTTAAAAAGAAAGTTGGTAAAATTGAAATCTCGAATCAGTTTTACAAAGAGAAAAATGAATTTGATGTCGAGAAAACTTTTAATGGAAGTGTAAAGAAAATTTTTGGGAAAATGTTGAATGGGAAAGCAAAGGGGGTTATAGATTTTTATGCAACTAAAAAGGCAACATACAACCCCACTGCGCAAGAACTAAAAGCTATCAAGTCTGAGAAGACTTGGATGGAAGTCTGTTTCTCATAATAGTCTTAGGACAACGCCGGAGATCCCAAGTTTATATCGTGGATCAGGAATCGGCATCATTCATGTGTTATGAAGTAGAAAAGTTTTGAAAGTTTTGTTAAAATTTTACAGGATGAAGGACTACGCCGGAGCTTCCAGGTTGGTAATTTAGAAGCAGGAATCGACATATTTGTGACTAATCTTACAAGTGGTAAAAAGGTTAATGTAGATGACTCATACCTACAAGTGGTATTGACTGTGATCTTATAAGTGGTTATTTTTACAAGTGGTAAAGAGGTTGCTTGAATGCAAAACGATAAATCAAGGATATTAAATTGTACTTGATTTACTAACATAAAAACTGACAAGATGATGAACCATAACCCCGATTTTAATCCATGTGTAATCTACTAGTGGTAAAAACAAACTTAAGTGTTTTGAGATCGAAATGAGAAAATGGTTTGTGAAAGGGGGAGTTCTGATTGTTTATGCGCTAGTGAATGGCGAATTGATGCAATTCAATGTTAGTTGTCAACTTTGTGTACAGCTTTTGTTTTTGTATTCAAGTGGATCAAGAGTCTAGTTGTTTTTTCAAATTTCTTTAATGTGTTAGAATTTTTAAGGGGAGTAGAAAATTTCAGAAAATCCAAAAACATTAGAAAAATTGAAAAATACAAAAACATGATAAAATCAAAAATGAGTTTTTGTTGTGAAAAGAGGAAATGATAGTACATCAGTGGACTGTCACAACATGCTAAAGAATTGTAATGAAAAATGTGATAAACAATCTCACTGAGGATATGTCAGTAGGTTTTCGCACATTTAGTAAATTGTAACGAGATATAAACCTAAATTCAAACTTGCTTATTTTGTGGGTTAACAACTGCTTGAATATATAGGTAACCCCTAAAATCTTGTTTGAAAGGTCCCTTATTCTGAGATACTAGGTCTTTATGCTCAGTGATATCTGGGGTATTATCCCGGGACTTCTGCTGTATGGAAATACTGACCTAGTCCCCGGATAATGCTTTCTGCAAATGCTTGAAACATAGCATCGCCCTCAGAAAGCTGATGAAACAATAAAATTGATAGTCACTGCTGTTGTAATCAAAAGATCCTCTAAAGGGGACACACCAAAAGTCGAAGTTGTCATCTCTCTGCATATACGGAAGTATCGACCTGAGCTCTCACCGCCCTCGCATCTAACCCCTGATAGATATCAGCTGTGGTATACTCACCTGTAAGACTGAATATTGGGATCTGGATACGGGAGTATATTCAAGAAGTGGGACACACAGATAAGTTCAAGTGCTTAAAACATTAATATCGTATCTCGGAATAGTTGAAATTTGTGTGAAAATTTAAGTGGACAAATATACTGACAATCTAGGTGAATTGTTTAAAACTTAAAATGAAATGAAGCTTAACGGTGTTGGTGACGTGTCTCAAAAACTGATATGATCCTCTTACGCAAACTCACAAAAAATACTGTCTATAAATATTTTAGATTCTGCTTTATTCTGATTCAACAAATAGTGTTTATTTTCTTTCAGAAAATCCAAAAAGATTTTGTGTGTATTTTAGCATAAATTTTGAAAAAGTCAAAAAGATTTTCGACAACTGATGTTGGAAAGCTGATTTTCAAAATTCCTAGGGCTAAACATGATGACATTATTGTTGGTGCACTTCATCTGCTGATTACGTCTTGTATCGAGTCATGAGTCTTAGAACGTTAGATCTGGGCACATTATACGAGAAAATATGAAAATTGTATAGATTTGATAGATGGGCCGCTCATAGGACCAATAAGTAGTTGGGTCGCTCGAGCGGACAAGCTGGTCCGCTCGAACAGCAAAGGCCTGGACCGCTCGTGTGGTTAAATCGTTGGATCGCTCGAGTGACGGATCGCTTATGTGAACCGCTTATTGGACCTGTCCAATAAGCGGTCCAAGAGGTCTATAAATACCTCTGGAGCGATTTCAGTTGTATCTTTTGTCCGAATCTCGTACCGAAGTGCTGCCGGATCGAGAACGTGCTGTAATTGTTATCATATCAATAGAAAAACAGTTAAAAGTAATATCTAGTCTATTTCTACCTTGTTTTCTTGTTTTCCGCACCTGAATTCAAGGAGAAAACCTCTGATTGACTCGTTCGGGTCTCCAAACGATCCTACAAGTGGTATCAGAGCATCAGGAGGAGGAATTCTACAGGAAATAGCTGGAAATTGTTGGAAATTCTGTCTTCTACTCATTCTTTTTCAGATTCGAACTTTTTCAACGGTCGATATTTGCTAAAAATCTCAGGGATTGTGCGCGATGGCATAGAGACAAACCCTTGAAAGTTTGGGATCAAAAATCAAAGTTTAAACAGGTCCGATTGGCTGGTCCGCTTTTTCGAACATATTTGGATCGCTTTTACTAACAGTTTCTGGACCGCTTATCCGGTCGATTGTGGATCGCTCATTCGGTCAGTTGATGTTGAACCGCTCCAAATTGCACATCTAGGATCGCTTATCCGGTTTATCTTTGGACCGCTTATTCAAACATTATTCGGATCGCTCATACAGTTCGCTCGAACGATCAAGTATTTGGATCGCTTTTCTGAAATTGTCTTGGATCGCTTATTTGGTTTTTCTGGTTCGCTTTTCTGACATCATATTGGACCGCTTTTGTGTCACTTTATATTCGTGAACCGCTTTTAAAGCTGTTTGTAGTGTTGTTTCAATATTCGAACATGGACGAGGATTTCTATAACGCGTTCGCTACACCAAGTACACCAATCACTGCTATTCAAACCACAATGCTTGAAAACGAAACCGGAACGATGCAAAAACCTCCCAAGTTAATGAGCATTGAGGAATTTCAACATTGGGAAGGTCGGTTTGAGAATTGGGTGCAAGCTAATTATCTTGATGCTTGGGAATGTGTCGAGACAAAGTATATCAGACCAATGAATGATGATGAAGAGCCAGTTCCAATCAAAGATCTTAGAGCAGATGAGAGGAAGAAATACAAAAATGAGAAAATGATGCTAAGTCTTCTTCAACAGGCAGTGAAAGAAGATATCATGGTTCTGCTACAGCACAGTGGAACATGTTACTCAATCTGGAAAGCATTAAGTTCAAAATTTAAAGGAAGTGATGAAATGATTAAAAGCAAAAAGTCGCTTCTAAAGAAAGAGTTTGATCTGTTCCATCAGAGAAAGAATGAAAGCACAAAAGAGCTCATTGAACGATATTGCAACTTGCTTGCTAGTATGAAAAGATTAAGTATTAAGAAGAGCAATGAGGAGTTGATCGAAAAACTTGCTGATGCCTTGCCATATGAGAGTTGGGGGACATACTTGATGATGCTTAGAAACAAAAAAGGTTTTAACAGTTTGACACTTAGCAAGTTCATCGAAAAGATAGAAGCTCAAGAAATGGAGCAGCGTAAAGTGATTAGGATGAAAGATTTCGATGGTGAACAAGATGTCGAGTTATATTACAAAGCTGGAGTTAATGAAAAATCATCGAATTCATCTCCAAAGATTGTGACGGGGATGAGTGCCAAGAGTGTATCTGAAAGCCCATCGTCTGGATCAAGCAGCAAAACCAGCTTTACTCCATTTTCATCTTTTGATCCAAACATCTCAGCAACTAAGAATGGGAAAAAGTTACAGTGTAACATTGTACTGAATCTTGAGAATGATCAAGATTATTCTGAGGATATTGCCAAAAACCAAATGTCTTTATTAGGAATGGTTTTGGAATCTTATACTTGTTTTGTTGCAGGTCGTATCGGCAATCCAATGCTAACCAAAGAAGACTATGACCAGATAGATGCTGAAGAGATGGAGCTGATGGACATAAAGTGGTGTCTGGCGAGTGTGTTACGGAGAGCTGAGAAGTTCAAACAAATCACGGGGAGAGATGATCTTCGTGATGCAAATGTTTCTACTTTAGGTTTTGACAAATCTAAAGTTACTTGTTTTCGGTGCAGGGAAAAAGGACACTTCAAGAGAGAGTGCACAAACCGAGAAGCAAGTGGAGCTCAAAATCCGTTCAACAACAACAACGATTACTATCGCAAAGCCATCTATCACCAAGTTGGTCAATCATCTCAACAACAAAAGCATCAAGCTCAGACTACACATGGAAGAGATGTGATTGAAGATACCGGAAAAAGAGCTTATTTGATTGATCAAGAAGATGAAAAGCTTGCAGAAGGTTTTAGCTGGGCAAAGTTCACTTGGGATGATTATGTTCCTGATCAAACTACAGCTTATACTGCTTTTGCTGCAAAGATTGAAGATGATAGTGATGATGATACAGAATATTGGGCAAGAAAATACAGAGCTGATATGAAGTTGCTTGCTGAGAGTGAGAGTGAAGATGATAGGGTCAAGAAGGAGAAGAAAAAGAAGAAGATCAAAACGCCGTTTAGTAGTGATGATGAAGAAGGGTCGTTGGTGAGTAGTGATGATGAAGAAGTGCAAGTGGTGAGAAAGAAAAAGATGACAGAAGTGCAAAAATTCAAGATTGATGAAAAAGTTGATGCGAAAGAAACTCAGGTGAAGTGTGAAAATTGTGAGATTGTGAAAAAGCAGAACAACACGTTGATTAACAACTTAAACAGACTGAAGGAGTCTTATGATGTGCTGAACAAGACAATGAATCAGTACGATCAAACGAGTGAAGAACAAGCAGTTGCGATGAGGACTCTTCAGGGAGCATTCATGACAAAACAAAAAGTTGTAAACAACTATATTGAAAAGTGTGCGGCGTTAGAACAAAAACTTGAGTTGCAACGAATCGAAACAGAAAGAGTGAATCGTTTATTGAAAAGTTACTCATGTACTTCCTATGTGATTGACAGGATCTATCCGACTGTTGAAAGCATGAAGGTCTGGGAAGAAGATGAGTCAACTCAAGAAAAAGCAGCTGAAGTGAGTGTTGGAGAAAAGAATGCTGACAAGAAGAAGAGTGACAGGAAGAAGGATACTGAAAAGATTTCATCTGGTAAGAAGAAAGGTGTTAGTTATAACAGATGTCCACCTCCACTTGAAAACGGATATTTGCCTAGACATCCTAACGATGAAAGAGTCAAAAAGGCTACAAATTTACAGTGGGAGTCAGAGTCGTCGGTCAATCTTCCCGAAAGTATTGATGTTGTGTTTACATCATCTGACACTGATCAACAGTCTCAATTAATGAAGAAAGTCGTGGATCATGTGTTAGATAGTGATGACAGTGAAGAGTCAAAGTCGGAGTCCGCGTCAGAATCAAAATCTGAGTCAAAAGCTCCGAGTCAAACAGAAAAACAGGGAAAATTGGTTTATGATAGAAAATTCCTGTTATCAAAATCTAATTTGGATGATGGATTGTTTAAAGTTGCTTATACTTTGAATAATTCGGACAAATTATATTCTGATGAGGAATTTCCTATAAGAGGTGTTAAAACTGAACTGATTAAAAAGGTTTTTATACTCTCGGAAATCAATATGTCTGAATTCAAAGGTTTATGTTTTAATGAAAAACCTAAAAAATACACCTCTAGAGTACAACAGAGATTAAACAAGAAAAAGAATTACAGTTCTGGTTCTGGTTTCCAAAAGAGATCAAACCATAGCGGTAATTTTAAAAAGAAAGGATTAGGTTTTACTCCGACTGAAAAACAGAAAAATGAAAAATATGTTCGTGATTTTAAGTCCAAAATGTCGTTTGTTGCAGGTACTTCAACTGATGAAGAAGAAAAGACAAGTTTCTGGAGGGAAAAGAACAGTGAATTTTGGAAGAAGAAACAAGCTGAACAAAAGAAAGACTCGAGAATCTGTTTCAAGTGCAACAACGTTGGACATATCGCCAAAGATTGTTCTCAGGCGATACAATCAAAACAGGGAGTTTTTCGTACAATTTCAGAAAAGGTGTATGCGTTTGAATCACCACTTGATAGAACAAAATTGTTCAAAGATTCTATTTTTGAAATTGGTGAGAGTTCAAACAGGTTTTACAGGAAGAGAGTCAAATCTAGCAACCAGAAATGGGTTGTGAAGAATGGTGGTGAAAGCTCTAGCGATGATTCTGATAGATCGAAATCAGAGGAGCTATCTTCAGGCGATGAAACTGATTCCACAAAGTCAGTTGAGCCACAAGTTGATTTAAAATGTGAAGCTAATGTAAAAAATGAGAACTCAGTTCCGATGGTTAATGATGATGAATTTCCATCACTTCGGGCTGAGAATTACAAAAAGAAAATTGGTAAAGTCGAGATTTCTAACCAATTTTTCAATGATGAACAGGAATTTGATGCTGAGAAGGTCTTTAACCCCATGGTAAAACATATCTTTGGCAAAATGATTGATCGAAAAGTCAAAGGGGTTAAAGAATTCTATGAGAAGAAGACAAAGAAAGAAAAAGTTGAACCATCCCTGGTATGTGACTGGGATGGTACATATTTCGAACAGTAAGTCTCAGGACTTGCCGGAGCTCCCAGGTTGGTAAGCGTGGAGCATGAATCGGCATCTTTCTTAGAGTTGTATTCGGTAACGTCATTCAAACGGTAAAGAGGTTTGTTTGTGAATGTTTTACAATTGGTACGGAGGTTTCTGAACTGAAAATGGTAAATCAAGGACATTAAGTTGTACTTGTATTTTCCTACATTGGTCGAAAGACAAGATGATGAACCACAACCCCGAACATTTGTTGGATATTTCTACAAATGATAATCTACAATTGGTAAAATCAATCAAACTTATTTTCCGGAAAAACCATTTTGATTAAAACAAACTTAAGTGTTTTGAAATCTAAATGGGAAAATAGTTTGTTGATAGGGGGAGTTCTGATTGTTTATGCCTAGTGAATGGCGAATTGAGGAGATTCGATATCAGTTGTCATGTTCTGTATAGTTTGTTTTCAATTTTCATTAGATGTATTTGAATTTTAGGGGGAGTAAGAATTTTTAGAGAAAATCCAAAAACATCAGAAAATTTGAATAAGTCAAAAACATGATAAAATCAAAAATGAGTTTTTGTTGCATAAAAGAGGAAATGATAGTACATCAGTGGACTATCACAACACGCTAAAGATATGAAATGTTTAAAAGTGATAAATGATCTTACTGCGGATGTGTCAGTAGATTTTCGCACATTTAGTAAATTGAAACGAGATATAAACCTAAATCAAACTTGCTTGATTCGTGGGTAACTATTCTTGGATATATGGGTTACCCCCGAAATCTTGTTTGAAAGGTCCCGTATTCTGAGATACTAGGTCTTTATACTCAGTGATATCTGGGGTATTATCCCGGGACTTCTGCTGTATGGAAGTACTGACCTAGTCCCCGGATAATACTTTCTGCAAATGCTTGAAAAAGCGCCACCCTCAGCATGCTGATGAAACAATAAAATTGATAGTCGCTGCTGTTGAAATGCAAAAAGATCCTCTAAAGGGGACCCACCAAAAGTCGAGCCGTCATCTCTCTGCTGAACGGAAGTTCTGACCTGAGCTCTCACGGTTTCGCATTTAACCCCTTTACAGATATCATCTGTGGTATACTCACCTGTAAGACTGAATATTTGGGATCTGGATACGGGAGTATATTCAAGTGGAGTGATACACAATTAAGTTTAAGTCTCTAAAACATTAATATCGTATCTCGAATCGATTGAAAATTGTGTGAAGATTTAAGTGGACAAACATACTGACAATCTAGGTAAATTGTTTATAACAGAGTATGTTTAAAGCTTAACGGTGTTGGTGATTTGTCTCAAAACTGATATGATCCTCTTGCACGAGCTCACAAAAAATATTGTCTGTAAATAGTTTATTTCTGCATTTTTATTTCTCTTTCAGAAAAATACAAAAAGATTTTTGGTGTGTTTTAGCATAAATTTTTGAAAATTCAAAAAGATTTTCGACAACTGATGTTGAATAGCTGATCTTCAAAATTCCGAGTGCTAAACATGATTAGCAATACTTGAGGGGGAGTGTGTGTGTGAAATTCAAAGTTTACATAATCTAACCTTCCAAGTGGTTCATCACAATATCTGAATTTGTTTAAATGAGAATCTGAATTGGTGCAGACTTATATGTTTAAAAATTGTTTGATAGAGAAATTTACTCTGTGTTTGAGTGTATGCAGAAAAGTCAGGCGTTGATCCTGAAGATGTTGCTGAAGAACAAAGGAATGCCAGCAAATCGAGAGGGGAAGTCTGAAGATTGAGAAAGAGAAGCCCGAAGACTGATCAAGACTGAAGATCTGTTGACAGCATTTGTGTGACTCGATAATCGACTCCATCAACATCTGAGGGGGAGTTTGTTGGTGCACTTCATCTGCTGATTACGTCTTGTATCGAGTCATGAGTCTTAGAACGTTAGATCTGGGCACATTATACGAGAAAATATGAAAATTGTATAGATTTGATAGATGGGCCGCTCATAGGACCAATAAGTAGTTGGGTCGCTCGAGCGGACAAGCTGGTCCGCTCGAACAGCAAAGGCCTGGACCGCTCGTGTGGTTAAATAGTTGGATCGCTCGAGTGACGGATCGCTTATGTGAACCGCTTATTGGACCTGTCCAATAAGCGGTCCAAGAGGTCTATAAATACCTCTGGAGCGATTTCAGTTGTATCTTTTGTCCGAATCTCGTACCGAAGTGCTGCCGGATCGAGAACGTGCTTAATTGTTATCATATCAATAGAAAAACAGTTAAAAGTAATATCTAGTCTATTTCTACCTTGTTTTCTTGTTTTCCGCACCTGAATTCAAGGAGAAAACCTCTGATTGACTCGTTCGGGTCTCCAAACGATCCTACAATTATTGTGAAGGGAAGTATGTCTTTATTGTCAAAATATGTTTTCAAAATCAACAAGTGGTTCATCATGTATGTGTAATCTGAGAGAGAGTAGTTGTTGGTGAGTTTGTTTTGAGAGGGAGTCATCTGTCTATGTCATGAGTTGGTGTACTACGAATTGTTAAATTTAGAAGATTTACTTCTGGTTTAAGTATGTGCAGATTTAGCCAAGTTTCGATCTTGGAACATGAAGAGCAGACAACGATCCTGTATCAGATGTTGCTGAAGAACAAAGGAATGCCAGCAAATCGAGAGGGGGAGTCTGAAGATAGAGAGAGAGAGAAAAAGTCCAGAGATCGATCAAGATTGAAGATGTGAAGACACAGCTTTGTCGTGACTCGATGAACGACTCCATCAACATCTGAGGGGGAGTTTGTTGGTGCACTACATCTGTTGATTTTGTCTTGAATCGAGTCATTCATTGTATTGTATAGATTAGGGCGCGTTTTACGAGAAAACATGAGATTGTATGTGTTTAGAGTGTTAGTTTCGCTCATATGGACATAGGGTGAAGGTTCCGCTTTTCTGTCATTGTAAAGGTTCCGCTTATGTGTCATGTACACATAAGCGAAACCATTGGGCCTATATATAGCTGTCATTTTGAGCGAAACTAGGATAGGTTGTAATCTTGTATTCGACGCCGAAGTGTTGCCGGTGTGAAGAACTACGTGTAATCGATTAGTAATCAATACAATTAGCAGTTTTAGTGAAGATTCAGTTGTTTCTATCTACATTTCTTGTAATTCCGCACCTAAAACGTAGCTGAACGCCTCTGAATGACTCAATCGGGTCAGAACACGATCCTACACTCTCTCTCTCCGCTCTGTCTTTCTTCGACGTCTGGCCCCACCGCCGCCGCTCACCACCACCCAACAGTGGTGGTGGTCCGTCTTGCTACACGAAGAAAGGGGGGTGTTGTGGGTTTACTGGTGTGGGTGTGGCTCACCGGAGCTCCGATCGGAGCTACTAACGAGAGAAAGAACAGTGAAGGGGTGTGGGTGTTGAACGAAGAAGCATAGAGGGTGTCGGAGGTGTGAGGCCGGAGATTAAGCGTCGCCGGAGCTCCGCCACCGGCGGCGGCGGCGCCGCGCACCGGCCGGCTCCGCCGGTTGTTTGCCGGAGAGGGAGGGGGAGCGATTGTGGGTGTGCATGTTTGGTTTGTTGTTGAGTGTCTGCTCCAATGGGAAATAAGAGACCATAAGGTCTCTTATATACATACACATGTTCAGTTTGTGGGTTTTGGGCTTGTGCCCAAGGCCCACAAGCCCATCTCGTGTGTAAGAGGGCCCGTAATTCTCTACAAGACCCGTTTTCAAAACTGAACTCGTCGAAGCATCATAATATATAATTTTTGTTCTAAAAGTGCGTAAAATAATACCCATAATCGTTGTCGAGTTTGACCGTTGGTTGCACTAAATCGTGGAAAATGTGTCGCTCACCGCTTTGCTCCGTTTTCCGATCCGGTTTCAACTCCGAGCATTAAGATTCGAAAACAAAATCAAATATATCATAATATATTAATATCGATACCAAATTCGAGTCCAGTGCGTCAGTTTCGTCGTTGATTGTCGGTGTGTTACCGTTTCCGCGTTTTTCGTTCGCGTCTGCGTCTTGTGTCGTTCGGATGCCCAATAAATTCACAAAAATTAATTTCATGAATATAAAATATTCGTAGAAAATCGATATCTGTCGACATTGTCAGTATTTTGTACGGTATCAGTTCGTTGTTGCTTAATATTCACCGGATCTTTCCGTAAATCACCATACGCGCACTGTACAGCCGAATAAACGTTCCTGGGCACTCCAAAAACCTAATTAAGTTAATTTGCGCTGTAAACACTATTTATTGTCGCGTTAATCGCTTGTTAATCACGTAATTAAGTGCCCTAAATCACCGGTTGTCACAGTCTCCCGCTGTTAATAAAATTTCGTCCTCGAAATTTAGACTACGTCAACTCCTTAGAGTTACGTTATATGTAAGTAAATACGAATAATGTTAAAGGAAACGACGCATACTGATACAGTCACTAGTGGGATCAAGTTAACAGGGGTCCAATAAAAGGGGAATTTCGACCAAAAGAATTCCAAATGGACGTTTACAATATGTAAGTGAATGTTAGAAACAATAACATTCGCTAGGAAAAGCTTAGAATCAACAAGCCCAAATGAAATTGTTTTGTATGAAACGCTCAATCATGATCAGCCCAAGCTGCAACTTCTACCGGCGCCACAAGGTGTCGTAGTGATAAAAAATAAATCAATAATAGTGGTGATCAAACAAGTATCACCTGTGTTTGAAGTCAAATGAAAGCGCAATAATAAATCGAAGCGGATTTAATCTAAATCAATAAACAGACAATTAAATCCGTGCATGAGATTAACGCAACCTTCAATTTAGTGAAAATGTCACCTCAAGGTGTCGAAATCAACAAACGACTTAATGGAGTCGTAGACCAAACAAATCTACTACGACTCAGAACAATGAAACGCTTGTTAAAACGAATTCAAATATGATGTTTTCAATACATCATATGGTGTCTTGAATTGAATATGTGAAATGAACAAGTTCAAACAATTGAATTTGACTTCGGTGCAAGCTGACAATAATTGCATGTATTGACAAGAAAACTTTCGGCATGGTCACAACGAAAACCATATATGTAACTTTAAAAGAAATGAAGTTTCAAGAAAATGTGTTGAACTGATAACAGAGAAGCCAACATTTACAATAATGCAGGTCATTTGAATCACAAATCAACCATTAGATTTAGCGAAACAATATTTGAACTTCAATGAAACGCTTTATTCGAAACGAACCCACATGCGTAACAAACGATGCATGTGTAACATATGAATTTTCAAGAAATGAAGCAAATGAGTATTCGCTTAAATGATAGAAACGATTGTAATACAATGACCATTAAAAGGAGTAGAGATGCGAAAATCTACTCACTAGATGCAAAAGTCGGAATTTCAATAAAGTAATTTAAGGACTTTACCTGGGGTTTCATGTGACGACCAGTTGTTAGGTGACATTACTATGAAATGTCAAACATAGCGTATTCGTCTTTATGAGTTAGGGGGAACGCGGAGACATACGTCTTCTCCTTAGCATGACTCGTGTCGTTTGGCAGGATCGCGTGCCAAACCGCCGCTTCCTCGAAAGTCGTATGTGACGTACTTCAACCTCCGTTGATGTATAGCTTAAGTTTCACGTATACCTGTGCACTAGCATTTTGTTATGCGTAGGCTGCCTGCTCGGGAAGTCAAAATATCATAGACAATATGAATAATAGTGTGTGCCCGAGTTAATATTCGCGGTTCCTACGTGGTGACCTTTAATGAACTTCAACATGAGTTTCCGAAGGTCTTAAATGCATGTTTCCTAAACTCTTAGAGTTTGTGTACTGTATGTAATTGTTTTTGTGTGCCATGTATAAAACACCACAATAGCCTATGTTTGAAAACAAAATTTTGATTTTGTTTTTCGACAACGGTTCGAGACCATATTCGAGTACTATGCGTTCTGTATGTATTTAGATTTTAATATTCTAAATCCCCAGACGATAGTGAGGTTAGAGCCTAGGTATTTCTACAGAAAACCTATTCGTTGTAACCTATAGCTCTGATACCAATCTGTCACACCCCGAATATCAGAGCATTGGCGTGACTGGACTGGTATCTTCATTGCACAGCGAAAGCAAATATAAGCTAAGACTTCTAGAAATTGGATGCCCGCTAAGTACTCGACTCCACATGGTTCACCTATTCCAACCGTGCCTTGTCTTAGAAATGCAACCTGAGAAAGAAATATGCGAAAAATCAACATAAAGTTGAGCGAGTTCATAGTTTGTTTGTAAAAGATTTGAAATAAATGTTTTTGAATAACCGGTTTTTGAAGTATTGTTGAGAAAACGAATTTAAAATCATTTTCTTGTCAAGTTATATGGAAACTTTGTATGAGAACATGGTATGTATCTTGTATAAATCAAGTATTCTTGTATGTATCATGTTTTCTTGTATAAATCAAGTATTCTTGTATGTATCATATTGTTAATGGGTTGCAAGGCCATTAACATGTGACACGACATAGGAAGTCACCAAACCGTAGGCATTTTTCTAGTTGTCGATTCATGACTGAGACACAAAAACACTACTCGGTACTAGTTGTCACCAAGAGTGGGGCTGCCCTACACCCGTTAGATCTAACCTTTTGTTCTGCGGTCTAAGTATGTACACGATTAATGGTGCTTATGGTACCCTATTCGTGACACGATTTCTCGTATCATTCCTCAAAACGCATCATACTTGGTACTAGTTATCACCAAGAGTGCTTCTTGTTTTTGTATTCATCATACCATTACTCATGTATTTTTAAACTCTTGTATGTGTATTTTCTCATAGTTTAGAAAACTAGAATTCGTGTGTATGCACATTTCGAAAAATTACGCTTGTTTGCAAAAACCGGTATAAACATAAGCTTTTCGTAAACCATTTGTGTCCATTAAAACTTGCTTGTAAAATGGTTTAGAAATATGAAATTATTGTGTGCTTTGCAAAAGGTGCATGTCTTTCCACCCCGAAAACATTTAGAAAAATGTAAAACCATAAAAAGGTGGGGTTATGAATTCACCTGAATATTCCTGTGCAAAGCTAGCTATATATGACTTTGTAATATCGTTTCCAAGACTTGACTTGCTATCGTGCGTTCTACAATATCCCTAACACGGAATATCTTGTAAGTTTCTAATTAAAGGCGGTAACTAATCTACGTGTCACCGAGCTTTACCGAATCGTTAACCAACGATCCGTTGATATGTTGTTAACTTAATAAAAATAATTAAGTTATACTTGTTAAGTTTCGTTTACTACGTCTAGAAAATACTTAGTGTTTTGGTCAAAAATTACCGAAGCAATTTAGTGATCAAATTAGTTAAGTAAGGTAGTGTGCTAAGAGAATGTGTTCAAAAACGTGTTAACTAAGTGGTTTGAAAAAACAATTTCAGGATACGGCTCAGGATATTAAGCTGTATCTACGATCAAACAATGAGCAAAAAATGAGCAAAAGTGACACGGGATATACGAAGAAAGCCCTTGATCAATCTAGATCGCCGACACAAAACCTCGGGAGCTGACAATCGCAGCTGCCTTGTTCATCTTATTGCTTAAACGTCAGGATACAGTGCAGGATATTGATCAGATCGCTAAGTGTTACAATGTTTGTTGTGAAAGTGAAAGTTGCGAGAAAGGAAAGTGTGAGAGCAGTGAGTGTTCGTGTTGTGTCCTATTCGATCTGATCTATCATCTATTTATAGCTAGTAAACGAAAACAACATCTCCTATAAGTATGGGATGCCTTCGAATATTCTTTATTAGCTGTTGGAAACCAAGTAAAGCGGGTTCAACGTCTCTCTTCGAACAACTTAGAGCGAGTCTTCCGTAGAAAAGGTCCTCATGAACATTATAAGCTTGGACTCCTATTCCTGCACATAACCCGTTAGTGATCCTCAGGATACCATTCAGGATGTTACCAATATCCTGAACGCGTAACCCGGGGTATGAACACATATCATATAATCAGGATATAACTCAAAATATTGACCAAGATATAGGCTCAGAATTTCACCCATAACACTTAGTTTTCGAGAAATTCGAATATATAAATATTTACACAAAATATAAATATATCGATAGGATAGTGTTTATCGTTTCGAGAATTCGTACGTTCGTGTAAAGGTTATAAATATGAAAGTAATATATAACAAACTCGTGTCGTGTATCGCGTTTTATTTGATAGATATCGAAATATGTGTATATGCCGTTTAGGCGTTTGAAATAAATATAAAAACTATATTTATTTTTATGAAACGAATTCGTTTACGCGATGTTTGAAATAGATATATATACTATATTTATTTAATAAACGATTCGAGTTTCTATAAAAGTAGTTCGTAGTCGGTCGATTATGTTTTTATATTAAAACATGTTTCTCTTTATAATAAGACACGCTTTGGTTTATGGATTTTCTTGAAAAACGGGCAGAGTTTCCTCTGTTTTTGGACGCCCTCGACAATCGAGTTGTCGTTATTTTTATCAAACTTCAACAAAATTCAATCAACATATGCATTTTTTGTAAAAATGACGAATTATAAACTAACACTAAATTAAATTGGTTTGAGCTCGTTCACGTAAGATTAAATCTATATAAAACACAAATATTAAACGCGTTATCAATTTTTTTTACCAAGTCTTCACGCCGAAATGTCGAGCCGCCTGACTGAGTTGACCGGGTCAACTAAGTTAACCGAGTCATCTCTTGTTGACTGAGTTGAGGCGAGATGAACCGAGTCGAGCCGAGTTGGACCGAGTTGAACCGAGTCGGACCGAGTCGAGTCCCGAACAAGCTGCTGATTCTGGCCGTCATTGATGAGTTTTGACCCGGTTGCCTTTGTTGACTCGAACCCATACCGAA
Source organism: Helianthus annuus (assembly GCF_002127325.2). Classification (NCBI taxonomy): domain Eukaryota; kingdom Viridiplantae; phylum Streptophyta; class Magnoliopsida; order Asterales; family Asteraceae; genus Helianthus; species Helianthus annuus. Next base: position 60,647,318 of record NC_035437.2, read on the forward strand.
ACTGAACCGAGTCGACTGGAGAGAAACCCGAACACTCGAACCCGTGACTGGCCAGTTGCTTCAAAACTCATTCTGAACCGAGACCCAAAACATAACTCGAAACAAACAAAAAAAATCAAATCATCATCTATTTTTCAGAAGCAAAACAAAAGAAGTGTGGGTTTTATTGGAGCTTTCGTCAGAGAACAAGCATCGACCACTGGATAAGCGAATCGACCACCGGATAACAGAACCGACCGGCGGTCCGAGACTCCGACCGCCGGTTCTCTATCTCTCTCGGTGTCTCTCTCTCGGTCTCTCTCTCTCTCCGCTCTGTCTTTCTTCGACGTTTGGCCCCACAGCCGCCGCTCACCACCACCCAACAGTGGTGGTGGTCCGTCTTACTGCACGAAGAGAGGGGGGTGTTGTGGGTTTACCGGTGTGGGTGTGGCTCACCGGAGCTCCGATCGGAGCTACTAACGAGAGAGAGAACAGTGAAGGGGTGTGGGTGTTGAACGAAGAAGCATAGAGGGTGTCGGAGGTGTGAGGCCGGAGCTAAGGCGTCGCTGGAGCTCCGCCACCGGCGGCGGCGCCGCCGCGCACCGGCCGGCTCCGCCGGTTGTTCGCTGAAGAGGGAGAGGGAGCGATTGTGGGTGTCCGTGTTTGGTTTGTTGTTGAGTGTCTGCTCAAATGGGAAATAAGAGACCCTAATATACATACACAGGTCCAGTTTGTGGGTTTTGGGCTTGGGCCCAAGGCCCACAAGCCCATCTCGTGTGTAAGAAGGCCCGTAATTCTCTACAAGACCCGTTTTCAAAACCGAACTCGTTGAAGCGTTATAATATATAATTTTTAGTTCTAAAAGTGCGTAAAATAATACCCATAATTGTTGTCGAGTTTGACCGTTGGTTGCACTAAATCGCGGAAAATGTGTCGCTCACCGCTTTGCTCCGTTTTCCGATCCGGTTTCAACTACGAGCATTAAAATTTGAAAACAAAATCAAATATATCATAATATATTAATATCGATACGAAATTCGAGTCCGGTGCGTCAGTTTCATCGTTGATTGTCGGTGCGTTACCGTTTCCGCGTTTTTCGTTCGCGTCTGCGTTTTGTGTCGTTCGGATGCCCAATAAATTCACAAAAATTAATTTCATGAATATACGGTATCAGTTCGTTGTCGCTTATTATTCCCCGGATCGTTCCGTAAATCAGCATACGCGCACTGTACAGCCGAATAAACGTTCCTAGGCACTCCAAAGGCCTAATTAAGTTAATTTGCGCTGTAAACACTATTTATTGGCGTGTTAATCGCTTATGAATCACGTAATTAAGTGCCATAAATCACCGATTGTCACACCCGAATCGACGATTTATTTGATCAGTTGCAAGGCGCTACGTGTTTCTCTAAGATCGATTTACGCTCTGGTTATCATCAGTTACGAATTCAGGAGGAAGATATCCCTAAAACCGCTTTTCGCACTCACTACGGCCATTATGAATTCGTCGTTATGCCCTTTGGTCTTACAAATGCACCCACAGTCTTCATGGATTTGATGAACCGTGTGTGTAAGCCCTTTCTTAATCGCTTCATCATCGTGTTTATCGATGATATCCTTATCTATTCGAAGTCGAAAGCCGAACATGCGCAACATCTCCGTTTGGTTCTCGAGCTTCTCCAAGGGAATCGCCTCTAGGCCAAGTTCTCCAAGTGTGAATTTAGGCTTGAGGAGGTTCAATTCCTCGGTCACATCGTCAACAGTCAAGGTATTCACGGCAATCCCGTGAAGATTAAAGCAGTTAAGAGTTGGATTACACCGAAAACCCCGTCCAAAGTTTGTTCTTTTCTCGGATTGGTGGGTTATTACCGTCGATTTATTGCTGATTTCTCTAAAATCACTGTTCCTCTCACCTCTCTAACGCATAAAAACAAGACTTTTGTTTGGGGAACCGAACAAGAGGATTCCTTTCAAACTCTTAAGCGTAAGCTTTGCAACGCTCCTATACTCGCGCTACCCGATGGAAACAACGACTTTGTTGTTTATTACGATGCCTCTAACCTAGGTCTTGGTTGTGTTCTTATGCAACGAGACAAGGTTATCGCGTACGCGTCTCGCCAGCTCAAGGTCCATGAGAAGAACTACACAACCCACGATCTCGAACTCGGTGCAGTTGTTTTTGCGTTAAAGATATGGCGACACTACCTTTGCGGTACTAAGTGTACGGTCTTGACCGACTATAAGAGCCTACAACACATCTTGAACCAGAAAGAGCTGAATATGCGCCAACACAGATGGGTTGAACTTCTCAACAACTACGATTATGAGATACACTACCACCTAGGCAAAGCAAACGTCGTTGCCATTGCTTTTAGCCGACGAAGCTATTTACATAGTGTTCGTAATGATCAAGCCTAACACGACCTCGAAGCCCTCATTCGCGACGCTCAACACGCTTTTTTTCTTGAAAGTACTTTGAAGGAAGAACGAATACTTGGAACCAAAAACCAACTAGTGAATAAACCTAATGGTATCTTTCACTATCTCGACCGCATTTGGATCCTCAGTCGCAATAACCTTGAGGAAATATTGTTGACTAAAGCCCACAAATCCCGATATTCCATTCATCCAAGTGTCGACAAGATGTACCAGGACCTCCGTGCCAGGTATTGGTAGCCAGGAATGAAGAAGGATATCGCTCTTTACGTTTCGAAATGCCTGACTTGCTCAAAAGTTAAGGCTGAACATCAACGACCCTCTAGCTTACTCGAACAACCCGAAATCCCGATTTGGAAATGGGAGAGTATAGCTATGGATTTCATTACGAAACTCCCCTGCACGCCATCAGGTCACGATAGCATTTGGGTTATCGTTGATCGTCTAATGAAATCCGCTCACTTTTTGCCAATACGAGAAGACTATAAGGTTGAACGATTAGCACGAATCTATACCGACGAAGTCATTTGTCGACATGGGACATCTCGTGACATCATCTCGACCGCGATGGTCGATTTACTTCGCATCTCTGGGAGACATTCCAATCCGCTCTCGGTACTACTCTTAATCTTAGTACTCCTTTTCATCCCTAGACCGACGGTTAGACTGAGCGCACGATTCGCACCCTTGAAGACATGCTTCGTTCGTGCGTTATAGATTTTGGTGGTTATTGGGATTCGCATTTACCTTTAGTCAAATTCTCGTACAACAACAGTTATCACGCTAGTATTCAAATGGCACCCTTTGAGGCATTATATGGAATAAAATGTCGATCGCCTATTGTATGGCACGAGATCGGAAACGCGCAAATTACCGGTCCCGAGTTATTACAAGAAACGACTGACAAGATCCTCCAGATACGAGACAATCTCTTGAAAGCTAGGAGTCGTCAAAAGAGTTACGCCGATAAATGCCGCAAGCCCCTTGAGTTTGAAGTTGGTGATCACGTACTCCTAAAGGTTTCACCTTGGAAGGGGGTGATCCGATTCGGCAAGAAAGGAAAAGCTAGTGCCACGATACGTTGGTCCCTTTAAGATTCTGGAAAGAATTGGCAAAGTGGCCTACCGACTCGAATTACTGGAGGAACTCAGCAACATGCATCCAACTTTCCACGTCTCGAACCTCAAAAAGTGCCTAGCTAAAGAAAACATGCATGTCCCTCTTGAGGATCTGCAAGTTAATGAAACTCTACACTTCGTGGAAAAGCCAGTAGAAATCATGGACCGAGAGACCAAGAAACTTCGACGCTCTCGCATTCCTATAGTGAAGGTTCGCTGGGAAGGTAAACGCGACGCCGATTCACTTGGGAACTCGAAAGTGATATGAAAGCCAAATACCCACAACTCTTCGTTACGCATGTGCCTTAATTTCAGGACGAAATTCCCTAAAGTAGGGGAGGCTGTAACAACCCGACTTTCCGGGTCATTACTGTTATCTGTCATTCCATTCTTAATTACTTGTACTCCCGAGATTCCGATTATCGCTAAAGGGTTTAAACTATGTTTTCAAACGCATTTCCACGCATTTTAAACGCTTATTTACAACACTCATTCAAAACGCAGTTATCGCATTAAACGCAGTTTACAACGCATACTATTTAACGCATTTTATCGCTTGTTTAGACTAAACGCTATCACAACGCACTCTCAACGCAAACACAACGCAAACTCGAAACGCGGATTTACTTTATGCTTTACTTGTATTATGTGTGTTACTTGTGTGATTATTTGTTTAATGTTACGTGGTTATCTCAACGCAACGCTTACATGCTCAAACGCACACTCGCAACTCGTTTAAACGCAACGCAATTCTTAACGCACGAAACGAAAGTTGGAAAACTAACTCGCACAACACGGCTGTCCAAATGGACATCCGGTCGAATGGACATCCGTCCGGATGACCATCCAATCGGATGGACATCCGTCCGGATGACCATCCAATCGGATGGCCATCCGACCGGACACCCATTAGACACCTCGCACTCTCCACCGACTAAACCCCTCTCTCTCTCTCACTATAAAAAAGCACCCGTAGACTACTGTTCACTGATGTGTCATCTCCAACCAACCAACTCACTCCCAAGTCATTCTCAGTCACTTTTCTCTCGATTCAAGACTATTTCGTAAGTATTTCTCCTCAAATATTGTACAATCTTCAAAATTAAACACTTCTACATCATCTTCTCCATCAAAATCACATACAAACACTGGTTTTCTTCTTGCAGTCACCTGTTTTGGACTCCTTGAAGGTGGTTCTTGCACAGTTGCTTATGCAAACTGTTGTGTGACATCATCTCATCAAGATTGGTTCAGATCTAAAGGATTTCCATACATTTAAACACGAATCTCAACAAGATCTCAACATTTTTCAACTGTTTTCAACTTTTCTTCAACATTCTACACAAAACAGATGGAATCCATACTCATTCAAACTCTCTACTCATTTCCTTGTTGAGAGTCGGTTTGAAAACGGATTTCCACCGGAGGGATGACCGAATTCACGGGTTGAACATGAAACTCCATCAAGAATAGTGAACCTGATCGAATGGGTTGATTCCCATCCGATCGAATGAACTAAATCTTGGTATGTTTCTGTTGTTTGACACGTCGCCGCGCCGTCTCCGTTAATGCAAAACTTTTTGACTTAGAAAATTTCAAGTTTCAAAACAACAGATCGCCCACTAGAGTGGCCATCCCATCGGATGAGCATTCGATCAGGTGACCTGTCCTTATCCAAAACGATTTGATTAAACTTTAAACTACCATTTTCTCGATCGAATAGCCATCTGATCGAATGGCCATCCGTTCGGATGACCATCCGACCGGATCACTTGGCATCCATACTTTACATTGTTTAAATGCTACAACGAAAACTTTCAAAACGATTTACAAACACCCACACCTCATTCGAATGGCCATCCGTTCGAATGGTCATCCGCTCGGATGACCATCCGATCGAATGGGTACTCACCTGTTCGGATCAACTTCCGAACACCCTACCATTCGACACACTCTGTTACGCGCTGTTCAATGCTTATGCTACTGTTCTATGCTTAGGCTAATCTCCAACGCTCTCCCTTCAATCCAATCAAATATGTGTTTACTTGTTTAAACACGCACTGTGAGTATACTTGAACCCATTTCCGTTTAACGCACTTTTGGGTGTTAATACGTTCTATATCAAAACACAACAACACACAACGCAAACACTTTACAACGTTAACCGCTCCCGCATGTTATACATGTACTTTGAATGCTTGTACTATGCTTATACAGTGTTACACTATACCGCCTCTAGCAATGATAGTACTATAGTTTGGACTCAGCACCTGTCGTGGACAGGGGTTGCTAGGGATCACGTCACTTTACTTCACGTGTCCGCTAGACATGTGTCGCGCATACTCTACAACACAGTCTTGTGGTTAAGTGTGAACATAGTTTAGATAGTTACTTGCTTCGCCCGTTACGTTATGCACGCTGGTTATGCGTAAACGCTTTCTCATACTATATGCTACTCAAACTTGTGTACTCACCTTTACATTTTATGTATTGACTTTATATTAATGTATGTGATAGGTTGATAGGATGCTATGTTTTGCTGTGATGAAAAAGCTAGGAAGTCTAGAAACACACTAAATAAAATCTGAGTTGTCGGAACAGTATTTGTTTATGAGACTTATATCTGTAATAACTGTTATTGCTTTATATGTTAGTGGTATGGGACATTAACGTTAAATATGTCACACCCTGACTTTTGCGGAAGCGTGATTATGTGTGACTTGCTTAATATCATTGCATTCAACCATAACAAACAACTATATGATAAAACTAAAGATGTCTATCCATTGATTAAGTTTTAAACCATCACAACAACAACGTTTTAGAATCCCAACACACAGACTTCGCATTCAGAATACAGCACCAACAAGTTTTAAGTTCTATAAGGACTTCACAAAAGACACTAATGAAAACTATGCTTTCGAATATGTATCCTATCAAGGATAGGATATACACACCAAACCATTCGATACCGGATGACATCTTTTATTCCAAACAACACTTGAAAACTTCAACGCCCGCGAGATCCATTCTTAGTTTCCTGAAATACATGTAGTTTGAAAACATCAACAAAAGTTGAGCGAGTTCATGTGTTTAGTGTGTGAGCTCGAATAAACCTTGTAATCATTATAAGTAAGTATGTATTCGTAAACCCTGGTATGAAAGCAAACAAGGAAAACATATCATTAATGGTTTGCAAGGCCATTAATATGTGTGACGTGATGCAGGAAGGCTCAAACCTAGCATATTTTGCACCGGGCTTCAGTTTGAAGACATAGTCACCTCATGGGCCAAACCTCGGTCCACATGGGTGTGGGCTCGCTGCACCCAAATAGATCTATCACTCATGTCCCTCGGTCCTACTACGAGGATTAATGGTCTTAAGCGTTGTACCCACCACTCACATGATCTAGGAGTACCTTTCCTTAGCTAGCCATACCAAATGTAATCGTATGTAAACAGTTTGTAACATGTACTTCACCCCCGAAGTTATAAAAACCAAAAACAGTTAAAAAAGGGGGGACATGAACTCACAGTTTTGCGTTCTTCGTATCCGACTGTAACTCAAAGTTTCCTCTGGTGTACACGACTACCTACAACGTACTACGGTTTATTAGACGAGCGAGTCGTGCCTTGACTTAGTATTAATTAGTGTCTTTGATTATGTCTTTAATATTATTTCAAGCTATATAAACAATAATAAGTATTTTAGCCTAAATTATATTTATTAAATTTTGGAATAATAGTTAAAATAATATATTTTAACTTGTTACTTTTTATGTATTTATACATGTATATCCTTCCCAAGGATGGGTGTATTTATGCTTGTATTCAAATTCTTGTATATTTTTGCCAAGTATCGGTGGCGTATTCCGGTGTGTATTTATACGTACGAGAATACGTATTTTATTGTGTTTATTAAGTATCCCATACTTAATTTTTGTATTAACTTTTCCGGAATAATATTTCTAAAAAAATACATCAATATATATTTCCAAAATATATATTTCAAGAAATACTTCATAGAAAAATTACTTATAATTTTTCCTTTGGCAAAAATAATTGTATTTTCATATAAACTTCAAAAATAATATATTTTCAAGTCTAACTTAGAAAATATATTTAAATTCCATTTTTCATCCCAAGATAATATATTTCAAGTTTATTTAAGAAAATACATTTTCTCCCAAAAATAATGTCTTCTAATAATTTCAAGAAAATATATATTTTTATCTACCAAAAAATAATATATTTTCTCCTTGTAAAAAATATGATATATTTTGTACTAATTGTAAAAATCATATCTTCATTCTTCTTGGTGTCCAAAATACCAACTACCAAAATATACTTATGAATTTGTTTTCGGAATATTTTGTGAGTTATATTCATTTATTCGGTTTCTCCAATATTGTGGGTGAAATTTATATATTCATTCTCTTGGAATTTTGGTAATATTTGGGATTGTAATTTTTGATATTTTGGGTGAGTTATATTATTTCAACTCCTAAAATAATATAACTAATACACATAATATACAAATAATCACACACATGGTGACATCTTGTAAAAATCAACCTCCAATATTTGTAATTTTGTAACAAAAATTTATGGCAAACTTTATGTGAAAATTCATTGTTTAAAATATACTTGTAAATATTTGTTTAAAAATATTTTTCTAAGTGTTTAATTTTTTGAAAAACTTTGCCATAGTTTCCCCTAAAAATGGAGGTTTCCATGCCTTCAAGGCATATCATTTTCTTTTATAAATAAACACAATTCAACAATAAACAAATCAACACTTACCAATTTGCCAAAATCAAGCAATAACTACTACTTCATGAACTTGAAAATTTACAAAAAATTTTAGTAACTTACTAGTGTATTTAGTAAGCCTAGTTACTCTTTAAAGTGTGGTTGTTTATTTGAAAACTTCATTTTTGAGAAATTAGATCTTCACAACTTGTAAATCATTTTTATAAAAATATTTCTTCTTGGATTTTTCTTGTTAAATACATGATTCTACACTTGATTAACCACTAAAAATGTGGTTAATTCCTTTAAGAACCAAGATTAAGTAAACTTTGTATTTTAACTTGATTTCTTGAAAAAAATCATTCTTGAAATCATAGATTTACAAGACTTCATGTTTACTTTGATCATTACTTAACAAGAAAAACAACTTATACTTTCAAGTTCATGATTTACAGGAGGATGATCTATTGATCTTTAACATAATCATCCTCTCATCTTGCTAGATTATGTCTTTATGTAGGATCGTTTTCGGACCCGGATGAGTCGATCAGAAGAGTTTTTGTCCAAAACAAGAGGCGGAAACTAATGTTTTGGTGCAATCTCAGCCGTATTCACTTTAACTGTTGTTTTATTGATCAATAATGCGTTTACAAGCTCTTACAACACTTCGGCAGCACTTCGTGGCTCACCAGAAGATAATGACCTAGAACTATATTCTGATTTCGCTCCTGACTGCCACTATATATAGGTTTTCTGATTTCACTCCAACATGCAATGTCACCAGGAGCGAAATCAAGATCTAACCTATATCAGCGAAATCACCAACTTACTTTACAAGCAAAATCAGAAACTAAAGGGTTTCGGGCGAAATCAGAGTAATGAGGTTTCGCTCCAAATGACAAGATGTCATTTGGAGCGGAATCACTTCCTAAGACATGTTCTAGTATTTCTTGCCATGTTCTTGCCTATTTGATGCAAGACTCGATATAAGACGTAGGCGACAGACGGATGCACCAACAAACTCCCCCTCGGATGTTGACGGAGTCTTCAGTGTCGAGTCTTCGGTTGTCAACCTTCAGTCTTTATCACCAACAAGCTCCTCTCCCTCGAATGTAGAATCTTTAATCTTCATCAGCATCAGCAAATCCAGGATCAGCACTGGCTCTAACTGCTTCCTTAACTTTGCCTTCAGACTCCCCCTCTCAATTTGCTGGGATCGTAGTCTGGAATTCACACATTCATTCAAGGATCTTGACCTGGCTCTCTTCCAGCTCAGTTTATCTGCATAATCTCTACCCAAGACATAAGTTTCTCAAAGATTAAATCTTTAAAATTTAGAAACTATGTCAAAAAGTCTACAAAATGATTTGTTTTTGAAAACCACTTGTAATCATAACATTTTCATACATTTTCTCTCCCAAACCTGTTCTTCATGTTTAGCACTTGGAATTTCGAAAATCAGCTTTTCAACACCAGTCGTCGAAAATCTTTTGGATTTTTCACGATTCATGCTAAGACACACTAAACTCTTTTTGGATTTTTCAAAATTTATGCTAAAACACACTAAAATCTTTTTGGATTTTTGAATAAAAGAAAATGCAGAAATGAAATATTTACAGACAATATTTTTGTGAGTTCGTGCAAGAGGATCATATCAGTTTTTGAGACATATCACTAACACCGTTAAGCTTGATTTCATTTTAAGTTTTAAACAATTCACCTAGATTGTCAGTATGTTTGTCCTCTTAAATTTTCACACAAATTTCAACTGTTTCGAGATACGCTATTAGTGTCTTAATTACTTAAACTTATTCGTGTGTCCCACCACTTGAATATACTCCCGTATCCAGATCCCAATATTCAGTCTTACAGGTGAGTATACCACAGATGATATCTGTAAAGGGGTTAAATTGCGAGGGCCGTGAGAGCTCAGGTCGATACTTCCGTATACGCAGAGAGATGACGGCTTCGACTTTCGGTGTGTCCCCTTTAGAGGATCTTTTTGTTACAACAGCAGTAACTATCAATTTTATTGTTTCGTCAACTTGCTGAGGGCGATGCTGTGTTTCAAGCATTTGCAGAAAGTATTATATGGGGACTAGGTCAGTATTTCCATATAGCAGAAGTCCCGGTATAATACCCCAGATATCACTGAGCATAAAGACCTAGTATCTCAGAATAAGGGACCTTTCAAACAAGATTTCAGGGGTTACCTATATATCCAAGAAGTTGTTACCCACAGAATAAGCAAGTTTGAATTTTTAGGTTTATATCTCGTTACAATCTACTAAATGTGTAAAAACCTACTGACACATCCACAGTGAGATTGTTTATTACATTTTGGCTTTACATATCTTTAGCGTGTTGTGATAGTCCACTGATGTACTATCATTTCCTCTTTTATGTAACAAAAACTCGTTTTTCATTTTATCATGTTTTTGGCTTTTTCGTATTTTCTGATGTTTTTGGATTTTCTGAAAATTTATTACTCCCCCTAAATTCAAAAACATTTAAAGAAATTGAAAATAAACTGTACAAAAACATGACAACTGATATGAATCACCTCAATTCTCCATCCACTTGGCATAAACAATCAGAACTCCCCCTCACAACAAACTATTTTCCCATTAAGATTTCAAAACACTTAAGTTTGTTTTAATCAAAATGGTTTCTCCGGAAAATAAGTTCGTTTATCAACCATTTGTAGGTTATGGGGTCATTTCATCACATTGTTCACCAATCTTTTGAATAATAGTTAAATCAAGTTCAACTTAATGACCTTGATTAACCACTTGTAGAATCGATGATTGGACCATTTGAAGGATCAAAAACCAAACATTTCAAACCTGTTTTTCAACGAATTACCCACTTGTTGGTTGAATTCTCAAAGTGCCGATTCCTACTCCACACTTACCAACCTGGGAGTTCCGGCAATTCACACTTCTCAAAACAAATTTAAACAAACATTTTCAAGAAAGATGCCGATTCATGCTCCACGATTACCAACTTGGGAGCTCCGGCAAGTCAGGTTTTTTATTCTTTGAAGAATATATCCACCCAAGCCTGACCAGCCTTGGGTGTAACAATCTCTTCTTCATCATTACTTTCAACAAACTTGTGAACACTTCTTTTGGCAGCATAAAATTCTTTGACACTTTTGGCCTTACCATTGACCATTTTGCCAAAAATGTGTTTCACATTTCTGTTGAAAGTCTTTTCAACATCAAATTTCTTCTTGTCAGAATAAAATTGATTTGAAATTTCCACTTTCCCAATTCTAGATTTCAAATTTTTAGCATTCAGTGGTGGAAAGTTTTCATCATCCACTATCAAAATTGATTTTTTCATTTCTTACAACAATCTGCGGCTCCTCTGTCTTTGTGGAGACAGATTCATCACCAGAACTATTTCCTAAACCCTTAACAACCCATTTTTTATTTTTCACATTTTCTTTTCTTTTTATCACATTCTTTGAACATTCACCTATCTCAAAGGTTGAATTTTCAAAGCCTGTAAATTTTCGAGTTGAAAGTTTAGTTTTCTCAACCATTTTCTCTTTCAGTTTATCAGAGACTTCCTCATTTGGTTTGAATGTTTTTTGACAATTCCTAGCAACATGACCAGCAGTCTTGCACTGAAAACAGGTTCTTGTTTCAATCTTCTTCTGAACAACATTCTTCTTCAGCTCCTCTTGCTTCTTTGCAAGGAATTCTTGATTTGTCTGCTTTCTAAATGCTTGTTTTTCTCAGCCTCTGTCGTTTTCCCTGAAACAAACACAGTTTTTGGTTTATAAACTTTTTCATTTTTATAATTTTTCGTTTGATAACTTGTAGGATCAGAAGAGTTTTTGTCCAAAACAAGAGGCGGAAACTAATGTTTTGGTGCAATCTCAGCCCTATTCACTTTTAGTTGTTGTTTTATTGATCAATAATGCGTTTACAAGCTCTTACAACACTTCGGCAGCAGTTCGTGGCTCACCGGAAGATAATGACCTAGAACTATATTCTGATTTCGCTCCTGACTGCCACTATATATAGGCTTTCTGATTTCGCTCCAACATGCAATGTCACCAGGAGCGAAATCAAGATCTAACCTATATGAGCGAAATCACCAACTTACTTTACAAGCGAAATCAGAAACTAAAGGGTTTCGGGCGAAATCAGAGTAATGAGGTTTCGCTCCAAATGACAAGATGTCATTTGGAGCGGAATCACTTCCTAAGACATGTTCTAGTACTTCGTGCCCTGTTCTAGCCTATTTGATGCAAGAATCGATACAAGACGTAGGCGACAGACGGATGCACCAACACTTTAATCACTATCTAGCAAGATCACATGATGATCTACATCAATAACATGAGTAATCAACAATCAACAAGCATAACAACACTTAAACATTATGTATTCTTACGATTTTAGTCTTATGTGATAGTTTCATGTTCAAGATTCATGGTGTTCTTTAAGATTAACAACTTGTATCTTCTTTTAACCACCAAAAGAAGATGTAAAATGAAGAGTAGAGTGTTCTTACTTCTTTGTATAGCCTCTTACACCTTTGGATATCAAAAGAATGGATGGAAGTTGAATGATGGGGAAGGTGGTGGTGCTTGGTGATCTCGGCCGAACCAAGAAGAAGAGAGGGAGAAGAGTCTTGGTGAGTTGTGTGAAATGAGAAGGATGTGAATGATCTCTTGGTTATTATTTATAAACTCCCAACATTCTTGAATCCATAGGTTAATGTGTTTTAAAAAGTTATAACAAGATCCATTTAAATAAACAAATAAAAGCAATGGTGGGCCCACATGTTGGGCCGTGAACTAGGTGGGGGGGTCTTAGGCTAGGTTGTAACCATATAGTTAGATTATGGTTAGATTTCAAGTGTTTAGTTAGGTTATTTAGTTACTAGATGTTATATAGTGTGTTATGATGTTTGGGGACCATAACTAGCTTGGTAATGTTAAAACAATGCTTCTAGTGAAAATTTGGTGTTTCGGGTAGTGTCCGGTTGTTCGGTTGGTTACCGGTTCGTTAAGGTGCTAAACTATGCAGTTTAGTGAGCTTTATGTTACCTTTTGTGACAGTTTTGATTCCCGACACTTAGGAAAGTATTCTGGACCATTTTACCATATTTATGCATGTTATTAAGTTGTTTGAATGCTGAATTTTGCTGAATTCTGCAGAATTCTGCAGTTTTTGTAAGTTTTAGGCACTTTCCGGCACTTACACTATCACTAGGAAGGCAGTTTTATGATCCTTACTTTCCTACACACTATACTAGTGTAACTCTTGGTTTCTGGCCCATTCTATGTCTCAATACAATGTCTATCTATGTACTGAACTCCGTCAGCATTTCTCTGATTTGTCTGATAACTGTGCTAACTGTGTTTCGTGCATCATTGAATCAACAAAGTTTGCATGCAATAATGATATGTCATTTGCAATATATGATGCACATGTATGTGTGATAACAATAATCAGAAAGAGATTCAAGTCATAAATTGTAAATCAGCACAGTCATTAAGCATTAATCATTGTCTAATAATTGTACGGATGCATGCAATTTTGACAGTTGTCACAAAATATATTGTCACTTAATAGTTGTTGTGGATTCTCTTGAACAATCTGTTTTGCTCAGTTCCATGCCCCAATGATTCCGCCATCGGTTGGGGTGTGACAGTTCTCATACGAGTTTATGTAAAAAGAAAATCCAACATGTTTAGTAAACTTAGGCTACACGGTATGGTGATGGTCCTCCCTTGGAGGATGGTCCGCCACGTAAGCGCCATGTAGGATGGGCATGAGGATGGGGCAAATAGGATGGAGGTAAGGAAATGGGGGGATGATCCTAAAATATATGTATATGTTGTATGTATATATCTGTGTGAGGTGGTTTTGTCCTCTAGTGGGACGGCTTAAACGGCCTGGAGAAGGGGGGCAAAATGGCTGGAGGAGCGGCACCGACAGGGGACTGTCCAAAGCCGATCCCCATACCGAGCAACCTTAGATTTCGTTATCATAAGAGATTATTTTACATATTCGGGTACGAAGCCTACATGATATGGAGAGAATGACAAGTGGCATTGTCTTGAAGGGTAATTTAGTCATTTCTAACTTGAAACAACTTCCTCAATTGATTATCAAAGGGCTTTAACCTTTTCATACGTTAATATTTAAAAAAAATACACCGTATTAACGAGCATTTTATTCTCTTTAATTCGAGCATTCTATAGCTATAGTTTTCGTTAAAAAAATTACGGGTATTTAAATACACATTAATCCATTACGTGATTACGTGATTTTGAATACCCATCACATTACTACATGATTTTGAATATCCAGCACATTACTATGTGATTTTGAATACCCATTACGTGATTATACATTTAACATAGATCATTACGGGATTACGCTTTCAGTATAAATCTATTACTTGATTACATATTCAATGTGATTTGTTATAACTAATGTTATTACAATTATGCTTATAACGTAATCAATCTGTGTGTTTCAAATAAAATACTATAATGAAATCACGTAATCATGAAATGGGCATTCAAAATCTCGGAGTCACTTAATAATACATAGTCAACTATTGTTACGAATTACATAATCACTTAATGTGGTTTCACATTCTATAATAAAATCACGCAATCACGTAGTCGGTATCTGAAATCACGTAGTCATGTACTTGGTATTCAAAATCACGTAGTCATGTAATGAGTATTCAAAATCATGTATTTTTTAAGAAAACTATAGTAATAAGCTGCTCGAATTAAAAAGATTGAAATACTCATTAATACGGTGTAATTTTTTTTAAATATGAACATATGAAAAACTTATAGCCATTTGAAAATCAAGTGGGAAAGAGTGCAAGTGAGAAAGAACTAGAATAGCATTTCTCTATTTGTTTCTTCAATTGTTTTAAACTTATTTGTACCAAAATTTCACTGCCTAATTTTGAGCCATTGATATTGAAAGATCAATGGTCAAGCTTGTCTCCAACACTTCGTACAGTACAGGATCTCCTATCATATTATCTAAACTAAGTAATACAATAAAAACCTCTATAAATTAATAATGTTGAGACCGAGATATTTTATTAATTTAGCGAGATATTATTATATCGATAAATTAATGATTTGTTAATTTAAAGTGGTTTAACATATAACCTTCGAATTAAATGAAACAGAGTTAAATGCAGCGGAATTAAATGAAACAAACTTTCAACACACAATCAATGAGAGAATAAGTTTTAGCAAACATGTTTATATTGAAATCGAATGATTGTATTTGTTATAATAATCATTTAACAATGCATGCATGCACATAATCTCCCCCTCAGCCTGAGCTCACAGTGATTGTTCGTACAGAATGACTTGGTGATGAAGAGAGCTAATAGAACAGTACATGGTACTGTTCTATTTATAGTATAGAACAAACCACTGAGCATCTTTGGCTGACGTCACCATGAAAGTGACATCTAACCTCCTGACAACCTCCAACCACTGACTATTACAACCACTGATAGACAAACAACTGAGTACAAGTAATACAAAAGATAAACTAAAACTACTGCTTCTTCATTCCACTGTTATAGCTCCAGCAGTGCTTTGAATCTTCAGCAGTACTTGAGATGTATCAGTAGATTGAGCATCAGTGCTTTATCTTCAACAGTCTTTAGTTTAATCAGCAGTTGTTGTAAGGGCAGTGCTTTGGGCCATCAGATATTAGGATCACTTTCAAGGGGAAAGATTAAGTAGAAACAACTGCTTATTGTGAATCCACTGATCTGATCCAGTTTTGGCTTTATCAACTGTTCCTTTGTAGTGTTCAATCCCAACAATCTACCCCTGGAACAGATGATGCCAAAACTCTTCATTATTCTGGATCTTTATTGTCTCATCAAGAGTTCCCTGACTTGACCTTTGAATTGTAATTCAAAGTTCATGGAATCCTCATCATTCTCATCCCTGCATAGTGTAAGTTCAAGGAGATCTTGTAAATCTTCTACACCCAGGCTAAGTGCTTCTTCCCTTGATATGTGCTTCACTTCACCATTCGATTTGAGCAGAGTCAATACGTGGGTCTTTTGATCAGACTTCCACTTTATTATTTTTGAATCCAATGGGTTTCTTGGGAGATACTTTATTGTTGATGAGTTTGGAGATGGAGGCCTGGTGATGACAACTTTGGCAGGGTCTTGAGTGCTATGTCTTGTTTTTCTGCCATCACTGTCTGAAGAACCATCTTCATGATGTATTCCTCTTGATCCTTGTCTTCCTTTGTTTCTGCATCCATTTGCTTTTGTTTCCTTCTTTGATAAATGATGGCAGCAGGTGGAGTAGTGGATCTTCTAATTGGCCATTTTTGTTTGACTGGAACCACTACTTCTGGATAATCAGGCTTTTTGGGAGCAGTGAGATCTTTCTTCCTTAATTCCTCCAACCTTTTGTAGGTATCTAACACTTTTACCTCTGACCACCTTGTAACATGATTCCTTGACCCATAATCAGCAGCTATAAGCTCTTCTTTCATTCTTTTCAGCTTCAAAGCCCTTTCTGGTACATTCTTTTTGTAATTGGCCCAGACTGGAGGAGTATGCTTTACTTTGTCTTCAATCATCTTTTTAATTCAGGTTATCTCCTCTTTCAGTTCACTAATGGTCCATTCCTTGTACTGATGTTTTTCTGCCCTGTATTTCTTGTATGTCATAATGTATTCAATGTAATCTTGTCTCGTACTTTCATCATCCTTTTCTGATAATTTCTGACAAAGATCTTTTGAGAACTTCTCTAAAGTTCTGACTTTGGTGAGCAGGTATCGCAAATTTCTTTGAATCTCTTTGTCAACTTTCCCTCTATGTCTCTTTGAGATATATCCTTTGCTTGTTTGACCTTTAATTTCAGATACTCTTCTATGTTTCTTGGCAAAGGATAACCTTGGAGAGATGGGAGTTACCTTTTTGCAGGGTCATCTTCAGATTAGAAGGATTTGATTTCCTCCCTGACTGATGGAAGATCTAATGGATATTATACTCCCACAGGGACAATGGCAGTGTTTGGATTGAGGGCTTGAACTGAAGATATTTGAACAGGGTTTGGAATAGTGGCTAGGGTCAGAGTTTGTGTAGATGTTGGAGGTGGGGAAGTGTCATCTTCCAGTACAATGTTTGTTACCCTTCTCCTTTTGTGTTTTGGAGAGGTTGGTGGTGTGTTTGTGGGTTGAGTGGTGGTGATTGAAATGGTGGGTGTCTGACTAACAGCTGTTGAAACAACTGGTGTTTCAACCACTGTTGTCACAACTGTTGATGTGTTAACAGTTGTCTTCTGCTTTTTGGCAGGTGGTATTTGTGATGGTGATGTTGTTTTTGGTATGGCAGTGGATTGAGTGTGGGTTGATCTAGGTTGGGATAACATTTGTTGAAGCCACTGAAGTACCAACAACTGTCGATACAACAGGTGTCTTAACATCTGTTGGTTTGGAGGTTTGATGTGAGTAACTTTTGGGGATTTGAGGAGTATGTTTAGTGGTTTTGGAAGGTGTGGTTTTGGGTTGGCTAACCTTTCTGTTAGGCTTTCTTCTTTTAGTTGCAGAAGTACCCTGCTCTTCCTTTTCCATCAAAACTTTCTTCTCTTGCCCAAATCTTTTTGACGCTTTTATTTCCAAAGACTCTTTCATGTTTGCCTTTAAATCAACAAATGCATTTTGAGTCACATCAACCTTTTTGGAACCATTTGGCCTTGGAATTTCTACCATAAGTTTAGACCTTGTATCTGGTGGCATATGCAAACCTTCTTTACCCTTCTTTCCTTTCTCCCATTTTTTGGCATCATCAGGGTTTTCAACATAAATGATGGTAGGAGGAGAAGTGCCAGTAGTTTGAAGCAAATGAGCCTCGATTGCTTTTATATCAGCTTGTGTATCTTTGTACCTAGCTTCTATGACATTTCTCATCATTTGAAGTTGAACTTCATGCTGTTGATCTAATATTATGCACATTTTTGGCCATGTCATTGAAAATCTCTTGGGAGTAATTAAAATTTTCTTCTGTCAAAATAGCATAGCCCAAGTATTGGATTTTCAATGGTATTTCATTAAAGGCTGTAGTTTTATTTGAAACACACATGAGGAGGGTATGGAATAAAAATCTCATGGTAGGTGGAAAACTACCCTTTTGCAAAGTATTTTTTTTCATTTCGTCTTCATACTCTCTCTCAGTGAAATCAGTTTGGTAATCAGCCTTCGAGAAAGAGGTTTTACCTGTAAGATCATTGATTTCAAAAACCTCTGAAATGGTTTGAGGTGTAATAGTAACTGGAATTCCCCTTATGGTTGAAGTAATAGCCAAGGGCTTTTTATCCTTGACCTCAAGCTTTGCATTTTTCCAAAATTCTCGTTGGGTATCCAGGTAGAATGGTGCATTACAGGTCAATAAAGTTTTGTACTTTGAAGACGAGAGTGCATCAATCACGGAGTTAAAGGTTGTGTTTTGACTTGGTTTTTCAAGTATACACAGGTACTTATGAGGAGTTTTGAATGGGAGAGCCATGGTGAATCGAAGGTCGTTGAGAGCGAATGAAGAAGATGAGTGATATGAGAGAATTTGATGGAAACTACTTTTGAAAGGAATTTTGAATTCGATTCGACAGTGAAAACCATGTTTGGGGTTTTGATCAGGGTTTTATAATGTGAAAAAGTGTATGCTGACGTGGCAGCGGTTACAAAAGATCTGACGGCTAAGTACTGTCCACGTGACAACCTCTGATGAATAATGGATGGTAATTGTTAGGAAACCACTGATGGATCAATATCAGTGGTTTACAATTGTGAAAATGAAAACAGTGACTGACTATAACTTTCAGTGGATAGTCTATCAGTGGATTAAAACAGTGATGTTTATCAACAGTGATTATCAATGAAAATGAGAGAACAGAGGTTTTCTTTCAGCAGTGGATAACATTCAGCAAAACAGATGTTTGAACCAAAACAGTGGTTATGGCAGACTTTTAAGGATTAATGAAAATTTTCATTTTTAGCTATTTTTAAGGATGAATTTT
Organism: Helianthus annuus; assembly: GCF_002127325.2. Classification (NCBI taxonomy): domain Eukaryota; kingdom Viridiplantae; phylum Streptophyta; class Magnoliopsida; order Asterales; family Asteraceae; genus Helianthus; species Helianthus annuus. The sequence goes on from NC_035437.2 coordinate 60,666,659, forward strand.
TGATTTTCTGAAAACATTTTAATGCTTTTATTAATAGAAAAACAGGATTTTGCCTGTTATTCCATGTTTAGCATGCCAATCCTAGAGATCAAGCTTTCAAAGGTGGATGTGTCTAAATCCTTTGTTAGCACATCTGCCAGCTGATCTTTAGTTGGAACATGGTGCAGAGAAATCAAACCTTTTTCATAGCAATCCCACACAAAGTGATGTCTGATATCAATGTGCTTGGTGGTTGAATGTGAAACTGGATTTTTGATGATATTTTCTTCTGTCTGACTGTCCAACATGAGAGGTGTCTTTAAGGCAGTGATACCAAAATCCAACAACTGATTTTGAAGCCATAGTAGTTGGGTTGTGCAGCTTGCAGCGGCAATGTACTCTGCCTCAGCAGTGGATGTTGAAACAGCTGCTTGCTTTTTGCTTTGCCAAGACACTAAGCAATTGCCTAGGAATTGGCACCCTCCTGAAGTGGACTTCCTTGTTGTATTGCATCCAGCAAAGTCACTGTCTGAGAAACCTGAAAGCTTGATATTTCCATCAACTGGATACCAGATACCAAGTGTGGGAGCACCTTTGAGGTATCTGAATATCCTTTTTACAGCAATAAGGTTTGACTTTCTAGGGGCTGATTGGGATCTTGCACAAACACATGTTGCAAACATGATGTCTGGCCTAGATGCAGTTAGGTACAATAAAGACCCAATAATGCTTCTATCAAGAGTTTCATCAACCAAATCATCCTTTTCATCAGACATGACTAACTTGGTGTTGCTATGGGTGTACTACATGGTTTGTAGTTATTCATATCAAATTTTGTTAAAAGTTCTTTGGCATATTTGCCTTGATGAATGAAAGTGCCATTTTGCAGTTGCGTTACTTGGAGACCAAGAAAGCACTGTAGTTCACCAATTGCACTCATCTCAAACTCAGCTGTCATGAGTTGTCTGAACTCTTCACACATTTTAGAACATGTGCTTCCAAACATTATATCATCCACATAAATCTGGACAATCATCAAATCTTTCCCTCTCCATTTTAGAAACAATGTTTTATCAATTTTACCTCTTGTGAAACCAATGGAAAGAAGAAAGGTGGAAAGAGTTTCATAATGTAGGATCGAATCGTGACCCAAAGGAGTCAATCAGAAGAGCTCTAATCCGTTTCAGAGGCGGAAATAGAGAAACGGATTTGTAAAACAGCTGAATTCACTTTAAAATGCCTTGTTTATTGATTTAACACAGTTTACAATCAAACGGCATGTCGGCAGCACTTCGGTACCGGAATCACAGAATGTTCCAACTGATTTCGCTTGAGTGGCTATTTATACTAGATCTAATTCCGCATGAAAACCCATTCCAAACGAAATTAGTTTCAAGCGAAACATAATTTCGCATGGAATTACACCATGAAACATTTCAAACGGAATTAGTTACTTTCACGCGAAATTACTCTTAAACCTATTTTCTCGAACTACGTGCCCTAATCTGACATTTCTAATACAAGACTCGATACAAGACGAAGTCGACAGGCGTATGCACCAACAGACTCCCCCTCGAATGTTGACGAGTCTTAAGTGTCGAGTCTTCAACGTCTTCAGTCTTTATCAGTCTTTGGGCTTCCAGAAACTCAATATGGCTCTTGCTTCACTCTAACTCTTTCTTCAGCTAATCTCCCCCTTGGATAATGCTATATCAATCGCTGGCATCTTTAGGATCAAATTCCTAGCTCTTGCATCTTCAGACTCTCTCTCTCTCTCTCTCTAACAGACTCCCCCTCAATTTGTACTGGGATCATAGTTTGACTTTCACAGGATCAGAATCGCAACCTGGCTCTCTATTCAAAATCAGAATCCAGGCTGTCCTGCATATCCTCAACCTCAAAATAAGATTTTTAACAATTTGACAAAATTAAACTTTTGCAAGAATCAATCGGAAAGATTTAGCATTTAATATATCTGATGACCACTTGTAAATATAACTTTTCAAACAAACTTTTTTTCCCAAACTTGTTCGTCATGTTTAGCACTTGGAACTTTGAAAATCAGCTTTTCATTATCAGTTGTCAAAAATCTTTTTGTATTTTCAAAAATTTATGCTAAAACACATTGAAAATCTTTTTGGATTTTTAATAGATGAAATGCAGTAAAGAAATATTTACAGACAGTATTTTTGTGAGTTTGTGCAAGAGGATCATATCAGTTTATGAGACAAATCACTAACACCGTTAAGCTTTAAACATTTTAAGTTCTAAAGATTCACTTAGATTGTCAGTTTATTGATCCACTTAAATTTTCACACAAAATTCAAATGTTTCGAGATATGAGATTAATGTTTTAAGAACTTAAACTTATTCGTGTGTCCCACCACTTGAATATACTCCCGTATCCAGATCCCAATATTCAGTCTTACAGGTGAGTATACCTAGATGATATCTGTAAAAGGGTTAAATGCGAAAACCATGAGAGCTCAGGTCAGAACTTCCGTTCAGCAAAGAGATGATGGCTCGTCTTTTGGTGTGTTCCCTTTAGAGAATCTTTTCTTCAACAGCACATGATTAGCATTTTGCAATGTTTCATTATTTTTTGTACTGAGGGCGATGCTTTATTTCAAGCAAGCAGAAAGTATTATACGGGGACTAGGCCATTGCTTCTGCAAAATCAGAAGTCCCGGGATAATACCCCAGATATCACTAAGCATAAAGACCTAGTATCTCAGAAAGAGAGAACTTTCAAACAAGATTGCGGGGGTTACCCATATATCCAAGAAATGTTCCCCACGATATAAGAAAGTTTGAATTTTATGTTTATATCTCGAAAACAATTTACTGAATGTGCAAAAACCTACTGGCATATCCACAGTGAGATTGTTTATCACGTTTTTACTTTCCAATTCTTTAGCATGTTGTGATAGTCCACTAATGTACTATCCTTTCCTCTTTTATTCAATAAAACTCATTTTTGAATTTTATCATGTTTTTGGCTTTTTCAAATTTTCTAATATGTAAGAATTTTGAAAACAAACTATACAAGCAAAGTGACAATTGATTTTCAAGCTTCATTTCACCATCCTTTTGGCATAAACAATCAGAACTCCCCCTCACAACAAACTATTTTCCCATTAAGATTTCAAAACACTTAAGTTTGTTTTAATCAAAATGGTTTTTACGGAAAATAAGTTGTGTTGTTACCACTTATAGATTGGGGATTCATTCATCACATTGTTTTTTCAACCACTTGGAACAATTTTAACAATCTTAGGTTTTCTCAACAACTTCCACTTGTAGAAAATCAAGTACAACTTAAAGTCCCTGATTTACCACTTATAGGTCTAGTCAATCAAACCTGATACAAAGAATGATGCCGATTCCTGCTCCACTCTTACCAACCTGGGAGCTCTGGCAAGTCAGGATTTCAGTTAGGAAATACTTTCCCCCAAGCCTGACCAGCCTTGGGAGATTCTGGAACACATCTATCCCACCAACATTTTGATTTATAAAATTCTTTAGCACCCTTTACTTTCCCATCAACCATCTTACCAAAAATAAGTTTGACTTTTCCATTAAACACATTTTCAGCATCAAATTTCTTTTTACCAACAAAGAATTGATCTGAAATTTCAAGCCTGCCTTTTGATTTCAGATTTTCTGCCCTTAACAGTGGAAAGTTTTCATCGTTCAACTCTGGAATGGAATTTTCATTCTTTTTCTCAACAAAAGACTCCTTTGATTTTATGGAACCAGATTCATTGTCAGAACTACTATCTGAACTTTTAACAACCCACTTCTGTTTGTTCAAATCACCTTTCCTTTTGTAAAAATGTTTTGAAGTTTCATCAACTTCAATTTTTCCTTTTGATTGTTCTGAATTACCAACACATTTTCTTCTCATTTCAGAGTTAGAAGAAACTCCCTGTTTTGCCGTGGCAATTCCAAGCAATGTGTCCAGCTTTTCGACACTTGAAACATGTTCTTCTGTCAACTCTCGAAGCAAATTTCTTCACATTTTTCTTCACTTCAGCAAGAAACTCTTGATTAGACTGTTTCCAGAATGGTTTCTTCTGCTCTTCATCAGAAGTTCCTCCTGCAACAAATTTTGTTTTTGGATTATAATTTTTCTCATTTTTATAATTTTCTGAAGAACTAAAACCAAGACCTTTCTTTTTGAAATTACTATTATGGTTTGGTTTCTTTTGAAAACCATAACCACAACCATAACCCATTTTCCTGTTTACTCTTTGTTGAATTCTTGAAGAAGTGTATTTGTTAGGTTTTTCATCAAGATTTAAATCTTTTATTTCAGAAATGTTAATTTCTGTTAATTTGAAAACCTGTTTGATCTTTTCAGTTTTGACACTTCTTATTGGAAATTCCTCATCAGAATATAATTTATCTGAATCATTCAAAGTATAAGCTACTTTAATTGATCCATCATTCAAATTAGATTTTGATAATAGGAATTCTTTATTGTAAACCCGTTTGACTGGTGAACTCAGACTCTTTTCTGACGAACTTGAACTTTCAGATTTAGACTCCGGTTTTGACTCTTCATCCGTATCCAACACCTGATCAACCACTTTCTTTAATAACTCAAACTCATGATCAGTGTCAGATGCTGTGAATGTAACATCAATATTGTCTGGTAATTCATCAATAATTTCAGACTTTAACTTGATGTTGAGAGCCTTATTTACACGTTCCTCATTTGGCTTTCTAGGAGAATAACTCTCATAAATCGGGGGCGGACATCTGTTATACTTGACATTTTGTTTCTTACCAGTATCAGTATCTTCAGTCTTTTCCTCCTTGAACGCCTCAAGACCTGCAACAGTAGGATACACACGATCAATCAAATAATCACATGTTGTATAACTCAACAGTAATCGTTTAATCCTTTCACTCTCAATCTTTTCAAGTTCCAACTCCTGCTTCAGTTTAGCACAATCTTCAATATACTCATTGATGATCTTCTGCTTCATCATTAATGTTGAGCTCATTTTTGACATAGCAGCATCAATTTCCGAGTTTGTCTTTTTCAGACCATCAACTGTTTTATTCAAAACATCGTATGACTCTTTCACATACTTCACATCAGATAACAGATTTTCTTTCAGCTCTTCCAGCTCACTGATCTTCTTGTCTTTCTCCTCACAATGTTTGCAAGACTCTAAACATTTCAAACATGGTTTTTCAACTTCAGCCACTTTTTCAATTATCTTTTCAACCTCAATGAATTTCTCAACTTCAACAATTTTTTCTACTTCGACGATTTTCTCTATTTCAACAAGTTTTTCCACTTCAACTAATTTTTCAACCTCAACAATTTTCTCTACCACTTTCTCCACTTCAACGATTTTCTCTACTACTTTCTCGGTTGCTGGTTCAACGTTTGCTTTTCCAACTTCTGTCTTTGCTTTTTCATCAGCTAGCATTTTTGTTGCTTCCAGTTCTTTCCTCAATTTGGCAATCTTCTTCTGATTCAGCATCTCAACTTTATCTGCAAAAAAAGAAATTAAAACTGTCAGGATCTATGCCTTTTCTTGCTTTGTTAAGATGTTCTTCCTCATCATCGGTATCAATATCACTTCCAAGATCTGGAAAAATTTGGATTCTTTTCCGACTAGCCTCATCTTCACCCTGAATTCTAGCAACAAAAGCTGAGCTTAAGTGTGGGTTTTCTTGAATGTATTTATCCCAGCTAAAACCTGCAGCCATTTTCTCATCATCTTGATCAATGATACCATAATAAGCTTTCTTATTTGCATCTTCGATCATTTTCCTTTTTCCATCATCAATGTCCCGAGCATGTGCAGTTTGTGGTTCCCTTTGTTGAGTAATCTGATGAAAAATTGACTTCTCATAATAATCATTCTTTTCTTGATTCCCGGTTGCTTCTTTATTTTTACATTCTCTTTTAAAATGACCCTTTCCTTTACAATGGAAACATGTAACTTTTGATTTATCAAATCCCAAAGGAGAAGTAGCCATTCCCCGAAACTCATCTCTACCAGTGATTTGCTGAAACTTTTCTACTCTCCTATACGCACTTGCTAAGAACCACTTCACATCCATCAACTCCAGTTCTTCAGCATCGATTTGGTCATAATCTTCTTTGATTAGCATTGGATTTCCAATTTTACCACCGATCAAACATTCATATGATTCCAACATAGTAACAAGTGAAGCCATGTGCTGCTTAGTCATTTCCGGAGACAGATTTTGGCCATTCTGAATGTTCAAAGTAGCATTGCATTGAAGATTCGCTGAGTTCTGTCTTTGAGAACTTGATGTTGTATGATTTGGATCAAAGCTTGAAAACGAAGACGAAGATCCACCACTCTGAGTTACATTACCACTTTTTGTTGCAGACGAACTGTCAGCACTAAAACCAGTTTGGATTTTTGGGCTGGAGCTGGGGGTAGCCTCAAACTTGTTCCCTCTGTAATATAAACTGACATCTTGTTGAGCATTTGGATTCGTCATGATAGCAGTTTTCTGAATATCCAATTCATGCTCCTCAATTTTCTGAATGAACTGTGCCAAATTCATATTCTCAGACTTCCTCATGTGTTTCACAATCATCAAGTAAGTTCCCCACCTATTCTGTGGTAGTGCTTCGGCTAACTTATCAACCCATTCATCATCATCTTTCTTAATGTCCAATCTTCCCATTTCCAATACTAGATGACAATATCTATCAATAGTCTGCTTTGTTGTTTCATGGTCAAAAGCTGGTAACATATCAAACGATTTCTTCAATAACGCCTTTTTATTTTTGATCATATCTGCGCTTCCTTTGAATTTCTGAATCAATGCTTCCCAAATTGACCTAACTGTACCATTATGTTGGAGCAAAACAAAGATATCTTCTTTAATCGCTTGTTGAAGAATACTGATCATCATTTTCTCACTTGTAAATTTCAATTTGTCACTCTCTGAATAATCACAAATTGCTTTTTCAATCCCACGTTCATTCTTTGGTTTCTCATAATCTTTCAACAATGAACACCAAGAATCAAATTTATAAGCTTGCACCCAGTTCTCAAATCGATTTTTCCATCCCTAAAAATCCTCAATGTACATGAGTTTTGGCGGTTTCTGATAAGTACCAGTCTCATTCTCCTTGTACACAGTCTCAGCAGCAGTAACTGGAGCAATCAGTGTCGCAAATGCATTGTAAAAATCCTCATCCATGTTTCGGCAGATTTTTCACAAAATCACAAGTTCCAACGGAATTCCAATTCAAGCAGAAATACACCTCAAATGGAATTACCTGCACAGAAAACTTCAAACGAGATTAAACTTCACACGGAATTACAACTTTCAAACGGGATAAGTAATTCCACTCGGAATTACTTCACACGAGATTACCCTTTGAAGTGGAATTAGTGATTTCGTTTGAAAACTTCAAACGAAATTACAGATTCAAGTGGAATTAAGTAATTTCTCGTGAACCGGCTCAAACGGAATTACACAACAGAAGCGAAATTAGAAATTTCAAGCGGAATTATGTAATTTCGTTTGAAAATAAACTGTGATTCCAAGCGGAATTAGGCTGACGTCATCATATACGATTTGATTTTGAAGCGGAATTACGGATTTTATCCAATTTTGATTGAATTAAGGTCCAATTTTCACAAGGATTCATTAAAACAATGTTTCGCACAGAATATGTGAAATTCAATACATTTTGACCGTGAAAACTAGTTCAATTTCAAAAAGAAGGTGTAGAAGTCAGAAATAACGGCTGTTTTGGCAAGAACTCTTCTTCCTGAGCTCTGATACCACATGTAGGATCGAATCGTGACCCAAAGGAGTCAATCAGAAGAGCTCTAATCCGTTTCAGAGGCGGAAACAGAGAAACGGACTTGTAAAACAGCTGAATTCACTTTAAAATGCCTTGTTTATTGATTTAACACAGTTTACAATCAAACGGCACGTCGGCAGCACTTCGGTACCGGAATCACAGAATGTTCCAACTGATTTCACTTGAGTGGCTATTTATACTAGATCTAATTCTGCACGAACCCGTTCCAAACGAAATTAGTTTCAAGCGAAACATAATTTCGCACGGAATTACACCATGAAACATTTCAAACGGAATTAGTTACTTTCATGTGAAATTACTCTTAAACCTATTTTCTCGAACTACGTGCCCTGATCTGACATTTCTAATACAAGACTCGATACAAGACGAAGTCGACAGACGTATGCACCAACACATACCAGGCTCTAGGTGCTTGTTTCAAGCCATACAAAGCCTTATTTAGCTTGTAGACATGATTTGGATAAAATGGATCCTCAAAGCTAGGAGGTTGACAAACATATACCTCTTCTTGAATTTTACCATAGTGGAAAGCACAGTTAATATCCATTTGAAACACCTTTATGTTGTGGTTGACAGCAAAGGCCAAGAACAGTCTGATAGCTTCCAATATTGCTACAGGGGCAAAACTTTCATCATAGTCAATGCCCTCTTCCTGTCTGAAACCTTGAACCACTAGCCTTGCTTTATTCTTGACAACAATGCCCCTTTCATCAGTTTTATTTTTAAAGACCCACTTTGTGCCAATAGGACTCACACCCTCTAGCAGTGGTACAAGCTCCCATACTTGTTGTCTTTTAAACTGTTGGAGCTCTTCCTGCATGGCCTCTACCCAACTGTTGTCTTTTAGTGCCTCTTGGTACTTGACTGGTTGATGGAGAGATAAAAAGCCAACAGAAAGACAGATGTTTTGGGATTGACTTCTTGTGAGCACCCCTTCACTGATGTTGCCAATGATTTGGTCTGGTGGATGAGACTTCAAGAAGATTAGATCTCCTTTGTATGGAACAATGGCATTTAAAGGTGAAGGCTGCAGATGTGAATCATCTGAGCTAACAACTGTTGGTGACTTTGATGATCCAACAGTGTCTTGAAATGGAGGTGGAGGAATAGGAGGAAGTGGTGTGGAAATATGTTGGGTTTTATCCACTGTTTGAAGATTTTTATCAACAGTGTTTGATGATGTGAAGGTAGGGGTTTTAGGGCTACTTTGGTCAACAATTGTTGATGTAGCAGTGGATGAGCTTTAACAGCTATTTTGAACATCTGCTGCTCTGGCCATGGAGGTGAACTTTTGTTGTGGAATGATCACTTCATAGCTGTAGTCTGATGGAGTTGTTTGAGATGGACCTGCACTGTTAGTCTTGACAGAAACATTTTCAAAGGTAAATTTATCAAGATCAAATAACTCAGCAGGATTTGCAGGGATTTTCATTGAAGAAAGTTCATTGAACTTCACATTCAAAGTCTCTTCCACTGTTTTGGTCCTTGTGTTAAACACTTTGTAGGCCTTAGCAGTGGTTGAGTATCCCTGATGTAGTGAGTAGGTACGATAATGAAGATCAAACACGTTGATTCTGTGAATGCCCGTGTCGTTCTTCCCCAACCCCAAAATTCAACCCAAAGGGCTCGGAATTTGAAGTGAAAAACTGTTTTTCTCAAAATTCAATTCTGATTCATCAAATGATTAGGGCAATACATAAATAGAGACAGAAATTCGAAACGGGCCTAAAAAAGACAACGGGCCAAACACAAGCCCAAAAACAAAATGCCCAAAATACTTGAAAAAACATAAAAATGGAAAAAACTAATAGAAATAAGCGTTTTTTCGGCCCGGAAGATGACCCAAACCGCCATAGGCATTTGCAACAAGATAGAGCTCGTTCTCCCGTTCGTTTTGACTGGTCACACGCCCCAAACGGACTCCCGTAGCCCAAGTTAGAGCCATTTCAATGAAGCCCCTTTTGTGACGCGATCCTGGGCCTCCAAGTACCGGATGGCCCGCTCTTCCACGCTTGGGCCCGCATCAATCCCAAATGATAACCACAATCTATTTTGGCTGCAAATTTTGAAATTGAGTCTTTTAAGTTCAAAATAAAGCATGGGTAGCCAAATACTTTAAAGTATGAGATCAATGGTTTGATTTTATACAGAATTTCATAGGCAGTCTTTTGATGCCTAGAGTTGATCAAAATTCTGTTCTGGACATAGCAAGCAGTGTTTACTGCCTCTGCCCTTTCTCTCAACAACTCCATTTTGTTCTGGACATGGTTCTGGCAGCCTCTATCAGTGTTCTGTTCTTTCTCTTAACAACTCCATTTTGTTCTGGTGTCCTTGGAATGCTGTACTGCCTTACAATTCCATTTGACACACAAAACTCATCCAACTCCCTATTTCTGAATCCTGTGCCATTGTCACTCCTAAAGATTTTTACTGGCAAGTCAAACTGCTTTCCAACCTGTTTAACAAATTCTTGCAGAATGCCTGCAGTCTCATCTTTAGAATGTAAGAAATAAGTCCATGTAAACCTAGAAAAGTCATCTACAATAACCAAACAATATCTTTTCTTTTTAAGACTCATGACTTTTACTGTGCCAAACAGATCCATGTGTAGCATTTGCAAGCACTTGGTTGTTTTGGACTCGTCAATGGACTTAAATGAGCTTTTATGTTGTTTTCCTTTTAAGCAGGAGACACAATGCTCGGGACAGGTGAACAGTTTTTGAGGAAGACCTCTTACAAGTCCCTGTTTTGACAAAGCAGTGATTGTCTTGAGATATGTGTGCCCCAATCTCCTGTGCCAAAGTTCTGTATCTTTGTTAGAGGCAGCTGAGAACAGACAAGCATCAGTCCTGGGGCTCTTTTTTGACAAATCAACTACATTTTTTAGAGGCAGCTGAGAACAGACAGGCGTCAGTCCTGGGGCTCCTTTGAGCAACAAGTTGGGTTTTTCCATTTTTTATTATTTCTTCAATCTTTTTAACCATTTCTAGTCCAACAATCCTACAACAATCCTTAGTGAAGAATGAGCCATAACCTTTATCACTCATTTGTGAGACACTAAGGAGGTTGAATTTTAGATTGTCAATCAGATTGACATTTTCAAACTTAACATTTCCAGACTGTACTGTACCAAAACCCATCACCTTTCCTTTAATATTATTACCAAAAGATATATCACCCCCTCCATGAGTTTTGAATTCTTTGAGTAGGGCTCTACATCCAGTCATGTGCCTGGAGCCTCCACTATCTACATACCAAAGACTATTTAAGCATGCAGAAGCTCCCTGCACATCAAGTAAATAATTAGTTCAGGAGGGTCTCCAAAGCCAATAAGGCTTTGGATGGGTTCTCAACAGTGTCTGTGTTAAGTTCAGGTGGATGGACAGTGGTTAGCTCAGAGGTTTGGACAGTTTTTGAAACATTTTTCTCTAACCACTGTTGGGGGTCATTTCCCATCAACTGTTGATAACCAAAGGGATGCCTGTTCACTCTTGGTTTAGAAGGCTTTTTGTAAACCTCATAAACATGTGGGACCCTTGGGTATGGTGGTTGACCTTTACCTCTTTGGTATTGGTTAGCAGGGGGTGCATCAGTCACCTAAACTTCTCTTTTGACAGAGGTTTGGTTCAACTGTTTTGTAACAGCTGTTTGAACTGGCACAAACAGTGGTTGTTTCTTGACTTGTGGTTTTGATGAACTCATGAGTGTTTTTGATGTGTACTCTTCCTTTTTAACCTCAAAGGATTTTACATACACACACTCTTTAGTGGAATGGTTTGATTTTCCACAGATGGTGCAGCTCTTTGAAGGAACAATGGTGTTGTTTTGTTAATGTTATAAGCCTTCAAATGAAAACAATCTTTGGTCAAATGATTTTTCTTTTCACAGAAATCACAAAACAAGTTTTTAATCTTTTCTTTTCTTTTCTTCTTTTCAGACTCCTTTGCAACAGAGTTTTGAACAACTGTTGGGATGTCCTTTATAGGAATTACCTTGGCCTTAGGAGCTTTGACACCATCCACAGTTGTGAAATCCATGGGTTTAAAATTTTCAAGGATGTCACACTCATCATACCAAGTGGGTTAGAATTGGTATTTCTCAATCTCCTCAAAAGTTGAGGACCCCACTGATCTTTCCAGAGTGATTTTGTTGCCAAGTTTATCAGTTATTTTAACTTCTTGACCATCCTTGTTGGTGGGTATGACTTCAACAGTGGTTTGAACAGATTCATTTGCAGCAGTGTTTTCAATTTGGTCATGTTTTCTGAACCCTACACCAAATTTTACATTTCTTTTGATTTGTTTTTCAAGCATAACTTCATAACCTTTGCAGGATTCCACCTATTTTTCACATGTGATTTGGGTGGATTCCAACTCCTTTTTACAGACCTGATATTTTTCCATCATTGTCTGAAGTTGGTCCTTGGTTATGCTATGCTCTTGTTTGAGGCTGCAAATCTCATTATCTTTTTCTGACCTTGTTTTTCAATTCTTTTAAAGATTTTCAAATTGTACTTCATCATTTAACAATCTATCTCTAAGGTTTTCATTCACTTCCTTAATGTTTGCAAATGCTATGATGCATTTGTCTGAACAAAGGTTTTTAAGAACCTGGGGTGATACTTTAGTTGCAGCCATCATGGCACAATCACAGACATGTTCACTTTCTTCTGGCTCTTTCACTTCTTTTTCACCTTGTTTCTTTTCTTCTTCTTCAGCAGGCCAGGGGTCAGACAGTGGTTCCAATAGGGTTCTGAATTTTCTCCCAATAGTAGTTCACCAGCAACAGCAGTAACCACTGCTTCAGCAATTGTATCCACTATTTCTTCATTTGACTGACCTTCTTCAGTTTCCAGCCCTTCTGGTACAGACTCTAATGCTACAAAACAGACATCATCACTAGAAACATCATTTTTAGCATTGAATGCAAAATTTTCATCACCTAGCTCATCAGGTAAGCTACTCCAGTCAACAAAGCCTTGGGTGAAAAAGCTTTGCTGATCTGGTTGAACCACTGCTGGTGTAGCTTGTTGAGGTGCAACTGTTTGTACCTGAACCTGAGGGACAGGGGCTTGGACATACTGAATTTGAGGAACAGTAGTTTGGACATAATGCACAGGAATAGGGGTTGCAGGGTATGCATAATGAGAAGTGTTTACATGGGCAGCAGGGGCATATTGGGAATACTGCATAGTGTTTTGGTTATTTTGTGGTCTAGGGCTTGGGTGTGTGATGATTGGTCCACTGTTTTGACTCCTACACTCTCTAGCAAAATAACCTAACCTATTGCACTTGTAGCATTTGATTTTTTATTTATCCAACCCTACTTTTAAATTCCCATTCAATCCTGAAAATTTTCTCCCTGTTCTTTTGTAAAACTTGCTGGTTCTAACACTCAGTAGTGCAAGTTGGTGTAATATGTCCATTTCCTCTAAATCAGCTGGATCAAAATGCTGGAGATCATTGAGTTCAAAGCACAGATTGTCAGAATTCTAGTTTTCTCCATTAGCTGTAAAAGCATAATTGGATGAGTAAGAATCAGAGTTGTTAAAAGCTCCACCAGCTATCATGTTAATGTAATGATCATAACCCTGATCCTTACTACTACCAGATTCTTCCTGACCCAAAAGAGTTGTGTTGCCAAATGAATAGTCATCTGCAACCTTCCCAGACTCTTGTAACTTCTTTCTGGTTCAAGTCCCTTTCATAAGTCAGGAGTCTACCATGAAGCTAGGTTAGGGTCAGATCTTTGAACCCAACTAAATTCCTGGTTACAAAAGAAATTGTGTCCCATTTTTTTAGGAAGTGACCTAAGAAACCTACTATTTTGTGTTGCATTAGGAAATTCAACCTTAACAGGTTTCAGTTCACTTATGAGACAGCTAAATCGCTCAAACTGTTGTGTTATGATTCACCCTTAATGTGACAAAAGGTTTTATACCGTTGGTTTAAAATTTCCCTGTTATTTTCAATTACTTCTTCAGTCCCCCCAAATTGTTCCTTAAGTGCATCCCACAATTCCTTGGCATTGTTACAGTGTAACAGCCCAGCATAGATTTCATTTGGTAGTGTAGATGCAACGATGCTAAATGCCTTGGCATGCAGTTCAATTTTCTGAAAATCCTGGTTAGTATAGTTCTCAATTTTCTTAGGAACCATGACTTTTAGATCCTCAGCACTCGGCACCATTGGAACATGTGGTCCAAAGATAACCGACTTCCAACATCCGGTATTCTGTTGAGCTAAGATGTGACTCATCCTTCGCTCCCAGATGTTGTATTCAGATCTGACAAACATAGGTGGTTTGAAGAGAGAACCAACGCTATTAGTGTTATCCTGTGATTGTGACGTCATTCTGGTTGTTTTTCAGGCACTGAATAATCAACTTTGTACATGATTATACCTTACTCTGTTTTACAACTAAAACCGAACAATCGAGAGTATCAATGAAATTGAGCTGAACTTTTACGTCAAAATGATTGTTATATCAAATTTGACTGTCTGAGCTCTGATACCAATTGTTAGGATCTAAGTTTCTTTTGATTGTGCTTGTTTGATAATAATGCAAATGAAACAAAGTTAAATGCAGCGGAATTAAATGAAACAAACTTTCAACACACAATAAATGAGAGAATAAGTTTTAGCAAACATGTTTATATTGAAATCGAATGATTGTATTTGTTACAATAATCAATTCACAATGGATGGATGCACATAATCTCCCCCTCAGCCTGAGCTCACAGTGATTGTTCATACAGAATGACTTGGTGATGAAGAGAGCTAATAGAACAGTACAGGGTACTGTTCTATTTATAGTACAGAACAAACCACTGAGCATCTTTGGCTGACGTCACCATGAAAGTGACATCTAACCTCCTAACAACCTCCAACCACTGACTATTACAACCACTGATAGACAAATAATTGAGTACAAGTAATACAAAAGATAAACTAACACTACTGCTTCTTCATTCCATTGTTATAGCTCCAGAAGTGCTTTGAATCTTCAGCAGTACTTGAGATGTATCAGTAGATTGAGCATCAGTGCTTTATCTTCAACAATCTTTAGTTCAATCAGCAGTTGTTGTAAGGGCAGTGCTTTGGGCCATCAGATGTTAGGATCACTTTTAAGGTGAAAGATTAAGTACAAACAACTGCTTATTGTGAATCCACTGATCTGATCCAGTTTTGTCTTTATCAGCTGTTCCTTTGTAGGGTTCAATCCCAACAGTTCGCAAATACATTAGTGTTCACTCTAGAACCCTACCTTATATATATATATATATATATATATATATAGGGGACCGCTAAAATGAAAACCACCTCCAGTTGTAAGAACCAAGAGAACTACACCGTACGGGGCGAGTTGGACCAAAAAAAAGTTTCATAAACGTAGATGCGTGTATTTTTGGACACATTTTTAAAAAAAATTCAAAAAAAAAATGTCGTGAGTGTACTTTTGAGCACCACAAGTTTGTTTTTACGGGTACCGTAAATGTTAAATAAAATTTACGGTACCCGTAAAAACAAACTTGTGGTGCTCAAAACTACACTCACGAAATTTTTTTTTGAATTTTTTTTTACAAATGTGTTAAAATTTACGGTACCCGTAAAAACAAAATTGTGGTGCTCAAAACTACACTCACGACATTTTTTTTTTTTGAATTTTTTTTACAAATGTGTTTATAATACATGCATCTACGTTTATGAAAAAAAATTTTGGTCCAACTCGCCCCAGATCAAAAAGTTCTCATGGTTCTTACAACTGGAGGTGGTTTTCATTTTAGCGGTCCCCTATATATATATATATATATATATATATATATATATATATATATATATATATATATATATATATATATATATATATATATATATATATATATATATAGGAGTTGGGTGGAAAGTGTGTTTTATCTAGAAAGTCTAGGAAGCAATAAGAAAGCGACATGTGGCATTGAAGGATTTTATCTAAAAGGGCATTTATGTACTTTCACGATCTATTTTTATTTTAGGAAATTATCTTCAATAACTAAATATACATAAATTTCGGAATTTTTTGTTTTCGATTTCTGATCTCACGTAATATCAATCATTCCTTCGTTTTCTTGCTGGAATCTATCAGCATGTTCTTGGTACTGTGTTTTAACAGTTTGTTCTTGGTGATGTGTTTTAACAGTAAACAGATTCATACAGCTGTGTTCTATTATTCAGATTCATACAGTTGTGTTTTAACGGCAAGCAGATTCATACAGTTGTGTTTTAGCATTCAGATTCATACAGCTGTGTTTTAACAGCAAGCAGATTCATACAGTTGTGGTTTAACAGCAAGCAGATTCATACAGTTGTGTTTTAGCATTCAGATTCATACAGCTGTGTTTTAACAGCAAGCAGATTCATACAGTTGTGTTTTAGCATTCAGATTCAAACAGCTGTGTTTTAACAGCAAGCAGATGCATACAGTTGTGTTTTAGTATTTAGATTCATACAGTTGTGTTTTAACAACAAGCAGATTCATACAGTTGTGTTTTAGCATTCAGATTCATACAACTGTGTTTTAACAGCAAGCAGATTCATACAAATGTCTTTTATCATTCAGATTCATACAACTGTGTTTTAACAGCAAGCAGATTCATACAAATGTGTTTTATCATTCAGATTCATACAGCTGTGTTTTAACAGCAATTCAGATTCATACAACTGTGTTTTAACAGCAAGCAGATTCATACAAATGTGTTTTACATCAGCAGATTTCGCCCCAGCTTTCGATCGGCTTCCGGTAACTGTTCCGCTGCTATCTATCCTTTCCAAAGTTTCCTGCTTTTTGAATCTCTTCCCTGCAACCAGCAAAATACCGTCAATTACAAACAAGAATCACCCGTAATCGCTTTGTTAAACACGCAGTACAATGAAAGCTTGATCTTACGTATAGGGAACAAGGAAAATCTCTTATCTTCATCCATGATTGTAGGTATTTTTGGTATGATTTTGGGGGTTTCCGAATTTGGGTTTAGAGAGAGAAAGAGAGAGAGAGAGAGAGAGGGAAATTGGCGTGTATTAAGGAGATGTGATATCTCTGACGGTTATTTTTTATTGGTTTAAAACACACATAAGGACGAAATTGCCCCTACTCATTTAAAACAATCTATTAAATATAGTTAATTATTACAAGATTGCCATTGATTTAATCTCAATCCTTAAACACACCAATCGGATGGACAAGATCGCTTCCTAGACTTTCTAGGAAAAACACATTTTCCGTAGGAACCCTACTATATATACATATATATATATATATATATATATAGTTTAAAAAAAACGTTATTTTGTATTGTTTTATCAATTGAGGTTCATTTTTGTATTAGTGCTAAGTTAGGAATTATTAATTTTGTCAAAGTTATTAATTTGTTAAGTATTAATTTATAGAGGTTTTATTGTAATACAAAAACATAAATTTCTAGTTGAGCTCAACTAAGTACAACACAATTTATAAATAAATACATTAACAGGGAATAATTTTACGTTTTTTTTTTTTTTTTTTTTTTTTGATTTCCATATCTCTTTATACTGTTCATAAGTTTTATTCATAAGTTTCTAACATGATAGATTATATGATGTATATTTTTTAGTTGTTTGGTAAATGAATTTTAATAATAAAAAAAAAAAATCTTCTCGTTTGAGTCTTTTCTTAAGCTTGTTATTATGTTATTTCTATTATTATTGGGCTAGCTTAATTTATAAAGGCATTTATCTCTTATAGGAAGATCTCAAGTTTAAAGCGAAGGAAATACTTTAGTATTATTGGTTTTAAATTATCGTTAAAAAATTTATTACATTATTTCTCATTTTTATGCAATGAATGGTTTGGAAGAGTTTCTAAATATTATCACTCCATAAATGTTTAGTCGCCCATTGGTTACTCAACTTATACACATTTTTAATGGTTATTTCACTTTCCCAACTTCACTTTTTGTCCTTCATATTCCTAATTAGATTCCCTTTTACTCATACACAAAAAAAAATATGCAATGAATGGTTTGGAAGAGTTTCTAAATATTATCACTCCATAATGATCTAAGAAGTGGTTTAACACTTAAAAGTGTCCAACTAAAAAATCAACCAATTAGAGTGCGCCACGTCAATCGTTGAAAAGTGTTAAAACTTTGCTGAAAAGTGTTGGCAATGGTTAGACACTTTGTGAAGTGGTAAACTTTTTTTAAAAAAAAAAAGGGGGAAAAGGTGTGATTGGTTGAGATTGGAATGGACACCACCCCACACACCCCCCTCTCTCTCTCTCCTTCCTCCCTTCACCGCAACCCTCTCTCTCTCTCCTTCCTCCCTTCACTACAGCGGCATCTCTTCACCGATCAAGATTGAAACCGCAACGGCAAAGGGGTCGGCGGCGGTGTTGTCGCGCAGCAAAACCCTTTGCCGCTCCCCTTTGCCGCACCACTCCGGACACCCTAAGGGGTAGGGGTGGTCATCACTCATCACTCATCAATCACTCAGAACTTCTAATCAAGTTTCGTTATATCATCAAGCATTATTCCATCACTAATGATGGATTTTAGTAGAAATCTCTATCACTTGTGATGGACTTCCATCACTCACAACCTTTTTTATGTTTTTTTTAATTATAAATTATAGAATGTGAAATATGTAGAAAGTGTGATATGTATTTATGTTTTGGTATGGGTGAAATGGTATAAAAATGTAAAGTACATATAGATTGTCTAAAGGTTTTTTCTTTTTTATTTATCAACGGTCAACAAGCAACGGTCGAAATTTGAAACGTTAAACGCGTCAAAAACATAACGCGTTGTGAAGTTCACACGTGGTAGAAGTGAGTAGCGGCGGTGTGTTGTTGTTCATAAAACGTGTTCGGGGGTTTATAACGGACCGTCCCGAGTCCCCTTAAATGTTTAGTCGCCCAATGGTTCCTCAACTTATAAAAATTTTTAATGGTTATTTCACCTCCCCTACTTCACTTTTTGCCCTTCATATTATACATATATGCATACATGCATACATACATACATACATACATACATACATACATACATACATACATACATACATACATACATACATACATACATACATACATACATACATACATACATACATACATACATACATACATACATACATACATACATACATACATACATACATACATACATACATACATACATACATACATACATACATACATACATACATACATACATACATACATACATACATACATACATACATACATACATACATACATACATACATACATACATACATACATACATAGGAGAAGGATCCGTTTGGAACCACTCTTTATTGCGAGAACCGCAAGAACCACGAGAACCAAGTGTGAACAAAACCAAAAAATTCAAAAAAAAAACACTCAAAAAAAATTAATATTTTTTTTAAAAGAATCGCTATATTTCGTCACCAAAAAAATCGAGTAACAATTATCCATGTACATGTGCATATATATCATTTCTTTGACAAATTTCGTAATACATTACTAATATCAGACAATTGTACTTTCATTTATACTACCATTCATAATACACTACTTTTTACATTAACAATATTAGAAATGCACATGTGCATCTATATGTATGAACTTGTTATAACATTAACAAAACTAGAAATGCACATGTGCATCTATATGTATGAACATGTTATAACGTGTTTTGGTACACCACTTTGAATATACTTCCCCTTTCATCTATTATACAATCCATAATACACTACCATTACCTCACACCATCCGTAATACAATACCATTGCCTCCTACCATCCATAATACAATACCGTTACCAATATTTCACTTTATTACATGTACATCAACACCCTTTATACCATCCAAACAACATATTACATCATAAAGTGACAAATATAATCAAACCATCAATCACTAGATATAACTAACCAAAATACATGTATATGGGCCTACTTCATCATTTAAAATCACAAACTTTTTGTAATAAAACACCTTATATGATGGTTATACATACTGATGCACATATGCATATTTAATATTGGTAATGTAAAAAGTAGTGTATTGCGGATGGTAATTTAAATGAAAGTGAATTTTTCAACTACTGGTAATATATTATGGAATTTGTCCAAGAAATGACACATATGCACATGTGGATCCATAACTGTTACTCGATTTTTTTTGTAACGAAATATAGCGATTTTTTTAGAAAAATATTAAAAAAAAAAATTTGTGTGTTTTTTGGATTTTTTTTAGGTATTTTTTTGTGTTCATGTTGTTTCTTGCGGTTCTCGCAATAAACGTGGTTGCGCTTGAACCCTACCATATATATATATATATAGGCCCATCCTTCACACCCTAGGTCCATCCTCTATAGGTACATCCTCACACCCGCTTACGTGAACGCTTACGTAGCGGAGCATCCTTTAAGGACTACCCTCCTCCACACCGATTAGCCTTACAACCATCATCATCACCACCAATCATCACAAATTAACCATCACTCAATCACCATCATCTTTACCTTCTTTCAACCTCTCCATCAACTTTATCGTGTACATCTATTCATATACAAACTCCCATTGTATCGTAATCCATCGTTTTCATCGTACTCAATTATACATTGGCCATCACACATTAATCCCATTTTTTTAAAAAGGCGAATATAGAAGAGAGTCATAACAAACTACAAAACAAGCGCACCTAATAACATTAAAAATACAAACACTTGAATTGAGATTACAAAACCATACTTTCTATTAGCAAAGAACCTTTCTTAACAATGAAAAACAGATGGGTTGAATAACCCTCGATGTAAAGGCCGTTTGATCTTTGAACACATTGAAACAAAAGTCGAGCAAGAACCTTCTTGAGTAACCTCCTATTGAAAAACCATGGGTCTACCAGAAAATGAATTTAGTGATAAATTATTATAATAACTTGTCATGCCAACCAAATTCAAAAGAATTAACTGTAAAGGTATATTTTGTACTTTAAATAAAACTAGATTGGTTTTCCGCGCGTTGCGGCGGTATGTGATTGTGGGCATTCGATCGGTATCGGGTAGGTTTGTTATAGTACTGGTATGATACATGCACTCAATATAGAAACCAACACATGTTTTACATGGAGAGAAACGAAAAAACAAACACCATTACCGACATGATGTCCGAACGGTATCAATCAGTTCAGATCGTCACGGTACTGGTAATGAAAGAAAACAAAAACCATAAAAAAAAAAAAAGAATACATGTACATGTACCAATGTTATTCGGTAGGGTACATCAGTTTTTTTAAAAGCAAAAGTAATAAAAATAAGTAGCGGTACTGATAACAATGTTGTTCGGTCGGTTTCGGTTTGGTTAACTAAGATAGCATCACAAAATTCATTACCAAACATAAACCATACAAATGAGTACATGTACATGTAGCGATGTTGTTCGACACGGTATAATAGCAATACGAGGTCAGTTTATTGAAAACAAAAATAATATAAATAAATAACGGTTTATCAAAAACAAAAACAATATAAATAAATATTGGTACGATACATATATTATTAGGTCGGTTTTGGTTCTTTTTTGGTATGATGGCAGGACAATATTCGTTTTCAATAAAATTTATACTGCAATGTTGAAAAAGAAAAACAATCGGTTTCAGATCGGTTTAGTACGATGGTAGCACATTATCCATTTTCAATAAATTTATATCGCAATGTCGAATAAATAAACATAGAACGCAAGTTATTAGAAAAATAATCAAAACATATGATAAATAAAATATAATTAAAAATTGAAGACTTTGTTTTAATTATATATATATATATATATATATATATATATATATATATATATATATATATATATATATATATACATACATACATACATTTATAGGGGACCGCTAGAATGAGAACCACCTCGAGTTGTAAGAACCGCGAGAACCACACCGTATATATATATATAGCAAATCATATATATATATATATATATATATATATATATATAGCAAATCAAATATTAATTAAAAAAATAAAACAATTATTTAAAAATTCAAAAACACTATTCATGATCAATTTATATATATATATATAACACTATTCATGTATAATTTGTTTTAATATGTATAATAATATTAGACCTCTAAAATTATTTCGATAAATGGTATAGCCATACAGTTGTAAGACCGTTTCTTATAGTCATTTTCGATAATATTAGACCTCTAAAATTTCCGTTTTGCTCCTTGTGGTTTGATCACTTTAACGGTTTTTTTGCCGTAAACCTTTAAAAATAGTCATTTTCCTCCAATCGTTTGCTATGGTTTTTCCATTTTGCTCCCCACCTCTAACTCCATCCAAATTGTTTGTTTTTCCATTTTACTCCCCTCAGAGAGCAAAATGGAAAAACCATAGCAAACTATTAGAGGAAAATGACTATTTTTAAAGGTTTTTGGCAAAACTGTTAAAGTAACCAAACCACAGGGAACAAAACGGAAGTTTACTCTTAATTTTATATAAAATAATATATTTTTAAAAAACCTTATTTAACACGGATTGAATAAATGTAATTTTATATATTAAATAAATAAATAAAAAGATTATATCTTTAAGAACCTCATGTATTGTATGTGTTGAATAAATGCAATTTTGTATACTATATAATAAAATAGTCATATCTTTAAAAACCTTGTGCATTACACGGATTGAATAAATCTAATTTTATGTGCCAAATTATAAAAAAAAAGTCTTGGCGTCATCCTACTTCCCAAACGACTTACATAAAGCATTCATGAAATTAGTGCACTGTTCCACGTAACTCCGTAAGCAGTGGCGTACCCAGAAATTTTTTCATGGGGATGCGGAACATTTTTAAAAATTTCAGGCCCCTAAGTATGTAAGTAAAAAAAATCGGTTCGTATCAAGTCAGGTCAGGTCATGCAAAACAAAATAACATTAAACTAAATTTATATAATTATCAAAAACACGTCAAATCTTGTTACAAACTTAACTAAAACGTCGCCCTACGGGTTTTTATTTTTTTCAAATCTATCCAAAACATCATCTAAAGCTACTTTCTTAAACAAGTCTTTCTCTATATAAC
Source organism: Helianthus annuus (assembly GCF_002127325.2). Lineage (NCBI taxonomy): Eukaryota > Viridiplantae > Streptophyta > Magnoliopsida > Asterales > Asteraceae > Helianthus > Helianthus annuus. The sequence goes on from NC_035437.2 coordinate 60,689,582, forward strand.
ATATTCAACTATCACTTAAATTCTCATCGCCAATCCGATTATGCAAGTCAGTCTTCACATTCTAAAATTTGTTTAAGTACCTCTTGAGCATAACTGGGAATAAAATTTGTTAATATTATAAGTTTATCGCTCCATAACATAATGTTTCAATTTTAATTTTAAACTATTCAAGCCTAGAATCGTGTGTAATCATCTTAAAAATCATCTAAACAACATAATTACCCTAAAAATGATCTAAACAACCAAAAACAATGTCAAAAAACGCGAAATTTCAAAGCTATTTAAGAATTTTATTACCATTTTTCTCCTATAATATCAACTAAAATCATCAAAAAAAAAAAAAAACATAAAAACTTACCCTTTATCGGACGGCGGCGGTTTGGTGTCGGACGGCGGCAGTTTGGTGTCGGACGACGGTGGTTCACGGCTGCTGATTAGGAGCTGTTGTAGCTACTGTTGTGTTCGCTGGCAGGAGACGACGCAAGAGAGGGAGGACGGAGGAATGCCAACGGACTATTGGAATATTTTAATTATTATAGTTTGAACTTAGTTGGGTTTAGTTAATGGGTTAGGAATTTGTAGGCTAGTTATGTTTAATAAAATAGTGGGTTAAGGTATTGGGTATTAGGGTTAAGTTAAGTAGTATAAGTTTATATAATTTAGGTAGTTTTTTTTAAAAAAACAGAGTTTACTAAATAAATTAAAATATAAATCGATAACATTTTTTACCTAAGGTGTGTGGATGAAAAATTCCAAGTGGTGCGGGCGAAAAATTTCTAAGGGGTGCGAACGGGATTTTCGACGGAAAATAGCATTAAATTTTTTTTTCTGGGGGTGCGCCCGCCCACCTTAGGCTAAAGATGGGTATGCCCCTGTCCCTAAGCCTAAAGTACTATATTCTTTATATACACCCTCTTACTCAGTTTAATTACTTATATCATTTTAGGGATAGTTTGGTTGCTAACTAATATATTGACAGATAATTTACTTGTGGATAATGTGTTCATGTTTTGCCACTACTCGGTATTGTTTTCATTGTTTAGTATATAAAATTACATTTAGTCAACTCGTGTAATACACGGGGTTCTAACCTAGTTTATTGTATAGATATAGTAATTATTAGTGATGAACTCTACTAAATCTTAACCCTTTATTCAATTAATCAACAATCAAAATCTGTCTTACTGTTTTTAAATAACATAATGCATCTTAACTTCATTTATCAAAACCCTATTAACATAAAAAAAATGATACACACGGGAGAAAATAAGATTCAACAAAAACAAATGAAGTGGTCAACCTATCTCGTCCTTTTACACTACTGGTGGGCAGAAGTCAATTTGAAAATGAAGCATATACAAACAAACCTAATTAGAAAAGAAAAAAACGTAAGTCGTATCTAAAACTAATGCTATTTAAACATTTTCATATCGACGGCGAAGACCTCCGATACCGGAAAAAGTCCAATGTCGTATAACCAAGATTTTCGTAACCAATCTTCCGGAGGGGTGCAGCGGATCAGATTTAGCGGCTCAAGTTCGGCCATTTGGCGAGATTTTTGATCTATATATCGCAAGAAAAAGAGACAGGGGCGGTAATAGATTTGGTTTTATCTCCATGTTGGATGTCAAAGATAAGAACGAATTACTCAAGAACCTTCGTGGTATTCATATGGACGCTTATAAACTGTGGTTCAACATCGCTCGCTTCGTACTAGAAGATGGTGAGATTTATTCAAGCAGGGAGAAGCATATCCCTACAAAGTCGGGAAATTCCAATGTTAATGAAGGGACAGGTCATCCGGAGGCTAGTACAGGACCGGTTGACACAGGGGCTAGATCGTACAGAGATTTGCTTGCGGGGAGATCCATTAACATTGACATCCAGGTAAACGCTTTCTCCACGTTGCATGGAAGGGCGTTGGTCACTTGGATGGTTAATTGTGACAACTCGAATTTCCAAGATTTCTATTACGCATTTATTGCACGTTTATTGATTGTTTAATTGTTTGCTTGCACAATTGGTTTGCTATGAAACTGTATACGTTTTGATACAATATAGTGTTTTGTGGTTGTGCATGGTTATGTGTTACTTGTGAAAGATTTGACAAATAATGGAATGTGGTGTTGAAACTGTAATAAATAATACTTAAGGGTGTTTAGGGTTGATAGTGAAACCTTAACAACTCATAACCCTAATCCCCTTCCCTAATCATTCACTAATCATTCACAAAGAATCAAAACACGTACTTTGACCTCCTCTAATCCTCTCTACAACCATCTTCTCATCATTCTTGGTTTCACAAGTCTTTTGCATCAAGTTTGATCTTTCAATCCATTTGGAATCAATCAAGGTAATTGCTTAATCATTATTGATTATTTGATTGTTATTAATCCTTGATTCTTGTGATTCTTGTAAACCCTAGTTCTTCTCATGCTAGTTCTGTAGTTGTTGATTTGATTCTGTCTATTGTGATAATGTTATTGATTGGTTGTATAATCGACTGCTTGATGATGATTGGATACGTGATGTGCTAAAATCATTGATTTTGATTAAGATTATCGTACTGTAAATATATGAGAAAATGGGGATTCACGATCGTATGAATACTGAAACGTAACTGATGGAATGATAGAACGTAACTGTTTCAATTGTGATTGCTAGTTTGTCTGAGTTTTTGAAATGATGAATTGGTCCGAGTATTACACTTTGTATCTTGTCCGAACTTTGTGAAAATAAAGCAAGGATGTCCGACCTTTGATAGATGATCAAGGTCCGACTTCTTACACAACCTTAGGTCCGAGTTTACCATCCATGATGGTGGTCCGATCTTTTTGATACAAACACATGTAGTCCGAGTTTCTTTAAAAATGATAAATGTCCGAATTTTATAAACATTAAACACCTTGTCCGAGTTTTGTATGGTTAATATGGATCCGACTTTTATGATAGGAATAGGGTCCGAGTTTTGTGACCCACTACCTTGTCCGACTTTTGTGACCTTTAGAAGGTCCGAGTTTCTTAGTGAAGTGCATAGTCCGAGCTTTGCAAGGGGATCCATGTTCCGACTTTTAACCCTTCCCATGACCTTGTCCGACTTTTGAAACCCCCTACCTATGTCCGAGTTTCATGACACCCACACTTAACGTCCGAGCTTTAATGGTACCATAAGGGTCCGAGTTTCATGCTAGGGACCTTTGGTCCGAGTTTTGAACAGGGGAAACCCCCCCCCCCACACTTGTCTGAGCTTTATGAAGGGCAAGGCCCTGTCTGATGTTGTGTAATGATCAATTTGAAACAACGAGCTGCATGATATATAATGTTAATTCTGTTAAGCTGTGTATGACACTTTGATTTCCTGACTTCGTTAAACATGTGAAGTTATTTACACTGTTAAATGTATAAAGTGTGTTAACAGTGGCCACTAGATTAATATACACGTAAGATTAAACCGTGAAATCAGGGACGCTACGCATGAATTACGTGAATAAGATTGACTGCTTACATGATGTATGATTCTATGTAAATGATTGTATGATATTGAATGCAACTGTATGATCCTGCATGTGTGAACATTCTATGTGGTATCATCATGTACACGATAAGCACACAACACACAGTTACTTGATTATCAATGATTTGCAGACCCTAATTTGATGCAAACACTTACATCGTATCATGTTCAACATATCCTAGGTCGTGTGTAACGGACTTAGACAATTTGATAAACCCTAGAGCATAGCATACCGAGCAAACCAAGGTGAGTTCACACAGCCAAGGCATGGGGTTCCCGGGTGGGAATGGGATTTGATGAACTATTGTACATACTCCGCTGATAGAACTACGACTAGACTAGTAACACTTATTGAACTGATCTTCGCACACCTGCCAAGGGTTGGCCGCGATATTATGACTGACTTCGCACACCTGCCTGGTAGGCCGCGTGTAACACCCGTTCATATAAACTAAGGTTTAACGTCTCATTTACAAAAAAACAGTCATGTAATTAATATTACATATGCATTGAAAATTCCGGGGTTATTAAAACTTTTTAAGATTTAAAAAGTCTATAACAAATCATGTGTACATTCGTCGTTTAACATAATAACAATACATAGTGCGGAAGCTTAGTTCGTAATCGTGTTCGGTTCTTGCTCGACGCTTGATCTTCATCCGTGCACCCTTGACGTTCACCTATGATCAAAACCAACTTAAAAGTTAGTTTTGATAGTCAAATATTTAGTTCATACAAGTACAGGGGTTAAAAATGATAAAAAATTAAAAATTTTCGGAGTTAGGGGCGTCGCGTGACGCCTAGGGCCTAGGTGTCACGCGAGCCCCCCTTTTTCACAGCAGGTTTCTTCAGTTGTTGCTGTACATTCCCGGCTCAACTCGATTTCACGGAAACGGCCATAACTTCTTCGTTATTGATCCGTTTTACGCGATTCTTTTTCCTACGCGTCCGTAATTAAATCCTCCATCTTATGGAGTTAAAACCCAACATCCAACTTAATAAAATTTCAGACTTTTAATCCTCGGCTTATTACCCTTTATACCGACTTTTAACCCGTTTATGCATTTTATCAAACAAACCTATTTATTTGATTCCTATATCTCATATACTTCTTCTAATATATGTTACCTACTATATTAGGTTCTATTCATAGGTTTCTTAGACAATTTAAACCCGTTTTTGCTCGTATGCTTATTTTGACCCGTTAAGGATATTTAAGCACTTTAGAGCTTGAAATCGCTTTCATTCATTTCTAGTATCTTATTCCTAAATTTCTCAACAAGTAATCTCCCACTACAACTATATATGTCTTGGGTTTAATGTGGATATCTATATGTTCCGAGTTTTTACCCCTCGGATTACCATTTTACGGCAAAGACTCATATAAAGCCCTTCGACCCAAGAATTTATGTTTTTCACTATCTAACTTATCCGAAGCATTTATATAATCATAAAACTTATTTCCGAACCACCTTTAAGGGTCGTTCGTCTGAATTGACTTACAAGGGCAATTTGGTCAATTTTCATCCTTCTTTAATTACAGGGTCCTTTAAATACTTGATTGACCCAAAACCCGACCCTTCTAACTATAATCTTATTTATAAACCCATGTGCTTCTAAAACACCATGAACATAATTAAATTTATTCGGTTTACCTTAAAGATAACCGAATATCTACACTTTAACATTGTCTAACTCTTATAGAACTCCAAACTCTACATGATAAGTTGTGTTATTAAACATACCTGGCTCGGATCAATATATTGACCCGTTTCAATACCTTGACTTAGTAGCCGCTAAGCAATAGCGATGTGCGTATCCGTTTGATATTTATTCCTATAAATAAGTAACTCGACGAACCATTAGTCGATATTGTCAAAGGGTGATAATTTCACCTTTTGACCCGTTTATTTACCTAGTGATCTTCGTCACTTCCATTAAATGTCAATTTCATATATTATGCTAATTTGAAGCCTAATAACGAAAATACGAATTCAAGCATAATGTAACAGAACCGTAGTTACGTACCTTCAAATCACACCTTTCAAGCGTGTATCACCTCCGGCTTGTCCGCTTGACGTTCCGGATTCTTCGCCTAAAGAGTTCAATTCAAGACATGTTTAGAACTCTTTTTAAACCTTACATCGCATAATACACCGAAACATCATAATTATGCGTTTGATCTTCAAATTTCTATTTTAAGCCTTCTTTGAGGCATTTTCACAAACACCTTAAGGGCAGATTTTTCGCATGATTATATGACAAGTTTCTAGCTTATCATTTAGCCCTAAATTCACCTCAATCACATTTTACATGATTGTTAGCTACTAGATTTCTGAAATCACTTCCAAATCGTCAAATTATACAAGATTAACACCCAATATCCTAGTATTCATCAATTTACACATAACCCATTAATCACCTACAATGGTGTTCATGGATTCACCCAAAATTTCTTATAATTTCAACTTCTATTGATCTAAGGTTTGTCCTTAGACACTATAGTTGTTCCTTAATCATTATAACACATACATGCAAGCCAAATTTCAGATTTTTCCCAATTCATGAGAATTTCAAATTCAGAGTTTTCCTTAAATTTTACATACCTTGGAATCCTCTTGCGATGAGGATCAATAATCTATGCTCGGATTTTGATTTGGGACAGGATTTAACCTTCAATTTGAGAGTTCTAGTGATTTATAGGTTTGTGAGAGTGGGGTGTCGCCCCTGCTCTTCTCCTGTACGACCAGACCCTTCAAAATGGGGGTTTGGTTTGATTTTTATTAAAAACAATATTATACTTTCATTTTTAACAACATTGGTCCCTCCTCTTTTGTTTAACATTTAGTTTTGGTTATTCTAACCTTATTTCAAGTTATATCTAGACTTGTAGTTAACTAGGTTATAATTCTCCTAGTTATTCATTTTGTTCAAAAACCCGCTTTATTTTAAGTCCCGTTAAATCTCAGGCCTTTTTATTATACTTCGCTTTCACAAAGTATTTCCCCCTCCTTTTAATAAATATAAGACTTATTTATTTAAATCCTAATATTCACCGGGTTAATTTTACCACTAATGGTATTTACCCGTTTTTACTATTAACGAGGTTTAATTACCAAACCCATTTTCGGGATGTTACAAGTCTACCCCCCTTAAAGAGGTTTCGTCCTCGAAACCTTTTCTTTTGTAATTTATCGAGTTTAACTCCATGCATATGCTCTCGATAATCAATTGAGCATTGCTCATATTTTATTCGATTATTAATATTACCATAAAAATTATGGTAATACCTTTTTAGTTACAAAACATCTACGGGCCTCATTCGACATAAAGCAACTTGAAATAATGTAATTTCGTTATTTCTACTAGTTCAATTAACTTAGCGATATCCATATTACCGAACCCTTTGTGAATCCGTTACCTTGACCCGTTTAAAGATCTTTGGTGAAATCTTTCACTTTTAGCAACAAATCCTTTTATTTTCAAATTTAGTTATTTGGTTCATTTATACCGAATCCACTGCTTACAAGCAAACCAAATTTATTTAAATGACCTTAACCGGTGTCACCAACTAGACTTATTGGTCCAGTTACTTTCTACCCTTATTATTTGCTATGGTTTGCCTTATAAGGTAACCATTTAAAAACTCGTTATCTTTTAGTTAAAAATTTTCATGTATACTGACGCGTATGTCATTCATGTGTAAGGCCTCGCGGGCCGTTACTTACTGCTTATAACTCTTAATCTTTATTGACTGAGTTGTAACTTGACCACTCAGTCTCGTTAGTCTTTTAACAGGTTTATCACGCACTTGTCTTATATTAACAAGCGTTTTGTATTCATCATGACATTTTTCTTGACTTTGAATAGTTTTGGCGGCTAGCCTAATTTGCCACCGTCACTTCTTACCCCGTCACACGGGTATACTAATTTGCCATCTCCGGCCTTATGTGTGTCTAAGATTTTCTAAACCATCTCATACTACTTATGTTTGTTAAAACATTGCTTTTGGCTAAAAACTAAATTTTTAGTTTACATTTTCTCCTTGTCTTATATCTTTTTCTCATGTCTAGGAATTTCCATTTCAAGTTTTATTCCTGACAGTTATTATTTTACACGAAGAATTGTAACCAATTTCCCTTGCTTTACAATATTGACCCGTAGGTTTCTTCACTTAGCCTCATGGGCTATTTCTTTATATGTTTTACCCTTTTAAGGCGAGACCCAACAGTTCGTCTCTTCCTATTTATGACCCAACGGTCTCCTTGGTCTCGTAGACCTTATCACTACATTTTACCCCGTAGGTTACGATGATCCCATAGATCGTCTTTTATTCACGTCTACATTCATATGTCTAGTTATACATATATATAACTTTAAAGCATCCTTTGTTATGTTTGGAATCATTCAATTTTGCTTTTGAACTTGGTTGACCTTGACCGTAGTCTAAGGTTCCATTTGTTTACTTTCGGGCTATCTTTCCGACTTTACGACTTCTAACGTCATTTACACGTCGGTTTGTCTTACGCTTACCGTTACCCAGTTTATACTTATACTCCTTTACAACCCATTGCCCGGGTTCTTTTATTTTAATGTTTTTAACATTTTTTTTTGTTTCGCTAGTTTGCGCTTTTTCCCATATATATTCCTTTATGAGTCATCACGTAGGTTCATTAATGTTTCGCGCTTCCATTATTTGGTTTGCGCTTACTTGCACTACCAAGTTTTTATACTTTATTTATCTCGTTTGACTTGTTCGTGTGAAATTTCATCATTTATGAACATCAAACTATGTTCTTTATTCGACCTGTTCAACTTAAAAATAGTTGAGCGTAGTTATTAACATTTCTGTTTGCAATTTCTCATTGTCTTTTAGTCATGACTCATATTCCGAGTCTTTTGACTTTCTATTTCGCGTTCCCGTCTCTTGGTTTACGCATTCTTTCCAAATCCTACCAATTCATCGGGTATCTTTACCGTAATCATTCTCAAGTAACCATTTCTATATGGTTTTAAACGTTATTTTAATTTATTTGGTCGTCTTAGCGAGATCCATCGCTTTTATTCGATCAAGTCTTTTATTTTTTTTATTCAATTCGTTTGACTTGTCCATGTGAATTTCATCACTTGTGACAGTCAAACTTCTATCTTTATACGTTAGCATTCCTATTAGTCAGTCTGTATTTCCATTTACTTTAATCTTTGTCCCTTCTCTCGGGCTCGTTATTCTAACGTAATACGTTCCCGTCATCTGACTTGCGTTTACGTTTACTATCAAACATCTTATTTGTTTGATCCATTTGGGTACCTTTTTAATTCGTCCCATTCACCCCGTCCCTACTACATCAAATGTAAGTATGTCTATCATAAAAAGTTCATGACATCATGTGTTCACTACTTACTTGGCCAGAGTAAGCGATCAACACACGACTCACATGACCTTTTCATGATTTCCGCACTACACCCCATGTAAGTGACGCCTCTAATCTTTCTATATTCTTGACTTTCATTGGCAACCGTTTATTTAGTTACCATTTAACAGTTATTTGATTTACATGTTTCATTCATGAACATATACAATGTTTTTCCTTTTTATCAAACTAATCTATAATCACATTTGTTAATGTGATTGCTACTTTTCTTAATAGCATTAATTTGAGAGTTTTCCACTTGGATAATTACCCTAATCCAAGTTTCCATATGAACCATCTTGTTACTCATTTGTTATTCATCATCATGAATAACACATTTTCTATTAAATTTCTCTTGGAAATCAGGTTTTCTAAGTTCTATCATATGTGTATGCAACCGTCATTACTTACGCGTTTGTTGCATATTACTACTTGTGCAATTAAATTTAAAAGTGTGCACCTGGTAATGTTTTCCCCGACGGGCGTTTCTTGCCTTTAACTTTGTTCGCGGTCGTTACGCGATTTAGTCCTTGGTGAGCATGCTCCTCTTGTCATACTTCGGATCGTTCTTCTATCATACCCGTAATTTGTTAAGCTCTCGCTATCCTCGTATGCGAGTGTCCTTCAACTAAAACATATACAAATGTTAATAATTTCAACATTAAAGGATGCCCGTATTTTAATACAAGGTTTTTCTACTATACACATCAACGCGTGTAATTTCATTGACTATATCTATTCGATATCGATTTTATTGGTGTAACGTGTATTACACGATAACCATATGTGTTGTTCTCAACACTTTAATCATATTGAACCATTGGTATACATGTACTTACCGGATTTGCGATCAAGCCTCGAACCGAACACCAATCTTTATCAAGAGCGTAAGGTTTAAGTCCAAGCATAGCTTTCCCGCCATACTTGAATCTCTTAAACCAAGGCTCTGATACCAACTTGTAACACCCGTTCATATAAACTAAGGTTTAACGTCTCATTTACAAAAAACAGTCATGTAATTAAGATTACATATGCATTGAAAATTCCGGGTTTATTAAAACTTTTTAAGATTTAAAAAGTCTATAACAAATCATGTGTACATTCGTCGTTTAACATAATAACAATACATAGTGCGGAAGCTTAGTTCGTAATCGTGTTCGGTTCTTGCTCGACGCTTGATCTTCATCCGTGCACCCTTGACGTTCACCTATGATCAAAACCAACTTAAAAGTTAGTTTTGATAGTCAAATATTTAGTTCATACAAGTACAGGGGTTAAAAATGATAAAAAATTAAAAATTTTCGGAGTTAGGGGCGTCGCGTGACGCCTAGGGCCTAGGTGTCACGCGAGCCCCCCTTTTTCACAGCAGGTTTCTTCAGTTGTTGCTGTACATTCCCGGCTCAACTCGATTTCACGGAAACGGCCATAACTTCTTCGTTATTGATCCGTTTTACGCGATTCTTTTTCCTACGCGTCCGTAATTAAATCCTCCATCTTATGGAGTTATAACCCAACATCCAACTTAATAAAATTTCAGACTTTTAATCCTCGGCTTATTACCCTTTATACCGACTTTTAACCCGTTTATGCATTTTATCAAACAAACCTATTTATTTGATTCCTATATCTCGTATACTTCTTCTAATATATGTTACCTACTATATTAGGTTCTATTCATAGGTTTCTTAGACAATTTAAACCCGTTTTTGCTCGTATGCTTATTTTGACCCGTTAAGGATATTTAAGCACTTTAGAGCTTGAAATCGCTTTCATTCATTTCTAGTATCTTATTCCTAAATTTCTCAACAAGTAATCTCCCACTACAACTATATATGTCTTGGGTTTAATGTGGATATCTATATGTTCCGAGTTTTTACCCCTCGGATTACCATTTTACGGCAAAGACTCATATAAAGCCCTTCGACCCAAGAATTTATGTTTTTCACTATCTAACTTATCCGAAGCATTTATATAATCATAAAACTTATTTCCGAACCACCTTTAAGGGTCGTTCGTCTGAATTGACTTACAAGGGCAATTTGGTCAATTTTCATCCTTCTTTAATTACAGGGTCCTTTAAATACTTGATTGACCCAAAACCCGACCCTTCTAACTATAATCTTATTTATAAACCCATGTGCTTCTAAAACACCATGAACATAATTAAATTTATTCGGTTTACCTTAAAGATAACCGAATATCTACACTTTAACATTGTCTAACTCTTATAGAACTCCAAACTCTACATGATAAGTTGTGTTATTAAACATACCTGGCTCGGATCAATATATTGACCCGTTTCAATACCTTGACTTAGTAGCCGCTAAGCAATAGCGATGTGCGTATCCGTTTGATATTTATTCCTATAAACAAGTAACTCGACGAACCATTAGTCGATATTGTCAAAGGGTGATAATTTCACCTTTTGACCCGTTTATTTACCTAGTGATCTTCGTCACTTCCATTAAATGTCAATTTCATATATTATGCTAATTTGAAGCCTAATAACGAAAATACGAATTCAAGCATAATGTAACGGAACCGTAGTTACGTACCTTCAAAGCACACCTTTCAAGCGTGTATCACCTCCGGCTTGTCCGCTTGACGTTCCGGATTCTTCGCCTAAAGAGTTCAATTCAAGACATGTTTAGAACTCTTTTTAAACCTTACATCGCATAATACACCGAAACATCATAATTATGCGTTTGATCTTCAAATTTCTATTTTAAGCCTTCTTTGAGGCATTTTCACAAACACCTTAAGGGCAGATTTTTCGCATGATTATATGACAAGTTTCTAGCTTATCATTTAGCCCTAAATTCACCTCAATCACATTTTACATGATTGTTAGCTACTAGATTTCTGAAATCACTTCCAAATCGTCAAATTACACAAGATTAACACCCAATATCCTAGTATTCATCAATTTACACATAACCCATTAATCACCTACAATGGTGTTCATGGATTCACCCAAAATTTCTTATAATTTCAACTTCTATTGATCTAAGGTTTGTCCTTAGACACTATAGTTGTTCCTTAATCATTATAACACATACATGCAAGCCAAATTTCAGATTTTTCCCAATTCATGAGAATTTCAAATTCAGAGTTTTCCTTAAATTTTACATACCTTGGAATCCTCTTGCGATGAGGATCAATAATCTATGCTCGGATTTTGATTTGGGACAGGATTTAACCTTCAATTTGAGAGTTCTAGTGATTTATAGGTTTGTGAGAGTGGGGTGTCGCCCCTGCTCTTCTCCTGTACGACCAGACCCTTCAAAATGGGGGTTTGGTTTGATTTTTATTAAAAACAATATTATACTTTCATTTTTAACAACATTGGTCCCTCCTCTTTTGTTTAACATTTAGTTTTGGTTATTCTAACCTTATTTCAAGTTATATCTAGACTTGTAGTTAACTAGGTTATAATTCTCCTAGTTATTCATTTTGTTCAAAAACCCGCTTTATTTTAAGTCCCGTTAAATCTCAGGCCTTTTTATTATACTTCGCTTTCACAAAGTATTTCCCCCTCCTTTTAATAAATATAAGACTTATTTATTTAAATCCTAATATTCACCGGGTTAATTTTACCACTAATGGTATTTACCCGTTTTTACTATTAACGAGGTTTAATTACCAAACCCATTTTCGGGATGTTAGACCGCGATACAGATAAACCTAGTCTAGAATACTCGGGATGAACATCCCCTAATATCTTCGCATACCTGCCTGGGAGGCCGCGATGGAAACTAATACGATACATGACATAACGAATGAACAAACTACTACTCACACTATACTATTACTGAACTGTTAACTGTGAACTCGCTCAACTAGTTGTTGATCCTCTGTTACATGCCTTGCAGGTCGTTAGATACATGGAGCTTGCACAGGGATGAGCTGGTCGTTGTGGGCTTGGATCGTGATTATCTTGTCAAACACTTATGATATTTGATACTTATTTACGATGGGTTTTATTTATACGCTTCCGCTAAACAATGATAACTTACTTATGATTTGGAACACCTTTCATATGGATTTGGTTTGGTTTAAATGACAATTACTTTTACTATATGTATCGTTCTATATGATTGGTGGCTTGATCCTGGTCAGTCACGCTCCCAAGCGGTGATACTCCGCAGGTGGATTTTTGGGGGTGTGACATTAATGTTGATGCTTTGAAACACATTTACGTCCTTTTAGACAACATGGGTCATACGGCCGTTTCTGTTCAATATTTGGGAGGTCTAGATGTCCTGTTGTCTTTTGAAGATGCAGCGGTACAGCCGTGAATATGAAGGAATAGTTCTCAGCCGTCACCTTTTGGGAAGGTCAATGCTTTAGCTTTGAAAGACTAGCCAGGTTGAAGATACAGGGTGATCCCTTGCATCTTTCAACTAATGAAGTTTTCGATATGGTTGGAAGATTATTTGGTATGATTGTTCATAAAGCAAATAGGGCAGAGAATGATCGGGATCTGTCATTCGAATATGTCGGCGTCCTTGTCGGAGACGGCAAGCGAATTTCCGAAGAGATTACTTTGAACTGGATGAATCGAAGATTTCGGGTTTGGATAACGGAAGAGATGGGTGATTGGGTACCCGAATTTGTAGCGGTTAACACCACGTCTAAGGAGGGTAGCTCAATAAACTCGGATTCTGATATGGAGGAAGACGAGTCTGGGGATTCGGAGTCAGAATCAGAAGAGTCAGAGTCGGAAGAAGTTCCGGATATTGTCCCGGAAAAGTCGCCTGAAACCGATGATGTCGTCACCGGAGGATAATACAAATAAGGAAATTATTGATGGCTCATTTAATGGCAATAATGAGGTGCATTCAAATGTTTTTAAGGATGGGAATGTTTTTGAAGATATAGTCAACGTTGATTTTGTACCCGCCGCAAATTTTGATTTTGAACAAACTTTGGAGTTATCCCATAATAGCCCCCCTACTTCTAAGGTTGTCAAACGTAAAAAATGCAAAAAGAATGACATGGGCCGGTCCAGCACTAACTACGTTAGTAGTAACGAAAATATGAAAGTGGTCAAAAAGCCCAAAAGTAATGAAGATAATTTTGGGCTAAATTCGTTATTGGGCCTTGATGAAAACAATTCTGTACCGTTGGAATCTGCTTCGAATGAAGACCAGGCACTTCTTTTTGATCTTAACACTCAGCCTATACCCCATCCCCCTAACACTGGCTCTTATGCTCCTGATGATGTCGAAGACGATTTTCAACCGGTTAATGCTGCTGATGTTCGAAGCCAACTTAATGAGGCTGAAGCTACAAAAACCCTTGGGGAGAAGTTGGGAGTAGATCTATTTGAACAAGATGTGTTGATTCACGAGTCTCTCATTCAAGAAGGGTTACAATTAGGCAAGCAATGAATGTTTTGTCGATTAATATTCGTGGGATTGGCTCCCGGGGTAAACCGGGTTGGATAAAAAATTTGAAGCATGATTTTGGGGTTACGTTTAACGATGTCGGATTCAATTTCTGCGGGGCTGGTGTCTTCTTACTGGGGTGGTATGGGTTTTGGCTTTGAATTCGTTAATTCCATTGGCAACTCAGGCGGCATCCTTAGCGTTTGGGATACGAATTTCTTTTCGAAAGATCAGGTTATCAAAGATACTAATTTTCTCCTAGTGTCTGGTTTGTTAGCGGATAGAAAGAGTCGAATAAACTTTTTGAATGTTTACGCCCCTCAGAATATAATTCTGATAAAAGAAATTTGTGGGAGAGAATGTCTCGGGTTATTCAAGCGGGTCAAGGTTGGTGGATTATATTTGGGGACTTTAATGCGGTCAGAGACCCTAGTGAAAGAAAAAATTCTGTGTTTGACCCGATATGCACTAAAGATTTCAATGAATTTGTGGATGAAGCGGGTCTTAGAGAATTTGACTTAAAAGGAAAGAAATTTACTTATTTGGTCAATCGGGGTGGAGAAGTTAAACTAAGCAGAATCGACAGGGTGTTTGTTTGTGAAAATGTGTTCAACAAGTGGTCTCAAGCTCATGTTAGAGCACTTAAAAGAGGTTTATCGGATCATGCGCCTCTTCTTCTTTCCCTAGTCGATACTAATTTCGGGCCGAAGCCATTCCGATGGTTCGACTCATGGTTAGACAGACCGGGTTGCGCGGATATTGTGAATTCTGTTTTTGGAGAATGGGTTTCGGTGGGTCCGCATGATTTGAACCTGACGTATAAACTAAAGGCCCTTCGTGAAAGACATAAACCTTGGCTTAAAGAGTGCAAGCGTAAAGATGTTGAAGATGAACAAAGACTTAAACAAGAGAAGGAGGACTTGGAAGTCATTATGGAACAGCAGGATTTAGAAGAATCCGATTTATGGATATTGTCGGAGTGTGTGAAATGTTTGCAAGAGATTGATTTTTATAGAACTCGTGATATTAAACAGAAATCTCGAGTTCAATGGGCATCCCTTGGAGATGAAAACTCGAGCTTTTTTCAAAATGTGGTTAAAGGTAGACAAGCGAGAAACGCGATCCCGGGTCTCGAAGTTAGAGGTGAATGGGTATCCAAACCGTCTATTATTAAACGTGAAGTGCTTTCTTTCTTTAGAGATCGGTTCAAAGAAAATGTTAAGATTTGGCCGGAAATTGTCTGTTCGGGTTTGAAGCGTATTTCGGAGCAAGATGGTTCTTTTCTGATAGAGCCGTTTTCTAAACATGAAATTAAAGTCGCTGTGTTTGATTGTGGGTCTAATAAGGCACCGGGCCCGGATGGTTTTAACTTTCGTTTTGTGAAACATTTTTGGGATATATTGGAGCAAGATTTTTATAATATTTTGGATGAGTTTCATAGAACAGGTACCATTAATGCTGGATGCGGCTCAGCTTTCATCACTTTGATTCCGAAGGTAAAATCGCCTTTGGGTCTCAAAGATTACAAACCTATCACTCTCATTGGGATGATTAGCAAGGTCATTTCCAAAGTCCTTAAAAATCGCTTAAAGAGGGTTGTGGGCAAGGTTATTTCAGACTCTCGATCGGCATTCTTATCGGACCGTTTCATTCTTCTTGGCCCGCTTGTGGTGAATGAACTTTTGGAATGGTTGAAAAAAAGGAAGAAAAAAACGTTTCTTTTAAAGATAGATTTTGAAAAAGCCTACGACAACGTCAATTGGCATTTTTTATTATCTATGTTGAACCAAATGGGCTTTCCGTCTTTATGGTACAGGTGGATTAAAGGTATTCTTGATTCAAGTCAAGCGTCGATTCTCGTAAACGGGTCGCCTACATTCCAGTTTAAAAGCGAGAAGGGTCTACGTCAAGGCGATCCCATCTCTCCTTTTTTATTCTTGTTAGTCATGGAATGTCTTACGTGGATGATGGAGAAGGCGAAAAGTATTGGAGAGCTAAAAGGCATTAAGTTGGCGGATGATGTGGATATCAGCCATCTTTTCTATGCGGACGATGCCCTTATCATGGGAGAGTGGTCTAAAGATAATCTTCAATGTACGGCTCGCATTCTTAGAATTTTCTATTTATGTTCGGGTTTGCGTATAAACATTCATAAGTCCAATTTATTCGGAGTTGGCACGGAAGACAATGAAGTTGATAACATGATGGAAGTCTTGGGTTGCAAGAGAGGTACATTCCCGTTCCTTTATTTGGGTCTTAAAGTGGGTGCCAAAATGTCTAGAATAAATAATTGGACTTCGGTGATCGATGTGTTAAAAAACCGTTTGGCCTCTTGGAAAGCCAAAAACCTCTCTATTGGTGGGTGTTTGATTTTAATAAAATCAGTTCTTCACAATTTGCCGATTTATTACTTATCTATCTATAAAGCCCCTAAGGCGGTCTTAGAGAAAATTGAGTCGATTATGAGACATTTTTTGTGGGCCGGCTCGAGTGAAGAAAAAAAGATTAATTGGGTCGCTTGGGATATTATTTCAAGCCCAAAGAAGTCGGGAGGTTTGGTATTCATAAATTGCAACATGCCAATGATGCGCTTATTCTTAAATGGACGTGGCGCTTCAAAAAAGAAGGTCCAAGCCTGTGGAAGAAAGTTATCTTAAGCTGTCATGGGTCGAATAGATTGTGGACGATGCTGCCTTGTTCCCCTTCGGCGAGTGGTTGTTGGAAAAACATAGTCAAAGTAGGCGAAAGCAAGCTGAAAAATGGTAAATCTCTTAATTCCTGTTTTGTTGGTATCGTGGGGGATGGGTCTTCGATAAATTTCTGGGCTGACTCGTGGCTCTTTAATGAGCCGCTTCGTCAGATCTTTCCCGAGCTGTTTAGACTGGAGAAACGCAAGTGGTCGACTATTTCGGACAGGCTGGAAGTTGTTAATGGAGTGAAAACTTTACATTGGGAGTGGACCACTGCTCCCACTACTCCTCAGCAGGTTGCAGATTTGTTCTCTCTGCTGTCGGCAATTCATGACTTCGAGTGGAAAGGCGGCAGCGATGATTGGAAATGGTTAGCGGACAAAAGCGGGTCGTTTACTGTTAACAGCGTCAAAAACCTGTTAATCAGCGATGCTCAGCAGCCGAATACAGATCAATTCAAATGGAAAGGTTGGGCGCCTTTGAAGTGCAAAATTATGGCTTGGAGAGCGTCTATGAACCGGCTGCCAACGAAGGAAGAATTGTTAAAGCGTGGTGTCCCTTTGATGGATAGTTGGTGCGTCTTATGTAATTCGGATGAAGATTCGGCGATTCATTTGTTTACGGGCTGTGTTTATATGGCTGAGATATGGTCGAGGATAGAAGCTTGGTGTCGTCTTTCTCCTACTTTTGTCTTTTAGGTTTCGGATTTATTGAAGACGCCAGACCTGCAGAAGTGTTCGAAAAATAATAGATTCATATTGAGAGGTATTATCATCACCACTATTTGGGCGGTTTGGAACGAGCGGAACGACAGAATCTTCAAAGATAGAAGACATCGAGCGATTGACAAAGTTGCGACTATAAAGAGTATTTCGTATTTCTGGATTAGGAACCGCTCTAGTTTTAAAAACATAGATTGGAATGTTTGGTGTACTTGTCCTTTGAATTTCTTGTAGTCGTTTTTTGCCCGTAGGTCCTTGCTTTGAGGACCAATTGTGGCGTATGAAATTTAACTTTTAAAAAAAAATCTATAAAATATATGTTTATCAATATCAGTAAATTTTATCTACTTTAACTTTTTAAATATAATATATATTCAATCCTGATATCAACTAATTGAATTTAATAATTTAAATTAAATAATAACTATCTATGCTTAAATTTTGGTTTTTACATCCAAATTTCGTGTCTCAACTTGAATCGTGATTTATTTAGCCTTAATGACAACCCCTTCTACGCCTTTGAATGGCTCCTGGCCATGTCCTTTTCGTAGGTTTCATTGTTGCCCGGATGGTGAAGTGGGAAATAAGGGGATTTCTCGGTTGATCTCTCATCTCAAGAGGTTACACCTTTCTAGTGATGAACGTAGAAGTGCGTTGCGTGAGGCTATTTCTACGGACCATGGGTTGTTCATGGACGTAGAAGGTACTCTGAAGTTTTTTGGCCAATGGATGTGTGGGAAGTGTTTGAGTATACATGCATTGAGTCGTGCATGCCATCACCCCGATGGGCTTGTCCGTTTTACCAATCGTGATAAGGACATAGATAGCTACATTATAGGGATTTCGAGGCCCTCTCCCAAGGCGCACGTGACCAATGTTCATGAGTCGTTCATGTTGGATACCGTTCTACTAGATCGTGTCTTTAAAGCACCCATTGTCACCGTGAAGAGCATCCCTCATAGCTGTCGGTTGGCTTTCTCCCAGGCGTTGAAAACCGCTCTCTACAAAGTGGTTGCCCAACCTAGATCCATTGAAGCGTGGGTTAGTTTGTTTCTTCTTCCTCGCTGCACTTTGCAAGTGGTTAGACCAAAAAATAGGCAAGAAAGAAGGTCTGGGAATAGGAAGGCATTGCAACAAAGATCAATTCTGAATTCTTTAGCCACATGGGGGAAAGAAGATGGTATTTTTATGTTAGTTAAAAATATATTTGATAGTCCTATGGTGGGGTCTCTAGGTCAAGGAGGTGTTGATAATCCTGAGGAGAGTACTGTTAGTAATACCAATGTTCGACAGTGTCTTCGAAAGGTTGCTGATGGCCACTTTACAGCTGCAGTGAAGGTGTTATGTTCATCCGGTGTTGCTCCGTACAATGATAATACCGTACAGGCTTTAGAGGCTAAACACTCGTACAGAGAACCTCCATCTATGCCAGGTACTATATATTCTGAGCCTCCCCTTGTCGCAGAGGTGGATGGTGTTCTTTGCTGCATTAAATCGTTTCCTAAAGGAACCTCATGTGGGAGGGATGGCTTGAGAGCACAACACATTTTGGATGCTTTATGTGGAGAGGGTTCTGCTATTGCAACTGATCTCTTATGCGCTATCACTAAGGTAGTCAACTTATGGCTAGGGGGAAATGTCCATTGTGTTTGGCAGAGTTTGTCGCGTCTGCTCCCCTTACACCGCTTTTAAAACCCGACAATGGGATTCGACCTATTGCAGTGGGTACTATATGGAGGCGTTTGGTTTCCAAGGTTGCTATGAAGGGTGTTGGTAAAGAAATGACCAAGTACCTTAATGATTTTCAGTTTGGGGTCGGCGTGTCGGGTGGCGCTGAGGCCATTTTACACAGCGTCAATAGGGTTCTAAGTGAACGTCACACTGATGGGTCTCTTGCAATGCTTACGGTAGATTTTTCTAATGCTTTTAACCAGGTGGATAGATCAGCCTTACTTCGTGAGGTCAGGATGAGGTGCCCTTCTATTTCTTTGTGGGTGGAATTTCTATATGGGCAGCCAGCAAGATTGTATCTTGGAGATGGGCACATTTGGTCTACCACGGGAGTTCAGCAAGGGGACCCATTGGGACCACTTCTTTTCGCTCTTGTTTTGCATCCCCTTGTGCATCAGATTAGAGACAAATGCAAGCTTCTCCTTCATGCTTGGTATCTTGATGACGGGACTGTCATTGGAGGTTCAGAAGAGGTGGCTAGAGTGTTGGACATCATTAGGGTCTCGGGTCCAACATTGGGTCTTGATCTTAATATTAAGAAAACTGAGCTATTTTGGCCTTCTTGTGATGGTAGCAAGTTTCATGAAGGGTTATTTCCTAAAGACATCGGGAGGCCATTAGTGGGGGTGAAGCTTCTTGGAGGGGCTGTTAGTAGAGACGCAAGCTTTATTAGTGGGTTGGCAAAGAAAAGAGCTGCTAAGGCAATAGATTTGATGCGTCTTCTACCGAAATTAGGTGACCCGCAGAGTGAACTACTCTTGCTTCGATCCTGTATGGGTATTGCCAAACTTTTCTTTGGCTTGAGGACATGCCAACCTGTACACATGAAAGATGCGGCGTTGTTCTTTGACAAAGGTTTGCGTGAGGCGATTGAGGAATTGGTGGTTTGTGGAGGTCCTTTCTTTGGAGACCTCCAGTGGCGACTTGCTTCTTTACCTATTAGGTTTGGAGGTTTGGGGTTGTATTCGGCTGTGGAGGCTTCATCCTACGCTTTTGTGGCCTCGAGGGCCCAATCGTGGGTGCTACAGGACCACATCTTAAGAGACAGTGGCATATGCAGTATGGATTCTGATTATGTTTGTGCTTTGGCTTGTCTTCGTGATACGATTCCAAGCTTTGACTTCAGCGGTTTCACTAATAAGGACACCGCCCCCCTAAAGCCCAACATGCATTGGCAAGTGCTCTTTTTAGTAAAATTGTCAACGAAATCGAAGTGCAGTTTGACTTGACCGTTAGACAAAAAGCCGTTTTTGAGTGTCTCCGAGCACCACATGCACAAGATTTTCTTCTTGCTATACCTATAGATGGGTTAGGCCAGCATATGTTGCCGGTGGAGTACCGTACTATCCTTAAATATCGCCTCATGATTCCTTTATTCCCGGTTGATGAGGTATGCCCTGTTTGTCATAAGGCGTGTTTGGATTCTTTTGGTGAGCATGCAGTTCATTGTAGAGAGCTCCCGGGGTTCAAATACTGACATGATTTGGTTAGGGATGTCCTTTTTGACATATTCAGGTGCGCTGGTATAATCCCGCTAAGAAAGAGGCACCCGTTAATTTCTTAACAGACCCGTTGGAAGGGAGATCTACCCTTCGACCAGCCGACATTCTGGTCTTTGGATGGGTAGGAGGAAAACACGCATGTGTGGATCTAACAGGGGTTTCCCCGCTTGTGGGCTTAGGGAGTAGTGCTTTCACAGTGGGTCAGGCTGCTTTAAAGGCTGCTTCGGGTAAAGTGATCAAGCATGAGAAAGCGTGCCTTGACAACCAACACGTGTTTATCCCATTTGCTTTTGATACTTTTGGTTTTCTGGCGCCAGAGGCTGTGGACCTACTTAGTCGAGTTCAAAGGGTCATGCATAGTAATGTTATGACCCCGAGATCTATGGACGTAGTTTTTAAAAGGCTTAGTTTTGCTATTCAAAAAGGGGTAGCGGCGCAGCTTGTTGCCCGTTTACCAACTATCTCGATGTAAATTATTATACGTTAATACTAAAGATAAAATAATTTAAAAAAAAAAACTAATGATGGTCTAAAATAATGACAAGTGTCCCTCCATTGGTTTTTATAAATAATCTAAAACAAATGCTATTTAAACATTTTCCTATATTATCTATAAAATATATGTTCATCAATATCAGTAAATTTTATCTACTTTAAGTTTTTAAATATAACATATATTCAATCCTGATATCAACTAATTAAATTTAATAATTTAAATTAAATAATAATTATCTGCAACTAACGATGGTCTAAAATAATGACAAGTGTTCTTTCATTGGTTTCTTTTATTATATAGTACTAGCAGTAAGACACGTGTGCAAACACGGATGGTTTCTTAGAAAACCATGCATAACACATATAATTGATGAATATGGTTATATTTATAGACTTATAAATAGATAAGTCAATCGGTAAATAATTAAAGTTTAGAGTATAAAAAATACAAAAATATACAATTTATTAATCTTTTGTGAAGGAAATAACATTTGCATTCAAGCATGTTCCTTCTCCAAAAAACAATGTTTTAGCTCAACAGTCATTTCAATCCCCTTCAACCTCCAGAAAACACTATTTTAACTCAAAAGTGGTTTTAAACCACCGTTTGAACCCAACAGCGGTTTCAACCACTGTTTTCTCCACAAAACTCTTCTTTAACCCAACAGTGGTTTCAAACATCTGTTTTCATCCATCTGTTGACCAAAGTCAACAGATGTATCAACCACTGTTTTATTTTCAAACATTTATTCACAACAACAGAGCTTTCATCATTTAAACAGATCTTTGCCAATATTACAAGCTTTTAAGCTCTCAAACCTAAATATTTATCTATACTATATTATAATGCATGAGGGAGGGGTATTTTAAGATACCCAAAAAATAAGAACTTTTCCCCCACTTTATTTATAGAAAGACCCCTAAAATGAGGGTAGTTTAGTCTTTTAAACACTATTTATTTTTTAGCCCCTAAACATATTACACTTAAATCCCTGACTTTTAACAAAATTATAGATAATCTGTTACATTTTTCCCCTCCACAACAAACTTGTAATTCTTTTTAGTATTCTTGTCATATTTTTTAAACTATGATGTTTTAAAAACACTCTACTGTAACGATCTACTTATTTTTATCGAGGTTTCGATGTTTCTTTTGATCAATATTAACATGTGGATTAAAATGTACAAGTAAACGATGCTTAATATACAAGTGATTAAAACGATACTAATGACACAGAGGAGCATGTACAAGTACAACTCATGACTAACAGTTGAAATAAAAAACAACTAACAAAGAAAAAATACCACCACACAACAGACTAAAACAAGTATTTAGAATATGTTTGGAATACAGATGTTATTTTCTAATGTACAAAGTTTTAAGCCACAAAATACAAACTTTTAAAGCATTGAGTGAATTTTGAGCAGCCAACTCTATTCCATTTCCTTTCCTTTATCCAAATTTTGAATTTGAATTCCCGCAACTATCTCAAAACCCCGATCATGAGCCTTTTTCTCTCATTTGCAGAGCGAGAAGAGAGAAAAAAAAGGAGAGTTAAAAACAGAACGAGAAAAGAGAGACGGGAAGGAGAGCACGATAGGAGTCCGGCAGGGGTAATGGGTGGTGACCAAAGGCGGTGGCGGAAGGAGATCTGAAGTCTGATCGGCGGCTAGGGTGTGTCGCTGGTGGCTCAGATTAAACTCAAACTCGACAGGTCCATCACTCTGAAACATGTAGATCTAAACTTACTACAAAACCCTGATTTCATGTTTATTGTTTATCACATAAACTTACAGTTTTGATTACGAATTATTTCCTATTTTAGCAATTTTTTCTTTAAGAACGAAGAGGCTGTTGTGCCTTCTATAGAAGAGGAACATAGGGCGTACAATGTTAATCTTATCTCTGCCACTAAGAATTAATGTTTTGTTTGAGCACATACAGAAGATGTTGTCTGGTGACACAACTATGATTGCCGAAACAGGAGATTCTTGGTTCAATTGCCAGAATGTAAAACTTCCACGGGGATGCAGGTAAGCATCAAATGGGGCATTAATTCATCAAATAACACATTTTTTTTATCATTTCATTTTGATGATTGAAGCCAGGTGTTGGAAGTATGAATTTCAGATGCAATATGGGTCAATTGGCAGTTAGAGCCTTCATCGACAAACATAGTATGTTTTTTTTTCTGATACACTATATACTCTGTTTATTTTGGATTTCTTTAACGACTTCATATTTGTGTTGATTTTGTTAAATCAGGTACTCAAATTAGATTAATTGTGTTTATCAAGAATGTTGCAGTCTAACCATTGGTTTATATGCCAGAACCAACCAACTAAGCTTTGTGAAGACATACCCTCAGAGGGTTTTGTCTAGTGGCGGAACCAGAACGATTTAGTTAGGGGTCATCATAAGCTTATATTCTATATATTCTATACTTGTTCAAATTAGGTGGTCCATCTCTAAGTTTGTTCTTCAAAAACTCAAAATTTATAAATAAAAATTCAAAAAGTTCCGGTGACCGGAGGGTCAACGGACCCTCTTGACCCACCTCTGGTTCCGCCCCTGGAATTTTGTCATGTTAGTAAACCAAATAGAATTAAATTTAGTGAAATGGTTAATGATATATTGTTGTTTTAAATAAAGGACGCTTACTAATTGGTGGAGGGAGTGTTTCATTATTTTTTAATCCCATACAAAATACATTGGGTTTGACTCTCACTACAAACTTTCAAATACGTTACTGTAGGCTTGGAAGTGGTTTTTGAAATGATTTTACTGTCATTAATTAAAAATTAAACCAACTTTATGCTGCTTGTTCCCAAACCAAAAAAGGAACCCGTTAAATTCTTAACAAAAGTAAAAAACGATTATAATACTTAGCCTATTTGTTTTTCTATTTTTATTAGGGATTGATTTTAGTCAAATTCTTAGCAAAAGTAAAAAAATATATATATACCCCATGTCAAAAAGTTTTAGCTTAATGGTTAATCGACCAAATTGAACCGGAATTTATGTCTTTTATAAAAAATGTCTTTTGACCATTGCAGTCATGGATCATCGTTGGTTTTAATCACACACTAACATTTACTTAATTGGGCATGAAGCGGCATGTGGCAGCCTTCGTGGAGCCAAAAAGCACGGGGTGGGATGAGGCATGGAAGAGTGGTATGGTGTTAACACGTGACATACACTTTATATAGTTATTTTATTGTTAAAAAATAAAACAATAGAACCTACCAATAACAACCATCCACCTCACCATGCCAAGCCCCTCCACGTTGGGGAAGATCCTGCCGCCCTCACCACAACGCCAGCCACCATGCCAAGGAAGGGCCGGTGTAGCAGTGTGGTTGAGGCCTCCACACCTCCTCCACCCTACCACACTGTATGGTCTTATAGCATTGTCATCAATCTTTCATCCTAATTCGAAAACACTAAGAAAAAAACCAAACAATAAACAAAATACAGTTTTATAAAATATTATAAAAACTAACAGGTATGATACAATATATCACAAAAGGATTGATAAACTAACATAAACATGAACCGCTTGTTAATTTTGTTCGACGCAACATCGCACGGGTTGTACCTCCCATTTTTCGCCAATAGATTGTTTTTTTTTTTTGCTAAAATCTCCTAAGTTCTATTCTTTTTATTAATGCCAAACTTTTATCATTTTAATAAAGTCCTTGTTTAGTTTTTGCTAAAATCTCCTAAGTTCTACTCTTTTTATTAAGGCCAAACTTTTATCATTTTAATAAAGTCCTTGTTTAGTTTCATCTTGTTATTAAAACAATTAAAATTCATTTTATACAAACATAATAAATTATATATTGTCTTTGTACATCATTTTCATTTTGTTCAATGAATAATTATTATGATTAAAGTGATACCCTTCATGTTTATGAAAAGGCTAATTTTATGAATTAAATGGATTAGTATGTACAACAATATTTCTTTTTTAAAAAACAAATCATAAATGACATCAATTTTATTATTAGAATGGTTTGAACTAATTAAGGTACACGAACTTTTATGTTTAAGATTTATCTTCCATTTCGTGTGTTACTTTATTGTATCAATAGTTTCTTGAACTATTTAGTAATGCAAATGCTAAATCTATTACTTAGTAGACATATCTGACGCTTATGATGTATATCCACCACAATGAAGTTACTTAAGTAAAACCTTTCAGAAAAATTACATAATAAACTCTTGTAAAAATATTACACGAATGCAAAAATTATCAGAAACAACTACAGCAATGCAAAGTGTTGCCCCCCGCCGCATCGCGCGGGCACCCTACTAGTTTAATTAATTTAAATAACAAACATGGTTAATAATTTTAACACAACTAATTATATAAAATATGAAAGTGTCAAACAGAGGTAACTATATAATAAACAAAGTTCGAAACACCAAACACCATTCAGTAAAATACAACATAATAATTTCTAATCAATGGGCGAAACCGTAGTGTTGGAACCCGAAGGTTTATTCATGTAGGTTAGCAAAGTTTAGGGGTTGATCTTGTCATAACCGAGTTCTTATGTTTTGGGTTAATTATGTAAGGGTTGGGCTAGTCTTGTAGGTGTCGCATGGGCTTAGGAATCGGCCCAGATGGTTATGTATTTAAACAACCTTTAGTTCATTGTTTAAGGGTTGTTGATCTGGTGAATAGTTGGGGCGACACATAGGAGACGGAACCGAGTTCCATTCGAGTCTTGTATCAGTCTTTGGCAATCATTGAATGCAAGATTTCGGTTTGTTCTTTGTTCATTGTTTATACTTTGATCATTATATTTATTCTTGAATCACCTATTGATTGGTTTCCGCACAATCAATAGTTTGCTTGATATCATTGAGAGATCCTCACGGGTTTTACAATTGGTATCAGAGCCATTGAAGCCATTCAAGGGCTCGGTTTTGATATCATTCGGATTCAAGAATTTTATATGCTACTGATCTGTTTTGTTGAGTGTTTTGCAGCAATATATTTCATCTGTTCTTGACAGAATCATCGAAATAATACTGATTTTGGTTTGTTAATTTCTGGAAAAGGTGTTTGCTGAATTTACGGGAAATCGGTGGTCAACAGATTCAAAGATTACAATATCTTTGAATTTTGGAATTGCTGAAAAGTCGGGATTGCGAGTAAACAGATCTTATCATTTATTGTTTTGCAGGTTACGACTCGCAACCATCCAGTTGCGGCTCATCACGTTCCAGTTACGACTCGCAACCATCACTGGTTTCGGTTCATCTTCCTTCAATTGCGACTCGCAACCATCAGCTCAGTCTCCACTCGCAATCAAAGCTATTACGACTCGCAACCTTGATTTCGGCTCATTCTGTTTTCGTTACGACTCGCAACCTCTTCAGTTACGACTCGCAACTACAGTAGACTTGACTCGCAGCCTCAGCTGTTACGACTCGCAACGACACTGTTTTACGGACTGTTGGACTGTTGACTTTTGGACTTAATAAAATTAATTAATTAATTAACTGATTAATTAACCATGTCATCGAACAACAGTGAACTGTCTGCCCTTAATCAACAACAAGAATTGGACTCAAAGCTTGGAACTACAACACGCATTCCAAGGTTAACTGATGCTAATGACTTTCCCGAGTGGAAGTGGCGCTTTGAACAGCACCTGAAGGTTAAGGATTACAAGTTATGGCGCAGCATCTTGAGAGGACCTAGGGAGATTATGATGGAAAGCCCCACAGAACCAGATGTCAAAATAAAGAAGCCTCGAGATCAGTACACTGAAGATGATGTGCTCATTGTTGAAGAAGATGATCGAGCTCTTTCCTACTTAACCATGGGTTTGGGTCCTAATATTGCTATTGGTTTTCGCACCTGCAAATCTGCCAAAGAATTATGGGATTCTCTAGTCGAAGTGTATGAAGGAAACGAAGATATGAAAGAGAGCCGAAGGAATTTGCTGCAACAAAACTTCAACAATTTCAACCATATTTATGGTGAAACGGTAGACAATCAGATTCAGAGGTTTGTCAAGCTGGTGACTCAAATGCAAATGGAAGAAATTCATACCACAAACGCATCCACCAACAGACAACTCCTTAATGCACTGCCCAAGAGTTGGGATCATCATGTAGCCATGATCAAGAAAACCAAAGATCTTGCAAGATGTACCCTGTCAGAGATGATCTCACATATCAAAGCTTGTGAGTTGGATGATAAGCAGAGAGAGACTAACTACAAGAATAGCATGCTGGCTGCAGGTTTCTCAATTGCTCCCACCACATCTAGCGACAGTAACACAGCTCTTCTGTCTCAAGGAGGATTCCAAATGTTTCGCAATGCTACATCTGCTAAAACTGCTCCCACTTCAGCAAATGTCTACAGCTCAGGGTCCTCTACTCAAGCTTCTCCTACAAGTGCTGGAAAGGCTTCTGCTGCACCTTCTGCCTCATTGCGAGCAATGAAATGGTTGCCTTTTTCTCGAAACAGTCAAAGGAAAATCTTGAAATAGCAGCTTCCGTCATAAATTGTTTGAATGCTTTTGCTTCAGGAAACCTTGGTCCTCCTAAGTTTTCTATGGATGATTTGGATCAAATTCATCCGGAAGATGTGGAAGAAATGGATATAACTTGGCAGATGGCCATGGCAGCTTTTAGAGCTAAAAACTTTGTGAGGAAAACAGGGAAAAACAAATGGCAAGGTCTTACGTTTTCGGGCCCCGCAAAAATGCCATTTGAGTTTCGTTGCTATAATTGTCATGAACAGGGCCACTTGGCTAGAAATTGTACTAAACCCAAGGTGAATGGTGAACAAACTCCAGCGCAGCCTGCTGCTCCTGTTATGCCCAATCGAGAAAGAGCTCTTGTGACTGCCTCTGGTGTGCCTGCTGATAATGTCAACAGTGGAAGCCCACAACCAATGGGATTGGCCCAAGCTTTGGTGGTTCAGCCTGATTCGCCCTTTGACTGGAATTCAGAGATCGAAAGACTTCACATCTCAGCTCCTGAAAATCAAGCCAACTCAAGCAATATCGCTTTCATGGCCAGCGACGATCCATATCCAGTGAATGCTGATGTGAAGGTGGCACATGAGGAGGAGGAGTCGTCAGCTGAAAACTTTGCCTTCATGACTCAAATCCTGTCAGCACCTGTCAAAGGTCTCACGAAAGAAGAGGTAATTTCTGTTTTCTGCACTCCTGAATGTAGAGAACGAGTTGAGGCCTATAGAATCCACAACGCTGAGCTAATCGAAGACTATAATGAAATTAAACGGAAAAATTTCACTTTAACGAAAAACGAAAAACTTTTCAAAGAGAAAATCGAAGCTCAGCGTAAGGACATCGTCCAACTCAAGGACGATGTTAGTGTAGCTACGGCCCAACTCATCATAGTCAAAGAAAAACTGTGTGAGGTGACTAAAGAACTGGAGAATGTCAGGGATAAATACCAAATTAATCAGTTAAACATTAAAAAATTCGATTCCTCCAGTAAATTAGTCAAAAATCTGTGTGATCAACAATTGGCTTATTCTAAAAAGAAAGGGTCAGGATTGGGTTATAATCAGACTCCTCCTCCGTACAATAACAATTACACATACTTGCCTATGACCGAGGAGGAGATGCTGAATGAAAGTAAAATGACATACGGACCCAAAAATAATAAGCCCTCAGTGAATGTCGAAGGTCTCAAAAATAGTAAGTCCTCAATTAATGTTAAATTTGCTGAAGAGCAGGTAAAACCAGAGACGTGTTTTGTATCAAAGGGTACTTTTGATCCTAACAGTTCTTCGTCATGTGCAGATAAAGTACCTGAAGTGATATGGGGAGATTTGTTTGGAAGTGAACAAGTTTTAGACTCTGATTCTTCTAAAACTTCTTTTGATAATACTAATTCTGGTTGTGTGTTTGGACAAGCGTTTTTGAACTCATTTCATAGTTATGTTTCGTCTTCTTTTGGGCCTGATGTTTTGGGCAAAACAGTAAATGCTTGTGATGAACCTTTTGAAAATGCGTGTGATGATGAATGTTTTACAACTGCTGAAAATTGTGATTTTGATGTTTCTGATTCTCAAGGTGAAAATAGTGTGACCAATGATGTTCCTCAGGACACTTTCAGTGAAACCACTGAAAATGCTTCACAAGAGAATCAATCAGACACTGATTTTTCGTGTGAATCAAATTCAGTGGACGTTTCTACTGATGAATCTGGTGGGACCTCTTTGGATGGCAACGATAAAAAGGGATCATTATTTGTTAATGACGTCTCAGCCTCAATTGAGACTGAAACTAAAAATGATCTGCAAAACGAGAAAGAAGTCATTTTCAATGAAAATTTGAAAGAAACTTTTTGTGAAGAAAATCTTAAACCAACATCTGAAACACCAGCTCAAAATGGTTTTCATGAAACAATAAGAAATGATAACTCTACTTTTTCAGATTCTCATGCTTGTGCCAGTGCTAGTTCTGATCCTCAGGTATCTACACGCTCAGGGAAGGCACAAGCAAGTCAATCAAAACAGAACAAGCAAGCTCCATCTTCAAGACCCAAAAGACCCGCAGCCACTGTGAATCGTCAAAACTCTTCCACAGTGAAACGACAAACGTGTTTCAACTGTGGGATAGCCGGGCACATTGCCAGAAACTGTGTTTCTGTGCCTTCCTCTGTGCAGTCTAAAAATCAACATGCACAACATCAGAAAGTCAAACCAAATCGATTTGGTCCTTCTAAGTCAATGACGACTCATAAGTCTAAGATAATGAAGAACGACCATCGTAGGGTCAGGCCTTCTGATCAAGATTGGAATGCAGCCAAACGTAGACATAAAAATCAGCAAAATCATTTTTCAGAAAACAGATTTAAGGTGTTTGGTAATTATGCTAACAACTGGTCTAAACAATATTGGAAACCTAAATCTAGAGCCATGCATTCCAACTTGCCTCATACACTTCATAAAAATTCTGCCAATGAGAATTCATCAAAGTTTTTAAATAAAGACAATCTGGTATGGCAGAGGGTAACCTACATCGATGCAAAGGGACTACCCAGATCCACTATGGGCTGGGTACCTAAATCTAACTAATCCCGCTAATCGTGCAGGAACAGCTGTGGAGGACTACCGTGCGCCTCTGGTACATGGATAGTGGCTGTTCCAGGCACATGACAGGAGACTTATCCCAACTTGTAAACGTCAAAGAATTTAATGGAGGATATGTCTCATTTGTGGGAGGTGAATCTGGCAGAATCACATTGAAAGGAACTTTTCGAAACGGTGTTCTCAGCTTTGAAAATGTCAATTATGTTCCAGAACTGAAACACAATCTGTTAAGTATTTCGCAGATTTGTGATCGAGGGAATTCAGTTCATTTCACGAAGAAGGGATGTCATGTTCTTAAGCCTGGGATTGTTATTCCAGAAGACTAGTTCTTGATGACAGCTGAAAGAAAGGGAAATGCTTACGTCATTGATATGAACAAGAAACCGTGTGAAGAGATCACTTGTCTATTTTCAAAGATTTCAGAGCATGATGGTCTGCTGTGGCATCGTCGACTCGGCCATGTGAATATGAAAAATCTGAACCCTCTAGCTAAAGGTCAACTGGTACGTGATCTTCCGATCAAGGACTTCATGTTGGTGGAAAAATGTGTTGCTTGTGCGAAAGGGAAAGCTCATCGAAAACCTCATAAGACTAAACCAGCGCCCTCGACAAAAGCTGTACTCGAGCTACTTCACATGGATCTTTTTGGTCCAGTAAATGTGCTGAGCATTGGGAAGAAAGCTTACTGTTTGGTAATCGTCGATGATTACTCTCGCTACACTTGGGTGTATTTTCTCAGTCACAAAAATGAAACTGCTGTCTTGGTAAAACAATTCATCACTTTGGCTGAAAATCAAGCGAGCACTAAGGTGAAGGTTATTCGATCAGACAATGGGACAGAATTCAAGAACGTGACTTTAGATACTTTCTGTGTTGATAAGGGAATCGATCGTCAGTTCAGTGCGCCTCGAACTCCACAACAAAATGGAGTGGCTGAAAGAAGGAATCGTACTCTCATTGAAGCGGCGCGTACTATGCTGGCTGATTCAAAGCTTCCTAGCTTCTTTTGGGCCGAGGCTGTTAGCATGGCTTGTTATATCCAGAATCATGCTTTAGTAAACAAACGTCACATGAAAACCCCTTATGAGATTCTGGAAGGACGTAAACCTTCGGTTTCACACTTTCGCATCTTTGGTTGTCCATGCGTATTATTACTAATGGACTCCAACGGAAAGTTTGAAGTCAAAGGTGACGAATGTTACTTTGTTGGATATGCTAAAGGCTCTGCTTATAGGGTATATAACAAAGTAACTAAAAAAGTCGTCGAGTCGTGCAACATTGAGTGGCTTGAAGAGAATGCTACGGACGCTAGAGTTGGTCCAGATTGGTTATACGATTATTCTGCTCTGTTTAAATCATTTAACATTTTGTCAAGTGATGTTTCAGTTGCAGGTGTGTCTATTCCCAAACAACCATTGTCGTTTGAAGATACGAAAGACGAAGCACAGATGCAAGACAACGTGAGGCATCATACCGTTGATCCACCGGGAATGGTGTTTACGCAACATCCTACACCGACTCCGATGGTCAATCGATCCCCTGAGGGTGCATCAACTAGTGACTCTGCATTGTTTCCTGAACCAATTCCTGAGGATTGTACTGTCACTTCTCCTGTAGTTCACACTACAACCGCACCTAATGAGGGGGAGTCTAGCAACACCACCACTGAAGAGGAGATTGTACCTGATTTGGCCATACCTACGAGCGTCCAACGCAATCACCCAATCGAAAATGTGATTGGTCCTGTAAATGCAGGAATTTTGACCAGGAGTCAATCAGGAACCATTAACACTTGCTTATATTCTTGTTATCTTTCTCAAATCGAACCTAAAACCATTGATATAGCTTTGCAGGAACCTGGCTGGGTAGATGCTATGCATGAAGAGCTGAACTAGTTTGAAAAACTTGGAGTATGGAAGCTCGTCAAGTTGCCAGCAGGAAAACGTAAGCTTGGAACTAGATGGGTATTTCGAAACAAGCAGGATTCTGCAGGTGTCATCGTTCGAAACAAAGCAAGGCTGGTGGTTCAGGGATTTAGACAAATCGAAGGACTGGATTATGATGAAGTATATGCTCCGGTTGCACGACTTGAAGCCATCCGGATCTTTTTGGCTTACGCGTCATACATGGGATTCACTGTTTATCAGATGGATGTCAAGACCGCGTTTCTCTATGGAGATGTGAAGGAGGAAATTTTTGTCGAGCAGCCGCCAGGGTTTGTGCATCCAGATCATCCTGAGTACACTTACAAGCTAGACAAGGCGCTGTACGGGTTACATCAGGCTCCTCGAGCTTGGTATGCCACACTAACAGAGCATCTGTTGGCTCATGGGTACACGCGTGGCACCATAGACCAGACTCTGTTTATCAAGAAGGTAGGACGTGATCAAATCTTGGTTCAAATCTATGTTGATGATATCATTTTCGGATCTACAAGCGAGGATCTTTGCAAGGAATTCGAGAGAGTTATGAAAAAGAAGTTTGAAATGAGTGCTCTGGGGGAGATGACACTGTTTTTGGGTCTACAAGTCAAGCAGAGTTCGCAAGGAATTCTTATTCATCAAGGGAAGTATGTGGATGATGTGCTGGCAAAGTTCAAATTCACGGACGCAAAGCCTGCTGAAACACCTATGGCAGAGAGACCATTATTGACTGAAGATGAAGAAGGAGAGTCTGTCAATCAACGTCAATATAGGTCCATGATCGGGTCATTGATGTATCTCACAGCTAGCCGTCCGGACATCATGTTCGCTGTTTGCAACTGTGCACGCTATCAGGCTAATCCTAAAACTTCTCATCTTACTGCTGTTAAACGGATCTTTCGGTATCTTAAAGGCCGACCTCGGTTTGGCCTGTGGTATCCGAGGGATTCCAATTTTGACTTGTTTGCTTTCTCTGACAGCAATTTTGGAGGTAGTGACAGTGACAGGAAATCTACATCTGCGGGATGTCAATTTTTGGCTGATCGGCTCATTTCTTGGCAGTGCAAGAAACAACAAACAGTGGCGATATCCACAGCTGAAGCTGAGTATGTTGCTGCTTCTGCTTCTTGCTCTCAAGTGGTGTGGATGCAACATCAATTGCAGGATTATGGTTTGACTTATCTTAACACTACTATTTACTGCGATAATGATGCTGCAATACAAATTGTTCGAAATCCTGTTTTCCACTCCAAAACCAAGCACATTGATATTAAAGTTCATTTCATTCGAGACTGTTTTGACAGAGGTCTTATTACTCTTGAACAAATCGACACAGATGCAAATGCTGCCGATTTGTTCACCAAACCTGTCAGCAGCTCGAAATTCAGAGTGCTTGTGGATTTTCTAAAAATGATCCGTTTTACTGATTGAGCATGTTTTTGTTTTTCGTAGGTAAATTTGTTCATAAAGTTTTCTATTCTTAGGTAGTTTTTATTTATGCACAAATTTAGGGGGAGAAAAATCGAAAAATACAAAAACATTAAAAAATTGAAAAATACAAAAAGAGGTTCAAAAGGAAGTGTGGCTGGACTGGGAAATGAAATGAATTTTCACATTATGGTCGAGGGCTGACTCATGTAAGACCAGTATCGAAATAGTTTGACTCTAGTATGATGTGTTGGTAGGCAAGATTGGAAACATTAGCTGTTTCTGTTCAGAACTAAACTAGTACATGACCTCAGAAAAGAAAATCACTTGGAATTAGCTCATGTCTATTTGAATGTCTGTATGTTATCCCGATACACACAATTTTGATCTGATTCTGAAATCTTATCTGAAAAAGTCGTGTACCTCCTCTGCTGCATCCAGATACATGCTGACCTGGAGGTGCTAGGCAACGACAGCTTCTGCTGCATCCAGACACATGCTGACCTAGCTGTCTGTTGTCGCGCTGTAGATCTAAACACCCGAAAGAGGCCCTCTAGTGCCCAAAAGAAACCCAAATAAACCTATATCAAATTGAGAAAAACTCATTTGATCTGTATATTATATCACCTCTGCAAAAGATCTATTCTGTTCTCTTCTCAATCCACTCCCAGTTAAGATTTCAGAAATTTGGATTGGACTTGTGAAATATGTGGTAGGGAAACTGCTTGCATGATAGAGTGAGCTGTGCATAATTCCAGGATTTGATTAGTATTTGTTTGGGTGATCATTATTAAAAATATCAAAACATGATAAAATGAGATACAGGCAGTTATATGGAAAAGGTCTAGGGAGATGAGTTTAAGAGGACAAATATACTGGCAATTGTCTAGATCATCCTGTAGTAGATTAGTGTTGATAAGTGAAGTCAAGCCCGAAACCTTGTGATTTGATCCCTGAGTATCTATGCAAATTTCCTGATTTTATTTTGTAAATAATAGATTATTATTTAATTTTGTTTTTAGGTTTTATTTTGCAAACATTGCTCAAGAGGTTTAATGGGTAATTTTTATTAAATCAGATTTTTAAATGGTTTTAAAAAATAATTAATAAATCTGTTTTGAGCCCAAGTCCATAAGGCCCAAGCCCATAAGACATGGGCCCATGAAAACAGTTGAGTATAAAAGGTGATTACGAGTCATATTCCTTATTCACTCGCAATCTGATCTCATTTCTCTCTCAAGATTCCGGCAATTATCATCGATTCCGACTGGTTTCCGATTGCGACTCGCAATCTGATTTGATATTCATCAAGGTACAATGACGTAATCATTCAAGTTTTGCAGGAAAGTTTGAATATTTGTTGAAGATTCCGATGAATATTTGAAGATTCCGATGAATTTTTGAAGACTCCGATGAATTTTTGAAGATTCTGATGAGGATATGAAGTTTCAGATGATGTTTCCGATGAACTTTTGACTCGCAATCAAAACATTTAAGACTCGAAACCAGCGGTTACGAGTCGCAACATCAAGATTGCGACTCATGGTTGCGACTCAAATTGTTTGTTGCGACTCATGATTGCGACTTGTAATCTGCTGGTTGCGACTCAATTTTGCTGGTTGCGACTCATGGTTTCGAGTGAACAGTGACAGTGTTTGTTTTGATTTTTAATTTTTATCACTGTTATATCTGTAATTGGAAACTTATATGATTTGTGTTGTGTGCAGAAAAATGGATTTAAAGTTTATATCGTCTCATAATCAAGTTGCATATTTGGCACCTCCACCAGTGAAGCACAAGCAGCTGTTTACGTCATTGATAAAAGGCCTAAATACATGTCGGATTGTTCATGCTCTTCGTGAGAATCCTGTTGTGTATGAAAGCCTTATTCGAGACTTTTGGAAGACTGCTCAAGTTGAAATCATTGAAGGAAAGGGAGCTATAGTTGCTGAGATTGACGAGACAAAGGTTATAGTGACTGAGCAGATTATTAGAGATGTGTTGAAGTTTAATGATCAGGAAACAGATCCAATCGAACTTGCTGCTGGAACCATTGAAGCAATTTTGCCTCGTTTGAGTTATGAAGGAAAGTTTCCTCCCCTGGTTAAGAAGTTTGTTCATCCTTACTGGCGTCTATTACTGCACATGTTCCTCTTGTGCATGACAGAAAATAGAGGGGGAATTGATCAGTTGAACACTACACAGACTGCTGCGTTGATTTGTGTGATTACAAACGAGCCGTTCAATTATTCTAAATACATCTTGGAAGCAATGAAGAGGAATGCAATCGGGCTTCGAAAGGATAAGTTTCTTATGTATCCAAGATTTGTACAGATGATTTTGAATGAGTGTTATCCTGAATTGAAGAGATCTGGTAATACGTTGGAGTTAAAGCCTATGGGTCCTTCATGTTTTGGTGCTCTCACTACGAAGAAAGGAACTGAGAAAAGGTTTGAAGGTTTGATCGAATTGGAGAAATTTGGTCAGTTCGCAGAGACAGAAGATATTGGTGAGAATCCAGTGATGGCACGATCTGCAACTGCACGTGCTATTGTTGCTGAAGAACATGATATTCCAAGGAGAGCTGAAGATGAGCCTGAGCCAGAGCGTATTACAATTAACTCTGACGATGAAGGTGTTGAGATAATGTGTAATTCTGATGATGACATAGAACTTCCTCCTGAAGTTAATGCTGATGCTGTTTCTACGGTTAATCCAGTGATTACTGCTGAGAGTTTGGCTCAGTTATTAAAGTCTGTGACTGAAAAGATGGGAAATCCTCCTTCTGGTCTTTCAGTTCTAAATGAAGAGCCTAGTGAAAACCCAAAGGATCCTGATTCCCTACCCTTGAAGCGGAAAAGAAGGGATCCTCGGCTTGGAATGTATGTTGAGAAACACAAAGATCAACCCTTGATTACTGATGAAGATGATGAAGGTCTTTACGATTTTGATTTTGAAAAGAATATTACTAATACCACCACCTCTACCGCAGACATCTTTGAGTCTGATGTTGACGCTCAAAGAACTGATATGGATACCACCGATGTTACTGTCGAAGTTCAAGCTACGAGTGTTCTTTCTGAGCCTGTTGGTGCTGTGTCACTTGGTGTTTCTGATTCTGCTGGTCCTTCTAATGTTGTTCATGATATGCCTAGTAGTTCAAGTGGTAAAAGGCCTGAGGAACCAGTAAGAATGCCTTTTGACGATGACTCAAGTGATGAAGATGAGTTTATCAGTATGAGAGAGATGAAAAGAAGGTTGGTTGTTGTTGAGCAAGACTCGATTCACAAGGAAGCGAAAATTATCCAACTTGAAGACACCATAGTGAAAAAGGATCAACAGATTGAGCAACTTCAAGGAGATGTTAGTTTGTTATTCTCTATGGTCTATGATCTGCGTGGTAGACTTGAAAAGAAGTTTGGGCAGGAATTTTCTGATCCTACAGACGTTGAAAACAAAAGGAAGGCCTTTGAAAAGGATAGTGCTGAAAAGAATGCTGCAATGGAGAAATACTTTGAGAGAGTTACTGATCCAGAAGCAGATAAAGCAAAAGCAGAAAGAATTAAAAGGAAAAGGGAGTTGGTGATTTTGAAGAACAAGAATCTGAACCCAGATGATGTTGATGCTCAGGCTACTCATCATCTGATGGATGTTGGTGAAACTTTGTATGATCAAGTTGGAAATCGCTCAGGTGTGGTAAGCTGGGGTTATGACCATGATAGAAAAAGATGGTGGATCAAGAGGAAAGTTGATCCTGTGGAATGGTATAAACATCCTGGTCAGCTTCAATCATTTACGAAGGTTGATCTGACTGAATTGTCAAATGCACCTTACGTTGATGATAACCCTGGAGGTCCTGGACACATGTTTTTCGAAAGATTGAAGAGGGAAGTTCAGCGTAACTTTCCATCGTTGCGTACTGCTGACTCTATTGTTAAACCTCTTAAAGGTGTTCGGGATCCATTTACTAATAAGAGAATGAAAGCAGTGCACTGGCCCGTGACAGACAAAGAGAAAGTGATTCCGTTGGTAAAGAAGATTCCTCAAGGTGCTTTGAAGTCTCTACATTTCTGGGCTTATGATGAGCGTCTTGGTCAGGCAGTGTTTGTTTGTGATGGTGATGTTAATTTTTGCTTAGTGGATCAAGTAGATGTGCCCAACATTGCTCTTGAAGATTTAGAAGTGTTGGCTCAAAATCAGATACGAGCTACTGAGAAATATGAAGCAATCGCCAAGGGATGGACTGCAGCTGTTGCTTCAGCCATTCATATTCGCAAGAAGGGATTCGGTGGTCTTAAGGATCGGTTGGGTGGTGATCGTGATACTTGAAGTTAGAAGAACCTTCATGCATAAACCTAGGGGGAGATTGTTGGAACCCGAAGGTTTATTCATGTAGGTTAGCAAAGTTTAGGGGTTGATCTTGTCATAACCGAGTTCTTATGTTTTGGGTTAATTATTGTTGGTGCAGTTGTCTGTCGACTACATCTTCGTTCGAGTCTTAGGATAGGGCTTATTGTATAGTGATCGGTAAACGAGAAATCATGTATTAGATTTAGGACCGCTTATTGGATAAACAAGTCGGACCGCTTTTGTGGCATTTAAGTGGACCGCCCATATGTCAACTGGTAGGTTCGCTCATATGGACATGTCCATATGAGTGGTTCCTGACTCCTATATATAGGTGTCATATGGGTGGTTCCAGGAGGTAGAGAAGTTAGTGTGTGTAAAGGCGAAGCCCTGTCCATTTGTCTCCACGAGCTTGTAATCTGACAATTAATCAATAAAGGAGACGTTAAAGTGTGAAATCAAGCTTTACGAAGACTAATTCAATGAATTCCGCCTCTGGATTAGTCTAAGTGCTCTTCTGAACGACTCATCGGGTCAGCAAACGATCCTACATGTGGTATCAGAGCTCAGGAGGAAGAGTTCTTGCTGTTTAGCTCGATTTTCGCTCGAAATTCTCACTTCTACACCTTCTTTTTCTGATTCGGAAAGATTTCACGGTCGGAATT
The DNA here is from genome assembly GCF_002127325.2 of Helianthus annuus. NCBI lineage: Eukaryota > Viridiplantae > Streptophyta > Magnoliopsida > Asterales > Asteraceae > Helianthus > Helianthus annuus. The sequence continues at coordinate 60,728,494 of NC_035437.2, forward strand.
TGATCAAAATCTCAGGGATTGTGCGAAATAGTACCGTGACAAACCCTGGAAAGTTTCAGATCAAAATTCAAAGTTTTTAGGGGTCAAAATGATGTTTGAAAGTGGACCGTGTTTTTGAACATTGTTGGAACCGCTCGAAAATTTGGTCTGGAACCGCTCGAAATTTTGGTCTGGAACCGCTCGAACGGACATTGCTTGAACCGCTTTTTCGATCAATTGACTTGAACCGCTCATCCGGACGAATTGAGAACCGCTCATTCGGTCGGATTACTCTTGAACCGCTCATACGGACGAATCTTGGACCGCTTATTTGGTTTAGTGGTTGGAATCACTCATTCAGACAACGTCTTGAATCGCTTATTCGGACCAACTTGAACCGTTCGAACAGACTTTGTCTAGACCGCTTATTCAAACAAAGTCTGGACAACTTATTTGGGCTGATTGTGAACCGCTTATTCGGAAAGTTTGTTTGGACCGCTTATTCGACAAACTTGTCTGGGCCGCTTATCTGACAAATTGTTGATTCGTCTTTGTGATCACTAAAGATTTGTCGGAATTTTCGGTAAAATGACAATGAGTTTTGATGTGCAGGAAAACAATGATCTTGAAAGAATGAATAGTTGGTATCGAGGACATCTTAGTAATTCTTATCGGAATTTGTCTAAAGAGGTTTGGTGTAAACGATTTGAATGTTTTCTGAGTAAGAAAGATGAAACTTTGGATGATTTGGAGAAACGTTTTGATCGGTTGATTGAGTATTTGAAAGAAAATGATATGGATATAAAAGAAAAAGATCAGATTTCAAAGTTTGCTAATGGATTATCAGCTGAATGGGATGATTGCCTGAAAAATCTGAGAAAAAATGATGATGGTTCACAAATGTCCCTATATAAATTCATTAAAAAACTTAAGGATCATGATTATGAGAATTATCAAAAGAAGAGAGAATTATTGGATAAGATAAAAATAAATTTGGAAGATTTGAGTTTAGAAGTGATAAAAGAAATAAACAAAAGAATCAATTTTTGTTTGGGAACAAAAAGAAAGTCGGTGTATGATATGAAAAGAGGCTGTTATATTGATGATAATAGAAATCCTCTTGATCTTGTTACAATCTTTGGTGCAGGTACATACAAGATAGAGAAAGAACAAGTGCCGAAGGTTGAAGAATCTGTGAAAACAGTATGCTTCAAATGCGACAACTTCAAGACTGATAATGACAAACTTGTCAAAGATGCGGAAAGTTTGGCATTGGAAATCAAGAAGTTGAGAGAAGAGAAACAGGCTGATGAAAAACAGATTCTTATAATTCAAGAAAGTTGTGAGAAGTTGAAGGCAGAAAATGACAAACTGTTGGGTGGTTTGGACAGTTTGACATTTGAAAACAGGAAGTTGAAAGAAAATATAAAGGTTTTTGAAAACAAACAGAAATCGTCAGAAGATGAGGATTTCTGGATCAAGCTTGAAAACAAAAACCTGAAAGCCAGTGAATCAAAATTTCAAGAACAGATAAAAATTTTGGAAAATGAAAAGACTGTTCTTGAAAATTTGAAAAATAAAAATGAAAATTCAATCAAGTCTCATCTTGAAAGAATATCTAAGCTTGAAGACGAAGCTAAGAGTTCAAGGATCAAGATTGATGAACTTGAAAAGAAGTTGATCAGTTTTGCGACTAAATCTGACAAGTTGAATATTCCTTGTCCAAAACCGATCAACTCTGTTCCAATAAGTGACGATGTCACAAACTTTGACTCTGTCAAAGTTGAAGATTGTGATGAGACACCTGATGATGAAAATATTAAAAAAGAAAAACAAAAATTGTTTTTAAATTTGAAAGAAAAATTTCAGAAAACTGTTCTACAATCGACTGAAAAAGGTGAATGTTCTAGACAGAAACCTTTGAAGAAGAAAGTGGAACAGAAACAAAAAGATAATAAAAGTTCATCAGATCGATCATCCAATCAAAAGAAAAAATTACAAAAAGTAAAAAATGAAAATTCAAAAATTGATGGTAATAAGTGGTGCAGGTCGGACCACAGTGCTTCAAAGCCAAATCCAGCAAGTTTGAGAAAAGAATATCACCAAGCCAAACAATGCTTTGATCTGAGCGTTTGGACTCAAAATGGTGATAGGTACGATAACAGAGTGTGTTACAGCTGCGGCTATCATGGACACATTGCTGTTAACTGCCAGTATTGGAGTTATGAGACCAGAAGGTGCTTTAATTGCCACATCAAAGGTCACATTGCCAGAGATTGCTCAAGGAGATCGAATGAAAGATTGAGGGCTAATTCTCAGAAATCGGCAAAAATTCCAGTCAAAGTCAAGCCCCAGGAACAGAAGGTTCTGAAACCTAAAGTTCCAGTACAGTCAACTCAAGAAAAGAAAGTAAAGCTTTCACAGGGGCAAAAAGACAGACTGAGAAAAAAGAGAAAGAAGGCAAGAGAATATCTTGAGAAGATATTGTCCTCGGGTTCACCGAACAAAAAGATTGAAAGTTCTGATGAATCGACTCCCTCAGCCACAAAAACAAGCAAGACGAATTCATCAGATACAAATCTGAGGACAGAACAGAGAGGGAAGAAGAAGGAAAAGGTCGGCGATGAATCTGACAGATCAAAGTCGGACAAGCCACCTGCAGGCAATGATTCTGGTATGGTAAAACCAGAGGAGCCATTGGTTAAGGTAAAAGTTGAGGATTCTAGTTTAGCAATGGATGATGCAAATTTTCCACCATTGTTGAGCAAGAATTCAAAATCACCCAAGGTCAGTCAGGCTTGGGTGAAATTGTTTAAATAGAAAAACCTGACTTGCCGGAGATCCCAAGATGGTATCGTGGATCATGAATCGGCACATTTCTTGAGAAATTTCACTTTAGTGATGTTTCGATTTAAATGTGGTAAATCAGGGACATTAAATTGTACTTGATTTTCTACAAGTGGTTTATGTTAAAACTGGAAATGATAAATCTTTAAAAGGTTTGAAGAAAACAAGATGATGAGATAACCCCGAATCTACAAATGGTTGGAACACAAACTAATTTTTCCGGAAAAACCATTTTGATTGAAACAAACTTAAGTGTTTTGAAATCATTATGGGAAAATAGTTTGTTGTGAGGGGGAGTTCTGATTGTTTTTGCACGAGAATGGTGAATTGAGGTAATTCACATAATGTTGTCAAGTTTCTTGTATAGTTTGTTTTCAATTTTTCTTCAGAAAATCAAAATTGAAACATATTTTGATTTTAGGGGGAGTATTAAAATTTTGAAAAATTTAAAAAATTGAAAAATGAAAATGAGTTTTGTTGCAAAAAGAGGAGATGATAGTACATCGGTGGACTATCACAGCATGCTAGAGATTTGTAAAGACAAAATTGTTTTTAAACAAGTCTTACTAATGATGTGTCAGTAGGCTTCACACAGTTAGTAAATTGTATTCGAGATATAAATATAAAATCAAACTTACTTATTTTGTGGGAAACACTACTTGGATATATAGGTAACCCCTGAAATCTCGTTTGAAAGGTTTCTTATTCTGGAATACTAGGTTCTTGTACTCACTTGATGTCTGGGGTATTATTCCGGGACTTCTGCTGAACGGTAGTTCTGACCTAGTCCCTGGCTAATACTTTCTTCATATGCTTGAAACATAGCATAAAGCCCTCAGCTGATTAGACAATAAAATTGATGATCAGTTGTTGTAGCTGAAAAGATCCTCTAAAGGGGACCCACTGCTAAGTCGAAGCTGATATCTCTCTGCTGAACGGAAGTTCTGACCTGAGATCCCTCAGTTCTCGCATTTTTCCCCTAATTTATATACAGATATCATTTGTAGTTATACTTACCTGTAGATCAGAATATTGGGATCTGGATACGGGAGTATATTCAAGAGGTGGGACACTCAAATAAGTTTAAGTGCTAATACATTAAATACGTATCTTGAATCAATTGAAATTTGTGTAGAGGTTTAAGTGGACAACAATACTGACAATCAGAAGTAAATTTGTTTTTAACATTTGCTGATTAATCAAGATCAACGGTGTTGGTGATATGTCTCAAAAACCGATATGATCCTCTTGCACAATCTCTCAAAAATAGTGTTCATTTCTGTATTTCTCTTAATTCAAAAATCCAAAAATATTGTATTTTTGTTTGATATTTGAAAACTACAAAAAGATTTTCGACAACAGAGTGTGAAGAACTGATTTTTGTCATTTCAAGTGTAAAACATGTTGAACTTGTGGTTTGGGAGAGAGTGTTAAATTGTGAAGATTTGAAATGCAAATTTGGTTCATTAACTTGATGAATAAGTTGAATGGTAACCTACAGTTTGATCTTCATAATTTTTCTTATATGATTTGCTGATTCATTAAGTTGAATTGCAAATTGTATTAGTTTGTAATAGTATGGTTGAGTTTTGCAGGTTTCTGATCCTGTTGCTACGAATAGCCAGGAGATACATCAGAACCAGAGGAGAGCTTAAACAGAGAAAGCCATGAGTTGATTTCAATGGTGATAACGATTTCCAGACAGAGATCTCAGCATGATGATAGGGGGAGTCTGACGAAAGTTAGAGCCAGAGAAAGATCCAGGCATATGATTCCAAGAAGAAATTCTTGAAGAAAATTTGATTCCAGGCAGAGTTCCTGAAGAAGACCGAACAAGAGTGAAGAGCTGGAAATGATCAAAGACTCTCACTGAAGATTCCGTCAACATTCAAGGGGGAGTCTGTTGGTGCAGTTGTCTGTCGACTACATCTTCGTTCGAGTCTTAGGATAGGGCTTATTGTATAGTGATCGGTAAACGAGAAATCATGTATTAGATTTAGGACCGCTTATTGGATAAACAAGTCGGACCGCTTTTGTGGCATTTAAGTGGACCGCCCATATGTCAACTGGTAGGTTCGCTCATATGGACATGTCCATATGAGTGGTTCCTGACTCCTATATATAGGTGTCATATGGGTGGTTCCAGGAGGTAGAGAAGTTAGTGTGTGTAAAGGCGAAGCCCTGTCCATTTGTCTCCACGAGCTTGTAATCTGACAATTAATCAATAAAGGAGACGTTAAAGTGTGAAATCAAGCTTTACGAAGACTAATTCAATGAATTCCGCCTCTGGATTAGTCTAAGTGCTCTTCTGAACGACTCATCGGGTCAGCAAACGATCCTACAATTATGTAAGGGTTGGGCTAGTCTTGTAGGTGTCGCATGGGCTTAGGAATCGGCCCAGATGGTTATGTATTTAAACAACCTTTAGTTCATTGTTTAAGGGTTGTTGATCTGGTGAATAGTTGGGGCGACACATAGGAGACGGAACCGAGTTCCATTCGAGTCTTGTATCAGTCTTTGGCAATCATTGAATGCAAGATTTCGGTTTGTTCTTTGTTCATTGTTTATACTTTGATCATTATATTTATTCTTGAATCACCTATTGATTGGTTTCCGCACAATCAATAGTTTGCTTGATATCATTGAAAGATCCTCACGGGTTTTACACGTAGTCTCGATAAATAAAGCTCCTTTCGGACCATTGTAGTTGTCAATATGTTGGAGGTATTTCAAAACTTCATTGCTCAGATCAACTTCAACCATATCCCCCCAAATTCTTGTTATCAGCTACTTGTTGTTTTCAATTATATTAGTTCTTCGGCGCCTATCTACATAATCAACTACACGAGGATTATTGAAAGCAAACACCTTGATCCAGCCTTCTTCTTCATATCTGAGCAAATTAGCAGTTAGCTCAACAGATTTTCCAATAACAATCAAATGCAGCCTCTTTGCGATGGTTAAAAAATGCCTTTGGCAAGGATTGACTACGATACTCTCGGGAAAACGAAGCATTCTGAAAGTCTCAGAAAGAACATCGAAAGCAACGATGTTCCTCTCACCTAGTGGATACCAATATTTGAAACCATGAAATATATGGTTTTACCAGCATAAATTCCAGGAGACCATGAATAACTGCTTAAACCATAATTATTTACGCTATCGAAATTTATTGTTCTCCATGACTCACGACGTCGTGAGTAAACACGAGCAGTAGCCACGTTACGGTAACATCTGATGTGAAGCACTTTCAGATCATTGGATTGAACAAAATAAATTCTGTCACACCCCCAAAATCCACCTGCGGAACATCACCGCTTGGGAGCGTGACTGACCAGGATCAAGCCACCAATCATATAGAAGAATACATACAGTAAAAGTAATTGCCATTAAACCAAACCAAATCCATATGAAAGGTGTTCCAAAACATAAGTAAGTTATCATTGTTTAGCGGAAGCGTATAATCAAAACCCAACATAATTAAGTACGAAATGTCATAAGTGTTTAATAAGATAATCACGATCCAAGCCCACAACGACTTGCTCCTCCCTGTGCAAGCTCCATGTACCTAACGACCTGCAAGGCATGTAACAGAGGATCAACAACTAGTTGAGCGAGTTCACAGAAAGTAAATGCGTAATAGTAAGTTCGTTTGTAACAGGTGGCTCTACTGGGCCGTTAGTACGTTCTATTGGTGGGGGCTTCCCATGTTCTATAACCACTAGACTATTCGTAACCATATGTGTTCTTCACAATCCGAGAACAGTAGTAAGCATAAGTTCACGTAGGTCTTACGTGAGTATCCTTCACATCCGAGGATAGTAATTAAGTATAAGTATCCTTCACAACCGAGGATAGTAATATGTATAAGTATCCTTCACAACCGAGGATAGTAGTATGTATAAGTATCCTTCACAACCGAGGATAGTAGTATGTATAGGTATCCTTCACAACCGAGGATAGTAGTATGTATAGGTATCCTTCACAACCGAGGATAGTAGTATGTATAAGTATCCTTCACGACCGAGGATAGTAGTAAGTATATGTGTACGTAGATTGCACGTATGTGTCCTTCACAACCGAGGACGATGGTATGGTAGTCTAGTAATAGTGTCAGTACGAATCTATTCAACCTTATTCCTTTAAAACCCATTCCCAAGCCCCGGGAATCCCATGCCTTAGTAAGAGTGTGAACTCACCTTGGTTTGCTCGGTATGTTATTGCTTCTAGGGTTAATTAATGTATAAGTCCGTTACTCACGACCTAAGGTATATTGCACACAAATCCAAGATAAGAGATTGCATTAAATTAGGGTTTACACGTCCTGGATATTCAAGTAGTTGTGTTTGTGTGCTTATTGTGTACATGATGATATGATAAGGATTGTGCACCCATATAGAATCATGCAGTAACATTCAGCAATATACAGTAACATACGGTAATGTACAACAATCATACAATAAGTAGTATTCCATAATATGCATATAGTCAGTCATATACAGTACGTGCTCAACATATAGAGTTCAGTCTATGCATCTCCATTGAAGTCTTGTATCATCAAAGGTTGAACATCATACAACATATTGTGAAGATTAGAACTTTCATTCATACTATCAGGGTAACCTGGGTTTTAAATCATAAAATCAGACATAACAGTGCATGAAAAAGGTCGGCAACCTTCTATGGCAAGAAATTCGGAACAGGGTATTCCCTTACTTAAAACTCGGACAGAGGAAGGGGGGGGGGTTTGAAGCCAATAAACTCGGACAAGGGAGGCAAGGGTTCACAAGGTCGGACTTCATGGTATGCATACAAAACTCGGACCAAGGTGGCATTTAAAAGTCAGATCCCCACCTTGTTCTTATGCCAAACTCGGACCACCCTCCTATGTTTAAAAGTCGGACCCCATATTCTACATAAAATTCGGACTACCTCAAGTATTGCAAATAAAAATTCGGACCTCCCATGCTTAAGAAAATCGGACTATGACAAGCAAAGAAACTCGGACTCCCTTGTAAATCACAAAACTCGGACTCCCTTGTAATTAACAAAACTCGGACTCCCTTGTAATTCACAAAACTTGGACTCCCTTGTAATTCACAAAACTCGGACATGTGCTTTCATTTGAGAAACTCGGACCCTACTTCCTTTAAACCTCGGGCCCCTTAACTTGTTTTAAAAAGTCGGACATATAACAATTCTTAAACCTCAGATAGAAAATCAAACATACGAACATTTCATCGCGATTGAATCAGTTACATCCCTACCTTCAACAACAGTGTTTCTAACCCTAATTTCATTCATAATTACGGCAGAAATCAAATCAATCAACCAACCTATGATCACTAACAACAATCATTACCGGAACAATCCATCAAATATACAACTAATCATCATCATCACAATAATTCAGAATCAATTCAATAATCACAGCCTATCACATGAAGAACTAGGGTTTTAACATCAATCAATCAATGAACAATTAATCACAAACAATGATTAAACAATTACCTTGATTCGATTCTAGATGGATTGGCAATCAAACTTGATGCAAAAGACTTGTGAAACTAAGAAGGATGAGGAGATGGTTGTAGAGAGGATTAGAGGAGGTGAAAGTACGTGTTTTTATTCTTTGTGAATGATTAGTGAATGATTAGGGAAGGGGATTAGGGTTATGAGTTATTAAGGTTTCACTATTAACCCTAAACACCCTTAAGTATTATTTATTACAGTTTCAACACCACATTCCATTATTTGTCAAATCTTTCACAAGTAACACATAACCATGCACAACCACAAAACACTTTATTGTAACAGAACGTAAACAATTCCATAGCAACTAATTGTGCAATTAATCACTAAACAAGACAAGACCGTGCAATAAATGCGAAATAGAATCTTGGAAATTCGAGTTGTCACATTATCCCCAACTTAAAAGAAATTTCGTCCCGAAATTTGGTACGCACTCACTAAGGAAGCTAGGTAAGCTGTATTGTTCACTGGTTTTCCTGGGGTGTCACATCATCCCCCCGTTGATTTGGAATTTCGTCCCGAAATTCAGTAGTAGTAGCTTCAGCCTCAGTAGTGGTTGCATTGGTTCCGAATAACTGGGGGGTACTTTTCTGTCATCTGGTCTTCGCGTTCCCAGGTGTACTCTGGGCCACGTTTGGAGTTCCAACGAACTCGCACAAGAGGGATTCTCTTGTGTTTGAGGACCTTAACATCTCGGTCCGTGATTTCAACTGGCTCCTCGACGAACTGCAACCGCTCGTCGATAGTGAGTTCCTTAAAAGGAACTATGAGGGTCTCATCTGACAGGCACTTCTTCAGATTCGACACGTGGGATACGTTGTGAACTGCACCGAGTTCAGCTGGTAGGTTTAGTCTGTAGGCTACCTTGCCTATTCTTTCAGTGATTTAGAATGGTCCCACATACCGTGGATTGAGCTTGCCTCGTTTACCAAATCGAACCACACCCTTCCAGGGTGAGACTTTAAGTAAAACCCGGTCCCCGACCTGAAATTCCAATGGCTTCCTACGCTTATCCGCGTAGCTTTTCTGGCGATCACGAGCTGCCGCCATGCGTTGTCGTATTTGTTCAATGCGTTTAGTAGCGTCAACTACCATTTCTGGTCCTGAAATCTGACTATCCCTCACCTCTGCCCAACAGAGAGGTGACCGGCATTTACGCCCGTACAATGCCTCTAATGGAGCGGTTTGTATGCTGATGTGGTAACTGTTATTGTACGAAAATTCCACTAAAGGGAGATGCTTTTCCCAGCCGTTGCCGAAATCAATAACACATGCCCGAAGCATGTCTTCAAGAGTCTGGATCGTTCGCTCAGACTGCCCATCCGTCTGAGGATGATATGCTGTGCTCATGTCTAATTGTGAGCCGAAAGATTTGTGCATCGCTTGCCATAGTTCTGACGTGAATCGTGCATCCCGATCCGAAATGATAGAGGTTGGCACTCCGTGCCTCGAAACAACTTCTTTCAAGTAGACGTCTGCTACGGTAGAGAACTTATCTGTTTCCTTAATAGCCAGGAAGTGTGCAGACTTGGTGAGTCGATCCACGATCACCCATAAAGTATCATTCCCACGCTGGGATCTGGGTAGGCCAGTAACAAAATCCATGGAAATTTGCTCCCATTTCCATTGTGGTATCCTGGGTTGCTGAAGTAGGCCTGAGGGTTTCTGGTACTCTGTCTTGACTCTCGCACAAGTCAAACATTTGCCGACGTGAGTTGCAATGTGGGCCTTCATGCTAGGCCACCAATATGTAGTTCTAATGTCGTGGTACATTTTATCCGACCCTGGATGTACCGAGTAGCGAGACTTGTGTGCTTCATCCATCACAAGTTCTCGTAAACCGCCGTATCGTGGGACCCAAATACGTCCTGTTACATAGTAGGCGCCGTCTTCCCTTTGTTCTAATCGTTGCCTTGAGCCACGCAAAGCTTCATCCTTTACGTTTTCCGGTTTCAATGCTTCCACCTGAGCATCTCGTATTTGTGCAGGGAGATCAGACTGAATAGTGAGCTACAAAGCTCGTACCCGCCTAGGTAGAGTGTCTTTTCGACTGAGAGCATCAGCCACAACATTGGCTTTGCCTGGATGGTACTTGATGGTGCATTCATAGTCGTTTAGTAGTTCAACCCATCGACGTTGGCGCATGATCAATTCCTTCTGTCTGATGATATGCTCGAGACTCCTGTGATCGGTGTAAATAGGGCACTTGGTACCGTACAGGTAGTGTCGCCATATCTTAAGCGCGAAAACAACAGCTCCCAGCTCTAAATCGTGCGTCGTGTAATTCCGTTCGTGAACCTTGAGTTGGCGCGAAATGTAAGCAATGACCTTGTCGCGCTGCTTTAACACACATCCAAGACCCTGGATGGATGCATCACAATCTACTACGAAATCGTCCGTGCCCTCTGGCAATGAGAGAATAGGTGCGCTGCAAAGCCTATCCTTTAGGTACTAGAAAGCGGTTTCCTGGGAATCTCCCCAACGGTAGGTAACACCTTCCTGTGTCAGCAGTGTAAGTGGCTGAGCAATCTTTGAGAAATCTTTGATAAACCGTCTGTAGTAACCCGCCAAACCCAAGGATTGGCGTATTTCCGTTGGTGTACGTGGTGCAGGCCAGTTCCTGATCGAATCTACCTTGGATGGGTTGACATGAATCCCATCCCTGTTCACCACATGGCCTAAGAAGTGGACTTCACGAAGCCAGAAGTCGCATTTCGAAAACTTAGCGTACGGTTGTTCCTTTCGAAGAAGTTCCAAGATAAGACGCAGGTGCTGCTCGTGTTCCTCCTGACTCTTGGAGTAGATCAGGATGTCGTCGATGAAAACGGTGATGAACTTGTCTATATAGGGTTTGCACACCCTGTTCATAAGACCCATGAAACTGCAGGCGCGCTCGTAAGCCCAAATGGCATGACTAGGAACTCGTAATGGCCGTAGCGAGTTCTGAATGCTGTCTTGGAGACGCCCTCATCCCGGACTCTCAGCTGATGATAACCAGACCTTAGATCAACCTTGGAGTAGTAACTCGACCCTTGCAACTGGTCGAATAAGTCGTCAATGTGTGGAAGAGGATAACGATTCTTCACTGTAACCTTGTTCAGTTCGCGGTAGCCGATGCACATCCTGAAAGTGCCATCCTTCTTTTTCACGAATAATACTGGAGCTCCCCAAGGCAAAGAGCTTGGACGAATGAAGCCCTTATCCAAGAGCTCTTGTAGTTGCTTTAACAGTGCTTCCAGTTCAGTTGAAGCTAAACGATACGGTGCACGAGCTATAGGTGCTGCTCCTAGAGCTAGCTCGACTTGAAATTCGACCTGACGATGAGGCGGTAGACCAGGTAAATCTTTAGGAAACACCTGAGGAAAGTCGCGTACAACTGGATGGTCTTCCAACTTCTTTTCTTTCGCTGATGCGTCAGTAACGAGAGCCAAAATTGCGGTGTGGCCCTTCTGCAAACATTTCTGAGCCTTCAAGAAAGAGGTGATGCCAACCACAGCACCAATTTTGTCGCTTTGAACTTCGAGAGGTTCTTGACCAGAACGGGGAATGCGAACAATCTTTTCTTTGCATAGGATTTCTGCTTGCTGTTGCTGCTGGCGATTCCGATTTGCAGGCCGTGGACTCCTGAATCCTTAGCTTCATGGCCCATCTTAAGACACCTCTGGTAATGTCCCTCGTTGCACTAACCATCGTGGTGTCTGTTGCATTAGTTACACACTGGGTGAATTCCCCGATATCCACCCTGCCCCTGACCGCCAGAAGTTGGCTGACTCGGCTCTGGTGATCACTATTCTTGCGCTGCTGCTGTGTTTGAGACCGAACGGTAGCTGGACCCTTGCTGGAATACCCATCCCATTTCCGCTTGTTGTCACTAGGCAGAAGTGGTAGCGGTAGTAATAGCGCCGATACAACTAGGCAGCCTGTTCTGTTCCACTGCCTGATCCGTGAGGCGATGAGCAAGACACTGAATGTCTTGGATATTGTCGAGGTTAGCCGATGTAGCATGGCTCTGAATTTCTGAGGCTAGACCCTTGAGGTACAATTCGATACGCTTGCTTGGAGGGTCCACCATGGTTGGACACAAGATGGCCAATTCGTTCGACCGTTTCGTATAAGCTTCGATTTCTGACCCCGTCATTTTCCAATGGTAGAGCTCCACTCCCAACTTGTGGATGTCATCACGCGTGCAGTATTCCCTTTTAATGCGTTCTTTGAATTCGTTCCAGGGGTGGCGTGAGCAGCTGCCAGCCCTAATATCTGAACTTGCACGTTCCACCAGGTTAGCGCGATTCCTTCCAACGTGTCAGTGGCGTACTTGACCCTGCATGCCTCAAGGCATTCACACATCTCGAATACTGACTCGAGCTTCCCAACCCAATGGAGTAGTCCCACTTCTCCTTCTGTGCCACTGAATGTGCTTGGACGATGGTCCATGAAGTTCTTGAATGTGCAGACAGGTTGCTGTGCGCTCTGACCCGTTGCGCGAGAAAGATAGGTCAAGGTTAAGCGCGAGAGTTGGGTCACGAGAGTAGGATCTAACATCCTAGAATAGGTTTGGAATAGCAGGTTATACCTCCTACTTGTGCGGCTGCAAGCGCCGCAGAAACTTGTTCGTTAATGAGAGCCATCAACCGGGCTTGAGTCATGTTAACACGTCCAGACATGATCGAGCAGTAAAGGTAGCATAAGTATGAATGGTTCGCGAGGAGTGCGATGACAGAAAAGTGTAGGCACATAGGTGTTCTTAAGCAGTAACAAGTAGTGAGCAAAGTAATGTAAGCATACTACGAGCAAAGTTCTATGCATATCTAGCATGTAGGCAATAAACATAAACCTTATTACCTAGGATGTTGAGTCTTGCACGTGGAGCGAAGCGTCGTTGTGGATCGTTGAGAGCACTTGTTGGGTTTTTCACATGTTTATCAAAGTAATTTTATCCAAATAAAATTAAAACGCAGCGGAATAAGGATTTAAAACATGTTACTTTGCAAGATTTAAAACCATTTTAAATGCAAAAACCCAAAATCGGATCCATATATGAAATGCATGCTATCAAAATACAACCATAGGGTGTTTTAGAATACTACCTTTCAAGAGCAAGGTGATATGAAGAAGATGATATTCTTGAATGGAAATCTTCAAAGGAGAAGACCTCAAGCTTGCATACCCCAAGCTTCCAACGAACACCTTATGTTGCTAGGATTTCTACACTTGAAACTCAAATGAAACACCCTCTTGATCAACCCACCTTGGCCGAAATTTTTGAGGAGGTTTTAAGAGTTCTTACAACTTGAAAATTAGTAGTAACCATGAGAGAAGATGTTGCAAACATTTAAAAGGAAAATCAAGTGCCTTGTTCTTTGAAAAGATTGCATGCAATTTTATTGGTGGAAGATCACCTTGGGAAGACCCAAAGTGGGCGGCCCAAGCCACCTCCCAACTCACCCAATCAAAATTTTTCTTATTTATTTTTATGTCTCTTGTTTAGTTTTATAACTTTTATAAAACATTACATGACATCTTTATAAGATTTTATGCAACAAATTATAGCTTTTATAATGTTATTTAACCCATTAAATAACAAAATAAATATTCTCTCAAAATAAATTATCCATATAATTTATTAGTTTGTCAAGTGTAATTATTTAGAAAACCGATTTCTAAATATTGTAAGTGTTAATATTTATTTGTTTGATCATATCATAAATAAATATTGTAGGTGTTTGTCTAGCTTGTTATTGGGTATGACCCGACTTGGATCATAACGTACTAGCCACATCAATTTAATATGTGTCTTGGGCATACAGAGTCCAACAATCTCCCACTTGCACAAGATACATAGAAGATTGATGCAAGTAGTAAATAACGCCTAACAACGGTTCACTACCCCTAATACGTATGACGAAGTGCCATTCAATAACATCATCCTCTTCAAGTCCCTTACTTGAAAATGATTTAGGTGAATCTATCATTTATCCTTTCGTTACAGATGTCATGTTAGATCCAGAGACACAGTGTGATCATTCTCTGTTGATTTAACTTTAACAGGCCTTAGACATCTTACTCTCAACGAATAAGAGGAACAAATCCCTTCTTGACTACATACGTCTCTCACAATCACCTTGTACCACACCTGAGCTTAGCCTTGTGTACTGTCTTATTACAGACAGCGAAGAACCAAGTCAAGGTATAATATTTGGTGAATATCAAGACCCAATATGTATCTCTGGTCAGAGGATACTATGATATTCGCCTTTGCTCAAATTTACTTATGATCAATCACAAAAGATTCCATGCAGTAAAATTTGAGAGCGGGTCAGTCCAATATTTGTATCCCACAAATATCTATGAACTTTGGCAGCAACACTTTACTCTATATTCATACCTAATGAATATCCACCAATCCAAGTTCATAATAGTCTTACATTCATATTTGTTCCCACAAGTATGATCGACTACGGACATTTAGAATAATTAATTTATTCACGGATTTAAACATGCAAAAATGGAACATAACTCAAAATACCATAAAGAGTTAAAATAACAATTGTTCCAATATCCAAATACAAAATAGATCAAATCCAATCACTAGAATATCGAAGTCCTAAGGCACAAGTATGACCCTCATGTTTTGGCCGTTCAAGGAGCTTCGTGAGTGGATCCGCAATGTTTTGATCGGTGTGAACTTTGCGAATACATATCTTTCCTTTTTCAACTTCATCCCTTATGTAGTTGAATCTCCGCTCAATGTGCCTAGTCTTTTGGTGTGCACGAGGTTCCTTGATTTGAGCAATCGCACCCTCGTTATCACAAAAGATCTCTAGGGGGTCTTGAATGGTAGGGACTACCCCTAGGTCGGCAATGAACTTCTTTAACCACGCAGCTTCTTGTGCTGCCAATGAGGCGGCGATGTATTCTGATTCTGTAGTGGACAATGCTACAACATCCTGCTTCGAGCTCTTCCAAGAGACTGCAGCTCCATTTAAAATGAAGACGTACCCAGATTGTGATCGAGAACCATCTCGATCAGTTTGGAAACTCGCATCCGTGTAACCCTTTACAACGAGTTCCTCTTCACCAGATCCATATATTAGAAACATATCCTTAGTCCTTCTAAGGTATTTCAATATGCTCTTAACAGCCATCCAATGACTGTTACCTGGATTTTGCTGGTATCTACTTGTCATGCTTAAAGCGCATGACACGTCCGGTCTAGTACATATCATTGCATACATTATGGATCCAATAGCAGACGCATATGGGATTCCTTTCATTCTTTCTTGCTCATCCTTTGAGCTTGGACATTGAGTTACATTCAATATCGTCCCCTTTTGAATAGGTACCAAACCTTTCTTAGAGTTCTCCATCTTGAACCTTTTCAAGACTTTGTCAATGTATGCACTTTGGTTTAAACCTATCAAGCGCCTTGATCTATCCCTATAGATCTTTATTCCCAAAATATAGGCAGCTTCTCCAAGATCTTTAATGGAAAAACATCTTCCAAGCCATGCTTTTACACCTTCCATGGTTGGAATGTCATTTCCAAATAGTAGAATGTCATCGACATACAATACTAAGAAAGTGACGGTGCTCCCACTAGCTTTCTTATACACACAAGCTTCATCCCCGTTCTTGATGAACCCAAAATTCCTAATCTCTTCATCAAAACGGTGATTCCAACTTCTCGATGCTTGTTTCAATCCATAGATTGATTTCTTTAACTTGCACACTTTGTTAGGATGTTTTGGATCGACAAAACCTTCAGGCTGAACCATATAGACATCTTCATCAAGATATCCATTGAGGAAAGCCGTTTTGACATCCATTTGCCAAATCTCATAGTCATAATATGCAGCTATGGCAAATAATATCCTAATCGACTTTAGCATTGCCACTGGCGAAAAGGTCTCATCATAATCAACCCCTTGAGTTTGAGTGAAACCTTTTGCTACAAGTCTCGTTTTATAAGTATCCAAGTTACCATGCATTTCAGTTTTCTTCTTGAAAACCCACTTACTTCCAACTACTTTGGAGTTAAGAGGTGGCACAACCAATTCCCAAACTTGGTTGTCATACATGGATTGCATCTCTACGTTCATGGCTTCAAGCCATTTGTCGCAATCAGATTTTGACATTGCATCATGGTATGTGGTTGGTTCATCTGAATCTACCACATAGCATCCATCCATGAAAAATCCATATCTTTCAGGTGGATTACTAATTCTACCAGATCTGCGAACGTTTTGTGTATGTTGATCAACCATTTGATCATTTTCAACAACCTCTTGTTGAGTGCTAGTATCAACCAAACGTGTATCGGGTTGTGGTTCTTGATCCTCATCAAGTTCCACTGTTCTACTAGTTCCTTCCATAAGGAACTTATCCTCCAAGAACTTACCCTTCCGAGCAACAAATACCTTTTGCTCTGTTGGATCGTAGAAATAATATCCTATATCATCTTTAGGATATCCTACGAAGATACACTTAATGGATCGTACTTCTAACTTGTTTGGGGTGTATTGCTTCACATAAGCATCACAACCCCACACTTTTAAATATGATAAAGATGGAACTGTTCCATGCCATATTTCAAAAGGTGTCTTATCCACTTTCTTGGTTGGGGCCATATTTAATATACGAGCCGCGGAGAGCAAAGCGTAACCCCAAAATGATAGAGGCAATGTGCTTCTAGCCATCATAGATCGAACCATATCCAATAAAGTTCGATTCCTCCTCTCAGACACACCATTATGCTGTGGTGTTCCAGGTGGAGTAAGTTGTGAGATGATCCCACAACTCCTAAGATGATCTTGAAAGGCATCGCTAAGGTATTCACCTCCTCTATCGGAACGAAGAACTTTGATTGTCTTGGTGAGTTGATTCTCTACTTCGTTTTGGAAGATTTTGAACGTTTCAAAAACTTCATCTTTGTGACTTAGCAAGTACACATAACCATAACGACTAAAGTCGTCGGTAAAAGTTACGAAGTATCTTTCACCATTCCTAGTCATTGGCTTAAAAGGACCACATACATCTGAATGTATGATGCCTAATAAATCTTTTGCCCTTTGGTTTGTGCCACTAAAGGGTTTCTTGGTCATTTTTCCTTGTAAACAAGATTCGCATGTATCAAATGAACCAATTTCATTTGTTTCCAAAAGACCATTCTTTTGAAGTGTTTGCATGCGATTTCTGTTTATATGACCAAGACGACAATGCCAAAGATAGGTCTCACTCAAATCCATTTTGAGTTTCTTGGTGTTTGCTTGGTACATCGAATTATCAAATGATGTATTATCATGAACCAATTCATAAATACCATTTGAAGGCGTAGCTTTAAAGTAGAACATGTCATTCATCAAAGCATAAATTTCATTGTTCACAAACTTAAAATCAAATCCATATTGTCTTAAAAGGGAAACAGAAATAATGTTCCTAGTCAAACTAGGAGCATACAAAACATTTTTCAAACATATTTCCAAACCACTTGGAAGTTTTAAAATATAGTCTCCTTGGGCTTCAACTTGAACTTTCGCTCCATTGCCCATGAAGAGACTAGTATCTCCCTTCTTGTAATGCTTATTTCTTTTGAACCCCTGCAACGAATTGCAAATATGAGTTCCACATCCGGTATCTAATACCCATGTGTTAGAAGAAATAACATTTAGATCAATATGTATCATAAAGATTGTACCTGAGGTTTGCCCCGCATCCCTCTTGTTTTTCAACTCTTTGAGATAGGTTGGACAATTCCTTTTCCAATGTCCTATCTCTCCACACTCAAAGCATGGATCGCTTGTGGCAACTTTTGCCTTCTTCTCTTTTGGTTTTGGTGGTTCTGCTTTTGCCTTTCTTTTTCCCTTCCCTTTGACGTGTCCCTTTCCCTTGGCAACATTTGCTTTGGTGTCGGGGTGATGCCCTTTCTTGCCTCCCTCATTGATCGTTAGAACGGGTAAAGCCTTTTTACCCATTCCCGCTTCGGCCGTTTTGAGCATTGCATGAAGCTCACCAATGCTCTTGTCCCATCCATTCATGTTATAGTTCATAACAAAGCTTTCAAATTTCTTTGTTAAAGAGTTGAGGATCAAATCCGTAGCCAACTCTTTGGAGACGGGACAATTGAGCCTCTCGAGGCGATCAATGTGGCTTTTCATCTTAAGGACGTAAGATGAGACTGATTGGGTTTCCTCCATCCGACATGCATGAAGCGCTCGAACCGTTTCGAAGCGTTCTACTCTTGCTTGTTGTAGGAACATTTCCTTCAATTGGGTAATCATGTCATATGCCCCATGATGTTCAAAGTCTTTTTGAATCTCGGGAATCATAGTTCCCAACATGAGGCAAGAGGCTTGCATGGAGTCCTCGGTATACTTAACCCAATCATTGTAGGCTTCTACATCTTCCTCGTCAGGTTGATCGGGAATAGGATCGTCCAACACATAGGATATCTTCTCTTGCTTGAGAACAATTCTCAAGTTTCGAAACCAATCCATGAAGTTGTTATGGTTGAGACGATCCTTTTCAAGGAGGGTTCTTAGTGATAGGTTACGGACGGTTTGGGTAATCGGGTTTACATTGTTAGCGGCCATCTACAAAATTTAACAAAGTTCAATTTTAGTATTTTCGATATTATTAAAATTTTAATTATTAATACCCTTTTAATGTCTCATAGACAATTAATAATTAAAATCTAGAATCCAACGTTACATTTAAATATTGGTTAGGTGACCTTTATCCCATTATTTAAATTAACAAGGTAGTCAATGTTTGACGATTGCAACCCTTTGCAACTTCTAGCTATATGGGATCGGTTAAACATCTTTATGTTTAGTTGGCATGTTTAATCCCATCAACACCTTTGTTCCCCATGCTTCGGTGACCCTAAGTTCATGTCGTCCAACTTATACACACGTGTGAGTTTACACACATAAGTGGTTAGGTGACCTTTATCCCACAAACATGGTGAACCCACCTCAAATATACAAGTTTCCTCAAATGTGGTTAGGTGACCTTTATCCCACAAAGAGTTCCCAAGTAATTCGAGTGTTGTATAAAAGGATGGTGTTTGACTTGTTTTATAAAAGGGATTTTTATTTTTCAAAATTCTAGTTTAGAAAAAAATTTTATGTACCATATATTCGCATGCATTCAAATCAATGGTACTTTAGTGAAAACCAATTTTCAAGGTTCTTTTAATAAAACCCATTTTATTATAAAATCATTAATTTTTAATAACCTTTTATTAACCTCTTTTAATGATTTTTAAAGAACCAATTTTAAGCTTGTTGTTGATTTTTAGTTTGTTAAGCATGCATATCCAAATATCATCCAAACAACATAAATAAACAACCATACAAGCACAACACACATATCAATAGGTGCATAACCATAGCCAACTATTTTGACCACACTTGTTAGCCGAAACAAGTGTGCCAAAAGGTCCTTCCTAAAGGGTGAATATTGACACAAAAAAAGTGTCGTTGAACTCCCACTTGATCCCGCATCCAAATGCTTCAAGTCTTCATCTTGTGTTGTGATTTCTTCATATTCTTTTGAGCTTCCAAATGTCTTTAATATTCAGCTCCAAACTCCTTTGGACTTCAAAATGTGTTTTGGTTATCGGGCTAAAATCCCGTTAAGAACTATGAAGTCCTTTATGCCCGAAAATGGCAATAACCCAAAACCGCATTTTTGTGTGCATCTTCTTTTACATAAAAGTATCCTAATACATTTTTCTAGTAAAATAAAATGCATCTAATCTATTTACTTACATACCAAATGAAAATAAATAAATTACATATTTTTACAAATGGAAGACAAAATAATAATTATTACAACCCATTGAATAATAAAATCACAAACACAAATATATTCACACAAGGTCATGGCTAGGTTATGAACACCAAAAATATATCCAAGTATATATAAATTCAAGAGCAAAATGGTTTCCTTTTACAACCTATATTTTTCGGCCAAGAATGAAAAACCGAAAAATGTGAGGTTTTGTCCAAACAAAACAAATCATCCATATGACATAATTTTTTCAAGATTCCTTTATGCATGTAGGAAATAAATCTTGGAAAAACAAAAGGAAAACCATGGATAAAATTTCGGCCATAGGGTTTCTACAAACCCGAAAACCCGAAAATCTTTAAATCCGATGAAGCAAGCACTCATATAAGCGGCTCTAGATGCCATTGTTGGGTTTTTCACATGTTTATCAAAGTAATTTTATCCAAATAAAATTAAAACGCAGCGGAATAAGGATTTAAAACATGTTACTTTGCAAGATTTAAAACCATTTTAAATGCAAAAACCCAAAATCGGATCCATATATGAAATGCATGCTATCAAAATACAACCATAGGGTGTTTTAGAATACTACCTTTCAAGAGCAAGGTGATATGAAGAAGATGATATTCTTGAATGGAAATCTTCAAAGGAGAAGACCTCAAGCTTGCATACCCCAAGCTTCCAACGAACACCTTATGTTGCTAGGATTTCTACACTTGAAACTCAAATGAAACACCCTCTTGATCAACCCACCTTGGCCGAAATTTTTGAGGAGGTTTTAAGAGTTCTTACAACTTGAAAATTAGTAGTAACCATGAGAGAAGATGTTGCAAACATTTAAAAGGAAAATCAAGTGCCTTGTTCTTTGAAAAGATTGCATGCAATTTTATTGGTGGAAGATCACCTTGGGAAGACCCAAAGTGGGCGGCCCAAGCCACCTCCCAACTCACCCAATCAAAATTTTTCTTATTTATTTTTATGTCTCTTGTTTAGTTTTATAACTTTTATAAAACATTACATGACATCTTTATAAGATTTTATGCAACAAATTATAGCTTTTATAATGTTATTTAACCCATTAAATAACAAAATAAATATTCTCTCAAAATAAATTATCCATATAATTTATTAGTTTGTCAAGTGTAATTATTTAGAAAACCGATTTCTAAATATTGTAAGTGTTAATATTTATTTGTTTGATCATATCATAAATAAATATTGTAGGTGTTTGTCTAGCTTGTTATTGGGTATGACCCGACTTGGATCATAACGTACTAGCCACATCAATTTAATATGTGTCTTGGGCATACAGAGTCCAACAGCACTGTTCTGGTTATAGTCTGGTTTTAATAAAAACGTTTTCCCATATTAAAACCGAGTTCTCTATAACCAATGGCTCTGATACCAATCTGTCACACCCCCAAAATCCACCTGCGGAACATCACCGCTTGGGAGCGTGACTGACCAGGATCAAGCCACCAATCATATAGAAGAATACATACAGTAAAAGTAATTGCCATTAAACCAAACCAAATCCATATGAAAGGTGTTCCAAAACATAAGTAAGTTATCATTGTTTAGCGGAAGCGTATAATCAAAACCCAACATAATTAAGTACGAAATGTCATAAGTGTTTAATAAGATAATCACGATCCAAGCCCACAACGACTTGCTCCTCCCTGTGCAAGCTCCATGTACCTAACGACCTGCAAGGCATGTAACAGAGGATCAACAACTAGTTGAGCGAGTTCACAGAAAGTAAATGCGTAATAGTAAGTTCGTTTGTAACAGGTGGCTCTACTGGGCCGTTAGTACGTTCTATTGGTGGGGGCTTCCCATGTTCTATAACCACTAGACTATTCGTAACCATATGTGTTCTTCACAATCCAAGAACAGTAGTAAGCATAAGTTCACGTAGGTCTTACGTGAGTATCCTTCACATCCGAGGATAGTAATTAAGTATAAGTATCCTTCACAACCGAGGATAGTAATATGTATAAGTATCCTTCACAACCGAGGATAGTAGTATGTATAAGTATCCTTCACAACCGAGGATAGTAGTATGTATAGGTATCCTTCACAACCGAGGATAGTAGTATGTATAAGTATCCTTCACGACCGAGGATTGTAGTAAGTATATGTGTACGTAGATTGCACGTATGTGTCCTTCACAACCGAGGACGATGGTATGGTAGTCTAGTAATAGTGTCAGTACGAATCTATTCAACCTTATTCCTTTAAAACCCATTCCCAAGCCCCGGGAATCCCATGCCTTAGTAAGAGTGTGAACTCACCTTGGTTTGCTCGGTATGTTATTGCTTCTAGGGTTAATTAATGTATAAGTCCGTTACTCACGACCTAAGGTATATTGCACACAAATCCAAGATAAGAGATTGCATTAAATTAGGGTTTACACGTCCTGGGTATTCAAGTAGCTGTGTTTATGTGCTTATTGTGTACATGATGATATGATAAGGATTGTGCACCCATATAGAATCATGCAGTAACATTCAGCAATATACAGTAACATACGGTAATGTACAACAATCATACAATAAGTAGTATTCCATAATATGCAGACAGTCAGTCATATACAGTACGTGCTCAACATATAGAGTTCAGTCTATGCATCTCCATTGAAGTCTTGTATCATCAAAGGTTGAACATCATACAACATATTGTGAAGATTAGAACTTTCATTCATACTATCAGGGTAACCTGGGTTTTAAATCATAAAATCAGACATAACAGTGCATGAAAAAGGTCGGCAGCCTTCTATGGCAAGAAATTCGGAACAGGGTATTCCCTTACTTAAAACTCGGACAGAGGAGGGGGGGGGGGTTTGAAGCCAATAAACTCGGACAAGGGAGGCAAGGGTTCACAAGGTCGGACTTCATGGTATGCATACAAAACTCGGACCAAGGTGGCATTTAAAAGTCAGATCCCCACCTTGTTCTTATGCCAAACTCGGACCACCCTCCTATGTTTAAAAGTCGGACCCCATATTCTACATAAAATTCGGACTACCTCAAGTATTGCAAATAAAAATTCGGACCTCCCATGCTTAAGAAAATCGGACTATGACAAGCAAAGAAACTCGGACTCCCTTGTAAATCACAAAACTCGGACTCCCTTGTAATTCACAAAACTCGGACTCCCTTGTAATTCACAAAACTTGGACTCCCTTGTAATTCACAAAACTCGGACATGTGCTTTCATTTGAGAAACTCGGACCCTACTTACTTTAAACCTCGGGCCCCTTAACTTGTTTTAAAAAGTCGGATCAAACATACGAACATTTCATCGCGATTGAATCAATTACATCCCTACCTTCAACAACGGTGTTTCTAACCCTAATTTCATTCATAATTACGGCAGAAATCAAATCAATCAACCTATGATCACTAACAACAATCATTACCGGAACAATCCATCAAACATACAACTAATCATCATCATCACAATAATTCAGAATCAATTCAATAATCACAGCCTATCACATGAAGAACTAGGGTTTTAACATCAATCAATCAATCAACAATTAATCACAAACAATGATTAAACAATTACCTTGATTCGATTCTAGATGGACTGGCAATCAAACTTGATGCAAAAGACTTGTGAAACTAAGAAGGATGAGGAGATGGTTGTAGAGAGGATTAGAGGAGGTGAAAGTACGTGTTTTTATTCTTTGTGAATGATTAGTGAATGATTAGGGAAGGGGATTAGGGTTATGAGTTATTAAGGTTTCACTATTAACCCTAAACACCCTTAAGTATTATTTATTACAGTTTCAACACCACATTCCATTATTTGTCAAATCTTTCACAAGTAACACATAACCATGCACAACCACAAAACACTTTATTGTAACAGAACGTAAACAATTCCATAGCAACTAATTGTGCAATTAATCACTAAACAAGACAAGAACATGCAATAAATGCGAAATAGAATCTTGGAAATTCGAGTTGTCACAAATTCCACCTGTATCAGAGTTTCGATCATGAATATAATTTAAGTAGTCGTCAGACAAAAACTTATAGCGCCTGGTAGTTGGATTCCAAAGAATCAGCTCACAGCAAATCCCTTCATTGCAAACTAACAACAACCCATTAAACGACGATAGAATACGTAAGAAGGTAGGGTGGACATTGTTAGGAAAACTTAAGGTTTGCATGTAACGACATCCAAATTACAAAGCTACTATGTTGTCAACGACAATTGACGTGTCTTTAAAGGAGAGTAGTTTCTTTTGTAGTGAATCTCCACTTCGGAGAGCATGCATCATCTCAAATGCATGACTTGACAGTTCCCTATAAAAGTTTTTAGAAAGACATTTCAAACGACCAATATCTTCTGCAAGGAGCCTTGTGAAAATTTCCTCAACAATCATTTGAAACCCAATGTTTTCCATTTCGCGGTGAACAAATGCGTGTTTCAAAGCCAAAGAAATTGTAATGATATTGATAAACAAAAAACTTTGAAGATGATTGAGTAGATGGATGAAAGCGGTAATGATGAAAGCAGTTTCCCAATGTATTTTATACACCCAATGAAGGCGGTTATGACTAAATAGATCATCAGACTAACTTAGGGGCTGTTTGGCAACATCTGAATGGTTAAGTGCTGAACCAGTAAGAGGTCTGAACCATTAAGTGCTGAATCAGTAGGAGTTCTGAACCATTAAGAGCCTGTATAATACTTAACCGTTCAGAGCCAAATGTCTGACCAATTTAGATTATAGGTCTTAACCATCCAGACTCTGTATAACTCTTAACCATTCAGAGGCAAATGTCTGAACCATTCAGACATCTGCTCGTGAAACAAACAGTCTGAGCCATTAAGTGCTGAACCAATAAGAAGTCTGAACCATTAAGAGCCTCAGTAAGAGGTAAACAAACAGCCCCTTACTGTTAAAGAATATGATGCGACGATGGTTAGGCTTTTAATGGAAAACATTTCAAAAATGCATTTCCATGGGAAAAGTATAAAATTAAATATCAAGAAATTCAAAGGACAAATTCTAAACCTTAAAAAAAACAGGTTATCATAATTACAATTAACCTCTTCATTTACCATAGGACGTATTTACTATAAGACAGAAGTGAGTGAGTGACATGCATTAACTGCAAATTACATATCCCCATGCATTTTGAATTTGAAATTACCGGCAAAAAGTATGCATCTTCTAAGTTATATGCTTGCCAAAGGAAGGACTTTCAACCTCTACTGGCTTTAAAGGAGAGATATGGGCAGAGGTTTTGAGATGAGGCAGACTTTTAGTTAGATTTTAAAATGATTTTATATATATTAGGCTTTATGATGCAGTAATGACATAAGAAAAGAATTGTTGGACAACCTCTCTGGCTGCCACATCAGCTTTTCTTATGGCACATCGGGATTATTTACCATTATCCGCATTTCAAAACTGCAACAATTGTCTTTTAAAACCTCTGCTGAGCAGGATCTATTGAATATCATCTGTTATTCTTTAAGATTTGTTGACCCATAGCAGACCTTTACTTCTTCAAACTTTCTTCAGACCATGTCTTCATCAGTAGAGGATCACTTGAAACAGATGTTCTCTTTGGGCAGAGTTTACCTCTGACAGACATTTAGAGGAGTAGATGTTGTGTATTTGTAACTGAGAGGAAATTCTTCAAAACACTGTTGACTTACCAAATAATAAAAAATAATAAAATTTTAAACCTCTGGCATAAAAAATAATAAAAAAATCTCTTCATTTAAAGACCAGCAATACTCTACATAGTAAACACATGCTTCTACAACTCCAGCAGACAAAGATGTTGCGAACTTCTGTTAGGCAACAACAGATGTTGGCAACAGTAGCAAGTTAAACAGCCGTTAGATTAGCAGAGGATCACTACTAAATAGATGTTCTCTTTGGGCAGACTTTACCTTTGACAGAGATTTAAAGTAACAGATGTTGAGTATTTGCAATTGAGAGGAGGAAATTATTCAAAAAACTATTGACTTACCAAATCATAAAAAATAATAAAATTTCAAACCTCTGGCATAAAAAAACAATAAAAAACCACTCTTCATTTAAAGACCAACAGTACTCTACATCCTAAACACATACTTCTACCACTTCAGGGCACATGGATGTTGAGAAGCTCTGTTAGGCAACAACAAATGTTGGCAACAGTAGCAAGTCAAATAGCCGTTAGATCAGCAGATGACGATTTCGAGCAGATGTTCTCGTTTGGCAAACTTTAACTTTGACAGATCTATACAGTAACAGAAATTGATTCTTTGTAATTCTTCAAAAAATTGTTCAAGCACAATTCAACATCAACATAATCTAAATCAAAATCAGAGACAATTTCACATCTACATCAATATCGATCTGCAATACTTCGATAATATTAAAAATTACATAATAATACTTATGCACATTAAAATTAGTAAAAATAAAATGCTCCACAAACATTAATAGGATTAAAATTTAATTATGAGATTAAAAGATCAACAATTACATCGAGTACTGAACAACGAAACTTTAAAATCTAACAATATCACCAAGAAATTTAAGAATCTAACAGCAAAAATTAAGTGCTTTTAGCTTCAACTCCATCGAGTACTGAACCTCTCAATGTATATCTTTGACAATCGCCATGAACTCCACGGAAGTTGAAGGCATTACCATCAGGTTTCTGGAAACCTGGTCTCTTGTGAACAGACCAAGATTGTCACACCCTGGCTTTTGCGGAAGCGTGGTTTATTTGATGTGACTTCTTAATATCATAGCAACAATCACAACAATGCTATATGATAAAAACGTAAGATGTTCATCCATTAAAATAATTTAGAAAATGCATAACATATTGTCTTTAAAAATATCAACCACTAAATACGTTACAAACCATGATTTGTTTAAAAGGAGTCCATAAGACTCGACGAAAGACTATTAACAAAACGAGGATTTGAGACATACAACCCGTCCAGGAAGGAGTTACACCCCCCAAACCTATGACCCTGGATGACATCCCTATTTAGTACGCAGCTAACATGCATCACTTGCCAGATCCAATTAATTCCCTGAAATACATGTAGTTTGAAAAGTCAACAAAAAGTTGAGCGAGTTCATGTGTATATGAGTCTGTATAAATCGTTAAAGTGCGTCTGTATAAATTGTTAAAATGTGTCTGTATAAATGTAGGTCTTTGGTATGTAGCAATAAGGAAAAACAGATCAATTAATGTGTAGCTAATACATTAATAAGTGACATGGCCTAGGAAGCACTCAAACCTGTATGCGTATTTCGTACCGGCCCCTCCGGCGGAACGACATAGTCACCACATGCAGCCACTCGCAGGCCCATGGATGGGGCTCGCAACACCCAATAGATCTATCACTCATGCCCCTCGGTCCTTATACAAGGATTAATGGTCCTACGATAATAGACTACCCATTTACGTGATCTAGCAGTAAATTCCCTAGCTAATCATACCATGTATAAAAATGTCTGTAAATGTCGGTAAAAGTCTGTAAATGTCTGTAAAAGTATGTAAATGTCTGTAAAAGTCTGTAAATGTCTGTAAATGTCTGTAATAATTGTAACATGTATTTCACCCTCGAAGTATAAAACTGAAAACAGTTAAGAGAAAAGGGGGACATGAACTCACAGTATTGCGTCTTCGGTACTTGTAACCCAAATCTCTTCAGCAAACACGACTCCCTACATTGTACTATGGTCTATTAGACGAACGGGCCGTGCCTTGCCTTTGTATTTATGTTTTTTAGTTACGTTTCTGGTATTATTCCAAGTTATAATAATTATGTTTAGCTTTGGAATAATTGTTTATACAATAATTTTGTATTAATACTTCTCAAGTATTTTAGATTCGTATTTACTTCCCAAAGATGGGGGTATTTATACATGTCTTTTTTGATTAAAGTATTGACATTATACATTCCTAAGTTCCACTTTAGAAAAATATACAATAGCTTATTTATCCGAAAATAACACATACATAATGTATATTTCCCTGTCTTCTAGAAAAATATATCATAACTTTCAAAATAATATATTTCTACTTGTTTCATAAATACGTTATATGTTGTGATAAATTTCATTTATCAAAATGTTATCCATCCAGAATATACTAGTAGCGGTATTTTGTTACAAAAATTATGGCGAGTTTTATGTTTGCAAAACATAGTCGAAAATATACTAGTAAACTCTTGTCTAGAAAATATTTACTAAGTGTTAGGATTTTCGGAAAATTTCGCCATGGTCTCCTTTGTAAATGGAGGTGTCCAAGCTCAATAGCATATCATTTTCTTTTACATGTATCCCGTAGATCATTTTCAACAATCAAACCGACATATAGACATACAAAGCATTATTTACTTTAATTCAGCTTCATTACCCAAAACTGGACTGTTTTCGAGGATTTTTATAAAATAGTTAACCTTTTCCAAAAATTCTCAAATTTTTACAGAATGTCATATATGTCCCAAATTTTATAATGTAAAATATCAAGGTCCAGTTCGTTACCAATATTTTATAAAAATTCATTTACCCAACTGCAATCAGATTTGTTACTTTCTGATTGCAGTTTACGGAATAATTCACTAAAAATTAACCGTAAGTCCGATTGACGAAATTCCAGTTGGAGGATCATCCTGACAACGGTGACCATCTACTGTAAAAATTTCATGAGTTGATTCTACGCAGGTTTCAGGTTATGACTCCGAAAACAACACACTTTTTCTGTAGTAAAAAGGCAGCTTGAGTTGCTGTCCAAAAACAGTCCTTTAAAAATAGCAAACGACCTCGAAAAATTACGATTCCAGTGCCACTTGTTCGGTTATTTCAAAATACATAATTTAGGCTTCAGAAAATCCATTTTTCGATTTATAAAGACCCAGATACAGCCTGTTTAAGTTGGCTGAAAATACCAATCAGCATGCTGATTTATAGTTTAATCCCTTCGATGTTCTTGTGAATGGCATCATGCTACAACTTTTAACAATAAAGTCAAGGGTTTAGGAAGGACTTACTACTAGCTTAAAGCTAGGGATGAATCTAGTGCAAAGATGAAGAGAAAAGATGGTGATAAGGACTTGAACAAAGCTTTCTTGAGAGCCCTTCAACTTGCAACTTCTACGAATGATCTTCAAGCTTGGAAATGGACTTGTAGTTGGAGAAGATGAATGTATGAAGGAGATGGGGGTGGGTTCGGTTATGTGGAGCAGAAAATAGGGAGAGAGAGTGAGGTGGAGTGTGGATCTTAAGGTGATGATGAAAATCCTTGGAGCCATGTGCCAGCCAATCTAGCCTAGGGTCATAATTACCAAGATCTTGGCCAATAGAAATCAAGAGTACAAGAACTAGAATCCCATCAAAATATATTAGTAATCATTGTCTGGAAATTCGGTTGGGGGGGGGGGGGGTAAAATGAAAAATTTTGGTAATTAGTGGGTAATTAATTAGAAGGTTAAGGGTATTTACTAGAATAGTGGGTGTATGTCATGTTTATATAGTGTATGGGGATTTTTGTGACCGTAATTAAGTAAGAATGATAAAATAATATTTCTAATAATATTTTGGTGCCCCGGGTAATGTCTGGTTGTTCGGTTATGTGTCGTTCCGTTAAAGCGTTTAATTGTACAGTATAGTGTCTTTTATGCATCTTTTTGTAACGAAATCTATTTCCAACACTTAGGAAAGCGTTCAGGACCATTTAGTCAATTCTCTGTATAACAAAGTGTGTTAGGGGCTGAATTGTTACTGAAAACCCGGAATTCTGTATTTAAAATGAGTTTTAGGCACTTTCCGGCATTCAGACTATCACCTAGTGACACAGTCTTATGGTCCTCACTTCCCTACACTCCATACTGGTGTAGTACTTTATCCTTGGCTCATGCTGGCCTCAATATAGTGTCTGTCTATGTGCTGGCATTGTCAGCATATGTCTGAGTGATTCGCTCACTGTGTTAACTGTGCTTTGTGCATCAGGTCTGTCACTAAGAGTCTGTATGAAATAAATGGAGTGACTGTATGTAAAGTCATGCACATGTATGTACGTAACATAAATCAGTAAGCAGTTTAAGATGTCAGTTGTAATCAAGCACAGTCATTAAGCACATAATTAAGATAAATTAATTGTACGGATGCATGCAAAAATGACGGTTGTCACATTCTCCCCCTGTTAAGAAAATTTCGTCCTCGAAATTTGTACTACATTATCTCCTTAGGGTTTCATTATGCGTGTATGTATATGAATAATACCGAGGTGGGTAATCACCAAACCGAATCAAACCTTATTCACATCAAGTGAGTCCAAGAATATATAACCACACGAATCCAATGGTTAAAAGGTATGTGCTTTTAGCATTTGGTGTCGAAGGTACAAGACTGATGTGTGTAAAATGCAACATATAAATTACATCAAATGAGGCATAAAACTAACCCTTTTTAAGTACTAATGTTGGAAAAAGAGTGTTTTTGTCTTCCTTTTGTATTTTCAGGATTAAATGAGCTCAAATTCACAAAAGAAGCAAAAAGACAGCTAAATCTAACATAAATACAAGAAAAGGAACATAAGTGGATTGCCCGACCCCTCAACAGCATCCTCCCAAGCAAAATAGAGAAGGCAGAAGACTGAACACGCCCCGTGCTCTGCCAGCACGGGGCCGTGCCCAAGAAGCAGCAGAAAAGACAAACCTATAGAAGCTTCTATTGCCTACCACGGGGCCGTGTCCAGCGGACACGGGGGCGTGGCGAAATAACAGCAGGCGCATTAATTGTAATTGCGAATTACAATTAATGAAGAGAGAGAGTGTCAGACAAGCACGGGGGCGTGTCCAGCGGACACGGGGCCGTGCCCAGCCTTCTGTTCAGCCTATAAATAGGAGTGCTTGGTTTCATTGCAACTCATTCCTTGGCACACCACCTCTCTCACACTTCATCCACCACCCACCACCATCACAACACCATCATCCACCGCCATCATCCATTGTCCATCATAGAGTGTGTGAGTCGTCTCGGGATCCAAGATTGATCGTAAGAGTTCTTGACAATCAAGGCCATGTTTGCCTAAGTCTCTTACATCACTTGGTGAAGACAAGTGTTTAGTATAATACTTTTTATTTTTAATATTTTGCACTTTTTATTTGGTTTCGTATTAATGATTTTAATAACTAGTTGCTTATGTTGAAGGTGATCTTTCCTTATCGTTTGTCCGTGGTGTCTTGGCATTATTTTACTGTCTATATAAAATAAAAGATTTTCACCATTCATATTTCCACGGTCTATATGGAGGTATGTTAGCTACCTGGTCGGGGGTTAAGGGAACGGTTTGGTAAGGGTCTTGCCCTTGTTCAGCGTTTAGAGGTCCTGCAAGGGACCTGGGTCAAATTTAGTAGGATCTCCTTCAATACCCATAGGTATTGGATGGCGGGGATCCAAACTCTTTGACCCCCTCATAAGTTAACTACTATTAATACTGTAACCCGGCTATTTAGGACTGTATCCCTGCTGACTCAGACTACTTAGTCGAGGGTAACGTCACCGCCAAAAGCGGGGCCTACCGTAATTTGCATTAATAACTTAATTCATTATCTTCCAATAATCCAACCCTTTAGGATTGTATCCTTGCTGACTCAAACTACTGGGTTGAGGGTAACGCCGCCTTCATAAGAGGGGCCTACTACAATAACTAAGATAATCTCTTAAACAGGTGCAAAAGTGCGAAAATAATCAAAGGTTATACTAATACACGAGTCGGATCCAAGTGATTCATCTTGTCTATCTGTTTTTATTTTATTTTTATTTTTTAGCATTTAGTTAGTTTTTATTTTCTTAGTTTAAAAACATTTTCTAACATTTTGATTTGATTAGACGTTGAGGATAAACCGGTACTAAAAGCTCTTGTGTCCTTGGACGACCTCGGTATCTTACCAACACTATACTACGTCCACGATGGGTGCACTTGCCCATATGTGTGTTTAGTGTTAGTAAATATCGTGTTTTATAAATTTAAAACTTGGCTAAAAAGTGTAAAAAGGGCTTAAAATATACATCAAAAATATAACACACCTAACGCACATCAAGTTTTTGGCTCCATTGCCGCGGACACAAGGATTTTAAGAAAGCTTAAAATCGAGGGCCTAATCAGTTTTTCAAAACCTTTTCAAAACGCGCGCACATTTTTCTGCATTTTAGTTTAGTTTGCATTTACAGTAGCCTGAACACGGGGCCGTGCTGCATTTTTTTTAGTTAGATACCCAGATACAGAGTCTGAACACGGGGCCGTGCTCACTGAACACGCCCCCGTGTCCAACGTGACCAGTAACTTTAATTAAAACGCCCAGATACAGATCCTGAACACGGGGCCGTGTTCACCCAACACGGGGCCGTGTCCAGCCTCTGTTTCCGTCTTTGTTTTTGCTTTCTGGTCCCGAGACTCAGTTGTGGTCTGCTGAGTGATTCTTATGGATCAATACTCAGGAGGTTACAACTACACCTATGAGGAGGATGATTATATGAGAGACTATTGCACTAATTGTGGAAACCCGCACTCGGTACAATATTGTAACTTGTTTCAACCATCCCCTTCATACAACTATTATGAGGAGCCCAGGTACCAGCCATCAACTTCATACACATCCTATGAAGACCAAAGGTATGAACCTTCTCCCTCATACTCATATTTTGATGAACCAAGGTATGAGCCTTCATACTCATACTTTGAAGAGTCGAGATATGAGCCACAACCTTTATACACTTATTATGAGGAACCATGGCGTGAACAACCCACCTCATATGAGTACTATGAAGAACAAAGTTACGACCCTTATCCATCATATACTTACAATGAAGAACAATGGTGTGAACCATCTACTTCATATGGGTACTATGAGGAACCAAGGATCGAACAACCGGATTCAAGCTTTGAGGATCCCAATTCTTTCTCTCTCACCGAAGTAACCAATAGTGTGACAACTGTGTTCTGTAAGCACCGTATAATGTAAAAAAATGTTAGTTATCAATAAAACAATACGCTTTGGTGTTATTATATGTGTTCTTGTGTTTAATGATTTTACAATTTGATTCGATTTCGACTTCAAACTTTAAATCACTTTCTGGAAGGTTATACGCAAACTGGTGCTAAAACGCAATCAGTTTAACGCGACGTACATTCCGGAACTGTGACGAAAGCCAAACATACCCTAAATATCCCTTTCATAACTTAGAAAGAAGTTTCGAAGGATTCGGTATGGCGAAAACATGTTTATTTAAGCTAAAGAACTAATTACGACAAAACTGCGAAGCGAACGTTGGTGACCGCCCGGATAATATTTAAATCCCAAAAATATTATGTTATGACTAAAAATTTATTTTTAATCAGGTCTGTGTTGAAAAATAAATTGAAACGCCTAAAAACGTTCTTTTCAAGTTTAAGCGCGTACCGCGTGTTTCTGCGCAACACAGTGCTTATACTGCAAAAGGCGGACAACGCAGCCAACTCTCGGCAACTGAAATTTATTTCAGTAATATTTTGGCAAGATTATTTTTATATAAAAATAAAAATAATTTAGAGCGCCATAAATCGGGATTTAAACGCTAGATAAAATACCTGGTATCCAATTAAATACCCGTTTTAGCCTACATATAGCATATTTATATAAAAACTAACACTTGGACCCCCTCCCCCATATAATTTTCGGTTATATATATATATATGGGGACCCACCAAATTTTGCAAGATATGGCAATATCTCCTTTGATCTTTGTATTGCCAAGTGTTAGTGCATGCCATGTCCATATCTCTACAAAATCTCCTACATATATCTTCACAATCTAACCAAGATCATTCACACTCAACCCTAACTCTCCCTCTCTCCTCAAAATCGTCCCCCATCTCTCTCTCTCTACCTTCAAATCTTCAAGACTTGTTCTTCATTCAAAGCTTTGAAGGTGATCCATGGAGGTTGCAAGTTGAAGGGCATTCAAAGGAGCTTTGTTCTAGTCTTGTTCATCATCTTTCTCACCATCATCTTCACTAGAATTTCTACCCTAGCCTTGTGCAAGTAGTAAGTCCATTCATACTCTTGTCTCACTTCGATTCTTGTTCGATTGTTGATTGTTTTTCACACACAAAAACTCAAACAGCTTGCTGAGTTGGATTTCCAGCCAACTTCAACAGGCTGTAACGGGGTCATTTTAAGTCGAAAAATGGAATTTCTAAAGCCTAAAATGAGTCTTTTGGAATAACTAAGCAAATGGCACTGGAATCATAATTTTGCGAGACCGTTTACTATTTTTAAAAGGTTATTTTTGGACAGCAGCTCAAGCTGCATTTTTATTGCAGAAAAAGTATGACATTTTCGGAGTCACAACTTAAAACCTGAATAAAATCAACCCATGAAATTTTTACAGTAGATGGACACCTTTGTCAGGACGACCCTCCAACTGGAATTTCGTCAAACGGACTTACGGTTGATTTTTAGTGAATATTTCCGTAAACTGCGATCAGAATGGTAACAAATCTGATTGCAGTCGAGAAAATGATTTTTTTATAAAATATGGGTAACAAATTGGACTTTGATATTTTTACACAATAAATTTTGGAACATATGTCATATTCTGTAAAAATTTCGAGATTTTTAGAAAACGTTAACTATTTTATAAAAATCCTCGAAAACAGTCCGGTTTCGAGTTATAAAGCTGAAATGAAGTATGCAACGTTTTGTTTGTCGATATGTCAATTTGGTGATTGAAAATGAACTATTGGTTTTATATAAAAGAAAATGATATGCTATTAAAGCATGGACACCTCTATTTACAAAGGATACCCTACCGAAATTTTCCGAGAATCCGAACACTTAGTAAAATATTAGAGAAAGCAGGTACGAAATAGTTGTCTAACTATTTTTCTAATATCGATAGTTAAGTTAAAATAATTATTATTGTTTTAACAAAATAACCTAAGTAACGCAAATCAAAACACTAAACTCTAAGCCAAGGCACGACCCGCTCGTCTAATAGACATTAGTACGTTGTAGGTTGTCGTGTAGCGGACAGGGTTTGAGATTCGATTCAAGACGCAACACCGTGAGTACATAGACCCCTCTTTTACTGTTTTTCAAACATTTTGGGGTGAAACACATGTGCCTACTTGTTACTTTCATGATTTCATGCTTTTATATCATATACTTGCTATGTTCATTAATACATTGTTTTACAAGACATATTCATGCTATGTATGTTCATCATACTTAGTACATTGTTTTACATGACATCTTCATGCTATGTATGTTCATCATACTTAGTGCATTTATTTTACATGACATTTTCACGCTATGTATGTTCATCATACTTAGTGCATTTATTTTACATGACATTTTCACGCTATGTATGTTCATCATACTTAGTGCATTTATTTTACATGACATTTTCACGCTATGTATGTTCATCATACTTAGTGCATTTATTTTACATGACATTTTCACGCTATGTATGTTCATCATACTTAGTGCATTGTTTTCACATGCTTACATATTGGGTATGACATTTGGTTTGTTTAAGTGGGACCATATACATTCATTAACTTTGATCACGCCGCTCGTTAGTAGGTAATGGTACCATAGGAATTGACAACTCTCGTTCCTGACATCCTGGGTATGTTTGGATGGAAGGAATGACCGAATTCGATTAAAACATTTAGACAGATAGACCTTTAATTTGTTTAAAGGTTTATCACCACAGTTGCAAGGCTTGGATGTATGCATTTTCACAATACCGCATAAATGTATGTATTCATTATAGCATGCATTTTCCACAAAACATAACATTGATTTAAACCACGTTTTACTGAAATGCATTGTTTTGTGCATTTTTACCTATGGTGTAGTTGATACATATATCACTTGCCATGCATGACATTTTGTTTACACATTAAATGATTGACATTTGACATAAACATTTTGATATTGACATATACATTTCATAAACATTTCTACATAAACATTTTGACATGGTTTTCACAAAGACATTTGGCAAATGGTTTAGACATGGGCAATTTACATTGGTGGTTTGTTTGGGTAAGTGATTTGAGTAACGAGACGTGTGTAATGTGATACAAGCATGGTGGATACGCTGCTGGTACTTCCTAAATATAAGTGCTTGTATTATATTACATGTCGTAGCGTTATTTAAATCATTCAATTTGGACCTATACATTTTATATAAATAACAGATTTTCACAAGACAATGTTTTACAAAACAGTTTATTTTATACATCTTATTTTACTTGGTTATCCTTTTAACCATACATTATTCTTTTACTTGTACATATACATATCTATCATCGCTTTTCAAATGACTTATAAAACAAAACATTCTACAAGGATCATGACTGACTTTTGTTAAGCACCTTTTTCTAAACCTATAAGTCATGAATCCTAAATCAATAAAACCTATGTACTCGCCGGCATTTTTGTGACAACTCGAAATTTAGAACCTTTCGTTGTAACTTGCTTGTACGTTATGTGATTAGTTGAATGATTAAACTTAATGATAACGTGAACCTTTATGTGATATGTGCTTTATTATGTGTGCGTTGGTATATTTATGTATGCGTTATATGCGAGCCGAGAACCCAACACGAAACAACAAAGAACCCGACTCGAGACCATGAGGTCTCGAGTGAATAGTGACCGAATGGGCCTTTGGGCCGAGAACCTTTTGGCCGGTTGGGCCTTTGGGCCGTAACCCCCCCCCCCACTCGAAACCCACTAAGGGTGCACACACTTGAACTAGCCTATATATACCACCCTTAGTTATTTGTTACCACTTTGTTGAACATTACAACACACACACTCTCCTACTTCTCTCTCACCTAAACTCTAGAACACAAACACTTCATCATTCTCGGATTTGGACTTGGATCGGCTCACACACACACCCGGTTGGAAGCTTTACACACACACCCTCGAAACCCATTAACCGGTTAGTGCTTTTAATGTTTATGGATTTATGTTAGTCATGCTAAATGATAAAATGCATGAGATGATGTTTATTGTTAGTGTTTCTTGATGATTATTGTTGAATGCTTAGTGATAGTATGTTCATGCTATGATTGTGCTTAAATAGATGTATGAATGAGATGATGTTTTATGTGTGTTAAAAAGTTAGTGTTGGAATGTGTTCATGTGTTAAATAGAGTTTAAACTACTAGACTTGATGATTCATGAAATCGGTTTACATATGTCATGAAATCGGCTAAGGAGTATGTTTGTCATGTTAGGATGCATGCTAGTAAATTGTATCTTGATGGTTGTTCATAGTTTTGTTTGAATAAAGGATGAATACTTGATGAATATGGGTTTGAATATATGAAGAACACTTTGAATGATAGTTGAAGATTAAAAAAAACCCTTGTGATTTTGATCCATCTTTGACTAATAGCCTGATTAGGAAATATGTTAGTGGAATCCTATTGGTTATTTCCTGATTTAGGGCCTGATTATATTGTACCATTTGGCTGACCACATCTGCATCAACACGTGAACTTGAAAACGACAGCTTACGACTCGCAATCACCTAGTTGCGACTCGCAACCACAGCGTGATGACTCGAGACCACGCGGTTGCGACTCGCAACCATAACAGGACAAGCCGAGACCACAGGTTACGAGTCCCGTTGCGACTCGAGACCTTAGCATGATGAACCGAGACTACGGTTGCGACACCGGTTGCGACTCGCAACCACCTGAGATCAGCACACACAGCATGACTCGAGACCATGCTTGCGAGTCCGGTTGCGACTCGAGACCACACTTTTGGGCCTTAGTTAATGGGCCAGACTGATGGGCTTCTGTGTTAACTGCTTTTACGTGTTTGGGCCTAAGTAGTTGGGCTGAACATGTGAACCGTATGTGCTACTGTTGATTAAGAACACTTTGAACTGTTACTGCTAAACGTGCTTGCCAAACGTGTTGAACATTTGTGCACTACTTGGTTCGAATCTGATTATAAGTGATATCCGTGTTAGGACGTAAACTGACTACTTGCGACTTGATTGACTTTCTGTGATTAACTGCCGAGCAAACCAAGGTGAGTTCACACCCTCTACAAAGCATGGGATTCCCTGGGTTGGGAACGGGGTTAAGGAACGTGGATTCCTCGTCCTCCTTGGGTAGGACGTCTGTGGTTCAGGAATGTGATTCCTCGTCCGGATGGACAGATAAACGTACTAGACTAAAACTCTATCACGAAGTCCCTCCTTTTTGTATCGACTAATCGCCTGGCCAATGGCGAGCGGGTCATTAGTTAGATAGCGCTATTTAGGTCTGACAAGCCTCACACCGTGCCGCAGAGGACGGGCGTGAACTAATGGATCTGGGGCACGTCAATGATGATAGACATTGATGTTTTCAGGGCACATAAACATGACTACAGTCAGCAGTCGATATGGTAACGAGTCTAGTGTACGCATGGGGTAACCCCCACGGCCGAAATGCCTGATAACTATCATGGGGTAGCCCCCACGGCCGGAGTGCCGGAGTAACTGGGAACGAACATGTCACGTTTTTAAACTATGGGGTAACCCCCACGGCAGGATGCCAGTTAAAGTAAACTGTTTTCGAAACAACTAAAACGAACGCCCACCCGTGAACTCACTCAACTAGTTGTTGACTCGTTACTACATGCTTTGCAGGACCATAGGTACTCAACTGGAGCTTGCATGGAGGAGGATCGTTGTGGGACACGGATTGCTGCGTGCTATGTTAAACTTGGAAACTTTTGAACTTATGTTATAACTTTAAACTTATGCTTCCGCTTGCAACTTAAACTTATTTGTTTTGGAACACCAATCGTATTGGTTAAACTTTTATAATTACTTATGTGCTTGTTCAGTATGATTGGTGGCTGGATCCTGGTCAGTCACGCCTCCAAGCGGTAGTACTCCGCAGGTGGGATTTTGGGGGTGTGACAGATTGGTATCAGAGCCATTGGTTATAGTGAACTTGGTTTTAATAAAGGAGAAACGTTTTTGTTAAAACCAGACTATAACCGGAACAGTGCTCAACGGTCCACAACGACACTTCGCTCCTCATGCAAGGCTCGACGTTCTAGGTAATATGATGTATGTATATTGCCTACTTGTTAGTTACGTAGTACATTGCTCATGGTATGCTTGATTAGTATAGCTACTGTTGTTTGAACACGTGTGTGCTTACTCTGTCCTACTATCGTACTTTCGCGAACCTCTCTCACACGTGTTACTCTTATTATGAAGAACCATGTCTGGACGCGTTAACATGACACAAGCCCAGTTGACGGCTTTGATCAACGAACGAGTTGCCGCAGCGCTCGCAGCTGCACACGCAGGAGGTATATCCTGCAGTCCGAAATTGTTCTAGGATCATTTGGATCCTACTCTCGTGAACCAACCTTTGTGTTAAACTCTGTCTTTTCTTTCACCTACCTTAGGTCAGTATGCTCAGGCACCGGTGTGCACTTTTAAGACCTTTATGGACTGTCGACCCACTACTTTTAGCGGCACTGAAGGAGCAGTAGGTCTCCTACACTGGTTTGAGAAACTGGAGTCTGTGTTCGAAATGTGTGAATGCCCTGAAGCGCGCAGGGTGAAGTATGCTACTGGTACTCTCGAGGGTTTGGCCCTCACGTGGTGGAATGCTCAAGTGCAGATGTTAGGGTTGGTTGCTGCCAACGCCACCCCATGGGAAACTTTCAAGGAAATGATCAGGGAGGAATACTGCAGTCGTGACGACATTCACAAACTGGAAGATGAGTTCTACAATCTTAAGATGTCGGGGTCAGAGATTGAAGCATACACTAAGAGATCGCATGAGCTTGCCTTGTTGTGTCCTACTATGGTGGATCCTCCGTATAAACGAATTGAACTCTATCTCAAGGGCTTGGTGCCAGAGATCCAAAGTCATGTGACTTCAGCAAACTTGACTACTATCCAGCAGGTTGTACAGTTGGCTCACCGTCTCACTGACCAAGCGGTGGAGCAGAACAAGTTACCAAAGCGTATAGGTGCTGCAACTACTTCTGGTACTTCTAGTGGGGATAAACGGAAATGGGATGGAACTTCAGGTAGGGGTTCAACTTCGGTGCAAACTCAGTCTCAGCAGAGAAAGACGGACGATCACAAGAGCCCCAGTCAGCAATCGTCCGGTGGTCAAAGTCACGGTGGGTACAAGGGGAATCACCCCAAGTGCAATCGTTGCAACCTACACCACAGTGGGCCATGCGCCGGGGGCAACTGTCATCGGTGCAACAAGCCTGGCCATGTTGCAAAGGATTGCAGGAGCGCATACCCCGCCAATCAGAATCGTCAGCAACCTCAGCAGAACCAGCGACAGCAACAGGGTAACAACAAAGGGTGCTTTCAATGTGGAGCTGAAGGCCACTTCAAGAAAGATTGTCCCCAACTGAACCAGAACCACAACAACAATCAAGGGAATGGTAACAATGGGAACAACAACAATGGTGCTAGGGGACGAGTGTTCGTGATTGGTCAAGGTGAAGCAAGGAATGATCCCAACGTGGTGACGGGTAAGTTCCTTCTCGACGACTTTTACGTTACAGTCTTATTTGATTCGGGTGCCGATACTAGCTATGTGTCACTAGAAGTTAGTAAGATGCTTAAGCGTATTCCTACACCCCTGAGCGACAAACACACCGTAGAACTAGCTAATGGTAAGAGTTTGGAAGCCTCACACGTAGTCAAGGGTTGCCAGCTTAT
The DNA here is from genome assembly GCF_002127325.2 of Helianthus annuus. Lineage (NCBI taxonomy): Eukaryota > Viridiplantae > Streptophyta > Magnoliopsida > Asterales > Asteraceae > Helianthus > Helianthus annuus. Next base: position 60,769,403 of record NC_035437.2, read on the forward strand.
TCTCGCTAATCAGACCTTCACTATCGATCTTATTCCTATTGTCTTGGGTAGTTTCGACGTTGTCATTGGGATGGATTGGTTATCCCAACATCGAGCAGAGATTCTTTGCAACGAGAAGATCGTTCGTATTCCTAGTTTAGGTAGCGAACCTCTCATGATTCGTGGCGACAAGAGAAGTGCTGTTGAGAACATCATCTCTCTTCTTAAGGCCCAGAAATGCTTACGAAAGGGTCACACTGCGATTTTGGCTCTAGTTACTGATACCACAGAAAAGGAGAGGAAGTTAGAAGATTTTCCCGTTGTACGCGACTATCCTGAGGTATTCCCTGAGGAATTGCCCGGTCTTCCGCCCCATCGCCAAGTCGAGTTTCAGATTGATTTAGCTCCTGGAGCCGCGCCTGTAGCCCGTGCACCTTATCGATTAGCGCCATCAGAGTTGGAAGAACTCTCCACGCAACTACAAGAACTCTTGGATAAGGGTTTTATTCGTCCTAGCTCATCGCCTTGGGGAGCTCCAGTACTTTTTGTGAAGAAGAAGGATGGTACCTTCAGAATGTGTATCGACTATCGTGAACTCAACAAGGTAACTGTGAAGAATCGTTATCCTCTACCGCGCATTGACGACTTGTTCGACCAGTTGCAGGGGTCGAGCTACTATTCAAAGATCGATCTGAGATCGGGATATCACCAGTTGAGAGTTCGAGAAGAGGATGTCTCTAAGACGGCCTTTAGGACTCGTTATGGGCACTATGAGTTTTTGGTCATGCCGTTTGGGCTGACGAACGCACCGGCAGTTTTTATGGATTTGATGAACCGAGTTTGCAAGCCGTACCTGGACAAGTTTGTTATAGTCTTTATCGACGACATCCTGATCTATTCTAAGAGCAAAGAAGAGCACGAACAACATCTACGACTTATTCTGGAACTCCTTCGGAAGGAACAGCTTTACGCGAAATTCTCGAAATGCGACTTCTGGCTTCGAGAGGTCCATTTCCTAGGGCATGTGGTGAACAAGGATGGGATTCACGTTGATCCATCCAAAGTGGAATCTATTAAGAACTGGCCTGCGCCTCGCACACCAAAGGAAATTCGCCAATTTTTGGGATTGGCAGGTTACTACAGGAGATTCATCAAGGATTTTTCTAAGATCGCGCAGCCTCTCACGTTGTTAACACAGAAGGGCGTTGTCTATTATTGGGGAAATGCACAAGAGTTAGCTTTTCAGCATCTAAAGGATAGACTTTGTAGTGCACCTATTCTTTCACTGCCAGAGGGCACAGATGATTTTGTGGTTTACTGTGATGCATCAATTCAAGGTCTTGGTTGTGTATTGATGCAACGAGATAAAGTTATAGCTTACGCCTCACGACAACTCAAAGTTCACGAGAAGAACTACACGACGCATGATTTAGAGCTGGGAGCTGTTGTCTTCGCACTTAAACTATGGCGGCATTACCTGTACGGAACCAAGTGCGCCATCTACACCGACCACAGAAGTTTAGAACACATATTCAAGCAGAAGGAACTGAATATGCGGCAGCGACGATGGGTCGAACTGCTGAATGACTATGAGTGCTCTATCAGATATCACCCGGGCAAGGCCAATGTTGTGGCAGACGCCCTCAGTCGAAAGGACACTACGCCTAAGCGCGTAAGAGCTTTACAACTCACGATCCATTCTAGTCTACCTTCCCAAATACGAGCTGCTCAGATAGAAGCACTGAAACCAGAAAACGTTAGAGCTGAAGCTCTACGCGGGTCAAGGCAACGCTTAGAACAGAAGGAAGACGGTGCTTATTATGTGACAGGACGCATCTGGGTCCCACACTATGGCGACTTACGAGAACTTGTGATGGATGAAGCGCACAAATCCCGCTACTCGGTACACCCTGGTTCGGACAAGATGTACCACGATATTAAGACTACGTATTGGTGGCCTAGCATGAAGGCCCACATAGCAACTTATGTCAGCAAGTGTTTGACTTGTGCGCGAGTCAAGACGGAATATCAGAAACCCTCAGGCCTACTCCAACAACCAGAGATACCACAATGGAAATGGGAGCAAATTTCCATGGATTTTGTTACTGGCCTACCTAGATCACAGCGCGGAAACGATACTATCTGGGTGATCGTGGATCGACTCACGAAATCCGCACACTTCTTGGCAATCAAGGAAACAGACAAATTCTCCACTCTGGCGGAGATATACCTCAAGGAAGTTGTTTCGAGGCACGGGGTGCCCACCTCTATCATCTCTGATCGAGATGCACGTTTTACTTCGGAACTGTGGCAGGCAATGCACAAGTCTTTTGGCTCACGTATAGATATGAGCACAGCGTATCACCCACAGACGGACGGGCAGTCCGAGCGAACTATTCAAACCTTAGAAGACATGCTCCGTGCATGTGTAATCGACTTTGGCAACAGCTGGGAAAGACATCTGCCACTTGTGGAATTTTCATACAATAACAGCTACCACACCAGCATTAAAGCTGCTCCGTTTGAGGCATTGTACGGACGTAAATGCCGGTCACCTCTCTGTTGGGCAGAGGTGGGGGATAGTCAGATCACTGGTCCAGAACATGTGGTAGACACTACTGAGCGGATCGCTCAAATACGACAACGCATGGCGGCCGCTCGTGACCGTCAGAAGGCCTACGCCGATAAGGGCAGGAAACCACTTGAGCTCCAGGTTGGGGAGCGGGTATTACTCAAAGTTTCACCCTGGAAGGGTGTGGTTCGCTTTGGTAAACGCGGCAAACTCAGCCCACGGTACGTTGGACCTTTTGAAATCATCGAGAAAATAGGCAAGGTGGCCTACAGACTGAAATTACCAGCAGAACTCGGGGCAGTTCACAACGTTTTCCATGTGTCGAATCTGAAGAAGTGTCTGTCAGATGAGACGCACGTAGTTCCTCTGAGGGAACTCACGATCGACGAACAGTTGAAATTCGTCGAAGAACCTGTCGAAATCACGGACCGGGATGTTAAGGTCCTCAAGAGCACTAGAATACCTCTCGTTCGAGTTCGTTGGAACTCACGTCGCGGCCCAGAGTTCACCTGGGAGCGCGAAGATCGGATGAAACAAAAGTATCCCCAACTGTTTGAGAACAGTACAAACGCTACTGAGGCTGAAGCTACGGAATTTCGGGACGAAATTCCAGATCAACGGGGGGTGGATGTGACACCCCAGGAAAACCGGGAAAACCATGCAACTTGACTAGCTTCCTCAGTGAGTGCCATCAAATTTCGGGACGAAATTTCTTTCAACTTGGGGATGATGTGACAACTCGAAATTTAGAACCTTTCGTTGTAACTTGCTTGTACGTTATGTGATTAGTTGAATGATTAAACTTAATGATAACGTGAACCTTTATGTGATATGTGCTTTATTATGTGTGCGTTGGTATATTTATGTATGCGTTATATGCGAGCCGAGAACCCAACACGAAACAACAAAGAACCCGACTCGAGACCATGAGGTCTCGAGTGAATAGTGACCGAATGGGCCTTTGGGCCGAGAACCTTTTGGCCGGTTGGGCCTTTGGGCCGTAACCCCCCCCCCCCCCCCCCACTCGAAACCCACTAAGGGTGCACACACTTGAACTAGCCTATATATACCACCCTTAGTTATTTGTTACCACTTTGTTGAACATTACAACACACACACTCTCCTACTTCTCTCTCACCTAAACTCTAGAACACAAACACTTCATCATTCTCGGATTTGGACTTGGATCGGCTCACACACACACCCGGTTGGAAGCTTTACACACACACCCTCGAAACCCATTAACCGGTTAGTGCTTTTAATGTTTATGGATTTATGTTAGTCATGCTAAATGATAAAATGCATGAGATGATGTTTATTGTTAGTGTTTCTTGATGATTATTGTTGAATGCTTAGTGATAGTATGTTCATGCTATGATTGTGCTTAAATAGATGTATGAATGAGATGATGTTTTATGTGTGTTAAAAAGTTAGTGTTGGAATGTGTTCATGTGTTAAATAGAGTTTAAACTACTAGACTTGATGATTCATGAAATCGGTTTACATATGTCATGAAATCGGCTAAGGAGTATGTTTGTCATGTTAGGATGCATGCTAGTAAATTGTATCTTGATGGTTGTTCATAGTTTTGTTTGAATAAAGGATGAATACTTGATGAATATGGGTTTGAATATATGAAGAACACTTTGAATGATAGTTGAAGATTAAAAAAAACCCTTGTGATTTTGATCCATCTTTGACTAATAGCCTGATTAGGAAATATGTTAGTGGAATCCTATTGGTTATTTCCTGATTTAGGGCCTGATTATATTGTACCATTTGGCTGACCACATCTGCATCAACACGTGAACTTGAAAACGACAGCTTACGACTCGCAATCACCTAGTTGCGACTCGCAACCACAGCGTGATGACTCGAGACCACGCGGTTGCGACTCGCAACCATAACAGGACAAGCCGAGACCACAGGTTACGAGTCCCGTTGCGACTCGAGACCTTAGCATGATGAACCGAGACTACGGTTGCGACACCGGTTGCGACTCGCAACCACCTGAGATCAGCACACACAGCATGACTCGAGACCATGCTTGCGAGTCCGGTTGCGACTCGAGACCACACTTTTGGGCCTTAGTTAATGGGCCAGACTGATGGGCTTCTGTGTTAACTGCTTTTACGTGTTTGGGCCTAAGTAGTTGGGCTGAACATGTGAACCGTATGTGCTACTGTTGATTAAGAACACTTTGAACTGTTACTGCTAAACGTGCTTGCCAAACGTGTTGAACATTTGTGCACTACTTGGTTCGAATCTGATTATAAGTGATATCCGTGTTAGGACGTAAACTGACTACTTGCGACTTGATTGACTTTCTGTGATTAACTGCCGAGCAAACCAAGGTGAGTTCACACCCTCTACAAAGCATGGGATTCCCTGGGTTGGGAACGGGGTTAAGGAACGTGGATTCCTCGTCCTCCTTGGGTAGGACGTCTGTGGTTCAGGAATGTGATTCCTCGTCCGGATGGACAGATAAACGTACTAGACTAAAACTCTATCACGAAGTCCCTCCTTTTTGTATCGACTAATCGCCTGGCCAATGGCGAGCGGGTCATTAGTTAGATAGCGCTATTTAGGTCTGACAAGCCTCACACCGTGCCGCAGAGGACGGGCGTGAACTAATGGATCTGGGGCACGTCAATGATGATAGACATTGATGTTTTCAGGGCACATAAACATGACTACAGTCAGCAGTCGATATGGTAACGAGTCTAGTGTACGCATGGGGTAACCCCCACGGCCGAAATGCCTGATAACTATCATGGGGTAGCCCCCACGGCCGGAGTGCCGGAGTAACTGGGAACGAACATGTCACGTTTTTAAACTATGGGGTAACCCCCACGGCAGGATGCCAGTTAAAGTAAACTGTTTTCGAAACAACTAAAACGAACGCCCACCCGTGAACTCACTCAACTAGTTGTTGACTCGTTACTACATGCTTTGCAGGACCATAGGTACTCAACTGGAGCTTGCATGGAGGAGGATCGTTGTGGGACACGGATTGCTGCGTGCTATGTTAAACTTGGAAACTTTTGAACTTATGTTATAACTTTAAACTTATGCTTCCGCTTGCAACTTAAACTTATTTGTTTTGGAACACCAATCGTATTGGTTAAACTTTTATAATTACTTATGTGCTTGTTCAGTATGATTGGTGGCTGGATCCTGGTCAGTCACGCCTCCAAGCGGTAGTACTCCGCAGGTGGGATTTTGGGGGTGTGACAATTTTTATGCTGATGTACCTATTTTCACATGTGTTTCAGGAGATGATGCATAGGATTGATCAAGATACACATAGGCGGACTTGGGCCTTAGTGACAATAAAAGATGCAAGACAAGTTAATTTTGTTATACTTAATTGTTTGTTAAGACATTGTAACTCTTTTAATCAATAAAACAATATTTCAATTTTCCATGTGTTATGAAACAATGATTCTGTTACAACACTCCCCGACGATTCTGCCACGTTTTGTTGTTTTACGTGGTCGGGGTGTGACAGAAAAGTTGGTATCAGAGCTCATGGTTATAGGGAATTAGGTTATTAGTAATGCTTTGACCTAGTCTATAACCTTCCTAGGACCCTAACGCGAGTTTACTTGCGTTTAGTCATAAAACAATACCGTCACTTATCCTTAGGTGACAACCATAACAAGAACATAAATTTGATCCGCTTTGAAAACTAATCATCTGTTCTAGGATGATGGATTACTAGGTTTTGAACCCTTTGTTATAAGGTTTTGAACTCTTCCAGTTTAACTCATATTTGGCATAGTGCCTTTCGAGTTTTCAAAAATCCCGTCAAAGTTTGGGTCTAAATGATGTGAACACGTGCAAACTGGAAGAGTGAATGCCTGTACTCTGAGTTTTCTGTCTAAGACTAGAGTGTTCGTACAAATCCGCAGTATCGGACCAGTCACTCTTACCTGGGAACTCTTGGGGTGAGTGTTCACTTATAGGCGAGCATGTCTTCAGCGATGCATTATTATGACCTGCTTACTTTGATTCTTCACCATCTCATTTGTTTGCCTTAGGTAACAAACAAATTATCGCAATTTCTATGCGTTGTCATTTTGTTTTGATCACCCGATAACCTTTCACTTGTTTCTTCCTATGTCTTTCATTTTCTTCTGGAATGTCTCTTTATCTCCGCAACGTTCAGATGTCCGAGCAAACAACAAGAGTTTGCCCAGCTGCAGCAACACCAAATCAAGCTGGCAACAATCCTACACAAGCTCGCTCTTGCTACAACTGTGGCGAGATGGGCCATTTCCGAAGGGATTGCCCGAAGCATGCTAATGCAAATCTGACCCTTGGATGAGCATTTGGCTGAGTAAAAGATGTTGCTGTCTTATGCCTTTGTGTCTTTTGTTTTCTTGTACCGTGAAACAATCTGCCTTGTTCATAAATAAAAGTTGTTATTTGCAATTCTGGTGTACAAATGTAGTTACATGTGTGTATGGCATTTTCCTATGATACCTACATCAAGGAACTATGTTCCCTACAAACTACCCTTGTGATTCTCCCTTTCAAGTGATCGCTCATGATTTCCTAAAAATTTTAAGTACTCGTTTCTTTCTAGGAGGCAAAGTACAAGAAATAAAGCAAAATTATGAGTAATCGTGCTTCTGCACGTTTGTGCCTTTGAATCCTTGGTTAGATAACTAAGGGTATTTTCAAATCTCATACTCGTTACGTTCTGATTTTCAACATGCATAACATAAGTTTTCAAAAACAACCTCCATGATTTCAAAAACAATGTCTATCTTTTCAAAAACGACTTTCATGATTTCAAAATATTATTAATACAGTATAATTACTTATATCAAGTGCATGATTTCAAAAGCATCACTCATGTTTTCAAAAACCTTATACATAATTTCAAAATTCATCCCGCATGATTTTTAAACATTTTTATAAATATACCTACCTAATGCACCTACTTTATGATTTCAAAAGTATTATATATAAGGTTTCAAAAACATTGAACACATTTTTTAGAACCCCATGCATAGTTTTCAAAAATATTTTCTTCATTCATTGACTTAACCTTCAAATTCTGCTTTATATGTCGCCTTGACGTATCCAGCATCTCAACTTCATAAGCATTTTTTTTACTTCATGTTTTGACTTAAAGCACATCCAGTACAAGGTTTCAAAACATATTCAACTTCTAAAATCCATATGAGATCTTTTTATCTTTACAATTAGACCCTTGCGGTTAATTATCTTTCAAATCAGAGTCCTTAATTGGATTCCTTGTGTACCTTAATTTGAACATTTCGGTTCTTTACAATCGAAATCAAATTTCCTATTTAAGATCTTTTTGTCTTCATAGTTGGATTCTTGATAATGTTTAAAGCACCAATCAAAATCCACTGATTGGATACCTGGTGTGCTTTAAATGCTTATGCTCAGTTAACAGGACAAATTAAATCATGACAAATTTAAAATCAAGATAAACAATTTTGTGGTTATGTGATTATGTGTTTATGTAATTTATGTTTTCTTTTATGCATTTTTGTGTTTTTGAATACTCTGGATATTCGTTATCCAAATCCTCATAGAACCTTCCATATCTTCATATGAGGGATTCGTAGTAGGATATTCAAAAAGGTACTACCTTAATTCCTTATTGGGCTTCTACGTGATAGTCAAGACCCTTGGATTATATGGTACCATTCCAAGATTCAAAAAGAGACCCTTTGAGTGGTTTAGTCAAAGGTTTGATTCAAGATCTAGTTGAGAATGACATGTGATGATATAAGCTGAAAAGACTTCTTGGCGGTCTGGAGATCATTTATTGACTCAATTAAAAAGGACCCCAGTGTGGTCAAATCACAATCATCACAGGCTCGTTCATTGTTTTCCTCCCCTACACATTCTAAGATGCACTACGTGACTATGCAAGGAATTACGTAATTATGGATGCATACATAATTACAAAGTTCAGTGCACAAGAAACCGTGGTAAGACTTACTATGTGTAAGAACCGATAGTGACAACCATAACGAAATGTGAACAATGTAATAGAGGTACGGTGGATGCACCAATAACGCTTTATATACTTGTATATAAGTGACCCTCTCACATTGCAAGCATGATGTTAATAAAAGTTACTAGAAGTTCAGGACTCTAACCAGTGATTGTTCGATCTTTTCGACTTCATGTTTCAAGCTTTCACAAGTTTCCTCTAAATAAAATTTCGGGACGAAATTTCCTAAAGTAGGGGAGACTGTGACAACTGTGTTCTGTAAGCACCGTATAATGTAAAACAATGTTAGTTATCAATAAAACAATACGCTTTGGTGTTATTATATGTGTTCTTGTGTTTAATGATTTTACAATTTGATTCGATTTCGACTTCAAACTTTAAATCACTTTCTGGAAGGTTATACGCAAACTGGTGCTAAAACGCAATCAGTTTAACACGACGTACATTCCGGAACTGTGACGAAAGCCAAACATACCCTAAATATCCCTTTCATAACTTAGAAATAAGTTTCGAAGGATTCGGTATGGCGAAAACATGTTTATTTAAACTAAAGAACTAATTACGACAAAACTGCGAAGCGAACGTTGGTGACCGCCCGGATAATATTTAAATCCCAAAAATATTATGTTATGACTAAAAATTTATTTTTAGTCAGGTCTGTGTTGAAAAATAAATTGAAACGCCTAAAAACGTTCTTTTCAAGTTTAAGCGCGTACCGCGTGTTTCTGCGCAACACAGTGCTTATACTGCAAAACGCGGACAACGCAGCCAACTCTCGGCAACTGAAATTTATTTCAGTAATATTTTGGCAAGATTATTTTTATATAAAAATAAAAATAATTTAGAGCGCCATAAATCGGGATTTAAACGCTAGATAAAATACCCGGTATCCAATTAAATACCCGTTTTAGCCTACATATAGCATATTTATATAAAAACTAACACTTGGACCCCCTCCCCCATATAATTTTTGGTTATATATATATATGGGGACCCACCAAATTTTGCAAGATATGGCAATGTCTCCTTTGATCTTTGTATTGCCAAGTGTTAGTGCATGCCATGTCCATATCTCTACAAAATCTCCTACATATATCTTCACAATCTAACCAAGATCATTCACACTCAACCCTACCTCTCCCTCTCTCCTCAAAATCGTCCCCCATCTCTCTCTCTCTACCTTCAAATCTTCAAGACTTGTTCTTCATTCAAAGCTTTGAAGGTGAACCATGGAGGTTGCAAGTTGAAGGGCATTCAAAGGAGCTTTGTTCAAGTCTTGTTCATCATCTTTCTCACCATCATCTTCACTAGAATTTCTACCCTAGCCTTGTGCTAGTAGTAAGTCCATTCATACTCTTGTCTCACTTCGATTCTTGTTCGATTGTTGATTGTTTTTCACACACAAAAACTCAAACAGCTTGCTGAGTTGGATTTCCAGCCAACTTCAACAGGCTGTAACGGGGTCATTTTAAGTCGAAAAACGGAATTTCTAAAGCCTAAAATGAGTGTTTTGGAATAACTAAGCAAATGGCACTGGAATCATAATTTTTCGAGACCGTTTACTATTTTTAAAAGGTTATTTTTGGACAGCAGCTCAAGCTGCATTTTTATTGCAGAAAAAGTATGACATTTTCGGAGTCACAACTTAAAACCTGAATAAAATCAACCCATGAAATTTTTACAGTAGATGGACACCGTTGTCAGGACGACCCTCCAACTGGAATTTCGTCAAACGGACTTACGGTTGATTTTTAGTGAATATTTCCGTAAACTGCGATCAGAATGGTAACAAATCTGATTGCAGTCGAGAAAATGATTTTTTTATAAAATATGGGTAACAAATTGGACTTTGATATTTTTACACAATAAATTTTGGAACATATGTCATATTCTGTAAAAATTTCGAGATTTTTAGGAAAGGTTAACTATTTTATAAAAATCCTCGAAAACAGTCCGGTTTCGAGTTATAAAGCTGAAATGAAGTATGCAACGTTTTGTTTGTCGATATGTCAATTTGGTGATTGAAAATGAACTATTGGTTTTATATAAAAGAAAATGATATGCTATTAAAGCATGGATACCTCTATTTACAAAGGATACCCTACCGAAATTTTCCGAGAATCCGAACACTTAGTAAAATATTAGAGAAAGCAGGTACGAAATAGTTGTCTAACTATTTTTCTAATATCGATAGTTAAGTTAAAATAATTATTATTGTTTTAACAAAATAACCTAAGTAACGCAAATCAAAACACTAAACTCTAAGCCAAGGCACGACCCGCTCGTCTAATAGACATTAGTACGTTGTAGGTTGTCGTGTAGCGGACAGGGTTTGAGATTCGATTCAAGACGCAACACCGTGAGTACATAGACCCCTCTTTTACTGTTTTTCAAACATTTTGGGGTGAAACACATGTGCCTACTTGTTACTTTCATGATTTCATGCTTTTATATCATATACTTGCTATGTTCATTAATACATTGTTTTACATGACATATTCATGCTATGTATGTTCATCATACTTAGTACATTGTTTTACATGACATCTTCATGCTATGTATGTTCATCATACTTAGTGCATTTATTTTACATGACATTTTCACGCTATGTATGTTCATCATACTTAGTGCATTTATTTTACATGACATTTTCACGCTATGTATGTTCATCATACTTAGTGCATTTATTTTACATGACATTTTCACGCTATGTATGTTCATCATACTTAGTGCATTGTTTTCACATGCTTACATATTGGGTATGACATTTGGTTTGTTTAAGTGGGACCATATACATTCATTAACTTTGATCACGCCGCTCGTTAGTAGGTAATGGTACCATAGGAATTGACAACTCCCGTTCCTGACATCCTGGGTATGTTTGGATGGAAGGAATGACCGAATTCGATTAAAACATTTAGACAGATAGACCTTTAATTTGTTTAAAGGTTTATCACCACAGTTGCAAGGCTTGGATGTATGCATTTTCACAATACCGCATAAATGTCTGTATTCATTATAGCATGCATTTTCCACAAAACATAACATTGATTTAAACCACGTTTTACTGAAATGCATTGTTTTGTGCATTTTTACCTATGGTGTAGTTGATACATATATCACTTGCCATGCATGACATTTTGTTTACACATTACATGATTGACATTTGACATAAACATTTTGATATTGACATATACATTTCATAAACATTTCGACATAAACATTTTGACATGGTTTTCACAAAGACATTTGGCAAATGGTTTAGACATGGGCAATTTACATTGGTGGTTTGTTTGGGTAAGTGATTTGAGTAACGAGACGTGTGTAATGTGATACAAGCATGGTGGATACGCCGCTGGTACTTCCTATATATAAGTGCTTGTATTATATTACATGTCATAGCATTATTTAAATCATTCAATTTGGACCTATACATTTTATATAAATAACAGATTTTCACAAGACAATGTTTTACAAAACAGTTTATTTTATACATCTTATTTTACTTGGTTATCCTTTTAACCATACATTATTCTTTTACTTGTACATATACATATCTATCATCGCTTTTCAAATGATTTATAAAACAAAACATTCTACAAGGATCATGACTGACTTTTGTTAAGCAACTTTTTCTAAACCTATAAGTCATGAATCCTAAATCAATAAAACCTATGTACTCGCCGGCATTTTTATGCTGACGTACCTATTTTCACATGTGTTTCAGGAGATGATGCATAGGATTGATCAAGATACACATAGGCGGACTTGGGCCTTAGTGACAATAAAAGATGCAAGACAAGTTAATTTTGTTATACTTAATTGTTTGTTAAGACATTGTAACTCTTTTAATCAATAAAACAATATTTCAATTTTCCATGTGTTATGAAACAATGATTCTGTTACAACACTCCCCGACGATTCCGCCACGTTTTGTTGTTTTACGTGGTCGGGGTGTGACAAATAGGATATTAGAACACATTAAAACTATCGAACGTTGCATAAAAGAATCTCGCGCAAGGGAAGAGGAGTCCCGCGCAAGAGAAGAATTAAATTTTAATAATAACGTTGAGATAGTTGAAAATGTAAAAATGGAAGAACAAGAAAGTGAAAAACCGACACATGAGTTAAACAACGAAAAAGGTGAAGCTGATAATGTTAAAATTCAAGAAGAGTCTAATTTTAAAGAAATTAATCTCTTGTCACCTTATTTCGAAAATCATTGTTTAGTAACCCCTCATGCCACGTTTTTAAAAGAGTTAAGCACTAACACTAAAATTGAAGAAATGGTAAGTGTTAAGTTAACAAATGATCAAACCTCGCTAATAAAAGAAGACCCTTTTGAAATTAACATTACACCGGTTCCATGTTTCTTTCAAAATTCATTTATTAGTAATATCACCATTGATAAATATCTTTGTGTTAACATAATGCCTAACTACATTTTTGAAAAGTTAAGTATTAGTGATTTTGCTCCACTTGAAATACCCATTTTTCTATCCGATCGGAAAGTAATGAAATCAATCGGTGTAGTTAAGGATGTCTTGGTTCAAGCAAATCAAATGGTTATTCCAACCGACTTCGTCATCCTCGATGACGCTCCTCTAGTCTTGGGAAAACCTTTTGTAAAAACTCATAAAGCTTTGAAAAACCGGAAATTTAACAATCTACCTCTTCAATTAGGGGCATTCAAAAGGAGCATAGATCTTGAGTGTTCAATGAAATATCCTTTTGGCAATAATGACCCCCTAATTGAAGATGAGGATGAGCCACCCGATACAACTGAAGAAGATAACCACTTTGTTGAAGAAGAGATCGCCATAGAGCAAACCTTTAAGGTTCTTGATCTAGATGAGCCACAAAATAAGGTGTCTCCTAAAGACTCACCCATTGAGCTCAAAGAACTTCCTAAAGGTTTGGAATATGCTTTTCTAGACAAAGATGGTAATTTGCCTATAATTATTTCATCTAAATTAAGTAGCGTAGGAAAAGAGAAATTAGTTAATCTTCTTAAAAAACACAAAAATGCGATTGCTTGGAAGCTTGTAGATATTAAAGGAATAAGTCCTTCCATGTGCACGCACAAAATTTTAATGAATGATGATTACAAAACAGTATTCAACAACAACGAAGATTTACTCCCAATGTACAAGAAGTGGTTAAAAATGAAGTCATCAACCTACTTGACGCCGGACTAATCTATCCTATCTCCGATAGTCCATGGGTAAGTCCCGTCCAAGTAGTCCTAAAGAAAGGAGGTATGACGGTAATAACTAATGAAAAAAATGAATTAATACCGACAAGAACCGTCACAGGATGGAGAGTTTGTATAGACTATAGACGATTAAATGAAGCAACAAGGAAAGACCACTTTCCTTTGCCCTTCATTGATCAAATGTTAGAACGACTATCCGGTCATAAATTTTATTGTTTCTTGGATGGTTTTTCAGGTTACTTTCAAATCCCGATAGCACCTGAAGACCAAGAGAAGACAACTTTCACATGCCCCTACGGAACTTTTGCCTATCGACGCATGCCATTCGGTCTATGTAATGCACCTGCAACATTCCAATGTTGTATGGTAGCCATTTTCCATGATATGATAGAAAAGACAATGGAAGTCTTCATGGACAACTTTTCTATCTTTGGAGACTCATATGACCAATGCCTCGATAACCTTAAACAAATGCTATCCCGATGTGAGGAAACTAACCTCGCCCTTAACTGGGAAAAATGCCATTTCATGGTGACAGAGGGAATAGTACTCGGTCACAAAATCTCAAGCGAAGGTATGGAAGTTGATCGAGCAAAAATAGAAACTATTTCTCGACTACCTCCACCATCCTCCGTTAGAGCAATCAGAAGTTTCTTAGGGCATGCCGGATTTTATAGAAGGTTTATCAAGGACTTTTCAAAAATCTCAAGACCTCTAACAAAATTACTTGAAAAAGATGCACCTTTCATCTTTGACAAAGAATGCAATCAAGCATTTCTAACCCTCAAGGAAATGCTAGTCAATGCACCTATCATGATAGCACCCGATTGGAAATTTCCTTTCGAAATCATGTGTGATGCAAGTGACTTTGCTGTTGGAGCAGTCTTGGGACAAAGAAAAGAAAAGCATTTCCACCCAATTTATTATGCTAGTAAAACGCTTAACGATGCACAAGAAAATTACACAACTACAGAAAAAGAATTACTAGCTGTGGTGTTTGCTTTTGATAAATTCCGTTCTTACCTTTTTCTTTCTAAAACTGTAGTCTATACAGATCATGCAGCTATCAGATACCTCTTCAAGAAACAAGACGCAAAACCTCGTTTGATCAGATGGATTCTACTCCTCCAAGAGTTAGACATTGAAATCAAAGACAAAAGAGGAGCAGAAAACACTGCTGCAGATCATCTTTCACGCCTAGAAGACCCAGCTTTGGAGGCAACCAGGGACGTGCAGATCAACGAAAAATTTCCCACAGAGTCCTTGGAAATGATGGAGAGTAGACAAGAACCATGGTATGCCAACTATGCTAATTATTTAGCTAGCGGTATAGTCACCAAAGGATGGCCGCATCACCAAAGAATGAAATTCTTTGCTGATGTAAAGCATTACTTTTGGGAAGACCCTTATCTTTTCAAAATGTGTGCCGACCAACTCATCCGAAGGTGTGTCCATGGTAATGAAGCACGAAGAATTCTCCGTCATTGTCATGAAGGTCCATACGGAGGACATCATGGTGCCGCTAGTACCGCATGAAAGGTATTTGATTCAGGATTTTATTGGCCAACCATTTACAAAGACGCACAAAATCTTGTAAAGACATTTGACGCTTGCCAAAGATCAGGTAATATTTCTTCCAAAAATGAAATGCCTCAAAACGGCATTCTCGTTTGTGAAATTTTTGATGTGTGGGGACTCGATTTTATGGGACCCTTCCCACCGTCAAAAGGAAACAAATATATACTTGTGGCAGTCGATTACTTGTCTAAATGGGTAGAGGCCGAAGCTCTTCCAACTAACGATGGAAGAGTAGTGGTAAAATTTCTGAAAAAGTTATTCTCTCGTTTTGGAACACCAAAAGCTTTGATAAGTGATAGAGGTACCCATTTTTGCAATCATCAACTCGAACAAATATTAACAAGGTATGGGTCTATCACCGGGTCTCAACAACATATCACCCTCAAACAAATAGGCAAGCCGAAGTGACTAACCGAGGTTTAAAACGAATACTTGAAAAACCCGTAGGTTTAAATAAAAAGGAATGGGCTGATAAATTGGATGATGCTTTATGGGCTTTTCGCACTGCTTATAAAACTACTATATGCACAACCCCATATAAGCTCGTCTATGGAAAAAGTTGTCACTTGCCGGTAGAAATAGCTCATAGAGCCTACTGGGCAATAAAAAACGTAAACTTAGACTTAGAAACTGCAGGTAAAAATCGATTCTGTCAAATGAATGAATTAGACGAATTAAGGAATTATGCATACTCTAACTCCGAAATTTATAAGGAAAGAATGAAAAATTTACACGATAAATATATTAAGTCTAATGAATTTCGGGTAGGAGACCAAGTTCTGTTGTTTAATTCACGACTTCGATTATTTCCTGGTAAACTAAAATCTAGGTGGTCAGGACCTTTTTCCGTCACCCATGTTTTTCCTCACGGTGCAGTAGAAATTAAAGCTCGAAATGGTATACCATTTAAAGTCAATGGCCAACGGCTAAAACTCTACCGAGGATCCATTGAGGATGAAGAAGAGGAGATCTCGCTTCAAATGGTTAACGAATGAAAAGCATCCACATCATACCCGAAATGTTGCAAACAAACGAGTATACATCAAAACCGGTAAGTCTTCTAACCATGTTTTCGGAAAAAAAGGGGTATGCACACGAGCACATAAAAAAAAAACTTTTGCTCGGCACGAGGCCGTGTCCGCTGGACACGGGGCCGTGTCGACGCAAATGTCGGGATAAAACCCCATTTCATAACAGTTACCTCATTCCACACGCCCCGTTTTGCCGAAAACGCTCTGGTTCAAGGCGATTTTCCGCAGATTTCCGACGTTACTTCCACGTTTAACAACATCAAGGTATGATTCTATCATCATTAGTAGTTAGATTAGTTACTTGCATGTAGTTAAACATCAAAGATTTGGGGAAAAATCTAGGGTTCTTCAAGTTCATCCGGATCGAACTTCAAATTTTTGATGGAATCTGTTAGTATTAGTTTAGATTAGTATAATGGGAAGTAAATACACTTGTATTGTTGATAGATTTGTCCGATTTCTCACTAAAACCTCAAACCCTTGTTTTTGAACCGAAAAAGATGAAATTGGAAGGGTAAATGGTTTGTTTTGGGAAAAACGACACTTAGGGTTTCATTTTCGGGGGGAACCGCACCTACTTGGCCAAAAATTTTCAAATTTTCGGGACCGGGACGAAAAATGAAGTTTTTGGGTTATAGACGTCTGGACACGGGGTCGTGCCCGCTAAACACGGGGCCGTGTCCAGCCCACTGTTTGCAGTTTCTTTAAAAATCTCATTGTTTCGTGCTAATTTTTTGGTGTATTCTTTCAGATGGCAAAGTTCACAAGGTTTAACGCAAGTGAGCTCGATGCTAGGGCAAGATACGAAATACTTTAAACAAGACCCGAGGAGTACCCCAGGCGAGCATGCACGGACCTGTTAACCTTGGTAAACCAGCTGGACCGATTCAACAACATCGTTACGGGACCACTAAGAGTTGCATTGACCACTCGGCTTCGGTCGGTGCATCGATGCACCATGGAGTTCTATAGTACTTTTACCTTCACCTCAAGGTGTGGCCCGTTCGACAATGAAGGGGTTGCATTTCGGTGTGGCGGGACAAGGTACTCGATCTCCATGGCACAGTTTGGAGCAATTGTGGGACTGTACGGGGAAGAGGAATCGGGAAACGAGGAAAACACCGGGGGATTACGAGATTTGGATGAAAATGAACGTCAAGCCGCATGGGCTCAAATCGGTGAAGGAATCTACAACCCTAGCAGCACCAAGAGTACTAAGCTGAGAGATCCGCTCTATCGCTACATTCACATGCTCCTCACCTACTCTCTTAGCCAACGTCACGACAGTAGTGGCGTTGTAGGGTTGAAGGATTTGGTTGTCCTTCACTGTATCCACAACCGGAAGCCTCTCGATGTTCCATATCTCCTGTTACGAAACATGCATCTCAACCGCCTTGCTCGTGCTCCAACACCTATCTTCTTTGGAGGATGGGTGTACCGCCTCTTCAAGCACTTCACGCAAATTCCAAGGTCCTTTGAAAGAAGCCCATGGTCGGGACGAGTTGACTACCACGTTTGCCAAGCCATGAACTTACTTTATGAGGCGGAAGACGGGACAGTGAGTTTCCAAAGGATGCAAGGCTATGCATGGAATCTGCAGGAGGCCCTAGTTCTTCACGCACCACCTCCTCACTACCAGTACCAACCCCATGGTGATCCGGGTCAATCCTCCTCACAAGGAGGCGGTTTTCCTAACTTTCAAAGCTTACATGATCTTTTGCAGGAAAACCTCATGTGTACCAGGAACGCCTACAACCTCGCCAACAATACATACCACCGGATCGGAACCATTGAACGCAACATCAACGATATACAAGACGATATCGGCAGCATCCGGGAGTATATGGCGGGGCATGGGGATGGAGGTGATGACAGCGATGAGGACATGGACTAGGGGATTGAAGGAGCAGGAGCGGGTTGATGGCAAGCCCACAGGTTTAAGTCCCTTTATCTATCGAACAATTTGTGGCCTGCGTGCCAAGTGTTGAACAATTTACTTTCGTTGACTACTTTTATTTTCTGCTTTATTTTTCTTTTACTTTATGCTTGGAACAATTAACTATGGTAATGTAGGATGTTTGTGTTGCTTGGTGTGGTATTTAGTGATGAAACAGGTACAAACCGAGGCTTAGAGTGCTAAGCCTTAGCACTCATAAAGCCAGGATGGAAAAACCGGAGGAAGGAACCTATTTTTCAGGCTTACAGACTGTCCACAAGGGGACGTGTCCAGCCGACACGCCCCCGTGCTCACCTCCCAGACCTGCTGTTTGGTTACGTTCCTGCAGATTTTTGCCAGACACGGGGCCGTGTCCAGCCAACACGCCCCCGTGGCCACCTTCTGTAAGTTTTCATTACTGGCAGTTCACCACGGGGTTGTGTCCAATGGACACGGGGCCGTGTCCAGACTGCCAGTAACATTAATTTTCGCTTTTAAACACCATGTTACACATCTAATCAACCTAAAAAGTTATTTTTGGGACACATTGAGGACAATGTGTAATTTAAGTGTGGGGGGGGGATGCTAAAACCTTGAAATTTTGCAAGTCCTAATAACAAGCCTTACACAAAACTCTATTGGAACCGCTAACCACCCCAAATTTTTTCAAAAAATTTCCATTTTTTTTACTTGTCTAAAGTTTAAGTTGGGAATTCTAAGATTAATAAGGTTATATTTTTACAAATTTACAACCAATAGCGTCATGATAAAAAGAACCAACATAAGAAAATTATGAAACGGGCATGACAAGCTTAATTAAAATTTGATTATATATACTTGATCACATAGAAAAACCCATTCCCACAAAAAGTGAGTTTTGAGCCTTTATTGAGCATACAAATATACATCTTTAGACTAAATGCTCATTTTTCGTTTCTTGTGTGAATAGCCGCTTGGTTCTTACGACTCTAGAACTTGCCACGACGATTCATTCCCGGTCCTTACCAACTTAAACCCAAGTAAGTAAATGATGGAGGCATTAGGACTAACCCTTTTTCTTTCTACACCATTATTTTTTATTTTTTTTACCACCTACCCAAAATCCCCCTAGTTAACCCCTTTGAGCCTAAACCTTTCATTTCTTTACCTTAAAACCTTTTTACCCACCAAAAAAAAACCTTTTTATTTTTACCCTTTATTTTAGTAACAAGCTCGGTTTTCGTGTGACTAAAAAAAATATATGATGAAGTTTGAAATAAACAAACAAAGCTCTTAAAACAAAAGCTTGTTTGAAGAAATACTTCGAAATAAAAAGTCACTAAAACAAAATGTTTTACGAAAACCGACGCTTTTTACGCTTTTCGCCCTTTTCTACTAACCACTAACCCATCCACTCACCTTTAGCCCAAGCCTTTACCCAAAAAGTCCTCTTGATATTTACAAAGGTAAAAAGTTAAAAAGGAGGAGGATTGATTGCTTGGCAAGCTTATGGGTAGGAATAAGTTCCATGCCGCTCTCGAGTGATTCACTAAAAATACACCTTCGGCCGAGTGTGAGTGATTTCTCCCGTGAGGTATGTGAACTTGTATATAAATGGAATTTTAAAAAGGCATGTTATGCCCAAATAAATAATTTCTCCTATGAAACGTTCTAAACAAATCATAACGAATAGGATTGTAAATAGAAAAAAATAAAACCCAAAAAGATCTTGGATTTCCGACACTCTATGACAAGCCAAAACCTTCTCTTCTACCCATTCTATTTGGGAGTGTAAGCCACATATTAAAGAGTTTTGCTTGAGGACAAGCAAAAGTTCAAGTGTGGGGGTATTTGATGTGTGTAAAATGCAACATATAAATTACATCAAATGAGGCATAAAACTAACCCTTTTTAAGTACTAATGTTGGAAAAAGAGTGTTTTTGTCTTCCTTTTGTATTTTCAGGATTAAATGAGCTCAAATTCACAAAAGAAGCAAAAAAACAGCTAAATCTAACATAAATACAAGAAAAGGAACATAAGTGGATTTCCCGACCCCTCAACAGCATCCTCCCAAGCAAAATAGAGAAGGCAGAAGACTGAACACGCCCCGTGCTCAGCCAGCACGGGGCCGTGCCTAAGAAGCAGCAGAAAAGACAAACCTATAGAAGCTTCTATTGCCTACCACGGGGCCGTGTCCAGCGGACACGGGGGCGTGGCGAAATAACAGCAGGCGCATTAATTGTAATTGCGAATTACAATTAATGAAGAGAGAGAGTGTCAGACAAGCACGGGGCGTGTCCAGCGGACACGGGGTCGTGCCCAGCCTTCTGTTCAGCCTATAAATAGGAGTGCTTGGTTTCATTGCAACTCATCCCTTGGCACACCGCCTCTCTCACACTTCATCCACCACCCACCACCATCACAACACCATCATCCACCACCATCATCCATTGTCCATCATAGAGTGTGTGAGTCGTCTCGGGATCCAAGATTGATCGTAAGAGTTCTTGACAATCAAGGCCATGTTTGCCTAAGTCTCTTACATCACTTGGTGAAGACAAGTGTTTAGTATAATACTTTTTATTTTTAATCTTTTGCACTTTTTATTTGGTTTTGTATTAATGACTTTAATAACTAGTTGCTTATGTTGAAGGTGATCTTTCCTTATCATTTGTCCGTGGTGTCTTGGCATTATTTTACTGTCTATATAAAATAAAAGATTTTCACCATTCATATCTCCACGGTCTATATGGAGGTATGTTGGCTACCTGGTCGGGGGTTAAGGGAACGGTTTGGTAAGGGTCTTGCCCTTGTTCAGCGTTTAGAGGTCCTGCAAGGGACCTGGGTCAAATTTAGTAGGATCTCCTTCAATACCCATAGGTATTGGATGGCGGGGATCCAAACTATTTGAGCCCCTCATAAGTTAACTACTATTAATACTATAACCCGGCTATTTAGGACTGTATCCCTGCTGACTCAGACTACTTAGTCGAGGGTAACGTCATCGCCAAAAGCGGGGCCTACCATAATTTGCATTAATAACTTAATTCATTATCTTCCAATAATCTAACCCTTTAGGATTGTATCCTTGCTGACTCAAACTACTGGGTTGAGGGTAACGTCGCCTTCAAAAGAGGGGCCTACTACAATAACTAAGATAATCTCTTAAACAAGTGCAAAAGTGCGAAAATAATCAAAGGTTATACTAATACACGAGTCGGATCCAAGTGATTAATCTTGTCTATCTGTTTTTATTTTATTTTTATTTTTCATCATTTAGTTAGTTTTTATTTTCTTAGTTTAAAAACCTTTTCTAACATTTTGATTTGATTAGACGTTGAGGATAAACCGGTACCAAAAGCTCTTGTGTCCTTGGACGACCTCGGTATCTTACCAACACTATACTACGTCCACGATGGGTGCACTTGCCCATATGTGTATTTAGTGTTAGTAAATATCATGTTTTATAAATTTAAAACTTGGCTAAAATGTGTAAAAAGGGCTTAAAATATACATAAAAAATATAGCACACCTAACGCACATCAAAGACGTATCGACGTATAGTCTAGTGTAATCCGGTTAACAGGGGTTCCACAAAAGAGGAGTTTTGTCCAATATGATTCTCAAACAATCGGTCACGATATGCAAACGAGTTTTCACAAACCATAGCCTCCGCTATATGAACTCAAAATCAACAACTTGGAGATGAAAACGACTTGTCAACTTTCGAATAAGTAAATGGTAAGGATTTGTGTGTTGACATTCTCGAATTGTGAAAATACACCGAACGAAATGCAAGCAAATCTGGTGTATCATTGTCTTGATTCGTAGTTGCATCAGGAATGTTTAAACGACTTAGTTTAAACAAATGTATAAGTAGTTTTGCGTGAAACGGCTGACTATGATTAGCACAAGCTACAAGTTTGTAATGACGCCACAAGGTGTCGCAATGACGTAATTCAATAATAGTGGTGACTGAACAAGTTCACCGTGTTTTAAATCAAATGAAAGTGTACCGAAACAAGCCTGAAGATTTGATTTACACAATGTTGCAAAGTTTTTAGTTGAATTCAGAACATCAAAGAGCCACTGTTTCCGATCGAAGGTGGGAAGCAATAAGTACCGCAAGGTATTCGATAGACAATGAAAGAATCGTTAGGAGGTACATTGTGTTTATGAAATGAATCTATGTACCATTGCCTTAACACACAACCGTGTTGAGATTGCTTTAATTGTGATAAACGGGATGGATTTAGAGCAAGCAAATAATTTAAATCCGTGTATGGAGTGAGTAACCCAATTAGCACAAGCTTCAATTCTGTGAAAATATTACCGCAAGGTATCGAAACCAATCAAACGATTTAGTGGAGTCGTAGACCAACTGAATCTACTACGACTCGTAATGAAAGAATCCTTGCACAAATGTTGGAATATGATGCTCCCAATACATCATATGACGTCTTAAACTGAATATGCAAAATGAATAAGTTCAAGCAATCAAACTTAGTTTCAGTGTAACCCGGCAATAAACGTATGTATCAACAAAGGAAATCTCGGCATGGTAACCAAATAAACCATGAATGTAACTAGAAATAAAAGAAGTCTCAAGAGAGTGTGTTGACTTGAAAGCAAAAGAGTCAACAATTACAATAATGTAGGTTATTCGAATCGTAAACCAATAGTTAGTTTTAGCAAAATAATATGTGTACTTCAATGATGCGTTTATTCGAAACGAAACCACATGCGTAGTAATTGGTGCATGCGTGACATATAAGTTTCCAAATAATGAAACAATGAGGGAATGACCAACTAGTTAAAATGAAGAAATGACTAAGTATCGAAGCGAATGAGTGCTCGCTCTCAGCGAAGAAAATAACGCGATGCAACTACCATTAAGGGGAGTAGAGATGCAAACATCTACTCGCTAGGAGCAAAAAGTGAAGATTCCAACAAAAGAAATTTAAGTACTTTCTGTTTTGTTAACTGAAATGGCATATACGTCAGGTTAATGGTGTTCAATCGGGTTAACAGATACGGTCTCTAAGTAACAACCCTTACAAGTTTGGACCTGGGTTCCCAAGGTCCTAAGTATATGTTTCTAGGTTCTCAGGGTTTCGTATTTTGTGTAAATCTGTTTTGTGCATTGTATAGGGAACACCATTTTTGTGCATGTTTAAAAACACATTATTGTCCCACAATTTCCACGGTATACTTTCTCCCTGAATTCGCTGCTAACGTCACTCGATCGTTGATTAGTCGTGAAATAGTAGTTGGATTCTCACAGTTAGTTAAATACGTAATTCGTTAATCCATAGCGAGAGTCACCGACTCTCGTGGGTTAGCTCGTTCGGCTCCTAGTAATTGATGCTCATTTGAGAGTCACATCCTTCTTCTTGATGAGCAGAGCTAGGGTTACCCAAAATGGGAAACTTGGTCTGCTATCTTCCTTCTCTATCAGCTACTGAAGCTACACTGTTGATCCTTGCATGTCTGAAGGTGTAAATTGCCAAGGTGCATTGGCTGCAAGCGCGGCGCCTGGAAATCAAATCAATGCAAAATTTGACTTGTCATTGAGTAGATAATTCTGGCAAGTTTTCGGGGATGGCTTCAGGATATTCTTTTATCACAGGGATATCTTCGAGTTTTGGTTCTTCGGCTCCCTTGTCCACGACATGAGCCAAGAGGGCAACACACCCATTGTGCGAAAGCTTTCGTATCTTCAATGCCTGATAATCCGTAGGAGCGTATCCTGCTCCATGAATCATGGTCGTTTCTCCGTTCGTCATCTGGATGCGGATAACCTTCTTCGCTTGGTTGTTCGACCATTAGTCCATCCCAAGCATCACATCGAAGCTTCCCTTAAGCTAGTTTGATCGAATATTGGATATCTATCTTGCTTACTATTAAAAGAAGTATATTCCAAAGCTAAAATTTGACAACAATATCAAATTGCACAGGCGCATAACATTGATTACTATGAGGCGTACCGATGACCATGTTTGGATCCTGGCGTGCTTCCCTAGCTCCGGTGTTAGACATTTTTCCCACGATCTTGTTTAATCTCCCTTGGGCAATCTTTCCTAAAGTGCCTCGTGTCACCGCAGTTATAACACACTTTACCTTTCTTTCCAAGCCTCGTCTCATGCCAACACGTTTCCTTGTTGTGTCCCACTTTGCCACAGTTGTCACACTTTCCATTTTTACATCGCCTAGTATGATGTCGTCGACACTTGTCGCATTGAGGTAGTTTACCCATGTATTCTTTTCCCTTTTTGGCCTTGTTGTTATTCGCCTGAGTACCCTGCTTGAAGTTTGCGAACTTTCTCTTGTTGTCTCTAGATGACTCTACATGAGTCTCCTTTTTCTCCTCAGAGGTTGAAAATTTGTTCAACATGATTGCCTCTTCAGTCAAGGCCACACTTAGATTAATGGCTTCAGCGATTGTTGTAGGCTTCGATGTCGTCACCATGCTCATGATTTGGGGTGCCAATCCCCAAATGAAACGCTCAATCTTCTTAATCTCTGGATCTACCATGTAGGGGACAACACACGACAGAACGTGGAACTTCTCCACGTACTCAGCTATTTTTGGACCTTCCATCTTCAAGTTCCAGAACTCAGTTTCCACTTTCTGGCTTTCTGTTCTCGAACAGTACTTTTGATGCATTAGCTCTTTCAGTTCGTCCCATGATAAAGCATATGCAGCAGCCTCTCCCATTGTCTGAACCTGGAGTTTCCACCATGACAGTGCCCCATCTTGGAACAGTCCGGAAATGTACGTGACCTGATGCTCTGGGGCGCACTTGCTCACACGCAAAACAGAATCCGTTTTCTCAACCCAGCGCACGAAGGCTACGGCACCCCCAGTGCCGTCGAAATGCAGGGGCTGGCAGCCCAAGAACTGCTTGTAGGTGCAGCCGTTGGGTGGGTTACTTCCTGAGGTACCTCCGTTGCGCTCGGAGCGGAGGGCCTCGTATTGTGCGATGACCTGTATGAGGCGTTCTTGAAATTCCGCCTCTGTAGTCGGTAGAGGGTTGCTGGTATCGGTGTTTCCTTGAATTGACATCTTCTAAGAGGAAGATCGGATAGGTCAGGTTTCTTTAAGAACATAAGCACAAAAGCATCTACTTAACAACTGAAACCCAGGGGGTGTATTACATATATGTATATACATAGTTGTTATAACAATCAATCCCATATCGTCACAATTATAGCACATCTTGTAGATAGGAACGTAGCAAGTAAGCATGTAGTATTATAGTTATAGCACAAATATGCAGGTCAACACGTATTTAGTAAGAACATAGCGACTGAGCTTTCATCATTTACCATCCATAATCACAGTGTCTACGAAGTGTATTACATCAAATGGGATACAGGGTCACCCTACCCTTGCCCAATAAATCTATCAGTGTATCCAAATTACGTGGTCTAAAGTAGTCTTAAAAAGTCTCCACAATCCCGACTTATCATTAGTGTCTTTACCCAAACGTAATGCAGTCCACATAATCCAGAAACCAATTATACTGGTGACTGAGGTGGAGGAGGAAAGAAAAGTAAATCGTTATCATGCGTGAACCCCTCCGCGAGCTTGTATATACGTTGAAGTAATTAACTGACATGTCGCTCGACAGTAAAGAAACGAGCCGTAATAACCAAGAAGGCGTAATAGCAGCCGGTGAGTGTGCCAAAGGAGACAGTGATGAATGTGGAGGATCAAAGTATACTGGAAATAGACAGGGTGGAGGACGTGGTGTCAGCTCAAGCTCCAACACTCTGCGACTCATATCCTCAAACTGTAGCTGATGTTACAGGAGCAACTTATCCCGTGTGTAGCCTCCATTATGTAAGGGTCTAATTTCAGCATGGTGTATGATGGGAACCATCGAAATGGCTCGTCCGACGATGTAGAGGTGAAAGTAGCAAGCGGTGCGGCCTGTGAGGTCGTAGCAAATGCTGCAGCAACAATAGGGATCGTTACGCGAGTGCTATCTTGGAGTACCTTTCCGGGGTGTGGGTAAGTCCTAAGAGAAAGCGATAGGCATGCCAGAGCAATGGACGTCGGTCTCAAATAGGAGAGAAAGAGCAATCATCATCGGTTGCGAGTGCAAAACAAACGTCTCAACCAATAAGGGATCGTCAGGTGCAGGTACTTGGTCAGATATAAGGGGTGCAATGTCTGGTAAACCAAAAGGAAACAGGGTTATGATCAATCAAGGGTGCAGGATCAGCCGGTGCAACATCAAGTTGTCCCACAAAGGTGCAGAAGCTAGCTCAGGGGCAGTCTCCGGGTCATGTAACGGTGTGGCGCCTCGAGCAAGTGATAGTGCAGCAGTCATAACGGCGTCGTCGTCCATGTCAGTAGTAGAAAGTTGCAACCCGACCATCTATAAGGTTGTAAATGTCACAGGCCCAGAGGAGTCTGAAATCGTGTGTATTCCAGGCGCAGAGGATAGCCTGATAACAGAGGTCTCAGATGTGATATTTATAATAACGTTCTCATCTAACTTTCCCTCACCATGGATGTCGTCAGGAGGACCATCAATAGTCATGTCAACGTCATCGACTATTCATCGAGTAGCCACCCTTTGGAAGAAAAGGTCCACATGATGCGTATTATCAAGGATTGGAGCCATGGTGTGTTCACTATCAGAATGTCCAGTGATGAAGTGGTCATGGACAGAAACAAGAGTGACAGGAGAATTCCTGTCGAAGGAGCCATCAGTAGGGGTAGTTCATCGCCAAAGTCTGGCAGGGCGGCCGGTTGAGAGTCGTCCTAGTCCTTGGTCAGCGTGTCAGGGTCACTCTCGGTGTCTGTCATAAATATCTCCAGTGCAAGTGCAGTCTCATCATCTGTGGCGGCCATAGGGTCATCAATGTCTGACAACCCGCTTTCTAATCAAGCGACATGTGTATCGGTACATGGTAGTCATAGTATATATTTCCATAGTAATCACTATCAGTTAATGTATGCAAATAGTCATCGCCTATGCACGTATTTCAATAAACAGCAATTAAGGGTGTATGTAACGACAATGTAAGCATGTAATCATCCTAGTCTTCTCAAGACTATCCTACCCAGTCTCTCATGCTAAACTCCCTAGTCTCTCAGACTAACTCCCTGGTCTCTAAGACCGATCCTCCCTCAGCCTCTAAGACTGATCCTCCCTCAGTCTCTAAGACTGATCCTCCCTCAGTCTCTAAGACTGAATTATAAATTTAGATTTGGAAATGTGTATTTGTGCCCTTTTGTTTGTAAAAATGTTTGTGCCCTGGATCTGGACGTTTAGTGTATGAAATGTAAAAATGTTTGAAAACATTTTCATGAGAGCCCTGATGATCATAGTCTAGACTCGAGAAAGAATCCTAGTTCGCTATGATCGAGGCTCTGATACCAAGCTGTCACACCCTAGCTTTTGCGGAAGCGTGGTTTATTTGATGTGACTTCTTAATATCATAGCAACAATCATAACAATGCTATATGATAAAAACGTAAGATGTTCATCCATTAAAATAATTTAGAAAATGCATAACATATTGTCTTTAAAAATATCAACCACTGAATACGTTACAAACCATGATTTGTTTAAAAGGAGTCCATAAGACTCGACGAAAGACTATTAACAAAACGAGGATTTGAGACATGCAACCCGTCCAGGAAGGAGTTACACCCCCAAACCTATGACCCTGGATGACATCCCTATTTAGTACGCAGCTAACATGCATCACTTGCCAGATCCAATGAATTCCCTGAAATACATATAGTTTGAAAAGTCAACAAAAAGTTGAGCGAGTTCATGTGTATGTGAGTCTGTATAAATCGTTAAAGTGCGTCTGTATAAATGTAGGTCTTTGGTATGTAGCAATAAGGAAAAACAGATCAATTAATGTGTAGCTAATACATTAATAAGTGACATGGCCTAGGAAGCACTCAAACCTGTATGCGTATTTCGTACCGGCCCCTCCGGCGGAACGACATAGTCACCACATGCAGCCACTCGCAGGCCCATGGATGGGGCTCGCAACACCCAATAGATCTATCACTCATGCCCCTCGGTCCTTATACAAGGATTAATGGTCTTACGATAATAGCCTACCCATTCACGTGATCTAGCAGTAAATTCCCTAGCTAATCATACCATGTATAAAAATGTCTGTAAATGTCTGTAAAAGTCTGTAAATGTCTGTAAATGTCTGTAAAAGTCTGTAAAAGTCTGTAAATGTCTGTAAATGTCTGTAATAATTGTAACATGTATTTCACCCCCAAAGTATAAAACTGAAAACAGTTAAGAGAAAAGGGGGACATGAACTCACAGTATTGCGTCTTCGGTACTTGTAAGCCAAATCTCTTCAGCAAACACGACTCCCTACAATGTACTATGGTCTATTAGACGAACGGGTCGTGCCTTGCCTTTGTATTTATGTTTTTTAGTTACGTTTCTGGTATTATTCCAAGTTATAATAATTATGTTTAGCTTTGGAATAATTGTTTATACAATAATTTTGTATTAATACTTCTCAAGTATTTTAGCTTCGTATTTACTTCCCAAAGATGGGGGTATTTATACATGTCTTTTTTGATTAAAGTATTGACATTATACATTCCTAAGTTCCACTTTAGAAAAATATACAATAGCTTATTTATCCGAAAATAACACATACATAATGTATATTTCCCTGTCTTCTAGAAAAATATATCATAACTTTCAAAATAATATATTTCTACTTGTTTCATAAATACGTTATATGTTGTGATAAATTTCATTTATCAAAATGTTATCCATCCAGAATATACTAGTAGCGGTATTTTGTTACAAAAATTATGGCGAGTTTTATGTTTGCAAAACATAGTCGAAAATATACTAGTAAACTCTTGTCTAGAAAATATTTACTAAGTGTAAATGGAGGTGTCCATGCTCAATAGCATATCATTTTCTTTTACATGTATCCCGTAGATCATTTTCAACAATCAAACCGACATATAGACATACAAAGCATTACTTACTTTAATTCAGCTTCATTACCCAAAACTGGACTGTTTTCGAGGATTTTTATAAAATAGTGAACCTTTTCCAAAAATTCTCAAATTTTTACAGAATGTCATATATGTCCCACATTTTATTATGTAAAAATATCAAGGTCCAGTTCGTTAACAATATTTTATAAAAATTCATTTACCCAACTGCAATCAGATTTGTTACTTTCTGATTGCAGTTTACGTAATAATTCACTAAAAATTAACCGTAAGTCCGATTGACGAAATTCCAGTTGGAGGATCACCCTGACAACGGTGACCATCTACTGTAAAAATTTCAAGAGTTGATTCTATGCAGGTTTCAGGTTATGACTCCGAAAACAACACACTTTTTCTGCAGTAAAAATGCAGCTTGAGCTGCTGTCCAAAAACAGTCCTTTAAAAATAGCAAACGACCTCGAAAAATTACGATTCCAGCGCCATTTGTTCGGTTATTTCAAAATACATAATTTAGGCTTCAGAAAATCCATTTTTCGATTTATATAGATCCAGTTACAGCCTGTTTAAGTTGGCTGAAAATACCAATCAGCATGCTGATTTATAGTTTAATCCCTTCGATGTTCTTGTGAATGGCATCATGCTACAACTTTTAACAACAAAGTCAAGGGTTTAGCAAGGAGTTACTACTAGCTTAAAGCTAGGGATGAATCTAGTGCAAAGATGAAGAGAAAAGATGGTGATAAGGACTTGAACAAAGCTTTCTTGAGAGCCCTTCAACTTGCAACTTCTACGAATGATCTTCAAGCTTGGAAATGGACTTGTAGTTGGAGAAGATGAATGTATGAAGGAGATGGGGGTGGGTTCGGTTATGTGGAGCAGAAAATAGGGAGAGAGAGTGAGGTGGAGTGTGGATCTTAAGGTGATGATGAAAATCCCAAGCATGATCACCTTAAGAAGCATGAAACTCAAAACACAATTACTGATCATTCTAAGAAGCTCCCAAGCATCCATCTCTGCTCTATAAGCAAGACTCAACTTCTGTAAGTGATCTAACCCTTTGTGGTTTCACATTTCCTTAGTAAATGGCTAGAAACCAAACCGTCGTGAATACGGTTTGACTTTAAAATAACTCAGTAATGGATCAGTCTTACGACGAATCAAAAGTGGTTATGAGTTGGTATTTATGTGGGTAATAAACCTCTAACAGGGTTCCCCCTGATCACCACTCTAACTATGTCAAATATCGAGTCAAACATGCGGTTAAAAAGTCAACAGAAAGCTATTTTAGCGATTTATGCATAATCTGTAATGTATATGTTATGAAACCTGTTTTGACACTTATAAAACATGATATTAAGTATATAAACTTGTTTGCGCTCGTTTGAATCGATCATTTGCTATATTGACCCGGTTCGGAGCCGAATGTCGCAAAAGTTTGACTTTTGCTTTGACTTTAGTTCTGACCCGTTTTAGTGAGGTATAGATATGCCTTAGGACTCTCTTAGGACCAGGTCACATGTCGGTATAAACCTCTGTGATCGGTTCATGAGTTATCCGAGTCTTTTGCGCATTTCCGTCATTCGCCTAAAAGTGGACCGTAACGGCCTTTTGAAATTAAAACGAGTAATTCGGACGCGTGAACGGACTAGAACCTTGCTTATTAAATTATAAGCATGTCCTTAAAGTTTCACGTCAATCCGAGGTCTAGAATGAGAGTTATGCTAAATGGCGCATTTAAAGTAAACTTTAGTAATTAACGGCGCAATTAGCATAACACCTATCTAAACCAAGAATTCGTCACCAAAACTTTTACCCACTGTATTAAAATAATGTTTTCGAAATTTTAAAGATTTTTAATAATTTTTACCTCGCTCATAACCTGCGGTTATGGCTACGGTTCGGTAAATACCGAATATGCCCTTTTCGGCCAAAACTTGAGTTCTACAAGGTCTTTTGACCCGATTCCAGTTGCTACTGATTTTAAGTAATAAATAAAGTATTTTAAGCTTTATAAGCTGTTCGGGAAACTCAGATTTCCTGTAGAACTCGAAAAGCTCTTTAAAAGTCTTTAAAATGACCGAAAAGCCCCTACGGGGCATAATATTAACTTAAACTCGTTACGGGCGTCACGGAAGGTATCCTACTGATACCACAACCTCTTTAAGGCATATTGACTTAGGAAATAAGCGTAAGACTCTCATGGTTAACCGTTTCGCCTATTGCGCGCACGGCTCGGCTTATGAAACTAGTTTTCATAAATTAGCCGATACGGGTCAAATTATATTATTTGAACCCCAAAATCCAGAGTGTGAACCATTAACCCATATAAAACAAGTCTCTGAACTTGTTGGGTCAGAATCACACTCCATTCTCGGTTTTCGCCTTTTCGCGCGATTAAACCATATCTATATATATCGGAACCAACCGGTCTAAGCTACGGCCATTATAACGACTCGTTAGGATTCTAAGAGGTTAATTAAAACCTTCGTTCCAGATTAGGAGCCCCAGTAAAAGCTATCGGTGATTTAATTCAAATTAAGGAAATATACTTGCAAAGGTAAATACTTTAACGTATTTCCCCTATATGGGCTTGGGTTACGGTATATTAATACCGCTTGATTGAGCATTATATTCTTCCATCGCTTAGGTGGTTAATTAAATAATATGATCGGCTCATTTAAACAGTTTTGTTTCTTAAAAGCCTTTGGGGGGTTTAATGACCGTTGTCCCGGATATCCTTGGCATCATTTTACGAAATGGCCACGACCATCGACATCCCGGTGTAGGCGTACACCCGGTATATATTGTCGACATTAAATTAAAAGACGTAGCCGTTGGTTTTTATACTACGGTTTTACGCAATGTGGTGTGTCTATAAATCTTTAACCCGGCACGACCCGGGCTACTGAACGCATAAAAGAACATGTAAAACGTTCACAAGATTTTATTATAATTTTCCCAAGTTATAAAAGAGTTTGTGCCTTGTGCATTCAAATCAATTTTAATAAACATTTTCAAATGTGTCAGTTGAATGTATTTACCAGTGTAAACTGACGTATTTTCCCCAAAAAGATTAAGTGCAGGTACTATACGAAATGGGCTGGTATTAGCTTCCTAAGCATCACGAATAGTCTCGCAAACTCGATGCCGTATCTGAATGAACAATATTTATTTACTTTGATCCGCTGTGGATATATTCAACTTCTGTAATACATTTGATATTACAACCAGAGGTTGAAGTTTATATATTTATCTTAAGCTTCCGCTGTGCATTATATAATTGTGTGGTTTGACTATATTGTTGCCAACATCGTCACGGTAATCCCCCACCGGGCCCACCAGTGAGACACGTGGAAATCGGGGTGTGACAGGTTGGTATCAGAGCCAACATTGAGTGAATTAAACACTACCCTACTGTGTTTAATCTCAATAACACAATTGCACATACTTGAGTCTAGACAATAACTTAGGACAAATTCGGATTAATACTCCTTTTTGTCTTTATTTTCAATTCGATTTTTAATAAGTTCTGGAGCAGGAAAATGCCACCTGTTATATTCCGAGGAAGAGGAAGGGGAAGAAGAGGCAGAGGAGAAATCGTGACACATCACGATAACGAAGCTGGACCATCTGGTACAAGGCATCCTTCGATGACACGGAGCGAAGAGCCACAACGACGAAGAGATCTCTACGAACCCGCGAGGCATTCCACCTCGCACAGCTCGACGCCATCCTACCGGCACTCCTTTGGGCCAAACTCAGAAAATGATCCCAACAACCCACAACCTTCCTTCATACCTCTACAACGTTCGGTATCACACCGAAATTACGACGACCCTACCCCATACTACATAGGTCAGTTTAATCCAGCTGACTACATACAGGAACCTTCAGGTTTTGTTCCACTAGGGCCACAAGATCATTTCTCCGAGGACCATATGGATGAAGATACTGATCCAACTGAACCTGCGCGTGGTACGCCCACACATCCGATAGAAGTCTCTGATGGGTCATCCTTCCATGGTACACCTTATCAGGGACCAGACAGTTTCCAAGCGATGTTTGACCGACATGAGTGGTACTACACACCACCTCAACAGACATCACAACAACCGCGACATCCACAGGATCCCTCTGAGGATTCACGCTTTGAGGCAGTTACGCCACCACCTCCGCCACCGGCGCAACCAGTAATACCTGATCCGCCAAGGCGTAGGAGGACAAATGCTCGTATTTCTACACGAGGAGGAGGGGGTATCCACTTCAGCACTCCTCGACATTCTAGTAGTAGCCACTATCCGCCACTACAAGAAGAAGGACCTTCAAGTCCTATACAGGAGGCGAACTCCGCACCAGCTGCACAGAATTCGCCACCATTTGGGTATGACCAACCCATACCTGCTTACACGGGTCCAATGGCTTACAACCCGTTCGAACCGTCACAAGCACAATACAACTACGGCTATGAGCGCGACCCATATGTGGTGTCGGCTAGGTATAATGCGCGCTACCCTGACGGAGCTCATGGAAACATGGGACCACCGGACTACTCAGCTCATGGGTATCCAATACCTCCCAGACCTCCAGTTCCGCATCAAGCGCCACAACCACGTTTCTCTCCTCCTGAACAGGAAGAAATACTACATCGACTAGATCGTGTGGAGAGAGAGTTCGAAGAAGAGAAAAAGAGCCACCGAGGATTTCTCAAGGGCTTGGCAAACCTACTAAAGGGCAAAAAGAAGAAACGTGACCATTAGCCCTTGATAGTTGTACTAATGTAATTTCCACTTTGAAATAAGTCCCTGCGTGGAAAACTTATCGTATTTTCAGTCCCTACGTGGACTTATCTTTAGTCCTTGCATGGACATTTATCTTGTATTAGTCCCTGCGTGGACTTGTCACCTATTTTTAAACCTCTATGGAGGTATGTACTATTTGAAAGACCCGTTTAGGGCAATATGTAATTGTATTTGAGATTATGGAATGTATGTTATAAGTTTTGTTTTAATAGGTATAAAATAAATCAAAACCAATCCTTTTATATTGATCTGCCTAGATAAAGAATCTTAAAAGGTGAAACCTAGCTTGGTGTCTTTTAAGATCCAGTCAAGATGGTACGACCTAATTGAAAAGATTCTGATTCCCTGTTAACCTCTGTACGCATGTTAACAATCATGGCAGATGTGATTCGTTAAAAATCATGCACGTCATTCTTATACGTTAATCCTTTAAGGATTTCAGAACCCAACTAAATGATTTATAAATCATGGGTTAAATCACCAATGAAGGTGATCAATATTATTAAAACATCCATTAGTGATGTAGTGCCTACGGGCCAACCTTATTAAAACATCCATTAGTGATGTAGTGCCTACGGGCCAATATTATTAAAACATCCATTAGTGATGTAGTGCCTACGGGCCAACCTTATTAAAACATCCATTAGAGATGTAGTGCCTACGGGCCAACCATATTAAAAAAAAACATCCATTAGAGGTGTAGTGCCTATGGGCCGTAATAATTGTCTTATAACGACAAAAGACAGTGGTGGTCTATGACTCCCTGCCAGAAAGGGGTAAGAGAACTACGGTTCAAACCTCTATGCCTTTGATTCTCTGAAATCTCGGCTAATATTATAAAACATCATCATGATTAGGCTTTATGCCGCCAATACTATTTATATAGCTGAAATAGGATATATTCAAATCCTAATATATAATGAAATAATAAGATAACCAAATATGGTCTCTGTACCATGGTTGACAAATTGTCATAAAAGATAATTATATAATAATCTCCTGAATAAAATTTTGTTATCTTCTGTAACAGATTCAAGTTACAATGGCGGATCCCAACGGAGAGAATAGCCATACTAATGATGATGAATACGACAATGCGCCAGTGCATCTGACAGGCGCACAACTGAAGGCTCTGATTGACAATGCTGTTCAGGCAGCTCTTGATCGTCAATATACTGAGTCCCAAGGCAGAACCGTGTCAAAACCACCCTCTAAACCAAAGACACACTCCAAACCACCCTCTCAACCCAAGAAAGATGACGACAAACACTCGTCCACTGAGAACAGCGTTCATCGCGATAGAGAATATACTGATGCATCCAGTGCTAAGGGTTGCACTTACAAGTATTTTGTATCTTGTAAGCCCCGGGAATTTACAGGGGAGAAAGGTGCTGTGGATTGCATCACCTGGCTAGATGAGATGGACACTATAGTGGACATCAGCGGGTGTGCAGCGAGGGATGTGGTGAAATATGTGTCCCAGTCATTTAAGGGCAAGGCCCTGGCGTGGTGGAGGGCGTTGGTGCAGGCATCTGGTAAGTCTGCTATGTACAAGATGACATGGGAGGAATTTATTGCTCTCATTAAGGAAAACTACTGCCCTCAGCATGAGGTTGAGAAGATCGAGGCTGACTTTGTGTCACTGGTGATGACGAACCTGGACTGCCAGGCATATTTGACGAGTTTCAATACAATGTCTCGTCTGGTCCTGTACCTTGTGACCCCAGAACCTCGAAGAATCGCCCGTTTTATTGGGGGCTTGGAGCCCGCAATAAAGGCGAGTGTAAAGGCCTCTCGGCCGACGACCTTCAGGTCAGTTACTGACCTCTCCTTGTCTCTCACCTTAGACGCTGTCCGTTTGAGGACACTAAGGAACAAGGAGGCTGAGAAGAGAAAACGTGAGGATGATACCTCACGAAGATCAGGGAAGAAGCACCGTGGAAACGGTGAAGGCAAAAGAGGGTCGGAGGCAAAGAAGGATGGGCAAACTGGTGAAAGGCTCAACTGCAAGATCTGCAAGAAACCCCACTCTGGGAAATGCAGATTTGCATCAAACTCACAGTCGCAATCAAAGACTCCTTCCTGTGGACTATGCAAGTCCAAGGATCATAAGACCGTGGAGTGCAAGAAAATCAAGGATGCAACCTGCTATGGTTGTAATGAAAAAGGGCACATCAAGAGTAACTGCCCTAAGTATGCCAAGAAGGCGGAAGAAACGAAGAAGTCAAATGCGAGAGTTTTTCGCATGGATGCAAAGGAAGCGGTCTAGAACCACAACGTGCTTACAGGTACTTTTCTCGTAAATAATATATTTGCAAGAGTACTATTCGATTCTGGCGCTGATAAATCCTTTGTAGACCAGAAATTTTGCCAACTACTAAATATGCCTATCAAAACCCTTGATGCGAAATACGAAGTAGAGTTAGCAGACGGCACGATAGAAACCGCCTCAACTGTTCTAGAAGGATGTGAAATGTCCATTAGGAACCATTCTTTTCCTTTATCTCTACTTCCCTTCAAATTAGCGGGTTTTGACATTGTGCTAGGCATGGACTAGTTATCCCGTAATCAGGCCCAAATCATTTGCGGCAAGAGGCATATAGTGCTAAAGACTCCGAGTGGTGAATCACTTAACATTCGAGGGGATACGCAGTACGGATTGCCCGAAGACGTATCTATGCTGAAAGCTTCAAGGTGTTTGAACAGAGGCTGCGTAATTTACATGGCTCAAGTGATAATAGAAGAACCTAAGCCGAAGATCGAGGATCTTCCTGTCATTTCTGAATACCCCGAGGTTTTTCCCGAAGAACTACCTGGTTTGCCACCAGATAGACAAGTGGAGTTCAGAATAGACATCATTCCTGGAGCGGCTCCGATAGCAAGAGCACCTTACAGATTAGCTCCGACGGAAATGAAAGAACTGAGAACCCAGTTGGATGAACTGTTGGCGAAAGGTTTTATCAGACCTAGTTCATCTCCCTGGGGAGCACCAGTCCTATTTGTAAAGAAGAAGGACGGATCGATGCGGTTGTGCATCGACTACCGAGAGCTAAATAAAGTTAGCATAAAGAACAGATATCCCTTGCCGAGGATCGATGATCTGTTCGACCAGCTGCAAGGAGCGAGCTACTTTTCAAAGATCGACTTAAGGTCGGGCTATCATCAGCTAAGGGTCAGAGATGAAGATGTACACAAGACTGCATTTAGGACTCGCTATGGTCATTACGAGTTCCTAGTGATGCCTTTTGGGCTCACAAATGCACCGGCTGCGTTCATGGATCTCATGAATCGCGTCTGCAAGCCGTATTTGGACAAATTTGTCATAGTCTTCATCGACGATATCCTTATATATTCCAAGAACCAAGCGGACCACGAGAAGCACCTCCGTTGCATTCTCGAATTACTACAACGTGAGAAACTCTACGCCAAATTCTTGAAATATGAATTCTGGCTACGAGAGGTTCAGTTTTTAGGGCACGTTGTGAGTAAGCGTGGTATCCAAGTGGATCCCGCTAAGGTAGAGGCAGTCATGAACTGGCAAGAGCCAAAGACGCCTACCGAAATTCGTAGTTTCCTGGGGTTAGCAGGATATTACAGGAGGTTTATTGAAAATTTTTCGAGGATTGCTGCGCCCTTGACTTCCTTGACCAAGAAGAAAGAAAAGTATATTTGGGGCCCAAAGCAGCAAGAGTCCTTCGAAATATTGAAGCAAAAGCTAAGCAACGCACCTGTGCTGACATTACCAGAAGGTACTGATGAATTCGTAGTTTACTGCGATGCATCACACACAGGCATGGGGTGTGTGCTTATGCAGAAGGGCAGGGTGATTGCCTATGCTTCAAGGCAATTAAAGGTGCATGAAAAGAATTACACCACCCACGACTTGGAGCTGGGTGCCGTTGTATTTGCACTGAAGTTGTGGAGGCATTACCTTTACGGTATTAAATTTGTGATTTATTCTGATCACAAAAGCCTCCAGCACCTGTTCAATCAGAAGGATCTGAACATGAGGCAGCGCCGTTGGATGGAAACCTTAAATGACTATGAATGTGAGATCAGGTACCATCCCGGCAAAGCGAATGTGGTCGCTGATGCCTTGAGCAGGAAAGAAAGGGTAAAACCTATTCGAATCAATGCCAAGAGCATTGAAGTCAAGAACAATTTGATTGAGAGGATATTAGCTGCACAGCGAGAGGCTGTGTTGGAAGCTAATTACCCTAATGAAAAGCTGGGAGTAACTGAGGAGCAGTTGACTCTTAGCAAGGATGGAATTCTTAGGCTGAACGGACGTATATGGGTTCCGATTTATGGAGGACTACGAGATGTTGTTCTCCAGGAAGCCCATAGTTCCAAATACTCGGTCCATCCTGGTGCTGACAAGATGTACCAAGACTTAAAGGCAAATTATTGGTGGATAGGCTTGAAAAAGTCTGTAGCCGCCCATGTAGCAAAGTGCTTGACTTGTGCTCAAGTCAAAGCCGAGCACCAAAAGTCGTCTGGCTTGCTACAACAGCCTGAACTTCCCGAGTGGAAGTGGGAATGCGTAACTATGGACTTCATAACCAAGTTACCCAAAACCAGGAATGGAAACGATACAATATGGGTCATAGTCGATAGGCTGACTAAATCAGCTCATTTTCTACCCATCAAGGAGACATATAGCTCCGATATGTTAGCCCAACTTTATGTTGATAAGATTGTAGCCTTGCATGGCATACCTGTGTCTATTATCTCCGACAGGGATACTAGATACACGTCTCATTTCTGGAAGAGTTTCCAGCAATCTTTGGGCACGCGTTTAAACTTTAGTACGGCTTACCATCCACAGACGGACGGTCAAAGTGAGCGTACCATCCAAACGCTAGAAGACATGCTTCGTGCATGTGCAATCGATTTAGGCGGTAACTGGGATAAGAATTTACCCCTGATCGAATTCTCCTACAATAATAGCTACCACACCAGCATAAAGGTTGCGCCTTTCGAGGCATTATACGGTAGGAAATGTAGATCGCCTGTTTGTTGGGCAGAAGTAGGAGAGGTCCAATTATCAGGACCAGAGATTGTTTTCCAGACGACGGACAAGATTGTCCAGATCTGGGAACGTCTCAAGGCTGCCCGCGATAGGCAGAAAAGCTACGCTGATCCAAAACGTAAGGATCTTCACTTCGAAGTAGGTGAAAAAGTGTTGCTTAAGGTATCACCCTGGAAGGGGGTGATGCGTTTCGGCAAGAAAGGCAAACTGAGTCCGAGATACATAGGACCTTTTGAGGTCATTGAACGTGTCGGATCAGTCGCCTATAAGTTGAACTTGCCTGAAGAGCTCAATGGAATTCACAATGTGTTCCACATCTGCAATCTCAAAAAGTGCTTCGCCGATGAATCATTGGTGATTCCACACACAGATGTGCATATAGATGAGAGCTTGAAATTCATAGAAAAACCTTTGTCGATTGAAGATCGACAGGTGAAGAAACTTCGAAGAAAGCACGTACCGATTGTAAAGGTCAAATGGGATGCTCGTAGAGGTCCCGAATATACGTGGGAAGTCGAAGACACAATGAAAGACAAGTACCCCTATTTGTTTGAGTAAATCTCGGGTCGAGATTTATTTTAAGGGGGTGAGGATGTAACACCTCGAATTTTTGTGTCCAATAATGTGTTAACACGTGTCATTTGTTTACACGTGGCATTGATATTAAATAAAGGACTAATTTTGACAAACCTTGAAAGTATATAAATTCGAGGGTTATAAATGTCAACAAGGGTAAATATACTGTATAGTAACCCTAAATAATGCTTGTACCTTCAAACGAATAACTCATAGATCGTACGGAAGCGAAACACGGAAGAAAGTGAGAGATTACGAACTACAGGGGTTAACTGTGTCAACATGTTTAATTATACCTCTGAGTGACCCTTTAACGTTCCCAAGGCTTCGTAACAGTATTATACGCTCACTAGAATATACTGTATAAATTCCGCGAAGTTCCGTCTCAAAACGAGAAAGTTATACTCGAATTCGTATGAGAAGGGTTAAAAGCATCAACAGTGAAAGTTAAGGCTTTCCAAATAATTAATAAACTAACCGGGGACTTAAGAATGCGGGTAAATAACACGAGGCCCCTATCGGTAAATAACCGAGGGCCAAACCGCAAAGTTACCCCTTCAAACCCGAAAGGTCAGGTAAATCATTACGAAAGATTTCGTTATTAATTACCAGGATTTCGTAATCATTTCAAAAGATTTTAAAAATCTGAAAAACAGGCCTCTCGCGACCCGCGTGAAGGTTAAGCTTAAGTGTAGGCGGGCCGCGAGCCTCCTAAATTACACGCCTGATATTTGAATATTAGGCGACCCGCGTTAAAGGTGCATGGAACTCCCATGCTGGTCGCGTAAAGTGCCCAGATGCAGAAAGTTGTAGTTTCTTGCCTTTTGGAGCTTGTGAACGATCATACACATAATTAATGGAGCATGGGCGCCCCCTACTCAACCCATACACCTTAGGGACACCTGCCCATGATCCATGATCAGTATAGGCCAATGTGGAATGATCTTGGGGTTCATTTTTCACTATAAAAGGCCATGTTGTGGTTACAACATTCACACAACTCAAAACACAATTACTGATCATTCTAAGAAGCTCCCAAGCATCCATCTCTGCTCTATAAGCAAGACTCAACTTCTGTAAGTGATCTAACCCTTTGTGGTTTCACATTTCCTTAGTAAATGGCTAGAAACCAAACCGTCGTGAATACGGTTTGACTTTAAAATAACTCAGTAATGGATCAGTCTTACGACGAATCAAAAGTGGTTATGAGTTGGTATTTATGTGGGTAATAAACCTCTAACAGGGTTCCCCCTGATCACCACTCTAACTATGTCAAATATCGAGTCAAACATGCGGTTAAAAAGTCAACAGAAAGCTATTTTAGCGATTTATGCATAATCTGTAATGTATATGTTATGAAACCTGTTTTGACACTTATAAAACATGATATTAAGTATATAAACTTGTTTGCGCTCGTTTGAATCGATCATTTGCTATATTGACCCGGTTCGGAGCCGAATGTCGCAAAAGTTTGACTTTTGTTTTGACTTCAGTTCTGACCCGTTTTAGTGAGGTATAGATATGCCTTAGGACTCTCTTAGGACCAGGTCACATGTCGGTATAAACCTCTGTGATCGGTTCATGAGTTATCCGAGTCTTTTGCGCATTTCCGTCATTCGCCTAAAAGTGGACCGTAACGGCCTTTTGAAATTAAAACGAGTAATTCGGACGCGTGAATGGACCAGAACCTTGCTTATTAAATTATAAGCATGTCCTTAAAGTTTCACGTCAATCCGAGGTCTAGAATGAGAGTTATGCTAAATGGCGCATTTAAAGTAAACTTTAGTAATTAACGGCGCAATTAGCATAACACCTATCTAAACCAAGAATTCGTCACCAAAACTTTTACCCACTTTATTAAAATAATGTTTTCGGAATTTTAAAGATTTTTAATAATTTTTACCTCGCTCATAACCTGCGGTTATGGCTACGGTTCGGTAAATACCGAATATGCCCTTTTCGGCCAAAACTTGAGTTCTACAAGGTCTTTTGACCCGATTCCAGTTGCTACTGATTTTAAGTAATAAATAAAGTATTTTAAGCTTTATAAGCTGTTCGGGAAACTCAGATTTCCTGTAGAACTCGAAAAGCTCTTTAAAAGTCTTTAAAATGACCGAAAAGCCCCTACGGGGCATAATATTAACTTAAACTCGTTACGGGCGTCACGGAAGGTATCCTACTGATACCACAACCTCTTTAAGGCATATTGACTTAGGAAATAAGCGTAAGACTCTCATGGTTAACCGTTTCGCCTATTGCGCGCACGGCTCGGCTTATGAAACTAGTTTTCATAAATTAGCCGATACGGGTCAAATTATATTATTTGAACCCCAAAATCCAGAGTGTGAACCATTAACCCATATAAAACAAGTCTCTGAACTTGTTGGGTCAGAATCACACTCCATTCTCGGTTTTCGCCTTTTCGCGCGATTAAACCATATCTATATATATCGGAACCAACCGGTCTAGGCTACGGCCATTATAACGACTCGTTAGGATTCTAAGAGGTTAATTAAAACCTTCGTTCCAGATTAGGAGCCCCAGTAAAAGCTATCGGTGATTTAATCCAAATTAAGGAAATATACTTGCAAAGGTAAATACTTTAACTTATTTCCCCTATATGGGCTTGGGTTACGGTATATTAATACCGCTTGATTGAGCATTATATTCTTCCATCGCTTAGGTGGTTAATTAAATAATATGATCGGCTCATTTAAACAGTTTTGTTTCTTAAAAGCCTTTGGGGGGTTTAATGACCGTTGTCCCGGATATCCTTGGCATCATTTTACGAAATGGCCACGACCATCGACATCCCGGTGTAGGCGTACACCCGGTATATATTGTCGACATTAAATTAAAAGACGTAGCCGTTGGTTTTTATACTACGGTTTTACGCAATGTGGTGTGTCTATAAATCTTTAACCCGGCACGACCCGGGCTACTGAACGCATAAAAGAACATGTAAAACGTTCACAAGATTTTATTATAATTTTCCCAAGTTATAAAAGAGTTTGTGCCTTGTGCATTCAAATCAATTTTAATAAACATTTTCAAATGTGTCAGTTGAATGTATTTACCAGTGTAAACTGACGTATTTTCCCCAAAAAGATTAAGTGCAGGTACTAT
The DNA here is from genome assembly GCF_002127325.2 of Helianthus annuus. Lineage (NCBI taxonomy): Eukaryota > Viridiplantae > Streptophyta > Magnoliopsida > Asterales > Asteraceae > Helianthus > Helianthus annuus. The sequence goes on from NC_035437.2 coordinate 60,812,206, forward strand.
ACGAAATGGGCTGGTATTAGCTTCCTAAGCATCACGAATAGTCTCGCAAACTCGATGCCGTATCTGAATGAACAATATTTATTTACTTTGATCCGCTGTGGATATATTCAACTTCTGTAATACATTTGATATTACAACCAGAGGTTGAAGTTTATATATTTATCTTAAGCTTCCGCTGTGCATTATATAATTGTGTGGTTTGACTATATTGTTGCCAACATCGTCACGGTAATCCCCCACCGGGCCCACCGGTGAGACACGTGGAAATCGGGGTGTGACATTTTGTGACCGTAATTAAGTAAGAATGATAAAATAATATTTCTAATAATATTTTGGTGCCCCGGGTAATGTCTGGTTGTTCGGTTATGTATCGTTCCGTTAAAGCGTTTAATTGTACCGTATAGTGTCTTTTATACATCTTTTTGTAACGAAATTTATTTCCAACACTTAGGAAAGCGTTCAGGACCATTTAGTCAATTCTCTGTATAACAGAGTGTGTTAGGGGCTGAATTGTTACTGAAAACGCGGAATTTTGTATTTAAAATGAGTTTTAGGCACTTTCCGGCATTCAAACTATCACCCAGTGACACAGTCTTATGGTCCTCATTTCCCTACACCCCATACTGGTGTAGTACTTTATCCCTGGCTCATGCTGGCCTCAATATAGTGTCTGTCTATGTGTTGGCATTGTCAGCATATGTCTGAGTGATTCGCTCACTGTGCTAACTGTGCTTTGTGCATCAGGTCTGTCACTAAGAGTCTGTATGAAATAAATGGAGTGACTGTATGTAAAGTGATGCACATGTATGTATGTAACATAAATCAGTAAGCAGTTTAAGATGTCAGTTGTAATCAAGCACAGTCATTAAGCACATAATTAAGATAAATTAATTGTACGGATGCATGCAAAAATGACGGTTGTCACAAAGATGCAGTCCATCAAAACACCTCTTCAGCTCTTCAAGAGTAGCCCTATCCTCATATACTTAATCCTCAACTTGCTTGATAAAGAGCTGCTTTAAATCATCGGAGCCTGCAGAAGTGTATGCATCTTATATGTATACATTCTATACATCAAAATTCAAAACTTTATGCATCTTTTAATACAAAAAAGGCAGGAAAGAACAAACTGAATCTACTTATATATCTTATTAAATAAAATCTTATCTTACAGCAGAAGCAGATTCTTTCTTGCGTTTAGTAGGAACCACTGTAGATTTTACATCATCATCATCATCTGCCCAAGTCATTCATAATCATCATTTAGTCATAACCCAAATTAATTTAACTGTACATTTAACAATCTTTCTTTGTGTTTAATTTAATACCATCAATATCCGCCGATGATTGTATGAATTTCAAACAACTGTGATTAGACTGAAATATAAAGCGAGAATTAGAGTAGATCAGTTCAAAATTCAAAATTCAAAATTTCAAAATTACAAAAAAAAACATACTTTCAATGATGTTGGAACAATGATGCTGGTAACAACTGAAGAACAATCATCTTCATCATCTGCTCAAATCATTAACATTTGAAAAGAGTTGGTTGTAAGAGTTATCGACCCGTTAACATTGTCTCATATTTGAAAAGAACTCGTGTGTAGATATTTTAGTTGATATGTTGTTCAACTACACCCCTTCGTAAATTATTTCACGCCATGTCTTGTTTCATGTTTTCGTCCATCATAATAATTGTTTTTGTGCAATTGATATCCTCTACTTCAAGCGCAGCTTAGGGGCTGTTTGTCTACCTCTTAATGAGACTCTTAATGGTTCAGACCTCTTACTGGTTCATCAATTAATGGTTCAGACTGTTTGTTTCATGAGCAGATATCAGAATAGTTCAGACATTTGCCTCTGAATGGTTAAGCATTATATAGAGTCTGAATGGTTAATAATATGAATTGGTCAGACATTTGCCTTTGAACGGTTAAACATTATACAGGCTCTGAATGGTTCAGACCTCTTACTGATTTAACACTTAATGGTTCAGACATCTTACTGGTTCAACACTTAACCATTCAGATGTTGCCAAACAGCCCTTTAAGCCATTTACCTCTTTCTCGTTGCATTCTTTGGGCATCATGGGAGAAGAAGTTGCCTTTAGGGAAGGAGGTGTCTCAGACTAAGAAGATACATGCAATAGTATCAAGTTTGTTGATTCTTTTTCACTTCCTTCTTTTACTTTTTTCTTTCATATTGGTAGTTTTATTCTTGCAAGCAGGACTTATTAGTTTCCCTTCCCAATAAAAAAAATATAGGGATTTTTATATATTTCCCCCTTCTAAGCCTCCTTATTGCATATTTCCCCAAACCATAAAATCAATTACATATTTCCCCTCCCTAACTCATATATATTACATATTTCCCCATTTTCATTTAAATGACTCTTATTAATGACTATTTTACCCCTAATGACTCAGTAAATGAGTATTTACAAATTTCTCCATTCTAATATGTAAAATCAATTACATATTTACCCAGATTATGCAGTATCATCCCAATTCTTCTACTTGTTACTCTTGTGAAACAATACACACAAAAACATAATACTCATAATAAAAACATAAATTCCGTTCAAAAAACATAAATTCTGTTCATAATAGATCCCGTTCAAAAAACATAAATTCCGTTCATAATAAAAACATAAATTCCGTTCGAACCCCAATTCTTCTACTTTCACATATTTTTTGTACTCTATCCTCGTCCCCTATTGTCACACCCCGCCGAAATTAGAGTTGGCGTGACCGGACTGGTATCTTCATTGCACAGTGGAAGCAAATAAATGCCAAGACTTCTTGAAAGCAAACACCCACTAAGTACTCGAATCCACATGGTTCTCCCATTCCAACCGTGCCATGATTTGAAAATGTAGCCTGAGGAAGAACATGCGAAAAATATCAACATAAAGTTGAGCGAGTTCATAGTTTGTTTTGAAAAAAAGATTTAAAACAAATCTTTTTGAGTAACCGGTTTTTGAAATACTGTTGAGAAAGCGAAATAAAAATCATTTTCTTGTTATGTTATGTGAAAACTTTGTATTTGTGTAACTTCGTATGTGTAACGCGTTATGTTCGTAAAACTTTGTATTTGTAAACTTTTGTGTTTGTGAAAACTTGTGTAACCGTCAATGTCCAGACCTGACAATGACAACATGCATGCATGATCCTATGCGTTGTATTTGTATAAAACATGGTATGTAAGTGTAAGTTTGTAAACTGTAAAATGTAAGTTTGTGAGTTGTAAATGTACGGATCTTGAGACCGCTAATGTTTAGCTACGACATAGGAAGCATCCAAACCTAGGCAATTTATTCGTCGATTCACGGCTGGGACCTAAAAGCACTCTATGGCAAATGTGGGGGCCAAGAGCGAGGCTGCCAATACCCGTTAGATCTAACCCTTCGTTCCCTGGTCTAGTTGTATATGTGATTAATGGTGCTTAAGTTTCACCCTATTCGTAACATGATCTATTGTATCATTCCTTGGTTTAACATACCGTTTGAACATGTATTTTCCCCGAAGTTTAGAAAACTAGAAAATGTTTGTATGCACGTTTCGAAAATAGGCTTGTTGGAAAATGTGGATTCGCTATGAGGATCGATTCCTTAACTGTTGAATGCGATGAACACGTATCATGTGCGGAATCCAAGTACGTGTGTGGATCAGACACAAAGATGTATTTAAATGTTGTTTTCTATTGATATTTGACAAGTACAAAAACTACGAAAACAAATGACAAGAGTTCCCCCTCTCAAGTCACAATAGATCCCCAAATGAACAAGACCCTACAATCCTATATATAAGCACAGTGGCTTCGCATGAAGCTAGCTACGAACGGCCTTGGTTCGAACGAACCGGCTCTTCGTACGAACCGACTATAATTCCCCCTTTGTACGAACCTGTTACAACATACATGAACTTTATGTTTTCTTCTGTTCAGTACCAATCTTGTCTCATCTGATTTAGCTACCATACGTAATTGGCGAAAGTGATAGATATACTGCACTCACAGACTTCCCCTTGGATATTACTACAGTCAATCTCGTAGCTTTCTATCTCTCTCTGAGTCTTCTATAAATGTTGACATCTTCAGCACCATAGACTCTCCCTTTTACTCTAACAGACTCCCCTTGGATCACAGCTTCAGCTGCTTCTCCTTTCAGTTGACTCGTTCTCCAGGCTCCCCCTTGCTTCAAGCTTTCGAGCTTTGCAGGATCGTCACCTGGTTCTATCTCTGTAAGCTCCTCCAGGATAGTTACCTAGCTCTTCGATTGCAAGCTCCCCCTTTCTTTGAGCTTTTCTTTAGACTCCCCTTTAGTCTCAGCTATCGGGATCGTAATCAGGCTTATCATCTGAAAATCTAACAATTTGAACCACTTGTAAAATATTTGACAATTTAGATCCAACATCGTAAACCTAGTTCTAAACACAAATATTTAACAGTGAAAGCATTTTAGATCATCCAGACTCGGTAACATGGTTCTAAACACAGATATAACAATATGTAATCTCACAGAATAACTCAACTCTACTCCTCCTATCAAATAACTATATGTATTCGACAGTTAAGCATCCAAAATCCTCACAAATAATCATCCAAGTCCAACTTAATGACCTAGGAGATTTTCATAAACTGTTTTTAGATTTTTCAATTTAAAACCTCAAGATTTAAATTAATGAACTTGTTTATTTTTCAGAAACATGTTCAGCATATTTAGATTTTGAAACTCAGCTTTCAGATATCGGTTGACGAAAATAACATAGAAACAAAATCTTTTTGTATTTTTCAAAGTTTATGCTAAAACACATTCATTTGGGGTTTTTTTTTAAGATTTTCAGTGTGTTAAAATGCAATAAAGAAATATTTATAGACATATTATTGTTTGAGTTCGTGTCAGAGGATCATATCAGTTTATGACAAATCACTAGCACCGTTGAACTATAAACACTTTAAGTTCTAAACGATTCACTTAGATTGTCAGTATACTGATCCACTTAAATTCTCACATAAGCTTCAATTGTTCCGAGATACGAGATTTAGTGTTTTAGGTACTTAACTTATTCGCGTGTCCCACCTCAGAATATACTCCCATATCAAGATTCCCTAGATTCAGACTTACATGTGAATATACTGTATTGATATATGTACTCTGGGTTAGTGTGAGACCTTGAGAGCTCATGTATGAATTAGCGTTCCGTCAAAGAGATGAATGCTCGACTTTGAGGTGTGTCCCACTTAGGGATCTTCTTTACAACTGCACTTGATTTATATCTTTCGATATTTTTCAATTTTATGCATAGGGAAAGCTTTTTAAGCACACAAAGAATTATGCGAGGTCTAGGCCATTGCTGACGTAAAATCAGAAGACCAGGTTGTCACACCCCCAAAATCCACCTGCGGAGTATCACCTCTTGGGAGCGTGACTGACCAGGATCAAGCCACCAATCATATAGAACAACGTAAATAGTAAAAGTAATTGTCATTTAACCAAACCAATCCATATGAAAGGTGTTCCAAAACATAAGTATAATGACAAAGTTTAGCGGAAGCATATGAGTAAAAACCCAACATAAATAAAGTACGTAATGTCATAATGTTTAATCAAGCATTCACGATCCTTGTCCACAACGACCGCGCCTCCCCATGCAAGCTCCATGTATACCTAACGACCTGCAAGGCATGTAACAGAGAGTCAACAACTAGTTGAGCGAGTTCACAGAAAGTAAGTTCATGATAGTAAGTTCGTTTGTAACGTGAGGCTCTACTGGGCTGATAGTATGATCTATTGGTGGGGGTTTCCCATAGATGTATATACACTAGACTATTTGTAACCATAAGTGTTCTCCTTAACCCGAGAACAGTAGTACGTACAAAGTTTACGTAGGTTTTACGTAAGTGTCCTTCACAACCGTGGACAGGGGTACGCGGGGGTTTACGTAGGTTTTACGTAAGTGCCTGACACAACCGAGGCAGTAGTGAGTATAAGTTTACGTAGGTTTTACGTAAGTGTCCTTCGCAACCTGAGGACAGTGATGTGTATAAGTATACGTAGGTTTTACGTATGTATCCTGCGCATCCGAGGACAATGGTAGATAGTCTAGTAACAGTGTAAGTACAATCTATTCCTTCAATCCCATTCCCAAAACCCGAGAATCCCATGCCTTGGTAAGAGTGTGAACTCACCTTGGTTTGCTCGGTATGTTATTGCTTCTAGTGTTAATAAATGATTAGGTCCGTTACTCACGACCTAAGGTACATTGCACATAAACTCGATGTGAGTGTTTTATGTTCAATTAGGACTTACAACTCCTCGGTGTTCAAACAGTAACATACGGTATCGTATCATACAGTAACATGCAGTATCATATCATACAGTAACATGCAGTATCATATCATACCGTAACATGCAGGGTGTTCTTCATCCAGGGTTTTAACTTAGTATTAAAAGGAAGCTCGGATCATGTATCACATACAAACTCGGAACATATATATATATATATATATATATATATATATATATATATATATATATATATATATATATATATATATATCAAGGCCTCACGCATAAAACTTAGACAAGATTATCAAGTAATCAAAGCTCGGACTAGAACATCAAGCTAACAAATTCGGACCCTTAAGTCTTGTGAGAAATTCGGACATTCATGTCTTTGTGAGAAATTCGGACCATGTGTGTATATATATAAAATTCGGACAATGCACATGCAAGCAAAAACTCGGACAAGCTATATTAAACAAGTTCGGACCACATGAATATCTTTCAAGAAAGTCGGACTACACCCCCACCTCACAAAAGTCGGACTATGTTATGCATAAAAAGGTCGGACTCCCCACTTTAACACATATACAAAAACTCAGATTATTACAAGCAAAAGTCGGACCCTTATGATGTATATAAAAATTCGGACCATGCTAATATCAACAAACGTCGGACAAGGGATCCACTCTTAAAACTCGGACCCTTTGTACATATGTTAATAAAGTTCGGACACTATATATCAACAATAAGGTCGGACCTTTATATCTTTACAAGAGTTCGGACATTACAACACAATCAAAAGTCGGACCTTTATATCTTTACAAGAGTTCGGACAAGGTTAAACAAGCAAAACTCGGACTTTACATGCAATCAAGAGTCGGGCCACTATCAATCATGCGAACATTCAACATCATTGTAACAGTTACGTTTATACGATCATGAAACCCTAATTTCATACATTCAAGGTGCAGTAATCTAATCAGCCAATCAAACATCTCTATCTTACAAGCATCTCATTGACAAGCATTTGATTACAGTACTAATCATAAACCATTTCCCCATAACCAGAATCAATCAATAACACAGAACTATTATATGTAGAACTAGGGTTTTGCATGAATCACATAATCAAGGATTAACAACAAGAAATCATTAAACAATTACCTTGGATTGATTCTAGATAAAGAGAGGAATCAAGAGTGATGATTGAGAGCTTGTGCCAATGATGAAGAAGATGATTGTAGGAGAGGAGAGGAGAATGTGAAAGTACGTATACTGATTTTTTTGTGAGATGATTAGTGAAGAAGATTAGGGTTAAGAGTTGTTAAGGTTTCACAATCTACTCTACTCACCCCTAAGTATCATCTTTTACATAAGACACACCCATCACAATATAATTTACAGTTTCATCACCAAGTTCATGTATTTGTCAAATCTTTCGTAAATAACACATAACCATGCATAATCACAATATACATTATCAAACCAAAACGTATACAGTTACAACGCAACCAATTGTGCAAGTAAACAACTAACAAACAGTGAACGTGCAATAAATGCGAAAATGGAATCTCGGAAACTCGATTTGTCACATTATCCCCAACTTGAAAGAAATTTCGTCCCGAAATTTAGCATGCGGTTACTGAGGAAGCTAGGTAAGTTGCATCGTTTACTAGTTTTCCTGGGGTGTCACATCATCCCCTCGTTGATTTGGAATTTCGTCCCGAAATTCTGTAGTAGCTTCAGCCTCAGTAGTGATTGCACGGTTTTCGAATAACTGGGGATACTTGAGTTTCATTTGGTCTTCTCGTTCCCAGGTGAACTCTGGGCCACGACGGGAGTTGCAACGAACTCGTACAAGAGGTATTCTAGTGTGCTTGAGGACCTTAACATCCCGGTCCGTGATTTTAACTGGTTCCTCAACGAACTGCAACCGCTCTTCGATAGTGAGTTCCTTCAAAGGAACTATAAGGGTCTCATCTGACAGACACTTCTTCAGATTCGACACGTGGAAAACATTGTGAACTGCATCGAGTTCAGCTGGTAGGTTCAGTTTGTAGGCCACTTTGCCTATCTTCTCGATGATTTCGAACGGTCCAACATACCGCGGATTGAGCTTGCCTCGTTTTCCAAAACGAACCACACCCTTCCAGGGTGAGACTTTGAGTAGCACTCGATCCCCAACTTGAAACTCGAGTGGCTTCCTGCGCTTATCAGCGTAACTTTTCTGACGGTCGCGAGCTGCCGCCATGCGTTGTCGTATCTATGCAATTCGTTCAGTAGCATCAACTACCATCTCTGGACCTGTGATCTGACTATCCCCCACCTCTGCCCAAAAGAGAGGTGACCGGCATTTACGTCCGTACAATGCCTCAAATGGAGCGGCTTGTATGCTGGTGTGGTAACCGTTGTTGTATGAAAACTCCACTAAAGGGAGATGTTTTTCCCAGCTGTTGCCGAAATCGATAACATACGCCCGAAGCATGTCTTCTAGAGTCTGGATAGTGCGCTCAGACTGCCCATCTGTCTGAGGGTGATAAGCTGTGCTCATATCTAACCGAGAGCCAAAAGATTTGTGCATTGCTTGCCATAGTTCTGAAGTGAATCGTGCATCCCGATCCGAAATAATAGAAATTGGCACTCCGTGCCTCGAAACAACTTCTTTCAAGTAGACGTCTGCTAAGGTAGAGAACTTATCCGGTTCTTTGATAGCCAAGAAATGAGCAGACTTAGTGAGTCAATCCACGATCACCCAAATAGTATCATTCCCACGCTGGGATCTAGGCAGGCCAGTAACGAAATCCATGGAAATTTCTTCCCATTTCCACTATGGTATCTTGGGTTGCTGAAGTAGGCCTAAGGGTTTCTGGTACTCCGTCTTGACTCTCGCACAGGTCAAACACTTGCCAACGTAAGTTGCTATGTGGGCCTTAATGCTAGGCCACCAGTACGTAGTTCTAAGATCGTGGTACATTTCGTCTGAACCTGGATGTAGCGAGTAGCGAGACTTGTGAGCTTCATCCATAACAAGTTCTCGTAAACCGCCATATAGTGGGACCCAAATACGCCCCGTTACGTAGTAGGCACCGTCTTCCTTCTGTTCCATTCGTTGCCTTGAGCCACGTAAGGCTTCAGCCCTTACGTTTTCTGGTTTCAATGCTTCCACCTGAGCATCTCGTATCTGTGCAGGAAGACTAGACTGAATAGTAAGCTGCAAGGCTCGTACATGCCTAGGTACAGTATCCTTTCGACTGAGAGCGTCAGCCACAACATTGGCTTTGCCTGGATGGTATTTGATAGCGCATTCATAATCATTAAGCAGCTCGACCCATCGTCGCTGACGCATGTTCAATTCCTTCTGCTTGAAGATATGCTCGAGACTCCTATGATCGGTGTAAATAGTGCACTTGGTACCGTACAGGTAGTGTCGCTATATCTTAAGCGCGAAAACAACAGCTCCCAGCTCTAAATCGTGTGTAGTATAGTTTCGTTCATGAACTTTAAGTTGCCGCGAAGCGTAGGCAATGACTTTATCCCTTTGCATCAATACACAACCAAGACCTTGAATCGACGCGTCGCAATAGACCACAAAATCGTCTGTGCCCTCTGGCAATGAGAGAATAGGTGCGCTGCAGAGCCTATCCTTTAGGTATTGAAAAGCCGTTTCCTGGGGATTACCCCAACGATAGGTGACACCCTTCTGCGTCAGTAGAGTAAGTGGCTGCGCAATCTTTGAGAAGTCTTTAATAAATCGCCTGTAATAACCCGCCAAACCCAAGAATTGGTGTATTTCCATTGGTGTACGCGGTGCAGGCCAGTTCCTGATCGAATCTACCTTGGATGGATCAACATGAATCCCATCCTTGTTTACCACATGGCCTAGAAAGTGGACTTCACGAAGCCAGAAGTCGCATTTTGAAAACTTGGCGTACAGTTGTCCCTTTCGAAGAAGTTCCAAGATAAGTCGTAAGTGCTGCTCGTGTTCCCCCTGACTCTTGGAATAGATCAGGATGTCGTCGATGAAAACAATGACGAACTTGTCTAGATAAGGCTTGCACACTCTGTTCATAAGATCCATGAAGACTGCCGGTGCGTTTGTTAACCCGAATGGCATGACTAGAAACTCGTAGTGGCCGTAGCGAGTTCTGAATGCTGTCTTAGAGACGACCTCATCCCGGACTCTCAGCTGATGGTAACCTGACCTCAAGTCTATCTTGGAGTAGTAACTTGACCCTTGCAACTGGTCGAATAAGTCGTCAATACGAGGAAGAGGATAGCGGTTCTTCACTGTGACCTTGTTCAATTCGCGGTAGTCTATGCACATGCGGAATGTACCGTCCTTCTTTTTCACGAATAACACTGGAGCTCCCCAAGGTGAAGAGCTAGGACGAATAAAGCCCTTATCCAAGAGCTCTTGCAGTTGCTTTGACAGTTCTTCCAGTTCAGTTGGAGCTAAACGATACGGTGCGCGAGCTATAGGTGCTGCTCCAGGAGCTAGCTCGATTTGAAACTCGACCTGGCGATGAGGCGGTAGACCAGGTAAATCTTCAGGAAACACTTGAGGAAATTCGCGTACAACTGGAATATCCTCTATTCTTTTCTCTTTCGTTGATGCATCAGTAACAAGTGCCAAAATGGCAGTGTGACCCTTTCGTAAACATTTCTGAGCCTTCAGGAAGGAGATGATGCCAACCACAGCACCACTCTTGTCACCTTGAACTTCGAGAGGTTCTTTACCAGAACGGGGAATACGAATGATCTTCTCCTTACATAGGATCTCTGCTTGCTGCTTGGATAACCAGTCCATATCAATGACGATGTCGAAACTACCCAGAACTATAGGAATGAGTTCGATGGAGAAAGTCTGACCAACGAGGATAAGATTACAACCCTGAACTATGTGTGTGGCCTCTAGACTTTTACCATTAGCTAACTCTACGACATGTTTGGAGTTTAAGGGAGTCGGTGCACGTTTTAACATTTGGATAACTTTTAGAGACACATAACTAGTATCCGCACCCGAATCAAACAATACAGTAACATAAAAGTCGTCAAGAAGAAACTTACCCATAACAACGTTGGGATCGTTCCTAGCATCACCCTGCCCCAGCACAAATGCGCGACCCCTAGCGCCGTTGTTCCCATTATTGTTTTTTCCCCCATTGTTGTTTCCGTTGCCTTGGTTATTGTTGTTTTTGTTGTTCTGGTTTCGGTTTAATTGAGGGCAGTGTCTTTTGAAGTGACCTTCAGCGCCACAATTAAAACATCCTTTGTTGTCCTGTTTCTGATTCTGCTGTGCTTGCTGTTGCTGCTGATTCTGATTCGCAGGCCGCGGGCTCCTACAATCCTTGGCCTCATGACCCATCTTGAGGCACCTTCGACAGCGACCCTTGTTGCACTGGCCACTGTGATGCCTGTTACAGTTGTTACACCTTGGGAGGTTCCCTCGATAACCACCCTGCCTGTGACTGCCCGAAGATTGCTGACTAGGGCTCTGATAGTTGTCAGTCTTTCGCTGCTGCACCTGAGACTGAGCTGAAGCTGAACCTTTGCTGGAGTCCCCCTCCCATTTTCTTTTGTTGTCACTGGGGGTAGTAGGAGTAGCAGAAGTGGTAATGGTAGCAGCAGCGCTGATGCGTTTAGGCAGCCTGTCTTGTTCCACTGCCTGATCCGTGAGGCGATGAGCAAGGCGTTGAATAGCCTGGATATTGTCAAGATTAGCCGATGTCACATGGCTCTGAATTTCTGGTGCCAACCCTTTGAGATACAACTCAATACGTCTAATAGGAGGGTCCACCATAGTTGGACACAGAACGGCCAGCTCATTTGACCTTTTAGTATATGCCTCAATTTCCGACCCAGTCATCTTCAAATGAAAGAACTCCACTTCTAACTTGTGGATGTCGTCGCGTGTGCAGTATTCTCGTTTAATCAGCTCCTTGAAATCATTCCAAGGAGTAGCGTTAGCAGCTGCCAACCCTAAAAGCTGAACTTGCGCATTCCACCAGGTTAGCGCGATTCCTTCCAAAGTGCCAGTGGCGTACTTCACCCTGCGAGCCTCAGGGCATTCACACATTTCAAACACAGACTCGAGCTTTTCAAACCAATGGAGGAGTCCAACCGCTCATTCAGTGCCACTAAACGTGCTAGGACGACAGTCCATGAAGTTCTTGAAAGTGAAAACAGGTTGCTGAGCGGGTTGACCTAATGTGTAAGAACAGGACAAGGTTAAACACAAGAGTTGGTTTAGGAATGTAGGATTTAAAGATCCTAGTGTGAGTTACGACTGCAGGGTATACCTCCTGCGTGTGCGGCTGCAAGTGCCGCAGCAACTTGTTCGTTGATAAGAGCCGTCAACTGGGCTTGAGTCAAGTTAATACGTCCAGCCATGATCTTCATAGCAAATGTAACATAAGTGAGAGAGGTTCGCGAATAGTGCGATGACAGAAGAGAGTAAGCACACAAGTGTTCTCAAGCAATAACAAATAGTGAGCAATGTAATCTAAGCATACCACGAGCAAAGTTCTATGTAATTCTAGCATGTAGGCAATAAACATAAACCTTATTACCTAGGATGTTGAGTCTTGCACGTGGAGCGAGGCGTCGTTGTGGATCGTTGAGCACTGTACTGGTTATAGTCTGGTTTTAATAAAAACGTTTTCCCCATATTAAAACCAAGTTCTCTATAACCAATGGCTCTGATACCAATCTGTCACACCCCCAAAATCCACCTGCGGAGTATCACCGCTTGGGAGCGTGACTGACCAGGATCAAGCCACCAATCATATAGAACAACGTAAATAGTAAAAGCAATTGTCATTTAACCAAACCAATCCATATGAAAGGTGTTCCAAAACATAAGTATAATGACAAAGTTTAGCGGAAGCATATAAGTAAAAGCCCAATATAAATAAAGTACGTAATGTCATAATGTTTAATCAAGCATTCACGGTCCTTGTCCACAACGACCGCGCCTCCCCATGCAAGCTCCATTTATACCTAACGACCAGCAAGGCATGTAACAGAGAGTCAACAACTAGTTGAGCGAGTTCACAGAAAGTAAGTTCATGATAGTAAGTTCGTTTGTAACGTGAGGCTCTACTGGGCCGATAGTATGATCTATTGGTGGGGGTTTCCCATAGATGTATATACACTAGACTATTTGTAACCATAAGTTTCTCCTTAACCCGAGAACAGTAGTACGTACAAAGTTTACGTAGGTTTTACGTAAGTGTCCTTCACAACCGAGGACAGGGGTACGTGGGGGTTTACGTAGGTTTTACGTAAGTGCCTGACACAACCGAGGCAGTAGTGAGTATAAGTTTACGTAGGTTTTACGTAAGTGTCCTTCGCAACCTGAGGACAGTGATGTGTACAAGTATACGTAGGTTTTACGTATGTATCCTGCGCATCCGAGGACGATGGTAGATAGTCTAGTAACAGTGTAAGTACAATCTATTCCTTCAATCAAATTCCCAAAACCCGGGAATCCCATGCCTTGGTAAGAGTGTGAACTCACCTTGGTTTGCTCGGTATGTTATTGCTTCTAGTGTTAATAAATGATTAGGTCCGTTACTCACGACCTAAGGTACATTGCACATAAACTCGATGTGAGTGTTTTACGTTCAATTAGGGCTTACAACTCCTCAGTGTTCAAACAGTAACATACGGTATCGTATCATACAGTAACATGCAGTATCATATCATACAGTAACACGCAGGGTGTTCTTCATCCAGGGTTTTGACTTAGTATTAAAAGGAAGCTCGGATCATGTATCACATACAAACTCGGAACATATATATATATATATATATGAAGGCATCACGCATAAAACTCAGACAAGATCATCAAGTAATCAAAGCTCGGACTAGAACATCAAGCTAACAAATTCGGACCCTTAAGTCTTGTGAGAAATTCGGACCTTCATGTCTTTGTGAGAAATTCGGACCATGTGTGCATATATATAAAATTCGGACAATGCACATGCAAGCAAAAACTCGGACAAGCTATATTAAACAAGTTTGGACCACATGAATATCTTTCAAGAAAGTCGGACTACACCCCCACCTCACAAAAGTCGGACTATGTTATGCATAAAAAGGTCGGACTCCCCACTTTAACACATATACAAAAACTCATATTATTACAAGCAAAAGTCGGACCCTTATGATGTATATAAAAATTCGGACTATGCTAATATCAACAAAAGTCGGACAAAGGATCCACTCTTAAAACTCGGATCCTATGTACATATGTTAATAAAGTTCGGACACTATATATCAACAATAAGGTCGGACCTTTATATCTTTACAAGAGTTCGGACATTACAACACAATCAAAAGTCGGACCTTTATATCTTTACAAGAGTTCGGACAAGGTTAAACAAGCAAAACTCGGACTTTACATGCAATCAAGAGTCGGGCCACTATCAATCATGCGAACATTCAACATCATTGTAACAGTTACGTTTATACGATCATGAAACCCTAATTTCATACATTCAAGGTGCAGTAATCTAATCAGCCAATCAAACATCTCTATCTTACAAGCATCTCATTGACAAGCATTTGATTACACTACTAATCATAAACCATTTCCCCATAACCAGAATCAATCAATGACACAGAACTATTATATGTAGAACTAGGGTTTTGCATGAATCACATAATCAAGGATTAACAACAAGAAATCATTAAACAATTACCTTGGTGTAAGACCCTAATACGTATTTGACTAAAAGTCGCAGCGGAAGTTCAAGCCATAAACTTTCTTTCATTATAAACACCTTAACTTATTTAAAAATTAACTTTAACATAACTCTTTCACATAAATCCATCAATCGACTTATTTACTAAGTAGAGACATAGCTTATGTTTACTACATTGTATACATCAACGTTCCCGTACAATCTCACTAGTGACTCGATCCTCGATCTCTGTTCCTTGATGATCCTCATGACTCGTACTACCTGCGCTCACCACATTAAATTCATAACATTAGTACGCATTATAAACATACAAGATTTATTCACGTTTACTTTTTGTTCCGTTAATTCTTTACATCCCAGCTTTCCATTTGATCGTACATTCCGTGGTGAGACTTTCTCATTGTACCTGCGTTACACTTCGTTCACAAGGCACACTATTATTATCGTCAATACTCAATTTCATTGAATACATGCGTATATACTTTCATACATACTTACATATGTGCATCCGTTCACACATAACTGCTTACAAACCTACGTACCTACATTCATACGTACGTTCCTACATACGTGCATACCTACATACATACATGCATACATGTCTACATACATACCTATTACATGCCTTCTCACAACCCTACATACGTGCACACACTTTCGTACATACTCACTTGGATATATATATACACATACACATACTACCCACATACACACCTACATACATACATACATACATTCATTCATACATACCACTTATATTCACACATACATACATACATACCTTCATACGTATCTACTTAAGGAAATTCTTAACTTAGAATCCCACATTTAGGTACCATATTACTACATATTCTTTAGGATCCCACCTTTGGGTACCATATTACTACATATTCTTTAGGATCCCACCTTTGGGTACCATATTACTACATATTCTTTAGGATCCCACCTTTGGGTACCATATTACTACATGTTCTTTAGGATCCCACCTTTGGGTACCATATTACTACATGTTCTTTAGGATCCCACCTTTGGGTACCATATTACTACATATTCTTTAGGATCCCACCTTTGGGTACCATATTACTACATGTTCTTTAGGATCCCACCTTTGGGTACCATATTACTACATATTCTTTAGGATCCCACCTTTGGGTACCATATTACTACATGTTCTTTAGGATCCCACCTTTGGGTACCATATTACTACATGTTCTTTAGGATCCCACCTTTGGGTACCATATTACGACATATTCTTTAGGATCCCACCTTTGGGTACCATATTACTACATGTTCTTTAGGATCCCACCTTTGGGTACCATATTACTACATATTCTTTAGGATCCCACCTTTGGGTACCCTACCCGTCGGCGACGCCCTCTAGTTTTTGCAGTTTTCTGCAGGTTCGTTACGTCGTCCGTACGCACTAAAACGCACGTAACTTTTGAACCGTTTACCCGTTTGACCTCCCGTTTCTTCCTACATGCTTGTAAATTCACATTCTATCATATGAACTTAAAATCTTACCTCCGGATTACGGAAATCCTTAACTTACATATATTCGACTTAACTATTTTCTAACTATTTGACCCGTTAAGGGTATTCGCGCATTAATTGGTCTATGACTGACCAAACCATCATCCCCACTTCCATACTTGTCCAAAACATTACTCTAATCGAATAACTTGCTTCTAAACCACTTTTAAGTTCGTTTACCCCAAAATACCCATCATGGGCATTTTGGTCAACCTTAAACCCATCATTTACGACGAAAGACTTTAACACATATTTGACCTCAAACATCATATTTAATTCATTACAACACTTTATTACTTACTTGTACTACGAAGTGATTACGGAAATCACTTACCTTGTGCATCCGTGTTCATAACCGCTTCCTTGCCTCATCTTGACCCGTTGGCCTTCCATGCTTGGTCCATGCTAGTGTGGTTCCTATTCTTTCATGCCGTCATGCCATAATAATGTTAATATTTATACTTATTCATATTAACATACATTTTTCCAACTCTTATCTACATTGACTTCCACTAACACGCATACGACATGATTTGTCAACCACTTAGATCATATTAATGACATCATATTAATTTCATACATAATGTCGTATAACACATACAACTATATGATCGCCTAGTCGCTTACACAATATACACATACTTATGCTTTCTTAACTCTACATTCGACAACCGCATTGTTCGACATTCGCACAATCAGATTATCATCTTACATATGTACACGACATAATTCCAACATTATCACTTATCAATAAACTACGCATCACATATTCGTACACATTTGCTCTCAATCACCATGAATCAAATGCATAAAGTATATGGCGAGCATTACATCATTGGGACATAAGGTACAAGTTCCTAATGCATAATTTTACCAAACCATACATTCAAATCCGAATTCTCATAATGACTCCACCTTAAGCATACTTAACTTATTATTTTGCTAATGGCTACACCATAAGCACCTTCTATACATAATTACCCATAACTTTCATACAATTTCACAAATTTTGCTCTCTTAGGCATTTCATCGAACACTTGGCGGATGTACTACTAACAAAACATTATGTACAAGCATTCTTTGCAAATTCTTACTAACTCATATCAAGATCATCAAATTCCACTAGAATCATGTAATTTTCATACTATACCCAAATTAACTGACCATCACTCATTACATACAACATCATACATCAATCTTACACAACAAATGAACATGCATGATTATCCATATCATCATCTTCACTACCACAAGTGGGTTTCATCCAAAATCATCAAATTACTTAGAATCTTGCATAGTTCATGTTCTATAATGTGATTCTAACACATCTACATGATCAATTTCATACAATTTCATGGATTGACCATAACCCACTTCATAGCAAGATCATCAAATCATAAAATACAACTTACCACATGTTTGTTAGGGCTAGATCATCAAGAAAACGAGTTCATGCATCGGATTTGAGCCTAATTTCCTTGTCAATTTGAAGCATTCTTGAGAACTAGGGTTTCACCCCTTTTTTCTTCTCCCTGATCGTTCTCACGCACACACCCATCTAGTGTGTGTGAGATTTTGTTTTTAATTAAATTCAGATTCATATTTGGCAACCTTAGTCCCTCATGTTCTCTCTTATTTATTTAACCCCCATTATTTTCCATTCTCAATTGATAGCCAACACTATCTAACCAAGTTAGATAGCTTGGTTATTTGTGAAATATCCCACTTAACTAATAAATCCTACTTACTTATGCCAACCAAATAAAATGTCCAAATAAAATATTTAGACCCGAGTTTTGGGGCGTTACAAATCTACCCTCCTTAAAAGAGGTTTCGTCCCCGAAACCTTGCTCATTCTTACTCTTACCCTCCTTTCTTTGTACTCATTTAGAGTGCGTAATACAATACGAATATATTCACGATCTTGGCTAAAATTTTACTCATAATTGAGTATACTTGTACGCTTTGTCCCTACTTTCTTAAATTAAGCAAACTTTACCTTCACAAACACAGGAACGGTCAGAAACTTATCCAGAGCCCTTACTAGTGTCATTTTCACTTTTGTGATTTATTTCATTCTATTATTGTATCATATACCTTGTTTCATTCTGCTCACCACGAGCAAATCCTATCATCCCGTTACTAAAGTCCTTTCTACTTACATTTCACCTTCATAGAAGGGTCGACGTATCATTATACGCATATCATAGACTTTCGATATACCAATTCTTACTCATCTAACATAAGTTAAACTTTTTACTGACCTCATCTCATATCATCAATCGACGATCCGCAACCCAGACCGATCCGCATTCTTCCCGAGTACTAGCCATACCAGGCTAGATTTCATTCATCCGCGTAATGCGCTTTCGCCCGTGCACATCCTTCCACCAATTCATTTGGTTTCATCACATCAATAGTTCCTAACATTATAATCTAAAATTTTAGCGGTTAGCACATTTCATTCGGGCATTCATTATACTAGGTGATTACTCACCTATATTTCCTTTTTTTTTTTCAACGTCCTACGTACAAACTTTAACACATTTCGCAATTCATTCCTTACATGAAATTCTTTTATTCTGGTTCCTCATTTCATCAACCTTTGCAGTTTGACCTTTCCAGGTCGGACTGTCATTTCTTACTTACCATAGATGTATTGAGGTACTCTTCATACTTCTTTCCATTCATGCTTACCTGCAAAGACATTCATTACATCATTTCGGTATTCTTAACAAAACTTACCCTTCTTGTTCGTACTTAAATCATTATCCGGGTCGTAGCCCGTAATTCATTATGACTCCTAAGAGTCAATTACTAACACATTTAACACATAACTTGTTCGAACTTCTTTCTTTCGCTTTAAAATTTAGGTTTGCATGCCCACTACGATCATTCTTTTGTTTATTACTTTACATTTACCCGTATGACTCGTTTGACACAACCACGGTCAAACTGTCGACACATTGTGATGTGGACTAATTTCATCCTTTTTATATTTTAAATCCGTCCCGCGAACTCAAACGTCACCTTCATGCCTTTTATTGCTTTCATGTTTTGAATCCGTCTAGCGGTTCCAAACATACCATTCATACATTTTCTTCCTTTCGTACTTTAGATCCTTTTCACGGATTTAAACATTTCACTTACATCATCCATTCACATCTTTCATTCATTACACGTGCTGAATCCGTCTCACAGATTCAAACATATCATTTTCTGCATTTCATTCCTTGAATCCATCTTGCGGATTCAAACATTGCATTTTACACCTTTCATTCTTTGAATCCGTCTCGCGGATTCAAACATTTCATTTATACCCTGTTGATCCGTACTTTCTTACGGATTCAACATTCTTCATTTTTATCACTCATACTTTTCATTCCTACATAGTACTCTCAATTTCCCGAGAGCCTTACTACCCACTTCACCCGCACGCCCACCTGCTACCCAATTCTAACGGACACACCTGCGATAATTACCACGGTCTCACGAATGTCATATGCTTCTTGCGTACTGGCCAGGTGCGCAATTCACATACTAATTCCGTGCCATCAGGTAATCATCGCCTTATGTCCGCATTAGTGGGTCTCAGTTCGTGCTACATTTTTTTTTTTTTTAAATTTTACCAAGACAATATCGTTGTCTTCCGTTTAGTACTTACCCTCCCAAGGAGACTTCTTCCTTTTTCTTTTAACAACGGTACCCATACATATCAACATTGTGTACCTGGGGTCCGTCTGTCCATTCGCATCCTTAACTGCCTTAGCATCCACCTTAGACTGCATTCACGGATCATCCTCTCCAAACTTTTAAGCTTACCTTGCACATAGCAAACCGTTAGCTTCTCCATATGAATACATACATATACGTTTTCATACCATTTCTACCTTTAGATCTTGATCGAGTCATGGATTGTACAGGTTCCTTATCACAAGAGCACATAGGTTTGAGTTCAAGTACCTACCTTCTCGTACTTGATTCCCTCAAACCAGGGCTCTGATACCAACTTGTAAGACCCTAATACGTATTTGACTAAAAGTCGCAGCGGAAGTTCAAGCCATAAACTTTCTTTCATTATAAACACCTTAACTTATTTAAAAATTAACTTTAACATAACTCTTTCACATAAATCCATCAATCGACTTATTTACTAAGTAGAAACATAGCTTATGTTTACTACATTGTATACATCAACGTTCCCGTACAATCTCACTAGTGACTCGATCCTCGATCTCTGTTCCTTGATGATCCTCATGACTCGTACTACCTGCGCTCACCACATTAAATTCATAACATTAGTACGCATTATAAACATACAAGATTTATTCACGTTTACTTTTTGTTCCGTTAATTCTTTACATCCCAGCTTTCCATTTGATCGTACATTCCGTGGTGAGACTTTCTCATTGTACCTGCGTTACACTTCGTTCACAAGGCACACTATTATTATCGTCAATACTCAATTTCATTGAATACATGCGTATATACTTTCATACATACTTACATATGTGCATCCGTTCACACATAACTGCTTACAAACCTACGTACCTACATTCATACGTACGTTCCTACATACGTGCATACCTACATACATACATGCATACATGTCTACATACATACCTATTACATGCCTTCTCACAACCCTACATACGTGCACACACTTTCGTACATACTCACTTGGATATATATATACACATACACATACTACCCACATACACACCTACATACATACATACATACATTCATTCATACATACCACTTATATTCACACATACATACATACATACCTTCATACGTATCTACTTAAGGAAATTCTTAACTTAGAATCCCACATTTAGGTACCATATTACTACATATTCTTTAGGATCCCACCTTTGGGTACCATATTACTACATATTCTTTAGGATCCCACCTTTGGGTACCATATTACTACATATTCTTTAGGATCCCACCTTTGGGTACCATATTACTACATGTTCTTTAGGATCCCACCTTTGGGTACCATATTACTACATGTTCTTTAGGATCCCACCTTTGGGTACCATATTACTACATATTCTTTAGGATCCCACCTTTGGGTACCATATTTCTACATGTTCTTTAGGATCCCACCTTTGGGTACCATATTACTACATATTCTTTAGGATCCCACCTTTGGGTACCATATTACTACATGTTCTTTAGGATCCCACCTTTGGGTACCATATTACTACATGTTCTTTAGGATCCCACCTTTGGGTACCATATTACTACATATTCTTTAGGATCCCACCTTTGGGTACCATATTACTACATGTTCTTTAGGATCCCACCTTTGGGTACCATATTACTACATATTCTTTAGGATCCCACCTTTGGGTACCCTACCCGTCGGCGACGCCCTCTAGTTTTTGCAGTTTTCTGCAGGTTCGTTACGTCGTCCGTACGCACTAAAACGCACGTAACTTTTGAACCGTTTACCCGTTTGACCTCCCGTTTCTTCCTACATGCTTGTAAATTCACATTCTATCATATGAACTTAAAATCTTACCTCCGGATTACGGAAATCCTTAACTTACATATATTCGACTTAACTATTTTCTAACTATTTGACCCGTTAAGGGTATTCGCGCATTAATTGGTCTATGACTGACCAAACCATCATCCCCACTTCCATACTTGTCCAAAACATTACTCTAATCGAATAACTTGCTTCTAAACCACTTTTAAGTTCGTTTACCCCAAAATACCCATCATGGGCATTTTGGTCAACCTTAAACCCATCATTTACGACGAAAGACTTTAACACATATTTGACCTCAAACATCATATTTAATTCATTACAACACTTTATTACTTACTTGTACTACGAAGTGATTACGGAAATCACTTACCTTGTGCATCCGTGTTCATAACCGCTTCCTTGCCTCATCTTGACCCGTTGGCCTTCCATGCTTGGTCCATGCTAGTGTGGTTCCTATTCTTTCATGCCGTCATGCCATAATAATGTTAATATTTATACTTATTCATATTAACATACATTTTTCCAACTCTTATCTACATTGACTTCCACTAACACGCATACGACATGATTTGTCAACCACTTAGATCATATTAATGACATCATATTAATTTCATACATAATGTCGTATAACACATACAACTATATGATCGCCTAGTCGCTTACACAATATACACATACTTATGCTTTCTTAACTCTACATTCGACAACCGCATTGTTCGACATTCGCACAATCAGATTATCATCTTACATATGTACACGACATAATTCCAACATTATCACTTATCAATAAACTACGCATCACATATTCGTACACATTTGCTCTCAATCACCATGAATCAAATGCATAAAGTATATGGCGAGCATTACATCATTGGGACATAAGGTACAAGTTCCTAATGCATAATTTTACCAAACCATACATTCAAATCCGAATTCTCATAATGACTCCACCTTAAGCATACTTAACTTATTATTTTGCTAATGGCTACACCATAAGCACCTTCTATACATAATTACCCATAACTTTCATACAATTTCACAAATTTTGCTCTCTTAGGCATTTCATCGAACACTTGGCGGATGTACTACTAACAAAACATTATGTACAAGCATTCTTTGCAAATTCTTACTAACTCATATCAAAATCATCAAATTCCACTAGAATCATGTAATTTTCATACTATACCCAAATTAACTGACCATCACTCATTACATACAACATCATACATCAATCTTACACAACAAATGAACATGCATGATTATCCATATCATCATCTTCACTACCACAAGTGGGTTTCATCCAAAATCATCAAATTACTTAGAATCTTGCATAGTTCATGTTCTATAATGTGATTCTAACACATCTACATGATCAATTTCATACAATTTCATGGATTGACCATAACCCACTTCATAGCAAGATCATCAAATCATAAAATACAACTTACCACATGTTTGTTAGGGCTAGATCATCAAGAAAACGAGTTCATGCATCGGATTTGAGCCTAATTTCCTTGTCAATTTGAAGCTTTCTTGAGAACTAGGGTTTCACCCCTTTTTTCTTCTCCCTGATCGTTCTCACGCACACACCCATCTAGTGTGTGTGAGATTTTGTTTTTAATTAAATTCAGATTCATATTTGGCAACCTTAGTCCCTCATGTTCTCTCTTATTTATTTAACCCCCATTATTTTCCATTCTCAATTGATAGCCAACACTATCTAACCAAGTTAGATAGCTTGGTTATTTGTGAAATATCCCACTTAACTAATAAATCCTACTTACTTATGCCAACCAAATAAAATGTCCAAATAAAATATTTAGACCCGAGTTTTGGGGCGTTACACTTGGATTGATTCTAGATAAAGAGAGGAATCAAGAGTGATGATTGAGAGCTTGTGCCAATGATGAAGAAGATGATTGTAGGAGAGGAGAGGAGAATGTGAAAGTATGTATACTGATTTTTTTGTGAGATGATTAGTGGAGAAGATTAGGGTTAAGAGTTGTTAAGGTTTCACAATCTACTCTACTCACCCCTAAGTATCATCTTTTACATAAGACACACCCATCACAATATAATTTACAGTTTCATCACCAAGTTCATGTATTTGTCAAATCTTTCCTAAATAACACATAACCATGCATAATCACAATATACATTATCAAACCAAAACGTATACAGTTACAACGCAACCAATTGTGCAAGTAAACAACTAACAAACAGTGAACGTGCAATAAATGCGCAAGTGGAATCTCGGAAACTCGAGTTGTCACACAGGTATAATACCCCAGACATTAAACAGTATAAAGACCTAGTATCTCAGAATCAGGCAACCTCTCAAACGAAATTTTGGAGGTTATCCATATATTCGAGAGATGTTCCCCACGAGATAAGTAAGCTTTTGATATTTAGGTTTATATCTCGAAATCAATTTACTGAATGTGCAAAAACCTACTGGCACATCATTAGTGAGACCCTTTCTCACATTTAACTTTCCACTTCTTTAGCATACTGTAATTGTCTTACTGATGTACTATCATTTCCTCTTTCTACACAAAAACTCATTTTAAGTTTTCTCATGTTTTTGGTTTTTTTCAAATTTTCAAATGTTTTTTTTTTATTTTCAAAATTCTTACTCCCCCTAAAATTCAAAACATTTAAGAAAATTTGACAACCCGATGCATATAGCTTTGTCTCGCCATCCCTTTTCTGCTTACCATGCTCTGTTTCGCATAAAGTACCCCCCATGATTTACAATACACTGAAATTTAACAATATTAAAACCATTTTCAACCAATTGTGAAATTAATCATGTTTGTTCAGCCGTGAGGGTTTCGGCGTATTCAATCAACATTTTTATGATTTTTCTATTTTTTGACAAAAGAAAAAGAAATTTGATTTTTAGATGTTTCTATTTTTAGGGTTTTTGATTTATGATTTATTTATATACAAAAACAAACCAACACTCCCTGGTTTTCACTTGCAAGGACCTGCCACCTCCCGTTCCAGGATGCTCCGCTCTCCGATTTGACATTCAACCATCTTCTGGAGCACCTTCGCATTCTAACAACTCAATTGCTTGAATAAGGCAATCCAGGCCTGTTTGACCTTGAGTATTGCGACACAATAAGATTTTTTAACTTCGGAAAATCTTTGTCATTTTTAACAAAAACTTTTTCGTTCTTATTTTCAACCTTCTTGGTTGAATCGATTTTCCGTTTATCACTCACAGAAGTCGTTTGTTTCTTTGCCACCCAAACTTGTCCTTTTAAAAATTCCTTTGATAAAACTTTGATTCATTTTGAATGTTTTGTTTTGACAAATCAGCTTTAGGTTTCCAAAATTGTTTTGGTTCAAACTTGGATGTTTTTGGTTACCAAGTTTGTTTTGACTTTGAAAGATCAACCTTTCGTTTCCAAATCTGTTTGGGCTCAACTTTGGGTGTCTTTGGTTTCAGTTTCCAAGTTTGTTTTGACTCAAACTTGGTTGACTTCTGTTTCTCAACCTCAACTTTCTTTTTATCAACAGGTTTCAGATTTTGACACTTGCGACCAACATGTCCAATTTGATCACACTTAAAACATGTTTTCTTAGAAACATCTTTAACATGTTGTTGTTGTTTCTTTTGAGCATAGAACTCTTCATTAGATTGTCGTCTAAATTTGAGTTCTTTCTCTTCTTCTAAATCACTCGGCTCATGTCTAGACATGAGCACGAGCTATCACCCACAAACCAATGGTCAGACCGAACACACCATCCATACTCTCGAAGGGATGCCGTGAGCGTATGTCATTGATTTCAATAAAGGTTGGGAAAGACACCTACCCCTGCTGGAATTCTCTTATAACAATAGTTACCACTCAAGTATACAGGCCACACTGTTCGAAGCATTGTACGGACGAAAATGCCAGTCACCTCTTTGTTGGGCTGAAGTTGGAGACAGTCAAGTCACTGGCCCTGAACTTGTGCTTGAAACATCGAAGAAGATCGTTCAGATAAAAAACCGAATGTCGGCGGCTCGCGACCATTAGAAAAGCTACGCTGATAAGCGTAGAAAACCGTTGGCATTCCAAGTGGGCTACAAAGTTTTACTAAAGTTCTCACCTTGGAAAGGTGTTGTTCATGTTGGGATTGAACCCTACCAAAGGAACAGATAATGAAAGCCAAAACCGGTTCACAACAGAGGATTATTCATAAGCAGCTGTTTGCATTAAGCTTTCCCTTGACAGTGGTTATCTAGCATCTGATAGACTTCAAAGCACTACTCAATAAAACAATTACCACTAAAGTACTGATAAAGATCAAAGACTGAAGCTCTGTAGGATCGTTTTCCAACCTGACGAGTCGTTCAGAAGAGCACTTAGACTAATTCAGAGGCGGAATTCATTGAATTAGTCTTCGTAAAGCTTGATTTCACTACTTAGCGTCTCCTTTATTGATTAATTGTGAAATTACAAGTCCTTGGAGACAAACGGGCAGGGCTTCGCCGTTACACCTTGAAAAACACACACACGGATCGCTCAAATGACCCACATATATATAGGCTCCATGGATCGCTTATTTGACCAGCATGGGTCGCTTATGTGACCAGCTTGGTTCGCTTATATGGACATGTCCATATAAGCGATCCTAGCATTGTACAAATAAGCGGACCAACTACCTAATGACCATAAAAGCGGACCTAATACTCTAAATACGTATACAATACGATCTGCCCTACCCTAAGACTCGAACGAAGATGTAGTCGACAGACAACTGCACCAACAGACTCCCCCTTGAATGTTGACGGAATCTTCAGTGAGAGTCTTCAATCATTCCCAGCTCTTCAATCTTGTTCGATCTTCTTCAGGAACTCTGCCTGGAATCAAATCTTCTACAGGAACTTTTCCCTGGAAGTATATGCCTGGATCTTTCTCTGGCTATAACTTTCGTCAGACTCCCCCTATCATCATGCTGGGATCTCTGTCTGGAAATCGTTATCACCATTGAAATCAACTCCTGGCTTCCTCTGTTTAAGCTTTTCTCTGGTTCTGATATGTCTCCTGGCTATCTGTAGCAACAGCATCAGAAACCTGCAAGACTCAGACACACTATCACAATACAACACAATTGTGATTCAACTTAATGAATCAACTAATCATTTGATATTTTTTTTCAATTAAACACTGATCACAAATTTAAAATATTCCAATTTCTGATTCAATCTAATGAACCATTTTAAACATTTCAAACCACTTAACCAACCTGTCTGTTCATCAAGTTTAGCCTTTGAGATTTTGAACCTTTTTTTTTTGGATTTTTCAAAATATGAAACGTAAATGTATAAACAAGAATTTAAACGCAAAACAAACATATTTTTGTGAGTTTGTGCAAGAGGATCATATCAGTTTTTGAGACACATCACAGGCACCGTTAAGCTTCTAATCGTTTTAAGTTCTAAACGATTCACGTAGATTGATGATATAGTTGTCCTCTTAAATTTTCATACAATTTTCAATCTATTCAGGATACTATTTAAGTGTTTTATGAACTTAGTTCAATTCATGTGTCCCACCTCTTGAATATACTCCCGTATCCAGAATCCCAATATTCAGTCTTACAGGTATGAATACTACAATGATGTCTGTACATAAATTAGGGGAAAGATGCGAGAACTGAGGGATCTCAGGTCAGAACTTCCGTTCAGCAGAGAGATATCAGCTTCGACTTAGCAGTGTGTCCCCTTTAGAGGATCTTTTTAGCTACAACAGATGATTATCAATTTTATTGTCTAATCAACTGAGGGCTTTATGCTATGTTTCAAGCATTTTGCAGAAAGTATTAGCCAAGGACTAGGTCAGAACTACCGTTCAGCAGAAGTCCCGGAATAATACCCCAGACATCATAGAGTATAAACACCTAGTATATCAGAATACGAGACCTTTCAAACGAGATTTCAGGGGTTACCTATATATCCAAGTAGTGTTCCCCACGAATTTCACAAGTTTGAAATTTTAGGTTTATATCCCGAATAAATCTACTAAATGTATAGAAAGCTATCGTCACATCATCAGTGAGACCGTTTATCACATTTGACATTACATTTCTTTAGCGTGTTGTGATAGTCCACTGATTTACTATCATTTCCTCTTATTTCGCAACAAAACTCATTTTTTTTAAATTTTCAATGTTTTTGACTTTTTCAAATTTTCTAATTTTTTTTAAAATTTTTCTCCCCCTAAAATCAAAATATGTTTCAATTTTGATTTTCT
Source organism: Helianthus annuus (assembly GCF_002127325.2). Taxonomy (NCBI): domain Eukaryota; kingdom Viridiplantae; phylum Streptophyta; class Magnoliopsida; order Asterales; family Asteraceae; genus Helianthus; species Helianthus annuus. The sequence goes on from NC_035437.2 coordinate 60,840,490, forward strand.
GGGAAAATTTGAAACAATCTGTACAAACTTGACAACTTGATGAGAATCACTTCAAGTCTCCATCCACTTGGCGTAAACAATCATAACTCCCCCTCACAACAAACTATTTTCCCATTATGATTTCAAAACACTTAAGTTTGTTTTAATCAGAATGATTTTTCCGGAAAATAAGTTTCGTTGATTTTACCTTTTGTAAAAATGGGGCAAAATCATCACATTGTTTACCAAATTCATAAATGATAGTTAACTCAAGTTCAATTTAATGACCTTGGTTTAACCACTTGTAAGATCAACTGGTTCTTATTCTGAACCAATTACAACAACCATAAACATACAATCACTTGTAAGTTTAGCAATTTAAGCACTTCAAACCTGTTTTTCAACCTATTACCATCTTTTGGTTGAATTCTCAAGGTGCCGATTCCTACTCCTCACTTACAAACCTGGGAGTTCCGGCAAGTCCTGCAAAAAATCTCACAAACATATTTAGAAAGATGCCGATTCATGATCCACGATACCATCTTGGGATCTCCGGCATGTCAGGATTTTTACTTAAACAGATTCACCCAAGCCTGACGATCCTTGGGTAATTTCGAATTCTTGTTCAACAATGGTGGAAAGTTTGCATCATCCATTGTTAAATTTGAATTCTCCTTTTTTACCTCAACCAATGGCTCCTCTGGCTTTGACGAACCAGAATCATTGCCTGCAGGTGGCTTGTCTGACTTTGACCTGTCAGATTCATCGCCGACCTTATCCTTCTTCTTCTCCTCTTTTCTCCTCAGATTTGTATCTGATGAATCTGTCTTGCTTGACTTTGCAATTGATGGAGTTGATTCACCAGAACTTTTATTCTTTCCAACGGATGAACCCGAGGACAAAATCTTCTCGAGATATTCTCTCGCTTTCTTCCTCTTCTTCCTCAGTCGGTCTTTTTGCCCCTGTGAAAGCTTTACTTTCTTTTCCTGAATTGACTGTTCTTGAACTTTAGGTTTCAGAACCATCTGTTCCTGGGGCTTGACTTTGACTGGAATCTTTGCCAATTTCTGAGACTTAGCCCTCAATCTGTCATTCGATCTTCTTGGGCAATCTCTGGCAATGTGACCTTTGATGTTGCAGTTAAAGCACCTCCTGGTCTCATAACTCCAATACTGGCAGTTAACAGCAATGTGTCCGTGATATCCACAGCTGTAACACACTCTGTTATCGTACCTACCACCATTTTTAGTCTAAACGCTCAGATCAAAGCATTGTTTGGCTTGGTGATATTCTTTCCTCAAGTTTGCTGGATTTGGCTTTTGAGCACTGTGGTCCGACCTGCACCACTTATTACCAACATTTTTTGAATTTTCATTTTTTACTTTTTGTAATTTTTCATTTTGATTGGATGATTGATCTGATGAGCTTTTATTATCTTTTTGAACAATTTTCTCATTTTTAATTTTTTGTTTCTGTTCCGCTTTCTTCTTCAAAGGTTTTTGCTTCGAGCATTCACCCTTTTCAGTTGATTGCAGAACAGTTTTCTGAAACTTTTCCCTTTTATCATCAGATTTTTCACCACAATCTTTAACTTTGACTTTGTCAAAGTTTGTGACATTGTCACTTATTGGAACAGAATTGATTGGTTTTGGACAGGGAAAATTCAAACTGTCTGATTTAGTCACAAAACCTATCAATTTCTTCTCAAGTTCATCAATTTTGTTCCTCGAATTCTCAGCTTCACTTTCAAGCTGAGATATTCTCCCAAAATGAGACTCGATTGTTTTCTCATTATCATTCTTCAAATTTTCAAGAACAGATTTTTCATTCATCAAAACTTTTATCTGTTCCTGAAATTTTGATTCATTTGCTTTCAGATTCTTGTTTTCCAGCTTAATCCAGAAATCCTCATCTTCTGAAGATTTCTTTTTGCTTTCAAACTCTTTTTCCAACTCTTCTATTTTCTTTCGAGCACATTCACATTCTTTTTCAAGTTTAATAATTTTCTGAAGATGTGAATTGATTAATTTTTGCTTCTCAATTTTGTTTTGGCTAAAAACATTTCTCCCATCTTCAAGAATTTTTAGTTGATTTTGCAATTCTTTTTCACTTTTTGATTTTTCAATTTCAAAATCCTTAATTTTCTCTTCAAAAACCTTTTCTTTGTCCTTCAACTTTTTGTTTTCAAATGTCAAACTGTTCAAATTACTTAACAGTTTATCATTTTCAGCTTTCAACTTCTCACAATTTTCCTTCAAAATAAGAATCTGATTATCATCAGTCTGCTTCTCATCTTTCAACTTCTTGATCTCCAATGCCAAACTTTCCGCATCTTTGACAAGTTTGTCATTATCAGTCTTGAAGCTGTCACATTTTGAGCATGCTGATGCAGAACTTGAAGATCCATACTCTACAGATTCCTCATCTTTTGGAGTATCCTTCATTTCCATCCTGTCTGAACCTGCACAAAAGAGTTTAACAAAATCAAAAGGATTCATATTATCATCAATATAACATTTCCTTTTGATATCATATTTCAGAGTACTCTTTGTTGCAAGAAAACCACAAATTCTTCTATCAACTTCAATGAGTACATCCAGCTCCAATTTATCCAAATTATTTTCCATCTTAGCCAAAAAATCCCTCCTTTTCTTTTCTTCTTTATAAAACTCTGATCTAACTTCATTAAAGAACTGATATGGAAGGAGCCCTGGAAAGAAATCTCTCTGTTTTAGCTCAACCATAAACTCATCCCATTTAGCAGGTAATGCAGTTGTTAATTTTGATAGATATTCATCATTTGACAGCTTAATACCCCTACACCACATATTGTTCGTTAAAATTTTAAACCGTTTTTCTATTTCTTTCAACGTTTCCTCCTTTTGACATATGAAAAGTTCAAAACTTTCAGTCCAAATATCCAAGCTCACGTTTCTATAATCGGGATCCATATTTCTCATATACCAATTATTAAAATCCTCAATCTTATTGTTTTCTTGTTCATCAAACACCATCGTCATTTTTCACAAAATCTCAAAATATGTTTGTTGACTAAAAATGAAACAATCAGCTGTCAAATAAGCGAGCCAGTCAATCGAGCGGACCGGAAATTTTGAACTAAACCGGATGAGCGGACCGTGTATCAATAAGCGGGCCGGGTGACAAATAAGCAAATCAGTCTAACGTCGTTGGAACGGACCAAACACAATGTCCGTTCGAGCGGACTGACTAAAAAGCGGTCCAATAAGATTGTCTAATAAGCGGACCAAGCAATGTCCGAAAGAGCAGTTCAAATGCTGTTCGTACGAGCGATCCAGACAATGTACTAATGAGCCGTCCAGAATTTGTCAAATGAGCGGTTCAAACACAAATTATGAAGTGGTCTAGACTTAAACTAGTACGGATGAGCGAACCAACTATGATCTAAGAGCGGTTCACAATGACGTCACTCCGAGCGAGCCACACATTGAACATGTTTTGACCCACTAAAACTTCGAATTTTGACACGAAACTTTCCAGGATTTGTCTCGGTACTATTACGCACAATCTGTGAAAATTTGAGTGAATTCCGACCGTAAAATGTCCCAGAAATGAGAAAAGAAGGTGTAGAAATCAGAATATTGAGCGAAAATCGAGCTAAACGGTAAGAACTCTTCCTCCTGAGCTCTGATACCACTTGTAGGATCGTTTTCCGACCTGACGAGTCGTTCAGAAGAGCACTTAGACTAATTCAGAGGCGGAATTCATTGAATTAGTCTTCGTAAAGCTTGATTTCACTACTTAACGTCTCCTTTATTGATTAATTGTCAAATTACAAGTCCTTGGAGACAAACGGGCAGGGCTTCGCCGTTACACCTTGAAAAACACACACACGGATCGCTAAAATGACCCACATATATAGGCTCCATGGATCGCTTATTTGACCAGCATGGGTCGCTTATGTGACCAGCGCTTATATGGACATGTCCATATAAGCGATCCTAGCATTGTACAAATAAGCGGACCAACTACCTAATGACCATAAAAGCGGACCTAATACTCTAAACACGTATACAATACGATCTGCCCTACCCTAAGACGCGAACGAAGATGTAGTCGACAGACAACTGCACCAACAAGCTCTATCTACTATTGTTTCCTAAGTACTGCTGAAGATTAATGCACTACCCATTCAAGGCCTGATCACCCTTTGAAGAAAGCACTGATGCTCAACATCAGTGCTTAGCATACAACAGTGGAAAGTGAGTCAGTAGTTAGTTATAACAGTGTCCATGTAATCAGTAGTTAGACATTAGTAGTTATAGATCAATGGATAGAGTTTGTTAGTTTGTTGGATGTCACTTTCATGGTGATGTCAGCTGAGATGCTTTAGTGGTTTGGTTTGCCTATAAATGTAACAGTACCCTGTACTGTTACATTTGATTGACTGAGTGGGTTCTTCTCCTCATGTCTAATCCTTTCATCTTGTGCAATCAACCTTGGAGTATCAGGCAGAGGGGGAGTTTAGCTTGTAAGCATGCTTTGTAATCTTTTGACTTATATTGTAATCATTGGATTCAATATGAAGCATGTGTTTATCAAAATTATTTTCTCCTTGATTGTGTTTACAAAGTTTGTTTTCATTTCCGCTGCACTTAAATCTCAATTCATATCTATTAATGTGTTCAAATTATACAAACAAACACAATCATGGCAGCCTCAGATCCTAACAATTGGTATCAGAGCTTGGACAGTCAAATTCGATCTAACAGTCAATTTGACATAACAGTTCAGCTCAAAAACTCATTGATACTAAGGTTGATTGTATATAGTTGAAAAACAGAGTAACGAGAAATCATGTTCAAAATGATTATTCAAAAGCTCTGTAAAACAACCAAGATGTTATAAGACACACAAACTTAACATAAAACACATATAGTGTTCAGATCTGAAAATATGACTGATAACTATGGTAGAATCACTTACAAAATTGATTTCAAGTGTTGATATGAAGTTTGTGTTGTTTCAATCATGTTTGATACTAAGGTGGGAACCTCCTGTTAACAAAAACCTAGTTTCATAAAAACATTAGTGTTTTTGTTAACATAAAAGGAGGGAAATTAAAACTTTAGTTATTAGATCTTATGTGTTGAAAAACAGGTTAAGAATCCTGTTAAAAAGGATCAAATCAACTCTATTAAGAACACATCGAGAAAATCAGAGGAAAAACAGACTAAATCATATGTGATGTGAGATTTGACATAAGCATATGCAAAAATGTCCAAGTCTCTCCAAACATTGCTGTAAAATGATTCTGGTCTGAGTATTTCTTCAATAAAAACCTCCCAGTAAGTATTCTAGTACTTATGAATGGGAAGGGTAAAAAGGGAAAAAGAAATATCACAAAATCTCAAAAGTGTGTTTATCTCAAAACTTTTGAAGTCAAAAGAAAAGAGTATAAATGCAAAACACTCTTGAGTCCAAAGTTGTGTAAACAATGGTCATCAAGCAATTATGTGCATTCATTGATTCAGGGAAGTTCAGGGAACAATAGTATCACCAATGATGAAACTGATAAGAGGACTAGACAAATATTTCAGAATCCTCACATGTCTCCTCTTTTTGCGTTCAATTAACATGGAAATGGTCACACAAAATAGTCATTTCAAATCATTGACCATTTTCCTAACACTTGAGAATGATGTGACTATGAGTTTTAATTGGAAAATATACCAGGACCCCTTTTTGATGTTGTTTTCAGAATAGCCTTTAATTATTTTTTTTCTTGAAAAGGCTTTTCTCAATAAAACAGGATATATTATTCTTTGTTTTTTTTTTTTGAATAATATATTTTGTACTTTTACTTGTTTTTGATAGTAAAAGTATCAATCTCCTGTCAGGATATAGAACCTCTATTTTTGTTGGGGATATTATCCTTAAAAACATATCAAAAGGAAAAGGTACTAGTGCCAAGGTCATATCAACCTCAAGCTTGTTTTATCACAGATCAAAAATTGATTGCTAACAGATTTTAAACTACTGAGATACTCATGTTCTAATTCAAATAATTAGACACAAAATGAGTAGCCTTAGTAAAAAGGTTTTCATCATCTGGGATACTAAACCATTGTCAAGAATTTATAAAAACCTCAAAACTTGTAATAAACATGTGGCAAAACCTCGAACATAACTTCCTGGAAAAACTGCTGACAAATTAAACTTGATAATTTGCATCTAAAATGTATTTTGTTAAGTATAGCATTCCTGCAGATGTTTCATAAATCTCCATCAACAAATGTTGGACATGATATTGTGTTTACACAAGACAAAATCAATCCCCTCATCTGAACAAGCAGATGCTCAAAACTTTTGTCAAAAAGTTCAATCAATGTTGCACTAACAGTTGCTGATGTAATAAGTCTTTCAAAACCTCACCATTTCCCTACCACTGTTGTGCTCAAACATCTGTTCCCTAAATACTGTCCACTGCTGAAAGTCAACCCCTGCTCTATCATTTTCCTGATAAGCACTGTTGTTTAAAATCAGTGTTGTATCCACTGATGTACTATCCACTGATAGTAAACATCACCCACTGTTTCATTTGTTACCGTTGTAACTACTGATGGTTGCTTCATCAGTGGCTCTCAAAACATTTGTTCTCATTATTCATCCTTTCATCAGGGGTTGGCACGTGGTCAGTTTCTAGCCATCAGATCATTATAACCGCTGCCACATCAGTATTCACTTTTTCCCTAAATAAGTCCCTGATCAAAACCCCAAACAGGGTTTTACACTGTCGAATTGAATTCCAAAAATTCTCTTCTCAAAGCAGTTTCCCACTCTTCATCACAAATCATTCTTTGATCTTCTTCATCAAAATGATGAAATCAAAATCAAAATCATCATCATCCTCTGCTTCCAAAGACGCCACTCAAATGGCCGCTGAACCTATTGAAATCCCATACAAATCTCCTCACAATTATGTGGGTTTAATCACAAAACCCACTACCATACACACCTTCAATTCCATCATCGACACCATATCTGCATCAAAGTACAAAACTTTGCTAACAGCATATGCTCCTATTTACCAAAAAACCCAGAGAGAGTTCTGGAAAAATGCTACCCTTGAAAAACAAGGAGACATCGTCATAGCCATCAACTCCTCTATACAGGGTAAAGCGATTCAAATTACTCCACAATCAATCTCAGAAGTCTTTAAACTCAATGATCAGAAAGGTAAAACTTCTTTTTCTAAAACAGTTGAAAAACTAATTTCTTGAAAAGGGGGTATGCAGAACAACCAAAAAGAGATACCTTACAAAAAGGTTTCTTTCCTTCTGCACCTAGGTTTTTATTTCACACTCTTTTGATGTGTGCTTCAAATAAAACAACTGCTTTTAACAAAATACCATTAAAGATTCAATGCCTGGGTTATGCTATTTTAAACATTGAAAATTTTAACTATTCCCAGGAAATTTTTGATGATTTGGTGAAAAATGTTGATAGCAAAGCATTTTTGCTTTTTCCAAGGTTTCTAAGCTACTATTTTGAACAAAAATGTGCAAAAGAAAATGAAAATTTGCTCAAACAAGGTGTTTATTTTCAAATAAATGGTTTAACACCTAAAACATTCTCTAGAATGTTAGCACCTACAAAAACAAAAGCAGAGGTGCCTGAGCAGAATTTAGCAGCTACTGCTCCTCAGGCATCTGCTGTTGAGCCCACTGCTCCAGGTGATCATAGCAGCACAACCACTTCTTTGAAACCCACACCTGCCATTACCAAAAAGACCAAAAATAAATCTTACAAAAAGCCCTCCAAACCCAAATCAAAGGCAACTCTGGAAGATGAGATCCCAAAGCCACTGCCAGTGACAACACAAATGTCACCAATAACCACTGCTGCTACTTCCTCACAGCAGATGGAAGAAAGATCTCCACCATTGCCTTAAACTCCTCCTGCATCCTCACAAAAGGATCGGGTTGTAAACACAGGGACCCTATAATATGAAGCTCTGGATTCAATTGGATCCATCTTCCTCAGTCCTAATCCCAAGGACATGTCTCTTTCAACACCCTTATCTTCACCCCTCACATTACCACAATCCATAATACCTTTGTTGCATGCAGTTGATATAGCTCAGACATAAACCAGTTCCTCTCAATTACCTATCACTGAGAGTATACTCCCACAAGTGACTGGGTCTGATGTTTATACCTCTGCTATCCTAGCAACAACTGAGGAGGTTACGCTGCAGGGATTACTAGTAATTCCTGACAGTAGTTCAAGTGGAGCAGCCACTACAAATGTTGAACCCACTGGTTTACATTTGGACAATGGTTACATTCATAAGACTCCCTTGAAGGCAATTCCTTCTATAGCACCTCTGAAAACCACCAGTGAGTTTGTTATGCCCACTGGTACCTTCAAAAGGCTATCAAGTGCTGAAGGAAGAAGACCCCAGTACCAAGAACAAGGGGCATCAATGAATGATTTTTGGGATTCATTTCCTAAGTCACACATTGGTACAACCACTGCTGGTGGGGAATCAGATGATCCCATTAACTTGGGTGATGATTTAAAATATCAGGAATTGACGGGCAAAATTGAAAATCTTGAAACATCAGTTGCTGAAATAAAGGATATGGTGCAACAGCTGTTAAAAGCTCAAAAAGCACAATCCACTGCTGTTCCAGCTCAAGCACCTGCACAACCTGCACCTGCTGCAAATGAGCTATGGAATGTATTTCAACCCCTGTTTAAGAAACAAAAACAAATGGCTGATCAGCAGCATGCAATACATGTACAAATGCTGACAAACATGGTGGAGTCAAGATTTAAAGATACTCAAGCAGATATCAAAGCTATCAAGGCTCACATACAAAGCACCACCAGAAAGGTTCCTCCCACTGTCCTCTTCATGAATAACCCCTTTCCAGATAATGCCAAAAAGGGGGAGAAAATCAAGTGGAAGAAGAAGGGAATTGAGGATGGTGTTTACATTGAACCAGAAAAAGATAGCCAGACTAAAGCTGCCATATCAACACACACCACTTCACCACACACCACCACAACCACTGCCCTACCACCATCATCATCTATAATCACATCACCACCACCAAAACCAAACTCACCACCATTACCTCCTGCCGTAAAGCAGAAGACAACAGATGTTACAACATCTGTTGTAAGGACAACAGTGGTTGAAACACCAGTTTTTTCAACACCTGTTAGTCAGACACTTTCCACCACTCAAATCACTACCATTTCAACACCTGCTCAAAAGCAGAAGACACCTACTGACACATCAGTAGTTGTAATGACAACAGAGGTTGAAACACCAGTTGTTCCAACAGCTGTTAGTTAACCATCCACCACTGCTCTCAACATTTCTACATCACAACCAAAATCCCCTTCACCCAAAAGCTATACACAAGGAAAAGGAAATTTCAGAAGAATGTTGATGATATACCAGCACCTATTCCTTTATCCTCCACACCTTACAATGTCATTAATCCACAACCACCCACTCAAATATCCTCCACTAGAATAGAATCTGTTGCTGAAAAATATCCACTGGAATTGGAGGCTGTAAAGGATGAAATGAAACAATTCTATACAATAGATGATCCTTGGGAAAGAAGATTTCCTTCTCTCATTGGCTTCAGGAATCCATTAAACATGAGTGAGTATCTAAAACTCAAAGCTAGGCAAGCTGATATAATAGCTAGAATTGAATGCAAAGAACAAGGTGATAAGGCCATTTCTGAAAGAATGGAGTTCTTACTCACAAAGGTCAAACAAATGGAAGATTATGCAAAAGACCTAAGCAAAGACATGTCAAATATGCCACCTGATGCTGCCCTACAAAAGGTAATGAGAAAGGAGTTTCTTGAATTCATCATGCAAGAAAAATTTTATCCAGCCAAAGAAGAACAATTCAGTGAATGGCCACTCATTGCACTAAAGCATGAGGTGAACAGAATCAAGAGAATTCAAAATGATCCAAGTAAGAAAAGGACAGCTCCAAATTAGAGTAAATACAAGCAGGCCATTGATAAACTCACTTCAGAATACAAGAGAAAGAAACAGGAGTTAGTGGATGCAAATATGGGAACTGCTAAAGCCATAGCAAAATGGACTAAGCAGTATACAGATGAGGCTTATGAAAGGTTGAAAAGAAGGAAAATAACAGATCCTAATGTACCAAAGAAGCCTGAACACAAAGAGCCAAAACAGGTCATTGATCCTAAACCACTGTTCACATCAGCAGATACCCCTATCATTGTGTTAAACCAAGAAAATGGGAAACTGTTGACCAAGGAAGAAGAAAAAGAAAAGGAAGCTGAGTATTTTACAGAAGCCATCAAGAAAATGGATCTAAATGAAGATAGCTCAGTGAAACTTCAAAACCTTGTCAAAAAGGTATTGGCCAAACCCACATCACCAAACACTTCAGCAGATATGACAGACATTGAGCTTGAACAAAGAAAAAGGCAAGAGCTGACTGAACAAGAAGCTGCAGAAGACATAGCTGCAGCAAATGAAATCATAAAAAAGGCCTTCAATCAAATGTCAGCTGAAAACTCAGAAGTAGCAAAAAGTCAGAGTACTGATCATGCTGAAAACCCTGAACTATCAAAAGCTCAGAGTGCTGATCATGTTGAAAACTCTGAACCAGCAAAAGTACTGAGTACTGATCGACAACCTCTCACAAGGCCACAATCCCCTCACTCATCAGTGAATAAACCTCTCCCAAGAAACCCATTGGGTTCAAAAGTACTAAAATGGATGTCTGATCAAAAGACCCATGTATTGACCCTGATCAGATTCAATGGAGAAGTGAAGCACATATCAAGGGATCAAGCACTAGGCCTGGGTGTTGAAGATCTACAAGATCCCCTTGAGCTTACACTGTGTAGGGATGAGGGTGATACAAGTTCTCAGGATTTTGAGCTTCAATTTAAAGATCAAGTTAGAGAACTTCTGATGAGGAATAAAAATCCAGAATAATGAAGGGTTTTGGCATTATCTGTTCCAGGGGGAGATTGTTGGTATTGAACCCTACCAAAGGAACAGATAATGAAAGCCAAAACCGGTTCACAACAGAGGATTATTCATAAGCAGCTGTTTGCATTAAGCTTTCCCCTTGATAGTGGTTATCTAGCATCTGATAGACTTCAAAGCACTGCTCAATAAAACAACTGCCACTAAAGTACTGATAAAGATCAAAGACTGAAGCTCTATCTACTGTTGTTTCCTAAGTACTGCTGAAGATTAATGCACTGCTCATTCAAGGTCTGATCACCCTTTGAAGAAAGCACTGATGCTCAACATCAGTGCTTAGCATACAACAGTGGAAAGTGAGTCAGTAGTTAGTTATAGCAGTGTCCATGTAATCAGTAGTTAGACATCAGTAGTTATAGATCAGTGGATAGAGTTTGTTAGTTTGTTAGATGTCGCTTTCATGGTGACATCAGCTGAGATGCTTCAGTGGTTTGGTTTGCCTATAAATGTAACAGTACCCTGTACTGTTACATTTGATTGACTGAGTGGGTTCTTCTCCTCATGTCTAATCCTTTCATCTTGTGCAATCAACCTTGGAGTATCAGGCTGAGGGGGAGTTTAGCTTGTAAGCATGCTTTGTAATCTTTTGACTTATATTGTAATCATTCGATTCAATATGAAGCATGTGTTTATCAAAATTATTTTCTCCTTGATTGTGCTTACAAAGTTTGTTTTCATTTCCACTGCACTTAAATCTCAATTCATATTTTTTAATGTGTTCAAATTATACAAACAAACAAAATCATGGCAGCCTCAGATCCTAACAGTTCGTTTCAGGAAATGGGGCAAGCTCAATCCGTGTTATGTTGGGTCGTTCGAGATCACCGAAAGAATTGGCACAGTGGCATATCGAGTGAACTTACTTGAAGAACTCAGTGGTGTGCACAATGTCTTTCACGTATCGAATCTGAAAAAGTCTCTATCTGATGAGACACTTGTAGTTCCATTCAAAGAGCTCAAGATTGATGATCAGCTCCTTTTCATCGAGGAACTAGTTGAAATCATGGATCGGGAGGTCAAAGCGCTCAAGCACAGCAAGATTCCTATTGTTCGAGTTCGTTGGAACTAAAAGCGTGGCCTAGAGTTCACCTGGGAATGGGAAGATCAGATGTTGCGCAAGTAAATTCAGTTGTTCAAGAATAATACATCCAGTGTTGAAGCTATTACTGAATTTCAGGACGAAATTTCAAATCAACTTGGGGATGATGTGACACCCCGCGAAAACGCTTAACCGCACTAGCTTTCTCAGCGACTATTTGCAAATTTCGGGACGGAATTTCTTTCAACTTAGGGATGATGTGACAACCCATTCTCGTGAGGTTAGCATCGTTCGCTTCACTTTTCTTTTATATCATTTTATATTACGCTTTACTTTTCTACGAAACCAAATTTTACACACTTATCCAATCTATTGTGTTGATCTGACCCAAACCGTTTTAACCAAAGCACGACCCCGCTCTTAGTTGCGGCCCACCCCGAAGCCTGTGTTTTAGAAAAACTACGATATAATTAACAGTTACACTACAACGCTATGACATTGCAATCAAGTTGCATATTTCATGTTTAAACATTTATCAACTTATATATGATAAAAGATCTAGATCCTAAACTAATAAATCTATAACAATATTAGTAAAGCTAATAAACTATGTTATAAATAAATTTATAACAATGCAGTCTAGTTGATGTGCTTACAAACTCAAAAGGAAAAAAGAAAGAATAAAAGAATCAAATATCATAACCTTGAATTAATTGATTCAACTCACCCCATTTGATTGTTTTTCGGCCCCTGCATGTTCACCGCACACACCCCCATTTAATTCTGTATGTAAATTAATTTTATGTTGTAGGATTATAAGTAGCCACACCCCTTCAACAATTCGATTTGTGAGCAGCCTTTAACGGCCCCACATCCAGCCCAATTACTTGTTTTTTTTTCCTTTTGGCCCATGTGTAGCTCCAAACTCCTTTAATAGTTTACGTAGCTCATGTTGTGTTAATAACAAACTCCAACCCCACACAAACCCTAACCTATTTTGAAACCTGCAATCCTTCTTCTCTCTTCTGGCGACGCAAAGCTAGACCCAAGTGGTCCTCCACAATTCAGTTCAAGGCTCGACGTTACTCCTTTCTTTGCTAGGAAGGACTTTCCTGATTACGTTTCAAGTTTACTACCGAGCAACCTAAGATGAGTTCACAACTTTTTCTAAATGCATGTGTCTCTGGTTTGGGACAACACTTTTTACGGTAGCCCTGGTTTGGGCTACGCGCGCGTCCCTTGTGTGGGCCACTGAAACATGCTATCCACTAGAGGTGGATAGTACACTTGGACTAAACGAAAAACTCTATCATGAAAGTCCCTGTATTTTACCGATTAAATTGACGGGTAGGCATATGCGGGGTATTAGTTTATAGCGCTATTAGGTTTGACAAACCTCACACCGTGCTGGAGGACGGGCGTGAACTTCTAACCTTCATTCTTGCTTTAATGTTGATAGACATTATTCACGGCACAAACGAAACATCAGCATTCGGTACACAGTTTAGTCATATGATGAGGGTTAGCTACCCGAGTCATACTTATATCAAAACGTTGAGAACTTTAGTTTTACTAAACTCAAATTTTGTGAATTCGCCAACTTTATTTTTGACACGTAGTTGCATGCTTTGCAGGTCTGTAGGTACAGCTAAGGATGAGCGTTGCAATCGCCAGGAATTGGTGGTTTGCTAAAAACTTTATGTTTTTATATATTTACTTAACTTGTGGTTTTAGTTCCTGTTGGTTTTTAACTTTATTTTTCCGCCGCGTTATAAACTGTGTTTTGGACAATTAAACTTATTCGCTAATCATGTCATTAGTGAAGTTTTATGATTTTAAATAATTGGTTCAATATGATTAGTGGCTAGATCCTGGTCGGTCACACGCCTCGTGGTAAAACTCCGCATGTGGAAATTGAGGGTGTGACATAATAATTATTGTCACAATTAGTGTTATGATGCAATGAGCAATCCCATTTTTGTCTCACTCCGATGTTTCCACCACCGGTTGGGGTGTGATAGTCTAAGTGTGAGCAATAACTGAATCGTTAAACCAAAACCGAACCGAAATAAACCAAAAACTGATTTACAAAACCTGAATTAACCAAAAACGGTTATCGATTTTTTTTACCCTCATTTAACCAAAATTAACTGAACGAAACCATTCATGTTTTCGTATATTTCTAGCTTTTATACCTTCATTCATGTATTTCATATTTATACCCTCATTTTATGTATTTATACCTCTATTTCATGTACCTATACATCCATTTCATGTATTTATACCTAAATTTCATGTATTTTTAATAAAAAAATTTAGCCCAAGTTTGGTTTTGGCTATTAACCGAAATTAAATGAATCAAACAAAAAAACCGTCAATCTAAATGAATAAACCAAACCGATTAACTGAAAACGGATTGTTAATAAAACAGACTAGTCGATGACCTCGTTTTCGGTTGGGGATAATAATCTAACCAAACAAACAATGCTCATTATGGCAATGTCTATGTTTCCCGCCGCATCACACGCTATTATTGGTTATTAACCAAAACCGGTTATGGATAAGCAATAACTAAATCGTTAACCTAAACCAAACAAAAAACAGACGAAACCGAACTGAAATAAAACAAAAACTGAATTAACAGAAAACTGAAAACCGAATTAACCCAAAACCGGTTATCAATTTTTTTGTACTCTCGTTTAACCAAAACTAGCTGAACCGAATCGAATCATTTATATTTTCGTATATTTCTAGCTTTTATACCTTTGGTTCATATATTTCATATGTTATATCTCCATTTCATATTTTTATACTTCTATTTCATGTATTTATACCTCAATTTAATATATTTCTAAGCAAAAGTTTTAGCCAAAGTTTGGTTTTTGATATTAACTAAAATTAAATGAAACAAACAAAAAACCAACAATCTAACCGAATAAACCGAAATGATTAACTGAAAACCAATTGGTTAATAAAATAGACTAACCGATGACTTTGGTTTCAACTTCGGTCAAGGATAATAACCGAACCAAGCACAACACAATAAATATCGGGTAAATTATACTTTTCGTCCTTTATGTTTGTATCAGATTGCAATGGATGACCTTTAACTTCAATAATTACAGTCACAATCCTTTATTTGTAAAACTCATTATACACTACGTCCTTTAGCATTAACCAGATTAAATTTTTCAGTCAAATCTATTCATATAAGGGCAATTTAATCTTTTTACTTAATTATTTATAGTATTTAATAACTTATTATAAAAACAAATATAAATACCCTCTCTCCCCCTCTCTCTCTCTCTCTCTCTCTAAAAAAGCTTACAATCAGGTTCAAAATTCATCATAATCAGATCAATTTCCCCACTAATCGATCACAATCAAATCAATTTCTTTGATAATTCCACCAATTTCTTCACTAATTCCAAGAAAAAACAAAAAATAGAAAAGGAGAAGATAATTACAAAAAGGTATAGCTAATCAACTAGAAGATTAACCAAAAATCAACTATTCATCACCAACACTAACTAAAACTCCAAAAAAGTAAGGTGTCAAATTTAAATGCTTTACAAGAAGACAACGGAAAAAAAATGAAGATTTCTAAAAATTGCAAATTTCTAAAAATTGAAGATTTCTTGAAGCTTTTGTTTACTTCCAATAAAATGAAGATTTCTAAATCAACACACAAATCACTCAGATTTAACTTCAATCATACTTTCACATACCCCCAATCGAAAATGAGTGAACAGAGAGCCGGAGAACAACCGTCACTGACGGAACCTGTTTTCAGATCACATTAAGCTGTTTCGGCTCAGATCTATCCGATGACAACGATCCGACATCTTCAGAATCCTATATCTTCGATGTCGCTAGAGGAATCGATGTTGGTGGTCCGGCGAGTGGAGGTGCCAGGTCTGGTGGTACATCAGACGCTTGTTTTCAAGTGAAGTGGTCGGATTAGGGTGTGTGGTGGTGGTCGCAGGTGGCACTGGAGGTTGTTTTGGATGGTAGAGACTAGAGAGAGTGAAGAAAGATGGTTGGTTTAGAGAAGAGGGTTTTATGCGTATGTGTTTGTATATATAATCCTTAGTAAAATTACTGATTTACCCTCAAATGCAGGTCATATAACTAGACTTAACTGAAAATTTTAACTTAGTTTGTGTTAAAGAACGTAGTGTATAATGGGTTTTACAAATAAATGATTGTAACTGTAATTATTAAAGTTAAAGGTCATCTATTGCAATCTAATACAAACATAAAGGACGAAAAGTGCAATTTACCCATAAATATTATACGAATAATAAAACTAGAAAAGACGAGTATTGCAATTTAACATGTTGCTCAGAATGTACCGCGCGGTTATCCTAGTTTAGATAAAGCCAGACAAACCGGCGCCTCCTCTAGAAAAATTTAAATCGGTTTAAATTCGAAAAAAACGGAGGTTCGTTCTCCTTGTATATTACCCAACCTTACCGAACTATGTCTCTCTCTTCAACTTATCAGCTCTCTCTCTCTCTCTCTACATGTCATTTCCAGTTTCTTCCATCCTCGAATATCCTTATTAACGGTCTTCTGGAATCCATAAAGCAGCATACCAAGATTATTATTTATCGGTTAATTTCTTCAAAACCCTAAACTTTAAGGTCCTTAATGTTTGGTTTCTATTTATATAGGTTAAATTATTAATCTTGATGTTGCTCTGTTATTGTTTTCAGTTTTTTAATTTTATTTACATGCTGTTTTATTTTATAATGAGCCTGCAATTTAATTTTCCCTGATTAGATGGACCGTAGAAGTATGAAATTAAAATAATAGATAAATTAATTTGATTGGGGCGTTTCAGTTATTTTGATTTTTAATATTATTATGTAGTAACTAGTAAGTTTTGATTTAATTGGTTGAGTTTTTATTCGTTTTATTATATCATAATAAATATAAGAAAATTTACAGCAGAATGACAAGGAAACGGGCAACAAGCTGTACCACAACCCTTTTGAATAGCAAATCCAATCTTTAGTGTTATGTTAATTGGTTTGTTTTATGAATGGTATATAGATATTGAAGTGTATAAAGATGCCTAAAGATAGACGCGACCGAGCTGTATCTATCGATAGATCTTGGACTTCACCTTATTTATGCAACACTAGTCACTTTAAACGATCATTAACGAAAAGCCGGTTAGAAAATGAAAATGCTAAAGAATGGGAAGAAGCTCGATGCCCCGTTTGTATGGAACACCCGCACAATGCCATTTTGTTACTATGTTCGTCGCACAAAAATGGCTGTCGCCCGTTTATGTGCGACACTAGTTACCGCCACTCTAACTGTTTTGACCAGTTTCAAAAGGCGTCGTCTGAAACCCAACAGTTGGTGAGTCAGCAAGAAGGCGGTACAAACGGGTCCACACCTGTGTTGAAACTGGTTTGCCCGTTATGTCGTGGGGAGGTTAACGGGTGGGTTGTGGTGGAATCTGCTCGTTTGTTTATGAATTCAAAAACCCGGAGCTGTGCTAGTGAGGCTTGTGACTTTTCAGGGACGTATGCAGACTTGAGAAAGCATGCTCGGTTGGTGCACCCGCTGGTTAGACCATCGGAAGCCGACCCGGACCGTCAACGGGACTGGCGGCGGTTAGAACGGCAGAGGGATATCGGGGATCTTTTAAGTAGTCTTCAGTCATCTATAAGAGATGAAAGGGTTGAAGATATTAGTAATAATAGCGCGAGTGCTAGTGCTTTATCGTTTGATGAAGGTGGTTGGATGACTGTTTCTTTCTTGATTCGGGTTTTCAGACCCAGAAGTAGTTCAAGTAGCAGTAGCTGGTCTGGAACGTCTCGGGCCAGAGCCCATGTGACCGTTAGAAGGAGACCCAGTGCACGGCTTTGGGGTGAGACGCATGACGACGAATCCAGAGATGATGATAACGATTCCTCGGATGGTGGTTCGGGCCCGCCTGGTCTGCTGCAAAATGTTGAATCATTGTTGTGAGAATAATCACTGCAACTTGCTCTTTTTACTGTGAATATTGATTTTGTTTCGAGATTTTTATCCATTACTTGTATTTGTCAATTCTTCATCTTGTTATAATCCCTTAAAAGAAAAAAAAACAAGGCCCAAGAAACTTTAGATTGCTATTGTTCTCTGGTAACTCACTAGGGGTATTATGGTAATCTTGGTTTTAGAAAGCGCAAGCGTCATGTACGCGAGGCTCTCCAAATAAGCTTTATTTACAACTAGAAACCGTGTCTCTATTAATTGACCACATGAATTGTTTTTACATGTCAGTCTTACGCCTTGTGCATCTGGCGTCTTTTTAAATCAAGATGGTATATCTATTTGATATTTGTGATTTCTATGTGCATTAAGGTCATTGTAGTATCCTTGGTCTCTAGAGAATGAACAAGGTGGCCATCTTTATTTGCCCCTTGAGAATCATCAAAGACAACCTATTAGAGACATTGTGGTCATTTTGTTTCTTTAAATTAGAGGGTCCAGGTGATACTTACCAGCAGCACATATTAGTCATCTTGTGTTCTTTTTTTTTTTTTTCATAATTAATGCCAGTTGAATTTTAGCTGGAAAGAAATGATAGGGTGGATTTTTTTTTCCATTTTCTTTGTTCTTGTTTTGATTTTAAGAATCTCTAATGAAATCATATTGAATGTTGAAAACTCTTTTACGTTTTATGTTTTTGTTGAACAGTTAATTTTTTTAATCCTCTATCGTCTGTGGGACTTGAACCCATGACCTTTTTCTTCTCAACCTAGATGTTTTTAAAGGTTTTATCTTTGTCAATGGACTACCACCCCCTTGTTTTTTTAGGTTTTATGTAGTGTAAAATTCTTTAAACAAATAGGTTTTTGAAGGTCTTGGGTTTAGATCCCTAGACGGGTTCAGATCCCTAGACGGTATATTGAACCAAAGACCTTTCTTTTCTCAACCTAGGTGTTTTTAAAGGTTTTCTCTTTGTCAATGGACCACCCCTTGTTTTTTTAAGTTTTATATAGTGTAAAATTCTTTAAACAAATAGGTTTTTGACGGTCTTGGTTCAGATCCCTAGACGGTATAATTAAAAAGAAATCTGCCTAAAAAAACTAGTGTCATTCTTTTTACTTTATTATTCAAAATACAAAACATAATAATAATAAAGAAAATTATTCTTTTAATCGGTTTGTACACCATTAGGCCACAAGGGGCGGTCCGTGATGGACTAATGTTAACGCGTTATATCATAACGCACACCGCCGCCTTGCCTGTTATCACGCGTTATCTTTAAAACGCGTTACACATATAACGCGTTGAAGTTTGAAATTTGAACGTTGGAAATGACCGTTTGGGTTATTCTTTTGACCGTTTGATGATATTTGAACCATTTTTTTTTATATAAATCCAACCTATTTCAATACCAAAAATCAATAAACTCTCCAACTATTCTCACACTCAATACAAAAAATCAAAAAACTCTCCAACTCAATCTAAATAATTTTACAAGAAACATGGAAGGTTCAAGCAAGAGAGGTGGGGGTTCGAAAAAAAGAGGTTCGTGTACGAAGAAAAATCCCGTAAGACCCAAGGTTCGAGCGAATCTTGACGAGCCGACGCGCTTTAGGTTGCAAGACGAACCCGACCAAGTCCCACCCTTTCAAACCCAACAATATCCACCCTTTCAAACCCAACAATATCCACCCTTTCAATCGCAAACGTACCAAAACCAACCGTTCGTTCCACCGTTTCAACCTCACCAATTTTAATCGCAAACGTATCAAACCCAACCCCACACACTCGACCCACTACTAGAAGACAACACCCTCATTCATCATTTTGCAAACGCGTGGCGTGAACCACAACAAAGTCTTGACGAGGAAGAGGAAGAAAAAGAGGAGGAAGAGGAAGAAGAACAAAATGATGAGGTTCAAGAAATCGCTCCAATCGGCCGACAACATTGGACGAGCGAGGAGGAGGTGTCCTTGGTGAAGGCGTATTTGCACATCTCGGAGAATAAGAAACATGGCAACGAGCAAAGAAAGGATGCGTTTTGGAGACGGGTCATTAATCATTTTAGGCAACTTCCCGGTGCAAGGATACGAAACATGGACCAAATGACGTCGAAGTGGACGGATTTGAACGGGAAAATTAGCAAGTTCAACGCTTGTTTCATTCAAAAGGTATGTTTTTTATTAAAGTTTAATAAAAAACAGTTTTTTTTTAAATACAGAAACAGTTTTATAAAAAAAGCAGTTTTTTTTAAATACAGAAACAGTTTTATAAAAAAACAGTTTTTTTTTTTAAAAACAGAAACAGTTTTATAAAAAAAAAAACAGTTTTTTCTAAATACAGAAACAGTTTTATAAAAAAAAACAGTTTAAAAAAAACAGAAACAGTTTTTAATTAACATAAAACAGAAACTGTTTTTTAAATTAAAAAAAAACAGAAACAGTTATAAAAAAACAGTTTTTTTTTAAAAAAAACAGAAACAGTTTTTTTAATTAAATAAAAATAAACAGTTTTAAAAAACAGTTTCTTAATATTATTTTATTAAAAACAGAAACAGGATTTTTTTTTAAAAAAAAACATAACATTTTATATTTTTTGTAGAACCGAAACCCACAAAGTGGAGCGAGCGAGGCGACAATCATGCGACAAGCCACCGAAGAGTATTGCCGACTGTACAAAAAGAGGACTTTTCCACACGTGGGGGCATGGGAAGTTGCGAGACATCACCCGAAGTGGGTCCCCGTTGAGTTGATTGACATGCGTGGTCCTACGGCTCCAAAAAAACAAGGCGGTTCGAAAAGATCAAAGACATCCGATTCGGGGAACAACACGACTTCTGCGTCGGATAACTTGCCCGAAATGAACTTAAACGACGACCCCCTTGACGAACCCGATCAACCCGTTGACGACCCCGTTGAAGAAGATACACCCACAAGGCCACGACGCAGGAGAGGTGGTGAATCGTCAAGCAAAGGTAAGGAAGCGGTGGCGGAGTCGACCTTCAGAATCGAAGAGGAGAAAATGACCCAATTCAAGAAGGCCGAACAAATAAAAGAAACAATTATGTCCCTAAAAGTTGAACGCGAGCAGGCATACAAGGAACACTTGAAAACGATTGAAAGACAAAATGATTTAAAAATCTTGTGTGAAAACCACGCCCATCTCGACGAACCGTTCAAGTCAATTGTCATTCAACAAAAGCGCGCGATTTGCGCAAAGGGGGGTTGCGAGATGCCACTCGTTTAGTTGTTTTTTTATTTGGCTATGTAATTTATTTTTTAAGTTTAATGAAATTTATATTTTAGTGTTTTATTGTTAATATCTAATTTTAAAATGAAAATTAAAAAATTTGGGAGTGATAGAATTCCATCACTAGTGATGCCACCCCCCTACATTTCTATCACTAGTGATAGAAATTTGGTTGATGACATGGCATGATTTTATTGGACAATGAGAATGATAGAATTTATCACTAGTGAACCACCCCTCCTCCCCTTACTCCTTCAGTCTTTTGCGATACTTGAATTCAAATCACAATTCACTTTTTTATACCGTCACTTATTTTGATTCATAAGCTTCTTGCTTTCTCTTTTTGACCTAACGTGTGTCTCTTTCCTTGTTACCAAACCATAATCCAGAAATCAATGGTTGTGTGTGGTTTTCATTTTTTTCAATCTTTATTTTTTAGGCTTCATGTTTTGTTTATACCACGTTCTATATTTTGTTTTGTTTGCAACAATGGAAATCCACAAGAAATGATATATGGGGACAGATTTTTGAACCAGTATTAGTATTACGTTGAGAAATGCAAGAATATACGTATGTAGTGCATTGATGACCTAATAGAAGAATGAAAGGTGATGGGTGTTAGTTGCATTTTTAGGCACGTTTTTATAGCATATTTATGTTAAAATTCACTACATATCATGCATATTTCATAGTCATGCTTATTATTTTGCGAAACACCTGTTTTTGTGAAATGGAATCTACTTTGGTCGTTTTTAGTGATTTTGTAGGCGTGGAGTAATTGCAAGTGCCGATAACGAGTATTGGAGGGATCGATTGATTATGGAGGAAGAGTTAAATTGAATAAATTGGAAAGAAAGAAAAAATGGGTCGATGGTCAAAAGTTCATTTTATCTCTAGTATGTTGGGCTTAAAGTATATTGTCATGGGCTAATGGAAGTTTGGTGGATCAGTCCACAAAAGAAAGGAAAAAAAAAAAAAAACAAACAAACGTAGAGAAGGCATGGGATGGGAAGAGATAGACTTGAAAAAATAACCAACAACTTTGAAAGAAAGGGGGGACTGGACGGCTGCAACTGGGGGCATTCGAAATCAAAAGGAGGAGAGTGGCATTTTCTTTTTGATGATTTATCTTCTAGAACATCAAAGGTTTTTTTTTGGTTTTCGTAAGTTTAAAAACTTTCATGTTTTGTTTCTTATTTGTATTGAATGATATAGCCACCATGTGTGGCTAGAATCGTTTAATTTCGACATCGGGGTTTATTTTCTTTGATTTGGTTCATAAACTTATGTGAAACGGTTATGTTTGATTCAATTATTTTAGTGGTTTGTTTATATGATTCTTGTTTTTAACACGGATTCAATCCGGAAAATATTAGATTGTTAGTAAACCTGATCAACTTATTAATTTTTCTAATAAAGTTCAATCAATTTTTAGAACCCTAACAAAGTTTTAATTTTTGAGAAGGAACAAATAATATTTTGAGTTTGTCTATGAACCCAAAATTATTATAGAATCATACAACATAATTAGACACTCTGAAAGGCGTGAGTGTTTGATTGTAATTGATAATTCTATCCCGCAACTCGCACGCTAAAATTCGAACGGCGTGAGTTTAGAGTAGCGGGTTGGCTCTAATCAACGAACGGCGTTTGGTTAGACATTAGATAGAGTGGATGTCCGAACTGCGTGACGTCTAGTGTCGATACAAACTATTATTTGAAAAGGATCATTGCACCATGACCGTTAATGATCGTAAGTCGAACCGAATCAAGAAATTGCCCTGGTGTTGAAATTAGTTTTTAACATCTGAATTTTCCAACCACTTCATTAGCTTTTCTTTTTAATCTAAAAATTATAAATTGTTTTTACGTTTCTAGTTAAACTAAAAACCCCCTTTCCAAAACAATCGTATCTGTGTCTAAAACGTTATGGCATAAGTTAATTTGTATCCCTGTGGACACGAACTCTACTTCCATTCATACTAGTAGTTTTCTTATTATTTTATTTGTTGGATTCTACACTCAACAATGGGTAAGCGATTATGTAAGCATCATGTGTATTACACTTAGAGCAAGATGTGAGAGTTTGTTATGGGGGGTTTTTCACTTTTTCGTTTATTAGTTTTGGAAAGAATGTGTCCCTCCCTCCCTGTATGTATGTATAGGAAACTTCTAAGTAGAGCATCCGGAATGAAGGCTTGTTCATGTTCTTTCATCTAGCATTTGAACTTGTTCATAAATGGTTCACGAACTTTTTAACTGAACGGAATTTCTTGTTTGTGTTTGTTCACTAAGAAAATGAATTTGTTCGTGTTCGTTCTAAACAAAGACAAGCAAATACAAACTGGCATAAGCTACCATAAACGAACACAAAAGAATATATGTTAATTGAACAAAATGGTTAACCTCAAATATTCAATCATCCAAAAGATATTGTGGGGTATGGGGCGGGGTTGGGGCGTGGGTTGGCTGAAAACGCCCAAGCCACCACCCTGGGTGGGATTGGGTTTGGGCGTGGCCCAAGGGGCGGGAGTTTAAGGCCGGGCGTGGGGCGGGTCTATCAATATGACATGGCGGGCTCTCAATGGCCAAACCAAACTAGCCGTTGGGCTAGCCATTGGCCAAAGGCTATGTGTAAAAAAAATTATTTTTTCACTATAAAACTCACACTTCTAGTTTTTTTACCACATCCAACTACAATACACTCCACCTCTTCTATAATCATCTCTATTCTCATTCTACAATACGAAAAATGAATCCTCATAATCGTGGTTTTGACCCGAACAACCCGTGGCCATTCCAAGAAAATCCTAGCCCACCACCCAATCATCCAATGCCTCGTCCATTTTTAATACACTCCACTATGCCCGATATGGCGGGTTACGCATCGTATCTCTCGAATCGTGTGTATACTAACTTCCCCCACACCAACGATTCTATACCTAGCCCGTTTTCACAAACGCTCATCAACCTTTCACCAACCTCCATCAACCTTTCCCAAACCGAAACCGTCCCCGAAACTCAACCCCCCATCGATGGTCCTTCCGCATCCAAACCCATCAAAAAGAGAAGTCACAAGAAAAAAAAACCGAGGCCGAGAAAGCACTTGAAAGCGTCAAACGAAAACAACAAAGATGGGTCGTTAATGAAGAACTTGCATTGGCGAGGGCTTGGCTTCAACAATCTCAACATCCAACTTTAGGTATTTTAAAATATTTTGTAGCCCTTATTTTAATATTTGTGGTTTTTTTTTATATAACTTTGTAATATATTAAATTTTGTTTTGATTAAAATAGGAAATTCTCAACATAGAAGTCATTTGTGGGAAGCGATTAGTAAAGCATTCCATGAAGAAATGAAAAGGGAGGTTTATCGTGAGAACGATCGCTTATCCTCGAAGTGGAAGTGTTTTTTTTAAATAAAGCAAAGCAAAACCCAAAAAGTTGTGAAACCGAAGCCGACTTTGTGACAAATGCATTGGTTACATTCAAAACAAATGTTGGGAGCGGCTTCCGTTTTATGCATTGTTGGGAGATTTGTAAGTTCCATCCCAAGTGGGCGAAAATCCCCAGCGGTAGCGAAACTAACACGCCTTCCAAAAGGTCAAGGACACCCTCGTCCCAAGCCCAATCAGATGCACGAGATCAAGAGTTGGAGGAATTTTTGAATGATTCGCCAAACCGGCCTAAATACGGAAGAGATGCCGCAAAAAGGCGTGCTCAAAAATCAAGATCGGGTACGGCATCGCCTTCAGTTGGGAGTTTGGGCTCGCGTAGGGGAGTATACAACGAGCAGTTGGATGACATTGCAAGCAAGTTAGATACATTCAACGTATTCCAACAACAAAGGGCCGAAATTCGGAAGAGCAAAGAAGCTAGGGATGCCCTGAAACAAAGACGAGATGATATGAAATTTCTAGCACAGCCCATTGATCACCTATCAGGTGAAGAGTTGGAACTAATGTTGGAGACGAGAGAAGAGATAAAGAAAAAATATAAGCATTAGGAATTTTTTTATGTAATTTTCTTTATTTAAAAAACATTAAAAAATTTAAATTTTTTGTTTTAAAAAATATAAAATAGCCGTTTGGGTTGGCCACGCCCCAAACCCCCACCCCACCATACCGTCTTCAATGTGGGTCAGCCCAATAAAGCCCTCCCAAACCACGTTTCAACCCATGCCCCAAACCCCCCGCCCCACCATACCCCACGTTCTTACTTCAATCATCCAGTTATCTAACAGACAAGTACTTGAGATAGTTATTAAAAAAAACTAGAATTGAGACCTGCCGCAATGCGGCGGGGATTCTTTAGTTATAACTAAGTCGACCAAGGACCCGTACGTTATGTTAAATTTGTCAAATGGGAAAAAATAGACGATGTAAAAACGTTCACCCATACACGCACGTTGCGTCGTGTTAACTCGCAAAATTTAGAACGAAACGTAAAAACGTTAAACCAAAGACGCACGTTGGGATGTGTTAAGTCACACGTTAAACCAAAGACGCACGTTGGGATGTGTTAAGTCACAAAATTCAGAATCAAGCATAAAGCGGAAAATTTGCGGAAAATGAAAACTATAAAGGATCAAAGTTGAAAGTAAAAAAAGTTGTGAGAATATATTGCAAAAGATAAAAAGTTTTGGGTTAAAAGTAAAAAAAGCAAATAGTTTTGGGTTAAAAGTAATTTATAAAATACTTTTGGGTGAAAAGTAAAAATAATCAATTTTTTTAGAAAATCCCTAAAGCCGAGGTTACGACAGCCATATGCATAACCATTTTTTCTTTGGAAAACCCCCAAAGCGCACCCCGCGTTGCGGCGGGACGTAAAACGGTGTCAAATAGTACTAATGTCACACAACCGTGATAGACCACCAACACTGACTCGACCTAGTATCTGCGTGTTGCGACGAACATGTCAAACATGAAAAAATAGAGGTAAAAACGTTGAACCACACATGCACGTTGCGCCGTGTTAACTTGCAAAATTTGAAACAAAACATAAAAAAATTGAACCACACTCGTACGTTTCGTCGTATTAAATTGAAAAATTTAGACTATACGTAACGAAACTTAAAAACGTTAAACCAAAGAGGAAAAGTATAATTGACAAAAGTTGTGAAGTTAAATTGCAAATAATGAAAAGTTTTGAGTTAAAGTTAAAAAAAAAAACAAATTTTGTAGGGTTGAAATTGCAAAAGGTAAAAACCTTTGAGTTAAAACTAAAATATCAAGTTTTTTTTTTTTTTTTTGAAAAATTGCTAAAACACAAGTTACAAATGTTTATGCTTGAAAAAGTTACTTCTTTATATATGGAATAATACCTGACATAACAATTGTAACCATAATAATTCCAAACAAAAAGTGTCTAGAAGGTCTTGGTTTCCATTAATCTTCGCATGATCGCTATTTTACCATCCAAGATCTTCAAATCATGAAATGCTATCAATTCCTAAGATTATTAATAAAGAAAGGATAAGCATGTAAAAATGGCCCATTTAAGGCTACGTGGTGTGGTGTGGTTATGTTTCTAATCATCACCATAACACTCTTTGTATAGGTGCCACATCACTTAATACTTATCTACCATCTTATATGGCGTGCTCCATTGTAACACCTCGAAATTTTGTGTCCAATAATGTATTGACACGTGTCTTGAGTTTACACGTGGCGTATAATATTAATAAAGGACTAGTGTTGACAAACCTTGAAAGTATGTAAATTCGAGGGTTATAAATGTCAATTAAGGGTAAGTATACTGTATAGTAACCCTAAACGATGCTCGTACCTTCAAACGAATAAATCATGGAACGTACGGAAGCGAAACGCGGAAGAAAGTGAGAGGTTACAAACTGTAGGGGTTAACTGTGTCAACATGTGTAATTATACCTCTGAGTGACCCTTTGACATACCCGAAGCTTTGTAAACAGTCAAATACGCTCACTAGAATGAACTATATTAATACCGCGAAGTTCCGTTTTAAAACGAGGAAGTTATGATCAAATTCGTGAGCGATGGGTTAAAAGCGTCAACAATATAAATTAAAGCTTTTCGGATAATAATCGAACTAACCGGGGGGCTTAACTATACGAATAAAAGACCCGAGGCCTTAACTGTAATTAACCGATGGCGAAATCGCAAAGTTACCCCTTCAAACCCGAAAGGTTAGGTTATTAATTACCAAAGATTTTATTAATCATTTCAAAAGATTTAAAAAGATTTAAAAACCAACCCTTACGGACCGTAAAGGTCCTGCCTTACGGACCGTAAGGGGGTGAATGATTAAATTAGATCCGCCACTGGCTTACGGACCGCAAGGCCCAAGCCATACGGTCCGTAAGCGATGCCCAGCGACAGAAAATTGGCTGTTGGCTGTTTAAAGCAGTAAAACAATTAAGTATGGGTTTCTCAGAGTTATGGGTGCCCCCTACTCGACCCATAGCACCTTAGGACACTTGCCATTGATCCATACTCAATTGTAGGGTGTGTTGTAATGATCTAAAGGCTCCTTATGCACTATAAAAGGCCATGTATAGTCACAATTAAGAACACACTTCAAAACACACCTTCTGCTCATTCCTGAAGCTCCAAAGTGTTCTTCTCTAGTTCTAAGTCTTACATCAAGTCTCTGTAAGTATGCCAAACCTTCTATGGCTTTGTTTTTGCTTAGTTTAGCCTAAAAGTCAATCCGTTGTAACTAACGATTGACTTTGCAATAGTTCATGAATGGTCCAGTGAATTGTCGAATCAAAAGTAGTTATGTGTTGGTATTTATGTGGGTAATAAACCCCTAAAAGGGTTCTCTCTGATCACCACTCTAACTAGTTCAAATGTCGAGTCAAACGAATGCTTAAAAAGTCAACAGAAAGTCATTTTTGCGATTCTTGCATAATCTGTAATGTAGATGATATGAAACCTGTTTGAACACTCATAAAACAAGATATTTAGTATATAAACTTATCTAAACTCGTTTGATTCGGCCATTTGATATATTGACCCGGATCGGAGCCGAATGTCGCAAAAGTTTGACTTTTGCTTTGACTTCAGTTCTGACCCGTTTTAGTGCAATGTAGATATGCCTTAGGACTCTCTTAGGACCAGGTCACGTGATGGTATCACCCTCTGTGGCCGGTTCGTTGTTTGTCCGAGTCTTTTACGCATTTCCGTTAATTACTTAAAAGTTGACCGTAACGCCCTTTTTAAAATAAGACGAGTATTTCGGACACGTGAAGGGACCATAACCTTGCTTACTAAATTCTAAGCATGTCCCTAAAGTTTCACGCCAATCCGAGGTCTAGAATGGGAGTTATGCTAAATAGCGCATTTATAAGAAACTTTTGTAATAAACGGCGCAATTAGCATAACGCCTACCTAAACCAAGATTTCGTCACCAAAACTTTTACCCATTGTAGTTAAATAATATTTTGGGATTTTTAATGATTTTTAATTAATTTTAACCAGCTCATAACCTGCGGTTATGGCTACGGTTCGGTAAATACCGAATATGCCCTTTTCGGCCAAAACTTGAGTTCTACAAGGTCTTTTGACCCGATTCCAGTTGCTACTGATTTTAAATAATAAATAAGATATTTTAGACTTATTAAACTGATCGGGAACCTCAGGTTTCCTGTAGAACTCAGAAATCCTTTTAAAAGTCTTTAAAATGACCGGAAAACCCCTACAGGGCGTATAATGAACTAAAACTCGTTACGGGCATTATGGAAGGTATCCTACTGATACCACAACCTCTTTAAAGTATATTGGCTTAGGAAAACAGTGTAGGACTCTTACGGTTACCCGTTGCGCCTATTGCGCGCACGGTTCGGCTTATGTAACTAGTTTACATAAATTAGCCGATACGGGTCGAACCATATCATTTTGACCCCAAAATCCAGAGTGTGAATATTAAACCCATATAAAACAAGTCTCCGAACTTGTTGGGTCAGAATCACATTCCATTCTCGGTTTTCGCCTTTCACGCGATTAAACCGTATCTATCCCTCGAAACTAACCGGTCTAGGCTACGGCTAATATAAAGACCCGTTAAGATTCTAATAGGTTATTTTAAAACCTTCGTTCCAGAATAGGAGCCCCAGTAAAAGATATCTGTGATTTAACTGATTAAGGACAATACTTGCAAAGGTAAATACTTTTAACTTATTTTCCCTTATACGGGCTTGGGTTACGGTATATAAAATACCGCTTGATTGAGCATCAAATCTTCCATCGCTTAGGTGGTTAATTGAATAGTTTGATCGGCTCATTTAAACAGTCTTGTTACTTAAAAGCCTTTGGGGGGTTAATGACCATGTCCCGGATATCCTTGGCATCATTTTTCGAAATGGCCACGACCTCGACACCTGGGTGTAGGCGTACACCCGGTATGATGTCTATACTATTAAAAGACGTAGCCGATGGTTTACCCGCCTCGGTTTTACGCAATGTGGTGTGTCTGTTGATCTTTAACCCGGACAGGATCCAGGCTACTGAACGCATAGAAGGAACATGTAATTCGTTCACAAGATTATAATTTTAAATAATTTTCCCAAGTTATAAAAGAATTTGTGTCTCGTGCATCCAAATCAATTTTAATAAACATTTTACAAAAGTGTCGGTTGAATGTATTTACCAGTGTACACTGACGTATTTTCCCAAAAAGATTAAGTGCAGGTACTACACGTAATCGGCTGGCAATAGCTCCTTAGCATCTTAAGAAGTCTCGCAAGCTTGATGTCTTATCTGTTGAACAATATTTTTGTTTATTTTGATCCCTCCTGTGGATACTATTCAACTACTAGTGATACATTTGATATTACAGTAAATGGTTGAATTATATCTATCTTTATGCTTCCGCTGTGCATTTATATATTGTGGTTTGACTATATTGTTGCCAACTACGTCACGGTAATCCCCCACCGGGCCCACCGGTGATACACGTGGAAATTGGGGTGTGACAGGTTGGTATCAGAGCCAACATTGAGTGAATTAAACACTACCCTAATGTGTTTAATCTCAGTGACACAATTGCACATACTTGAGTCTAGACGAGAACATAGGACAAATTCGAATTGTTATTCCAAGTTGTCTGTTTCTTTTATTATGATATTTAAAGTTTTAAAAAGCAGGAAATATGCCGCCAGTGATTTTCCGAGGAAGAGGAAGGGGAAGAAGAGGCAGAGGAGAGATCGTTACTCATCACGATCACGAAGCCGGACCTTCAAATACGCGAGCTCCTTCGACCACAAGGAGTGAAGAACCGCAAAGGCGAAGAGACCTTTATGAACCTGCGAGGCATTCCACCTCGCATAGCTCAACGCCATCATACCGGCACTCATTCGGGCCAAACTCCGAAAATGA
Source organism: Helianthus annuus (assembly GCF_002127325.2). Taxonomy (NCBI): domain Eukaryota; kingdom Viridiplantae; phylum Streptophyta; class Magnoliopsida; order Asterales; family Asteraceae; genus Helianthus; species Helianthus annuus. The sequence goes on from NC_035437.2 coordinate 60,871,155, forward strand.
TGCCAACAACCCGCAACCCTCCTTCATACCTCTACAGCGTTCGGTATCACACCGAAATTTTGACGACCCTACCCCATACTTCAGAGGTCAGTTTAATCCAGCTGACTACATCCAGGAACCTTCAGGCTTTGTTCTGTTAGGGCCACAAGATCACTTCTTCGAAGATCATATGGACGAGGATACTGATCTGACAGAACCTGCTCGTGGTACGCCCACGCATCCAATAGAAATCTCTGATGGGTCATCCTTTCATGGTGCACCCTATCAGGGACCAGATAGCTTCATGGCGTTGTTTAATCAACACGAGTGGTACCACACGCCACAGACATCACAACAGCCGCAACATCCGCGAGATCCCTCCGAGGATCCACATTTCGTGGCAGTTACGCCACCATCTCCGCCACCGATACAGCCAGTAATGCCTGATCCGCCAAGGCGTAGGAGGACAAATGCTCGTATGTCCACCCGAGGAGGGGAATTTCACTTCAGCACCCCTCGACACTCTAGTAGTAGCCACTACCCGCCACTACAAGAAGAAGGACCTTCAAGTCCTGTACAAGAGGCGAACTCCGCACCAGCTGCACCAACTTCGCCACCATTTGGGTATGACCACCCAATACCTGCATACACGGGTCCGTCGGCTTACAACCCGTTCGAACCATCATCACAAGCCCATTACAATTACAACTATGAGCGCGACCCATATGTGGTAGGGGCTAGGTACAATGCCCGCTATCCAGACGGGGCATATGGAAACATGGGAATACCGGACTACTCAGCTCATGGGTATCCAGCACCTCCCAGACCTCCAGTTCCGCAACAGGCGCCACAACCACGTTTCTCTCCTCCTGAACAAGAAGAAATACTCCACCGTTTGAGCCGTGTGGAAAGAGAATTCGAGGAAGAACGTAAGAGCCACCGAGGATTCCTCAAGGGCTTAGCAAACCTACTGAAGGGCAAAAAGAAGAAACGTGACCATTAGTCCTTATGTATGTTCTAATGTAATGTTTAATTTAAATAAGTCCCTACGTGGACGTTTATCGTATTTTAGTCCCTACGAGGACTCATCTTTTAGTCCCTGCGTGGACACTTATCTTGTATTAGTCCCTGCGTGGACTTGTTTCTTATTTTAACCTCTATGTAGGTATGTACTGTTTAAAAAGACCCGTTTAGGGCGATGTGTAATCGTATTAAAAAAAAAATTTATGGAATGTTATATTATGAATTTCATTTTGTTATTACTATATATGAAATAAATCAAAATCATTCCTTTTAATTTGATCTGCCTAAATAAAGAATCTTCAGAGTGAAACCTAGCCAGGTGTCTTTTAAGATCCGGCCAAGATGGTAAGACCTAATTAAAAGATTCAGATCCCCTGTTAACCTCTGTAAGCATGTTAACAATCATGGCAGATGTGATTCGTTAAAATTACACACGCCATTCTTATACAAGAATCCTTAAAGGATTCCAAAGCCCAAATTAATGATATAATAAATCATGGGTTAAATCATCAATAAAGATGATCACTTGTTAAACATCCATAAGCGATGTAGTGCCTACGGGCCATACATATTGGCATAATAAGGCAAAAGACAGTGGTGGTTTAGGACTCCCTGTCAGAAGGAGTAAAAGGACTACGGTTCAAACCTTCATACCTTGATTCTCTGTAATCTCGGCTAATATTATAATAACGTCCTCGCGACTAGGCTTTCATGCCACTAGCAATATTAATTGTGATTAGGATAAGTATGTTCAAATCCTAAATATAAAGTGAGTAACAAATTAACCAGATATGGTCTTCGATACCATGGTTAATGAATTGCCATAAAAGACAATTCAACGATAAACTCCTAAATAAAATTTTCATTATCTTCTGCAGCAGATACAAGCTACTATGGCGAATCCAAATGGAGGAAGTAGTCATACAAATGAAGATGATTATGATAATGCCCAAATAAATTTAACGGGCGCTCAACTCAAGGCTCTTGTCGACAACGCTGTGCAAGCAGCTCTAGATCGACAATATACAGAATCTCGAAGCAGAACAGTTTCCAAACCACCATCAAAGCCAAAGACACACTCAAAAACCCACAACAAACCACTATCCAAACCCAAGAAGGACGACGATAACCACTCGTCCAAGCCCAAAAAGGACGACGACAATCACTCGTCAAATGAAAATAGTGTTCGTCGCGAAAGGGAGTATACTGATGCTTCCCGTGCCAGGGGCTGCACATACAAGTACTTTGTGTCTTGTAAACCCCGAGACTTTACCGGGGAGAAGGGTGCCGTCGAATGTATGACATGGTTGGATGAGATGGACACAGTGGTGGACATCAGTGGCTGCGCTGAAAGGGATGTAGTGAAATTTGTGTCGCAGTCGTTTAAGGGCGAGGCCCTAGCTTGGTGGAGGGCGCTGGTTCAGGCCTCGGGAAAAGCTGTGCTTTACAGCATGACGTGGGAGGAATTCGTTTCTCTCATCAAAGAAAATTACTACCCCGCATGAGGTGGAGAAGATAGAGTCCGATTTTGTGTCATTGGTGATGACAAATCTGGACTGCTAGGCCTACTTAACGAGCTTCAACACGATGTCTCGATTGGTTCCATATCTAGTCACCCCGGAACCAAGGAGGATTGCTCGTTTTATCGGGGGCTTAGAACCCGCGATAAAGGCTAGTGTGAAGGCCTCGGCCAACGACCTTCAGGTCTGTGACTGACTTCTCTCTGTCCCTCACAATGGACGCGGTCCGACTGAGATCGCAGAGGAACAAAGAGGCCGAAAAGAGGAAGCGTGAGGATGATACCTCGCGAAGGTCGGGGAAGAAGCACCGTGGGAACGGTGATGGCAAGAGAGGAACAGAGTCGAGAAAAGAAGGGCAACAAACCGGAGAGAAGCCCAAGTGCAAAAACTGCCAAAAATTCCACTTTGGGAAGTGCAGGTTTGGGCCGAACTCACAGTCCCAGTCAAAGACGCATACTTGTGGACTGTGCAAGTCCAAAGACCACAAGACTGTGGACTGTAAGAAGATTAAAGACGCGACCTGCTACAACTGTAGTGAGAAGGGGCACATCAGGAGCAACTGCCCCAAGCTCGCCAAGAAGACTGAGGAAACCAAAAAGAATAACGCTAGAGTCTTCAAAATGGACGTGAAGGAAGCGTTGCAGGACGACAACGTAATAACAGGTACTTTTCTCGTGAATAATATATTTGCAAGAGTACTTTTCGATTCAGGCGCTAACAAATCCTTCGTAGACCAAAAATTTTGCAAACTGTTGAACAAGCCTATCAAAACCCTAAATGTGAAATACGAAGTAGAGCTAGCAGACGACACTGTAGAAACCGTCTCCACTATATTAGAGGGATGTATAATATCCATTAAGAACCATTCTTTTCCTCTATCTCTACTTCCCTTTAATCTAGCTGGTTTTGACATTGTTCTGGGCATGGACTGGTTATCACATAACCAGGCCCAGATCGTCTGCAATAGAAAACAGATTGTGCTAAAGACCCCGACTGGTGAATCGCTCACCATTCGAGGGGATACGCAGTACGGGTTGCCCGAGAACGTAACTATGCTCATATCCAAATGTGAATACAATACCATGTTAACAGTATATACTCGAAACGATGTTACTCTACGTGTCCAAACCAAAGTTTAACGCAATTAAAGTGTCCAACCCAAAGTCTACAAGGTGGTTTTAACATAGTTTAACCTAACAATACCCGTTAATATAACGGGAGGGACGTTTCTCAACCTATAGCGCTACCATTGTTAGGGGAGGCTTGCAAAGTTAATGAACACATAGTCATGAGTGTTTACAATAGCATAACATGTCTAACATGATTAAAATGTATCACATAGAGTAAGGATAGAGTGTGCATAAAATGTTTGATGTGATTGTGATGTTTGATATAGAATACAAATTGCACCCAAAAGTGGAAAATAAAAAATGGGTCATGTATACTCACCTTAGATTGCGTTGCGTATTTCTTGTAATGAGGACGAGTAAAGATTGGAACAGTCCAGAAGAACGAGCAAAGAGTTATCCTAAATAAGACGATCTTGTCAATATAGGAATGCTTCTTAATACAAAGTTTGCAATTTCAATAAATTTGATATTTATAACTAGCGTTTAATTTTTATAACGTATTGTAAGAATTACTTATGTTAAAACAAACTTAGAACAAACTTTAATGAATAATAATAAAAGATCATCATTTGTGTTACAAAAGATTTAAGGTTAAATTATAAAAAGAAAAGAATAAACTACAAGTTGTTAACGTTAATATTGGATTTAAAGGTTTGAGAATGAACTATTTAGTTAGATTATGATTATTATTATTATATTTTTTTATACGATTGATGTTGTAAGAGGATTATGAAGTTTTATTGTAATAAAAATATATAAATAAATGAGTAGAGTTTAAGATGGCAATGATTCGTTTTAAATACTCAAAAAAAGAGGCCATTTGCAGCGAAAACATAGGAAGGAGGGGTCGAACCCGCGACCTCCTGGTCACCCGCATCAACCTCAGCCGGTTGGGCTGGGGTCACATTTGATGAGGAGATCAGGTTATTTTATTTTTAAGCACACATTGCAGTCATCTTCTTTGTTAAACTAGAACAACCATACACACTGTTTGTATAACTAAATTCCTTTTCTACTCCATAAGGATTCATTGTATTGTAACAGAAGGTTAATGAGCAGAACAAAAAGGTAAGAATGTATACCGAACGAGTCAAGTTGATTCCGACGTAACAACTCCGACGTGATGCCGGTTACCGACGGCGTGTCTCCGTGTGTCCGACTGGTTATGAGTTCCGGCGAACGGCTCTGATCTTTGGCGAGTTTGCAGATTGAACGAAAGGGTGTTGTGTGTCTAACAGGTTCCGCGAATCGCGCAAGATGGTGCGTCGGCTCGTTTTGAATGTTTGGATTCCTTGGTGTTATAGAAGTGTGGTCGAAGGTTGGTGTATGAGTTCTCCGGCGATCAAAACAGAGAGGATGAGAGAGTAACAGTGAGGGTGAGAGGTGTGAGGGAATTCGAATGAATGGGGTGTCGGTATATATAGGATGTCGGACGGGTAAGTAGTTTGGAAATGGTTGCGATCACGTGCCGAAGATGGAAACTCGACAGTGATTGATTCGCATGCATGGTAATGAACGAATATATGGAAATTATTTGATGATTGATCGTATGAAAGGAAACGCGTAACCATCGTATCAATCCCGTGAAATCAGCGATGCGAAAGAAACGAAGTGATGATCTGTACGTGTTTTATGAACGAGTCCAAGTTCAAGATTGTGTTAAAAATGGAAAACTTCAATCACATTCTTATCAAGAAATGAGGGATTAAGAAGGAAATGAAATTAAAAGGAAAGTGAGGCTGGTTCTTCGCTATTAACATTTAGGCGGCAACTTTAAAAGGAAATTCCGAAATCAGCGCTTAAAACATCAGAGACTTGATAGTTTGAACGATATGAAGACATGGCCAAGTGGTTGTTTGTTTGTTACGTGAGGCGTGTGACCCGGGTTCGAAACCCGCGGTCACCATTTTTGTTGTTTCTTTTTATTTAACAGCCTAACACTTTTACACAAGGGACCCCTTGCCTTATATAATGTGCAGAACTGACCCCTGCACTAAAGGTTTGGCAGAAATGCAGTTTCAGTCCCTGTACTTTATCTTTGGAAGAAAAAAAAATAGACTTTTTAATTTAGTTAGTTATAATGACTTAGTTTACTAACTTGGTTATTAATTATCACAACTAATTTTGAAACTTAACTAACTAGATTATTTTTATAAAAATAAAAAGAATAAAACTTTTAGATTAGAAGGTTAAATAAAATAAGAAGAAATAAATAACCATTTTTTTTATAAACGGATTAAATTAACGATATCCTATCAACGATTATTTATTTCACGAAAATTTCCGAGGTTTAAAGTTTAGGATCCGTATTTTTAAAACGGGTCGGATTTTGAAACGGGTCGATTTTGACGAAAGTTACAGTCTCCCCTACTTTAGGAGATTTTGTCCCCGAAATCTAAGAGGAACACTTTTGAAAAGATGACATCTAAAGATTCAAAAGAAAGAATACATGAGACCTTCATCATAATGTTTGTTTATGGGAAATTGTTTTCATGAATGCGTCACATAGCATATAATGTTTCAAATAGTTTCACATAGCATATAATGTTGCAAATAGTTTCACGTAGCATACTTATGAATTACACGTAGTGTCACATGTAAAATGAAAGCATCAAAAATTTAGTTTGTTCACAAGAGATTATTATTATTTGTTTTAGATTGCGAAGATAGTGCGATTTGTGTTTCCAAGCTTGAAATAAAAGTATCGTTCAAATATAAAGTTTCAAAAAAAAAAAAGTAACTACCTCTGAGGTAAGGAAAATCACCCCTAGCTCATTGGTGAAGTTGAAAAGTGAGCGAAACTAATCTTCAAGGTAAGGAAATCACTCCTATCTTGATGATAAACTTGGGAATATGAGTATTAGCATAAAATTTAGAACAATTCACATGACATACTTAGTTAACAAGATTAACGTATCATTGGCATGTGATTAAACATGTCAACCCATCGTGTACCGCAAAGTTGACTACCCAACATCGTCGCAACGAAGAGGGTGTAATGTTGTTAATTTAACATGACCACTAGAATACGGGCGGGCGCTACTCCTATAGCACTACGCATAGTGCTATACATGTTAAGGTGTGGGTTAAAGGACAAGTTCATCACATAAGAATAACCCAGTAACACGAATCCAGTATAACATACTAGCATGCATGTATTAGATTGGAATGATATATATCGTACAAATGTAAAACACATAATAATTGAGATAACATAAAAGAGATTTAACGTAAAATATGGATTGTCACAGAACGTAACATACGACAATTCCAAAGTGAATCGAAGTCCTTCTCGAATTAAGGAAACGTGCTTTGGCCTAATAGGTATTAGTACTCTCATCGATGGTCCCCAGGTAGGCAACGGGTCCTTAATGGATTTATACGAATGCCAAGCCTAGACAGGACGTCCCGACTACCGGTACCTAACCCTTCCAGTTACTACACGTCCTTAATCGATTGGGAAATCGAGACTTTGGCGAGAGTGAAAATCGAGGAGTGGGACTAGTTAACAAGATGCGAGTATCACCTCTAACTTGATAACATCGTACCCTAATGTGGTTGGTACTTATCAAGAGATAAGGGTCCACTAGAATATGAAATGGAAAACTCCCATCAAGGTTTGGGTATCACTCCTAACTTGAGGGTAGATTTCGTGCGAAAATCAAAGTATAGCTGAGTGAAAATCATCACCAAGTGTGGGAATCACCCCTATCTTGATGAGTCATTTCAAATGTATTGTAAGAGTGTCTTCAAAGTCTCCAAGTGTGTATTGTGTTAGCCTTAGGAAAGGCATGTATATTAAGAGTCCAAAAGAAAGTAGAGAGAAGCAAGTGAAGTAGAAAGGAAGTTGTTTTAAGCAACACATAGTGAGAAAGCTCCTAAACTATAGACTAGGCAAGGCATTCTTAATTCCCTATAGTTATGGCTCTGATACCAATCTAGTATCAGAGTACTCCTACTATAGACTAGGGAAAAGTATAGCAAGCCTACCTAATTCCCTATAGTTATGGCTCTGAGACCCGCCGCAATGCGGCGGGGATTCTTTAGTTATAACTAAGTCGACCAAGGACCCGTACGTTATGTTAAATTTGTCAAATGGGAAAAAATAGACGATGTAAAAACGTTCACCCATACACGCACGTTGCGTCGTGTTAACTCGCAAAATTTAGAACGAAACGTAAAAACGTTAAACCAAAGACGCACGTTGGGATGTGTTAAGTCACACGTTAAACCAAAGACGCACGTTGGGATGTGTTAAGTCACAAAATTCAGAATCAAGCATAAAGCGGAAAATTTGCGGAAAATGAAAACTATAAAGGATCAAAGTTGAAAGTAAAAAAAGTTGTGAGAATATATTGCAAAAGATAAAAAGTTTTGGGTTAAAAGTAAAAAAAGCAAATAGTTTTGGGTTAAAAGTAATTTATAAAATACTTTTGGGTGAAAAGTAAAAATAATCAATTTTTTTAGAAAATCCCTAAAGCCGAGGTTACGACAGCCATATGCATAACCATTTTTTCTTTGGAAAACCCCCAAAGCGCACCCCGCGTTGCGGCGGGACGTAAAACGGTGTCAAATAGTACTAATGTCACACAACCGTGATAGACCACCAACACTGACTCGACCTAGTATCTGCGTGTTGCGACGCACATGTCAAACATGAAAAAATAGAGGTAAAAACGTTGAACCACACATGCACGTTGCGCCGTGTTAACTTGCAAAATTTGAAACAAAACATAAAAAAATTGAACCACACTCGTACGTTTCGTCGTATTAAATTGAAAAATTTAGACTATACGTAACGAAACTTAAAAACGTTAAACCAAAGAGGAAAAGTATAATTGACAAAAGTTGTGAAGTTAAATTGCAAATAATGAAAAGTTTTGAGTTAAAGTTAAAAAAAACAAATTTTGTAGGGTTGAAATTGCAAAAGGTAAAAACCTTTGAGTTAAAACTAAAATATCAAGTTTTTTTTTTGAAAAATTCCTAAAACACAAGTTACAAATGTTTATGCTTGAAAAAGTTACTTCTTTATATATGGAATAATACCTGACATAACAATTGTAACCATAATAATTCCAAACAAAAAGTGTCTAGAAGGTCTTGGTTTCCATTAATCTTCGCATGATCGCTATTTTACCATCCAAGATCTTCAGATCATGAAATGCTATCAATTCCTAAGATTATTAATAAAGAAAGGATAAGCATGTAGAAATGGCCCATTTAAGGCTACGTGGTGTGGTGTGGTTATGTTTCTAATCATCACCATAACACTCTTTGTATAGGTGCCACATCACTTAATACTTATCTACCATCTTATATGGCGTGCTCCATTGTAACACCTCGAAATTTTGTGTCCAATAATGTATTGACACGTGTCTTGAGTTTACACGTGGCGTATAATATTAATAAAGGACTAGTGTTGACAAACCTTGAAAGTATGTAAATTCGAGGGTTATAAATGTCAATTAAGGGTAAGTATACTGTATAGTAACCCTAAACGATGCTCGTACCTTCAAACGAATAAATCATGGAACGTACGGAAGCGAAACGCGGAAGAAAGTAAGAGGTTACAAACTGTAGGGGTTAACTGTGTCAACATGTGTAATTATACCTCTGAGTGACCCTTTGACATACCCGAAGCTTTGTAAACAGTCAAATACGCTCACTAGAATGAACTATATTAATACCGCGAAGTTCCGTTTTAAAACGAGGAAGTTATGATCAAATTCGTGAGCGAGGGGTTAAAAGCGTCAACAATATAAATTAAAGCTTTTCGGATAATAATCGAACTAAGCGGGGGGCTTAACTGTACGAATAAAAGACCCGAGGCCTTAACTGTAATTAACCGAGGGCCAAATCGCAAAGTTACCCCTTCAAACCCGAAAGGTCAGGTTATTAATTACCAAAGATTTTATTAATCATTTCAAAAGATTTAAAAAGATTTAAAAACCAACCCTTACGGACCGTAAAGGTCCTGCCTTACGGACCGTAAGGGGGTGAATGATTAAATTAGATCCGCCACTGGCTTACGGACCGCAAGGCCCAAGCCATACGGTCCGTAAGCGATGCCCAGCGACAGAAAATTGGCTGTTGGCTGTTTAAAGCGGTAAAACAATTAAGTATGGGTTTCTCAGAGTTATGGGCGCCCCCTACTCGACCCATAGCACCTTAGGACACCTGCCATTGATCCATACTCAATTGTTGGGTGTGTTGTAATGATCTAAAGGCTCCTTATGCACTATAAAAGGCCATGTATAGTCACAATTAAGAACACACTTCAAAACACACCTTCTGCTCATTCCTGAAGCTCCAAAGTGTTCTTCTCTAGTTCTAAGTCTTACATCAAGTCTCTGTAAGTATGCCAAACCTTCTATGGCTTTGTTTTTGCTTAGTTTAGCCTAAAAGTCAATCCGTCGTAACTAACGATTGACTTTGCAATAGTTCATGAATGGTCCAGTGAATTGTCGAATCAAAAGTAGTTATGTGTTGGTATTTATGTGGGTAATAAACCCCTAAAAGGGTTCCCTCTGATCACCACTCTAACTAGTTCAAATGTCGAGTCAAACGAATGCTTAAAAAGTCAACAGAAAGTCATTTTTGTGATTCTTGCATAATCTTTAATGTAGATGATATGAAACCTGTTTGAACACTCATAAAACAAGATATTTAGTATATAAACTTATCTAAACTCGTTTGATTCGGCCATTTGATATACTGACCCGGATCGGAGCCGAATGTCGCAAAAGTTTGACTTTTGCTTTGACTTCAGTTCTGACCCGTTTTAGTGCAATGTAGATATGCCTTAGGACTCTCTTAGGACCAGGTCACGTGATGGTATCACCCTCTGTGGCCGGTTCGTTGTTTGTCCGAGTCTTTTACGCATTTCCGTTAATTACTTAAAAGTTGACCGTAACGCCCTTTTGAAAATAAAACGAGTATTTCGGTCACGTGAAGGGACCATAACCTTGCTTACTAAATTCTAAGCATGTCCCTAAAGTTTCACGCCAATCCGAGGTCTAGAATGGGAGTTATGCTAAATAGCGCATTTATAAGAAACTTTTGTAATAAACGGCGCAATTAGCATAACGCCTACCTAAACCAAGATTTCGTCACCAAAACTTTTACCCACTGTAGTTAAATAATATTTTGGGATTTTTAATGATTTTTAATTAATTTTAACCTGCTCATAACCTGCGGTTATGGCTACGGTTCGGTAAATACCGAATATGCCCTTTTCGGCCAAAACTTGAGTTCTACAAGGTCTTTTGACCCGATTCTAGTTGCTACTGATTTTATATAATAAATAAAACATTTTAGACTTATTAAACTGATCGGGAACCTCAGGTTTCCTGTAGAACTCAGAAATCCTTTTAAAAGTCTTTAAAATGACCGGAAAACCCCTACGGGGCGTATAATGAACTAAAACTCGTTACGGGCATTATGGAAGGTATCCTACTGATACCACAACCTCTTTAAAGTATATTGGCTTAGGAAAACAGTGTAGGACTCTTACGGTTACCCGTTGCGCCTATTGCGCGCACGGTTCGGCTTATGTAACTAGTTTACATAAATTAGCCGATACGGGTCGAACCATATCATTTTGACCCCAAAATCCAGAGTGTGAATATTAAACCCATATAAAACAAGTCTCCGAACTTGTTGGGTCAGAATCACATTCCATTCTCGGTTTTCGCCTTTCACGCGATTAAACCGTATCTATCCCTCGAAACTAACCGGTCTAGGCTACGGCTAATATAAAGACCCGTTAAGATTCTAATAGGTTATTTTAAAACCTTCGTTCCAGAATAGGAGCCCCAGTAAAAGATATCTGTGATTTAACTGATTAAGGACAATACTTGCAAAGGTAAATACTTTTAACTTATTTTCCCTTATACGGGCTTGGGTTACGGTATATAAAATACCGCTTGATTGAGCATCAAATCTTCCATCGCTTAGGTGGTTAATTGAATAGTTTGATCGGCTCATTTAAACAGTCTTGTTACTTAAAAGCCTTTGGGGGGTTAATGACCATGTCCCGGATATCCTTGGCATCATTTTTCGAAATGGCCACGACCTCGACACCTGGGTGTAGGCGTACACCCGGTATGATGTCTATACTATTAAAAGACGTAGCCGATGGTTTACCCGCCTCGGTTTTACGCAATGTGGTGTGTCTGTTGATCTTTAACCCGGACAGGATCCGGGCTACTGAACGCATAGAAGGAACATGTAATTCGTTCACAAGATTATAATTTTAAATAATTTTCCCAAGTTATAAAAGAATTTGTGCCTCGTGCATCCAAATCAATTTTAATAAACATTTTACAAAAGTGTCGGTTGAATGTATTTACCAGTGTAAACTGACGTATTTTCCCAAAAAGATTAAGTGCAGGTACTACACGTAATCGGCTGGCAATAGCTCCTTAGCATCTTAAGAAGTCTCGCAAGCTTGATGTCTTATCTGTTGAACAATATTTTTGTTTATTTTGATCCCTCCTGTGGATACTATTCAACTACTAGTGATACATTTGATATTACAGTAAATGGTTGAATTATATCTATCTTTATGCTTCCGCTGTGCATTTATATATTGTGGTTTGACTATATTGTTGCCAACTACGTCACGGTAATCCCCCACCGGGCCCACCGGTGATACACGTGGAAATTGGGATGTGACATCCATGACCCCCATCATCATCTAACATCCTCCACCACTAATCAAATCCCCCCAATGTAACTAGAGGATTAAGTTGTAATTTAGATAAAACTAAAAAAGTGACCCGCGCACGTTGCACCGTGGACAACGAAATTGACGTGCAATCGAACAGCTTTTCACAAGTTCTGTTTAAGATTATCATACTTCTTTCGTCATCATAAAACGAGTAACAACTATAACTACAACATTATATAAATAATTGTGTACACTAATAAACACGTTATATAAATAATTGTGTACACTAATAAACACAGGTTGATAACAAATAAATACAATAACCGTTTCTTTAAGAAGCAACTAAAGTCTGAGTAACCTTTGTTTCATCGTCTGTCTTAAAGTAGCTCGAGTACGATCAGAAGCCGGTCTCGGCACATTTTATTCTGTTGGAACCAAAAGGCGGCACACTGCCTTTTGGCTGCGTACTGTGACATCGAAGATTATTGTTTAGAATAGCCAACACTCTCAACTATTGCTGTTTGTACATATCCTAAGAGTCATCCTATAATTCGAAGTAGTGTGTTTATAAATAGTTGAAACCAACCGAACCATCTTTATGGGTTAGTCAGCCGGTAAGATATCTATACGGTACCATCCACGATTTACGGTTGGTTTGGCGGGTCCAATCGACCCAACAAACCCAACCGTTTTCCTTTGCCATTTTTTTCAAACCCTTTAGGCTAGTTTGGTCGGTCTGGGCAACCCAACCAACCCAATTTGGTTTGCCATATTCCATAACCTTAGTTAGCAGTTCAAATTATAATTTTCGTTGCAAAGTGAACAACACTAATTTAAAGAAGGTATTAATAGGCTATAGTTTATGCATAATAATGTAGAAGACATGTAGTATGAAAGAAAACATACCACAAGTTTGAGCAACTTTTTTCCCTACAAGCTGACTGATACGCGCCTCCTGTCTATCACATCTATCTACTATACTAAAATAATTCATCTTTGCCACATGTCCTATTTTTGGCCAATCAATTGGGTGATGTGGACACCTTCTTAGGCCAGAGAATTCACCTCTGGGCGCCAAACTCTTTCTCTATTCTCCTTTATCACATTAGCTCCTTCTCTCACACGCTGTTTTCCCTAATTTATGTGCTGATGTATCGTCATGTCTCATGCTTCTCATCTTCTTCAATTGCTTTTCTATTCATGTTTCCTAATCCCTAAAGGCTGGAAACAAACCCTAGAACTCTTCCCGTCACCCAGCTTATCAATCTATGCCCCTCTTCTCTTCAATCTAAATCCTATTTCATAAATACCCAGACCTTTCCTTTCACACTTTTTTTTAAATCATAAACCCTAGGTCTTACTCATCTGCGACTTTCAAGTTGGGTTTCAGACGATCGACGGTTGTTCCAGGTGATGGCTAGAGCTATAGCCACTATTCCGGTCAGTTAAGGTTTATAGCCACGATTCTGGTCAGCTAGGGTTTCCTCCACAATTGTCGGTGGTGGTTGATGATAACAGAGATTACGATGGTGGTGGTTCTTGCTATGATTACTGTAATCGGCGGTGCAATGTTACGGTAAGCCACGCGTTTTACCCAATTGCATCTTATTTCCCCTTTCCTTTTTCTGGTGACACGTCTTTCTTTGATTCTTTTCAAATCATCATCGTCACCTACATTCTCTCTGGTTATTTTCATTTTTTAGTAATTTCATATTCACATAAACCTGCAATTGCTATAGCTAGAGCAGGTGGTTGGTTTTTTAAATCTGAGAATTTAGCATATTATCCAATTCTTATCGGACGGAACCTGCTATATGCTTTGATTAACGGTTTATTTTATTTAGTTTAGTAATAATTGTTGGGTTTTTGAGTTCATATTATTATCATTGTTGGTTGGATTTATGTTTCTCGAGTTGTGGCTATTTGTTTGTCACTGAATTGAGAGTTATGTAAAGTCATTGAATTGTGTTTTTTTGTTAAAAACCTGAGACCATGGTTGCCACAGTCGGAATAGGTGTTGGTCATGGTGATTTTGTGTTGTCAGGAGGGTGGTCGTCACTGGACAGTCGTTGATAGTTAGGTATCAATGTTAACGCTGGTTTAGAATACCTAGCCACCGCCTCCGGGCATGGAGGCTAGGGTTTTGTTGGACTTATGGCGATCCCGGTTCATTGGTATCTTCATTTATGCACTATAAAATGATACAACATCAACCGGTAACATTTTATAGTTGTTTGGTGTTGTACCGTGTGGTGAAATGGTTGTATGGTGGTTAGGAATAGTAATTTAACGACCGTTAAATTGGAATTGTACCTGTGTTTGTTTAAATGGATCGTTGTTAACCAGAGGCTGTGATGAGTTATAAAAAATAAAGGCAATAAGTCGCCATGGTGTGGCAGCTATGGAGGATGGCAGTTTAGTACCTGCAACCCCTATTGCAGCCATGGTGGCTTGGTCCTTTTGCATTCTCTGAGCCTCATGAATCTGTTAATTGCTGCCTATTTGTTTAGAAGATCATATACACTATAATGCAGGCCTGGCCCAAGGGTGAGCCAAATGAGGCAAAAGCTTTGGGCCACCACTTTTCAAGGGCCTCACTTCCTAGGTGGTACAAGTAAAACTAGGTCTGGTAAGTTGTGAAGGAGTGATGAATGTATGGAAAATCTAACCATTTGAAGCTCATCGATTAGGGTACGGAATTCTTACAACCGAAATATCTGTTCGATTCCATTGTAATTATGTGTTATGAATTTAGTTATGTTCGTATGTGGTTTTGTCGATTTTTAATTTTCTGATAATGTAGTCGTATAATACCACAGTTTTTTGCAGCAACTGAGAGTGCTTGCTGGAGCATCGTTGGACTGAAGGTAAGTCTTGCTTATCCCAGATCTTTTCGCAAACTAAAGATATTCGCATGTGGTTTTGTTTGTTTTTAATTTTCTGATAATGATGTTTGATTCGGGTGTGAATGGTTGAATTACTTTGAAGTTTTAAAATTAGGGCCTGATTTGAACCACTGTTGATATGATTTTATTTGTTTAAGTTTGCTGCAAGCTTTGTAGTCATCATGTTATTACTGATGATGTTTAGCTCTTGACCAGTTGACCGACACATAGAACTATATGTTTGTGATTACTCTTCTTTAAATCATTATAATATATTTTGTTTAAGTCTGCTTTAAGTTTTGTAATCTAAATTTTAGCATTTTAGTGTTAACAGCAGTTACTCTTTCTCTAATTGTGAATCTTCTTTCATTGGTATACATTAATTGTTCTTAAAATCATTATAATATATTTCAGCGAATCCAAGCCCGGGTAAAGGAGGGTTTTTCTCAAATAGGTTTTTTTTTTTTTTTTTTTGAAAAAGGCCTCAAGTTTTTAAATCGCTTTAGGCCACCAAAATGATTGAGCCGGCCCTATGTTACTGTTAGGGTCAAGGAAACTTGGGATGGCATGTTTTCATGTTGTTTTTGAAGTTGATCTTTTTTTATGCTATATAATTCTAGGTCAATGTTTGGTCTAGTTGAGTAATTTCTGGTAAAACATCTGGGTATAAGTTTTTGTGTTTTGAGTTTTATTTTGCCATCTATCTCTCTTCATATATACAGGTGAAATCTTTGTTTGTTTTACCATTCATGTATCCCTTATGGATTTCATAAACAACATACCACTGTTTCCGTATTCGTATTATACACAAGCCTCTGCTTTTTGACAACTTAACTTCACTTTGGCTTGAGGTTAAAAGCTTAGTTTTGAGTGATGGAGCTCGGGCTTTGGCTAAGCATGTCAACAGAAGCAAAGGAAAATTTTGGTGCTCCTCTGGAAATGCTTGGTATCTACATCTTTTGTCTTTCTGGCATGTATTTCCCTTGGCATTTATTCAGATGTATTTTCTTAGAAATAGTTCTTTTACAAAGGGTCAACTAATTGTTTTGCTAATGCTTTTTAAAGAAACTTGACTCACAACCTAAGGGTTGTGAAGTTCCACTGATACTATTTGGCTAGAGATGGGAAGATGGTTGGGTAATGGTTTAAAACAGAGTCAGCTTGAAAGGGGTCAAATGGGTGTTATTTTTTTAGTTTTTTTTCTTTAAAATACCCAATTACTTAAATGATTTTCTGCAAATGGGTAAACGGGTTGATTGAGGTGCACTTTTTGTTACCGAAAATACCCGGTCCGGTATGATTCGGTTCCGATACGGACCAGTATTTGAAGGTAGTTTGAAACATTCATATACATGTCTATATAAGGTTAATGGTATTTAATTTGACCTGCTACTTTCCATAATTGTAACCATATCCTACCTATCAATTTCAGCAATAAACTGATGATGTACTTTTTAGGATTCAAAAGGCCTTAACTTTTCGTGGAAGACGAAGACAACAAGATTATAACTTCCCTTGCACATGACACGCTTTGGGAACTTGGTTCAGTAATCAGGGAGGGATCCAACTGATAGATGGTCAAAAGAAAGGTAACCATTGATCCCTCTTCCTAACTGATATTCATTATTTATACATTAACTATTAACCAACACACTAATTGAACACAAATAAACGGTGTCTCTGTAAAGCTACTATTAATAATACTTTTATGATGATAACAATTTAATATCTTTTGTCCCACCAGATGGTTAATACATATATTTATAAGAACTATGTATAAACAATAATTGGTTGTAGTTCCGGTGGTTATTGCCCCACATTTTGTCTTAAGGACCCGCGCATATATTTTATTTTATTTTATTTTATTATGAAATATATATTCTGCTAATCATGATTGCAAAACAAAATTATATTAATGTGCAATTTATCAAATCAATAGATTTATAAGAAGTATTTTCTTTATACAACCCGTGTAATACATGGGGTCTTAAGCAAGTATTTTTTTGTTGTTATCGTTGAATCACGAGCTAATTATCATTCTAACCAGTGGATTTAATCTGTTGTTTATAACCGATCAAAATGCTTCAAATCATTAACATTGTTTTCAGCCCGTTTGAAACAGGTCAAACCCATTAGTTTGTGTGTTACGGGTAGCTAATCCTATGGATATTGTCCTTTAACATGGTGTACAAACGTTAAGAGTGTTATTTTTCGGGTTGAGTAATGGGTCAAAACAGTTAAATCTTTGGTTGATTTCAAAACATACCAAATTTCGGATACATTTTACATACTTTCTTTTGTTAAAAAACTATAATATCACAATAGTGATCAGGTATGTTTTAAACTTTTTTTTTTTTTTGCACAAAAATATGTTTTGGGCAATGTTTTCGGCCCATTTGACCCGTTTTCTTTTTACCTGATTTTTTATTTGACCCGTCTCTTGAAATTGACATGCATTTGAAGACCACTTGAGGAACAAGAATATCTAATATGATTAACTTAATCCTAAATATTCATATTATAAGAATATTTTTGTTAATCACTTTAAAAAGATAGATTCATGTATGGCTTTATTTATTTTTTCTATTTTTGAAGAATACAGTTACACAACGAACATAACAGAAAAGAGTGATGTCTACAGTGACGGAGTGGTGTTACTAGAGATCTTAAGTAGACGTAGTGCGGTCGAGAATCGGGTCAGGGAGGGTTCACATATAGGCGAGTGGGTCAAAAGGAAGTGGCTGCATTGTTGAAGACACTGAGGTTATTGCTTCATCGAGTACAACACTCCTCAGGTACTTTTTTTTCTCACAAACTTTAGCAATTTTGTTGCCGCTTTTACAACTCAAAACTTAGCAACTATATTCTAACAAACCATAAAAATTAATTTATTTTGTGTGCCCGTGACTTGCAGGAAGCTGAGCTTGCCAATGAGAAGGTACAAGCTAGACAGAGCACACAATTTTGATGTCAACATGTTTGATGAAATCGACAGATTCATGAAAGTCCCAGACGAGTGGGGTCCACCTTATACACCAGGGGTACGTATTTGAATTTGGTTTGTTTAATTGCACTGTATGTATATCGTGTAATTTGATTTTTTTAATTTTCTTCATGAAATACCCCTTCTAGGGAATTTTTTTGTTACCGTATTGCAATTCTTTAATGTTTGACTTTACTACGCATGTTTTTTTACTCTTTAAAAATGGATTGTTGAAGTTTGAATTCGTAACGGTTTCCTTATTAGCCGTACAATATATTGTTTTATCCTTCATTAACAATTATGATGTACGCAACTCTACATGTTGTTAGTACCGATACTGAAGTTTAGCTGAAACTAAAAGCGAATATCGTAAATAGCTAGCTGAAGGAATTGCCGGAATTCAACACAACCCCTTCTACATGCATCGCGCTTTGGTAATTTTCGTAATTTATTTCACTTTTTTTACTTTCAGTTGTTGATTTGAATTATTTTATTACTAGAAGATTACAAGCTTTAATGGCTCTTTTGAGTTTTATTGTTTTGTTTACTATTTTATGTTTTATATGGGGTGCAGCTAGACCTTATAAAGCTGAGATAACTGTTAAGGTTAGTTAAATTCACTTTAAATTTGTTTGCATTGTAATATAAGACTATTGGGTGTGGAGTGGCTTGGGTTGGGGGAATTGTTCGACATATGGCGAGGGTGGGATCCACAAGCTAATACTCAAAAACTAGGGGTGTGGTGGGGCGTCGCTTAGCTAGGCGTGGCCAGCCATTCGGGTCGCGTTTGCAGCTGAAATTCAAATTCTGGGTCATAATCGACATCAAAATATAGTGAAAGTTTTGGGGTATTGTTCTAATAAAAGTGTGAATCTATTGCTTTACAATCACATTCCAAATTGGAATTTACAGCAGTTGTTGCAAAGTAATCGGAATTCGGATTGGGAAACGAGGTACAAGATCGCGGTTGGATCCGCACAAGGGCTCGCTTATATTCATCAAGATTGTGTGCCTGCAATTCTTCATAAAGATGTTAAGTGCAATAATATTCTTCTCGACTGCAAATATGAGGCTTATTTGGTTGATTTCGGGCTCGCGAAACTAATGAATTCTGCCAATTATCAGCATGCCATGTCACGGGTCACTGGATTATATGGATACATCGCTCCAGGCAAGTTTTTTTTGTTGTTATCATTGAATCACGAGCTAATTATCATTCTAACCAGTGGATTTAGTCTGTTGTTTATAACCGATCAAAATTCAGCCCGTTTGAAACAGGCCAAACCCATTAGTTTGTGTGTTACGGGTAGCCAATCCTATGGATATTGTCCTTTAACATGGTGTACAAACGTTAAGAGTGTTATTTTTCGTGTTGAGTAATGGGTCAAAACAGTTAAATCTTTGGTTGATTTCAAAACATACCCGATTTCGGATACATTTTACATATTTTCTTTTGTTAAAAAACTATAATATCACAATAGTGATCAGGTATGTTTTAAACTTTTTTTGCACAACAATATGTTTTGGGCAATGTTTTCGGCCCATTTGATCCGTTTTCTTTTTACCTGATTTTTTATTTGACCCGTCTCTTGAAATTGACATGCATTTTAAGACCACTTGAGGAACAAGAATATCTAATATGATTAACTTAATTCTAAATATTCATATTAGAAGAATATTTTTGTTAATCACTTTAAAAAGATAGATTCATATATGGACTTATTTATTTTTTTTCTATTTTTTTGCTGAATATGGTTACACAATGAACATAACAGAAAAGAGTGACGTCTACAGTTACAAAGTGGTGTTACTAGAGATCTTAAGTGGACGTAGTGCGGTCGAGAATCGGGTCAGGGAGGTTTCACGTTGCAAAGTAATCGGAATTCGGATTGGGAAACGAGGTACAAGATCGCGGTTGGATCCGCACAAGGGCTCGCTTATATTCATCAAGATTGTGTGCCTGCAATTCTTCATAGAGATGTTAAGTGCAATAATATTCTTCTCGACTGCAAATATGAGGCTTATTTGGTTGATTTCGGGCTCGCGAAACCAATGAATTCTGCCAATTATCAGCATGCCATGTCACGGGTCACTGGATCATATGGATACATCGCTCCAGGCAAGTTTTTTTTGTTGTTATCGTTGAATCACGAGCTAATTATCATTTTAACCAGTGGATTTAGTCTGTTGTTTATAACCGATCAAAATGCTTCAAATCATTAACATTGTTTTCAGCCCATTTGAAACAGGCCAAACCCATTAGTTTGTGTTACGGGTAGCCAATCCTATGGATATTGTCCTTTAACATGGTGTACAAACGTTAAGAGTGTTATTTTTCGTGTTGAGTAATGGGTCAAAATAGTTAAATCTTCGGTTGATTTCAAAACATACCCGATTTCGGATACATTCTACATATTTTCTTTTGTTAAAAAACTATAATATCACAATAGTGATCAGGTATGTTTTAAACTTTTTTTGCACAACAATATGTTTTGGGCAATGTTTTCGGCCCATTTGATCTGTTTTCTTTTTACCTGATTTTTTATCCGACCTGTCTCTTGAAATTGACAAGCATTTTAAGACCACTTGAGGAACAAGAATATCTAATATGATTATTCTAAATATTCGTATTAGAAGAATATTTTTGTTAATCACTTTAAAAAGATAGATTCATATATGGACTTATTTATTTTTTTCTATTTTTTTGCAGAGTATGGTTACACAATGAACATAACAGAAAAGAGTGACGTC
Source organism: Helianthus annuus (assembly GCF_002127325.2). Classification (NCBI taxonomy): domain Eukaryota; kingdom Viridiplantae; phylum Streptophyta; class Magnoliopsida; order Asterales; family Asteraceae; genus Helianthus; species Helianthus annuus. The sequence continues at coordinate 60,892,097 of NC_035437.2, forward strand.
TACAGTTACAGAGTGGTGTTACTAGAGATCATAAGTGGACGTAATGCGGTCGAGAATCGGGTCAGGGAGGTTTCACATATAGTCGAGTGGGTCAAAAAGAAAATGGGCAGTTTTGAGCCCACGATCACCATACTAGACGCCAAGTTACAAGCAGGGGTGGACCTACCTTAGGGGAAGGGGTAGCCTTCGCTACCGCTTGGCCCTCCGGCAGTAATGTAAATTGTGGGAAAATTTGACATTTCTTTGACCTTTTTTCAATTTCGTTACCGCTTTTTTATAAAACATTACCGCTACGAAGATTTTCTAGATCCGCCAGTTACAAGGGATGCCGGATCAAATGGTCCAAGAAATGCTACTAACGCTTGGGATCGCGATGTTTTGTGTGAATTCTTCACCCGCGGAGAGACCTACAATGAAAGAATTGGTTGCATTGTTGATGGAAGTTAAAGAGTTCATCTGCAGGAATGGGGGAAAACTTCACAACCTTTAATGAAGCAATCATCTACTCATAGCTATTTAATGTCAGCGGTCTTAATGAAGAAGACTTTTGAACTGATCCTTTTCAACATGTAAAGTTTTAAAAGGTTGGTTCTAAGTAAGTGTATAAACAAGACTTTTAACGACTTTTGGTGTATATAGCAGTATTTAACGTAGGACGTTAACAATACGTATAACACAACTAATGTGGTTTTTAAGGAGATTTTCAACGAATTTTGATCATTACATATTCATGTATTTCAATTTGTCGCCGTAGTCTTACAAATTCGTTTGCGTTTTAACGTGTATTTAATCATAACATTTTATGTAAACGATGATAATGATAAGATATTATCTTTAATCAACCCGTGTAATACACGGGTTCTAAAACTAGTTTACTATATAATATATGATCGTTTTCTCATGGTAGTTGAGACCAATTTACTGTATATATGTGATTGTTTTCTTCGGGTAGTTGAGAACAACAAAAGTAGATGTTGTTAGCAGCTGCAGTGGCAAGACATCAATATTCTATCAGTAAATATTTGTTTAAATTAAAACAAAATATAATAATATGTGCTAATAAATATACCTTAATCTGGTTCAATGCAAAAAGCTTTAGGCCACTCATATCTAAAACATTCACACACTTGCCGATATATATATCGTCCATTCCTTTTTTTAGTCCATTCCTTTTTTTAGAACTGAAGGTTAGAATTTAATTACACATTTACAATCAAATGTGATTGAAACAATTATGTTTTACTTATAAAACATTTCATGTTTTCTCACCAATATCACACGGTCCCGATATTCATTAATTTGAATGTGCGATGGCACATAATCTATAATTCAGATATACATATATCATTAGATTTCCAATCAATATAATAAGTTAAATTCTCAAGTCCTTTAACCGAAGTCTTATAGCTGCTTTGTCGAATGTCTGAGAGGCCTGCACCGATAGCAAACACGGGAAGGCCCTATAATAAATAGAAAATAGTGAGAATAATGAAAAAAAATCTGAATAAATTAAAAAAAAGTGAACAAATGTAACCTCTCTTGAGTAATCAGACATTCCTATCAATTGTGAATCACGAACTCCTCTATAGAAATTAGTCGGAATAATGGATTTCTGCATATGAAAACCGACGGGTCAATATGTCACACCCCGACCACGTAGGACAACAAACCGTGGCGGAAACATCGGGGAGTGTTGTAACAGAAGCAATCGTTTCATAACCATGGATAAAAAAAGTGTTTCGTTTTATCGATAATATTAAACATTGCATTGTCTTAACATAGAATAAACAGTTTTATATCGTCTATCATAGTTATTATGTCACTAAGGCCTCGTCCAGATCCTATGTGACGCATGCATCCTAGCAGTCATTCAAGTAGCAACACCTGAAACATATGTAAAAACTTAGTCAGCAAAGAAATGCTGGCGAGTACATAGGTTTTATAGGAGTGTCGAATTCATGGCTAGTTTAAGTGTTGCAATACTTTATTAAAACTTTGTTTTGAAAAGAGTATAATATTGCAACTTAATTGACCAACCCGAATAAAGTGGGTTATAGTTTATAAAACCTCGTAGCCATGATCCTTAACCCAAAAACCTTTGCTTTAGAACACCAACTTGCAAAACATCTTGTAAAAACTCGTTAAAAACTCGCATAGTTTATATCTCTTCGAAAAACATCGTTGTGTGATATCGTTTCAAAATTGTTTACCCAAGTGAACTAAATAACGCCACGATATGTAATATGATGAAAACACTTATATATAAGAAGTACCATCGGCGTATCTACCATGTTTTCACCACATTACACCCGTCACGTTATCCAAACACTTAACCAAAAATCAATCGCTTATCGAAATCGTTTAACATCGTTTCCAAGTCGTTCCCAAATCGTTTACTCGTTTCACCTCGTGTATCTCGTTTCAAATCGTTTAACTCGTCTCAAAATCGTATTCGTTTTAATAGTGAACTACTTTTGGTCGTCTCGCTAATAACATTCAAACCTGTGTGACTCGATTATTGTTCAACTCGTTTTCGCATTAACAAACCTCCAAAGGGTAAGTTAAAAGTTATCAGATTCAGTCGTTACCCACAACCCCCACACATAACCATGGGTGCAGTGCAATAACGGGATTTGTCAGATCCTATGGTACCATAACCTAATACTGGTCGGCTTGATCAATGTTAATGAATGTCATTCGTTATGTAATTACAACCAACAAGTCGTGTATACCTTATCGAAATCGTTATTAGTTTTGTGTAAACCACCTTAATCGTTTTTGAAACCATCGTTAAAACATCGAAATCGTTATTAGTTTTGTATAAACCACCTTAATCGTTTTTGAAACCATCGTGAAAACATCGAAATCGTTATTAGTTTTGTATAAACCACCTTAATCGTTTTTGAAACCATCGTGAAAACATCGAAATCGTTTTGATACATATGACCCCAAAACAATTGAAAACAGTAAAATAAGGGAACTATGTACTCACCTTGGGTGCGTTTTTAAATGTTAACACAATCCCTCAAATTGTTTATGCGTCCTAAATAAAGTAAGGATGATTTTTAATAATCAAAATTCACATAAATACCGAAGTTTCTCCGATACTTGGAATTTTCACATAACTTTGAGTTTTCTCGAAAAGTTATTATTTTTGATTATTTTGGTGTATTTGTATATATACATATACTCAAGCGTAATACGCATAATCTTGTCAACACTAACACATCATCATACACATATTGTAAAACACATAGCTCATTGTGACACATTAAATTTACTTATGAACAACCCATTCTAGTTATGTTGAAAAAAACACTTATTTTAGCGTTTCGGTAACATTTTTGGACGTCGGAAGCCACGTATGACTAACCAAACACAAAGTAAACTTGATATAAGTTAAAATACTTATTTTTATACCAAAAATATCAGTTTGGTTACTGATCTAAAACAGTTTTGTAAAAGTCCTCCGAAAAGGCGATTTTTAACCGTTTTACCGCATAGTTTTGCATCAAACGTTACCCGAACCATCCGAAATCGAAACGACTTGAAATTTTGACACAACCCATGTTATTTACTGAATAAAATAATGGTTATACTCACAATAGTGCAGGTCTTAAATAGAGCATATAAGTCATGCAAATTTCACATATTTTACCACTTTTTAACCTATATGTACAACATGTAAAGTTATCAACCTTATGTCAAAGTTTCATGCCATTATATTACACCAAATAATGTTATTTTTAGTGTTTATAATCTGTTCAAAATCACTTTTGCCATACAACCATTTTTTATCACTTCTTGAGCCTTAAATCAACATATTCCTTCATGTACAAGTGTCTAAAGCACACTATCATATCATCATCTTTTCATATGAGTTTAGATGCATCAAACATGTGATTTATTCATGTTTACTTGCTGATTTAATTGATCATTTATCATATCTTGCACAAATCATCAAATACTTGCATTTTAACTATATTCAAGAACATGCATCAACATAAACAAGTACTTAACAAGAAAATCAAACTTCATGACTCATACACACATATATATATGTACGGTCACATACATATATACACTCCACCATTTTTATTAGTATCAAGACCCATTTCATTTTAGTTCTCAAGTTTGGTGAAAATTCCAAGATTCAAGAGAGCTTCAAATCATCAAGAACAACCAAGAATCGAAAGTATGACTTAAAAAAAAATGTTATACCTTCAAGATTCAAGTAGGTTATGGGATGAGATTTTGATGATAGAAAGCTTGAAATTACTTGAATGCACTTTGGAATCACCTTTGATTCTTCACAAACACTTGAAATATGCTTGGAAAGGGACCTGATTCATAAGAACAAAGTTGCAAAAAGATGAAGATAGAGAGAGAAGAGGGTGAACGGTTTTGGAGAGAGGGAGGAGAGAAGAAGTTGAGTGTTGTGATGTTGAGTGCAAGTATGGTAGTAATATATAGGCCAAAATCTACTCCATATCTTCCATGATCAAAGAAAATCTCTAGTGTATCCAAGCAAAATCTATGAAAATTTATTGCAAGATTTTGAAAATATATGGTGGGGTCCCCATGTATTGAATCCGTAAGTTTGCATATGGGGGGGGGTTTAAATGTAATTTTGTTGGTAAATAGTATAAAAGTAGGTGTTTAACTGGGTACCGGGTATTTTATCTAGCGTTTAAATCCCGGTTTATGGCGTTCTAAATTATTTTTATTTTTCTATAAAAATAATCTTGCCAAAATATTACTGAAATAAATTTCAGTTGTCAAGATTGGATGCGTTGTCTGCGTTTTGCAGTATAAGCACTGTGTTGCGCAGAAACACGCGGTACGCGCTTACACTTGAAAATAACGTTTTTAGGCATTTCGATTTATTTTTCAACATGGACCTGATTAAAAATAAATTTTTAATCATAACAGAATATTTGTGGGATTTAAATATTATCCGGGCGGTCACCAACGTTCGTTTCGCAGTTTTGTCGTAATTAGTTCTTTAGTTCAAATAAACATGTTTTCGCCATACCGAATCCTTCGAAACTTATTTCTAAGTAATGTAAGGAATATTTAGGGTATGTTTGGCTTACGTCACAGTTCCGGAGTGTATGTTGCGTTAAACTGATTGCGTTTAAGCACCAGTTTGCGTATAACCTTCCAGAAGGTGATCTAAAGCTTGAAATCGGAATCGAATCAAATTGTAAAATTGTCAAACACAAATACACATATATTAACACTAAAGCACATTGTTTTATTGATAATCACCATTGTTTTACATCGTACAGAGATTACAGAACACAGTTGTCACACAATATATTATTAAACAAAAATGGATGTGTTTAGTTGCACGTTTTGAAATGCAGAATAATCAGTTCCAAAACGTGTATCCAAACAAATCTTTACTATGGAAAGAGTAGTGGATGCCTGTGCGATGCGACGGGAACCACAAAATTTTTGGTTTGTTGGGTTTTGAGTCTTCGCCGCCACCAAAACCAAAATTATGGTTAAAGGGATTTTTAAAAACCATTTGGTATCGCCATTGGTGACCATTTGGTTCGGTTTTTTCATTTATCCGTCAAACCAAAACCTTTGGTATGGGCTAAATTTTTTAAACTTTTTTGTTTAAAATTAAAAATTAAAATCAAACCTAAATGAATACATTACAACTGAATGGGATAAAATTATACCCATTCAATGAAAATAATATAATTCAACCTCAAATAAGAGTATTAAGTCTTTGTAGTAATATATAAGATGTGCATGGTTCAGTCGGTTCAATTATTATCAAATTCAGAGAACAACTTCTCTAATCAATGCTGTGTACATATTCCATTCTATGGGAAGGCAATTTAGAAACTTCTCAACTCTCTCAAATTCAGTGTAGATTTCTTCTTGACTACGATCAAGTTCGCTCAACAGATGATAAAATCGATTCACCGTGTCATCGAAAGATTCATTCCTTAAAGTTTTAAACACAGCGAATTGTGTCTTCAGTCGTTCAAGACATCGTTTCTTGTACATTGCATTTCCCTCGTACCGTTCGATCCTGCTATCCCATAACTCATTCGAATTACTTCTCTTACGGAAAGTATGGAGTATAGATTGCGTCATCGCCATCGTAATCATCGACATCGCTTTCTCTTCACAGTCATAAAACTTTCTTTGGTCGTCGGTGAGACCCAAATAAGTATCAATCGTTAAGGTTCTTACTGGTGTAGCTCCACATCCTTTAACGATACACAACTAGATCTTAATGTCTTTCGCTCTTACATACCTTTCGAAACGCTCCTTCCACTTAGGAAAATCAAGCTTGTTTATCAACAAAGGAGGTTTGTCGTTACTTTCCACCTCAGCATTGTGCTTGAGGTTTTACACCATTGCGGTCAGATTGTTATTTGCATTTTGAAGGAATTTAAAAGAAACATATAGTGGTTTTGAAACAAACAGAAAGTAACAGTCAGTAGGTTTGATTTGAAAAGTTTCTAAGTTCACAAAATCTGGAGACACAAGTGAAACTTAGAAACACAGAGTGAAAAGCTGGAGAGTATCAGAGTGTTATAACCCGGATCACAACCTGATATAAATGTCACACCCCACCCGATGGCGGAAACATCGGGGCATGGCACTGAGCGAAACAGATTGTCCAGAAGTTTCCATAACAATTATATTTACCAAATATTTAAAAGCAACATGTCCCATACCTTGTCATATAAGATAAAACAATTATTACAGAAAAGATCTAGTCAAATTATTCTGTTCCGACAACTCAGGTTTCATTAGTACAGACAACTATTTGTTGGTTTCTAGGACTCTCTCCTAGCCTTGATTTCCAAGCGAATAGACACCTTAAGCACCTGTCACATACGTTAAAATAAAAGTCAATACACATAGTGTAAAGGCGAGTATACAAGTTTGTTAATAGCATATAGAGTTCGAAATATTTTACGCGTAACCAGCATGTACACTGAGTAAAACGAAGCAAGTTAGTTATCAACATGAACCTATCGATACCAATGACTGCGGGTTGACTGCCCAAGGCAGTTCATAATACATGATCACCACTGTAATCCATGCAAATAATTGTCCTTAACAACCTCCGCATGAGCGGGTGCTGAGTCCAAACTATAGTACTATCGTCGTTAAGGCAGGTAGACAGCATTCCATGTGTAAACATAACAACAAGCATTCACTTAGTCACGTATAACATGCAGTAACGGTTAGCGTTTAAAAGTATTGCGTAGTGTGTTCGATGTGATTTTGTATAAGTAATGTATGTAACACCCAAAAGTGCATAAAGCAAAAAGGGATCGAGTATACTCACAGCGATTGATGGATTGAAGGGAGCGCTAGAGAGTAGGGTTAGCCTGAATAGATTGATAGCATAACGATAAGTGACGCGTAAAAAATGATGCAAGGTGTATGTGGGTAGGACAGTAGTTCGATCGGACGGTAGTCCGATCGGACAGCCGTTCGTTCAGTTGGTAGCCCGCTCGGATGGTCATCCGGTCGGGTGACCTTTCGAGTGGATTGTTTCTTCCTTTGGAAAAGATGTGTTTGTGTATGATGGCTTGACTTTTGAAGTTTTTGTTGTAGCATTTTGAAAACATTGAAGTATCTCTACCTTTCAGGTCGGTCGATTGAACTTTCGTTTGATCGGACAGTAACACGTTTGGCTAGGCACTTCAGTGAGAACAAGTTCGCAGCATGTTATCACTCGATCGTACAACAGTTCGATCGGGTGGCATCCCTAGTGCATTGAACATGTTGAAAATGTTTAAGTGTGGAAATTTAAATGTCTCATGATTCAAATGGCAGTTCGATCGAATGGTAGTCCGATCGGACAACAATTCGTTCAACATTTGAACCTCAAATGTTGGAAAAATGACCAAGTGTGGGACCCAAGGTGCAAGTCGTTCGGATTGCCCAGTCGTTCGGTTTGGCTGTTCGATCGGACAGCAGTCTGATCAGATGGCACTCCGTCCTGGTCGTCCTGTTCGTCTTACACTTGGTTGTTTTGATTGCTTGTCGTTTTATCGAGGTGTTTTGATCGCGAGTTAAGCAACAAAAACTTTTCGATACTTGGTTCTCCTGATCGGACATGAATCACCCAAATCCGATAAGTGAACTGTTCGAGACGGTGTTTCACGTTTAACCCGAAATCGGTAAACCTCGTGGATAGAATACAGATCTTGAGCCACACAACCACAAGAATGAGTAGTAGGCCGGCACAAGATATGTTCCTATCGGTTTTGAAGGCATTGAGTGTAAAAGAGTTGAAAGAAAGTTAGAAAACCATTTTTCAATCCTTTTTATTATGAATATGTTTAGATCTATGAAAGATCTTTGTTTGTTTATGTGGAAATCGGTTAGATCTAGGTTATTCTTGGTGGATTGAGGCCAAAACATGAAGTTCTTCAAGAACACATGATGACGTTATCCTAGAATACCTTGAGGCTTGATGATTTCACAGTTAAAAGTTAAGATTTAAAATATAGAAAGGTGTAGGAGTGCGTGTTGATTAAGGAAGTACAAGATTTAGGACGAGATCTTACCGAAATCGAGAGAAATCGGAGAAAAGGTGAGGAGAGCGAGCTGGTCGGACGTTAGTTGCCAAAAGTAGAAAGAATGAAAGTGACATGGGGTATTTATAAAGTTACCTAAAGAGGAAAGGGCCGGTCGATCGGTTGGCAGGCCGGCCGACTGGCTGGTCGATCAAACTGCTGTTCGATCGGACAGCTGGTCGATCGGTCAGCTGCCTGGTTGATTAGTCCATTGTTTTGACGAGTTTTGCCGTTTCGATTGCGATTGCGAGCGATGCGAATGCGATAGAGTTTCCTATTCAAATTACTTTTAATCCCAACTACTCATATCTCGCACTATCTCTTCTCCACTAATTATCATAGTTCGATTTCGATTGAGTTCGATTGCGATTGAGTTTCGATTGCGTTTCGATTGATCACCACACATAACACAAATAAACATGCACAAGTAACACATAATGCACACACACACGTATAACAATAATCAAAGTGCGTAATTCGAGTTGCGAGTTTGATTGCGATTCGATGCTGAATAGATTAGATCGATTAGCGTTTAGTTGACTTTAATGCACAGTTGCACACACACACGTATAACAATAATCAAAGTGCGTAATTCGAGTTGCGAGTTTGATTGCGATTCGATGCTGATTAGATTAGATCGATTAGCGTTTAGTTGACTTTATCGCATTGTTGCTTGCTATTGTTCACAGTCGTAAAGAAGACAAAACAGGAATTGAGCAAGGAGAGACATATCGCAATTAGTAATCTTTTCTTCCTTTGACTTCAATCTTGGCTTTGACTTTGACTTCGAAACACGGGGTGTTACAATAAAACACAAACTCTGACAACACTCTAAACTCTGACCCAAGAATGAATTTGTTAAACTCTGAATTCTTTCAACAAACTAGAACGTATTGACAAAACTCTGACAAACTAGTTTAATTCAAAAACACGGACAACGTAGAATCTAGAAATTCAGAACTCTTCCACACACCTAAACTCTGAAGAACTTTTAAAACCACCAACCTCGAAACTCTTCCACACAACTAAACTCGGATGTATATAAATATCGAAGTTCAGATCAACCTAAAGTTTCAAAGAGAATCTCTGATAAATCTAAACTCGGATAGATGTGGATGCTTTTGACCAAAAAAACTTGGAATAATATACTTATATCAAACTCGGATTAACAATTTTAAGTAAACTCTGATGGAATTTAACTTTAAACACTGAATGGATTCTTAAAAGTAAATTCCGATTAAAATGCTAAGAAAGCACAGATGTATAGAATTTTCTAAACTCTGAGATTTTTGAAAAGAAGACTAAGTTCTGAACCTTTTAACTTAGTAAACTCGGAAATTTAAAGTGGAAATAAAGTCGGATACTATTGATCTTGACTCACTTGATACGATTGATCTTCAGAGATACGATTGATCATGTAAAACCAAAACTCTAAAAGGATTCTCCAGTTTTGAAAGGATTCTAGAAAAAAATCGGACCTATTGAAAGTATATTCGGAACTTTTGAGCATTTAAACCAAAACTCCAAAAACGCGGAACTTGTAAAACCCGGACTGTCAAAATTCACATAAACTCGGACAGTTCACGTAACCCAGACACTCTTTTCAATCAGAAACCTGGACAGTAGTCACACAGAAACCCGGACAACTTAAATCAGAAACAAGGATGGAAATTGCCGAAACCCTGACATATTTGATCGAAGCTTAAGTCTGGACAGTTGGTTTATTTTTTCAAAAATTCCGCAAATTCGGAACTAAAATAACTGATGAAACAGGAAACATTGTGTTGACAAAAAACTCGGAATTGCTTAACCATTAAACTCGGATTTTTATAAACAGGAACAGTTGAAGATTACTTCAAAACTCGAAAATATGTTTCTGTTTAAAAGGACTGAGTTTAAACGGATTAAGACTTAAAAAAACATGGATCCAATAAACTCGGAAACCTTTAAAAGGTTTAAAAGCCCAGACAGAAGAGGAAACTAAACTCTGAAACCTATCAAAAGTTTAAAAGCCCTAACATATATAATGATTTACTCGGAAAACCCGGACTGCTTAAAAAGTTAATTCGGAACTTTTGCCAAACTAAAGGAAAACTCTGACTAGTAAAGCAGTACTAAACTCTGAACAATTTTTCACAAACTCTGATGGATTTAAAGATAAACTCGGACAGGTTGATTGTTTTAAAAACTCGGACCCTTTTAAAAGTTAAACTCGGATAGAATTACTGTTAAACTCGGACTTATTAAACTCTGAAGGTAGACTCTGATGGAATAATACTTACAACCCGAACTCTCTATAAAACTAAACTCTGATTACCTTTGAAATGATAATTCTGATGGAATAAAAAGGTAAACTCGGATGGCTCTTAAACTTGTAAACCTTGAAGGTGGTGTAAACCCTGACCTCTCAAATAAGTAAACCCTGACCTCTAAGTTACTCCGGACAAGAGGAAAACTACTTCAGGATATCTCACAAGTGTGACCTCACACAAGTTCAACAATAATCTGGAAGCACAAAAACTGAAGCTAAACTCTGAGCAAAATAAAATGGATCAAACAGGGAATCTTTACTAACCTTCAAAAACCCTGGTGAAGATCTTCAAGGCTCTGTAAAAAACCCAGATGAATATTTCACCTAAAAGGCTCTATTCTAATCACAATCCATCATTCAGAATCAATAAACACAAGAATGATTGATGAAAAACCCTTAAAACACAGCAAACAACACAAAACACCCAATCAAAATATGATTTTTCTCAACTAAACCTCGAAACCCAAACCTACAGTAGTATGAGCACACTGCTCTGATACCACTTATAAAGTCTCCTACCCAAGGATCACACTTAAAGAACAATCACTAGGTGTGCCGAATCCACCTTGCAACCACTACCGTAGAGTATTGGATCAAGAAACAATAAAATGAGAATGATGAAGATGATGAATGACGTCACACACGGTAGCCGTCAATGCACACACAGTAGTAATGATTAGGGTTTGCTTTAGGAACAACCTTTCCACAAAAGAAATCTCCGCATAATTCATTTCACTAATGAGTATATGTACAAGGAGAAGTCCTGACTGCTAAAGTCACGACTTAAAGGCCCAAAGCCCAACGCTAGAAAACATAAGTCCTGACCATATGAACAAAGTAAATTCGGACTAGGTATACAAAAACCTAAGTCCTGACTATTCCAAATACCTCTAAATTCGGACCTAATACATAAATTCTAACCAAACTTGAACTTTATATAGATTACACAAAAGACCCTTAAACTTTGGAGAGACACTTATCACCCAAAATGCATTTACACATCACTTGGCATGTGGTGTTATGGTTACTCAATCAATGCAGAAGATTTGAAATTGAATATTTGTTCCAACGTTGGGTTAGTCAATCGACGCAATAGATTACGAGGTTTAATCGCACGCCTGCCATGTTTTTGGAACTTGGGTTCAGCGATTATTAGTATTTGGAGGATTGGAACCCGTTCAATTTGGGTTGTTTAGTGTGATACTAAACAAATGGGCCTTGTATAAAGAAAACGTATTAGAAATTTGGAGGCCTTTCAATTTTGGTGGCTCTAGGCCTGTGCCTAAGTTCTTAAGCCCATTGGGCTGGCCCTGGTTGTAACGTTTGCTTTGTTTTATTATTATTACTAATTAATAAGTTTGGCCAAACAGATGACATGAAAGAAGCCTAAAAGTAGCCCTAACTCCCCTAAGGCCCCTAACAAGTCCAAAACATTTCACTTTTGGGCCTTTGAAACCCATGGTCGAACATTAGACGTAACTTAATAAATCATTTTCTTGTTTGGTAAGAAGAGAGGCTGAAATATGTTGCAATCTAGTAATAGTCTTTAAATATACACTAGTCTATATAGGGCCCAATCTGGTATCTATGGACCCAATTAGAGTGATCCAAAAGCATAATATATCAGCCCAGAAAATGTAAACGAAGTCCACGAGTGAATCCTTTTGTCAAGGTCAAATAATGGAGTCTTTTAATTAGAGTTAATTACTGTTTTCGTCCCTGTGGTTTGTCAAAAATCACTATTTCAGTCCAATAGTTTAAAAATTGCGATTTCAGTCCCTATGGTTTCACTTTCATTTATTCTGTTAAGTACACGTGAATTGACCATAATGCCCTTATTAATAAAAAACAAAAAGATATCTAAATGAGTTAATTACTGTTTCCGTCCCAGTGGTTTGTCAAAAATCACTATTTCAGTCCATGTGGTTTCACTTTCGTAACCATTTCAGTCCAGTCTCCTAACACCATGTATTTTACCGTTAAGTTTTTAATGAAATATCTAAATTACCCTTGTGTTAATTAAATAAAAAAACCATGGAAATTTAAAAGATCGTATTCTATGACCCACTTGTTAAAACACAACCCCACGCTATCCCACCCCACTCCATCCCTGCTCTCATTTCCGGCAAAAAGTTTCCGGTCATCTTCTCCGGCATCACAACCCCACCCTCTTAATGTCCAGCGACCCATTACCCCACCCCAATTAATATCTTCCTAGCAGCATCAATTAACATAATAGCTTTAAAAAGAGTTAATTACTATTTTCGTCCCTGTGGTTTGGCAAAAATCACTATTTCAGTCCATTAGTTTAAAAATTGCGATTTCAGTCCCTGTGGTTTCACTTTCGTAACCATTTCAGTCCACCTCCGTTAACCCCATCCATTTATTCTGTTAAGTACAAGTGAATTGACCATAATACCCTTATTAATAAAAAACAAAAAGATATCTAAATGAGTTAATTACTGTTTTCGTCCCTATGGTTTGTCAAAAATCACTATTTCAGTCCATGTGCTTTCACTTTCGTAACCATTTCAGTCCAGTCTCCTAATACCGTCTATTTTATCGTTAAGTTTTTAATGAAGTACCTAAATTACCCTTGTGTTAATTAAATGAAAAACCATGGAAATTTAAAAGATTGTATTCTAGGACCCACTTGTTAAAACACAACCCACGCTACCCCACCCCACTCATCTTTGCTCTCATTTCCGGCAAAAGTTTCTGGTCATCTTCTCCGGCATCACAAACCCACCCTCTTATGTCCGGCGACCCATTACCCCACCCCCAATTAAAATCTTCCTAGCAGCATCAATTAACATAATAACTTTGAAAAATAATGCTTACCGGAAACTTTTGCCGGAAATGAAAGCAAGGATGGAGTGGGGTGGGGTAGCGTGGGTTGTATTTTAACAAGTGGGTCCTAGAATACAATCTTTTAAATTTCCATGGTTTTTTTATTTAATTAACACAAGGTAATTTAGGTATTTCATTAAAAACTTAACGATAAAATAGACGGTGTTACGAGACTGGACTGAAATAGTTACGAAAGTGAAACCACAGGGATTGAAATAGTGATTTTTGACAAACCATAGGGACGAAAACAGTAATTAACTCATTTAGATATTTTTTGTTTTTAATTAATAAGGGAATTATGGTCAATTCACGTGTACTTAACAGAATAAATGGATGGGGTTAACGGAGGTGGACTGAAATGGTTACGAAAGTGAAACCACAGGGACTGAAATCGTAATTTTTAAACTAATGGACTGAAATAGTGATTTTTGACAAACCACAGGGACGAAAATAGTAATTATCTCCTTTAAAAAATAATGCTTATCTAGACGTTTTCTCATTCTAAAATCCAAAATTAAAATTTTGGAACCATATGTAAAAATAGTGTCAGACTTCTACTTCTACTGAAGCCATAGTGGGTCGAACCCTACAATCCAATTTAATTAACACAAGGGTAATTTAGGTATTTCATTAAAAACTTAACGGTAAAATACACGGTGTTAGGAGACTGGACTGAAATGGTTACGAAAGTGAAACTACAGGGACTGAAATAGTGATTTTTGACAAACCACAAGGACTGAAATAGTGATTTTTGACAAACCACAGGGACGGAAACAGTAATTAACTCATTTAGACATCTTTTTGTTTTTTATTAATAAGGGCGTTATGGTCAATTCACGTGTGACTTAACAGAATAAATGGATGGGGTTAACGGAGGTGGACTGAAATGGTTACAAAATTGAAACCACAGGGACTGAAATCGCAATTTTTAAACTAATGGACTGAAATAGTGATTTTTGACAAACCACAAGGACGAAAACAGATGGCTTGTGTACATTAAAATACAAATATTCTTAACTACGGAATAAAAATCAAACAAACAGAATATTGTATTTGTTATATTTTACCTTGCCTCAATAGAATGTGTATAATTCGGATTAACTAAAATGGAGAATTTGTATGCTAAGTATAAGAAGTGATCTGTACAGTTGATATCATCATTCGATTATTACCATATTGCAAATATATATAATTCAGATCAAATAAAAATGAAAATTTACATGTTAAGCATAAGAAGTGATATAACCTTTGACATCATTATTTCAATAGTTAAGATTAGATTATGACAATATTGTAAATAATAGCAGCTAATACATAGCTGTAAGATCAAAAATTAATTGATTTTATTTTTTTTAATCTAGTTCTGGCAATATTTTTAAACTGACATAACTTTTATACATTTGGTTATTTTTAACTAAAATATATAAAAAATTAAGAATTTTATTATCTTTAAGTTTTATTTAGGTAAACAATATTAACGATTTAGTGTTCAAAGAATTGCGGAGTAACAGGAAATTAAAGAAAAGTATACTTATGTTATATATAACTAGTATTTAACTCCCGCGTTGCGGGTGCGGAGGTCGTAAAAACATACTAAGTAGTAAGCATACGACAACCAAAACCGAGAAAAACCGTAAAACAAAAATGCTAATTTATATTGTCACGTGATATAAAATACAGACAAAAACAAATACAAACTTATACCATCTAATGACATAAAATATAGACAAATTTAGATTTTTAACAAAAGCTTTAATTCAAACAACCAAAAAATAAAGAAAACTTTCATATTAAAAAATGAAGTACACAAACCTAAACGACTAAGTATATAAACCATCCTATAAAACAAAAACAAAAACAAATAATGACAAAAACGATACTATCCATTCACTCATTCCACTATTGCTGGGTGATGAAAAATAAGTTAGAAGTTACAAAAATAACACCATTGTAAATATATCTTAAATAAAGGGTTTTTGACTTTCTGTAGACAAGAAATACTCTAATTTGTATTATATAATAATTAGATTTGAGAAGTAGCAAAATCTTTTTATTTTAACAAAACAAATCCGTGAACAAAGATGAAGTAAAAATTAAAATTAAAAAAATATTTAAAAGTCAACTGAAATGATGAGAACATATCACATTATAGTAGAAAAGATTTTGTTGAATCTACAAAATGTTCAGAATCTCAACCTGTTTCATATTATCAAAATTCCCACAATTATTTATACGTTATTTACTATAAATCAAAACATGTCATCAACTAATATTTTCTTTATCCTAAACAAGATGTACTATTCAGGAATAAAACCTTTTCGAATATGCTTATGTGCATTATTCACGGCCAAAAGTCCTTTGTACTTGTTGAATATAAAACCAACAGAATATTACACTCGACTAATGTAACATTAGTAATGTTTAATCAAGTATCAATGTAACACAAGAAAAACACATGGGCTTCACACTTAATTCTCATCAATGAACAACTTTTTAAAATTGAATTATATAAAACAACCCAAACTAAAAATTAAGGAATAACCACGAAAATTGGGTACCTTAACCTTTCACCCGTTTCATTTTCCCCGAAGTGTTTTTCACTTCTTGTTAAGTGTTTGGTGACAGGGCTTTTCGTTTGTTGGGTTGATATACTTTTTAGGGTTTTGACGCTTGTTTAACCCCTTAATCAATGTATTAACCATCATATTCTTGTTTCGACAAGCAAGGGTTCTACTAGCGCAGATATTGATCGATTAGTGTGTGTAGTTTACCCAACTTCGAAGGAACCAGTTTATAATAACTTAGAAAGGATGCAAATGATGATTATAACTTGTTTGATTAAAAAATTGATAATTATATGCATGTATCTAAAAGTAGTTGAAATGAATCAGGAACAACACAAAATAGAATTCAAAGAAATTATGTAAGGCAATAGACCTGGCAAAACAAGCTCATCTATTCTATTTTCGGTTGATATGGTATTTTAAATTTTAAGAAGGGTTAAGATGAGGCAAACAAAATTAGTCACTAGTTTCGGACGGGTTATGAAGTGGTGGATAAAAAAAAGAATAGGTCAGAATGGGTATGAGATAAAACTCAAGTAGGTTAGGATAGGTATAAAATAAAATCACTAAGCTAATTACTACTAGTAAATATCTATTCACAACTACGACTTCACCAATCGCCGCTGTAGTACTCTTCCGTCGTTCTTCGTTTAAAAATAATAAAAATTTTGAAAATAATAAAAAAATTGAAATTAAAAAAAAATCTAAAAAATTGTAAAAAATCAGAAAAATTCTAAAAAATAAAAAAATTCTAAAAAATCAAAATATTCAAAAACATCAAATAAATTCTTAAAAATACAAACAATCTTAAAAATTAAGAAATTCTAAAAAACTCACAAAATCAAAAAAAATTCTAAAAATCAATAAATTCTAAACTATCATAAAAATTATAAAAAATAAAAAAAATTATTAAAAATAAAATATTCTAAAAAAATAAAAAAAACTAAAAAATCCAAAAAATTTTAAAAAATTCTAACAAATCAAAAAAATTTTAAAAAATCAAAAACATTCTAAAAAATCAAAAGAAAATACTAGAAAATCATAAAAATTCTAAAAAAATCCAAAAAATTCTAAAAAATAAAAAAAATGCTAAAAAATAAAAAATGAAAAAAAAATAAAAACATTCTAAAAAATAAAAAAATCATAAAAATTCTAAGAAATCATAAAAATTCTAGAAAACCAAAATATTCTTAAAAAAATTCTAAAAATAAAAAATTGTAAAAATAAGAAAATTCTAAAAAATCATAAAAATTCCAAAAAAATCCAAAAAATTATAACAAATCCAAAATATCTAAAAAATAAAAAATCGTAAAAACCAAAAAAAAATAGTATTTTTTTAGAACTTTTTAGAGTATTTTTTATTTTTTTAGAAAATTTTGGATTTTTTTAGAATTTTTATGATTTTTTAGAATTTGTAGGATTTTTTAAATTCTGTTTATTTTTTTAGAATTTTTTTTGGATTTTTTTTAGGATTTTTATGAGTTTTTAGATTTTTTAGATATTTTTTTTTTAGATTTTTTTTGACTTTTTAGAATTTTTTGAATTTTTAGAATATTTAAGATTTTTTTGATTTTTTAGAATTTTTCGGATTTTTTTTGTTTTTTTTTAATTTTTTGAATATTTAAAATTTTATTGGTTTTTAGGGGGAATTTTTGGATTTTTTAGAGTATTTTTTTTAGAAAATTTTTGATTTTTTAGATTTTTTTTGACTTTTTAGATTTTTTTTGATATTTTATAATATTTATGATTTTTTTGATTTTTTTTTATTTTTAGAATTTTTTGGATTTTTTTGAGTTCTTTTTTAATTTTTTGAATTTCTAAAATTTAATTTTTTAGGGGGAATTTTTAGAGTTTTTTTTTTATTTTTTTTTGATTTTATAGAATTGTTTAGAATTTTTTGGATTTTTTTGACTTTCTAGAATTTGTTGAATTTTTACAATTTTTTTATTTGTTTTATTTTTTAGGATTCCTTTAAAATTTTTAAGATTTTTTAGAATTTTTTTTATTTTATTTATTTTTTTGAATTTTTTTAGAAATTTTATTATTTTTATTAATTTTTTTTTTGTATTTCATCTCATCTTTACCCAAATTCATTTTAACTAAATCCATCTTAATCCAAACTCATGTTGACCTATTACCCATCCAACCCTTTTTTTTAAAACACCTATCCTAACCTATCTCAAAACCATCTTGACCCAATACTCAAACCCATCCAATTTACCCACTTTACCACCACTATAAGGCACCAAATTACTGTTGTAAAAAAACTACTTACAGTAAAAAAAAAAACACTATTAACAAAGACTGAATAAATGGAATGATAAAATTGGTGTTATTGTTAAAATTTATCGAGTTGACTAATTTCGACTTAAAGTAGGCACACACATTTGCTAATATGATGGTCAATTTAAATAGCTATAGACATATAGTTCTAAATAATCAATGGTACCCACGGAATTTGTTAATTGAACAACTATTTGGTTCAATAGACAAAAAATTAGCAAGGCAACTAAAACAGGCTTCTTAAAAAGACCTAATCCTAGCAATTTACCAACCTAGATCTATCAATAATCTAGCACCTCACAATGACCAGAGTTAGTAGAACATCTAAACCTATTTAAATTGTGAATATTGTATCTATGGTTTATTGGCCAATTCACTACAAGATTACACAAACCCGTAAGGACCCGAGACTCAACACAAACCCATTATATGAAAGACATTCACCAAGATCTGTGTGAAACAATAAACATTCAATAAACAAGTAAAGATATGCAAACACCTAAATCAATGAACCAAAGTCGTTTACTTTTCAAGAAAATCCATAAACACTAAGAAACAAGATAAACTGGGAAGACAAAACCCGTTAAATCTTCAATCTCTTGAGTACCAGCTCCTACCCAATGATTCCCGAGCTCCCTAGCCTTCAATTCCGTGTTAATTTTGCTCCTTAATTCGCCCAAAGTTGTCCTAATTCGTCTGGGTTGCAATTGTGTATTAATGTGATATTTATACATTTCCATCAAGCATAAACCCATCAGCTCGCGTAACTCGCTGCTAACATAAGCCTCTCGCCATCCGCGAGAGGCAAGGTCCATTCTTTCGCGCCCCGCGGCGCTTTGAAATCAATCAACGGCCAACGTTCAAGTCTTGCCACCCGCGGCGCTTTGAAATCAATCAACGGCCAACGTTTAAGTCTTGCCTTCTCCCTCTCGCGGCCCGCCAAATAAATAGATGTATTTTGCGATATATCAAATATCCCCACACTTAACATTTTTTCGTTCCTGAAAAAGAATTGTGCAAATAGAATCATAGTCAGATCAAATGTCCGGGTTCAAAATTTATATTACTTATTAAAATCAAACCTCATGTTAACCACGATTGTAAGTATACATGTCTACCTAAACCTAAAACTGGTTCTAAGCCCTTATCATACAAATTTATGTTCAAGTTTGGTTAATCTACCTAGGGTCTCATACCAAAAGCCGAAATTTTACCTAATCTCGCCTCGAGCTCATGAAACAAAAGGAACGAATCAATTAACCGTTTCCCAAAGAGTTTTATACCAAAATTAAAAGAATTTATTATGATTTTCTCTTTTTTTTTCCGAGCACTAGACTTTGCATACCTAACCCAGAGGTTGTCTCAACCAGAGTCACCATCACTGAGAGCGACAACGTGTGTTTCAGTAATTTAGCATTTTTTCTTTTAACTCAACCTAGAGGCAATCCCCAATAAAGATTACATAGGCCTTGTCTTTATTCAATCTAGTTCAATTATTATATTTTTTTTTCATTGATAAAAAATTCTAACATTTTTAGCTTATAACGGCATTCCTTATACTTCTCCTAGATGAAAACCCAAAACTTGATGTGCTAAAAGTAGTTTAAGGAAAATAAATAAATTAACCTAAGTTTTACTCTAGACTCTTTAAGACTCAACTATACTGATAACCGGCAAGTGGACCGGTTGACTCTAGCAAAGCTACGTAAGTCCGGAGATCGAACCCATGAGACTCTTTAGAGTGTGTAAACTAGACTCAGTAGACTGAAGAGACTGACACGACTAGTTTGATTTTATGTTTTTTAGAGGGGGTTTTCTAATCCTAAATTGCAATTAATTAAAGCTAACTAACGAGAATAAACTCGAGCACGAATTAGACTATGGTTGAACTCAGTGATGACAAATAACTACCTAGGCTGGAATCCCAAATGTCACAGCCCCAAAAATACCACAAGCAGAAACCCCGGCGAGGCGTGTGACGTACCAGGACCTAGCCACCAATCACATTGAACCCATACAGGATTTTAAATAAAAACTTTCATTTATTAAGACAAAGTGTTACATTACATAAAGTATAACTCAACGTTTTCAGCGGAAGCATAAATCATTAGTTACGTATTTCGTAATCCAATCGTATGAAAGTTATCAGACTCGTCTCATGTTTCCATATGTCTCAACCCATGATCACTCTAGCTTCCCAGACAGTAAGTTCCACGTTCCACATATCTATAACCTGCGAGCATGCAAACAAGTGTATGAGACAACGCTGGTGAGTTCACAGTTTTATGAAAACGTTTGGTTACCAAATGTTTAATCTAGTTTAATAACAACTCCGAAAGTAATGTTGATAATAACTCGAGTACCATACAAGATGGCCAGATTGTTTTGCCCATCCCCAATGCCTCATATCTAAGCATTGGTCATGATTAAGGTCATTAGTTCACGCCCGTCCTCTCAGGTACGGTGTGAGGTTGCCAAGCCTAATAGCGCTATCAACTAATACCCCGTTACCTCTCAGGTAACTATTCGGTAGAAGATGGGACTTAAAGTGATAGGAAATGAGTGTATTATCCAACATCCCAATTTTTACCCAAAAAGATTTATTCCTCTTAGGAATACCCAATTGATTGTCCCACCCACCGGGACGCATGCTCAAGAGAAGTGAACTCACCTTAGACTGCTCGGTATGTTACGTTACATTACCCGTTCCAAGTTGGTCAACCAAACCCTACCTAGGTTACCATAGATGATCAGTTTCGTAAACACATTCCCAAATCACGTATTCAGCAAACCACATGTAACACCATTGTCACGTAACACATAGCAAACGCTTAGATTTCATACACGTTCATATCACAAGTTCTCGTTCCAAACAATAGTTACCAATAAAATCAGTTTCATAATAATTAGATCATGTATTTTTACAGTTTGCATTCATCACAAAGATCACCGTTTATCACAAAGCAAGTACTCAGTTCTCATATAAGTCCACATCCCATGTGCATGTCACATAATAACATTTAACAGATGAATTAGCTATTCACACGAGTCAAATCAAGTTCCTCATTTCTAATTAACACTATTAACATGCAACAAATAGAGTTTTGAAATCATAAACATTCATCATCACCGACTGTACTGTTTAATTATTCACTCACAGCATCTCCACGAAGAACCAATTATTCGTGGAATGCCTCCTTGGCGAAGAACTCTATGGAGAAGAACTATTCTTTGTCGTGGATGAGTACGGAGAAGAACCCTAGTGGTTCGCCAAGAACCTCTCAACGAAGAACCAATTCTTCATCGAGTTATGTCCTTCGCCGGGAAATCTTTCGTCGCTGAATCTCAACCGATAATCAAAGTTTCCTTTCTAACCACCATCCCGCGATTCCAGTAAACACTTTGCCATATTCCGAAACGGATCAAGCATTATGATTTAATCAGTTATTACTCATGTTCATAAGAACCCTAATTGTCGTTCATCATCAGAATTAGTACCCCACAATATTAACATTGATTTACATAACCCTAATCATAAACTATTCTTATACAGTCCGGATTATCATTTTATCAACATACATGATTATCTATCCAGCCAAAAACAAGGATCACCAAGATGCACACAAACACCATCATGTTCACAACATATCATCCTAGTCCTCGATCTACAACACGGATACTTCCACACAACGTAAGACAATTCAATTATCACACCCATTTATCAAAACTCCTGATATCAAACATCACTAACTGTTTTAAACTTCCAACAATCATGTTTCAATCTTATGTATACACACACAAATCCACGTGTAACTACATAACAGAGATCAACAATTTACACAATTTAATTTTGTAGTGAATCGTACTAACCGTGATATGTAAGGATGAAAAGATGTTCGGAACGAGAGGGAGAGAGCTTCATAGAACCCCCACTGCCATCGATCTCGAAAAGAGGAAACAAGAATGCTAGGGTTTGTTGCTCTTGTGTTTTGCAAAGATATCAAAACCCAAACCACACACAATAATGTGCGTATATATGCTTTCGAAATGGGTGAGCCGGGCCTAGCCTTTGGGCTCTGATATGGGCCGAGAACCTTCCCAGCGAAGAACCTTCTTCGCCAAGAAGCGTTTGTGACGAAGGACCTTCTTCGTCAGGAGGTGAAGTTGGCGAAGAATTCTAGTTATTCGCCAAAGTTATCAGCATGAACAAGTAAACACGAGCACATTATGTCTAAGCATTAAACAACTCTTAAGTTTTCATATAACAACCAATCATAGCAATACTTACATCATTTATATAAAAAACACAAGCTACAACGCAAGATTGTGAAACAAGTGATGTGTAGAGGAAAGACCTTGAAATCTCGGGTTGTCACATCATCCCCAACTTGAAAGAAATTTCGTCCCGAAATTTGAAAAGTAATCGAAAGCGGCAAAGTGTTAGATCAGGATGACTATGGATTTTCCTCGGGTGCCACATCATCCCCAACTTGAAAGGGAATTTCGTCCCGAAATTCACCAGTTGCATCAGGGTCAGATTGGTCAGTTGGGAATAGTTGAGGATACTTGAGCTACATCTGATCTTCGCGTTCCCACGTGAACTCCGGTCCACGTCTTAAGTTCCAACGAACTCTCACGATTGGAATCCGACTGTGCTTGCAAACCTTATCTTTCCAGTCCATGATTTCAATAGGTTTCTCCACACTACGACTTACCATCGACCTATAGTTCTTGCAAAGAGACCGCAAGTGTTTCTTCGGACGAACACTTCTTCATATTTGAGACGTGAACAACAACGTGAACGTTGCCCAGTTTGTGAGATAACTCGAGTTTGTAGGCCACCTTGCCGATTCTCTCCAGAATTCCGAATGGCCCAACGTATCGTGAATTAAGTTTGTTGCGCTTCCCTTAGCGCACCACACCCTCCCAGGGTGAAACTTCCAACATAACATGATTGCCTTCTGTGAATTCTAAGGGTTTCCTACGCTTAACGGCTTTTCAAACGGTTATACACTGCCGCCATACGATTTCCGATCTAAACAATTTTCTCAAGAGTTTCGAGTATAAGCCCTGGACCTGTGATTAGGTTGTTACCCACCTCAGCCCAACAAGGAGATCACCATTGTCGTCCAAACAATGCCTCGAACGGAGCTGCCTGAATACTAGAATGGTAATTGTTGTTGTAGGAAAACTCTATCAAAGGTAAATGTCTTTCGCATGCTCGCAACATGTCTTCGAGTGTCTGGATGGTTCGTTCACTCTGGCCATCTGTCTGAGGGTGATAAGTAATGCTTGTCACACCATGGCTTTGCGGAAGCCTGGTTAATTTGGTGTGACTTCTTAATACCATAGCTTAATCATAACAAAGCTATATGAGTTAAAACATGCAAGAATCATCCATTAAATTTTAAAACCAAATACAGTACCATTTGTTTTAACGGGAAACACGCCCTAACAACCATAACCTTGTTCCACAAACATTACAAACTTAAACATAACATAAACGCAGTTTAAGGACTGTGACTTGTCCAGGAAAGAGTCACATTCCCTAAACCCTGGATGATCTTGGAAACTAGTGCAGCGGGAAAACATGCCATACCGTGCCAGATCTCTTAATTCCCTGAAATACATGTAAGTTGAAAAATCAACAATAATGTTGAGCGAGTTCATGTGTAAGTGAGTAAATAAACCTTTGTATTTATCAAAAATCCTGGTATGTAGCAAATAAGGAAAAAGAGATCACCAATGGTTTGCAAGGATATTGATATGTGTGAAATGCAAGTAGGAAGGCTCAAACCTAGCAGATTTATGCGTCGGGTACAAAGTCATCCCAAGGTCCGTTATGCTGGGCCTGGGACTGGGCTCGCTACACCCAAATAGATCTATCGCTCCTGCCCCTCGGTCCTACCCTGAGGATTAATGACCTCAAGTTTCCGCCTACCCATTCACATGATCTAGAAAGTAACCCTCCTTACGCTAACCATACCATGTATAAAGTAATCATAAACATTGTAACATGTATTTCACCCCCGCAGTTTAGAAAACTGAAAACAGTTAAGAGAAAAGGGGGACATGAACTCACAGTCAGTGCGTCGCTATACCAAGTACTCCGAATGTCAGGCAGCTGTGCAACGACCTACATGTGCTAATTCTATTAGACGGATGGCCGTGCCTTAGCTTTATAGTTTAAGTTTTTGGGAAATAGTTAGACAACTATTTCGTGTTTATATTTGCATGTACTTGGTAGTTAATCTGCTTCCCAAGGATGGGGGATTTAATACATGTGCGTTCAATTTATAATATTAAGTCTCACTTAATATATTTTTACTTCTACTTCCAAAATATAAATATTTTTCTCAAAAATATTATATTTTCACTTCACATAATACTTCCAAAATAATGCGTTGACAAAATACGCGTTCATGAATATTTCCGTATAATGCGTAAGTTACGTTTTAACAATTAAGTGGTAATAATAATTACCGGTGTAACTTATATGTTTATCGTGAAAGCGTTTGCATTATTTTGGATTCGTCAACGTTTGTAAATATTATTTTTACTCTAAAAATAATATTTGTGTATTTTCACAGAATAATCATAAACAGTGTTGTGAAAAATATATTTATCAAATATATATTTGTCGCGTTTAGTTTTGTGAAAATCCCACCTCCGAATATTTGTAAGTAAAGTTGTGGCGAAATATATTTTGAAAACATATCAAAATAATTCTAACACTTGTAAATAATTCTAAGTGTTAGGTTTTTAGAAAAAAATTGCCAGAGTTTCCCCTGTAACTGGAGGTGGCCACGCTTTCAAGCGTATCATTTTCTTTTACAAAATCATTTCAACACTTCTTTAATCAATCAATCAATTTCCGACACATCAAACTAGTCGACAGGTATGTAAATCGCATAATCACATGAACTTGTGGTTTTTCCGAAAACTATAGTGTAGATCCCGTTATATTTTGTGGATCTTTGTATAAAGTAACTTAATCTTGTAAAAACCTCGTTTTTAGAATAAATCCATCTTTACAACTTCCCGTCATCTTTCACAAAGATTGTTATTTTGTCGGATCTTTCATTTCACAAGTGTTTATACACTTGTGGTTTGTAATAATCATACTTGTTAGTGTGTTATCCGACTTTTAGAAAACATGATTTTCTCGACACTTGGTCCTTTGAAAATACCACTTGCAGATACGTAGATCTGCTAGTTTTAAACACTATTTTACAAGTAAAAATACTTTTACACA
Organism: Helianthus annuus; assembly: GCF_002127325.2. Taxonomy (NCBI): domain Eukaryota; kingdom Viridiplantae; phylum Streptophyta; class Magnoliopsida; order Asterales; family Asteraceae; genus Helianthus; species Helianthus annuus. Next base: position 60,917,927 of record NC_035437.2, read on the forward strand.
AGTTCATGTTTCTCGTGTGGTAGAGTTTCACCTTTTAACCCTTGCACCGATAGAAACAAGCTTATGTCAAGATCTATGATCTTAACAAAGTCAGGTTAAACGATGATCCGAGCTACCACAACGTAGATCGGGCCCGAATAATCATCACTTTCAAGTACTACAACTTTTACACAAGTATTAAGCCTTTAACCAACTATATTCATGTTTTAGTAGACTTTAAAGATTCAAAATGCAAGTTTCCGAGTTTTAACCGTTACAACTCTTATTAACCATCTTAGAATGATCCGAGTATGAGTTTTAAGTGTTATACCTCTTGCTCGGGGCTAGGGAAGAATCTATGCGAAAATGTGGTGGATAAAAGCAAGATAACGAGGTCCTTCCACTTCCGTTTGCTCCAAGACTCCTAATGCGTGACCTTGAACACTTGTGTGATGTTGGAATGGAATGAACAAGAGCCGAAAATGAATGTGTAGGGGGTGGGGTGTTCGGCCGAGAGCTATGTAGAGGGAGAGAGAGTTGTGTTTGAGTGGTTTAGTGAGTGATTAATCTCTTGTGTTTAAGCTAGGTATTTATAGACAAAATCAAGATCATCGTCCAATGGATTACATGTCCCCTTGATATTAGGCATAAACAATTAAAATAATCAAAATGGTACTACACTTGGTCACAATGTGACCGATCGGCCCAAGGGGGGGGGGGGGTTCTAGTTTGATTTCAAGTAGATAGTTAGTGTTTAGTTATGTTAAACCAAGTTAGATTTAGGGTTAACTCGGTTAGTGGTGTGATGCGTTCTATAGCGGGTGTTAGGGTAATCAGGGACCCTAACTGGCTCAGAAAAAGACCAATAATATTATTATCAATATTTTCATGTTCCGGGTATAGTCCGGTTGTTCGGTTGGATAGTAATCCGTTAAAGAGCTTAAGTAAGCTTTTAAGCGTCGTTAATAATATTTTTAGTGACACAACTTATTCTACAAAGTGTCAGGAATATTTTCCTCATGTTTTGGCACTTTATTAGTTAGCCAGAAGCTAGTATGTTAATAAAAGTGCTGTGTTTCTTGCTTAGAGTACGTTTTAGGCACATCCAGTCATTATATCTTATTCCTAGAGACGCAGTTCTACAACCCTTGTATCCCTACACTCACTATGGGTGTAGTAAAATATTTCTGGCTCATACAGGCCCTTAGAGGCAGTGTCTGCCTGATGCTGGCTTTATCAGCATGTTCAATAGGTTATCCGTTCGAATGCTACTGTGCTTTTGTGCATCATGTTTGTCACTAAAGTTCAGTAAGTAAATAATGTAGTGACGGAAATCAAAGTATGATGCAGATATGTACAAGTATCAACAGTCAAGTAGCAGTTCATCAGTAATCTCAGTTTAAGCACAGTAATTAAGCAGCAATTAATAGTTAATTAAGTCGTACGGATACCTGGTTTAGTGAGGGTTGTCACATTCTCCCCCCGTTAGAAAAATTTCGTCCCGAAATTTTAAGTTCTGCTTGTAGAAGCAGGGTTCTCAGGAAATAGGTGGGGGTATTTCTCTTTCATTCGGTCCTCACGCTCCCAGGTGAATTCAGGACGATGTCTAGCATTCCAACGAACTTTGACGAGCTTGACACTGCTCCGGCGGGTCTTGTTAACTTTCCAATCCGTGACCTCAACAGGTTCTTCAACGAAATGGAGCGTGTCGTCAACATGAATTTCGTCGGTAGGAATGACAACGGTATCTTGTGTTGGACTTCTCTTCAGATTGGATACATGAAATGTATCGTGAACGCCATTCAGTTTGGCAGGTAGGTCCAACTTGTATGCTACTAACCCGATTCTCTCCAAGATCTTGAACGGTCCAATATACCTCGGGTTCAACTTTCCACGTTTCCCAAAGCGTGCCACACCCTTCCAGGGTGATACCTTCAACAAAACCATCTCACCAACCTCAAACTCTAGAGGTTTCCTGCTTCGATCCGCGTAGGCTTTCTGCCTGTCACGAGCCGCACTGATGCGGTCTCGTATCTGTGCGATCTTATCTGTGGTTTCCTGTACCACTTCAGGACCAACCAATTGTCTATCACCTGCGTCAGCCCAACAAAGCGGTGATCTGCACTTGCGCCCATATAAAGCTTCGAATGGTGCGACACCAATACTGGTGTGGTAGCTGTTGTTGTATGAAAACTCAACCAGAGGCAAATGTTTATCCCAGCTACCGCCCAAATCCATAACACATGCTCTCAGCATGTCCTCCAATGTCTGAATCGTCCGCTCGCTTTGACCGTCGGTCTGTGGGTGAAACGCAGTGCTCAGATTTAACTTTGAGCCAAAAGCTTCCTGGAAGGATTGCCATATCCTTGATACGAACCTTCCGTCTCTATCGGAAATAATCGAGAGAGGTACTCCATGGCGTGTAACAATCTCTCTCATGTAAATAATCGAGAGAGGTACTCCACTATCACCCAGATAGTGTCATGGCCTCTAGGCGCTTTTGGCAATTTTGTAACGAAATCCATGGAGATTTGTTCCCACTTCCATTTGGGAATCTCTGGTTGTTGCAGAAGTCCTGAAGGCTTCTGATATTCCGCTTTAACCTTAGCGCAAGTTAAACATTTGCTCACATAAACAGCCACGTCGCCTTTCATCCTAGGCCACCAATAATAATCTTTAAGATCTTGGTACATCTTATCCGCTCCAGGGTGGATAGAGTACCGCGACTTGTGAGCTTCATCGAAAATAACCTTCCTTAGATCACCAAACAGAGGAACCCAAATCCTTTTCTCAAAACACAACGTTCCTTCCTTGTTTGGTACCAATAACTTCTCCATCCCACGGAGATACTCTTCTTCAATGTTTCTTTCCTTGAGAGCTTCTTGCTGCGCTGTACGAATGCGTAAGGAAAGATCGGTCTGAATAATCATCTCCAAAGCCCTAACCCTTATGGGCTTGATCCTCTCTTTTCGACTTAGGGCATCGGCGACCACATTCGCCTTCCCTGGATGATACTTTATCTCGCAGTCGTAGTCATTCAACAGCTCTACCCATCGTCTTTGCCTCATATTCAACTCCTTCTGGTTGAATATATGCTGGAGGCTCTTGTGATCTGTGAAGATTGTGCACTTCGTACCATAAAGGTAGTGTCTCCAGATCTTTAATGCAAAAATTACGGCACCTAGCTCCAAATCGTGTGTGGTATAGTTCTTTTCATGTACCTTCAGTTGGCGTGACGCGTAGGCAATAACCTTTTGGCGTTGCATCAACACAAAACCCAATCCTTGACGCGATGCGTCGCAGTATACCACAAAATCATCTGTACCTTCCGGTAGGGCTAAGATTGGCGCGTTACAAAGCTTATCTTTCAATATCTGAAATTCTTCCTCCTGTTTGATTCCCCAATCAAACTTCTTATCCTTCTGCGTGAGGAGCGTCAATGGTTGAGCGATCTTTGAAAAATTCTCAATGAACCTTCAGTAATAGCCAGCTAAACCCAAGAATTGCCGAATCTAGGTTGGCGTCTTTGGCGTTTCCCAATCCTTGATCGCCTCGATCTTGGTGGGATCCACGTGGATTCCATCTCCATTCACCACGTGCCCAAGGAATTGGACTTCTCTTAGCCAAAACTCGCACTTAGAGAACCTGGCGTACAACTGTTCCTTCTTCAGCAGCTCCAAAATGGCTCTTAAATGTTGTTCGTGCTCGGCCTTCGTCTTCGAATAAATCAAAATATCATCGATGAACACTATCACGAACTTATCCAAGTACGGCTTGCAAACTCTATTCATCAAATCCATGAATACTGCCGGTGCGTTTGTCAACCCAAACGACATAACGAGGAACTCGTAGTGTCCATATCGAGTTCTGAAGGCTGTCTTTGGGATACTCTCCTCCTGTATCCGTAGCTGATGGTATCCAGATCGTAAATCGATCTTCGAATAGAAGCTTGAACCTTGAAGTTGGTCAAACAGATCATCGATTCTTGGCAGGGGATACCTATTCTTGATCGTCAGCTTGTTCAACTCTCTGTAGTCAATACACATACGGAAACTACCATTCTTCTTCTTGACAAACAAAACTGGAGCTCCCCAAGGCGAGAAGCTCAGTCGGATAAATCCCTTGTCTAACAACTCTTGAAGTTGTGTCGAGAGTTCCTGCATCTCAGACGGAGCAAGTCTGTAAGGTGCCTTAGCCACAGGCGCGCCGCCTGGAACTAAGTCTATGCGGAACTCCACTTGTCTTTGTGGCGGCAAGCCAGGCAAATCTTCTGGGAAGACTTCTGGATATTCCCTCACGACAGGGATGTCTTCGATCTTTGGCTCAGCACCCTTCTTATCTACAATGTGTGCCAGAAAGGCAGCACATCCCTTCTGCAAACACTTTCTTGCCTTCAGGCAGCTAATAATCCTCAACGGCGTCTCACGCTTCTCTCCGTGAACAACAATGGTCTCACCATCATCAGTCGGGATACGAACGACCTTCTCATGACAAACTATCTCGGCCTTGTTACTCGATAACCAATCCATCCCTACTACCACGTCGAAGCTTCCCAACTGGACTGGTAGTAGATCTAGAGCGAACTCGCGCTCTCCCAACTCGATTACGCAACCTCGAATCACCTCGTTAGCTTCTACTAACTTCCCATTCGCCAATTCAATCGAGTACGGAATATCTAACTTACTAGCGGTTAAACCAAGCATATTCTTAAATTCTAACGACACGAAGCTATAATCGGCGCCAGTATCAAATAAAACGGATGCATAGCGTTGGTTTACAAGAAACGTACCAGTGACAACATTGGGGTCCTGGCGTGCTTCCCTTGCTTCAATGTTGAAAACCCTTCCGCGGGCTTGGTTCAATTCCGGGCAATTCCTCTTGTAATGCCTAATATCACCGCAGTTGAAACATCCGGGCCTCTGCCCGTTCCCACCATTGTTTCCCGCTTGGTTGTTTCTCTGAGTTCAATTCATGGCGCCCGCTTGGTTTGCATGATTGACCCGATTCCCATCACCTCCATTATCTCCTTGTGGGCGGTTCCCAGTACCACCACGGTTATTTCTATTCCCAAATCCTCTCTGGCCTCCCTGGCCAGCAGTAGCCCAACAAGTCTCCTTCAGGTTGCCAGTCTTCCCACATGCTTCACAAACCTTCAACTCACAATGGCCAGAATGATGGCGCTGGCAGTTATTACACTTGGGCTGGGCGCCCATGTATCCCTTTCCTTTCTTCCTACTACCAGCTGTATCTTGCGCTGGCGCATTTGATTCCCCTTTCTTAACCACCAACCCGGTGCCCTGCTTGAAGTTTGAAAACTTCCGCTTGTTTCCTCCAGATGACTCCACATGAGTCTCCTTCTTCTTTGGCTCAACTTCATCTAACTTGTTCAAACGAATTGCCTCCTCCATAAGAGCCACGCTCAAATCAATGGCTTCAGTGATAGTTGCAGGTTTGGAGGAGGTCACCATGCTGATGATTTGAGGAGCTAATCCCCAAATGAAGCGTTCAATTCTCTTGAACTCAGGTGTGACCATGTAGGGTACCACATGCGACAAGTCGTGGAATCTTTGGACGTACTCAGCTATCTTTGAACCTTCCATTTTTAGATGCCAGAACTCGGTCTCCAATCTCTGGATCTCAGCGCGAAAACAGTACTTTTTGCGCATGAGTTCCTTCAGTTCAGTCCAGGTTAGCGCGTAAGCAGCTGCTTCGCCAAGTGTTTGTACTTGTAGATTCCACCATGATAGGGCTCCATCCAAAAATAGCCCAGAGATGTAAGTGACTTGTTGATCCAGCGCGCATTTGCTCATGCGAAGTACGGATTCGGTTTTCTCAGCCCAGCGGACAAAAGCGACAGCACCTCCTGTGCCATCAAAGTTTACGGGCTTGCAGTCCAAGAACTGTTTGTAGGTGCACCCATGAGGTGGATTGTTGTTGTTGCCAGTGTTGCCAGAGTTGCTTCCACTCATTCCTCCTTGAGAGGCAGCATATTGAGCAATGGCGGCGGCAATGACCTGCTGCAGTTCGGCCTGAGTCGTAGGCATCTGCTGTTGTTGACGTCTTGGCGGCATCTTCTAAAGATGTGTTTACGTTGGTCAGGCCATAATAACGCGTACGTATATAGTAATAGTAATAGCACATAACATCTCATGTTATTAATACTTCACATATACTAATCACACAACATCCCATGTCACAAATATTATACACACGACATCCCATGTCATAAAAATATACACACAACATCCCATGTCATAAAAATGTAAATAAGAAATCAAGCGAATCAAATATGATGAGAATACTACGATTGCCATATATATCGAGACCACAACGTAAGTGTATCAGTACATCACTGTGTCATACAATCATCAATCAACTAGGGGCTACATCACCCCTGTCCAAAAGCTATATCAAATCAGTGTCAAATACATCAAATATATCAAGTATGTGTCAAAAGTCAGTATCATCATGTAGTCTCCAAAATGCTATGCAACCAAAAGCAATCGCGGTCCTCTCACCAACGTCTACACCAGCAGTACTGATGAGCTCTATATAGATGGCGGTGGAGGAGGGGGAAAGTAAGTGTAAAGCAAGCGACGTAACTGGAGCCAGTCCTCCTCCATAGCTTGCTGAGTACGGATGACAGAAGCAACCTGCTGCTCTAGTGTAAAGAGACGAGCAGCATAATCTGGGGGTAATGATCGACATGGCTGAAGAGGGGAGTGTATCTGACCATGGCATGAACATGGTGGCAGCTGAGCTCTCTCAAGCTCCTGGAGACGCTGCGTGTGTGACTCGTGCTGATGAACGAAGGACATCAAGACGTCCTCTATAGTGTGTCCCACATGAAATGGATGGTAAGGATCAGTAGGTGGCATGGCTGGTGGTGTCAACCAAAGCAAAGGCTCACTGGTGGGGTCAAACGGTGCCACATGAGACGGTGAAGTAGAGTGTGGAACAGATGACATCTGGGGCATGAAGGGAATAGACATCGGTACGTGCCCAAAAGGATGGGCTGAAGAGCCCTCTCCAGGCCTGGCAGGAGGTACGAACTGAGGAACCTGAAAAGTGAAATCAACAGGTCGTGTAACAGGGATCTGAGGGGGCAAAGGTGGAACGTCCTCATCAGCAGGTATCCAACCGTGCTGTGCATGCTCATCCGGTGGATCCATGTGGTCTGCAAACAGTGCGTGCTCAGGCTCAAGTGGAACGTGATCAAATGGGGGAGCAACAATAGGATCAACTGGTGCAATGTGCTCAACAGGTATATCAGCAACAAACGGTGGAGGAACAATAGGATCGACAACAATAACATGATCATCCTCCAGATGATCATCAATGGGCGGGTCAGCTAGAACGGGCTCAACTGGGATGCCAGCATGTACGGGGTCATGCTCGGGCATAGGATCTAGAGCAGCTGCCTTCTCAGGAGCCAAGGCAGGCTCAGGGTCATCAAAAGCCATCTCGAAATCAAAATCGGGATCAATAGGATCAACTGGATCAGCGGGATCCTCCATGGGCTGGTCCATCGGAATAAACTCAATATCATGATCCGGGTCGAATCCCGGAGGAAAAATGGGATCAGAGTCCTCTATGTCGTCATGCTCAAATGCAAAGCTCGGAATAGGTGCAGCAGAGGATGCCTGGTCAGGATCCGAATCGTGTGCAAAGTGCTGTGCGCTCACCTCGTGAGAAGGTGCGGATGCCACAGACTCAAAGGAGTCTGGGATCGGTGAATGTGCGGGTGAGTCCTCGGCAGGGGCATCAGCGATCATCAGAAGATCGCCAGCGGGAAGTAGGGCTGCGTCCGGGATCTCATCCTCGATAGGCTCATCCTCAAACAGATCGATATCGCCGTCAGCCTCGGCGTCAAGTAGTAAGTCATATGCGGGATAAACGGCTAAAGGTATAGGAGCCGGAATCACTACTAGGGGTAAGTACTCAGCAGGGGGGCCATCCGCAGGCTCATCAGCACCCTCGGGTAGTGCGAAGGGCTGGAAATCGTCGTCGTCCGTGCTGGTGGAATCAGATGTATGCACCTCATGCTCCGAAGATGGGAGGTCATCAGATACGATAGGTAGGGGTCCGGTGGTGTCCGAGTCACCTGTGCCTGGTGAGTCCATGTGTCTGTAACACAAACACAATATGCACAAATAATCAGTCATACAACAAGGTAATCACATAAGTCACCAAGTAAAAATCACATAATTCTCCTAGTCCCACTAGCCTCCCAGCCTCCCAGACTGCTTTTCCTAGTCCCACTAGCCAATTCTCCCAGCCTCCCAGACTGCTCTTCCTAGTCCCACTAGCCTTCCAGTCTCTCAGACTGACTCCCTAGTCCCACTAGTCAATTCTCCCAGCCTCCCAGACTGACTCCCTAGTCCCACTAGACAACTACCTCGATCTATTAGATCGAGCCTCGGCCTCCCAGACCGAGCCTCAGCCTCCCAGACTGAGCCTAAAAATAATAAATAAAATGCGCTCAACATTTGTTTATAAAAAGGTTTTGGATCTGGACTTAAGTGGTATGCAGTAAAAATGTTTTCGTGAGCGCCCTAGTGATCATAGTCTAGACTCGAGAAGGAATCCTAGTTCGCTATGATCAGAGCTCTGATACCAAGCTGTCACACCCTGGCTTTGCGGAAGCGTGGTTAATTTGGTGTGACTTCTTAATACCATAGCTTAATCATAACAAAGCTATATGAGTTAAAACATGCAAGAATCATCCATTAAATTTTAAAACCAAATACAGTACCATTTGTTTTAACGGGAAACACGCCCTAACAACCATAACCTTGTTCCACAAACATTACAAACTTAAACATAACATAAACGCAGTTTAAGGACTGTGACTTGTCCAGGAAAGAGTCACATTCCCTAAACCCCGGATGATCCTGGAAACTAGTGCAGCGGGAAAACATGCCATACCGTGCCAGATCTCTTAATTCCCTGAAATACATGTAAGTTGAAAAATCAACAATAATGTTGAGCGAGTTCATGTGTAAGTGAGTAAATAAACCTTTGTATTTATCAAAAATCCTGGTATGTAGCAAATAAGGAAAAAGAGATCACCAATGGTTTGCAAGGCCATTGATATGTGCGAAATGCAAGTAGGAAGGCTCAAACCTAGCAGATTTATGCGTCGGGTACAAAGTCATCCCAAGGTCCGTTATGCTGGGCCTGGGACTGGGCTCGCTACACCCAAATAGATCTATCGCTCCTGCCCCTCGGTCCTACCCTGAGGATTAATGACCTCAAGTTTCCGCCTACCCATTCACATGATCTAGAAAGTAACCCTCCTTACGCTAACCATACCATGTATAAAGTAATCATAAACATTGTAACATGTATTTCACCCCCGCAGTTTAGAAAACTGAAAACAGTTAAGAGAAAAGGGGGACATGAACTCACAGTCAGTGCGTCGCTATACCAAGTACTCCGAATGTCAGGCAGCTGTGCAACGACCTACATGTGCTAATTCTATTAGACGGATGGCCGTGCCTTAGCTTTATAGTATAAGTTTTTGGGAAATACTTAGACAACTATTTCGTGTTTATATTTGCATGTACTTGGTAGTTAATCTCCTTCCCAAGGATGGGGGATTTAATACATGTGCGTTCAATTTATAATATTAAGTCTCACTTAATATATTTTTACTTCTACTTCCAAAATATAAATATTTTTCTCAAAAATATTATATTTTCACTTCACATAATACTTCCAAAATAATGCGTTGACAAAATACGCGTTCATGAATATTTCCGTATAATGCGTAAGTTACGTTTTAACGATTAAGTGGTAATAATAATTACCGGTGTAACTTATATGTTTATCGTGAAAGCGTTTGCATTATTTTGGATTCGTCAACGTTTGTAAATATTATTTTTACTCTAAAAATAATATTTGTGTATTTTCACAGAATAATCATAAACAGTGTTGTGAAAAATATATTTACCAAATATATATTTGTCGCGTTTAGTTTTGTGAAAATCCCACCTCCGAATATTTGTAAGTAAAGTTGTGGCGAAATATATTTTGAAAACATATCAAAATAATTCTAACACTTGTAAATAATTCTAAGTGTTAGGTTTTTAGAAAAATTTTGCCAGAGTTTCCCCTGTAACTGGAGGTGGCCACGCTTTCAAGCGTATCATTTTCTTTTACAAAATCATTTCAACACTTCTTTAATCAATCAATCAATTTCCGACACATCAAACTAGTCGACAGGTATGTAAATCGCATAATCACATGAACTTGTGGTTTTTCCGAAAACTATAGTGTAGATCCCGTTATATTTTGTGGATCTTTGTATAAAGTAACTTAATCTTGTAAAAACCTCGTTTTTAGAATAAATCCATCTTTACAACTTCCCGTCATCTTTCACAAAGATTGTTATTTTGTCGGATCTTTCATTTCACAAGTGTTTATACACTTGTGGTTTGTAATAATCATACTTGTTAGTGTGTTATCCGACTTTTAGAAAACATGATTTTCTCGACACTTGGTCCTTTGAAAATACCACTTGCAGATACGTAGATCTGCTAATTTTAAACACTATTTTACAAGTAAAAATACTTTTACACAAGTTCATGTTTCTCGTGTGGTAGAGTTTCACCTTTTAACCCTTGTACCGATAGAAACAAGCTTATGTCAAGATCTATGATCTTAACAAAGTCAGGTTAAACGATGATCCGAGCTACCACAACGTAGATCGGGCCCGAATAATCATCACTTTCAAGTACTACAACTTTTACACAAGTATTAAGCCTTTAACCAACTATATTCATGTTTTAGTAGACTTTAAAGATTCAAAATGCAAGTTTCCGAGTTTTAACCGTTACAATTCTTATTAACCATCTTAGAATGATCCGAGTATGAGTTTTAAGTGTTATACCTCTAGCTCGGGGCTAGGGAAGAATCTATGCGAAAATGTGGTGGATAAAAGCAAGATAACGAGGTCCTTCCACTTCCGTTTGCTCCAAGACTCCTAATGCGTGACCTTGAACACTTGTGTGATGTTGGAATGGAATGAACAAGAGCCGAAAATGAATGTGTAGGGGGTGGGGTGTTCGGCCGAGAGCTATGTAGAGGGAGAGAGAGTTGTGTTTGAGTGGTTTAGTGAGTGATTAATCTCTTGTGTTTAAGCTAGGTATTTATAGACAAAATCAAGATCATCGTCCAATGGATTACATGTCCCCTTGATATTAGGCATAAACAATTAAAATAATCAAAATGGTACTACACTTGGTCACAATGTGACCGATCGGCCCAAGGGAAGGGGGGGGGGTTCTAGTTTGATTTCAAGTAGATAGTTAGTGTTTAGTTATGTTAAACCAAGTTAGATTTAGGGTTAACTCGGTTAGTGGTGTGATGCGTTCTATAGCGGGTGTTAGGGTAATCAGGGACCCTAACTGGCTCAGAAAAAGACCAATAATATTATTATCAATATTTTCATGTTCCGGGTATAGTCCGGTTGTTCGGTTGGATAGTAATCCATTAAAGAGCTTAAGTAAGCTTTTAAGCGTCGTTAATAATATTTTTAGTGACACAACTTATTCTACAAAGTGTCAGGAATATTTTCCTCATGTTTTGGCACTTTATTAGTTAGCCAGAAGCTAGTATGTTAATAAAAGTGTTGTGTTTCGTGCTTAGAGTACGTTTTAGGCACATCCAGTCATTATATCTTATTCCTAGAGACGCAGTTCTACAACCCTTGTATCCCTACACTCACTATGGGTGTAGTAAAATATTTCTGGCTCATACAGGCCCTTAGAGGCAGTGTTTGCCTGATGCTGGCTTTATCAGCATGTTCAATAGGTTATCCGTTCGAATGCTACTGTGCTTTTGTGCATCATGTTTGTCACTAAAGTTCAGTAAGTAAATAATGTAGTGACGGAAATCAAAGTATGAAGCAGATATGTACAAGTATCAACAGTCAAGTAGCAGTCCATCAGTAATCTCAGTTTAAGCACAGTAATTAAGCAGCAATTAATAGTTAATTAAGTCGTACGGATACCTGGTTTAGTCAGGGTTGTCACAATGCTCATGTCTAGACGTGAGTCACAGGATTTGTGTGCTGCCTACCACAAATCGGGTATAAACGCAGATCACAATCAGAGGTAATAGAAGTTGGCACCTCGTGCCTAGAAACTGCCTCTCTCAGAGGAATATTCACAAGCTGCGAAGACTCGTCAGTTCCCTTGATTGCAAGAAAGTGCGCTGGTTACGTGAGGCAATCCACGATCACCCAGGTGATATCGTTTCCGTTTTGAGTTTTAAGCAAACCAGTGACAAAACCTATGGTCGTCCGTTTCCATTTCCATATGGGTGTTTCTGATTGCTGACACAAACCAGAAGGTTTCTGATATTGTGACAACCCTCACAAATCCAGGTATCCGTACAAATTAATTAATGTTTAATTAGTGCTTAATTACTGTGCTTGATTACAATTATGAATAAACTGCTTTCTGTTTTCTAATACATACATACTCATGTATCATACTTTACTACTGTCACTTCATTTATTATACACAAACAATAGTGACAAACTTAATGCACAAAGCACAGTTAGCACAGTGAGCGGATAACCCAGTAAACATGCTGACATTGCCAGCACTAGACAGACATTGTTTCTGAGCCCAGTATGAGCCAGGAATGGAATACTACACTAGTAGGGAGTGTAGGGAGGCGAGGATCATAAAACTGCATCACTAGGTGATAGTTATAGTGACCGGAAGTGCCTAAAACATACTTAAAGTGCATGATTCTGCACTAAATACAAAAATTCAGCTTTTAACAAAGCTAGTAAAGTGCAAAAACTTGGCAAAATAATCCTAGACACTTTCCAAAGTGTTGGTAATTTATTGTATCACTAGAAACAATATAAAAGACACTTAAAAACTTTATTTAGCACTTTAACGGATCAACATCCAACCGAACAACCAGAATTTACCCGGAACATAAAAATATTGCCAAAGACACTGTTTCTACTTTTCTGAGCTAGTTAGGATCCCCGAACACCCTAACACCCTATATATTAGTTAATACACTAATAACCTAACTAAACCCATTACATCTTAACTAAATAAGTAACCAAGTTCCATCACCACCCAACCCCCTACCCCCCCCCCCCCCCCCCCCATGTTGACGGTCACAAGGGTGGTACACCCCCTTGTTTTCTTTGATTATTTAATTGTTGTTGTGGGGTACGTAGAAGACCTAATACATGTTGGTTAATGAGAGTTTTGGGTTATAAATAAACACATTAGGCAACCATTCTCTTTCATTAACACACACAACAACAAAGCTCTCTCCTTTCCTCCTACACCTCACGGCCGCCACCATCAACCACCATATCACCACCATCCAACCTCCATACAACCATTTCTCATATATACAAAGGAGCAAGGAGTACTACAAACAAGCCCGGTGCTCTCGGAAGTTCAAGAACCACTCTCGTTTCCTTTTATCCACCAATTTTACGCCTTGTTTCTTCCCTAGCCTTGTGCTAGTAGTAAGTGCTTCTAATCATCATCTTGATCTTGTTTTTGATGGTTAATAGTTGATTGAATGGTTAAAAATTAAGAAACACTAAAGAACTTACATTAATCTTGAACATAAAGTGATAAAGGGTGGATAGAGAAAAGATATGTGTGTAAATCATGTAAATCTTGTGTAGTTATGATTATTTGATGTTGCTTGTTACTAAAAGTAGGATGGATCATCATCTAGACATACTAGATCATGTTCAAGAACATGAACTAGTAAGATGTTAGTGTTAGAAATATGAAAGATGATGAAACCATCCACCATGAATTTGAAACTTGAATAAACATAATTTTTCCTGAAAAATAAGGTTATAAACTTGTAGATCTAAAGATCTACAAGTGGTTTTTCGGAAGAACCAAGTGAAAAATACTAGTTTTGTCATAACCCGGATCTTGTAAGAAAGAAGCACATTTATAGTAACTAAACAAGTGTGTAAACACTTGTGTAACAAGGAAATTTCATAAAGAAATATTTTTGTGAATCTTGACTAGAAGTTGTGTAACTTCAAGTTCTTTAAAAACAAAGTTTCCAAGAAACTAATCATGTTTTTAAAGATAACAAGACCTACTAAGTATGATGGTAATTTACTACATATTTTTACAAAACTTTCATGTTCATGAGTGAAGTTGGCGAAGAATTCTAGTTATTCGCCAAAGTTATGAGCATGAACAAGTAAACACGAACACATTATGTCTAAGCATTAAACAACTCTTAAGTTTTCATATAACAACCAATCATTGTAATACTTACATCATTTATATAAAAAACACAAGCTACAACGCAAGATTGTGAAACAAGTGATGTGTAGAGGAAAGACCTTGAAATCTCGGGTTGTCACATCATCCCCAACTTGAAAGAAATTTCGTCCCGAAATTTGAAAAGTAATCGAAAGCGGCAAAGTGTTAGATCAGGACGACTATGGATTTTCCTCGGGTGCCACATCATCCCCAACTTGAAAGGGAATTTCGTCCCGAAATTCACCAGTTGCATCAGGGTCAGATTGGTCAGTTGGGAATAGTTGAGGATACTTGAGCTACATCTGATCTTCGCGTTCCCATGTGAACTCCGGTCCACGTCATAAGTTCCAACGAACTCTCACGATTGGAATCCGACTGTGCTTGCAAACCTTATCTTTCCAGTCCATGATTTCAATAGGTTTCTCCACACTACGACTTACCATCGACCTATAGTTCTTGCAAAGAGACCGCAAGTGTTTCTTCGGACGAACACTTCTTCATATTTGAGACGTGAACAACAACGTGAACGTTGCCCAGTTTGTGAGATAACTCGAGTTTGTAGGCCACCTTGCCGATTCTCTCCAGAATTCCAAATGGCCCAACGTATCGTGAATTAAGTTTGCTGCGCTCCCCTTAGCGCACCACACCCTCCCAGGGTGAAACTTCCAACATAACATGATTGCCTTCTGTGAATTCTAAGGGTTTCCTACGCTTAACGGCTTTTCTAACGGTTATACACTACCGCCATACGATTTCCGATCTAAACAATCTTCTCAAGAGTTTCGAGTATAAGCCCTGGACCTGTGATTAGGTTGTTACCCACCTCAGCCCAACAAGGAGATCACCATTGTCGTCCAAATAATGCCTCGAACGGAGCTGCCTGAATACTAGAATGGTAATTGTTGTTGTAGGAAAACTCTATCAAAGGTAAATGTCTTTCGCATGCTCGCAGCATGTCTTCGAGTGTCTGGATGGTTCGTTCACTCTGGCCATCTGTCTGAGGGTGATAAGTAATGCTCATGTCTAGACGTGAGTCACAGGATTTGTGTGCTGCCTGCCACAAATCGGGTATAAACGCAGATCACAATCAGAGGTAATAGAAGTTGGCACCTCGTGCCTAGAAACTGCCTCTCTCAGAGGAATATTCACAAGCTACAAAGACTCGTCAGTTCCCTTGATTGCAAGAAAGTGCGCTGGTTACGTGAGGCAATCCACGATCACCCAGGTGATATCATTTCCGTTTTGAGTTTTAAGCAAACCAGTGTCAAAACCTATGGTCGTCTGTTTCCATTTCCACATGGGTGTTTCTGATTGCTGACACAAACCAGAAGGTTTCTGATATTGTGACAACCCTCACAAATCCAGGTATCCATACAAATTAATTAATGTTTAATTAGTGCTTAATTACTGTGCTTGATTACAATTATGAATAAAATGCTTTCTGTTTTCTAATACATACATACTCATGTATCATACTTTACTACTGTCACTTCATTTATTATACACAAACAATAGTGACAAACTTAATGCACAAAGCACAGTTAGCACAGTGAGCGGATAACCCAGTAAACATGCTGACATTGCCAGCACTAGACAGACATTGTTTCTGAGGCCAGTATGAGCCAGGAATGGAATACTACACTTGTAGGGAGTGTAGGGAGGCGATGATCATAAAACTGCATCACTAGGTGATAGTTATGGTGACCGGAAGTGCCTAAAACATACTTAAAGTGCATGATTCTGCACTAAATACAAAAATTCAGCTTTTAACAAAGCTAGTAAAGTGCAAAAACTTGGCAAAATAATCCTAGACACTTTCCAAAGTGTTGGTAATTTATTGTATCACTAGAAACAATATAAAAGACACTTAAAAACTTTATTTTGCACTTTAACGGATCAACATCCAACCGAACAACCAGAATTTACCCGGAACATAAAAATATTGCCAAACACATTGTTTCTACTTTTCTGAGCTAGTTAGGATCCCCGAACACCCTAACACCCTTTATATTAGTTAATACACTAAATAAGTAACCAAGTTCCATCACCACCCAACCCCCTACCCCCCCCCCCCATGTTGACGGTCACAAGGGGTGGTACACCCCTTTGTTTTCTTTGATTATTTAATTGTTGTTGTGGGGTATGTAGAAGACCTAATACATGTTGGTTAATGAGAGTTTTGGGTTATAAATAAACACATTAGGCAACCATTCTCTTTCATTAACACACACAACAACAAAGCTCTCTCCTTTCCTCCTACACCTCACGGCCGCCACCATCAACCACCATATCACCACCATCCAACCTCCATACAACCATTTCTCATATATACAAAGGAGCAAGGAGTACTACAAACAAGCCCGGTGCTCTCGGAAGTTCAAGAACCACTCTCGTTTCCTTTTATCCACCAATTTTACGCCTTGTTTCTTCCCTAGCCTTGTGCTAGTATTAAGTGCTTCTAATCATCATCTTGATCTTGTTTTTGATGGTTGATAGTTGATTGAATGGTTAAAAATTAAGAAACACTAAAGAACTTACATTAATCTTGAACATAAAGTGATAAAGGGTGGATAGAGAAAAGATATGTGTGTAAATCATGTAAATCTTGTGTAGTTATGATTATTTGATGTTGCTTGTTACTAAAAGTAGGATGGATCATCCTCTAGACATACTAGATCATGTTCAAGAACATGAACTAGTAAGATGTTAGTGTTAGAAATATGAAAGATGATGAAACCATCCACCATGAATTTGAAACTTGAATAAACATAATTTTTCCTGAAAAATAAGGTTATAAACTTGTAGATCTAAAGATCTACAAGTGGTTTTTCGGAAGAACCAAGTGAAAAATACTAGTTTTGTCATAACCCGGATCTTGTAAGAAAGAAGCACATTTATAGTAACTAAACAAGTGTGTAAACACTTGTGTAACAAGGAAATTTCATAAAGAAATATTTTTGTGAATCTTGACTAGAAGTTGTGTAACTTCAAGTTCTTTAAAAACAAAGTTTCCAAGAAACTAATCATGTTTTTAAAGATAACAAGACCTACTAAGTATGATGGTAATTTACTACATATTTTTACAAAACTTTCATGTTCATGAGTTTATGATTTATTCTTATTTTGTCAAGATTAGTGACTAAATATTGTAAGTTGTTGATTGTTAAATTGGTTGATTGATTTTTACAAAAAGAAAATGATATGCTAAAAGCATGGACACCTCCATTTACAGAGGAAACTCTGGCGAAATTTTTCCAGAAATATAACACTTAGAAATATTTTTCTAACAAATATTTACAAACGTATTTTTAACTTGTTTTCAAAAATAAACTTCGCCATGATTTTTATTACAAAATACCAAGTACCGGAGGTGGATTTTCGTAAATAAAAATTGTGAAATATATATTTAGAATATATATTTTGTAATAAGACGCTTGTGTGATTATGTGATTATTTTGTGAACTAGATATATATTATTTTTAGGGTAAAAATAATATAACATGAGAACACCATGAAATTAAGACTCCAAAATAATACCAACGCACTCACAAAATAAATATTTAAGTTATATAAGTATCGTAATACAACGCGAACTTTAAAAATGTAACTTATGTATTTTTCAGAAAAATACTCCTATTTGTACATTTTTGTGAAAATATTATTTTGGAAAAAAAACTTATCAAATGAAATATAATATTTTTGGGAAAAATATATATATTTTGGGATTAAAACATTTTAGACAAAGTAATTAAAATATATTTTTCAAGTGAGACTTAAAAATATATGTTCGGACTTATAAAACACACATGTATTATTACCCCCATCGTTGGGAAGGAATATACTTATGAAATAATGAAGAGGTGCAAATACGAAATAGTTGTCTCACTATTTCCCAAAAACGTTAAACCTTATGCCAAGGCACGACCGCCCGTCTAATAGGAATTAGTACGTGTAGGTCGTCACGCAGCAGGTTGATTTGGGATCGACTATTTCACGAGACACGCTTCTGTGAGTTCATGTCCCCCTTTTCTCTTTACTGTTTTCAGTTTTATACTTCGGGGGCGAAATACATGCGACAACTATTACAAACATTTATTACATGGTATGGTTTGCGTAGGGAGGGTTTATACTAATAGATCATGTGAGGGGTGGGTACAACAATCGAGGCCATTAATCCTCCTTGTTAGGACCGAGGGACACAAGAGTGATAGATCTATTTGGGTGTAGCGAGCCCACACCCGTGAGGCCTGGGAGGCCCATAGAGGTGACTATGTCTTACAGCCGAAGCCCGGTACAAATTTGCTAGGTTTGAGTTTCCCTGCACTTTCTCACACATACCAGTGGCTTTGCAACCCATTGGCGATCTCTTTTTCCTTATTGCTACATACTAGGGACTTTTATATATACTTTAAAGGTTTACTCATACTCACTTTTACATGAACTCGCTCAACTTTTTGTTGATTTTTCAAATTACATGTATTTCAGGAAATTAGGGATCTGGCAAGGTATGCTATGTCATCAAGCTGCGTAGGAGAAATGATGTCATCCGAGTTTAGGGATTGTGACTTTTTCCTGGACGAGTCACAAGTCTTAAACTGTGTTTTTAATTCATGTCTTATGGTTGTGTCGTATGAACAATATTTTTATTATGTCATGTTGTAATCCGTTGCATGTGTCGACTTTTGAAAACAATGCTGTCGTGTTTTACTTTTTAAACTTGAATAAATGGATGGACATCATGGTTTTACTCTCATATAGCTTTGTTGTGATTAAGCTATGGTATTAAGAAGTCACACCAAATAAACCCACGCTTCCGGAAAGCCAGGGTGTAACAGCTTGGTATCAGAGCATTGATCATAGCGAACTAAGATTCCTTCTCGAGTCTAGACTATGATCACTAGCGCTCTCACGAAAACATTTTTAGATTGCATATATTACGTCCAGATCCAGGATACAAAACAATTTTTACAAACAAAAAGTATGGGCACTTTTCCAAATTTATGGTTCAGTCCAGGAGACTGAGGGAGTTCAACCCTAAAGGCTGGGGAGGTTCAGTTATGCAGACTGAGGGGTCCAATCTTTGAGATTGGGGAGGTTTTGGTCTGTGAGGCCAGGGAGTTAGTCTGAGAGACTAGGAGGTTCAGTCTGAGAGGCTGGGAGGGTAATCTAGTGAGACTAGGATGATTACTTGTTTGCTTTATGGTGACTTACATGTTTATTTGATCTTATGTTGATTATTTGTGCATATGTGTGGTTGTGTTACAGACATCACGCCATCATCCTCAGACACAGGAGTTTCGGACACCTTAGATCCCATGGCGATAGTATCAGATGACGAGATTCCTTCGGAGCGAGAGGTCTATACCTCGGACACCACCAGTACTGACGACGACGATTTCCAGCCTTTTGCGCTACCTGACGTCGGAGTAGAGCCTGCTGATGGCCTTCCCGCCGGGGACGTACCACTTGCGGTGATCCCTGCTCCTATACCGCTTGCTGCTTATCCAGTCGTAGATATGCCACTCGATGTTATTTCTGACGACGATATCGATCTGTTTGAGGAGGACCCACCTGAAGCTGACCATGAGGGCGGGGACCCTATTGTTGCTGATGTCATTTTACCCATTGCAGAGGCCCTTGCAAAGGAGCTTCCTGCCGGTTCACCAGTCCCAGATTCCTTTGAGTCCGTGGCATCTGTGTCCTTACACGCTCAGGGAGTGCAGCATCACTCTCATGACGCCGACCCAAACATGGCGTTATCAGCTGCATCTGCTCCCTCACACGATCTCGAGTTCGACCACGAGGTTGACGATGATTTTGATCCTAACTTTCCCCCTGGTTTTGATCCGGACCAGGATATCGAGTTCATTCACTTGGACCAGCCCCTAGAGGAGCCTGTAGCCCCTATCGATCCTTTGTTTGATGATCCCGCTGATTTTGATATGGATTTTGTTGACTCGGAGCCTGTCGTGGCCCCTGAGCCAGTCGTTTCTCCTGATCCCGCATTAGAGCGTGACCCTATTCATGATGATGCACCAGCCATTGCACCCTTTGTTGATGATATACCCGTAGCTGATCATCCTGTTATTGCTCCACCGTTAGTGGATGATCATGTTGTTGACGCTCCTGTTGACGCTCCACTCTTGATAGAGGATCCTGTTGTTGCACCATTTCCTGATCCTGTGCCGGTGCTGTTCGACCGTGCACCTTTTGCTACCCATATAGATCCACGTTACGCCGACACCTGTAACGGGTGGATTGATGACGATGAAGATTATCTACCATTTGTGTTACCTGTTACACCACCAGTAGCCCCCGTTTTAGCACCCATTTCTGCACCCACTGATACCCCGTTGTTTCCCCCACACACCACAGATGCACATCGCATAGATCTTCCTGTTACGTCCCTCCAGGACATACCGCCACCGCGTCCTGGAGAGGGGTCATCTAGACAGTCGCCTGTTCCTGTTCCACCCATGCTGTCATCACCTTTTCCATTCACATCACAGTTTCCCCATGTTGCACCATCTACTGCACCATCCTTCACTCCGTCGAGCGAGCCATTTCTATGGACTACGCCCCCTATCATGCCACTGTCTGATCCGTATCACCCATACCATGTTGGGTATTCTACGGAGGACATACTCACATCGTTGATGAAACAGTAGGAGGCACTGACCCGTCGTATACACGAGCTGGAGAGAGCTCAGCGACCACCTTGCCATTGTTAGACCCCATTTGCAGCATCACACCCTCCGCGTCCACTTTCCCCCAACTCAGACGCTCGCTTTTGGACTTCCGAGCAGCAGATAGCATATTTGCTGCGCGTCTGTCATGCTTTAGAGCATGACTGGTTACATATGCGTCGCCTGTATTACTCTCGCTTTCCTCCTCCTCCTTCGCCATCAGCATTGGCATTTTGATTCGACGCAGGTAGACTTTTGGTGAGAGGACCGCGATTGTGCAGACTATATAGCTTTTTGAAGACCGCATTTTGATGACATTACTTTTGATGTTTAGTTGTTGATGGTTGTTGTAGTTGATTAGACAGTTCAGACAAGGGCGATGTGGTCCTTAGTCACTTTTGATGTACGATACAGTTACAAAACTTGTAAACACTATTGTGGTCTTGATTTATGATAGCGTAATCGCAGTATTCTCATTATATGTGTTGTTAGATTGATTGTTTCAATTTATAACATGAGATGTTATGTGCTTGATTAATTTGTAACATGAGATGTTATGTGCTTGATGAATGTTGTTACGTACGTATATTATTTCCTTACTATGACCTGACCAACGTGAAACATCTTTTAGAAGATGCCACCAAGACGTGATCCGCGCATGCCCACCAATGAGGCAGAACTCCAAGGGATCATTGCTGCAGCTATCGCACAATACGCTGTTTCTCATGCGGAAACCAGTGGAAATATCTCTCAAAACCACGGCAATAACAATCCACCTAATGGTAATGTTAAGTTGTTTGAGATATACTATGAATACATTTGGATATTTTTAGCACGTTCGCTAATACCATTTGTAAATCCTAACGTATGTGCAGGGTGCACTTACAAGCAATTTCTCGATTGCAAGCCCGTGAATTTCGACGGCACAGGCGGTGCTGTTGCATTTGTAAGATGGGCTGAGAAGACTGAGTCTGTTCTTAGAATGAGTAAGTGTGCTCCCAAGCAACAAGTGACCTACATCTCAGGGCTATTTGGTGGAATTTGCAAGTGCAAACTCTTGGTGAAGCTGCTGCTTATGCGATGTAATGGAATGAGCTGAAGGAGCTCATGAGAAGGAAGTACTGCTCACGTGCTGAAATTCAGAAGCTGGAGACTGAGTTCTGGCACCTAAAAATGGTTGGTCCCAAGATCGCAGAGTATGTTCAGAGATTCCACGATTTGTCCCATGTAGTGCCATACATGGTCACACCGGAGTTCAAACGAATTAAGCGCTTTATCTGGGGATTGACACCTCAGATCATGAGTATGGTTACCACGTCTAAGCCTGCAACAATCACAGAAGCCATTGATCTCAGTGTGGCTCTTACTGAGGAAGCTATTCGATTGAACAAGTTTTCCGTTACTGAGCAGAAGAAGAAAGAGACTCACGTAGAGTCGTCTGGTGAAAATAAAAGAAAATTTTCAAACTTCAAGCAAGGTACAAGCAATGTGAACAAGAAGGTTGAATCAAGCACACCGGCTAGAGCTGCAACCGGTGTTGAAAATAAAGGGAAGGGTTATATGGGTACTTTGCCCAAGTGCAATACGTGCCAGCGCCATCATCATGGACAATGTAGATTGAGGAAGTGTGAAGCATGTGGAAGGAACGGCCACACGAAGGATACGTGTTGGGCCGGAACTGGTGTTGGGCGTACTGGTAATCGAGGTTACGGAAATGGTAATGGAAACCGCCAGCAAGGTGGAAACGGCGGAAATGGAAACCGTGGGAACAATGCAAATCAAGCTGGGAATGTGAATCGCAACCAAAACAACACTCAAGCTGGGAACGGAGGTGGTAATGGTCACGGACCAGGCTGTTTTAATTGTGGAGAAGTTGGGAACTTTAAGAAGGAATGCCCAAAGCTGAACCAGGCCCATGGAAGAGTGTTTAACATAGGAGCGAGGGAAGCACGCCAGAATCCCAACGTTGTCACTGGTACATTCCCTATAAATCAACGTTTTGCATTTGTTCTGTTTGATACTGGTGTCGACTATAGCTTTGTGTCGTTAGAATTTAAGAGTATGCTTGGGTTAGCTGCTAGTAAGTTAGATAGTTGAAGCGAATGAAGTTGTCAGAGGTTGTGTAATTGAGCTGGAAGGACGCGAGTTCACTTTGGATCTACTACCAGTTGAGTTGGGAAGATTCGACGTGGTAGTAGGGATGGATTGGTTGTCGAGCAATAAGGCTGAGATTGTTTGTCACGAAAAGATCATTCGCATCCCAACAGAAGATGGAGAGATGATCGTGGTTCACGGAGAGAAGCGCGATACGCCTCTGAGAACCATTAGCTGTCTGAAAGCTAAAAAGTGTCTACAGAAGGGATGTGTTGCCTTCTTGGCACACATCGTGGATAAAGAAGCTGCTGAGCCGAAGATCGAAGACATCCCTATAGTAAAGGAATATCCTGAAGTCTTCCCAGAAGACTTGCCAGGGTTGCCACCTCAAAGGCAAGTTGAGTTTCACATCGACTTAGTTCCAGGCGCCGCGCCTGTGGCTAAGGCACCTTATCGACTTGCACCTTCAGAGATGCAGGAATTGTCGACACAGCTCCAGGAGTTGTTAGACAAGGGATTCATTAGACCAAGCTTCTCACCTTGGGGAGCTCCAGTTTTGTTTGTCAAGAAGAAAGACAGTAGTTTTCGTATGTGTATCGACTACCGAGAACTGAACAAGTTGACAATCAAGAATAGATATCCTCTGCCGAGAATTGATGACCTATTTGATCAGCTTCAAGGTTCAAGCTACTACTCAAAGATCGATTTGCGATCAGGTTATCATCAGTTGAGAATTCAAGAGGAGAGAATTCCCAAGACTGCTTTTAGAACTCGATATGGACATTACGAGTTTCTGGTGATGCCATTTGGGTTGACAAACGCGCCAGCTGTTTTTATGGATTTGATGAACAGAGTTT
This sequence comes from Helianthus annuus, assembly GCF_002127325.2. Classification (NCBI taxonomy): domain Eukaryota; kingdom Viridiplantae; phylum Streptophyta; class Magnoliopsida; order Asterales; family Asteraceae; genus Helianthus; species Helianthus annuus. The sequence continues at coordinate 60,941,828 of NC_035437.2, forward strand.
GTAAGCCATACCTCGACAAGTTTGTGATTGTGTTCATAGACGATATTTTGATCTATTCGAAGACGAAGGCCGAGCACGAACAGCATTTAAGAGCCATTTTGGAGCTACTTAAAAAGGAAAAGCTGTATGCCAAGTTCTCGAAGTGCCAGTTTTGGTTATGCGAAGTCCAATTCCTTGGACATGTGGTGAATGGAGATGGAATCCATGTGGATCCCACAAAGAGCGAGGCGATAAAGAATTGGGAAACTCCAAAGACGCCAACCGAGACCCGACAATTCTTAGGATTGGCTGGCTACTATCGAAGGTTCATTGAGGATTTTTCAAAGATCGCTCAACCGTTAACTTCCCTCACCCAGAAGGACAAGAAGTTTGATTGGGGAATCAAACAAGAAGAAGCGTTTCAGTTGTTGAAGGATAAGCTTTGTAATGCACCGATCTTATCGCTACCAGAAGGAACAAATGATTTTGTGGTATATTGTGACGCCTCGCGTCAAGGTTTGGGTTGCGTGTTGATGCAGCGCCAGAAAGTCATAGCTTACGTGTCAGCCAATTGAAGGTTCATGAGAAGAATTACACCACACATGATTTGGAATTGGGCGCAGTGGTATTTGCGCTGAAAATTTGGCGACACTATTTGTATGCTACGAAATGTACAATCTTCACAGATCATAAGAGTCTGCAGCACATATTCGATCAGAAGGAGCTCAACTTGAGACAGAGGCGCTGGGTAGAACTACTGAATGATTACGACTGTGAAATTAAGTATCATCCAGGGAAGGCGAATGTGGTCGCCGATACCCTAAGTCGTAAAGAAAGGATCAAGCCCATAAGGGTTAGGGCTTTGGAGATGATTATCCAGACAGATCTTTCATTGCGCATCCATGCCGCACAGAAAGAAGCCCTTAAAGAGAGGAACATTGAAGAGGAATATCTCTGAGGGATGGAGAAGCAATTGGTACCAAACGAGGAAGGAACGTTATGTTTCATGAAGCGAGTTTGGGTTCCTCGTTTGGTGGATTGAGAAGGGTTATTTTTGATGAAGCTCACAAGTCACGGTACTCTATTCATCCAGGAGCGGATAAGTTGTACCAAGATCTTAAGGACTTCTATTGGTGGCCTAGGATGGAAGGCAATGTAGCAGTTTATGTTAGCAAGTGTTTAACGTGCGCCAAGGTAAAAGCTGAATACCAGAAGCCTTCAGGACTTCTGCAGCAACCTGAAATACCCAAATGGAAATGGGAACAGATTTCAATGGATTTCATAACAAAGTTGCCAAGAACGCCAAAAGGTCATGACACTATTTGGGTAATAGTGGACGGGTTGACGAAATCCGCGCATTTCTTGCCAATCAGAGAGAAAGACAACACGAGCAAATTAGCTGAGATATACATGAGAGAGATCGTTGCACGTCATGGAGTGCCTCTCTCAATCATCTCTGATCGAGACGGAAGATTTGTGTCAAGGATTTGGCAATCCTTCTAAGAAGCATTTGGTTCCCAGTTGAACCTGAGTACAGCTTTTCACCCACAAACAGATGGACAAAGCGAACGAACGATTCAGACATTAGAGGATATGCTGCGAGCTTGCGTAATGGATCTAGGTGGAAGTTGGGATACGCACCTACCATTGGTCGAGTTTTCGTACAATAATAGTTATCATGCAAGTATTCAAGCCGCACCGTTCGAAGCTCTTTACGGACGCAAATGTCGATCACCGATCTGTTGGGCTGATGCAGGTGATAGATAATTAGTTGGTCCGGAAGTGGTCCAGGAAACCACAGACAAGATTGCACAGATCCGAGAACGCATCAAGGCGGCTCGCGATCGACAAAAGTGTTATGCGGACCGAAGAAGGAAACCTCTGGAGTTCGAGGTAGGAGACATGGTTTTGTTAAAGGTATCACCCTGGAAGGGTGTGGCACGCTTTGGAAAGCGTGGGAAGTTGAATCCACGTTATATTGGTCCATTCAAGATTCTGAAGAGGGTTGGTTTAGTAGCACACAAGTTGGACTTACCTGCCGAACTTAATGGTGTTCATGATACATTTCATGTATCGAACTTGAAAAAGAGTCCAACACAAGAAACTGTTGTCAATCCCGCTGGCGAAATTCATATTGACGACACACTCCACGTTGTCGAAGAACCCGTTGAGGTTACGGATTGCAAGATAAACAAAACACGCAGGAGTAGTGTCAAGCTCGTCAAAGTTCGTTGGAATGCAAGACACGGTCCAGAATACACATGGGAACGTGAGGATCACATGAAAGAAAAGTACCCCCATCTATTTCCTAAGACCCCTGCAACTAGAAGCAGAGCCTAAAATTTTGGGACGAAATTTTCTTAACGGGGGGAGAATGTGACAACCCTCACAAATCCAGGTATCCGTACAAATTAATTAATGTTTAATTAGTGCTTAATTACTGTGCTTGATTACAATTATGAATAAACTACTTTCTGTTTTCTGATACATACATACTCATGCATCATACTTTACTACTGTCACTTCATTTATTATACACAAACAATCGTGACAAACTTGATGCACAAAGCACAGTTAGCACAGTGGGCGGATAACCCAGTAAACATGCTGACATTGCCAGCACTAGACAAACATTGTTTCTGAGGCCAGTATGAGCCAGGAATGGAATACTACACTAGTAGGGAGTGTAGGGAGGTGAGGATCATAAAACTGCATCACTAGGTGATAGTTATAGTGACCGGAAGCGCCTAAAACATACTTAAAGTGCAGGATTCTGCACTAATCACAAAAATTCAGCTTTTAACAAAGCTAGTAAAGTGCAAAAACTTGGCAAAATAACCCTAGACACTTTCCAAAGTGTTGGTAGTTTATTGTATCACTAAAAACAATATAAAAGACACTTAAAAACTTTATTTAGCACTTTAACGGATCAACATCCAACCGAACAACCGGACTTTACCTGGAACATAAAAATATTGCCAAACACATTATTTCTACTTTTCTGAGCTAGTTAGGGTCCCCGAACACCCTAACACCCTTTATATTAGTTAACACACTAATAACCTAACTAAACCCATTACATCTTAACTAAATAAGTAACCAAGTTCCATCACCACCCAACCCCCCTACCCCCCCCCCCCCCATGTTGACGGTCACAAGGGGTGGTACACCCCCTTGTTTTCTTTGATTATTTAATTGTTGTTGTGGGGTATCTAGAAGACCTAATACATGTTGGTTAATGAGAGTTTTGGGTTATAAATAAACACATTAGGCAACCATTTTCTTTCATTAACACACACAACAACAAAGCTCTCTCCTTTCCTCCTACACCTCATGGCCGCCACCATCAACCACCATATCACCACCATCCAACCTCCATACAACCATTTCTCATACATACAAAGGAGCAAGGAGTCCTACAAACAAGCCCAGTGCTCTCGAAGTTCAAGAACCACTCTCGTTTCCTTTTATCCACCACTTTTACCCCTTGTTTCTTCCCTACCCTTGTGCTAATAGTAAGTGCTTCTAATCATCCTCTTGATCTTGTTTTTGATGGTTAATAGTTGATTGAATGGTTAAAAATTAAGAAACACTAAAGAACTTACATTAATCTTGAACATAAAGTGATAAAGGGTGGATAAAGAAAAGATATGTGTGTAAATCATGTAAATCTTGTGTAGTTATGATTATTTGATGTTGCTTGTTACTAAAAGTAGGATGGATCATCATCTAGACATACTAGATCATGTTCAAGAACATGAACTAGTAAGATCTTAGTGTTAGAAATATGAAAGATGATGAAACCATCCACGATGAACTTGAAACTTGGATAAACATAATTTTTCCTGAAAAATAAGGTAATAAACTTGTAGATCTAAAGATCTACAACTGTTTTTTCGGAAGAACCAAGTGAAAAATACTAGTTTTGTCATAACCCGGATCTTGTATGAAAGAATCACATTTATAGTAACTAAACAAGTGTGTAAACACTTGTGTAACAAGGAAATTTCATAAAGAAATATTTTTATGAATATTGACTAGAAGTTGTGTAACTTCAAGTTCTTTAAAAATAAAGTTTCCAAGAAACTAATCATGTTTTTAAAGATAACAAGACCTACTAAGTATGATGGTAATTTACTACAGAGGAAACTCTGGCGAAATCTTTTCAGAAATATAACACTTAGAAATATTTTTCTAACAAATATTTACAAATGTATTTTTAACTTGTTTTCAAAAATAAACTTTGCCATGATTTTTATTACAAAATACCAAGTACCGGAGGTGAATTTCGTAAATAAAACTTGTTAAATATATATTTAGAATATATATTTTATAATAAGACGCTTGTGTGATTATGTGAATATTTTGTGAACTAGATATATATTATTTTTAGGGTAAAAATTATATAACATGAACACACCATGAAATTACGACTCCAAAATAATACCAACGCGCTCACAAAATAAATATTTAAGTTATATAAGTATCGTAATACAACGCGAACTTTAAAAATGTAACTTATGTATTTTTCGGAAAAAATACTCCTATTTGTACATTTTTGTGAAAATATTATTTTTGAAAAAAATCTAATGAAATGAAATATATTATTTTTGGGAAAAATATATATATATATTTTGGGATTAAAACATTTTAGACAAAGTAATTAAAATATATTTTTCAAGTGAGACTTAAAAATATATTTTTGAAATTATAAAACACACATGTATTATTACCCCCATCCTTGGGAAGGAATATACTTATGAAATAATGAAAAGGTGCAAATACGAAATAGTTGTCTAACTATTTCCCAAAAACGTTTAACCTTAAGCCAAGGCACGGCCGTCCGTCTAATAGGAATTAGTACGTGTAGGTCGTCACGCAACAGGTTGATTTGGGATCGACTATTTCACGAGACGCGCTTCTGTGAGTTCATGGCCCCCTTTTCTCTTTATTGTTTTCAGTTTTATACTTCGGGGGTGAAATACATGCGACAACTATTACAAACATTTATTACATGGTATGGTTAGCGTAGGGAGGGTTTATACTAATAGATCATGTGAGGGGTGGTACAACACTCGAGGCCATTAATCCTCTTTGTTAGGACCGAGGGACACAAGAGTGATAGATCTATTTGGGTGTAGCGAGCCCACACCCGTGAGGCCGGGGAGGCCCATAGAGGTGACTGTGTCTTACAACCGAAGCCCGGTACAAATTTGCTAGGTTTGAGTTTCCCTGCACTTTCTCACACATACCAGTGGCTTTGCAACCCATTGGCGATCTCTTTTTCCTTATTGCTACATACCAGGGACTTTTATATATACTTTAAAGGTTTACTCATACTCACTTTTACATGAACTCGCTCAACTTTTTGTTGATTTTTCAAATTACATGTATTTCAGGAAATTAGGGATCTGGCAAGGTATGCTATGTCATCAAGCTGCGTAGGAGAAATGATGTCATCCGAGTTTAGGGATTGTGACTTTTGCCTAGACGAGTCACAAGTCTTAAACTGTGTTTTTAATTCATGTCTTATGGTTGTGTCATATGAACAATATTTTTATTATGTCATGTTGTAATCCGTTGCATGTGTCGACTTTTGAAAACAATGCTGTCGTGTTTTACTTTTTAAACTTGAATAAATGGATGAACATCTTGGTTTTACTTTCATATAGCTTTGTTGTGATTAAGCTATGGTATTAAGAAGTCACACCAAATAAACCCACGCTTCCGCAAAGCCAGGGTGTGACAGATATTCCACCTTGACTTTCGCATAAGTCAAACATCGTTCACATGCGTCGCTATGTGGGCCTTCATGCCCAGTCATTAGTATGAGATTCTCCAGATCCTAATATCGAGACTTGTGTGCTTCGCCCAACACAAGTTCCCTATGGTTGCCATCTAGTGGGACCCATATTCTCCCCATGAAGTAGCAAATACCGTCTGATTTACCAACAATTTTTTTTCGATGCCTCGTATGAATTCCGCATGACAATTTTCTTCCTCTGGTGCTTCGGGTTGAGTAGAACGAATCCGATCAGGTAGGTTAGAGTTGACAGTAATCTGCCAAGCTTGTACACACTTAGGTTTCATGGTTGTATTCCTTTAAAAGTTCCATCCAGCGACGCCGTCACATGTTTAGCTCTTTCGAATCAAAGGTATGCGGGAGGCCCTTTGTGGTCGGTCTAACTAGCGCCTTTGGTACCGTACAAGGAACACCTCAAGATTCCAAATCCAAAGGCCATGGCTTCCATCCTAGGTTGTGAGTCGTGCAATTCTTCTTGTAAATCTACGACTGTTGAGAAACGTAAGCTATCACTTTCTCACGTTGTGAGTCGTGCAATTCTTCTTGTAAATCTACATGGTACACTTACCAGATCACCTGTAGCATCGGGTAAGGGCAATATTCAGTGCTTTACAGAGTTTAGTTTCAAAACTGAAAAGACGTTCTCCTGTTCTGTCCTCCATGAATACACAGCACCCTGCTGTGTTAAAGCGATAAAAGCTGTACAATCTTCAAAAGTTCCTTGGTGTATCTGTGACAGTATTAGCGAGACTAGGAAATTGCCGCACTTTCGATGGACTCTTCGATGCCGATCAATTCCTAATAGAGTGGATCTTACCAGGATCCAAGTGTATCCCTAATTTGTTGACTACGTGACCAGGTATGTGTACTTCTCGAATCCAGAAGTCACACTTAGACAGACTTCGCGTGAAATTGCTCACCCCTCAGAAGCTCTTAGGATAAGATACAAGTGCTGTTCATGGTGTTTCTTCCTCTGGAAATGATTCAAAATGTCAATAGTAAACCCCATTGACAAATTCGGCGAGTTGAGGTTTAAACACATGATTCATGTGAGCCAAAAAGCTGCTGGTGTATGGGGTAACCTGAATGACATAAACAGAAAATTGTAATGGCCGTACAACGTTAGAATTTCCATTTTAGAAACATCCTCCTCTTGGACTTCCATCTGATGATTTCCCGATCTCAAGTCAATTTCCGAGTAGAAGCTTGACCCTTTCAGCTGGTCAAGCAGGTCGTCGATGTGAGGTAATGGGTGACCGTTCCGACTGTCACCTTGTTGAGTCTACGATAGCCGATACACGTACGAAAGGACTTGTTCTTCTTTTCTCAGATAGAGCTCGAGCTCTCCAAAGCAAGGAGCTGGATTAGTTATAACCCCTACCCAACGGTTCCTAAAGTTGAGTAGGCAGTTCTTGCAACCTTCCTGATGTGAGGCGATAAGAGATACGAGAAATTAGGGCTGCTTCTGACATGATACAAACCCGAGGTTCTACCTTATGATATGAAAAGGATCCTGGAAGTTCTTCAAAAGGCACTTCGAGAAATTAACGAACGACTGGTAGATCTTCTCTCTTCTCTTCCTCGGGCTGAGTACCTATAACCAGTGATAGGATAGAGGATAGCTGAATCGCTTCTTGACTTCCATAGTCGAAGTGATACTGACATTCAGTGAATCTCCACCAAGGAGATATACGTGCGATTTTTATCTTTACAAAGGTTTCTGCTCGATACTTGGATAACCATTCCATACTGAAGACTACGTCAAAGCTTCTAAGGGTAACGGGAAAAGAGTCAATGTTGAATGCTTGACCTACAAGTTTGAGTTTGCACCCTAAGCGAACGTGTGAGACTTTAATTGGCTTGCCATCAACCACTTCTACAACGTGTTTGGTTTCAAGAGGTATAAGGGTTGGACAGAACAGAGATGAAACGATTAGTTACCAAGAACGTGCAGGCCACCATGTTGCTATATCCCTGGCGTCGCCCACGCCAATCCTAAATGCCCTTCCACGAGCATCATTTCCAATGTTGTTGTTATCGTTACGAGGATTCCCAGTACTGTCATTGTTCCCTTGGTTGTTGTCGTCTAGATTTAACAACGGCCAATCCTTATCGAAGACACCTTCTTTTCCATACTGAAGGTTATGATTGCGAGTACCTTGCGGTCACTGTGGCCATTGTCCTTAATGTTGTTGCTTTGCAAACAGACCTCTTCGATCTTCCATAAAAGAATCCACCTTTCTGCATTTCTTGACATATCCTAGGGTACTGCCCATGGCATTAGCAATTACATATCCCATACTCTAGTCAATTGTCATCGTTTATGCCCAAATGGATACGTAAGAGTTGGCTCCTAGAGGTTACTGACTAGAGTTAGTGACTTGGTTGAAATCAATCTACTAGTGTTCGTCGTCGGAAAGCAGGGTCGTCTTAATACTGGGGTCGGTATTGTATCACACTTATCTTCTTATCCATCAGCCTTGCGAGTCGATTGAATATCGCAGGTAAATTGTTAGAGGATTACTGAGGCGATCTTACTTCTGGATTGTAGACATCAATTTGTTGAGTTCAAGTAGACGAGAAAAGTGAGGAAAGATACGGACCAAGCATTCAATGCTTCGATAATTAACTCAAAGGCGTTTGCGTTAATACCTAATATACTTACACTGTTCGCTAGACGTTCAGATGAGTGTTCAGATAACACTCGATAGCATTAAGTTTCGTAAAGATTCTGAGGGGTGTGAAAGGATCACGTTCAAATAGGAGACAATCATCGCTATGACCCCTATGGATCGTTGTGTGTCACATTAGGTCGAATAATGGAATGGAACCCCTTTCACACTTGTTAGGCCCCGCTGGGACTCACATGCACCCCACATTATTATTATGTGTGCACCCACAATAATAATATGATTCGCATGCTCGTCTCAGTTCCTCCTAACTCGTGTTAAATGGTTCCTCAAACTCGAGTAGCAGGACAAGGAACATCACAAAACATGGGTCACAAATGTTTAGGGGAAACGCCACACTATCAATCACATAACACAGGCAAGTAACTCATGAATTCATATTGTAGTGCTAAATGTGCTATCACATGCAATATCATACATAAGTGTTCACTAGTTATGCAGTGCAATGAGTAAACGAGAGACGACCCTTGCAATCTGGAGCTGAGTGTCATGGTCCTATTCAGTACTGTTCGGTTATAGTCTGGTTTTATAAAAACATTTAAAACCAAGTTCACTATAACCAGTGGCTCTGATACCAATCAGTCACACCCCCAAAAATACCACAAGTAGAACCCCAGGCGAGGCGTGTGACGTACCAGGACCTAGCCACCAATCACATTGAGCTCATACAGGATTTTAAATAAAAACATTCATTCATTAAGTCAAAGTGTTACATTACATAAAGTATAACTCAACGTTTTCAGCGGAAGCATAAATCATTAGTTACGTATTTCGTAATCCAATCGTATGAAAGTTATCAGACTCCTCTCGTGTTTCCATATGTCTCGACCCATGACCACTCCAGCTTCCCAGACCGTAAGTTCCACGTTCCACATATCTATAACCTGGGAGCATGCAAACAAGTGTATCAGACAACGCTGGTGAGTTCACAGTTTTATGAAAACGTTTGGTTACCAAGTGTGTAATCCAGTTTAATAATAATTCCGAAAGTAATGTTGATAATAACTCGAGTACAATTCAAGATGGCTCCAGATTGTTTTGCCCGTCCCCAATGCCCCCTATCTAAGCATTGTTTATGATTAAGGTCATTAGTTCACGCCCGTCCTCTCAAGTACGGCGTGAGGTTGCCAAGCCTAATAGCGCTATCAACTAATACCCCGTTACCTCTCAGGTAACTATTTAGTAGAAGATGGGACTTAAGGTGATAGGAAATGAGTGTATTATCCAACATCCCAGTTTTTACCCAAAAAGACTTATTCCTCTCAGGAATACCCAATTGATTGTCCCACCCACCGGGACGCATGCTCAAGAAAAGTGAACTCACCTTAGACTGCTCGGTATGTTACGTTGCATTACCCGTTCCAAGTTGGTCAACCAAACCCTATCGAGGTTACCAAAGATGATCAGTTTCGTAAACACATTTCCAAATCACGTATTCAGCAAACCACATGTAACACCATTGTCACGTAACACATAGCAAACACTTAGATTTCATACACGTTCATATCACAAGTTCTCGTTCCAAACAGTAGTTACCAATAAAATCAGTTTCATAATAATTAGATCACGTATTTTCACAGTTTGCATTCATCACAAAGATCACCGTTTATCACAAAGCAAGTACTCAGTTCTCATATAAGTCCACATCCCATGTGTATGTCACATAATAACATTTAACAGATGAATTGGCTATTCACACGAGTCAAATCAAGTTCCTCATTTCTAATTAACACTATTAAAATGCAACAAATAGAGTTTTGAAATCATAAACATTCATCATCACAAACTATACTGTTTAATTATTCACTTACAGCATCTCCACGAAGAACCAATTCTTCGTGGAATGCCTCCTTCACGAAGAACTCTATGGCGAAGAACTATTCTTCGTCGTGGATGAGTATGGCGAAGAACCCAAGTGGTTCGCCAAGAACCTCTCAACAAAGAACCAATTCTTCGTCGAGTTATGTCCTTCACCGGGAAATCTTTCGTCGCTGAATCTCAACAGATAATCACAGTTTCCTTTCTAACCACCATCCCACGATTCCAATAAACACTTTGCCATATTCCGAAACGGATCAAGCATTATGATTTAGTCAATTATTACTCATGTTCATAAGAACCCTAATAGCCGTTCATCATCAGAACTAGTACCCCACAATATTAACATTGATTTACATAACCCTAATCATACACTATTCTTATACAGTCCGGATTATCAGTTTATCAACATACATGATTATCTATCCAGCCGAAAACAAGGATCACCAAGATACACACAAACACCATCATGTTCACAACATATCATCCTAGTCCTCGATCTACAACACGGATACTTCCACACAACGTAAGACAATTCATTATCACACCTATTTATCAAAACTCATGATATCAAACATCACTAACTGTTTTAAACTTCTAACAATCATGTTTCAATCTTATGTATATGTTAGGATCTAGGGCTCACAGAATTGTGTTTGTTTGCATAAATTGACCATTAAGTGCAGCGGAAATGAACACAAACTTTGTGTTTGCTAAGGAAGAAAATAGTTTAGATAAACACATGCTTTTCATAAAGTCGAATGATTACAATACAAACCAAAAGATTATACAACATGCTTACAAACTAAACTCCCCCTCAGCCTGATGCTCCAAGGTTGATTGCATAAGATAAAAGGATTTGAACAGAGGAGAAGAACTCACTCAGTGAATCGAATGTAACAGTACAGGGTACTGTTACATTTATAGGCAAACCAAACCACTGAAGCATCTCAGCTGACGTCACCATGAAAGTGACATCTAACAACCTAACAAACTTTATCCACTGATCTATAAATACTGACCATACAAACACTGATTACATTCTAATCACTGATGTATAAACACTGATTCTTCATTCCACCGATGTAGTCAACCGCTGATGTTGAGCATCAGTGCTTTCTTCAAACGGTGATCAGACCTTGAATGGGCAATGCTTTAACTCTTCAGCAGTGCTTAGATTCCGTCAGTAGATTGAGCTTCAGTCTTTAATCTTCATCAGTACTTTAGTAACAGTTGTCTTATTGATCAGTGCTTTAGAGTCTGTCAGTTGCCAAATAACCACTGTCAAGAGGAAAGCTTAATGCAAACAGCTGATTATGATGAATCCACTGTTGTGAACCAGTTTTGGCTTTCATTATCTGTTCCTCTGGTAGGGTTCAATCCCAACAATCTCCCTCTAGAACAGATAATGCCAAAACTCTTCATTATTCTGGATTTTTATTACTCATCAGAAGTTCCCTAACATGTTCTTTAAATTGAATCTCAAAATCCTGAGAACTTGTATCACCCTCATCCCAACACAGTGTAAGCTCAAGGAGATCTTGTAGATCTTCAACACCCAGGCCTAGTGCTTGATCCCTTGATATGTGCTTAACTTCTCCGTTGGATCTGATCAGGGTCAATACATGGGTCTTTTGGTCAGACATCCATTTTAGTACTTTTGAACATAATGGGTTTCTTGGGAGAGATTTATTCACAGATGAGTTTAGAGATTTTTTCCTTGTGAAGACTTGTGAACTTTTAGCAGACATTTATTTGAAAGCCATTTTTATGACATCATTTGCTGCAGCTATATCTTCTGCAGTCTCTTTTTCAGTCAGCTCTTGTCTCTTCTTTTGATCTAGCTCAATGGCTGTCATATTTGCTGAAGTGTTTGGTGATACAGGTTTGTTTACTACCTTTTTGACAAGGTTTTGAAGTTTTGCTAAGCTATCTTCATTTAAATCCATTTTCTTGATGGATTCTGTAAAGTACTCAGTTTCCTTTTCTTTTTCTTCTTCATTGGTCAACAATTTCCCTTTTTCTTGGTTTATCACAATGATAGGGGTATCTGCTGATGTGAACAGTGGTTTAGGATCAATGACCTGTTTTGGCTTTTTGTGTTCAGGCTTCTTTGGTACATTAGGATCTGTCATTTTCCTTCTTTTCAGCCTTTCATAAGCCTCATCTGTATACTGCTTTGTCCATTTTGCTATGGCTTTAGCAGTATCCACTAACTCCTGTTTCTTTTTCTTGTATTCTGAAGTGAGTTTATCAATGGCCTGTTTGTATTTGCTCCAGTTTTGGAGCTGTTCTTTTCTTACTAGGATCATTCTTGATTCTCTTGATCCTGTTTACCTCATGCTTTAGTGCAATGAGTGGCCATTCACTGAATTGTTCCTCTTTAGCTGAATAGAACTTTTCTTTCATGATGAATTCAAGAAACTCCTTTCTCATTACCTTTTGTAGGGCAGCATCAGGTGGCATATTTGACATGTCTTTGCTCAGGTCTTTTGCATAATCTTCCATTTGTTTAACCTTAGTGAGTAAAAACTCCATTCTTTCAGAAATGGCTTTATCACCTTGATCTTTGCACTCAATTCTAGCTCTTATATCTGCTTGTCTGGCTTTGAGTTTTAGATACTCACTCATGTTTAATGGATTCCTGAAGCCAATGAGAGAAGGAAATCTTCTTTCCCAAGGATCATTTATTGTATAGAATTGTTTCATCTCATCCTTTACAGCTTCCAATTCCAGTGGATATTTCTCAGCAACAGATTCAATTCTAGTGGAGGATATTTGAATGGGTGGTTGTGGATTGATGACATTGTAAGGTGTAGAGGATAAAGGAATAGGTGCTGGTATGTCATCGGCATTCTTCTGAAATTTCCTTTTCCTTGTGTAAAGCTTTTTGGGTGAAGGGGATTTTGGTTGTGATGTAGAAATGTTGAGAGCAGTGGTGGATTGTTAACTGACAGCTGTTGGAACAACTGGTGTTTCAACCTCTGTTGTCATTACGACTACTGATGTGTCAGTAGGTGTCTTCTGCTTTTGAGCAGGTGTTGAAATGGTAGTGATTTGAGTGGTGGAGAGTGTCTAACTAACAGGTGTTGAAACAACTGGTGTTTCAACCACTGTTGTCATTACAACAGATGTTGTAACATCTGTTGTCTTCTGCTTTATGGCAGGAGGTAATGGTGGTGAGTTTGGTTTTAGTGGTGGTGATATGATTATAGATGATGATGATGGTAAAACAATGGTTTTGAAGGTGTGTGGTGAAGTGGTGTGTGTTGAAGTGGTGATTGTTGATACCGGGGATTTAGTCTGGCTATCTTTTTCTGTTTCAATATAAACACCATCCTCAATTCCCTGCTTCCACATCATCAAACACTGCTGACAAAAGTCCTCAAACAGTGGATCAAAGTTAGATGCTTCACATCTGCAGCCCTGACCACTTAATGCCATTGTTCCATACCATGGGGAGTTAATCTTCTTGAAATCTCATCCACCAGACCAAATTATTGGCAACATCAATGAAGGGGTGCTCACAAGAAGTCAATCCCAAAACATTTGTCTTTTTGCTGGTTTTCTATCTCTCCATCAGCCAGTCAAGTACCAAGAGGCACTGAAAGACAACAGCTGGTTAGAAGCCATGTAGGAGGAGCTCCAACAATTCAAAAGACAACAAGTATGGGAGCTTGTACCACTGCCAGAGGGTGTAAGTCCTATTGGCACAAAGCGGGTCTTTAAAAACAAAACTGATGAAAGGGGCATTGTTGTCAAGAACAAAGCCAGGCTTGTGGTTCAAGGTTACAGACAAGAAGAGGGCATTGATTATGATGAAACTTTTGCCCTTGTAGCAAGACTTGAAGCTATCAAATTATTTCTGGCCTTTGCTGTCAACCACAACATCAAGGTGTATCAAATGGATATCAAATGTGCATTCCTCTATGGTAAGATTCAAGAAGAGGTTTATGTCTGTTAACCTCCAGGCTTTGAGGATCCATTTAATGCAAATCATGTCTACAAGCTGAATAAAGCTCTGTATGGCCTGAAACAAGCACCAAGGGCCTGGTATGAAACTCTTTCCACCTTTCTACTTTCCATTGGTTTCACCAGAGGCAGAATTGATAAAACACTGTTTTTAAAATGGAGAGGGAAGGATTTGATGATTGTCCAAATTTATGTGGATGACATCATCTTTGGAAGCATATGTAACAAAATGTGTGAGGAGTTCAGACAACTCATGACAGCTGAGTTTGAAATGAGTGCAATGGGTGAACTCCAGTGTTTTCTTGGTCTCCAAGTAAGACAACTGCAAAATGGCACTTTTATCCATCAAGGCAAATATGCCAAAGAAATTTTAAAGAAATTTGATATGGATGATTGTAAGCCATGCAGTACACCCATTGCAACCAATAAATTAGTCATGTCTGATGAGAAGGATGATTTGGTTGATCAGACCTTATAGAGAAGCATGATTGGGTCTTTATTGTACCTAATTGCATCTAGACCAGACATCATGTTTGCAACATGTGTCTGTGCAAGATCCCAATCAGCCCCTAGAAAGTCAAAGCTTATTGCTGTAAAAAGGATATTCAGATACCTCAAAGGTGCTCCAACACTTGGTATCTGGTATCCAGCTGATGGTAAAATTGAGCTTTTAGGTTTCTCAGATAGTGACTTTGCTGGATGTGATAAGACAAGGAAGTCCACTTCAGGAGGTAATGGTGGTGAGTTTGGTTTTGGTGGTGGTGATATGATTATAAATGATGATAATGGTAAAACAATGGTTTTGATGGTGTGTGGTGAAGTGGTGTGTGTTGAAGTGGTGATTGTTGATACGGGGGCTTTAGTCTGGCTATCTTTTTCTGTTTCAATATAAACACCATCCTCAATTCCCTTCTTCTTCCACTTGATTTTCTCCCCCTTTTTGGCATTATCTGGAAAGGGTTTATTCATGAAGAGGACAGTGGGAGGAACGTTTCCAGTGGTGCTTTGGATGTGAGCTTTGATAGCTTTGATGTCTGCTTGAGTATCTTTAAACCTTGACTCCATCATGTTTGTCAGCATTTGTACATGTATTGCATGCTGCTGACCAGCCATTTGTTTTTGTTGTAGGAGCAGGGGTTGAAATAAGTTCCAGAGCTCATTTGCAGCAGGTGCTTGTGGTGGAGCAGGTGCTTGAGGTGGAACAGAAGCGGGTTGCACTTTTTTAGCTTTTAATAGCTGTTGAACCATATCTTTAATTTCGGTGACAGATGTTTCGAGATTTTCAATTCTGCCCGTCAATTCCTGATATTTTAAATCATCACTCAAGTTAATGGGATCATCTGATTCCCCACCAGGAGTGGTTGTACCAATGTGTGACTTAGGAAATGAATCCCAAAAGTCATTCATTGATGCCCCTTGTTCTTGGTACTGGGGTCTTCTTCCTTCAGCACTTGATAGCCTTTTGAAGGTACCAGTGGTCATAACCAATTCACTGGTGGTTCTCAGAGGTGCTATGGAAGGAATTGCCTTCAAGGGAGTCTTATGAATGTAACCACTGTCCAAATGTAAACCAGTGGGTTCAACATTTGTAGTGGCTGCTCCACTTGAACTACTGTCAGGAATTACTTGTAATCCCTACAGTGTAACCTCCTCAGATGTTGCTGGGATAGCAGAGGTATAAGTATCAGACCCAGTCACTTGTGGGAGTGTACTCTCAATGATAGGTGATTGAGAGGAACTGGTTTGTGTCTGAACTACATCAATTGCATGCAACAAGGGCAATATTGTTTGTGGTAATGAAAGGGGTGAAGATATGGGTGTTGAAAGAGACATGTCCTTGGGATTAGGACTGAGGAAGATGGATCCAATTAGGTTCAGAGCTTCATATTGTGGGGTCCATGTGTTTACAACCTGATCCTTTTGTGAGGATGCAGGAGGAGTTTGTGGCAAAGGTGGAGATCTTTCTTCCGTCTGCTGTGAGGAAGTAGCAGCAGTGGTTATAGGTGACATTTGTGTTGTCACTGGCAGTGGCTCTGGGATCTCATCTTTCAGAGGTGCCTTTGTTTTGGGTTTGGGGGGCTTTCTAGATGTTTTCTTTTTGGTCTTTTTGGCATTGGTAGGTGTGGGTTTCAAAGCAGTGGTTGTGCTGTTATGATCACTTGGAGCAGTGGGCTCAGCAGCCGATACCTGAGGAGCAGTGTCATTTGCAAAATTCTGCCCAGGCACCTCTGCTTTTGTTTTTGAAGGTGTTAACATTCTATAGAATGTTTCAGGTGTTAAACTATTTATTTGAAAATAAACACCTTGTTTGAGCAAATTTTCATTTTCCTTTCCAAATTTTTGTTTAAGATAGTAGCTTAGAAACCTTGGAAAGAGCAAAAATGATTTGCTATCAACATTCTTTACCAGATCATCAAAGATCTCCTGGGAATAGTTAAAATTTTCATTGTTTAAAATAGCATAACCCAGGCATTGAATCTTTAATGGTATTTCGTTAAAAGCAGTTGTTTTATTTGAAACACACATCAAAGGGGTGTGAAATAAAAACCTAGGTGCAGAAGGAAAGAAACCTTTTTGTAAGGTATCTCTTTTTGGTTGTTCTGCATAACCCCTTTTTAGGAAATCAGTTTTCAACTCAGTTTTAGAAAAAGAAGTTTTACCTTTCTGATCATCGAGTTTAAAGACTTCTGAGATTGATTGTGGAGTAATTTGAATCGCTTTACCCTGTATAGAGGAGTTAATGGCTATGACGATGTCTCCTTGTTTTTCAAGGGTAGCATTTTTCCAGAACTCTCTCTGGGTTTGTTGGTAAATAGGAGCATTTGCTGTTAGGAAAGTTTTGTACTTTGATGCAGATATGGTGTCAATGATGGAATCGAAGGTGTGTGTGGTAGTGGGTTTTGTGATTAAACCCACATAATTGTGAGGAGATTTGTATGGGATTTCAATGGGTTCAGTGGCCATTTAAGTGGCGTCTTTGGAAGCAGAGGATGAGGATGATTTTGATTTTGATTTTGATTTTGATTTTGATTTTGATTTCGTCATTTTGATGAAGAAGATCAAAGAATGATTTGTGATGAAGAATGGGAAACTGCTTTGAGAAGAGAATTTTTGGAATTCAATTCGACAGTGTAAAAACCTGTTTGGGGTTTTAGTCAGGGTTTTATTTAGGGAAAAAGTGAATACTGATGTGGCAGCGGTTATTTTGATCTGATGGCTAGAAATTGACCACGTGCCAACCTCTGATGAAAAGATGGATGATGGGGGACAGATGTTTTAAGAGCCACTGATGAAAGAAACATCAGCGGTTACAACGGTAACAAATGAAACAGTGGGTGATTTTCACTATCAGTGGATAGTACATCAGTGGATAAGACACTGATTTTGAACAACAGTGCTTATCAAGTATATGAGAGGACAAAGGTTGACTTTCAGCAGTGGACAATGTTTAGGAAACACATGTTTGAATAGAGCAGTGGTTAAGAAACAGAGGTATAGCTTTTAACAAAAGATTTTAGCATTTGCTGCTCAGATGAAGAGAATGATTTTGTCTTGTGTTACCACAATATCATGTCCAACATCTGTTGATAGTGATTTGTGAAGTGTCTGCAAGAATGCTATACTTAACAACATACATTTTAGATGCACATTGTCAAGCTTAATATGTCAGCAGATTTTACAGGAATTGGTATTCAAGGTTTTGCCACAGGTCTATTTCCAGATTTGAAGCTTTTATAAAATCCTTGACAGTGGTTTAATGCCCTAGATGATGAAAACTCTTTTACAATGGCTACTCACTTTGAGTCAACATTTTTAATTATGACATGAGTATCCACGTATTTTTAAGCTCTATTAGCAATCAATCTTTGATCTGAATTAAGAACAAACTTGAACTTGACATGACCTTGACACCTTTACCATTTCCTTTTGATCAATTTTCAAGGATAGTATTACCACACAAAAATAAGGGTTTTACATCCTGTCAGGAGATGGAACTTTTATCATCAAAAATAGATAAAAGTACAAAATATATCATTCCAAAAAAATGAATAATATATCCTGTTTTATTTAGAAAAACCTTTTCAAGAAAAATAATTAAAGGTTATTCTGAAAACAACATCAAAAAGGATCTGGTATATATTCAATAAAGACGCATGATCACATCATTCTTCAAGTTTTAAGAAAGTAGTCAATGATGATAATTGTTTGAGATCACTTCCTTGTTAATTGATTGCAAAAATGAGGAGACATGTACACATAAATTTTGAAAGTCTTGTCATAGACTTTTGTTACCATGTGATGACACTGAAAAACTTGCCTACTCCTCTTTTGAGTTGAATCACTAGTGACACTATTTTTACCTGAACTTCCCTGAATCAATAAATGCACACATCTGCTTAATAACCATTGCTTACCCAATTTTGAACTCTTAAGTGTTTTTCATTTATACTCTTTTCTTTTGACTTCAAAAGTTTTGAGATAAACTCACTTATGAGTTTTGTGATTTTTCTTTTTCCCTTTTTACCCTACCCATTCATAAGTACTAAAATACTTACTGGGAGGTGTTTATTGAAGAAATACCTAGACCCAAATCATTTTACAGCAATGTTTGGAAAGACTTTGGACATTCTTACATATGCTTATGTGAAATCTCACATTACATATGATTAGTCCGTTTTTCATCTGATTTTCTTAATGTGTTCTTAACAAAGTTGATTTTGACCCTTTTCAACAGGATCCTCAACCTGTTTTTCAACACATAAGATTCAATAACTAAAGTTTTCATTTCCCTCCTTTTATGTTAACAAAAACACTAATGTTTTTATGAAACTAGGTATTTGTTGACCAGAGGTTCACACCTTAGTATCAAACATGATGGAAACAGTACAAACTTCAGATCGACACTTGAAATCAATTTTGTAAAGGAACCAATTATACCATAGTCATCAGCCATTTTTCAGATCTGAAAACTATTGGTGTTTTATGTATGATATCACTTGTTATGAGAAGTTTGTGTGTCTTATGACATCTTGGTTGTTTTACAGAGTTTTTGAATAATCATTTTGAGCATGATTTCTCATTACTCTGTTTTTCAACTAAATACAATCAACCTTAGTATCAATGAATTTTGAGCTGAACTGTTATGTCAAATTGACTGTTAGATCGAATTTGACTGTCTAGGCTCTGATACCAATTGTTAGGATCTAGGGCTCCCGGAATTGTGTTTGTTTGCATAAATTGATCATTAAGTGCAGCGGAAATGAACACAAACTTTGTAAACACAACTCAGGAAGAAAATAGTTTAGATAAACACATGCTTTTCATAAAGTCGAATGATTACAATACAAACCAAAAGATTATACAACATGCTTACAAACTAAACTCCCCCTCAGCCTGATGTTCCAAGGTTGATTGCACAAGATGAAAGGATTTAAACAGAGGAGAAGAACTCACTCAGTCAATCAAATGTAACAGTACAGGGTACTGTTACATTTATAGGCAAACCAAACCACTGAAGCATCTCAGCTGACGTCACCATGAAAGTGACATCTAACAACCTAACAAACTTTATCCACTGATCTATAACTACTGACCATACATACACTGATTACATTTGTGACACCCCAGGAAAACCAGTAAACGATACAACTCACCTAGCTTCCTCAGTAACCGCATGCCAAATTTCGGGACAAAATTTCTTTCAAGTTGGGGATAATGTGACAACTCGAGTTTCCGACATTTCACTTTCGCATTTATTGCATGTAAACTGTTAGTTGTTTGATTAATTACTTTGTAACCGTGCACTGTACACTGGGTCATAGTTCAGATAATTGTTTGTTTGTGCATGCTTATGTGTTTGGATGTTTAAGTGTATACGTTGTGACATATTTAAGTAACATGATAACCCACTAGACGAAACGAGTAGACGAAACAAGAGTGTTTGCCATTAAACAGCCAGACGAAACACTGATGTGTTTCGCCATAGCACATTACAACGAAACACGTTTGTTTCACCACCCTTTGATTCGTCGAAGCAAAATGTCTCGCTAGCCCAAAGCCCAGTATAGGCCCAAACCTTATGCGTAATTATATAATTAGTTTAGGTGTACGGTTACCAAAAACTCTCAAACCTTAGATCTCTCCATCCCTGCAACCGACGGCATCAACATCATCAGTGAATCATTCGGATCCTTTGTTCAAGTTACCATACATCTCGGTCGGTAAAAGAAATCATTACTACTCTTATTATGATTGATCAATATCCTTAGCTTTGCATGTGTGATGTCTTGAGAATGTAACCAATCGGATAAGGATCCTTCATAATTGACGGCTATTGTTCTTATACTTGCGTGTGATTGTCAAAAGCATGTGTTTGTTATTTGTGTTTTTAAATTGCGTATGCTGAGTGTCCATTGGTTGAGTTGTCGGCTGGATCATTGTTGGTCCAATAAAAAAAAAAAAAAATATAGAGGCTCACTAAATACTCAAATATATCAAAAGTCAATTGTGCATACATGTGATTTTTTTTAATTGTCGGCCACTGTACTCTTTTGGTCCAATAACATTGTTTGCAAAATTTATTCATAGTAGGCTTGCACGTGAATTGTCAGTTTATATTGTGATTAATATTGTGAGTCATGTGGGTTGTATGTGTGTGTGCCATTGGGTCAATTTTCGGTGGGAACAAAAATGGTCCAATCAAAATAGTAGCACCATTACACCAAAAGTCAGTGCATGTGGGGTAGTCGGCAATTAGCGATAAGGGAGGGTTCAATCAGCTGAGTTATATGGCGGTCCAATGAGGATTGGCAGCGGCTGATGGATGTCGGCCGCTAGGCTTTTAGTTTTTTTTGTGATATTGTTTGTTAATTGCTAGAGCAGCTAAGGGTTCGACGAAACATAGGCATTGGCGAAACACAATTCTATGACGAAACCGATACGGCGAAACACATTGTGTGTCGCCGAGACTAATCATGACAAAACAACCTGACGAATCAACACATTGTGTTTCATCGGAGAGGGGCACGGCGAAACAGGGGGCGTTTCGCCGATTGGTTAATTTGCACAGTAACTTGGTTAAGTTCTGTTAAAAGTTAGCTGGAATTATTAACAACTGTTAACTGATACGCATGACCTATATGAACTTGAACACGTGCCTTATGTTATTTGTGATTGCTAGACCAACACTACTGTGATTGTATATGCTTACATGGAATTAGTGAATATAAACTGATTATGTATACGTGCGTACTCTAGGACTTGATTGACTAACTGTGAGCACATAACTTAGCATACCGAGCAAACCAAGGTGAGTTCACACTCTTACTAAGGCATGGGATTCCCGGGGTAGGGAATGGGATTGTCGATGAATTGTACTTGCATGGTTATGGGAAATACTACTAGACTAGTGATACCTGGGGAAACCCCCACTACTCTTCGCACACATGTCTGTAATGGCCGCGATACTGATACTGTTCTTCGCACACATGCCTGGTATGGCCGCGATACTTATACTAATCTTCGCACACATGCCTGGAGGGCCGCGATAAAAATAAAACTAGTCTACCATACATGGGAAACCCCCACTAATCTTCGCACATGCCTGGAGGGCCGCGGTCTAATTAATAACGATACATGGGTTACCAAACAAACAAACGATTTATGAAACGAACATTATTACTAAACAACCCACTGTGAACTCGCTCAACTAGTTGTTGACTCTCTGTTACATGCCTTGCAGGTCGTTAGGTACAATAGGAGCTTGCACTGGGAGGCGCGGTCGTTGTGGACAAGGATCGTGAATGCTTTGCTAAACATTTATGATTGGTGGCTTGATCCTGGTCAGTCACGCCTCCAAGCGGTGATACTCCGCGTGTGGGTTTTAGGGGTGTGACAGATTGGTATCAGAGCCATTGGTTATAGAGAACATGGTTTTAATATGGGGAAAACGTTTTTATTAAAACTAGACTATAACCAGTACAGTGCTTAACGATCCACAACGACGCTTCGCTCCACGTGCAAGACTCAACATCCTAGGTAATACGGTTTATGTTTATTGCCTACATGCTAGAATTACATAGAACTTTGCTCGTGGTATGCTTAGATTACATTGCCTATTATATGCTATTGCTTGAAAACACTTATGTGCTTGCTCTCTTCTGTCATCGCACTTTCGCGAACCTTTCTCACTTATGTTGCCTTTGATATGAAGATCAATGGCTGGACGTATTAACTTGACACAAGCCCAGTTGACGGCTCTCATCAACGAACAGGTTGTTGCGGCACTTGCAGCCGCACAAGCAGGTAGCATACCCTGCAGTCGTGACTTACGCTAGGATCATTCGATCCTACATTCCTAAACCAACTCTTGTGATTAATCTTGTTATGTTCTTATACCCAATAGGTCAGCACGCTCAGCCACCTGTCTGCACTTTCAAGAATTTCATGGACTGTCGTCCAAGTACCTTCAGTGGCACGGAGGGAGCGGTAGGACTCCTCCACTGGTTCGAAAAGCTCGAGTCTGTGTTTGAAATGTGTGAATGCCCTGAGGCTCGCAGGGTGAAGTACGCCACTGGCACACTGGAAGGAATCGCGCTAACTTGGTGGAATGCGCAAGTTCAACTCTTAGGATTGGCAGCTGCTAACGCCACTCCTTGGAATGATTTCAAGGAGCTGATCAAAAGGGAATACTGCACACGTGACGACATCCACAAGCTAGAAGTGGAGTTCTTTCATTTGAAAATGACTGGATCTGAAATTGAAGCCTATACTAAACGGTCAAACGAACTGGCCGTCCTATGTCCAACTATGGTGGACCCTCCTATCAGACGCATTGAGTTGTACCTCAAAGGGCTGGCACCCGAAATTCAGAGCCACGTAACATCGGCCAATCTTAATAACATCCAGGATATTCAGCGTCTCGCTCATCACCTCACGGATCAGGCAGTAGAACTAGACATGCTGCCTAAACGTATCAGTGCTGCCGGTGCTACTACTTCCGCTACCCCCAATGACAACAAGCGGAAATGGGATGGGGATTCCAGTAAAGGTTCAGCCACAGCTCAGTCTCAAGTTCAGCAGCACAAGACAGATAACTACCAAAGCCCCGGTCAGCAATCTTCGGGCAATCAAAGACAAGGTGCATATCGGGGAAATCTCCCAAGGTGCAATACTTGCAACAAGCACCACAACGGCCAGTGCAACAAAGGTCGCTGTCAGCGGTGCCTCAAGATGGGTCATGAGGCTAAAGATTGTAGAAGCTCGCGACCTGCAAACCAGAATCAGCAACAACAGCCACCTGCTCCACGAAACCAGCAGCAACAACAGCAGCGAGGAAACAGAGGATGCTATCAATGTGGTGCTGAAGGCCACTTCAAACGCGACTGCCCCCAGTTAAACCGGAACCAGAACAACAACAATAACAACAATCAGGGCAACGACAACAACAACAACGGGGGAAACAATAATGGCAATGATGCTAGGGGTCGAGTGTTCGTGCTGGGGCAGGGTGACGCAAGAAATGATCCTAACGTGGTTATGGGTAAGTTTCTTCTCGACAACTTTTATGTTACTGTATTGTTTGACTCGGGTGCGGATACAATTTATGTGTCTCTAAAAGTTAGTCAAATGTTAAAACGTGCACCCACACCCTTAAACACCAAACATGTCGTAGAGTTAGCAAATGGTAAAAGTGTAGAAGCCTCTCATGTAATTAAAGGTTGTAACATCGTCTTAGCCGGTCAGACTTTCTCTATCGACCTCATTCCTATAGTTCTGGGTAGCTTCGACATCGTTATCGGTATGGATTGGTTGTCCCGGCAACAAGCAGAGATCTTATGCAAGGAGAAGATCGTTCGTATTCCACGTCCTGATAAAGAACCTCTCGAAATTCAAGGCGACAAGAGTGGTGCAGTAGTCGGTATCATCTCCTTTCTAAAGGCCCAGAAGTGTTTGCGAAAGGGTCACACTGCCATTTTGGCACTTGTTACTGATGCATCAACAAAGGAAAAGAGTTTAGAAGAGATCCCAGTGGTACGTGATTTTCCCCAAGTGTTTCCTGAAGACTTACCTGGTCTACCGCCTCACCGTCAGGTCGAATTTCAAATCGAATTAGCTCCTGGAGCAGCACCTATCGCTCGGGCACCGTATCGCTTAGCTCCAACCAAACTGGAAGAACTGTCAAAGCAATTGCAAGAGCTCTTGGATAAGGGCTTTATTCGTCCTAGCTCTTCGCCCTTGGGAGCTCCAGTACTGTTTGTGAAGAAGAAAGATGGAACATTCAGGATGTGCATAGACTACCGTGAACTCAACAAAGTGACTGTAAAGAATCGTTATCCTCTTCCACGCATCGACGACTTGTTCGATCAGCTGCAAGGGTCGAGCTACTACTCCAAGATTGATCTGAGGTCGGGTTATCATCAGCTGAGGGTCCGGGATGAGGACGTCTCCAAAACAACATTCAGAACTCGTTATGGCCACTACGAGTTTCTTGTCATGCCATTTGGGTTAACGAACGCGCCCGCAGTATTCATGGATTTAATGAACAGAGTGTGCAAGCCGTACCTAGACAAGTTCGTCATCGTTTTCATCGACGATATTCTGATCTACTCTAAGAGTCAGGAGGAACACGAGCAACATCTACGTCTTATCTTGGAACTCCTTCGAAAGGAACAACTGTACGCCAAGTTTTCAAAGTGCGACTTCTGGCTTCGTGAAGTTCACTTTTTGGGCCATGTGGTTAACAAGGATGGGATTCATGTTGATCCATCTAAGGTAGATTCGATCAGAAACTGGCCTGCACCGCGTACACCAACAGAAATACGCCAATTCTTGGGTTTGGCGGGTTATTACAGGCGATTCATCAAAGACTTCTCAAAGATTGCTCAGCCGCTTACGCTACTGACACAGAAGGGTGTCACTTATCGTTGGGGTAATACGCAGGAATCAGCTTTTCTGCACTTAAAGGATAGGCTATGCAGCGCACCTATTCTCTCATTGCCAGAGGGCACAGACGATTTCGTGATCTACTGTGACGCGTCGATTCAGGGTCTTGGTTGTGTTTTGATGCAAAGGGATAAAGTTATTGCTTACGCTTCGCGCCAACTTAAGGTTCACGAGCGGAACTACACTATGCATGATTTAGAACTTGGAGCTGTTTTTTTCGCGCTTAAGATATGGCGACACTACCTGTACGGTACCAAGTGCACCATTTACACCGATCACAGGAGTCTCGAGCATATCTTCAAGCAGAAGGAATTGAACATGAGGCAACGTCGATGGGTCGAGCTACTGAATGATTATGAATGCGCTATCAAGTACCATCCAGGCAAAGCCAACGTCGTGGCTGACGCGCTCAGTCGGAAGGATACAACATCTAGACGTGTACGAGCCCTACAACTTACTATTCAATCTAGTCTTCCCGCACAGATACGAGAAGCTCAGTTAGAAGCATTAAAACCAGAAAACGTCAAGGCTGAAGCCTTACGCGGATCAAGGCAGTGATTAGAACAAAAGGAGGATGGCACGTACTATGTAACGGGGCGTATTTGGGTCCCACTATACGGTGGTTTGCGGGAACTTGTGATGAATGAAGCACACAAGTCTCGCTACTCGGTACATCCAGGTTCAGATAAAATGTACCACGATCTTAGAACAACGTATTGGTGGCCAAGCATGAAGGCCCTCATCGCAACTTACGTCGGCAAGTGTTTGACTTGTGCGAGAGTCAAAGTCGAGTACCAGAAACCATTAGGCCTACTTCAGCAACCAAAGATACCACAATGGAAATGGGAGGAAATTTCCATAGATTTTGTTACTGGCCTACCTAGATCTCAGCGGGGTAACGATACTATTTGGGTGATCGTGGATCGAGTCACAAAGTCTGCTCACTTCTTAGCTATCAAGGAAACAGACAAGTTCTCTACCTTAGCAGACATCTACTTAAAGGAAGTGGTTTCGAGGCACGGAGTGCCAACCTCCATTATTTCGGATCGTGATGCACGATTCACTTCAGAACTGTGGCAAGCGATGCATAAATCTTTTGGCTCACGGCTAGACATGAGCACAGCTTATCATCCTCAGACGGATGGGCAGTCTGAGCGCACGATTCAAACCTTAGAAGACATGTTTCGGGCATGTGTTATTGATTTTGGCAGCAGCTGGGAAAAGCATCTCCCTTTGGTAGAGTTCTCATACAATAACAGTTATCACACCAGCATACAAGCCGCTCCATTCGAGGCATTATATGGACGTAAGTGTCGGTCACCTCTCTGTTGGGCAGAGGTGGGGGATAGTCAAATCACAGGCCCAGAAATGGTAGTTGATGCTACAGAACGAATTGCACAGATACGACAACACATGGCGGCGGCTCGCGACCGTCAGAAAAGTTACGCTGATAAGCGCAGGAAACCACTCGAGTTTCAAGTTGGGTATCGAGTGCTACTCATAGTCTCACCTTGGAAGGGTGTGGTTCGTTTTGGTAAACGAGGCAAACTCAATCCGCGGAATGTCGGACCGTCCGAGATCATTGAAAGAATAGGCAAAGTGGCCTACAAACTGAACCTACCAGCAGAACTCGGTGCAGTTCATAACGTTTTCCACGTGTCGAATCTGAAGAAGTGTCTGTCAGATGAGACCCTCATAATTCCCTTGAAGGAACTCACTATCGACGAACAGTTGCATTTCGTCGAGGAACCTGTTGAAATCACGGACCGGGATGTTAAGGTCCTCAAGAACACTAGAATACCTCTTGTTCGAGTTCGTTGGAACTCCCGTCGTGGCCCAGAGTATACCTGGGAACGAGAAGACCAAATGGAACTCAAATATCCCCAGTTATTCGAAAACCGTGCAACCGCTACTGAGGCTGAAGCTACTACAGAATTTCGGGACGAAATTCCAAATCAACGGGGGGATGATGTGACACCCCAGGAGAACCAGTAAACGATACAACTCACCTAGCTTCCTCAGTAACCGCATGCCAAATTTCGGGACGAAATTTCTTTCAAGTTGGGGATAATGTGACAACTCGAGTTTCTGACATTTCACGTTCGCATTTATTGCATGTTGACTGTTAGTTGTTTGATTAATTACTTTGTAACCGTACACTGTACACTGGGTCATAGTTCAGATAATTGTTTGTTTGTGCATGCTTATGTGTTTGGATGTTTAAGTGTATACGTTTTGACATATTTAAGTAACATGATAACCCACTAGACGAAACGAGTAGGCGAAACAAGAGTGTTTGCCATTAAACAGCCAGACGAAACACTGATGTGTTTCGCCATAGCACATCACAACGAAACACGTTTGTTTCGCCACCCTTTGATTCGTCGAAGCAAAATGTCTCGCCGACCCAAAGCCCAGTATAGGCCCAAACCTTATGCGAATTAGTTTAGGTGTACGGTTACCAAAAACTCTCAAACCCTAGATCTCTCCATCCCTGCAACCGACGACATCAACATCATCAGTGAATCATTCGGATCCTTTGTTCAAGTTACCATACATCTCGATCAGTAAAAGAAATCATTACTACTCTTATTATGATTGATCAATATCCTTAGCTTTGCATGTGTGATGTCTTGAGAATGTAACCAATCGGATAAGGATCCTTCATAATTGACGGCTATTGTTCTTATACTTGCGTGTGATTGTCAGAAGCATGTGTTTGTTATTTGTGTTTTTAAATTGCGTATGCTGAGTGCCCATTGGTTGAGTTGTCGGCTGGATCATTGTTGGTACAATCAAAAAAAAAAAAAAATAGAGGCTCACTAAATACTCAAATATATCAAAAGTCAATTGTGCATACATGTGATTTTTTTAATTGTCGGCCACTGTACTCTTTTGGTCCAATAACATTGTTTGCAAAATTTATTCATATTAGGCTTGCACATGAATTGTCAGTTTATATTGTGATTAATATTGTGAGTCATGTGGGTTGTATGTGTGTGTGCCATTGGGTCAATTTTCGGTGGGAACAAAAATGGTCCAATCAAAATAGTAGCACCATTACACCAAAAGTCAGTGCATGTGGGGTGGTCGGCAATTAGCGATAAGGGAGGGTTCAATCAGCTGAGTTATATGGCGGTCCAATGAGGATTGGCGGCGGCTGATGGATGTCGGCCGCTAGGCTTTTAGTTTTTTTTTTGTGATATTGTTTGTTAATTGCTAGAGCTGCTAAGGGTTCGACGAAACATAGGCATTGGCGAAACACAATTCTATGACGAAACCGATACGGCGAAACACATTGTGTTTCGCCGAGACTAATCATGACAAAACAACCAGACGAATCAACACATTGTGTTTCGTCGGAGAGGGGCACGGCGAAACAGGGGGCGTTTCGCCGATTGGTTAATTTGCACCGTAACTTGGTTAAGTTCTGTTAAAAGTTAGCTGGAATTATTAACAACTGTTAACTGATACGCATGACTTATATGAACTTGAACACGTGCCTTATGTTATTTGTGATTGCTAGACCAACACTACTGTGATTGTATATGCTTACATGGAATTAGTGAATATAAACTGATTATGTATACGTGCGTACTCTAGGACTTGATTGACTAACTGTGAGCACATAACTTAGCATACCGAGCAAACCAAGGTGAGTTCACACTCTTACTAAGGCATGGGATTCCCGGGGTAGGGAATGGGATTGTCGATGAATTGTACTTGCGTGGTTATGGGAAATACTACTAGACTAGTGATACCTGGGAAACCCCCACTACTCTTCGCACACATGCCTGTAATGGCCGCGATACTGATAATGTTCTTCACACACATGCCTGGTATGGCCGCGATACATATACTAATCTTCGCACACATGCCTGGAGGGCCGCGATACAAATAAAACTAGTCTACCATACATGGGAAACCCCCACTAATCTTCGCACACATGCCTGGAGGGCCGCGATGTAATTAATAACGATACATGGGTTACCAAACAAACAAACGATTTATGAAACGAACATTATTACTAAACAACCCACTGTGAACTCGCTTAACTAGTTGTTGACTCTCTGTTACATGCCTTGCAGGTCGTTAGGTACAATAGGAGCTTGCACTGGGAGGCGCGGTCGTTGTGGACAAGGATCGTGAATGGTTTGCTAAACATTTATGACATTACATACTTATGAATGTGTTGGGTTTACTTTTATGCTTCCGCTAAACTTTAAGATTATACTTGTGTTTTGAAAACACCATTCATATTGGTTTGGTTAAATTACATTTACGTTTGCTATTTACATTTAATGTTCAATATGATTGGTGGCTTGATCCTGGTCAGTCACGCCTCCAAGCGGTGATACTCCGCGTGTGGGTTTTAGGGGTGTGACAACATTCTAATCACTGATGTATAAACACTGATTCTTCATTCCACTGATGTAGTCAATCACTGATGTTGAGCATCAGTGCTTTCTTCAAAGGGTGATCAGACCTTGAATGGTCAGTGCTTTAACTCTTCAGAAGTGCTTAGATTCCGTCAGTAGATTGAGCTTCAGTCTTTAATCTTCATCAGTACTTTAGTAACAGTTGTCTTATTAATCAGTGCTTTGAAGTCCGTCAGTTGCCAAATAAACACTGTCAAGGGGAAAGCTTAATGCAAACAGCTGATTATGATGAATCAACTGTTGTGAACCAGTTTTGGCTTTCATTATATGTTCCTCTAGTAGGGTTCAATCCTAACAGTATACACACACAAATCCATGTGTAACTACGTAACCGAGATCAACAATTTACACAATTTAATTTTGTGGTGAATCGTACTAACCGTGATATGTAAGGATGAAAAGATGTTTGGAACGAGAGGGGGGGAGCTTCGTAGAACCCCCACTGCCGTCGATCTCGAAAAGGGGAAACAAGAATGCTAGGGTTTTTTGCTCTTGTGTTTTGCAAAGATATCAAAACCCAAGCCACACACAATAATGTGCGTGTATATGCTTTCAAAATGGGTGAGTCGGGCCTAGCCTTTGGGCTCTGATATGGGCCGAGAACCTTCCCGGTGAAGAACCTTCTTCGCCAAGAAGCGTTTATGACGAAGGACCTTCTTCGTCAGGAGGTGAAGTTGGCGAAGAATTCCAGTTATTCGCCAAAGTTATGAGCATGAACACATAAACACGAACACATTATGTCTAAGCATTAAACAACTCTTAAGTTTTCATATAACAACCAATCATAGCAATACTTACATCATTTATATAAAAAGCACAAGCTACAACGCAAGATTGTGAAACAAGTGATGCGTAGAGGAAAGACCTTGAAATCTCGGGTTGTCACACCAAATATTATCGTTTGTTTTTCTATCGGATACTAATGTGCTATGGAACCGGGATCTTGAAAAGCTGAACCTTAAGAGGAACCAAACAGGACTTGCGACCCTTCTCAAGAAGACACCTATGGAACTCTAAAAGGCTGTTACGAACATCGGTTATCTAGACTCCCTCACGGTAATCTAACTTTCTAAGAAAAGTGACCAAAAGTGATTAACTACCTCACAGTCGAAAATCTAAGGCAAATGTGGAACTTGATTTGGTTCAATAGATAAGAAATTGGCAAGGCAACTAAAACGGGCTTCCCACAAAGACCTAATCCTAGCAATTTACCAACCTAGACATATCAAAAAGCTAGCACCTCACAGTGACTAGAGTTAGTTTCATACCCCAACCGATGGCGGAAACATCGGAGTGAGACGGAAACGAGATTGCTCATTGTATCATATCACTAATTGCGACAATAAATTAAATTCAATTGCATAAATTCTAAATGAATACGTTGTTCCAAATAAATACAATCAAAATTGTAACAAACATGACATGAAATACAAAATGGTTTATTTGTTTAGGTGTGTATCTAAGTCCACCTTAACTTGTTTCTTCGTGTCATCATCTATCAGCCTGCAACATGTATTAAAATATTATCAACCAGGAAGGCTTCCCGGGTGGGTTGAAGGGTTGCAATTCCTCTTTCGGTTGGAAACTTGACAATACCTTGACCAACTGAAACAGCTATACCAAACTCACTTTGCCCCGGCCTTCCGATGATAACATCATAGCTGGAAGGCATGTTGATTACCAAAAAGCTGATTGGTTTGGTTCTTTCCATTTTCCTTCTTTGAAGCAAATATCAAGTGTTAGTTGGCCCAAAGGCTTGATGGGGATGTCAGCAATACCTTTAATAGAGGACTCAGCTGGTTGAAGCCTTGAACGCTCATTGTTGCTGAGTCGATAGAAATACTTCTCGAACATTATCTCAGTTGCTGCCCCCGTATCAATGTAAGGTTTGCTTGTTTTGATGATTCCCACAATGGCTTCCACTACCAAAGGGTTCGAGAGAAGTCCCTTTTCAGGTGGTGGGAAGCAAGCACATTGAAGCTCCCAAGCCTCCAAGCGTTGATGTTTATGGGAGGTTTCTCCATCAAGGTTCACCACGTTCACCTCTTTGCTTTTTCCATCAGCCATTTTGTCTTTCACCCCTTTAACCAAATGGGCAAGTTCTCCAGACTTAACGGCTTCCTCAATTCTTTTCTTGAGTTGAAAACAGTCGTTGGTGTGATGGCCTTTTTCTTCATGGAACTCACAAAATTAAGTGGAGTTTTCATTTCTTTTGCTCTTGGGCAAAGGTCAGGGTGGTCGGAAGCTATACTTTACTTCTTTAGTGGCAACGATTTCTTGTGGAGTTTTGGTTAAGGCTGTGAAGTTCACAGTCTTTTCCCTGATTGAAGGGTTCCTGCCTTCAGACCTTCGTGGATCTGAGTTCCTGGAACGTTTGTCATAGGAGCCATAGTTTCTTCTCTTTCTATTGGGGCTGTTACTTCTCCAGCTAGGACCCCTTTTTCTTTGTTCCATGATATCGACGACTTCCTCCCCCCGGATGTGAGCTTCAGCCCTTCTAAGGGCTTCTTCAAGGGTTTTGGGTAGGCACTTGTTAAAGTCGCTGGTGAGATACTTGGAGGTGATTACATTCATGAAGCCTGCAACCCTCATCTTTTCGTCAGCACCCACGTATGTTAACCCTTCTTTCTTGTATCTTTTGATGAAATCTCGAAGGATTTCATCATCCCGTTACTTGATTTGGAAGATCACGGTCGCATCTTTGACATGCCTCCTTTGTTGTGAAAAGTTGGCCAAGAAGCCTTTGCTCAAATCGTCGAAGGTTCGAATGCTTTTGTCTGGTAAATCATTGAACCAAATCTGGGCAGACCCTACAAGGGTTTGCATAAACATAAGGCAACACCCGACGTTGGACCACTTCTTAATTCTTGTAGTCCCAGTAAAGATTTGGAGGTGATCTTCGGGATCTTCTGTCCCGTCATATGTTCTTATGTGAGATGGCAACTTAATCCGAGTTTGGAAATCATAGTCAGCAATTTGTTGAGAAAAAAACCGGACAAATTGCTTGGCTTGTATGGTTTGGCGAGATCTTTTTCTGCTCTCAAGGCCGGATGGTTGTTTGTGTTCCCTTGAGTGGCAAGCACTTGGTTAATGAAGTGCTGCCAAGGGAAATTTGCCATCATCTGAGCCATCATCTGTGGCATGAGTTTAAAGCCTTGAAGGCTTTCTGGTGCAACCATGTAGTTCATTCCCATAGGGGTACTCATGGCAGCACTTCGTGCCAAGGGAAGAACGGACAAAGCTTGCTCCCATGTAGTAGACACAGGAGGTGGAAGGCTTGAAATTGATGACTGAAGCAACTGATCCAAGGTTAAATCGTGTCCTAACGGTGCACCGGTTGCCACCGGCTGGGAAGAGAACAAAGGAAAGGTGGTTGGATCTGGCCTTACAACTACATACGGACCTGGATTTGGAGGAGGGTGACTAGGACCAGCTTCATTTCTTGACACGATAGGTTGTGAGCTCATAAAAGGAGGTATAGGTGGCCCAGGTTATAACATCCCGACCGCGTAATACAATAAACTGCGGCAGAAACGTCGGGGAGTCATGTCACAGAATCATTGTTTCAAACACATGGTATTTGAAGTTTTGTTTTTATATCATTAATAGACTCATTGTTTTGATACAAACTAAATAGACACAAACAATTGTCTTTCAAGTTTTAAAGTCACTAAGGCACGAGTCCATCCTATGTATAGCATGCATCAACAATCATCACATAATAGAACCTAAAACATATGTGAAAATAAAATGTCAGCATAAAAATGCCTGTGAGAAACATAGGTTTTGTGAATTAGATTCTTGCCTTTGGATAACATAAGAAAAGATTATATGTTCACAAAAATAGCCATGAATCCTTGGTAAAAGTTTGGTTTCTAAAATGCTTTGTTTTGGTAAAAAGGTTTGTAGTATATACGAAATGTACTTTGATTTTGAAATAATAGGATAAGTAGTATATCAGAATATAATTTTGTTTTGAAATAGTTGAATTGATAGTATATCAAAATATACTTTACTTAATGAAATAATAGATTTGGTAGTATATCAAAAATATACATTGGTTTAAGATTGAAAGCATCGGTAGTATATCAAATTATACTTTGGTTTGGAAATAGCATATTAAACTATGCTTTGGTTTTGGAATTAACATAATCGGTAGTATATCAAACTATACTTTGGCTTGAAAATAGCATGTTAAACTATGCTTTGGTTTTGAAAATAGCATATCAAACTATGCTTTGGTAGTATATCAAAATATACTTTAGTTTAGGAAATAACAGAGTCGGTAGTATATGAAACTATACTTTGGTAAACAAAATCACATTGGGAGCATATAAAACTATGCTTTGGAAGTATATCGAAATATACTTAAATTGTGATTTGGTAGTATATCAAACTATACTTTGGTAAACAATATCACATTGGGAGTATTCGAACAATGATTTGGAAGTATATCGACATATACTTGTAATGTGATTTGGTAGTATATCAAACTATACTTTGGTTTAAATAGCATATCAAACTATGCTTTGTTAGTATATCAAAATATACTTTGGTTTAGGATATCAATAAAGATAAGTTTTTATGGCTTAATTGGAAAACATTTGTAAAAGCACATTGTGGTCGTTTGGCAATACATTCAAACCTAGTGTATCAAACTGCACTTTGGTGACTATAGATTTACCACGAAGGCAAAATCTATTTGGTTTAAACTTTGGTTTCTGACATTCCGTACAACAGGAATGGGGTGTCAACATATAGCGCTATATCGTACTACCAATCGGCTTGATCATTGCTACTGAATGTGTAAGTTTAAATACGCACCAACAAATAGTCTTACAAACTTTGATAATCAGTATTTAAGCCATAGATATTAGTTTCAATTCGTCAAAGGATAAGTACTATGCATGTGAAAAGCATATAACTTGAAATCATGAAAGTAGTGAATAGGCACATTTGAATCACCCAAAACATTTGCAAAAAACATAAAAGAGGGGAGTATGTACTCGCTTGGGATTGATAACTATCCTTGAATCAAGTGATGTATCAAGCCTCGTACGTGTCCTAACGTGTCCTAACATCGGTAACTATGTTAAAGTAACGGTACATAATCGGAGGAATCGGATAGAATGAGGTCTTATAAACCAAATGAGTGTTGGAATTCATATGAAATGGTTTAACAAAGTCTACATTCTGATTTGGAATGAATCCTAAGTGCTTTCGACCTGTTATGCCCGTTAAGGTAGTTTACGCTACTTTAACGTGTCATTTGCGCAAATGCGCGTTCGAATGGTCAAACTAGTCCTATGATAAGTCTTATATGCCTAGACATGTTAATAATAATGTTGCAATATCAGTTTAAGTGTCAAAATTTAGGTTACTTATACTTCAATTGAATTTATGCGCAAAAAGGGCATTTTGGTGATTTTCCTAAGGCATATAAACTACCTATCATACAACTAACCAAACGCAGTGACCATAAGGTATAACCTAGGAAGGTTATTCGCTATACAACTATGGTCCTAAAATATGTTTGGTCGGATCCTAATGATTAACCATTTTCAAGGCTTTATAAGGATGTTAAAGCATAGGGGACTTGAAATATGCTTGGAAATATTGTGGATGTCGGTTCGTTTGGTCGTACGATCGCGTTTTTCGGTTAATTATGACGAAACTCGAACGGATGCGAAAATGATCCAAATTACGCGACGAATGGTATTTTTGCATTCCAACACTAAAATACAATATTTTAATGATTACAAAAATTATTGGGTGTGTGGATTTGGTCAAAACGCATGCACGAAAAAGCATACTTTCGCAGTTTGGACGCTTTTAGTCCCTGTGATCAAATAAGCATATTTTCACACACTGAATGTCACACCCCGACCGCGTTAAAACAACAAACCACGGCAGAAACGTCGGGGAGTGTCGTAACAGAATCATTGTTTCACAACACATGGATAAAAGTTATGTTTTATTGAATTAAATTTATTACATTGTATTGAAAGTAGAAACAAAACATGAACAAATTAACTTCGATTGTTATTAAGTCACTAAGGCCTTGTCCATTCCTATGTGAGCATGCACCAATAACATCATCAAACATCATCAACTATGGTACCTGAAACACATGTGAAAATACGTCAGCATAAAAATGCCGGCGAGTACATAGGTTTTATGTGAGTGTCAGATTCATGGCTCGTTTTACCTTTTGAAATAACTCAAACAACTTTGTTATTCGATATTTAGAAAACTTAGCTTTGTAAAATGTTTATATTGTGAATTGAAATAACCAAGTTAAAACAGATTTGTTATAATTTATAAAACCTCGATGCCATGAATCTTAACCCAAAACATCTGTTTAAGTAAACCAGATCGTAAATTGTTTTTGAAATAAAACTCGAATGGTTTATATTATTAGAAAAACCTTGTAATATAACTTTGTTTTGATAACATTTGCCCAAGTGATCTAGATAACGCAACGATATATAATGTGTTAAAAGCACTTATATATAGGAAGCACCAGCGGCGTATCCACCATGCTTTTAACACCTTATACCCGCCCCGTTACCTAATCACTTCCCTAACCCAACGGTTCAAACAGTTCCAAACGGTTCACATAAATCAAACAGTTACAAACGGTTCCAGCAGTTCAAATAATTCACATAGATCAAACAGCTTCAAACGGTTCAAACAGTTCAAAATGTAAAACAATGTGTCCATATGCTGGATGAGCATATGCAACAAAATGTAATATAATAATCAATGTGCTAGCATGCTAAGTGAACATACATAGCAAAACATAATGAAATAATGTACTATATGCGTACTAATGAACATAGCAAGTATATGATATAAAAGCATGAAAAGCATGAAAATAACAAGTAGGCACATGTGTTTCACCTCAAAACAGTTGAAAATAGTAAAAGAGGGGACTATTTACTCACTTGAGGATGCTTAGAAGTCTTGAAAAACAACCAAGTAAAGCTAGAGGGATCACGGAAATCAAACGACACCTAATATAGATAACTATGTTAATAAACCGGACCTAAATCGGAAGATCGGATAGAATGAGTTTTCGTAAACCAAATGAGTATTGGAACTCATATGATATGGTTTAACAAAGCCTACATACTAAATCGAAACCTAACCTAAGTGCTCACGACCCATTACGGCCCGTTTAGGTAGCTTACGCTACTTTAACGCGTCGTTTGCGTAAAACGTGTTCGGACTGCCCAACTAGTCCTATGACAAGTATTATATGCTTTAACATGTCTGAATATGTTGCATAATTAGTTAAGTGACAAAAGTTTAAGTTACATGTGCTTAAATACCAATTATGCATGAAAAGGGCATTTTGGTCATTTACCAAAGGGATATAAACTACCTATCATACAACTAACTAAACGAAGTGACCATAAGGTATAACCTCGGAAGGTTATTCCCTATACAACTATGGTCACAATATATGCTTGGTCGGATCCTAACGATCGACCAAAACGGTCGGGTTCGAAAGTCTAAGCGGTTGTTTAGACCGCTTACCTTACGACCCTATATAAGCACTAAACCTAAAGTGACGAGTTAAATATGTTAAAACATGTTTAACGAAGTTAGAAAACAAGTTTGATATCAAAACAAAGGGTCTTGATACCCAAGAATAGTTTGGTTGCAAAATATGCATAAACGCGTATTTTGACCGAAACTATGACTTGTCACTAACCCTAAATAACGTGGTAATCAGTAGGTATAGTCACAAAGGGCTATGACTATCGTGATTACGCTCACGTTGTGAAGTT
The DNA here is from genome assembly GCF_002127325.2 of Helianthus annuus. Lineage (NCBI taxonomy): Eukaryota > Viridiplantae > Streptophyta > Magnoliopsida > Asterales > Asteraceae > Helianthus > Helianthus annuus. The sequence continues at coordinate 60,979,269 of NC_035437.2, forward strand.
TAAACGAACTTCATGTTGACCATAAACTGGTGAAAGCAGAAAGTCAAACATTGTTTTACTTTCATGCTTAAAAACGCATAAAAGAACGAAAGAAGCTTACAAGAGGTCCAAGCGATGGGGATTTGATCTTAAAATTCTCAGGTATGAAGTGTATAAACTCCAACTTAGAGAATATGATCAGATCAAATGTGAGCTTGGAATGAAAACTTGTGGGTTTAAATAGTTTTTGGGCAACCGTTAAGATCATTCCTCGATAAACGAGCTTCGATCTGAGCCGTACAAGTGCACCCCCTGATTTAGAATACCATGGGCGCCCCTAAACAAGCCCATAGAATGCTTAAAACCATTTGCAAACCCAGGAAACAGCTGGAACAAGCTATAAACAACTTTCTGCTGATCTGGGGGTTTCTCGCGCCCCGCGTAAGAGACAGACAGATCTTACGTGGCCCGCGTCCGCCAACAGTTCAGCAAACAGTTTCAATAGTTACAGCTTTGGTCCCTGCACATGTTTAAGGCCTATTTTTACACGTTTCAGGCCTGTTAAGCCATTTTCAAGGCTCTACAATGATGCCTAAGCATAGAGGACATGAAACATGCTCAAAAATATCTCGGATGTCGGTTCGTTTGGTCGTAAGATCACGTTATTCGGTTAATTACGACGAAACACGAACGGACGTGAAAAACGATCCAAATTACCCGACGAATGGAATTTTATCATGCAAATCACTAAAATAAAATATTTTACTGATTACATAAATTTTTGGATGTCCGGATATATTCAGAACGTAAGATATGCACGAAAATGCAAACTTATGCACTTTTTGACGCTTTTAGTCCCTATTGATCAAAAAGTTTATTTTTGCGCACCAAACACCTCAAAGCCTATTTATAAGATATATAAAGGATATTTAGGACATATTTAACTTATGATCAAATTCCGGAATGTCCGTTATCATTCGATTCGGTATACTTTTGAAGTTTGACGCAAATAGTCCCTACGACCGAATAAACTTGATTTCGCCACAACAAACCCTCCAAAACTTATTTCTAAGTTATGTAAAGGTTATTTAAGGTATGTTAAGCCTAAGTCACTGTTCCAGAGTGTCCGTTGCATTAAACTGGTTATATTTACGCATCAGTTCGCGTATAACCTTCCAAAAAGCGATTTAAAGCTCGAAATCGAACAAGAATTGATATGTGCAAATGATACACATATTTTTACAAATTCCAAGTATGAAACACAATATTTCATTGATTTGGTATTTGTTTGATGGTCGAAGAGACACAGATGTCGCATCGAACCTCTCAAAGCTTATTTCTAAGCTATGTTAAGGGTATTTAGGGTATGTTTAGCTTATGACCTTGTTCCGGAGTGTACGTTGCTACGAGAATCGGCAGACTTTCTCAGTTTTTCGTAAATAGTGCATGTGATCGAACAAACTTGTTTGTGCCATACCGAACCTTCAAAAGTTATTTCTAAGTTATGTAAAGGATATTTAGGGTAAGTTTAGCTTATGTCACTATTCTGGAGTGCACGTTGCGTTAAACTGATTAGGTTTGCAGCATAGTTTACGTAAAACATCCAGAAAAGCTTCTCGAGAGTTCGAAATCATACGAAATTTGATATGTGTAATTGTCATATGTAGTTATACAAATCCTGGGAATGAAACACAAGATTTCATTGTATTCGTAATTGTATGATGGTCGTAGAGGCACCAATGTCACAGTCTCCCCTACTTTAGGAAATTTTGTCCCAAAATTTAATTTTAGAGGAAACTTGTGAAAACATATATGATTGTTTCGCTTTCGAATAAATCCTCCGTTCCCTAAGTAAAACTCTGGGCCACATTTGGATTTCCAGCGAATTTGTTAATTGTACTCGTCTATTGTTTTTAGGGGTGAGTTCAGATCCGAAGATTTAAACTTCACTCCAAATAATAGATGTATGATTATACCGAAACTCAAGAGCGCCATGCTAATGTCAAAGTGATGTCCTTGTTGTAGCAAAATACGAGGAAAGTATGAACTTTGGAGTTTCGAACAACGGATGGGAGAATGTTTCCTATGAAGACTATTATAGAAAACTTATGTGTGTGTTCGAAGTTGGAGTCGGAGAGTGTAAGATAAAACAACATTGGTCAAGGTCTAGTAACTTAAATAACACCACAATTGCAATGTAATAAGGAACACTTATATATAGGAAGTACAAGCGGCGTATCCACCATGCCCTTTTTACATTGTTCCCGTTTCGTTATTCTTATCACTATAGGTTCTTACACATGACAAAACTTGTTGTGGTTTATGTGCACTGAATTCCATAATTATGTATGCATCCATAATTACGTAATTCCTTGCACAGTCTGCACAGTTCATTTTATGATGTGTAGGGGAAAAATCAATCGAACAAACATGTAATGATTTGACTAGACCACCAAAGGGTCTCTTTAACTAGATCAACGAACGATCTCTTTAACTAGATCAACACATGATCTCTTTAATTAGATCAACGTACGATCTCTTTAAATAGACCACCAAAGGGTCTCTTTATCTTTGAATCAAATAATAGTTTTGGAATAGCACTTTGGAATCCAAGGGTCTGATTATTTGCATAGAAAAGCCCCTTAAGGATTTAAGATAGTACTTTGGATATCCTTCTGAGAATCTATTATATGAAAATATGGAAGAATCTACAAGGATTTGGATAGTGAGCATTTGAACTAACTAAACACACAATCACATAATCATCAACTTGGTCATTAGCTCGTTCATCAACTTGTATATATGCATTTAAAGTACACCAAGAATCCAATCAAGGACTTTAATTAGTACTTTAAACATCCATAAGAATCTAACTATGAAGATAGGAAGATTCCATAAGGATTTGAGATTTGTGTAGCAAAAATGTTTTATAAACCATGTACTAGGTATGCTAAGTCAACATACGAAGTAAAGTGTTCATGAAATCAAGGTGCTAGATATGCTAAGTCAGCATATGAAGCAAAAGGATCCTTGAGATAAATGTGCTAGGCATGCTAAATCAACACACGAAGCAATGTTTTTGTAATGTATAATGTTATGAAAAACCAGAATGTATTGACATGTACATAGATATATAGCATAAGACCAATTAAGGACTTATGAAAGTACCCTTAGGTATCCAATCAAGGATTTAAAGAGGTACTTAAAGTATCTGTTTAAGAGTTGTGACTTGTACCTTGTACTTTGTTTCTTACAAGAAACGAGTACTTAGGATTTTTTTTGTGGTGATCGCGAGCAATCATGTCACTACGAGAGTAGTTTGATTTACAAGGAATATGGTTCCTTGGTGTCGGTATTGCAGGGGTATGTCACACATACACGCAATCGCATTGGTTTTGTAAATAAAATTGAAATAACAAATTTATTTATGTACCAACTGAAATGTTTCAAGTGTCATAGATAACAACAAGGAAAATATAAAAGTTTAATTGTTCACTACTGCATTGTCATTTGCATGTGCCTCATTTATGTTAAATAATCATCCACGTGCTGGATTTGTATTAACAAGTTTTGGGAAATTGTTCCAATAGTGAGTAAGATCACCACAGTTGTAGCAATATCCAGGTGGATATGGTGCTTGAGCAGCAGCAGGGTTTGCAACAGTTTGGTTTTGGGTAGCAAAACGGCATGCATTGACCAAATATCCCAATCATCCACAGTGGGTACATTTGTGACACAGTGTTTGATTCAGATGATGACGGTTGCATTTGTTGCACAGAGGTGCAGTGCCAGTATAGGTTTTCCTAGCATGAGGCTGTGTTGGTTGGTTGGGGGCAGTTTGATTATTCTGAGCAACTACAGCGAAGTTCTGTGAAGCCTTACACTTCTTTGACTTCTTGGAGGATTCAGTCTTGTTATCCTTTGGTTTTTCTTGTGTAGTCTTGTCTGATGGTTTCTTATTGCCTTTTCAGAAAATTTTACCCTTCCTGACTTGAGATACAGTCAGGGTAGCGGAGAGCTCAATGGCCTGTCTAACTGTGGTAGGGTTGCTACCAGTAACAATGTCCTGAACTGGGTCAGGGAGGCCATCAATGTACTTTTCAATCGTCTTATCCAAAGGCGTAACCATGGTAGGACATAACAGACTTAGTTCCTTATAACGATCAGTGTAGGCTCGATGTTCACCGCTATCTTGTTTAAGATCATCGAATTCCCTTTCTAGTGCCCTGAGTTCATGATGAGGACAAAACTCCTTCATCACTAGAACTCGAAGCTCTTCCCAGGTTTGAGCCATTGCCACATCGGCACCCCTGTCTCTCATCACACCATTCCACCATGTTAGTGCCCTTTTCTCAAAGACACTAGATGCAAACTCAACCTTTCGCTCGTTTGGGCATTGAACATGTCGGAATGTGCTTTCCATACTCTCGAACCATTGTAGGAGCCCAGTAGCTCCTTCAGACCCAGAAAATTTAAGCGGTTTAGCCGAATTGAATGTCTTATAGTTGCACTGGGCGTTGTTATTGTTATTATTGTTGTTCTCTTGATTTATCTGAGTAATAAGGTTCGGGAGTATGGCAGCGATTTGCTGAGCGACTAAGGTTGCTATTGCAGCATCTTAAGTTTGATCACGTCTAGGAGGCATTCCAAAAGAACAAGGAAACACGAGAAACGTGTGAGATTGACATTTGGATAAACAAAAGAGGTATTGAAAATATTGATGAAACATAAGGAAGGTGGTATTCGTTGGTCACTTCAAACAAACAAACGACACACAGTGACTAATCAAAGTAAATGGGTCTTTATAATGTATCGCGAAGATATGCTTTAGCCTATAGGTGGACACTCACCCCAAGAATTCCCAGGTAAAAGTGACTGGTTCGATGATGTGGATTTGTACGAACACTCTAGCCTTAGACAGAAAACTCAGGGTACAGGCACCCACCCTTCCGGATTGCACATGTTCACATTTTAAAGCCCAAACTTTGACGAGATTTTAAAAACAGCAAAGGCTTAAAGGCCTAAAACAAATCATCTAAGGATAGATAATTTCTTGTGAAGTTTTTGGAAAAATTTTGACTCGAGAGAATGAATTATGTTTTGTTTTTGGTAATCACCTAAGGATAGGTGATAGTATTGTATTAAGAATCTAAACGCAAGTAAACTCGCGTTAGGGTCCTAGAAAGGTTATAGGCTAGGTCAAGAGCATTACTAACAACCTAATTCCCTATAACCATGGCTCTGATACCAACTTTTCTGTAACACCCCAACCGCGTAATACAACAAACCGCGACAGAAACGTCGGGGAGTCATGTCACAGAATCATTGTTTCAAACACATGGTATTTGAAGTTTTGTTTTATATCATTAATAGACTCATTGTTTTGATATAAACTAGATAGACACAAACAATTGTCTTTCAAGTTTTAAAGTCACTAAGGCACGAGTCCATCCTATGTGTAGCATGTGTCAACAATCGTCACATAATAGAACCTGAAACATATGTGAAAATAAAACGTCAGCATAAAAATGTCTGTGAGTAACATAGGTTTTGTGAATTAGATTCATTGCTTTGGATAACATGAGAAAAGATTATATGTTTACAAAAATAGCGATGAATCCTTGGTAAAAGTTTGGTTTCTAAAATGCTTTGTTCTGGTAAAAAAGGTTTGTAGTATATACGGAATATACTTTGATTTTGAAATAATAGGATAAGTAGTATATCAGAGTTTTGAAATAGTTGAATTGATAATATATCAAAATATACTTTGGTTAATGAAATAATAGATTTGGTAGGATATCAAAAGTATACTTTGGTTTAAGATTGAAAGCATTGGTAGTATATCAAATTATACTTTGGTTTGGAAATAGCATATTAAACTATGCTTTTGTCACACCCCCAAAATCCCACACGCGGAGTACCACCGCTTGGGAGCGTGACCGACCAGGATCAAGCCACCAATCATATTGAACATGTAAATATATAGTAAAAGTTATCCATCAATACGAAAGGTGTTTATCAAAACCAACATAGTTAAGTATAGCGGAGGCATTAATGTAAAAACCCAATCATAAATATTAATGTATGAAATGACATAAGTAATCACGATCCATTTGCCCACAACGACCTGCTCCTCCTTGTGCAAGCTCCATAATGTACCTAAGGTCCTGCAAGGCATGCAGCAGAGAGTCAACAACTAGTTGAGCGAGTTCACAGAAAGTAAGTTCAGTAATAGTAATTGTATGAGTCGTATTATGTTCGTTCATTGTTCATGTATAGTATTGGTTTCCATCGCGGGCCCTTTCGGCATGTATGCGAAGATTTGGGTTAATACTCCCAAATATCCTAGACTATGTATATTTGTATCGCGGCCACCCTGGCATTCCTTGCGAAGATTTAGTTTCTATAGTTCGCAGCCTCCCCGAAGCATGTGTGCGAAGATCAGTCATAATTATCGCAGCCAACCCTTGGCGTGTGTGCGAAGATCAGTTCAAGTAGGTATACTAGTCTAGCCGTATCTTATCATTTACCATCCTCACCATGAGGACTATATCATTAAGTTCCATTAACTAAGTATGTACATATAATTCATTCAATCCCATTCCCACCCTGGGAACCCCATGCCTTGGCTGTGTGAACTCACCTTGGGTTGCTCGGCAGATACACAAAGAGGTTTCTTGAACTAAAGTGGTCAACCACGTCCTAACAGGGTTACCATACAAGTCAGGTTTGGTTCAAATAATGCACGTATGTATCACATAAGTTAACACGTATAGCACGCAAACAGTCAAAGTATAACATTCACCACTTGTGCGATTCGGATGGTTGGGCCAATGAGCTTGTGCGAGCCCAACCATCTTGTGCAATATGAATGTCTAAGCCCAAACCATACCCGGCCCAGCATATCGTAACAGATCAAAACACGTCGGCCCAAATAACATAAACAATCCAGTAACATTTCGGCCCAATAAAATAACATGCAAAAGTGACTTGTGCGGTCCGGATTGGGTTGTGCGACTGACCTTGGGCTTGTGCGACTATGCACCTTGTGCGAGTGGGCCTCTTGTGCGACTCACATCCTACCCGGCCCAAATGTGTTGCACGATTTACCCAGTGTGTTCGGCCCACATACACAAAGGCCCCAAGTGCTTTGTGCGATTCAACCATATTGTGAGACTAGCTTGTGTTGTGCGATCCGGGTGTGTTTGGAAACCTTATGAATCAGTCATAAGATCCCGTAATTTTAGCAAGTTGGTTACAACAATTAAATGGTTTCCAATTTATCTTTTAACAATCAACAAGTTTCCAACTTTTAGTTTAACATGCAATCGATCAAACAATGCAATTATAGACTAACTCATAAGAACCCTCAACCGATTCAAACAAGCTTTGTGACATGCAATTTATCATAGTTCAAAAACACATCCTAATACATTCAATCGGATTAAACATAACAGCCTCATAACCGATCAATACTAACACTCGAATCTATAGCATAACATCTGATTAATATGAGCATATTTCAATACACACATACAAACCGATTATCAGACATTGAGTTTTAAATCCGTAATATGCATACCCGATTATCATGAATATACTCGATGTACATGTGTGAGCCGATTACAAACTTACTATCCAAACCAAGATGCAAACAATCCAAGAACACGTAACATCATTCAACACAACATCAATATTAAACACTAACCGATTGACAAAAGGTGATCCGATTCAAGGAACGATCTTCGCGAGAAGGGGGATACTTGCCGTCGGGTTTGAGAGAGAGGGAGAGCTAGGGTTTTTGTGAACTTGTGGGTATTACGTTTTGTAAAAGTGTGAGAGATGGTTACTACACTCTAAGAGTTATGCGTGTGAGGTGGGTGGGCCGAACCCTAACATTGGCTGCCCTCTAGTCCGATTACAAGTAACACGGCCCAAAGGGCTTGTGCGATCGGACTCTATTTTGTGCGCTCGGTTCACGTATCATGTACACATATTACACATAGCATTCATTACTCACAAGGTTCACATGATTACATATCATAATGTCATAATATTCAATAAGTCAACGTTCTTATAATCTTAACACGTTCACATACGTTACACAAAGTAAGTCTAAAGTTCGAGTTGTCACATTATCCCCAACTAAAAAGAAATTTCGTCCCGAAATTTGGTATGCACTCACTGAGGAAGCTAGGTAAGTTGTATCATTCACTGGTTTTCCTGGGGTGTCACATCCTCCCCCCGTTGATCTGGAATTTCGTCCCGAAATTCCGAAGTAGTAGCTTCAGCCTCAGTAGTGGTTGCATTGGTTTCGAATAACTGGGGGTACTTTTCTGTCATCCTGTCTTCGCGTTCCCAGGTGTATTCTGGGCCACGTTTGGAGTTCCAACGAACTCGGACAAGAGGGATTCTCTTGTTTTTGAGGACCTTCACATCCCGGTCCGTGATTTCAACTGGTTCCTCGACGAACTGCAACCGCTCGTCGATAGTGAGTTCTTTGAAAGGAATTATGAGGGTCTCATCTGACAGGCACTTCTTCAGATTTTGACACGTGAAAGACATTGTGAACTGCACCGAGTTCAGCTGGTAGGTTCAACTTGTATGCCACTTTGCCTATTTTCTCAATGATCTCGAATGGTCCGACGTACCGCGGATTTAGTTTGCCCCGTTTGCCAAAACGTACCATACCCTTCCAGGGTGAGACTTTAAGTAAAACCCGGTCCCCGACCTGAAATTCCAAAGGCTTTCTACGCTTGTCCGCGTAGGCTTTCTGACGGTCGCGTGCTGCCGCCATGCGTTGTCTTATCTGTGCAATCTTTTCTGTGGCGTCCACTACAATCTCTGGACCCGTAATCTGACTATCCCCCACCTCTGCCCAACAGAGAGGTGACCGGCATTTACGTCCGTACAATGCCTCGAATGGTGCGGCTTGTATGCTGGTGTGATAACTGTTATTGTATGAGAACTCCACCAAAGGGAGGTGCTTTTCCCAGCCGTTGCCGAAATCGATAACGCATGCCCGAAGCATGTCTTCAAGAGTTTGAATCGTTCGCTCAGACTGCCCATCTGTCTGAGGGTGATATGCTGTGCTCATGTCTAACCGTGAGCCGAAAGATTTGTGCATCGCTTGCCATAGTTCTGACGTGAATCGTGCATCCCGATCCGAAATGATGGAGGTGGGCACCCCGTGCCTCGAAACAACATCTTTAAGATAGACGTCTGCGAGAGTGGAGAACTTATCCGTTTCCTTTATAGCCAGAAAGTGTGCAGACTTGGTGAGTCGATCCACGATCACCCATATGGTATCATTCCCCCGCTGGGATCTAGGTAGGCCTGTAACGAAATCCATGGATATTTCTTCCCATTTCCATTGCGGTATCTTAGGTTGTTGTAGTAGGCCCGCTGGTTTCTGGTATTCGACCTTGACTCTCGCACAGGTCAAGCATTTTCCAACGTACGTAGCGATGTGGGCCTTCATGCTAGGCCACCAATAAGTAGTCCTGATGTCGTGGTACATTTTATCTGACCCTGGATGTACCGAGTAGCGGGACTTGTGAGCTTCATCCATTACCAGCTCGCGTAGACCGCCATATAGTGGGACCCAAATACGCCCCGTTACATAGTAGGCGCCGTCTGCCTTCTGTTCCATTCGCTGTCGTGAGCCGCGTAGGGCTTCAGCTCTGACGTGTTCTGGTTTCAGTGCTTCTGCCTGAGCATCTCGTATCTGTGTAGGAAGGCTAGACTGAATCGTAAGCTGTAGCGCTCGCACGCGCCGAGGTAAAGTGTCTTTCCGACTGAGAGCGTCAGCCACAACATTGGCTTTGCCTGGATGATACTTGATGGTGCATTCGTAATTGTTCAGTAGTTCGACCCATCGTCGTTGACGCATGTTCAAATCCTTCTGCTTAAGAATATGCTCAAGACTCCTGTGATCGGTGTAAATCATGCACCTGGTACCGTACAGGTAGTGTCGCCATATCTTAAGCGCGAAAACAACAGCTCCCAGCTCTAAGTCGTGCGTCATGTAGTTCCGTTCATGAATCTTAAGTTGGCGCGAAGCGTAAGCAATAACCTTGTCGCGCTGCATTAACACACATCCAAGTCCCCGAATGGATGCATCACAATATACTACGAAATCGTCCGTGCCCTCTGGCAAAGAGAGGATAGGTGCACTGCAAAGTCTACCCTTTAAATGCTGAAAAGCAGTCTCCTGGGGCTCTCCCCAGCGATAGGTGACACCCTTCTGTGTCAGTAGCGTAAGCGGCTGAGCAATCCTTGAAAAGTCTTTAATAAACCGTCTGTAGTAACCCGCCAAACCCAAAAATTGGCGTATTTCCGTTGGTGTATGTGGTGCAGGCCAGTTCCTGATCGAGTCTACCTTGGATGGATCGACATGGATCCCATCCTTGTTCACTACATAGCCTAAAAAGTGGACTTCACGAAGCCAGAAGTCACATTTCGAAAACTTAGCGTACAGTTGTTCCTTTCGAAGAAGTTCCAAAATAAGGCGTAGATGCTGCTGGTGCTCCTCCTGACTCTTGGAGTAGATCAGAATGTCGTCGATGAAGGCAATGACGAACTTGTCAAGATAGGGTTTGCACACCCTGTTCATAAGGTCCATAAATACGGCAGGCGCGTTCGTTAACCCGAACGGCATGACAAGAAACTCGTAGTGACCGTAACGAGTTCTGAATGCGGTTTTGGAGACGTCCTCATCCCGGACTCTCAGCTGATGATAACCTGACCTCAGGTCTATCTTCGAATAGTAACACGACCCTTGCAACTGGTCGAATAAGTCGTCTATGCGTGGAAGAGGATAACGGTTCTTCAGCGTTACCTTGTTGAGTTCCCTGTAGTCTATACACATCCTGAAGGTGCCATCCTTCTTCTTCACGAAAAGTACTGGAGCTCCCCAAGGCGAAGAGCTTGGACGAATGAAGCCCTTTTCCAAGAGCTCTTGTAGCTGCTTTGACAATTCTTCCAATTCTGATGGAGCTAGACGATATGGTGCGCGAGCTATGGGTGCTGCTCCTGGAGCGAGCTCGATTTGAAATTCGACCTGACGGTGAGGCGGTAAGCCAGGTAAGTCTTCAGGAAACACCTGAGGGTAGTCACGTACAATTGGAATATCTTCCAATTTCTTTTCCTTCACTGTTGCATCTGAAACGAGTGCCAAGAGTGCGGTGTGGCCCTTCCGCAGACACTTCTGAGCCTTCAGGAAAGAGATGATGCCTACCACTGCACCACTCTTGTCACCCTGAATTTCGAGAGGTTCTTGACCAGAACGGGGAATATGAATGATCTTCTCACTGCATAAGGTCTCTGCCTGATGTTGGGATAACCAATCCATCCCAATAACGATATCAAAACTTCCCAAGACTATGGGAATAAGGTCGATGGAGAAAACTTGACCGGCTAAGACGATACTACAACCCCTGACTACTTGCGTGGCTTCTAAACTCTTACCATTTGCTAGTTCTACGACGTGTTTGGTGTTTAGGGGTGTTGATGTACGTTTTAACAATTTACTGGCTTTCACAGAAATATAACTTGTATCCGCACCCGAATCAAATAAGACAGTAACATAAATATCATCAAGGAGAAACTTACCCATAACCACATTGGGATCGTTCATTGCATCTCCTCGTCCTAACACAAAAGCTCGACCCCTTGCCTCGTTGCCATTGTTGTTGTTTCCCCCGCTGTTGTTGTTCCCATTGCCCTGATTGTTGTTGTTGCGATTTTGGTTCTGGTTCAACTGAGGACAATCGCGTTTGTAATGACCTTCTGCCCCACACTGGAAACATCCCCGGTTTCCACGCTGTGGTTGCTGCTACTGTGGGTTTTGAGGAACTGGTGGTGGAAGTTGCTGATTCTGGTTCGCAGATCGTGAGCTCCTGCAATCTTTAGCTTCGTTCCCTAGCTTGAGACATCTTTGACAACGTTCTTTACGACACCTCCCACTGTGGTGCCTGTTACACTTGTTACATAGTGGGTGAACTCCCCGGTATCCACCCTGCCCCTGACTGCCAGATGATTGCTGACTCGAATTCTGGTAGTCATTCGTCCTGCATTGCTGTGCTTGAGACTGAACAGAAACTGATCCCCTACTGGAATCCCCATCCCATTTCCGTTTGTTGTCGTTGGGTGTAGCAGAAGTAGCAGCTGGAGTAGTAGTTGCACTGACGCGTTTGGGCAGCTTGTTCTGTTCTACTGCCTGATCTGTGAGTCGATGAGCAAGACGCTGGATGTCTTGGATGTTGTCGAGGTTTGCCGATGTAACATGGCTCTGGATTTCTGGCGCAAGTCCCTTGAGATACAACTCAATGCGCTTCACTGGAGGGTCCACCATAGTTGGACACAGAATGGCCAGTTCGTTTGACCGCTTTATATAGGCTTCAATCTCTGACCCCGTCATTTTCAAGTGATAGAGCTCATTCTCCAACTTGTGGATGTCATCACGCGTGCAGTATTCCCTCTTAATGAGTTCCTTGAAGTCGTTCCAGGGTGTGGCGTTAGCAGCTGCCAACCCTAAGATCTGAACTTGGGCGTTCCACCAAGTTAGTGCTGTTCCTTCTAGCGTGCCAGTGGCGTACTTCACCCTGCGAGCCTCAGGGCATTCACACATCTCGAATACCGACGCGAGCTTCTCAAACCAATGGAGTAGTCCCACTGCTCCTTCTGTGCCACTGAATGTGCTTGGACGACAGTCCATGAAGTTCTTGAATGTACAGACAGGTTGCTGTGCGTTCTGACCCGTTGCGCGAGGAAGATAGGTCGAGGTTAAGCGCGAGAGTTGGGTCACGAGAGTAGGATCTAACATCCTAGGACAGGTTTGGAATGGCAGGTTATACCTCCTGCTTGTGCGGCTGCAAGCGCCGCAGCAACTTGTTCGTTAATGAGAGCCGTCAACTGGGCTTGAGTCATGTCCACTCGTCCGGACATGATCTTTATAGTAAAGGTAGCGTAAGTAAGAATGGTTCGCGAGTAGGGCGATGACAGAAAAGCGTAAGCACGTAGGTATTCTCATGTAATAGTATCATGTGTATCTAAACGTAATGCGAGCAAAATTCTATATAGTTCTAGCATGCAGGTAATAAACATAAACCTTATTACCTAAGATGTCGAGTCTTGCACGTGGAGCGAAGCGTCGTTGTGGATCGTTGAGAGCACTGTTCTGGTTATAGTCTGGTTTTAATAAAAACGTTTTCCCATAATAAAACCGAGTTCTCTATAACCAATGGCTCTGATACCAATCTGTCACACCCCCAAAATCCTACACGCGGAGTACCACCGCTTGGGAGCGTGACATGACCAGGATCAAGCCACCAATCATATTGAACATGTAAATATATAGTAAAAGTTATCCATCAATACGAAAGGTGTTTATCAAAACCAACATAGTTAAGTATAGCGGAAGCATTAATGTAAAAACCCAATCATAAATATTAATGTATGAAATGACATAAGTAATCACGATCCATTTGCCCACAACGACCTGCTCCTCCTTGTGCAAGCTCCATAATGTACCTAAGGTCCTGCAAGGCATGCAGCAGAGAGTCAACAACTAGTTGAGCGAGTTCACAGAAAGTAAGTTCAGTAATAGTAATTGTATGAGTCGTATTATGTTCGTTCATTGTTCATGTATAGTATTGGTTTCCATCGCGGGCCCTTTCGGCATGTATGCGAAGATTTGGGTTAATACTCCCAAATATCCTAGACTATGTATATTTGTATCGCGGCCACCCTGGCATTCCTTGCGAAGATTTAGTTTCTATAGTTCGCAGACTCCCCGAAGCATGTGTGCGAAGATCAGTCATAATTATCGCAGCCAACCCTTGGCGTGTGTGCGAAGATCAGTTCAAGTAGGTATACTAGTCTAGCCGTATCTTATCATTTACCATCCTCACCCTGAGGACTATATCATTAAGTTCCATTAACTAAGTATGTACGTATAATTCATTCAATCCCATTCCCACCCTGGGAACCCCATGCCTTGGCTGTGTGAACTCACCTTGGGTTGCTCGGCAGATACACAAAGAGGTTTCTTGAACTAAAGTGGTCAACCACGTCCTAACAGGGTTACCATACAAGTCAGGTTTGGTTCAAATAATGCACGTATGTATCACATAAGTTAACACGTATAGCACGCAAACAGTCAAAGTATAACATTCACCACTTGTGCGATTCGGATGGTTGGGCCAATGAGCTTGTGCGAGCCCAACCATCTTGTGCGATATGAATGTCTAAGCCCAAACCATACCCGGCCCAGCATATCGTAACAGATCAAAACACGTCGGCCCAAATAACATAAACAATCCAGTAACATTTCGGCCCAATAAAATAACATGCAAAAGTGACTTGTGCGGTCCGGATTGGGTTGTGCGACTGACCTTGGGCTTGTGCGACTATGCACCTTGTGCGAGTGGGCCTCTTGTGCGACTCACATCCAACCCGGCCCAAATGTGTTGCACGATTTACCCAGTGTGTTCGGCCCACATACACAAAGGCCCCAAGTGCTTTGTGCGATTCAACCATATTGTGAGACTAGCTTGTGTTGTGCGATCCGGGTGTGTTTGGAAACCTTATGAATCAGTCATAAGATCCCGTGATTTTAGCAAGTTGGTTACAACAATTAAATGGTTTCCAATTTATCTTTTAACAATCAACAAGTTTCCAACTTTTAGTTTAACATGCAATCGATCAAACAATGCAATTATAGACTAACTCATAAGAACCCTAAACCGATTCAAACAAGCTTTGTGACATGCAATTTATCATAGTTCAAAAACACATCCTAATACATTCAATCGGATTAAACATAACAGCCTCATAACCGATCAATACTAACACTCGAATCTATAGCATAACATCTGATTAATATGAGCATATTTCAATACACACATACAAACCGATTATCAGACATTGAGTTTTAAATCCGTAATATGCATACCCGATTATCATGAATATACTCGATGTACATGTGTGAGCCGATTACAAACTTACTATCCAAACCAAGATGCAAACAATCCAAGAACACGTAACATCATTCAACACAACATCAATATTAAACACTAACCGATTGACAAAAGGTGATCCGATTCAAGGAACGATCTTCGCGAGAAGGGGGATACTTGCCGTCGGGTTTGAGAGAGAGGGAGAGCTAGGGTTTTTGTGAACTTGTGGGTATTGCGTTTTGTAAAAGTGTGAGAGATGGTTACTACACT
This sequence comes from Helianthus annuus, assembly GCF_002127325.2. NCBI lineage: Eukaryota > Viridiplantae > Streptophyta > Magnoliopsida > Asterales > Asteraceae > Helianthus > Helianthus annuus. Next base: position 60,994,478 of record NC_035437.2, read on the forward strand.
CTAAGAGTTATGCGTGTGAGGTGGGTGGGCCGAACCCTAACATGGGCTGCCCTCTAGTCCGATTACAAGTAACACGGCCCAAAGGGCTTGTGCGATCGGACTCTATTTTGTGCGCTCGGTTCACGTATCATGTACACATATTACACATAGCATTCATTACTCACAAGGTTCACATGATTACACATCATAATGTCATAATATTCAATAAGTCAACGTTCTTATAATCATAACACGTTCACATACGTTACACAAAGTAAGTCTAAAGTTCGAGTTGTCACAGCTTTGGTTTTGGAATTAACATAATCGGTAGTATATCAAACTATACTTTGGCTTGAAAATAGCATGTTAAGCTATGCTTTGGTTTTGAAAATAGCATATCAAACTATGCTTTGGTAGTATATCAAAATATACTTTAGTTTAGGAAATAGTAGAGTCGGTAGTATATCAAAATATATTTTGGTAAACAATATCACATTGGGAGCATATCAAACTATGCTTTGGAAGTATTTCGAAATATACTTAAATTATGATTTGGTAGTATATCAACCTATACTTTGGTAAACAATATCACATTGGGAGCATATTAAACTATGCTTTGGAAGTATATCGAAATATACTTAAATTGTGATTTGGTAGTATATCATACTATACTTTGGTTTAAATAGCATATCAAACTATGCTTTGGTAGTATATCAAAATAAACTTTGGTTTAGGATATCAACAAAGATAAGTTTTTATGGCTTAATTGGAAAACATTTGTAAAAGCACATTGTGGTCGTTTGGTAATACATTCAAACCTGGTGTATCAAATTACACTTTGGTGACTATAGATTTACCACGAAGGCAAAATCTATTTGGTTTAAACTTTGGTTTCTAACATTCCGTACAACAGGAATGGGGTGTCAACCTATAGCGCTACATCGTACTACCAATCGGCTTGATCATTGTTACTGAATGTATAAGTATAAATACGCACCAACAAATAGTCTTACAAACTTTGAAAATCAGTATTTAAGCCATAGATAACAGTTTCAATTCGTCAAAGGATAAGTACTATGCATGTGAAAAACATATAGCTTGAAATCATGAAAGTAGTGAATAGGCACATATGAATCACCCCAAAACATTTGCAAAAACGTAAATGACGGGACTATGTACTCACTTGGGATTGCTAAGTATCCTTGAATCATGTGAAGTATCAAGCATCGTACGTGTCGTAACATGTCCTAACATCGGTAACTATGTTAAAGTAATGGTACATAATCGGAGGAATCAGATAGAATGAGGTCTTGTAAACCAAATGAGTGTTGGAACTCATATGAAATGGTTTAACAAAGTCTACATTTTGATTTGGAATGAATCCTAAGTGCTTTCGACCCGTTATGGCCCGTTAAAGTAGTTTACGCTACTTTAACGTGTCATTTGCGCAAATGCGCGTTCGAATGGTCAAACTAGTCCTATGATAAGTCTGATATGCCTAAACATGTTTAATAATGTTGCAATATCAGTTTAGGTGTTAAAACTTTGGTTACATGTGCTTAAATTGAATTTATGCGCAAAAAGGGCATTTTGGTCATTTTCCTAAGGCATATAAACTACCTATCATACAACTAACCAAACGAAGTGACCATAAGGTATAACCTTGGAAGGTTATTCCCTGTACAACTATGGTCACAAAATATGTTTGGTCGGATCCTAATGATCGACCAAACGGGTCAGGTTCGAAAGTCTAAGCGGTTGTCGAGACCGCTTGACTTACGACCTTAAACAAGCACTAAACTAGAAGTGACGAGTTAAACATGTTAAAACATGTTTAACTAAGTCAGAAAACTAATTTGGTATCAAAACAAAGTGTTTTGATACCCGAAAATAGTTTCGTCGCAAAATGCACATAATTGTGCATTTTGACCGAAACTTTGACTCGTCACTTCGACTAGTCAACGTGGTAATCTGTAGGTATAGTCGCAAGGGACTATAACCTCGTGATTACGATCACGTTGCAAAGTTCAATTGAACTTTGTCTTGACCAATTCATGGTCAAAGTTGAAAGTCAAACACTGTTTGACTTTTAGCTTGAAATAGCTAAAATAAATAAACAAGACTAGGAAGAACACTTGTTACAAGTGTTCGAGGATGAAAAGATGGCTAGAAAACTCAGGTAGGAATCCTCCAACAAATGTGGTAGCCTCCACTTAGAGTGTATGAGAAAGAAATAATGGAAATGAGCAATGAATGAAGCTGATGTGTGAACAATGCAACATATAAATTACATCAAATGAGGCATAAAACTAACCATTTTTTAGTACTAATGTTGGAAAAAGTGTGCTTTTGTCTTCCTTTTGTATTTTCAGGGTTCAAAGAGAGCTTAAATGAACAAAAGAAGCAAAAATGCAGCCAAATCTAACAATAATACAAGAAAAGGGATAAACGTGGCATGCCCGACCCCTCGACAGCATCTTCCCAAGAAAAAACAAGAGATAAGAAGGCTGAACAGGCCCCGTGCTCATTGAACACGGGGCCATGCCCAAGTGCTTCTATTTCCCAACACGGGGGGGGGGGGGGGGTTCCTAGCGGACACGGGGCCGTGGTCAACGCTAAGATTCGTAGAATCTAAGCAAATCTTGATAGTACAGATACTCTTCTGCACACGGGGCCGTGCCCAGCAGACGCGGGGGCGTGGTCAACTAATGCAGACAAACTGCATTTAATGAAGAAAGAGAATATGGATAGACACGGGGCCGTGCCCAATGGACACGGGGCTGTGTCTGGGCTTCTGTGCAGGCTAAAAATAGAGGTGCTTGGTTTACTTCAAAAACATCCCTTGGTAAGCCACATCTCTCACACTTCACCCACCCACCACCACCATCACAACCCACATCCACCACCATCATTCAGTATAGAGTGTGTGTAGTAGTCTCGTGATCCAAGATTGATAGTAAGAGTTCTTGACAATCAAATGCCATGTTTGCCTAAGTCTCTTACATCACTTGGTGAAGACAAGCATTTATTGTAATACTTTTTATTTTTAGTCTTTTCGCACTTTTTATTTGGTTATGTATTAATGACTTTAATAACTAGTTTCTTATGTTGAAGGTGAAATAAAATATTTACACCATTCATATCTCCACAGACTATATGGAGATATGTTGGCCGCCTGGTCGGGGGTTAAGGGAATGGTTTGGTAAGCGTCTTGCCTTGTTTAGTGTATAGATCCTGCAAGGACCTGGGTCAAGCTTAGTAGGACCTCCTTTAATACCCACTGGTATTGGATGGCAGAGGTTCGAATTTCTTGATCCCCTCATATGTAAACTACTATCAAAACATTAACCCGACTACATAGGATTGTATCCCTGCTGACTCAAACTACTTAGCCGAGGGTAACGTCACCTTCAAAAGAGGGGCTACCACATTACGCATTAATAACTTAATTAATTATCTTTCAATAATCCAACCCTTTAGGATTGTATCCTTGCTGACTCAAACTACTGGGTTGAGGGTAACATCACCTTCAAAAGAGGGGCCTACTACTATAACTAAGATAATCTCTTAAAAAGTGCAAAGTACGGAAATAATCAAAGCTTACACTAAAGGCGAGTCGGATCCAAGTGATTCATCCTGTCTATCTGTTTTTATTTTATTTATTTTTTATTTTCAGCATTTTTAGTTTTTATTTTCATGTTTAAACCTTTTTCTAAAATTTTGATTTGATTAGACGTTGAGTATAAACCGGTACTAAAAGCTCTTGTGTCCTTGGACGACCTCGGTATCTTACCAACGCTATACTACGCTCACGATAGGTGCACTTGCCCATATGTGTGTTTAGTGTTAGTAAAATATCGTGTTTTATAAATTTAAACTTGACTAAAGGGTAAAAAGGGCTAAAAATATACATAAAAATATATAACACTACACACGCATCAAGTTTTTGGCGCCGTTTCCGGGGACACAAGGATTTTAAGAAAGCTTAAAATCGACGGCCTAATTAGTTTTTCAAAACCTTTTCAAAACGCGAGCACATTTTCTGCATTTTAGTTAGTTTTTGCATTTACAGTAGCCTGAACACGGGGCCGCGTTCACTGAACATGGGGCCGTGTTGCACATTTTTTTGTAAAACACCCAGATACAGAGTCTAAACATGGGGTCGTGCTCACTGAACACGCCCCCGTGCTGCACAAAACCAGTTACTTTTATTAAAACGCCAGATACAGAACCTGAACACGGGCCGTGTCCACTGAACACGGGGCCGTGTCCAGCCTCTGTTTCCGTTTTTATTTTTGTTTTCTGGTCCCGAGACTCTGTTGTGGTCTGCTGAGTGATTCTTATGGATCAATACTTAGGAGATTACAACTACACCTATGAGGAGGATGATTATAGGGAAGACTATTGCACCATTTGTGGTAACCCTCACTCGGTACAATATTGTGACTCATTTCAACCATCCACTTCATTCACCTACTATGAGGAGCCTAGGTACGAGCCATCAACTTCATACACATCCTATGAAGACCCAAGGTATGAACCTTTGCCCTCATACTCATATTTGATGAACCAAGGTTTGAGCCTTCATACTCATACTTTGAGGAACCAAGATATGAGCCTCCACCTTCATATGCTTATTATGAAGAACCATGGCGTGAACAACCCACCTCATATGAGTATTATGAAGAACAAAATTACGACCTTTATTCATCATATACTTACAATGAAGAACAATGGTGTGAACCATCTACTTCCTATGAGTATTATGAGGAACAAAGGATCGAACATCCGGATTCAAGCTTTGAGGATCCTGATCCTTACTCTATCACCCATATAGCCGATAAGATAATAGAACACATTAAAACTATCGAACGTTGCATAAAAGAATCTCGCGCAAGGGAAGAGGAGTCCCGCGCAAGGGAAGAATTAACTTGTAATAAAGAAGAGATAGTTGAAAATGTAAAAATGGAAGAACAAGTAAGTGAAAAACCGGCACATGAGTTAAACAACGAGAAAGGTGAGTCCGATAACGTTAAAATTCAAGAAGAGTCTAATTTTGAAAAAATTAATCTCTTGTCACCTTCTTTCGAACATCATTGTTTAGTACCCACTCATGCTAAATTTTTAAAAGAGTTAAACACTAACACTAAAATTGACGAAACGATAAGCATTAAGTTAACAATTGATCAAACTTCGCTAATAAAAGAAGACCCATTTGAAATTAACATTACACTGGTTCCATGTTTTTTTTTTCAAAACTCCTTTATTAGTAATGTCACAATTGATAAAGATCTTTGTGTTAATATAATGCCAAACTACATTTTCGAAAAATTAAGTATTTGTGATTTTTCTCCACTTCAAATACCCATTTTTCTATCTAATCGGAAAGTAATAAAATCAATAGGGGTAGTTGAGGATGTCTTGGTCCAAACCAAGCAAACGGTAATCCCAACCGACTTTGTCATCCTTGATGACGCTCCTCTAGTGTTGGGACGACCTTTTGTAAAAACCCACGAAGCTTTGAAAAATCGGAAACATAACAATCTATCTATTCAATTAGGGGCACTTAAAAAGATTGTCGATCTTGAGCATTCAATGAAATATCCATTCGGCAATAATGACCCCCTAATTGAAGATGAAGATGAACCACCCGATACGAGAGAAGAAAATGACCACTTTGTTGAAGAAGAGGTCGCCATAGAACAAACCTTTGTGATTCTTGACAAAAATGAGCAACCAAATAAGGAGTCTCCTAAAGACCCATCTCTTGAGCTCAAAGAGCTCCCAAAAGGTTTGGAATATGCTTTTCTAGACAAAGATGGTAACTTACCTGTAATTATTTCATCAAAATTAACTAGTTTAGAAAAAAGATAAATTAATTACACTTTTGAAAAAATATAAAAATGTGATCGCTTGGAACCTTGTATATATTAAAGGAATAAGTCCTTCCATGTCCACGCACAAAATTTTAATGAATGATGACTATAAATCGGTAATACAACCACAACTTAGGGTAAATCCAAATGTCCAAGAAGTGGTTAAAAACGAAGTCATCAAATTACTTGATGCTGGACTTATTTACCCAATTTCCGATAGTCCTTGGGTAAGTCCCGTCCAAGTAGTTCCAAAGAAAGGAGGTATGACGGTAATAACTAATGTAAAAAATGAATTAATACCAACGAGAACCGTCATAGGATGGAGGGTATGTATAGATTATCGTCGATTAAATGAAGCAACAAGGAAAGATCACTTTCCTTTACCCTTCATTGATCAAATGTTAGAAAGATTATCCGGTCACAAATTTTACTGTTTCTTCGATGGTTTTTAAGCTTACTTTCAAATCCCGATAGCACCCGAAGACCAAGAAAAGACAACATTTACATGTCCCTATGGAACTTTTGCTTATCGACGCATGCCATTTGGTCTATGTAATGCCCCCGCAACCTTTCAACGGTGCATGGTTGCCATCTTCCATGATATGATAGAAAAGACAATGGAAGTCTTCATGGACGACTTTTCTACCTTTTGAGATTCATATGACCAATGCTTCGATACCCTTAAACAAATGCTATCCCGATGTGAGGAAACTAACCTCGCCCTTAACTGGGAAAAATGCCATTTCATGGTAACGGAGGGAATAGTACTCGGTCACAAAATCTCAAGCGAGGGAATGGAGGTTGATCGAGCAAAAATAGACACTATTTCTCGATTACCACCCCATCCTCCGTTAGAGCTATCAGAAGTTTCCTAGGGCATGCCGGATTTTATAGACGATTTATCAAGGACTTTTCTAAAATCTCAAGGCCTCTAACAAAATTACTTGAAAAAGATGCCCCTTTTATCTTTGACAAGGATTGCAATCAGGCATTTCTAACACTAAAAGAAATGCTAGTCAATTCACCTATCATGATAGAGCCTGATTGGAAATTACCTTTTGAAATCATGTGTGATGCAAGTGACTTTGCAGTTGGAGCCGTCTTGGTACAAAGAAAAGATAAGCATTTTCACCCAATTTATTACGCTAGTAAAACCCTTAACGATGCACAAGAAAATTACACAACAACAGAAAAAGAGTTACTAGCCGTGGTATTTGCTTTTGATAAATTTCGTTCTTATCTTGTTCTTTCTAAAACAATAGTCTATACAGATCATGCAGCCATTCGATATCTCTTCAAGAAACAGGATGCTAAACCACGTTTGATTCGGTGGATTCTACTCCTCCAAGAATTTGACATTGAAATCAAAGACAAAAGAGGAGCAGAAAACACCGCAGCAGATCATCTTTCGCGCTTAGAAGACCCAGCTTTGCAGGCAACCAGGGATGAGCAAATAAATGAAAAGTTCCCAATGGAGTCCTTGGAAATGGTGGAATACTGAGAAGAACCATGGTACGCCGACTATGCTAACTACCTAGCTAGCGGTATAGTCGCAAAAGGATGGCCACATCATCAAAGAAAAAAATTCTTTGCCGATGTAAAGCATTATTTTTGGGAAGATCCTTATCTTTTCAAAATGTGTGCCAATCAACTCATCCGCCGGTGCGTACATGGTAGTGAAGCAAGAAGAATTCTCCGCCATTGTCATGAAGGTTCATACGGAGGACATCATGGTGCCGCTAGTACCGCACGAAAGGTATTTGATTCAGGATTTTATTGGCCAACCATTTATAAAGACGCCAAAAGTCTTGTCAAGACATGTGACGCTTGCCAAAGATCAGGTAATATTTCTTCCAAAAACGAAATGCCACAAATGGCATTCTTGTTTGTGAAATTTTTGATGTGTGGGGACTCGACTTTATGGGACCCTTCCCACCGTCAAAAGGAAACAAATATATACTCGTGGTGGTAGATTACTTGTCTAAATGGGCTGAGACCGAGGCACTTCCAACAAATGATGGAAGAGTCGTGGTAAGATTTTTGAAAAGATTATTCTCTCGTTTTGGAACACCAAAAGCATTAATTAGTGATAGAGGTACCCATTTTTGTAATCATTAACTTGAAATTTTTTTAACAAGATATGGGGTCTATCACCGGGTCTCAAGGGCATATCACCCTCAAACAAACGGACAAGCCGAAGTGACTAATAGAGGTTTAAAACGAATACTCGAAAAACCCGTAGGGTTAAATAAAAAAAGAACGGGCCGATAAGTTAGACGATGCTTTATGGGTTTTTCGAACTGCTTATAAAACAACAATAGGTACAACCCCATATAAGCTCGTCTATGGAAAAAGCTGTCATTTGCCAGTAGAAATAGCACACAAGGCCTACTGAGCAATTAAAAATGTAAACTTGGATTTAGAATTTGCCGGTAAAAATCGATTTTGCCAATTAAATGAATTAGACGAATTAAGGAATTTTGCATATTCTAACTCCGAAATTTATAAGGAAAGAATGAAAAATTTGCATGATAAACACATTACACCTAATGAATTTCGGGTAGGGGATCAAGTTCTATTGTTTAATTCACGACTTCGATTGTTTCCTGGTAAATTAAAGTCTAGGTGGTCAAGACCTTTTTCCATCACCCATATTTTCCTACACGGTGCAGTCGAAATTAAATCTCGGAATGGAATTCCATTCAAAGTCAATGGCCAACGGCTGAAGCTCTATCAAGGATTTATTGAGGATGAAGAGTAAGAAATCTCGCTTCAAACGGTCAAAGAATGAAACAAAGGTTCAAGCAACAACATCATACCTGGTAAGTTACGAACAATCGGGAAAACATCTAAATCGGTAACATTTCTAAGACCAAAGTTTTGGGAAACAAAAAATAATAATAATGATAATAATATTTAAAATTGCCCGCTCACGGGGCCGTGCTAAGCGAGCACGGGGCCGTGTCCGCGCAACTGTCGGGATAAAACCCCCTTTTCCTTCACTTTCTTCATTCCACACACCCCGTTTCCCCAAAAACTCTCTGGTTCCAGCGATTTTTTTCTGCAGATTTCGACGTTTCCCTTTCTTCTAACAACGTCAAGGTATGATTCTATTCTTATAATTAGTTAGATTAAGTACTTGCATGTAGTTTAACATCAAGATTTGGGGAAAAATCTAGGGTTCTTCAACTTGAACCAGATCGAACCTCAAATTTTTGCATATATCTGTCAGCATTAGTTTAGATACACGTTATAGGAAGTAAATCAACTTGTATTGTTTGTAGATTCGCCCGATTTCTCAAAAAAACCCCAAACCCTTGTTTTTTAACCGAAAAAAATAAAATTGAAGGGGTAAACAGTTTGTTTTGGGAAAAACGGCACTCGGGGTTTCATTTTCGGGGAAAACCACCCCTACTGGACCAAAAATTTTCAAGTTTTCGGGACCGGGTCAAAAAATGGGATTTTTGGGAAATAGACATCTGGACACGGGGTCGTGCTCAGCGAGCACGGGGCGTGTCCAGCCAAATCCAGGTGAACTCGGGGCGTGTCCGCTGAACACGGGGCCGTGTTCAGCCGACCGTTTTCAGTTTTCCCCGAGAATTTCTCTGTTTCTTGCTAATTGTTTGGTGTTTTCTTTCAGATGGCCAAGAAATTTACCAGATTCAATGCAAATGACTTGGATGCTCAAGCAAGATACGATGTGCAAAGAACTACACCCGAGGAGTATCCACGACAAGAATGCATGGATCTTCTAGAAACAGTGAACCATATAGACCGCTTCAACAACATTGTCACCGGCCCACTACGAGCTGCCCTTTGCACTCAACTTTGCTTCTGCATGAATACAACATGGAATTTTACAGCACGTTCGTCTTCAAGACAAGAGCTGAACTGTTTGATAATGAAGAGGTAGAGTTCCGTTGTGGAGGGACCACGTACATGATCTCAATCGCTCAATTTGGGGCTCTGGTGGGGTTGTACTCGGAAGAGGATGCTGGGGATGAAGAGAACACCGGCGGTCTCCGCGAGCTTCAAGAAAATCAATGCCAAGCTGCTTGGGCTCAAATCGGAAAGGGTCACTATAACCCGAGCCGAAGTAAGAGTACACAATTGAGAGACCCTCTTTACCGCTACATCCACAGGGTCCTCACCTACTCTCTTAGCCAGAGGCACGACAGCAGCGACGTTGTAGGGTTACGAGATCTGCTAGTCCTCCATTGCATTCACACCCGTACCAACCTTGATGTTCCCTACTTTCTACTCCGTAACATGCACTGGAACCAACTTGCTACTCCCCCAACTCCTATCTTCTTCGGAGGGTGGATTTACCGCCTTTTCAAACACTTTGTTGATAGGATGTCGAGGTCTTTCCAAAATAGCCCATGGTCGGGGAAAGTAGACATGGTCATATGCCGCTCCATAAACTTGATTTATGAAGCAGATGACGGGATGGTCAGTTTTTAAAGGGTTCAAGGGCATGCATGGAACCCGCAAGAAGCACTCGTCTTACACGCTCCACACATCCGTCCTCCTCCTCAGTACCACTACCAGCACCAAGGTGATCCGGGTCAATCCTCTTCTCAAGGAGGCGGTTTTCCTTACTTTCAAAGCTTACATGATTTATTGCAGGAAAACCTTATGTGCACCAGGAACACCTACAACATGGCCAGCAACACATACGCCTGGGTCGGAGTAATAGAGAGAGGGGGTAACTTTGTAGAATAGTAACCAGGTTTTAAAAGTGTTCCAATTAGGTCACTGAAGTTTCAAAAGTGTTCCAATCAGGTCACTAAACATTCATTTTTCATTAAAATTAAGGGCGTTTTCATCCATTTCATAAGTAACCATGGTGATGTGGATTTTTGTTTCTTTTTTCCCTTTTATTTGATGCTAATTTTGAGTGATGACGTGAATTGTAACTTGTTTTTTTAATTGTTAATGTAATTAAAGTGTTTTTATTTTTAATAAATATAACTTCATATATTAGAATAATCCGATCCCAACATCTTATTCTTCATTTTTTTCTTGACATATAGAAAAAAGGACATGACTCGATTTGAATGTTAAGTTATCTAATTGGGAAAAAAACGATACGAGTGACCTAATTAGAACACTTTTGAAACTTGGTTACTATTCTGTGACATATTCCCTAGAGAGAAACATCTCCGACATGCAGGATGACATTGGAAACATCCGGGAGTATTTTTATTTATTTTTTATTTTCAGCATTTTTAGTTTTTATTTTCATGTTTAAACCTTTTTCTAAAATTTTGATTTGATTAGACGTTGAGGATAAACCGGTACTAAAAGCGGTGTCCTTGGATGACCTCGGTATCTTACCAACGCTATATTACGCTCACGATGGGTGCACTTGCCCATATGTGTGTTTAGTGTTAGTAAAATATCGTGTTTTATAAATTTATAACTTGACTAATGTAATTAAAGTGTTTTTATTTTTAATAAATATAACTTCATATATTAGAATAATCCGATCCCAACATCTTATTCTTCATTTTTTTCTTGACATATAGAAAAAAGGACATGACTCGATTTGAATGTTAAGTTATCTAATTGGGAAAAAAACGATACGAGTGACCTAATTAGAACACTTTTGAAACTTGGTTACTATTCTGTGACATATTCCCTAGAGAGAAACATCTCCGACATGCAGGATGACATTGGAAACATCCGGGAGTATTTTTATTTATTTTTTATTTTCAGCATTTTTAGTTTTTATTTTCATGTTTAAACCTTTTTCTAAAATTTTGATTTGATTAGACGTTGAGGATAAACCGGTACTAAAAGCGGTGTCCTTGGATGACCTCGGTATCTTACCAACGCTATATTACGCTCACGATGGGTGCACTTGCCCATATGTGTGTTTAGTGTTAGTAAAATATCGTGTTTTATAAATTTATAACTTGACTAAAGTGTAAAAAGGGCTAAAAATATACATAAAAATATATAACACTACCCACGCATCAGAAGCAAAGGATGGAGGTATTTATAGTATTTCATGGATTGTAGGATCATTACAAGTGGGTTATGTGTTCTCCAAGGAATGATCTCCACCATACAAGTGTTTAGACCTGATTAGTAACCTTATTGAACACTAAACTTGGTCCCCCAAACAAGAAAACAATCAAATAAAACCATCAATTCAGCTATTTTTTTAAAGAAAACAACTTCCGTCTCTGATGTGCCTTGCCCCCCCCTCCACGCGAGCCAGATTGCTCAGCGGGTCGCTCCTGGTGAGCCACTTCAGATAGAAGTTTCAAAAGTTGGTAGAAATGGTCCCTGCAGCTCCAAAATTTGTTTTTTGACGCGTTTAACCCCCGTTAACCCATTTTCATGGCTTTATAAGGATGTTAAAGCATAGGGGACTTGAAATATGCTTGGAAATATTGTGGATGTCCGTTCGTTTGGTCGTACGATCGCGTTTTTCGGTTAATTACGACGAAACTCGAACGGACGCAAAAACGATCCAAATTACGTGACGAATGGTATTTTTACATTCCCATCATTAAAATACAATATTTTAATGATTAAAAAATTTTTGGGTGTGCGATATGATCAGAACGCAGAATATGCATGCAAATGCATACTTTGGCAGTTTTGACGCTTTTAGCCCCTGTGATCAAATAAGCATATTTTCACACACCGAACCCCTCAAAGCTTATTTCTAAGCTATGTTAAGGGTATTTAGGGTATTTTTAGCTTATGACCTTGTTCGGAGTGTACGTTGCTACGAGAGTCGGCAAACTTTCGTAGTTTGTCGTAAATAGACCCTGTGATCGAACAAACTTGTTTTTGCCATACCGAACCCTCAAAAATTATTTCTAAGTTATGTAAAGGATATTTAGGGTATGTTTAGCTTATGTCACTATTATGGATTGTATGTTGCGTTAAACTGATTACGTGCGCGTAATAGTTTACGTAAAACTTCCAGAAAAGCTTCTCGAGAGTTCGAAATCATACGAAATTTGATATGTGTAATTGTCATATGTAGTTATACAAATCCTGGAATGAAACACAAGATTTCATTGGATTCGTAATTGTATGATGGTCGTAGAGGCACAAATGTCATACAGGTGACAATGAGGGATCGGGTTCGTCATAATCCAGCCTGATTCTTACTCCTTTATCCCTTTCTCTTCTCACGTATTGGTTAAGGAGAGACCTTAACTATAGTAAGTTGCTTGCTACCACATCTGGCGTTAGATCAATGCCTGCGTGTTGGAGTGCCTGTTGCACCGATTTGAGGGGATGGGACCCCCAAATGAGATGGTGTTGGTGTCTGAAAGGAAGCAAACTCAAGATATGTGGCTCCTACTGTAGTGTTTCCCGGAGTTGAGAATGAGGTGGGCATAGCCGGTGGAGTTTGGCTAGCACTAGGTGTAGAAGTACGTGGTACTTGGTTCACCTCTCCTGGATATTCACCTTCAAACATGATGATTTTAACGAAGTTGGAGCTACACTACTACTCTTCAAAGATGAACTTAGTCGCGTAGTCCCACAGATGGCGCCAACTTGTTGCTACAACATATATGAAACCAAGAATAGTAGAGAAACTGGTTAGGCAAGAGGTTTCACGAGTCTCGTTTTGCCTAACGCAGGTTACGAGGGATCACTTCTCTATCAATTGCTTGGAATTCAAGGTTAAGAGAGACTCAACCCAGATTCTATGCATGCAACGTGATAGTTTTAGTAAAGGTGAAGAATAGAATATGCAATGTGCAGATTCTAAAGAGAGAGAGAGAGTCAGATTTTTGGAATGTGTCGTTGTATAACCAGGTGTGGTCATTTATAGAGATGGATTATTCTCAGATAGGAAACCTTTGACTAAGTGATCCAAGTATGCAGTGAGGGGGTTACCCGATTTAGAGGGTTGAAGGCTTTAACCTGCGGATAAAAATCTGTTTCTCCTCACGTGCCTCTTTTGCGGTTGAGTGAGGGGGTCACACGTAAAGTGTGCTGGGACATGTCACTGTCCCATGCTTTTTGTTGTTCACCATAGTTGGCCGTCTACTTGAACCCTTTAACCCTTTAAGTTATTTTTGCTCTTATAGTTAGTTTATTAAGCTTGAGCTACCCACGTCATCAAGTAACTCATTGAGCAAGGCTTCCAATAAGTTGTTACTAACCTCCTTCATTCATCTGAGTTTAACAGTGCCCTAGTTGATGTCTATTCAAAGCTTCTCATTCATGGAAGACATCAAGGTTATACTGCTAGATATGATGCTGGTGCAGCTGGGTCTCCAAAGGATAAATCTCCTCTTTTTCAGCCCAGAGCCTTCGAGGTGTTTAAGAACACCGTTGTGAAGATGGAGCGTCTGACTTACCCTTACGTGGGTGAAGTATCCGAGTGTTATGACAAACCTCTTTCTGTTTTGTAGGGTTTGAAACCTCAAGGCTTACAAGGCTGTGTGTGATAAAGTTCTCAAATCCATTTCCAAGAAACGTCCTCATTTTGGAGATAGTGAGGATACTTGTTCTGAAGGTGGGATGGTTCGAAGGATTTAAGCCTTGAAGCCTCTGAGGTGGTTGCAGCAAGGAGAAAGAAGAGGAAGTCCAAGAAGGTTCGTGATGATGGAAGTAAGAAGGATGACGCTGCCAAGAAGGATGATGCAGCGAAACCAATTGTTTCTGATGCTACAAAGTAAGGAAATCATCTTAATTTGTAGCTTTCTTAGCACCTTTTGAACAATATTTGTGGTTTATGTATTCTGAACATCTTTTTATTCAAGGGAACCGTTTAGGCCCCTTGTTGTTTAAAGCCTTCGAGGCTTTTGAACAATGTTTTATGTTTATGGCCTTGTATGGCCCTTGATACTTTAGCTTAATTATGCTATGTTATGGTGATTATGATTATTTGGCTTTGATAGTTATAGTGGGTCGATTATGGGTGGTTAACCGTGTATTTAGCTTCGCTAAACATATCTTACTTTTTTAACATGGAATAATTTGTTATTGCATATTCATATATATTAGTATATTACATAGTAGTAAAGAATACATATAATCTATAATATTAATACTAATTGTTATCGAATATTCAAATAAAGTGATATAATACATTCCATGAATTCAAATAAACATTCAAACAAAACCACAAAATGATATGAAAAACCTATAAGTACTAAAAATCTTCAGTAAAAAACATCAAATATTAAAAATATGGTGAAAAATCCCAAATCCTACAAAGATTTATTACATGTCGGTTCGATTCGGTTATGATGGGTATGAAAAAAATGATAACCATAACCGACCCGCTACTTTCGGTTTTCCAAAAACTCATTAACCGACCCACCGATTTTTTATTTGTTTCAGTTTTTTCGATTCGGTTTGTCGGTTAATTCGGTTGTGGTTCGGTTAATTTGGTTTTTTGCACCCCTAGTAAGAGTATATAGTAGTGAGATAATTTCTTTCTTTTGCAAGCGACATTTTTTGAAGTATTAATATTAAATAAGAAAACTTAAGTTTTTCCCATGTTAAATGGGTCGTATGCATTTCAACACGTAATTACACATGTATCGTGTTTGAGTTTACATGTAAAACGAAGTTTAACTTTGTAACGCATTTCACCTATCAACCCATAAATACAACCCGTTTATGGTTTATTAGGTCTATATAGGTTCGATAAAAATTGGAGGCCCAACATGGGGCTAGTAAAAAATTGGAGGCCCGTTGTTGAGCGTTTCGAAAACAAACTCTCCCTTTGGAAAGCAAGAACGCTATCTTTTGGCGGGAGGGTGACATTGATAAAAGCCGTGCTAGGTAATCTTCCCACATACTATTTCTCGCTTTTCAATGCCCCGGTAGAAATACTTAAAAGGCTGGAAAAAATTAGACGTAAATTTCTATGGGGCGGGTGCCTTGACAACAACAAAATTTGTTGGGCGCCTTGGTTCAAAGTGGTTGCGCCGATAGAACAAGGGGGGTTGGGCATTGGAAGTTTAGCTTCTACAAACAAAGCACCTATGGTGAAGTGGAATGTTAGATTCAAAAACGAGCCGTCACAACTTTGGGCGCGAGTCATATCAGCTATACATCAAGGTGCAAAACCTCCTTCCTTTATCCCTCTAAAAAGCTCGATTGGTGGGGTTTGGAAAAGTATTGTAAACATGGGTCGAAAGTCGGAGAACAACTTGATTATTATCAAAAATAGACTGAAGATTTGTCTAGGAAATGGTGAGAAAACATACTTCTGGTTGGATAATTGGGCTACCAATATTCCATTACGGGAACTATTTCCGCGCCTCTTTACCCTCGAGCGAGCCAAATACTGCACAGTACGACAGAAATACTCAACTGTCATGGGCTGCATCTCATGGAATTTGGGCAGCGTGGAGGCGTCAAACGACTCAATTGCTACCGCTGAAATGGTTGCACTCGTCCAACTGTTGGAAAATCAAAAGATTGAAGACAGACCAGACGCTTGGTTATGGGATTCAGGTGGACTGAGTGTGGAGTTTCAGGTGTGCGACTTAAGGCGGGAACTCGATAGCATCCAAAAAATTCAGGAAACAAAACACCTGAAGTGGATCAGTTGGATCCCAAAAAAAATAAATTGTTTTTTATGGAGAGTGGTGTTGGACCGAATACCTACTAGGGAGGCCTTAATCAAGAGGAGGGTGCAACTACCTTCTGATCGATGTGTCATGTGCAGTCGAGCCCTCGAATCCGTAGATCATCTTTTGATTACTTGTGAATTCGCTCAGCAAGTGTGGACTGCGGTTTCTCTTTGGCTAAAAATTCCTCTTCCGAGGTTCCTTTTAAGCGTGGTGGAGCTTTTGGAATTCGTTGGAAGTCTCCGGATAACAGAAAACAGGAAGAAGGCAATTTATTCGGTGGTGGCCGCTGTATGTTGGTCTCTATGGTTGGCTCGAAATGATACAATTTTCAAAAACAAGGTGTATCAGGTCTTTAAACTAATGGGGGATATCAAAGCCTTAGCGTTCCTGTGGGTTACCTGAAGGGCGGCATCGATTAAAATGGACTGGAAGACCTGGTGTGATTTTAGGTTGTAGTTGTGTTTCTTGTTATATTTTCCTCTTTTATCTTCTCTGTACCCTTTTTCATGCTTGAGCATCTTGCTTAAGCATGTTTTCCTTGTTTTATAAAATTGCCGCCTTTCAAAAAAAAAAATATAGGTTCGATAAAAGACAAAAAAGAAAAAGAGAGAAAATAAAAAATGGCATCATGCAAGAAAATGAGTTTATAATAGGTGGTAACATTTATGTGGTTCCACCAAATCCTCTCTCGTTGTCTTATTAGTATCTTTCATGATTGGTTGCTCCCATGTGACCATGCTTCCTACAAACAATATCATGCTTTAATTACATCTGATTAAATGGGAAATTCTAATGTCTTTATCAATTAATATTTACTTTTTATCATAAACTTTTCAATTTATGAGTTTCATATAACGCACATTATTATTATTATTATTATTATTATTATTATTATTATTATTATTATTATTATTATTATTATTATTATTATTATTATTATTATTATTATTATTATTAGATTTTGAAAAACAAATGTAGACATATTTCATCATTAATAGTTTGTAATTTGTAATGATGACGTGTTAAATAAATCATTTTATTATGCTTATATGTCGAAAAATATCCGTTAAGAGGCATTAAACATTACGATTGGTCTTATAGATGTTGACGAACAATTATGCACACATTTCATGCATTTATAGCTTGTAATTACGAAGTTTTAAATAAATCATTTTAATCTCTTTATTTTTTGCAAACGAAAATGAACACTTTTATCTTTTGTGATAATTTAACACAAAACATTATTTTGGTATAGGGCCCTCTTTAAATAATTTTATGACACAATTATTAATATAATGCTTGTCATAATTGGCTGGATTAGTTTATTAGTGATCAATTATATAAATATCTTTTCACTAATGAGTTGATTTGACTTATGACAATTATCTTATCAATTTAGATTCCGCACAATAAACAGAATGAAAAATATATTATTGATTTGAATAACAGTGTTCAACATTTTTTCGTCTTGGTTTACAATATTGATCACTTTCAGTATTATAAAAATTATATATTTGACGATATTGATATGTCTTGAAACACAAATTTGTTATATTACAGATTTTTTTTTTGAAAAAAAAATGAATTACTCATGAATATGATGATGATGATGATATATTAGCATATAAAATGAATTATGATTGCATTACACATCATACCTTAATTAATAAGATGGAGCCAGTACCTATGATTAATAGCCAACATGTGACATGCTCTCAAAAAAGTAAATGTCTGAGACCCGAATCAATTCTTCCTAAACCTAGCTTTCAAGTTTTGGGCCATCGTTGTTTTGCATTGTTGTCATTGTTAAAAATTAGTAATATGTACATATAAATGCATCTTAAGTGACAGCATCATGTGACCTCTATCCATTGTTCACATGTCTTACTTGGGTATGGTTCCATCTATCCATGCATACATGCAGCCATACATACATACACATATGCATATAAATATATATATATATGTATATATATTCATGAGTACATACTTTTAATCTAGGTAATACGTTATATGTCCATCTCATGAAGAATGTCATTTTCTGTAAGAGAATGTCACCAGCTTTTAAGACCACCCACTTTATTAATGCAGAATAAAATTTAATGTTGTAACTATATTATTACTACAGGGAAAATTTATGATTCGAAAGTAACATTTGCAACATGTTACAGAATAGTGATGATATAAACCAAAGGTGATATTTATTTATGTAGTACTGATTATAATTTTGCCTTTACCGCCTAAACATGCGTTAAGACGTAACAAGTATATGTGGAAAAGACGACGTGTTGGTGAAAGTACAAGAGCGGGCTAAATTAGTAGGCGGACTAGACATTAAAATCATGTCATAGTTGGCTTGTTGTTAATCGTCATTACAAAGTAAAGGAGACAAATTTTTGAGAAAAAAATTATTCTGTATAAGGGAGACAAGTTTAGCTTGCAAATATATAATATAGGTGATTAGGGGAAGGTTCATTGAGGAACACTAAAAAAGTGGGAACAACGGGGAACCGACTTAAACGAACTCCGATTGGACTCATTTCAGCGGTGTTGGAACCGGCTCGTCGAACCCTAACTAGGATCTCTTAACCCTAAACCCTAAATCCTAACTCCTAAACTCTAAACCCTAAATCTAAAAAATAAGGCTAAAATTTAAGGTAAACGGTAAAATCTAAATTATAAACCCTAAAAGCTAAACCATAAACGCTAAACCTAAAGTTAAACCCTATAGCTAAATCCCAAAGCTAAACCCTAAAGCTAAACCCTAAACCCTAAAAGCGAAACCCTAATATATTTAGGGTTTAGGGGTTATGATTTAGGGTTTAGGGTTAAGAGATCCTAGTTAGGGTTCGACGAGCCGGTTCCAACGCCGCTGGAATGAGTCCAATCGGAGTTCGTTTGAGTCGGTTCCCCACTGTTCCCCATTTTTTTAGTGTTACCCAATGAACCTCACACTAGGTGATTAAATCTTAATTTAAAGTTATATATGTCGACCAAAGATTCGGTATGTATCAATTCTACAGTTGCTAATAGTTACTATGAATAATTGTTTTGAAGATTGAGTTGAGTAGACATGAAAGTGATAAACTTTTTGAACATTCTATACAAGTCCATACCCCCATATAACTTTACGACTAAATGTCATTTTGGTCACAATTTGGTGTCCTCCAGGATGATTTGCATGATAATGAATTTGATGCATGACAGCCATTCATTTTGTATCTGGATTATGAATTAATTAGTGGTTGGAGATAATGACCCTTTCATGTGAGGTGTCCATTTAAGAAAGTTTAGTCCTAACATAATGATTTCGCATGGGATATATAAGTCTCTAAGCAAGGCATCTTATAAGTAGGTAGATAGCCGATGTGTAAAACGCGTATCCAACTTTGATCGAAAGGACACCGGTAGCTTTTGTCTAATCACAAGATACATGCACTACTACACACGAGTTAACATAGTAAAAGTTAATACCTTTTACATAATAGAACCAAGTTTGACGACAAAAAGTCACTTAAATTAGATAACACAACCGAGTTTCGTAAACAAAATCATATATATATTTTGAAGACGGTTCTTTACTACTAAATGGGTTCTTTTTTAGTTTTTTTTTTAATTTTTTTTTATTTTTACATATGTTTAATTGAAATTGTTTTATTCCAATCATCAAGCCAAATTACATAAGTAGGTAGACGAGCAACAAACTGCGTCGCCATCCCCTTCTTAATAGAAAACACTAAACTACTAAAAATAAAGCCTCGTCCCTGAGGGGTCGAAAAGTTGTTGCGGACCATACGCTGAACTCTAGCCAAGAACGGAACCACCGGAAACGCCAGAGAGACAAAGACATGCTGATTATCCTCACAAGCTTTCGGGTGCTTTTTCACCTTCTTTGCAAATAAGGTACCCATCTCCTATAACAAAGAGGTTTTATTTATTCAACCAGCTAATTTGATATTTATGATGAATAAGGCAGTAAGAATTAAATCAGAAAATATACAGATCAAGTGAATAATATATATTCTTTTAAGAATACCCTTAATTAACAAGGAAAGATTGCATTTTTAAGGTAGTGATATATGAGTGGCGGACTCAGAAATTATTTGCTGGGGGTGCGGAGAAGGTGTTCAACAATATTTTCAAGGGTGCGGTCGGGTTTTTTGCCTAAAACATATATAATTTTTTTTTTTCAAGGGGTGCGGCCACCCTCACTGGCCAAAGGGTAGGTCCGCCCATGGATATATCCTTGGATGGGTTACGTTTGCCAGGTCGGATCTTGGCGTTTTATAATGTTTAGATGAACACTCTTTTAACCAAAAGTTGTATTTTATGGTGTTTGGTCTGCATAAACTATACAAAACACATTATGGCAAAATTTGAGTCAAGGCTGCATGCATAGAGAATACAATATTTTTATGGCATGCGTATATTACGAGACAAAATTTGTTTAGGTTTCATCCTGCCCGTATTACAATACTTTGTTCTAATTAAAACTTCAGGGATAATGCAGTAATAGAACAAGACCCTCAATGAATATAGTTTCTTGAGTAAATTGCTAAATCGTCCCTCAAGCTTGGGCATTTTACCATTTTCATCTAAAACAACTTTTTTGTATAATACAGTCTTTCACTTTTGAGATTTTTTGTCATTTTCATCCAAATATCTAATTTGCTTTATTTTTTATATCAAACATTTGGATGAAAATGGTAAAAAATTACCAAAAGTGAAGGACTGTATGATACAAAAAAAAAAAAAAATGTTTTAGATGAAAATAACAAACATACCCAAACCTTAAAGACGATTTTAGCAATTTACTCTACTTTCTTTCATAGCAAATTGCAATTAATGCACAATGTCAATATAGCAACGGGTCACCAGAAAACAATTATGAAAATACATTTAAAGTGGCAGCATGGGATTACAATTCCATGATATAAAGACAACTCATACTATTTTTTAAAATTAAAAAAAAAAATTCTACGTATATTCACAGTTTTGTTTTATAGATATTTAAAAGTGTGTATAGATATGGATATCGATATAGATAGACAACTCATGCAATGTAATCAATATTGTCCGTCAATTCCACAACCGAAGGAGACAGACCTTGGCCTCTTGATAATATCGAAAGTGCGACAAACTATATAACCTATCACTAGTCATATTGGTATATTTACTGTAAGCTCCGAATACAATGGTTAATATAGTTGTTTTGAAGTGCATATTAAGAAGCATGTTATAACAAGTAACAATCAAGTACTTACATTTGATGATCTTGGCACAATGTGTTAGAATGAGCATCGGCACGTTATAGTTGTAGTATAGTCCTAATATCATATCAGTTTTTCATTCATATCCTTCACGTTTTACATGTTTTTGAGTTTTTATCCTATGTTTCAAAATACCAAACTTCTCAAAGTACTATATTTTCTTTATAAAAGAGGGCGTAATTGTGTACTTCATATCAAATGTTTCAACTTTCCTCGTTCATCCCGAACATGGCGAAGCTTTGAAGGGGTGGGAGGGGCGGCCGACCCCCAAACTTTTCGCTCAGTAGTGGAGAGTATATAGTTTTCGTATAGAAATTTTTTGGTATATACGTTTTCGACCCCCCTGTTTTATAGAAATTTTTAGGTCCGGTGACTTCTGCCTCTCCAGTCGGAAATCTCAAGCTTCGCCTCTAATCCCCAAGAAGGTTTTAAAAAATCTTAATTTTGTACCTACCAATCATTAAAATCAAGCCTAGAAAAAATAGTAAAACAACCATAAGCATCGGTCCATAGTGTATATCTTCTACCTATACATGTATATATTATACGTATTCAATGTATTTATTTTTATGGCACATTAGTTCACATACATTCCCCCAACAATACCCGTTGGGAAGAATATGACATGACTTAAAATATTTCATGGATGTTGTCACCCCACTAATAAAGGATGCATTAACTCATTGGCCCAATTGTGTCAATCACATTTAGTTCTAAGAGGTCCCCAAACTCGTTTTTGTTTTCTGGTTATTTGCTTTATGACGGTACATCGTTTATCCAACTTTTATATTCCTAAGATTTAGGATGATTCTTCTAATTCGTTATAGGACATGCTACGTAAATGATGTTTTTTTGATGTGCATGTTAAGGCATGAATATTGACAATAGGGAGTTGAAGCTTGAAAACCTTGGTTGAGTTATGTTAGAAGCTCATAGCCCCTGTCAGATTCTAGAGTGTGGAACTGTCATGTTCAAACTAGAAAGTGTAGAAACTTGGTTTAGTCCCAGTTGCAGAGTCTAGGGAAGATACAGTTGCAATGTTATGACATAAGGGGTTGGATCACATTAGTAATCAAGGTCTGGTAAAGAACAAACACCATATGATCGAGTATCTAAAAGAGTGTGATGTGCGAAATTTGTGAACATTGTATAACGAGTAAGGCAAGGGTTAGATTTAGCATGGAAAGTCATTACTTAAAAAAAGTGTTGGATTATGTGCACTCAAACTTATGGGATATGTTAGACCAAAAGAACTGGGTGGGTGCGGGGTGGGCTTTCACCGAGCGGCAATACCGTCACCGGCCCGTCCCTCACCGCATGGCAATCTTGAAATCAGGGAGTGTTCACCGCAGTAGGGGAGAGGAGGAAAGATGAGAGAGAGGGGTGTATAGTGAGCCCCACTATCTTCCAACCAATCATACATTTAGGGGTTGTTTGTTTACCTCTTAATGAGGCTCTTAATGGTTCAGACTTCTTACTGGTTCAACGCTTAATGGTTCAGACTGTTTGTTTCATGAGCAGATGTTTGAATGGTTCAGACATTTGCCTCTGAATGGTTAAGCATTATACAAAGTCTGAATGGTTAAGACCTCTAATCTGAATTGGTCAGACATTTGCCTCTGAACGGTTAGAAATTATACAGGCTCTTAATGGTTCAGACCTCTTACTAGTTCAACACTTAATGGTTCAGACCTCTTACTGGTTCAACACTTAACCATTCAGATGTTGTCAAACAGCCCCTTAAAAAAATGGTTTGGATGAAACCACCTGAAGGGGTATGGTCCCAGATCCAGCACCAACATGGCCGCGAGTGACCATTACCCTTATCAAAAACCCCCACCGGCAAGAGCTTATCTGTATTCGTGCGGGCACACGCAAACACAGCGGTCGAATCCAATCTGTCAAGTGATGAGAAGACTTACCTTGTGTATGAAATTGGGTGTTGCACATAGCAATGCGTCTTAGCACCGCATCCTATAGACATTTTCGTCATGACAAGGGATGTAGGAAGAACAGTCACCAAGTATGGTGATGCGGCTTCGCACCGCATCCCATAAAACGTCTACGTCAGACCAAGGAACGCGAAAACAACTGTGGTTACTGTTAGGGATGGATTTTCTAAACCTATGTATCACGGATCCTCAAGTGCAGCCAGGATCACGGATTCTTAGTTCTTTTTGAATTAAGGATCCTAAGAAGACGTTGCAGGTTTAAAGATCCAAGATCGTCATTATTATCCTTACACTAACGGTTGTTTCCACTAGGTTTGAATTCGTTTTACAGGAGTATTCGAATGGGACTTGGTCTTGCCGAGATTCTAGGGGAAAATGCTCCATTATTCCGCACGTGCATGGCTTGTATGACCCTTATGGAAGTCGTGGGAAGCTAGCATGATTTGCGGATTGTCTGTTAGTTAGATTATTTCCATTTTTAAAAGGGGAAAACAAGCTTGATAGTTAGAACAATTAGCAACACACACACTCTCGAAAGCTCTCTGCAACTCATTGGCGATTACATACATTTTACACACTAGTGATCCTTGTAACAAGCTTGTTATCATCCCGATTTGTAACCTTTACTTGTTTAATATAGTTGGTGATCGGTAGTTTCCATCACCCGAAGTTTTTTGTGCCGGAGATCATACCTTGATCAAGGGCTTTTTCCTCGTATAAATCCTTGTGTCACACATCCATTTTATTCATAGTTTGTTCATACATTTGTCCATTAATTCAAGCAAAACACCTAACAAATCGGATTTGGTTGTATTATCCTTGTGTGATTTTTGACCAAAACAGTTTGGCGCCCACCGTGGGGCGATTGGTGCTTCATTTCTTAGAAATTTTGTTCATTTTGATCATTTCGGGTTCATCACCTTCAACCACATGGCTTCTCAAGCGAAGAACACTTCAAGCTCCGTGCCGGCGATCACTTCTTCACATGGAATTCCACCTTTTCCTCCAGCACCTTTTGGATCCCAGAAGAATGCTGAGAATGTTGCGAAGAAACAAAGCCCCGTTTTCTCAAAACCACCAACTTCTGCTGTTACTTCTGGCCCTACTAACAATGATCTTTATTCTTTGATTTTGCAGATGAGGGATTACATGCAACAGCAGGACAAAACCAATGACAGGATCCTTCGAGAGATTGACGACATCAAGAAATTGAAGAGATCAGCGGAGGATCACTCTCCATTGGTGCCTAGATCACTGAATTTCAACACTCCAGTTATAACTGCCAAGCAATCTGCAGCTCCAGATGTCCAATACCAGGGTGGATCATTAGGAATACGTTCTGGATCATCGGCAATGACTCAGGCTCAAGGATCCTACTTTCAGCCTTCAGGATCCTCTTTTCAGCCTTTAGGATCCTCCTTCCAGCATCAGGGATCCTTCACTAGCTCAGGAGGATACATGGGGACGCAGACGGTTCAAGGATCCTACTCTCAGCATCTAGGATCCTTATTTCAGGTTCAAGGATCCTCATCTCAGGCTCATGGATCCATGGATTATCCTCCAAGACCCCCAACTTCGGTGCCTCAAGGATCCAACATCTTTCAGGATCAGGGATCCTTAAGAAGTTCAGCACCCAGAAGTTCAGAGATTCATTTGGGAGACTTCATACCTATGCAAACTATCGCTTCATCTGGTCCCTCAATCATACCAGAATCTCGCCAATATGGATTCACATCTGGAATTCCTATAATGCTAACCATGGCTTTGTGCAGGATACAGGCATCAACCAAGCGATGACCAGAGAATTACAAAAGCTCAAGGATATGATTTCCAGCGTTCCAGGAGTGGTTAAACCCATTCCTAAAATTCCAGATGGAAGACACAAGATATCTCGTTTTGCACCACCTATTTGTGATGCAGAAATTCCAAAGAGGTTTCAAATACCAACCATGAAGTTATATGATGGCTCAACGTATCCAAAAGAGCATGTAGCTCAATACAGAGAAAGGATGGAGATCAATCCCATCCCGGAGAGGTTAAAAGAAGCATGTCTACGCAAGGGTTTCCGATCCACACTGACAGGATCAGCTTTTAAATGGCTGCTAAGTCTTCCCCCTTACTCTATTACTTCATTTGCTAATCTAGTTAATCTGTTTAATAGCCAATTCTCATGTAGTAGGAAATTTGAACGTTTAACTTGTGACCTATATAAGGTAACACAAGGTCAAAATGAATCACTTAGAGATTATATCACTAAATTCAGTAAAGAATCCTTAGATATCCCTAATTTGGATATTGCTACGGCTATGGAAGCCTTCAAAATGGGTTTACTTAGGGATTCATTGTTCTATGATGATCTTGTCATGACCCCTTGCAGGAATCTTGATGAGGTGAGAACCAGGGCCCTTAGATTTATCTGACTAGAGGATGATAAAAGGATCCAAGAAAGACTGGCAGGATCCTCGAAGCAGGAAAAGCAAGGATCCTACTTCAGGAACAACAAGTCTAAGTCTTACAACAAGTCTCATAATCAGAACGTGCATGCAATAGAACAGGAAGAGGATGATGAGGATTATCCTCCCATTTCTGAATATTGTTTTTCTGTTGATAACAATGAACTAATCCTTGCAATGCAGAACCTAGGTGAAAAAGCAAGATGGCCCAGAAAAAGTGATAAGCCAGCTGCAACAAAAGATAAATCCAAATGGTGTGTGTATCATGAAGATTTCGGTCATCTCACTGAAGAATGTATTGCACTCAGAAAAGAGATTGGTTACTTGCTAAGCAAAGGGCACTTGAAGGAGCTGTTGGGAAGAAAAAAGTCAAGGATCCAGGATCCTGAAAAAGTTCCAGAAAGAGTTCCTGCTCCTGCTGCTGATGCACAAATTATCAGCTTCATATCCGGTGGATATATGTGGCACTTCCTTTTCAGCAGCCAAGAGGCATGCCAAGGAGACCAAGATGGATAATGGAGAGAGACCCATCCGAACCTTTACTGTTACACAGGAAAAAGTTATAACTTTTGATGAGGATGATCGTGTGGATGTTCAGGATCCTCATCATGATGGTCTTGTTATTACTTTGTTTATATCTTATCATTTTGTTCGCAGGATCCTGATAGATGGAGGAAGCTCAGTGAACATCATTCAGCTTGATGTCCTCAAGAAGATGAACATCCCTGAATCAGAAATTATCCCAAGATCTTCGGTTCTTCTAGGATTCAGTGGGGAAACCAAGAACACATTGGGGGACATTAAGCTTCCCATTTACATAGAGGGACTTAATTCTTTTTAGAAATTTTGTGTTATAGATTGCTTATCCTGTTGTAATGTTATCCTTGGCATGCCATGGATACATGACATGAAAGCAGTTCCATCTACATATCATCAATATGTGAAGCTTCCCAGTCCGTAGGGGGTGGTGAAGATTGAGAGCGATCAACAAGAAGCTAAGAATTGCTACACTTCATCGATGAAACCAGCCTCAAGACCCAGGGAGCAATAGCAATTAAAGCATCCTCCAAGAGATGTCCTGAAGGTAAGAGAACAAGATATGAAAGATATCCTTATGGATCCTAAGGATGCTGAATCCAAGATCTTCATAGGATCCAGGATCCTCAACAACATTGAACAGGATCTAGCATCCTTTCTCAAAAAGAGAAAAACTACCTTTGCCTGGAAGCATGAAGACATGACAGGTATCTCTAAAGATATAATTACTCATAAGCTTGGCATTGACAGATCATTCAAACCCATACATCAAAAGAGGAGAAAGTTTGCACCTGAGAAGAATGCCATTATCCAGGAGGAAGTAGACAAGCTGCTTAGAGCAGGTATGATTAGAGAGGTTAAGTATCCAAGGTGGTTAGTCAATGTGGTTGTTGTTCAAAAGAAAAACGGAAAGTGGAGGGTATGTGTCTATTTTACTGATTTAAACAAGGCATGTCACAAGGATCCTTTCCCATTACCCCATATTGACTCCATGGTGGATGCTACCGCGGGTCATGAGTTGTTGACTTTTATGGATGCTTCATTTGGATTTCAGCAAATTCAGATGGAACCATCTGATCAAGAGGATACAACCTTTATGACCTCAACTGGTATCTATTGTTATATTGCTATGCCATTTGGACTAAGAAATGCAGGTGCTACTTATCAAAGGCTAGTCAATATGATGTTTAAGGAGCAAATTGGACACACTATGGAAGTCTATATAGATGACATGGTGGTTAAGTCCAAGAGAGCTGAGGATCACCTTAGAGACTTGGAGGAACCATTTGATATCCTTGATAAATTCAATATGAAATTGAATCCTTCCAAGTGTCATTTTGGTGTTAAAGCAGGCAAGTTCTTAGGCTACATGGTAACAAAAAGAGGCATAGAGGCAAGTCCCGAGCAAATTAAGGCGATTGTGAATATCAAATCTCCTGCCAACGCCAAGGATGTGCAAAGGTTGACAGGGAGGATCGCAGCCTTGAACAGGTTCATATCAAAGTCATCAGAAAAGTGAAAGGAATTCTATGACATTCTGAGAAAGAACAAGAAATTTGAGTGGACTGAAAAGCATGAGAATGCTCTCAAAGCCCTTAAGGATTACCTATCCTTAGCTCCTGCCTTAATGAAACCAGAAAAGGGGATATATTATCCTTATATTTGGCAGTCTCTTCTAAAGCAGTAAGTGCAGTCCTTGTTAAGGATCACGAAGGTACACAACATCCTGTATATTATGTAAATAAGAGTTTGCTTGATGCTGAATCCAGGTATTCACATTTAGAAAAAGTTATCCTTGCTTTGATTATGGCATCTACTAATTACATCATTATTTTGAAACTCATGCTATCATTATTAAAACTAACTTTCCAATTAAGAATGTTCTCAGGAAACCTGAAATGTCAGGAAGGATGGCCAAATGGGCAGTGAAGCTTAGTGCTTATGATATAAGATATGAAACAAGAACTGCCATTAAATCCCAAGCCTTGGCTGACTTTGTGGCAGAATCTTGTTGGATGATTCTGTCAGCCCATAGCACAAAGGGAAGCTGAGTTAGAAGTTCAGTAGCTTGAAGAGACCAAGGATCCTTGGATACTCTTCAGAGATGGAGCCTCTAATGTCAAGGGAACTGGACTTGGAATACTACTAAAATAGCCACAGGGGGACATAAGACCCCACTCAATAGCTTGTGAGTTTCCAACTACTAATAATGAGGCTGAGTATGAAGCCTTGGTAGCTGGTTTGCAAATTGCCAAGCACATGAGGATCAGGTATCTTGAGGTACATGTAGATTCATTGTTAATTACTAATTACTTTAATGGATCTTATGCTGTTAAAGGTGAAAGACTAATCAAATATTTAGAGATAGTCAAGGAATTAGCACTCTCTTTTGTTTCCTTTAGTTTGACACAGGAATCCAGAGAAGAGAATGCAAAGCTGATGCATTGGCCAACCTTGGATCATCCTTGAAGATCCCAGAGGATATTAAAATTCCCATTTTATCTATATCTTAGCTCCTGCTATTGAGGATCACGTAGCTATAGAGATAGGAGAGGATTCTGCAATCATACCTAGTGATGATGCACAATATCATTCAGGATCATGGATCCTTCCAATCATGAGATATATACAACATGGAGAAATCCCTACAGGTGAAAATCCTAGAGCTTTCAAAGTCAAGGATTTTCATGAAGGAGATTATGGAAACCACACTGGGGGTAGGGCATTGTTCTCAAGGATCCTTAGGACAGGATACTATTAGCCTACTATGAAGAAGGATGCTGTGGATTATGCCAAGAAATGTGATGCTTGTCAGAGACATAGCAATATCCTTCATCAGCCAGCAGAGCTCCTGCATCCTATATCCTCTTCTTGGCCACTTATGAGATGGGGAATGGATATAGTTGCAAACTTCCCAAAGCACCAGGAGGAAAAGTGTTTATGCTTGCCATGACGGATTACTTTTCCAAGTGGATAGATGCTGAAGCCTTTGCTCAAGTCAAAGAAAAAGAAGTGATATCCTTTTTTAAAAGAAACATTATTACCAGATTTGGTATTCCTTCAGAAATTGTATGTGATAATGGATCCCAATTTATTGGGAGTAGAACTACTAACTTTTGTGACAGCTGGGGGATTAAGATGATAACATCAACACCAGTCCACCCACGAGCTAATGGTCAAGCAGAATCATCCAACAAGATCATCATCAACAATTTGAAGAAGAAGCTTGGATCCAAGAAAGGAAAATGGGCAGAAGAGCTACCTTATGTGCTATGGGCTGACAGAACAACTCCCAAGAATGCTACTGGCCAGACTCCATTTTCTTTATTGTTTGGAGCAATATCAGTGATCCCTACAAAATTGGTGGTTCCTACTGCTAGAACAAGCATCCGTTATCCTAAAGGAAATGCTGAAAACTTGGTTCATGACTTGGATACCATAGAAGAACTCAGGGATTTGGCAAGGATAAGATCGGCCAGTTATCAACAAAGGATGGTCGGGGCTTATAACAAGAATGTCAGGATCAGAAAGTTTCAGGTTGGTGATATGGTGTTAAGGAAAGCATTCCAGAATACCACAAATCCTGCTGATGGCAAGTTAGCACCAAAGTGGGAAGGCCCTTATCTTATTGAAGCTGAGGCAGGAAAGGGGGCATATCGATTATTAACAATGGAAGGTGATTTGCTACCAAGAGCTTGGAATGCTGTTCACTTGAAGAGATACTTCATGTAGAAAGGATCCAGGATCCTTAGCTATCTTCGTATTTGGCATACGTTAAGGATCCTTAGAGGATAATATGATCCTCAGTCTGGTAATGATCTGATTCTAATTTATTTAACCCTTTAATTTATTACAAGGAAAAGGATCCGGGATCCTTTATCCTTTTTTCACTAAGTTCTGAGTTTTGCAGAAGATTGATGTATCCTTGACAAAGGATCAAGTATCCACAGAAGTCTCCCCAGTTTTTTTCGCTTGTCCCCAATTTTTTGGGCTTCTCCCTAGTTTTTTGGGCTTGTCCCTAGTTTTTTGGGTTTATCCCCAGTTTTGGGTTTATCCCCAGTTTTGGGCTTGTCCCCAGTTTAAGGTATCCACTACCTTCGCCAGTAGCGCACGATGATCCTGGTGCAGTTCAAGGCAATGGGACCAGTAACCGCTTTAGGGGCTGACAATTTCATTGTACTAGCTGTATTCAGGATCCTACGTATAATGGTAGACGTATCATACATCCGTTCCTAAGGTTTCTAACGTTTTCACGTTAGCTAAGGTTTTGGAATTTTCATGTCACTAAGTTTGGATAGTCGCCAGTGAGGGCCATACTCTAGTTGACACAAGAACCTTTAGGGTTGTCCCCAGTTTTTTGGGCTTGTCCCTAGTTTTTTGGGCTTGTCCCCAGATTGTTGGGCTTGTCCCCAGTTGCTAACTCTTCTTTTATATTGGCTTAGTCCCAAGTTATGTTCTGTTTCAGGTTTTCAAAGCAAAACAGTTAAGGATCCTGGATCCTAACCTTTTACTAAGGTTTGTCTTTTGGTTATCTTGATTGTATGTATTAAAGATTTAGGATCCTAACTTGGATTCTCAGGTATGATCCTTATTTACCTTCACATTATTCTTGATTTATTTAAGTTACCCTTACTCTTTGACAACAGGATATATGATCTTAAAATTATGTCACTTTTTGAACTTTTCGATTATAGGATATTTGATCCTTGATCATATCCTAAACTTTTTGACATAATCTAATATACTTTTGTTCTTAACTTGTAAATTCAAAGAAATTGTATCATAACAGTTGAAAGGTAAATATACACAGAATTAACAACACAAAATAAGCCAAAAGATTAAACTTTTATTTATTTAGCAAAAGATTAACCCTTTAAAGGTTGTCAAAATTACCTACCCCAAGCATCTACCAGCAATACGTGGCCCGTCCGCTGGGGTAGGTAAAGGGTGTCCATGATAATAAGTTCTAAGTGATGCACCAATAGAAAGACGGCAGGATAACAATGGCTTCATCCCCCAAACAGAGGATCCCTCCACCAAATGTCATCCTACCTATAGTTCGAAGGATCAGTGATCCTTGAACCTAAACCTATTGTTCAAGTACAGACCATTGTTTCAAAACATCAACAACCAAAAAAAAAACCTTAAACCATAAAAAATGGGCTCCGGCCACGTCTAGAAATTTCCATCATCACCCATTTGTGCAGTCTAAACCTTCGCTACTTCATCACCACCAGCTGCTCCTTCTGCTTGATCCTTCAGCCCACTGCCACCAGCCTCGATTGCCAGAGTCTCCTCAGCCTCTTCCTCATCATCCAGCTCCGCAAGCTTCTTCTTCCAGGCCTCTTGGTCCCAGGCAGTCCTGTCAAAGTTAGGATCCTCAGCCTCCTTTGCCATTTGAAGCTTGTTCTTGAGTATGGCGATTGTAGCAGAGAGCTTGGCACCTTCCATCACTTCCGCCTTCTCCTGATCAGCTGTAATTTGGGCCAGGACCAGCTCCCTCTTCACCAGGTTGACATCATTATCGAGAGAGACAATTTTTTGGTCCTTTGCCAGGAACATCTTCTGGAAGTCCAAGTGCTTTTGTTCTGCCTCTTCAGCATGTGAATACAGGAGCATCTGGATCTCAGCGAATTTCTACAAAAGAGAAACACATGTCAGGATCTGTTATCCTCAGCATGGGAAGATCAGACTTAAGGATCCGGGATCCTTACCTCAGAGACGTATTCTTCGAACTGGTGTTGGATGAGGGGCATGCCTTCAAGAGCTTCAGCAGCTTTCCTTTTCTTGGCACCTTTGCCACGTGTGCTCATGCTTTTGGGGTTCGGAACGCTGGGACTGGCAGCAAGTTGCTTCTTGATGGATTTTGAGGCAGCAAACGCATCAAGGTCACTGACACTGAACCTAGAGGCAGATTTTGAGGATTTTCTAGCGCCTACAAATGCAAAACACAGATAAGTATTCTTGTTTTATTTTCATTTAAACATTTAATCATATACAAATTGGAATACTTACTTGACATCGTGAAGGAACCAGAGGATACTTCTTGTGAATCCTTTTCTCTGGCTTGGAACGTTCTAATAGCAGGGTCAAGGCTCTAGAAGGCAGCCACCCTTTCCTTTGTTGCAGGTGTTTCCTGGATGAAAGAGAGTGAGATAGCTGCAAAAATAGAAAAAAGGATCAGTTATCCTTAAAAAACAGAAAGAGTCCTATTATGAGCCTTGTCTAAGGATCCCATATCCTACCGTGGGTGATCCACTTTTTAGGAAGGTTTTTCCCATCTGGGATTGAATCCCTCCTCACAAAGAAGAAATGGCTCTTCCAGTGGGTGTCGTTTTTAGTGGTTTTGAGGATTAGATAAGGATCACCAGGTTTGTGTTTGAACAGAAAGCGGTGTGAACCATGGCTAACGAGGTTGTACAGTTGACTCAACTCGGACATCCCTATTTCTATGCCCTCCTGCTCAAGGATGTTCTCTATGGTATAAAGAACTCTCCAGATCATTGGCATGGCCTGAATATAACACATGCCTGTTAGTGCGAAGAAAGATTGTGTGCAGGCAGGGAAAGGATAAGAGAATCCTATCAGAAAAGGGGTGGCTGGAAAAGAAACCCAGGTGTCGGAGATACAGTCACTCTTCATCGAAGAGTCAAAGGATCGGAAAATGGTTTCAGCCGGAAAGCAATGGCGGATCCGGTCAATTGCGGTGAAGCGGCAGAGTTCCAACGAAGGATTTTTGGTGACGCCTTGGCTCTTCAGGGGACTATACTTTTTCGGATCCTTAGCAGGTGAGGATCGGAGAACCATTTTTGCCATGGATGTTCGAGAACAGAGGATCAGAATAAGAAAATGTAGAGAAAAGGAAGAAGAGAGATACCTATCTCTGGATGGTGATTTAAAGGAGAGTAACGCTCGAATTTAAATGCAAATCAATCCTTATCTCTAACCTATATATAATGATGATTCTGCAAGTAGTCTTATCGCTGACATCAGGTTTATAACGGCTAGTTCGGATATAACAGCTATATTTACGATAGTTTGTTGGAGATAAGGCAGAAAATATGACTCATCAAGTTGTATTTTAATCCTCATAATTTGGGGGCAATTGTTAGGGATGGATTTTCTAAACCTATGGATCATGGATCCTCAAGTGCAGCTAGGATCACTGATCCTCAATTCTTTTTGAATTAAGGATCCTTAGAAGACGTTGCAGGTTTAAGGATCCAGGATCCTCATTATTATCCTTACACTAAGGGTTGTTTCCACTATGTTTGAATTCGTTTTACAGAAGTATTCGAATGGGACTTGGTCTTGCCAAGATTCTAGGGGTATATGCTCCATTATTCTGCACATGCATGGCTTGTATGACCGTTATGGAAGTCGTGGGAAACTAGCATGATTTGCGGATTGTTTGTTAGTTAGATTATTTCCATTTTTAAAAGGGGATAACAAGCTTGATAGTTAGAACAATTAGCAACACACACTCTCGAAAGCTCTCTGCAACTCATTGGCGATTACATACATTTTACACACTAGTGATCCTTGTAAAAAGCTTGTTATCATCCCGATTTGTAACCTTTACTTGTTTAATACAGTTGGTGATCGGTAGTTTCCATCACCCGAGTTTTTTTTGTGCCGAAGATCATACCTTGATCAAGGGCTTTTTCCTCGTATAAATCCTTGTGTCACACATCCATTTCATTCATAGTTTGTTTATACATTTGTCCATTAATTCAAGCATCACACCTCATAAAATCGGATTTACTTGTATTATCCTTATGTGATTTTTGACCAAAACAGTTACCGCAGGTAGCGATGCTGTGACAACTGTCAAAATTCCAAGTATCCGTACAACTATTAAACCATGATTAACGCTTAATGACTGTGCTGAATTACAATTAGTGACTTGAATTGCCTTCTGGTTATTGCTATGATACATACATATGCAACATATATTGCTAAATGTCATATCATTATTGCATGAGAACTTTATTGACTCAAATGATGCACGAAACACAGTTAGCACAGTTATCAGACAAATCAGAAAAATGCTGACGGAGTTCAGTACATAGACAGACAAGGTGTTGAGACACAGAATAAGCCAGAAACCCAGTATCACTCTAGTATAGTGTGTAGGAAACTAAGGATCACAAAACTGCTTTCCTAGAGATAGTTTAAGTGCCGGAAAGTGCCTAAAACTCACATAAACTGCAGAATTCAGCAAAAATCAGCATTTAAACACACTAATATCATGCAGAAATATGGTTAAATGGTCCTGAATGCTTTCCTAATTGTCGGGAATCGAAACTGTCACAAAAGGTAACATAAAGCACACTAAACTGCATAGTTTAGCACCTTAACGAACTGGTAACCAACCGAACAACCGGACACTACCCGAAACACCAAATTTTCACTAGAAGCATTGTTTTAACATTACCAAGCTAGTTATGATCCCCGAACATGATAACACATCACATAGCAACTAGTAACTAAATCCTTAACTAGAATACTTGAATTTTTACTATGAACTAACTTTCTAGTTTAAACCTAGTCTATACCCCCCCCCCCAACTAGTAATCGGCCAACATGAGGCCCCACATTGAGATTTTGTTTTGTTATAATATTGGATCTTGTTCCTTCATTTTCAACATATAAACCAAGAGTTAAACTCATGAGATGGATTATAAGAATAACTTTAGAGCTCATAACTCTCATTTCATCACAAACTCACAACACACTTTCTTCTCTTCCCCTTCCCCTTGCTCTCGGCAGTAACCTCATCACCACACACCACCATCATTCAATCTTCATCCATCCAATCCATACACATACAAAGGTGTTAGAAGGTGCACAAAGAAGCTTGGAGCTTTCGGGAGTTGAAGGACCTTCTCCATTTGCTTTTATCAACTTCATTTCTTCTATTGATCATCCCTAGCCTTGAGCTAGTGGTAAGAACATCATACTCTTCATTTTACATCTTGTTTAAGTGGTGAAAAAATGATACATGTTGTTAATCATAAAGAACACTAAGAATCAAGAACATAAAACATGAACATAAGCTTAAAATCTTAAGAAATCATGTTGTTTAGTGTTGTTGTGATACTTGATGATTGATTGTTTATGTTAATGATGTAGATCATCATATGATCTTGCTAGATGATGATTAAAAACATAATCTAGCAAGATGAGAGGATGAAAATGTTAGAGATCAATAGATAATCCTCACATAAGTCATGAACTTGAAAGAATAAATTGTTTTCTTGTTAAGTGAAGATTAAAGTAAGTGTAAAGTCTTGTGGATCTAAGATTTCAAGGATGATTTTTCCAGAAATCAAGTTAAAAATACAAAGTTTACTTAATCTTGGTTCTCAAAGAAATCAACCATGTTTTTAGAGGCTAAACCAGTGTAGGATCATGTAAGAAAAATCCAAGAAGAAACATTTTTAGAAAATGTGATTATAAGTTGTAAAGAACTAACTTCTTTAAAAATGATGTTTTTAAAGAAACAACCACACTTTAAAGGGTAACTAAGCTTACTAAACACACTAGTAAGTTGCTACAAATTTTTGTAAATTTTCAAGTTCATGAAGTAGTAGTTATGCTTGATTTTGGTAAAATTGGTAAGTATAGATTGATTGTTGATTGATTGTGTTGATTTACAAAAGAAAATGATATGCCTTGAAGGCATGGAAACCTCCATTTTTAGGGAAACTATGGCAAAATTTTTCTAAAAATTAAACACTTAGAAAAATATTTTTAAACAAATACTTACAAGTATATTTCAAACCATGAATTTTCATATAAAGTTTGCCATAAATTTTGTACAAAAATTATAAATATTGGAGGTTGGTTTTTATAAATAGAAGTGACTAAATATGTATTTAGGGAAATATATATTTAGAAGTCACCGTGTTTGTGATTATTTGTATATTATGTGTATTAGTTATATTATTTTAGGACTTGAAATAATATAACTCATCAAAATCCCAAAAATTACAATCCAAAATATTACCAAAATCCCAAGAACATGAATATACAAATTATACCCAAAATATGAGAGGAACCGAACAAAGGAATATAACTTACAAAATATTCCGGTAATTTTATTCATAAGTATATTTTGGTAAATAATATTTTGGACACCAAGAAAACAAAAATATTATTTTTACAATTATTACAAGAATATTTCACATTTTTGATAAGGAGAAAATATATTATCTTTGGCAAGTAAAAATATATATATATTTTCTTGGAATTATTAGAAGGTGTATTATTTTTGGAAGAAATATATATTTTCTCGAACAAACATGAAATACATTATTTTTGGGAGAAAATGTATTTTCTTAAATAAACTTGAAATATATTATTTTTGGAAAGAAAATGGATTTATACATATTTTCTAAGTTAGACTTGGAAATATATTATTTTGAGACTTGTATGAGATTTGTGAATATTTTTGTCACCAAAAAATATAAGTAATCTCTCTAAGTGATATTTCTTAAAATATATATTTTGAAAATATATTGATGTATTTTTATTAGAAATATTATTCCGGAAAAGTTAATATAAAAATTAAGTATGAGATACTTAATAAACACAATAAAAATACGTATTCTCGTACGTATAAAAATACTCCGGAATACGACACCAATACATGACAAAAATATACAAGTATAAGAATACGAATACAAATACACTCATCCTTGGGAAGGATATTCACGTATAAATACATAAAGGTATGAAGTTAAAATATATTATTTTTAACGATTATTACAAAATTTAATAAATATAATTTAAGTTAAAATATTTATTATTTTAACAAATAATTATATAACTTGGAATAATATTGTAGACACAAAGAAAAGTAACTCAAAGACACTAATTAATACTAAGTCAAGGCACGACCCGCTCGTCTAATAGATCATAGTATGTTGTAGGTAGTCGTGTACACCGGAAGAAGCTTTGAGTTACCGTTGGTTACGAAGAACGCAAGACTGTGAGTTCATGTCCCCCTTTTCTTTTAACTGTTTTCGGTTTTATAACTTCGGGGGTGAAGTACATGTTACAAACTATTTACAAACGTTTATATGTGGTATGGTTAGCTAAGGAAAGGTGCTGCTAGATCATGTGAGTGGTGGGTACAATGCTTAAGACCATTAATCCTCGTTGTAGGATCAAGGGACATGAGTGATAGATCTATTTGGGTGTAGCGAGCCACGCCCATGTGGACCAGGGTTTGGCCCATGAGGTGACTATGTCTTACAGCCGGAAGCCCGGTGCAAAATCTGCTAGGTTTGAGCCTTCCTGCATCACGTCACACATATTAATGGCCTTGCAAACCATTAATCGATCTGTTCTTTGTTTCCTTGTTTGCTTTCATACCAGGGTTTTTACAATCATACATACTTACAATGATTTCAAAGGTTTATTCATTCACACATTCAAACACATGAACTCGCTCAACTTTTGTTGATGTTTTTAAACTACATGTATTTCAGGGAATTAAATGTGGAGCTGGCGGGCGTTTGGAGGTTTCAAGTAATGTTGGAAATAAAAGATGTCATCCGATGTCTTAGGGTTTGGATAGTGTGTCTTATCCTGGACAAGACATATCTTCCAAAGCCTGGTTTTATTTAATGTCTTTTGTCGAGTCCTTGTGGTGCTCTAAAACAAGCTGCATGGTTTGTATTTGGATTTGAAGTTTGTGTTGGATTTCTAAACAATGTTGTTGTTATGTTTTAAAACTTAAGTAATGGATGAATATCTTTTGTTTTATCATATAGTTGTTTGTTATTGTTGAATGCAATGATATTAAGCAAGTCACACATAATCACGCTTCCGTAAAAGTCAGGGTGTTACAGTTTGGTATCAGAGCTTCGATTGTAGCGAACTAGGATTCCTTCTCGAGTCTAGACTACAATCATTAGGGCTCTCACGAAAATATTTCTACAACATGTTTTTCATTGCATACACGAAACGCCAGATCCAGGGAACAAACATTTCTACAAACGGAAAGACATGAAACACGATAGTAAGGTTGCATTTGTGATTTAGTCTTTGGAGACTAGGAAGGGTAGAAAGGATTTGTGGGGAATAATGAGGATACATGATTTCATGATACATTGTCTTTGATTGCATACTAAATGATAGTGGTTAATATATGTTCATATGTTATGATTGTTCTGTTACAGACACTATGTCTTCATCCGAGAGCGGATTGTCCGATACTGATGACCCTATGGCTATTGTTTCCGATGACGAGATCGCACCGGAGCCAGAGATCTTTACATCCGATACTGAGAGCGACCCAGATATGCTGTCAGACGACGAGGACGACTTTCATCCGTTCGCGTTGCCTGATTTTGGAGATGATTTACCGCTTGCTGATGGTATTCCAGACGAGGATCCTTTTGTTATTCCCATTCCAGTCCATGATCATCTTGTCATCGGGCAGCCCGATGGTGAGCATATTGTGGCACTGATCCTTGCTCCTGTTCCTTTAGTGGTCATCCCTCCTGAGGATTGGCCTTTTTATGATCTGTTTGACAATGATGTTGATCTGTTTGTTGATGGTCCTCCTGATGACGCCCATGGTGATGGAGAGTTAGATGAGGACGTTGTTGCTATTCCACTTCTCGAGATTCCCGTTATTGAGATTTCCTCTGACACTAGTTTACACTCTGTCTCCGATTCCTTTGAGTCTGTGATTGTCACACCCCCAAAATCCACCTGCGGAGTATCACCGCTTGGGAGCGTGACTGACCAGGATCAAGCCACCAATCATATCGAACATGTAATTAATACCAAATATAATAAATGTAAACCAGTCATTCAATATGATAGGTGTTCAAACATAATCATAGTTTTAAAGTATAGCGGAAGCTTAAGTACGAAAAACCCAAATGTGTAACATAAGTTCAATAAGTTTCAGAACATAATCCATGCTCCACAACGACCTGCTCCTCCCTGTGCAAGCTCCATAAGTATCTAACGACCTGCAAGGCATGTAACAGAGGATCAACAACTAGTTGAGCGAGTTCACAGTTAACAGTTCAGTAGTAGTACAGTGTGAGTAGTATTATGTTCGTTCGTTATGTCATGTATCGTACTAGTTTCCATCGCGGCCTCCCAGGCAGGTATGCGAAGATATTAGGGGATGTTCATCCCGTATATTCTAGACTAGGTTTATCCGTATCGCGGCCTACCAGGCAGGTGTGCGAAGATTAGTAAATTACAGTTCGCGGCCTTCCAAAGGCAGGTGTGCGAAGTCAGTCATAATATCGCGGCCAACCCTTGGCAGGTGTGCGAAGATCAGTTCAATAAGTGTTACTAGTCTAGTAGTAGTTCTAACAGTGGAGTATGTACCATAGTTCATCAAATCACATCACCACGTTCCATTATAGACAAGTACCAGTAAATATTCAAATCCCATTCCCACCCTGGGAACCCCATGCCTTGGCTGTGTGAACTCACCTTGGTTTGCTCGGTATGTTATTGCTTCTAGGGTTTATAAATCTCTAAGTCCGTTACCCAAGACCTAGGATATATTGCACACGATTCATTCAATTAGGGCTTACAATCCTCGATATTCAAGCATCGGTGCTTTGTGTGTTTATTGTGTACACGATAATATTACATAAAATGTTCACACATGCAGGATCATACTGTTGCATTCAATATCATACAATCATTCACATATAATCATACATCATGTAAGCAGTCAATCCTATTCACGTAATTCATGCGTAGCGTCCCTGATTTCACGGTTTAATCTTACTTGTATATTAATCCAGTGGCCACTATTAACACACTTTATGCATTTAACAGTGTAAATAACTTCACACGTTTAACGAAGTCAGGGAATCAAAGTATCATACACAGCTTAACAGGATTAGCATAATATATCATGCAGTTCGTTGTTTCAACTGATCATTACACAACATCAGACAATTTCGCATCATCAGGCAATCATGCAACATCAGACAATTTTCGCATCATCAGGCAATCATACAACATCAGACAGTTGTACAACATCAGACAAGTGTGTGTGGGGTAAAAGTCGGATAGGGCCACCCCCTCTACAAACTCGGACTCCCTTGTCCATTTAACAAAGTCGGACCAAGGGTCCCCCCCCCCTTTTAAACTCGGGCAGCCCCTACCCCTAATTAAAAGATCGGACCCCCTTCATTCTCAAATAACTCGGACATATGATGTCCATTAAACTCGGACATATGTGTTAATCAATAAACTCGGACCATGTGTTAATCAATAAACTCGGACCATGTGATAATCAATAAACTCGGACCATGTGTTAATCAATAAACTCGGACCATGTGATAATCAATAAACTCGGACCATGTGTTAATCAATAAACTCGGACCATGTGATAATCAATAAA
This sequence comes from Helianthus annuus, assembly GCF_002127325.2. Lineage (NCBI taxonomy): Eukaryota > Viridiplantae > Streptophyta > Magnoliopsida > Asterales > Asteraceae > Helianthus > Helianthus annuus. The sequence continues at coordinate 61,035,517 of NC_035437.2, forward strand.
CTCGGACCATGTGTTAATCAATAAACTCGGCCCTTTGCACATATCATTAAACTCGCACCTTTGCACATATCATTAAACTCGGACACTTGTGTTTCTTATTAAACTCGGGCAAGAAACATCAAAGTATACTCGGACATAGGCTGCCCATTAAACTCGGACCACATTGTTTCTTGTAAGCTCGGATCTATAAGGTGTCAATAAACTCGGATCCCTCATGTTTGTTTTGAAACTCGGATTTAGTTATTTTCCATTACAAACTCAGACATAGATTCATCAATAAACTCAGACATGAAACATCATATTAAACTCAGACAACTAGGATCAAGGTTACGAAACTCTGACAGAAATCATGAGTTCCAATACAGAATCAAATGAATCAAATCAGTTACATTTCTCTTGGTTTCTAACCCTAATATCAAACACAGTGACGGCAGAATCATAATCAATCCACTCATGATCAACAATAATCAAACTATATCATTACAGGAACCATCTATCAATCATACGACTAATCATTATCATCAATAATTCAGAATCAAATCAAAATCACAACCTATCACATGAAGAACTAGGGTTTTATAAGCATCAATCAATCAACAATTAGTCAAGAATTGATACAACCAAATAATCAATGCACAATCATTAACAATTACCTTGAATGATTCTAGAGAAAGAGGAATCAAGTGTGATGATTATCTTGTGCCAATGATTTGGTGATGATGCTTGCTAGAGGATTAGAGAGTTACAAGTACGTGTTTTGATTTTGAGAGAATGATTAGTGAAAAGGGGATTAGGGTTAAGTATAATTAAGTTTTCACTAATAACTCTTCACACCCTCAAATATTCTATTTTACAAAAGTACACCATCTCAATCAATTTCACAGTTTCACCACCAAGTTTATACATTTGACAAGTTTATCACAATTAACACATAGTCATGCACAATCACAATTAACATATACAATTCCATAACAACTAATTGTGAAATCAATCGACTAAATAATACAAGAACGTGCAATAAATGCGAAATAGAAATCTTGGAAATTCGAGTTGTCACATTATCCCCAACTTAAAAGAAATTTCGTCCCGAAATTTGGTACGCACTCACTGAGGAAGCTAGGTAAGTTATATCGTTCACTGGTTTTCCTGGGGTGTCACATCATCCCCCTGTTGATTTGGAATTTCGTCCCGAAATTCAGTAGTAGTAGCTTTAGCCTCAGTAGTGGTTGCATTGGTTTCGAAATAACTGGGGTACTTTTCTGTCATCTCATCTTCGCGTTCCCAGGTGTACTCTGGGTCACGTCGGGAGTTCCAACGAACTCGAACAAGAGGGATTCTCTTGTGTTTGAGGACCTTAACATCCCGGTCCGTGATTTCAACTGGCTCCTCGACGAACTGCAACCGCTCGTCGATAGTGAGTTCCTTAAAAGGAACTGTGAGGGTCTCATCTGACAGGCACTTCTTCAGATTCGACACGTGAAATACATTGTGAACTGCACCGAGTTCAGCTGGTAGGTTCAGTCTGTAGGCTACTGGGCCTATTCTTTCAGTGATTTCGAACGGTCCAACATACCGTGGATTGAATTTGCCTCGTTTACCAAATCGAACCACACCCTTCCAGGGTGAGACTTTAAGTAAAACCCGGTCCCCGACCTGAAGTTCCAATGGCCTCTTACGCTTATCCGCGTAGGCTTTCTGACGGTCGCGTGCTGCCGCCATGCGTTGTCGTATCTGTGCAATCTTTTCCGTGGCGTCCACTACAATCTCTGGACCCGTAATCTGACTATCCCCCACCTCTGCCCAACAGAGAGGTGACCGGCATTTACGTCCGTACAATGCCTCGAATGGAGCGGTTTGAATGCTGGTATGGTAACTGTTATAATACGAAAACTCCACCAAAGGGAGATGTTTTTCCCAGCCGTTGCCGAAATCGATAACACATGCCTGAAGCATGTCTTCAAGAGTCTGGATCGTTCGCTCAGACTGCCCATCCGTCTGAGAATGATATGCTGTGCTCATGTCCAATCGTGAGCCGAAAGATTTGTGCATCGCTTGCCATAGCTCTGTCGTGAATCGTGCATCCCGATCCGAGATAATGGAGATGGGCACCCCGTGCCTCGAAACAACTTCTTTAAGATAGATGTATGCGAAAGTGGAGAACTTATCCGTTTCCTTAATAGCCAGGAAGTGTGCAGACTTGGTGAGTCGATCCACGATCACCCATATAGTATCATTCCCACGCTGAGATCTAGGTAAGCCCGTAACAAAATCCATGGAAATCTCTTCCCATTTCCACTGTGGTATCCTGGGTTGCTGAAGTAAGTCTGAGGGTTTCTGGTACTCTGTCTTGACTCTCGCACAGGTCAAGCACTTGCCGACGTAAGTAGCGATGTGAGCCTTCATACTAGGCCACCAATATGTAGTTTTGAGATCGTGGTACATTTTATCCGACCTTGGACGTACCGAGTAGCGAGACTTGTGTGCTTCGTCCATCACAAGCTCACGTAAACCGCCATAGAGTGGGACCCAAATACGCCCCGTTACATAGAAGGTGTCGTCTTCCTTTTGTTCCATTTGTTGCCTTGAACCACGTAAGGCTTCAGCTGTGACGTTTTCGGGTTTCAGAGCTTCCATCTGAGCAGCTCGTATCTGAGAAGGAAGACTAGACTGGATAGTAAGCTGTAGTGCTCGCACACGCTTAGGTAGGGTGTCCTTTCGACTGAGGGCGTCGGCCACAACATTGGCCTTGCGTGGATGATACTTGATGGCGCATTCGTAGTCGTTCAGTAGTTCAACCCATCTCCGTTGACGCATGTACAAATCCTTTTGCTTAAGAATATGCTCGAGACTCCTGTGATCGGTGTAAATCGTGCACCTGGTACCGTACAGGTGGTGTCGCCATATCTTAAGCGCGAAAACAACAGCTCCCAGCTCTAAATCGTGCGTCGTGTAGTTCCGTTCGTGAACCTTGAGTTGACGAGAAGCGTAGGCAATAACTTTATCCCGCTGCATCAATACGCAACCAAGCCCCTGTATCGATGCGTCGCAATAGACCACAAAATCGTCTATGCCCTCTGGCAATGAGAGAATAGGTGCACTGCAAAGCCTATCCTTTAAGTACTGAAAAGCGGTTTCCTGGGACTCTCCCCAACGGTAGGTGACACCTTTCTGTGTCAACATTGTGAGCGGCTGTGCGAGCTTCGAAAAGTCTTTGATGAATCGCCTGTAGTAACTGTCACACCCTGGCTTTGCGGAAGCGTGGTTAATTTGTGTGACTTCTTAATACCATAGCTTAATCATAACAAAGCTATATGAATTTAAAAACCATGCAAGTCATCCATTAAGTTTTTGAAAACATAATACAATACCATTGTTTTTAACATGCAACCATAACCTTGTTCAGAAACATAACAACTTATAACAAAACATAAACGTGATTTAGGGATTGTGTCTTGTCCAGGTAAGAGACACAACCCTAAACCCTGATGACTTCATGACCAGTGCAGCGGAAAACGTTCCATACCGTGCCAGATCCGTTTAATTTCCTGAAATACATGTGAGTTGAAAAATCAACAATAATGTTGAGCGAGTTCATGCGTAAGTGAGTATGTAAAACCTTTGTGAGTATAAAAATAATTGTGGTATGTAGCAGTGTAAGAGGACTTGTGATCACCAATGGTTTGCAAGGCCACTGACATATGTGAAGTGCAAATAGGGAGACTCAAACCTAGCAGATTTATGCCACGGCAAAGTATGTGGACAAAGTCACCCCACGGTCCGTTTCTAGTTTGGCCGGGGGCTGGGCTCGCTACACCCAGATAGATCTACCGCTCCTGTCCCTCGGTCCCTCCATGAGGACTAATGGCCCCATGTTGTTCCTATCCACTCACATGATCGTATAACACCTCCTTACGTTAAACATACCGTTGTAAAGTACTCGTAAATCATAGTAACATGTATTTCACCCCCGCAGTTAAGTAAATTGAAAACAGTTAGAGAAAAGGGGGACATGAACTCACAGTGAATGCGTATCTCTACCAAGTGATCCGAATATCCGAAGCTGTGCAACGACCTACAGGTGCTAATTCTATTAGACGGATGGCCGTGCCTTAGCTTTATAACTTATATTTTTAGGAGACGGTTAGACAACCGTTCCGTGTACATACTTGGTATTTTACTTTCCTTCCCAAGGATGGGGGATTTAAATACATGTGTATTTATACTATCTCATTAAGTCCCACTTAATATATTTTTATTTCTTATTCCAAAATATAATTATTTTTCTCAAAAATAATATATTTTCTCTTTACATAATACTTTCCAAAATAATACGTTGACAACATACGTGTTGGTGAATATTTCCGCGTAATGCGTAAGTTACGTTTTAATGATTAGGTGGTAATAGAAATTACCATTGTAACTTTTATGCTTGTCGTATAAGCGTTTGTATTATTTTGGGTTTGACAAGTTAACAAATATTATTTTTACTCTAAAAATAATATTTATACATTTTCACAAAATAATCATAAACAGTGTTGTGACAAAATATATTTACCGAATATATATATTTATCACGTTTAGTTTTGTGAAAATCCCACCTCCGATTATTTATAAATAAAGTCATGGCGAAATATATTTGAAAACATGTCAAAGTAGTCTAACACTTGTAAATAATTCTAAGTGTTATATTTTTAGAAAATTTCGCCAGAGTTTCCCCTGTAACTGGAGGTGGCCACGCTTTCAAGCGTATCATTTTCTTTTACAAAATCATTTCAACAATTCTTCAAATCAACCAAATCAATTTCCAATACTTCAAACTAGTCGATAAGTATGTAAAATCGCAATATTACATGAACTTGTAGTTTTTCTAAAACTATTATGTAGATCTCGTTGTATTTAGTGGATCTAGGTATAAAATAGTTTATTCTTGCAAAAACCCCGTTTTTGGAGCAAATCACTCTTTACAACTTCCGACAATTTTTATAAAAATTGTTATTTTGTCGGATCTTTCATTTTATAAGTGTTTCTACACTTGTAGTTCATAAAAATCACATTTGTTAACATGTTATACAACTTTTATAAAACATGATTTTCTCGACACCCGGTCCTACGAATATACCACTTGTACATACGTAGATCGGCTCGTTTTAAATACTATTTTTCACGTTAAAACATTTTTACACAAGTTCATGTTTCCCGTGTGGTGGAGTTTCACCTTTTAACCCTTGTACCAAAGAAACAAGTGTATGTCAAGATACGTGATCCTAACAAAGTCGGGTTAAACGATGATGAGAGCCACCACATCATAGATCGGGCCATAAAAACCAACATATTCAAATACTACGACATTTACACGCGTTATGTTCTTTTATCCAACGATTTTCACTTTTTAGTAGACTTTAAAGATTCATGAAGCGGGTTACCGACATTTAACCGATAAAAATCCTTTTAACCACTTTAAACATGACTAATAACGAGTTTTAAACAATATACCTCTAGCTCGAGGCTAGGGAAGAAACTAGTCGAATACGGCGTGGATAAAAGCAAACGGTAGAGGTCCTTGGCGTTCCGTTTGTTCCAAGCTTCGTTGTACGTGATCCCCGACACTTGTATGGACTTGGAATGGGTGAATCAAGAACCGAAAAATGGTTGGGTGTGGGTGTGTGGTTCGGCCGAGAGGGAGCAAGGGGGAGGGAGAGAGAGAGTTTTGTGAAGTGTGTGTGTTTGTGTGTGTGAGATGTGAGGGTATTTATAGAGAATGTCGTCTCGGTCTTCGCGAAATCTAATTAAATATTCAAAGGTGTACTCTCCCCGGGTCCCACTAGTTGGCCGATTTCATTAGAATGTAATGGTATCCGGTTCGTTTCCAATCGTTCAGTTACGGTTCAGTTTGGTTAAGTGCGTTAAGTGAGAGGTCTAACCCCGTTAGTTGTTTAATGCATTAGAAAGCGGGTGTTAGGGTAATCAGGGACCCTAACTGGCTCAGAAAAATACCAATATCAATTTTGGCAATATTTTTATGTTCCGGGTATTGTCCGGTTG